>NC_141103.1:14414764-15898514 GCF_041138505.1 Cibotium barometz | reverse complement strand
GGCAGGTCCTGGGGTTCCTGGTTGTCCTGGATTCTCTTTCCTTACAAATCCAGAGGGGGTTGAGGCATCCAAAACCATAGTTCTATTGAGCGGGGATCCCGTTGTTCCCAGCAGACCACCATGCAACAGAGATCTGTTTGCACCAGAGTTTATGGCATTGCTAGGCCCAAATGTGAATGTGGAGGCTGCCTTCCTCGCTGCCAGAAGCATGGGATTATTATCACAAGCCTCACTATGTGTGAAACCATTCTCAGCATTACCAATACCTGCTGCAATATTAGTAAAGTCTTCCTTGACATCCCTTGATAATGATGGATTCCCTCCCTGAGCATCCTTACTCTTAACAGGTTTGCCTCTTGAAGGGAGGAGCTTGGGATCAAACAAAGGCATATGATTCTCCAACTCTAGGAGTCCTGGGCTCACATCTATGGAAGCAATTGTCTCACCCAAACCATCACTGGCTGTCACCACATTTCCCTGACGAACCTGTTGCTCCTGTTCAATTTTCCTTAGCAGCTCCTGCCTCGTCTCTTCACTTATAGGCTGCAGAATCAAACACAGAAAGATGAACTATGCAAACAATGATATAAAATTCAATACCAATATAATGACCCATCGGCCATGCCCCTCTTCCCACACCCTCCCACCCCCCCAAACAAAAACAAACTTTGGCCCTCATTCCAAACAAAGAACCTTGATAATGAAACTTCAAAATAGGGCAGCGCACAATGTGTACCTCATGTGAGAATCGGCATGAATCAGTATCCAAACAGTACCCTCGAGTGTGGAAGAATTTGCAAGGGAAGGAGGAGAGAGAATGCGAAAATGGGCAATCATCTCCCTTCAAACAGCACCGATTTATGAAGTACTTGCACATCTGCACAGGCACCCAGCATGGTTACTATAATATATACCTATATGAATCCAGGAACATGCCCAAATTCGCCTTATAAGAAAGTGCAATTTATAACCTCATGGTAGTCATCCACAAGACTAAACCATCAACTCCATCATGCATAGTATGGACTAGATACTATAACCCTACTTTAGACTCCTGCAACATGAGCTAGTACAACAGTAAGCTTTTGAAACTTTTCAACTTTTTCGCCCCAAAATATTAAAAGGCTGCGTTAACTTGCACCTCACCTCAGACTTCGTCCTGGGTATAACAGCATGCGAGAAAGTGCAGCTTGCACCCTGATGAGAGCAAAAACCATGAAGCATATTAGGAGCTGCTTCTACAAAAATAAAGTAGATATAAAATCTGAGTTGTAAGGTAACTTTTTTTTCCCTGGTATATATACTATATAGTTATAGTGTGTACATACTACAGTGCATATTGGCTGGTATGTGGATAAAAACCCGTCCTCATCCTGGGAGACAAACACCTTCACCACTGTGCTACACACCCATGGACTTTCCACTAAGCATACCTTGCTGCATTTTCCCTTGATATAAAACTGGCAGAATTTGATGACTTTCTCCTTTTTTTTTATCATTGGAGGCTTCAACCTGAGCTTCCGTATGCCAAGTGCCTCTTCTTTCTGAGCTCTCTTCCTATGCTTTGCTCGCTACAGTCATAAAACCCAATAGATCATTTGGAGAAGAATTCGTCCACATTCTTTCAATGGTAAGATTTGAACATCAAAAGAACACCAGAAAAATAAGCAGAAAACAACTGGACCTGTCTTTTCTTTTTCCTTTCAGCAGTTAAAGTGCGCTTCGGTTTCTTACCTGACACCTCAGTCTGTCAAGAGATGAACAAAAAACAAATTACCATTTAAATAGGGGGGTTCAGAAAAAAAAACAAGCTTAAAACTGAACCAAACTAACTTCCCAAAGAAAAACCCAAACTAATTACAAAAACATCTCGACCAAATGTATATCGCAGCCTTTAAAAACCTTTTCAAAATGGCAAAAAATAACAACAAAACAGATCCCAATGCCATGTCACATCATAGGATTACAAAGTTCCATAGACAGGCAGCAGGCTCACAAGCATGAGTAGGATGAAGCTGATGAATGTGCAAGTTTGCGCACAAGGAAGAGTTGGTTGAAGGCACACCCAATGACACACTACATCTTTTTTTTTTCCATGAAAAGATCCTTTCATTAGTTATAAAAAGAAAAAAGCCCAATGGGCTACAAACCCTCTCCTGCTCATAAGAAGGCAGAGCAAAGATCCAATCAAGGCAGCTAGGGAGACTCTCCCTAGGTGCAGAAAAGTACAAATAACTGAGGCTATATCATACAATAGGAGGGGGGAAAATCCAAACAGGTGGCCTGTAGTGCCAGCAGGGGGTACCCGTGTGTAGAGTATAGAAAGGGCCGCTACGCCAAGTGGTGTGGAAGGCCTGGCGTCGCAAGATCGCTCGATCCGAGTCGCCCCGGATGCGGTCATACTGGCCTCGCAGGGTGTGAATCAACTCCTACCAGATAGCCCGAACAGTCTCTACTGGTGGCTCCAGTCTCCCCTCAAAGGCCCTGAAACAACGGGCTCTCCAAGTGAACCATATGGTGAGGCTGCTGAGGAGCTCCCATCGTAAATCCCTCTCTTGTGTCCAGCCAGCTGTCGAGAAATCCGGTGAAGGAACAAGGCGAGGCTAGCCTCCAATGAATCTGATGGCCTGGCTGGCTTGCTCCGTCTCGTATCCCAGAGCTAGCCCTGACAAAGTCGACCAAGCAGCGGCTCCCCACGTATACATTCCCTCTGGAGAGAGGGGGGCCAAAATGCGCAAAATCCTCAGCCAAATCTGCTGCGCCTATGGACGACTAGTCCCATAGGCAATGTCGTTGTGTCTCCAATGGGTGGCCACATCGGACGCAGGCCGGCGGAAGGCCACTGTAGACAAGCCAGGTGCCAACTGCAGAGCCCCTGTGGGCAACCAGCCACTGGAAAGCCAAGATCCCGCGTGCCTGTCTGCTAGCCCAGAGCCTGGTCCAAAAATCCTCCAGGAACTCCTATGAGAGTCCCTGTAGCCGCCAATGCTCCGATGCAGCTGGAGAGACCGTCCTCCTCGCAGTCAAAATATGCCTCCCCGACCAAATAGTGTACTGGAAAAAGGTGATCTCTGTGGCCTCAGGGGACGCATAAGGATCATGCCACTCGTACTCGCCAGGGTCCCACTGGAGCCGGGCCAAGGGACGCGCAACATATGCCCATATGCACCAATCAGAGTCCACATCTGCAGGATCTGGATCAATATGCCACTTCCGAGAAGCGGCGGCCACTACCCATATCCTCTGAAAGATGCACTCTGCAACCAAAGGCCACTCCGCCTCCACTCTCTGAAGTCTGCCCTCATCCTGTATCTCATAGTAGAGGCATCTACCATCCTCAGTGCAAGCTCTAACAGCAATCAGGATCTCCAACTGTGTAAAGGCTCCCATCCACCGTGGAGCCGCTGGCTCAAAAGGCGTGAACCACTCCTCAGTGAGAGCCTCCTGAATGTCATCCCTCATAATCAGCCCCCCTCTGAAGTGACTCAGCCTCTCCGCCTGGATCTTCTCCGGGAGACTGCAAAAGGCCTGCCAATCTCCAAAACTGTGTGCTGGGCCTGCCGCCAATCGTCCCCAGGCTAGACGAGGCCGAGAACCCAGCATATGACCCTGCTCTGTGCGTACCGCGGGGCTCCAAATGAGCGGTTGTCTGGCCCGCTCCTCCTCACAAGTGGGAGGTCTCTGAGAAAGCCCCGATCTCAGCACCTCCCAAGCTCGCAAGATACTCAAGGCAAATCTGTCCTCCCATCCTCTACTGAGGCCTGTCCTCCTCATCTTTGTGAAGATCCACCGTATCTCTGGTGCCCAAGTGCCCCCTACTCGGGGAGCTCTAGCCTGCAGCCGCTGAAAAAGAAGCTCCTTCCATTGCTCAGCGCCTGGAAGCAACCCCCCAACAATAAGCTTCAAACCCTAGCAACAAGCAAACACACACACACACAAGACAGGGCAAGACACAAGAGAGAGATGGATAGCTGAATTTTCGTCTATTTTTTTTTTCTCTACTCAACCAACATAACATAAAGATAAGAGTACACACTATATGGGTTAGTACTCAACTACTACAACATACAAGGGTCGGTCCATAACCGACTAAATGAGCTGGCGCTATAACTTCCAGTCTCTAGTAATCCAAAATGGTTATCACACAGCCTGTCATCCCACTGGCCGCATATCACCCATAGTCTCACCAGCCATGCCAGTCGTGTAGATGCGGAAGCTTTCACTCAGGTGGGTCATCAATGTCTGCCGTAGCACTAGTTGAGCTCGATATCTCTTAGCCTAGGCCGGCTGACCATCCTGCCCAGACCAAAGAAAGTTCCTGATCAGCCTCTGTACCTGGCTGATGCAAGAGCTCGAGAAAATCCAACAAGACGTGATATACCACATAGTCGCTAAAAGCACCTACACCACCCCCCCCAGCCAAGGAAAGCCGAGCTGTACTACAATATAAAAGCTTCTTCCGAATGCTCAGAAGAAGCGGGGCGATCTGCTGCTCAGGTGACAAACCAAGTCCAATCTGGCATCCCAGATACCGCACTGCTATGCCAGGAGGAATCCATCTAAAACCCGGGTCTGGGCTCCATGCCGGAGCGGGGGCGCTACTGATCCAAAAAGCCACTGTCTTGCGCCAATTGATCAATGCTCCCGAAGCCACACCAAAAACCTGTAGAGATTGCTCTGCCCTCTGTAGATTGGCCTCCTGGCCATGCAAAAACAATCCCGTGTCATCAGCAAACTCAAAATCAAGCAAGTCCTCACCCCGGACTGGAAGCTAGAGTCCTCTCAAACCAACCTCCTCTACTGTCAGATACATGCTCATAGCCTCTGCAAAGAAAAGAAAAAGGAACGGAGCGAGAGGGCATCCCTGACGGACTGATCTAGTCAGCTCAAAACTCGGCCCCCGTCCTCCTGCCATCAACACCTGGCTACGAGCTGTGGAATATAGAGCCGCCACCCCTCGAATCCAGTCTGGCTCAAAACCCAGGCGAAGCATAGTGCCCTCCAAAAAAACCCAGTCGACTCTATCGTATACCTTCTCAAAATCGAGAAGCATAACGACCAAGTCCTCTGTACCTGGCTGATGCAATAGCTCGAGAAAATCCAACACGACGTGATATACCACATAGTCGCTAAAAGCACCTGATTTGTCACCACCACCCTCCCAGCCAAGGAAAGCCGAGCTGTACTCCAATATAAAAGCTTCTTCCGAATGCTCACAAGGAGGAATCCATCTAAAACCCGGGTCTGGGCTCCATGCCGGAGCGGGGGACGCTACTGATCCAAAAAGCCACTGTCTTGCGCCAATTGATCAATGCTCCCGAAGCCACACCAAAAACCTGTAGAGATTGCTCTACCCTCTGTAGATTGGCCTCCTGGCCATGCAAAAACAATCCCGTGTCATCAGCAAACTCAAAATCAAGCAAGTCCTCACCCCGGACTGGAAGCTGGAGTCCTCTCAAACCAACCTCCTCTGCTGTCAAATACATGCTCATAGCCTCTGCAAAGAAAAGAAAAAGGAACCGAGCGAGAGGGCATCCCTGACGGACTGATCTGGTCCGCTCAAAACTCGGCCACCGTCCTCCTGCCATCAACACCTGGCTACGAGCTGTGGAATATAGAGCCGCCACCCCTCGAATCCAGTCTGGCTCAAAACCCAGGCGAAGCATAGTGCCCTCCAGAAAAACCCAGTCGACTCTATCGTATGCCTTCTCAAAATCGAGAAGCATAACGACCAAGTCCTTTGTACCTGGCTGATGCAAGAGCTCGAGAAAATCCAACAAGACGTGATATACCACATAGTCGCTAAAAGCACCTGATTTGTCACCACCACCCTCCCAGCCAAGGAAAGCCGAGCTGTACTCCAATATAAAAGCTTCTTCCGAATGCTCAGAAGAAGCGGGGCGATCTGCTGCTCAGGTGACAAATCAAGTCTAATCTGGCATCCCAGATACCGCATTGCTGCGCCAAGAGGAATCCATCTAAAACCCGGGTCTGGGCTCCATGCCGGAGCGGGGACGCTACTGATCCAAAAAGCCACTGTCTTGCGCCAATTGATCAATGCTCCCGAAGCCACACCAAAAACCTGTAGAGATTGCTCTGCCCTCTGTAGATTGGCTTCCTGGCCATGCAAAAACAATCCCGTGTCATCAACAAACTCAGAATCAAGCAAGTTCTCACCCCGGACTGGAAGCTGGAGTCCTCTCAAACCAACCTCCTCTACTGTCAGATACATGCTCATAGCCTCTGCAAAGAAAAGAAAAAGAAACGGAGCGAGAGGGCATCCCTGACGGACTGATCTAGTCAGCTCAAAACTCGGCCCCCGTCCTCCTGCCATCAACACCTGGCTACGAGCTGTGGAATATAGAGCTGCCACCCCTCGAATCCAGTCTGGCTCAAAACCCAGGCGAAGCATAGTGCCCTCCAGAAAAACCCAGTCGACTCTATCGTATGCCTTCTCAAAATCGAGAAGCATAACGACCAAGTCCTCGCCGAGAAATCTAGCTCGGTCCGTCGCCTCCCAGAAGGTGAAAATGTTGTCAAGGATACTGCGCTCCTTGACAAATCCTGTCTGGGTAGCATGAATCAAATCCCCAAGGAAGGGCTGGATCCTCAAACTCAAGGCCTTGGCTAGGACCTTGTAGACAGTATTGAGGATCGTAATAGGCCTCCACTGCCGAATATCATCTGATACTCCCTCCCCCTTGGGGATAAGAAAGATCAAGCCCTCTGAAAAACTCTGTGGCATCACCCCAGTGTCCAAAACATGCTGAAAACCCCGGCGGAGGCCTGGCCCCAAAAGGTCCCAATAGCGCATAAAAAAGGCACGCGTCAATCCATCCTCCCCATGACAACTATGATGCGGGAGGGCCCTCAAAGCCTCACCAAGCTCATCCTCTGAAAGGGGCTCACCCAAAGCTGTGCGCATACGATCTGTGACCCTCCTCTACACATGGGCCCACACAGTCTCTCTAAGCATCACGTGCCTCCGTGGTGGCTGGCTCCGCTGAAAGCAGGTCTCTGTAGAAGTGGCAATAGCTCTAATCTCCTCGGGCTCAATGGCTAACGATCCATCCTGCCTCCTGATCTTGCGTACTCCTGCTCGAGCATGGCGGGGTCCGGTGATCTCAAAAAACCCCTCAGTCACTCTATCACCAAGCTGAGTCCACTGAGAGGCCTGGCGATGATAGTAAAACTCGTGTCTCTGCTCCTCTGCCTCTCTAACCTCCTAGCGTGCCTGGCTCAGCTGGGACGCCACCCACTCACATGTAGGCTGCTGCTCCTGAAGGCGCTGGAGCGAAACAAGGCTACGTCTCAAGCGACACTTCCGCTCTCATGTCTCTCCCAGCCGTGTCAAGGCTGTAGCGTGCAAAAAAGAGCTGAGCTCGATGAGCCCCTGGGCACACTGGCCTGCTGCATCCAAGTCAGAGCTCTGGCTATCCTGCCATATCCTCTCAATGTCCTCAAAAAGACTGGGGTTTGTAAGTATCCTCTCTGGGATCCTCAACTGCAAGCTGGTCTCCCGTGTCCTCTCCTCAAGAGTCAAAATAACTAGCGCATGGCCTGAGAAAGAGGTGCCAGCGAGAATGCCAACGGAGCCACCACGCTCCCCGAACCTGTCGCCCACATAGAAGCGATCAATCCGTGATAGATTAGTCCCTCCCTGTCGGCGATCCAACCGAGAAAAACTGAGACTGTCCTGAGAACGGGAGAAAGCCTCATGCTGCCATGCATCAATGATCTGCAGTGTCATACAAAATCGCTCCCAAGCTGCAAGCTCCGTGCCGTGCACTGTAACACTGCCTCCCACCCTATCGGCCGGGTCCTCAAGCATGTTGAAGTCTCCCCCAACACACCAATGTGCGGCCTCGGGCAATGCATCTGTAACAAGGGTCCAAAACTCTGCTCTGGCACTAGCATGATTGGGCGCATAGACATTGAGCACACCAATGTGCTCATCGTGCATCCTCACAATAACATACTGCGCTCTACCAGGCACAGTGATCCCGCGATCCACAATGGCCTGCCGCCATGCATCCGCAATGATCATCCATACTCCTCCCTGCCCACCCAAGGGGCCAAAACCTGCAGACCAAAAAGTGTCCCATCTACTAGGCATCACCGAACCATATCTCCGAATCCTACTCACTCAAATGGTGCTCCTGCATCATTAGAATATCAATACTGCCCCCAACCAGGCATCTTTGAAGCTCCTGCCTCAAGCAACCACGATAACGTACATAGTGTGCACCGCCAAGGCCCTGTACATTCCATGAGATGATCCTCATGGATGACCTGCTGAGGTGGAGGCTGTCTCAGCCATACGGCGGGCCTTCGCAAGCGGCTTGGATGGAGAGTAATCCCCATCTGAGCGACTACGAATCTGCCCACCCGGTGTGCTACAAGAGTCTCGGACCAGGCGCCAGTGGCTGTGTCCCATAGCGACTGCCTCCCGCTTGGAGAAAGAATCCTCATGTATGCATACATAGCCAGGGTCTCGCGCTAGGTCTGCCACTATGCGAACCACCAAGTGTCGATTCCCGGAGGCATCCGCACTCCCGGTATCAAAGAAATGTGCCAACTCCCAAAGTCGGCCTACCATGTCTGTAATCTCCAAGTCGCTCACATGGTGAGAAAACTCAACTGCCTGTATCTGCAAAATACTAAGAGCAAGATCCAAAGTCCACTCCCGGTCGCGAGTGCCGCAAAGAGGGAAGAAGAAGGCCACCGCTGAATCAAGTGCCTCCTACACTCGGGCCGGAAGTATCACCACATGAACTCTGATAGGTGCTGGCTCATGGGGGCCCTCCGCTCCAAATAGGAGTGTAAAGGAGTAGTCGAAAGCCTCCGAGTGCTGTCTAGTGTCGAGACTACTCAGCCGACTGCGGATAGAGGATATCCGTGAAGCACGAATCGGCATGGTAGGTCTCCTCTACGGTACACGAGCAAGGTCGGTGCTTAGTGCCCGCCGGGCTGCACGTAAGCACCAGGGCACTGCCAGTGCCTCCCGGGGAGCTAAGACGAGCGGAGGGGGAGAAGGGGATGGGGAAGGAGACGCTGAAAATGCGGGAGCGGGAACGGGAGGAGGCGAGGGTGGAAGCGAGGCGGGAGGGGGAGGGGGAGGGGGAGGGGAGGTGGAGGTGGAGGTGGAGGTGGAGGTGGAGGTGGAGGGGGGGGCGCTGGCATCTCCTAATCCTCAGTCTGTGCTGGGGTCTCCTCCTGGAGGGAAGCAAAGCTGTTCCTCACTGGAACCCAATGATGCTGAGGCTGTGTCTGCTGCTGCGTCGGTCTCTGGGCATGCTGCTGTGGCTATCTCGCCCCTGTCCAGGCTGCCAATCAGAGGTCTCTGTGGGCTGAGCAGGTGTCCCGGAGGCTGCCTGCCGAGCCACATCTGTGGACGGGCCAACGGAGGTCTACTACTGCGGTGAAGGTCGGGGTCTCCTGCGAGGGCAGGCCTTGGCCAGGTGGCCGACCTGCCTGTATATAAAACACTCGTTCGGTGCCGTCCATCCCCCCCTATCCTAGGTAATTGAATGCCTTCGGAAGGGAGGAGATGTCAAGAACCAAAACTCTGACCGAAGGAAGGCCAGCTGCTCTAGCCACCACTGAAGCTGCTATGGGGCCAGTCTCAAGCACCGAGCCCACCAATGATCCTATCCTGGAAAGGAGCGGAAGGTACTCGCGGCGAAGTCCGGGAAAGCAAACTGTGACATGGAATAGGCGCTCTCCCTGCTCGGCCGCTGCTGGGTCGAAACCATGCTGCCAATGTCTGAAGAAGGCCCAAGCGCCCCTGATGTCAAGGGGACTCATGGCTAAGACCTGGGCCACGCTCTGGGCTGTCTCAAACACAATCTAGTAGTGTCCGCGGCCCAGTAACTGAACGTCCAGGATCTTGCCCACATCTGCAAGAAGGCGGGCCTGGAGAAGATCCCGGATCTCCCCTCTGCTACTATACGGCAGATGGTGGAATGTACTGGAGGCGTTCCACCTCTGCGGCGAGGCTCGCTTCATCTTCTGGCGAAAGAGAAAGCCTGATGGGGGTATCCTCAGGGGCAGGCGAGGGGGCTGCGGAAGAGTCCCTCTGAGGTGAGGCGGGAGGGGCCTCCATCAGAGTCTGAAGCTGAGTCGAGGGCGGGAGGGGCCTCCATCAGAGTCTGAAGTTGAGTCGAGGGCGGGAGCGGAGACGGAGGGTCCTGCAAAAACCAAGCTGCACGAAAACGGGGGGGAGCGCGGAGCGGGGAGGAAAAGACCGAAAGCGAGGGGGGGAGGCGAGGGGAAGCAGGGAGGGAGCGGGAGCGGGAGCGGGCAGCGGGAAGGGCGCGAAAGGGGGGGGGGCGAAAAGGGGGGAGAAGGGCTCGAAAGGGGGGCGGGGGTAGGCGGGCAGGCGGGCGGGGGGCGCGAAAGGAAGAGGGGGCGGGGGGCGCGAAAGGGCGGGACGCGGAGGGGGGGGCGCGAGTAGGCGGGGACGAAGGAGAGGGCGATGGGAGAGGGCGAAGGCGAGGGCGAGGGCACGGGCGAAGGCAGGCACGCGGGGGGCGAAGGCGAGGGACGAAGGCGGGCAACAGGCTCGAGCGGGGGGGGGGGGGGGGGAGCTTCAGCGAGCGTTGATGTTTTATGACACACTACATCTTAGCAATCTCTTCATTGGTAACTAGCCAAGCTTACGGTGACGGGGTATTCCAACCAGTGTGGCCAATCCCACCTTGTACACCTCAGTGTTTTCCAACATTGTTGTTAATGGCATTGGAAAGCCTAGGCTGGCAAGTTAGGATGCAGACATCTCAACGGGGTTGGCAACAGCTCCTCTAGTTAAAAACGTGAGTGAGAACGGGGTTGGGATCTTGTTAATGCCAAATTTCAACATCTATGAAATGCAGTGTGCCCACAAAGATGGTGATACTCACAAACTTAGTCTAACACAGCATGCACTCATTGGCATATTTTTTCCCTTGAAAGCAACAGGTTTGGTTTGATTGGCTAACACAGTAGGAGGTCTCATGTTATTTTGCCACCATTTGGCTGCCCAAGCTCTCCCCTATTTCACGCAAAGGTACAAGAGGCCAGGGAACTTCGTGTCACCCGTGTTGGGGCCAAGACTCATGTTGCCTATGGTTGGCTAGGACTTGTGTAGCCCGTAGTGTGGCCAAGATGTGGAACCCACTGTCAGGGATCCCAGTTTTAGGCTTTCCCCTAAGCCAGTTTCGTGCTTAGAAAGACCTGTTAGCTACAGGTTGTAGGAACAGGAGATATATCCATTGCATAAAGCATCTCTGCTTGATTAAAACTGATGTCACGTGACTTGTAATCGTATGGCTCCTTGCTCCGATGTGTCCAGTGCAAAGGCAAGGGACGCCCACCTATGAGCCATGCGAATGCTCTGTATTCTTGTAACCTGCGAAAGCTTACAGAGAAGATTATACTTCGGAAAACGAATATTCAACACCTTGGTTCCTGACAATTTGCACAATGTAGCGGAAGTAAGAATGCAAGAAAGAGGGGGGGGGAGAGAGAGAGAGAGAAAGAAAGAAAGAAAGATTTTATTAACGTCTTCCAAAAGACCGAACTCGGCCTATGAGACAAATCGGTGTACCTGTATGGAGTATCCTCTGTCATCCCAACAAAATGAAGAAGTACTGAACTAAAAAGCTGAATCTGGGTGTGCAATAAGTACAATGAGTGGGGGAGGAGATGGAGCTCTACTACTAGGAGAATGCAAAGCTATATGCATGGAGTATACAATCATGATATGCAACCTAGCTAGCTCCATCATGTACCATACTGGGGGTATAAAATGGTATACATCAATGAAGAGGGTGTCCACAGCTCCCTAAAGAACATGCCTGGGTGTGCTCTGAAGCAAGCCAGTCGCTCCGCACCCTCTCTATGAAACTGAGCTCTGATCTCTGTCATCTCTCTCTGGTATAGGTGTGGTGTCCGAAAGCCAGGTGTCCTCTGCAAGGCCCCACCAAGGATGGTGTATTTGCTTTATTGAATGATGAGAAAAAGACTCAATTCTGCAAATCTTCTCTTGCATATAAACCGTCGGCCTGTAGATGATCTCGTTCTTGACCTTCAATCTTCACCTTTGAGTTATGCTCCCCTTGGCTGTCCTGGCCCTTGAAACAATTCAGCACTTTGTGAATTATGAGAAGCCTTGACCTATTGACAAGCCCATGCTTATATAGGTACAATAGATGTTGGTCGGTGGTTCTTAAAAGGCTGTCGGCCTGTTGATTTAACTTCACACCCTGTTTTATGTTCATAGGCACCTTCCACATTATGTATTGGCTACCTTTCCTCTTGCTGTCCAGGCTGCCTGGCAGCCCTTGTGCACTGGCCGCCTGCTGGACTGGCCCTCCATAGGCTAGCCGACTGGCTGCCCAGGCCTTTGGGCCTGGCCGACTGGCTGTCCAGGCCCTCTAGGCCTGACTGAGCCAGTCCTTGCCTACTAGGGGCTGGCCCCTTGCCTCCTAGAGGCTGGCCATCAAGGCCTATGTCCTAGAAGGGCTGGCCTCATGCTGAGGGCTTTATGGGCCAAAGCTATGGCCCATGGGCTGCCCTAGCTAGCCCAAGTGTTGGGTACAACCCGACACTAAGCAAATCCTACATGCAACTACATGCTATTCTTCAAATGCCTGGTATCTGGCTACAAGCCAAACACCCAGAACACTTGTAATCATTCCAAAGGTTGACTCAGAGTACGGACTAGCACTGCTTCATGTGCGGGACTTGCACACCTGACCAAGACCATGTACGAGACTTGTACACCTGACCTTGGACACTTAGAGTGTACCCCAGGCTAACTCGTCCCGGATGGGGTTCACAAGGGACCAGTTTCTACTCCAGGTCCTGCACCTGCTTGTACAGATATGTCCATGTGGCATCCAAGTGCGGATGCACGTGACATCCCCTTCTGCTTAATTTGACAAAAGCCGCAAAGCCTCCAAAAAGTCCATCAATAATGCCGGATAATCTTCGAAGAAGGTCTTGTCAAGCCACACCGCTTCATGTGTCCCTCGGTCTTGGAACTTCGTGAAACTATTTTTCTTTTCGGTCAGAGCCGTGCTTGAAACGATGTAGAAGAATCTGTTTTGGAACCATAACTTCAGCTTTGTCCACTACGTCTAATTCCTGTTCATTGTGGACATCGGAGAGAGGAGGTCCAATATAAGGCTTCAACAAACTAACATGGAACACATCGTGCATGGCGGGAGGTAGCTTTAGCTTCATGGAAACCTCATTGATTTTCTTTAAAATGGGTAAGGCTCCAAAGCTCTGAAACAACAACTTTGGGTATCGCTTGCCCACCTATTTCAACCTTTGCTTCATTATCCTGAGATCCTTCCGAATAGGATTACATCTCTTTTGTCCTTGTTGGCCTGTCGAGTGCAAGCCACCTATGCTTTAGCCAATCTGTCTTTCACACACTCCAAGACCTCTTGGTAAGACTACGTCAATCAGTTAGCTTCATGCACCAAGGACAACAAAGACTAGAACAGTCTTCCAAATGCTACCTCCTATGAAGTCTTGCCAATAGCTGAAGGAAAAGAGTCATTCAACACAGCTTGAACTAAAGGCAAATATTGTTCTCATTTACCTTGCTAGTCGTGAACGCCAATTGATCGTGAATCTCCGTCTAGCTGTCTGTCTGTGGGTGGAATGCACTAGAAAAATTCAACTTAGTTCCAAAGTTATCAAATAATGCTCTCCAGAAATGACTGGTAAACTTGGCATCTCGATCTCACACAATGGTCCTAGGTATGTCACCTATGGGCTATCGATGCCAAATAAACCACCTAGCATCCTCAACATTCATAACAAATTTGCTAAATCGATCTACAATCATCAAACACTGCGTGTTATGCTTACCCGGACTGGGAGACAATTCATCACAAAATCCATTGAAATGTCTTAAAAAGGTCCTTCGAGAATAGGTAAAGATTGTAACAACCCTATCTTCTTCCCACAAGGAGCCTTCACCTTTTGACAAACCAGACATTGTTGCACATGAGTGAGCATGTCTCGCCTCATTCTTGGCTAATCTGTTTTCCTTGTCACGCTATGACGCACATAAATTTCCGAAACATGGCGTTCATGTCATCCGTGATGACGGCTTCTGAAAACAGCCACTGTCGAGGAAACGGTTTCTACGGGGATATGATACTCTCTCTCATCGTCGAAATTCGCCATAGTGAGAGAGGTCAAATTTCCCTGGACCGCAACAATATCATCTAGTATGTGTGGGAAACGTTCCCGATCGCTTATGGGGCTATAAACCAATCGTTCTTCGAGGAACAAGAGTGAAAAGATGCAGGGAAGAAGGGAGCTTGAGCTCTTGCAAGCACACACTCTCACAAACCCTAGAAAAGAACACACAAGGTGAGAGGCTGAAAATTGTTCTTCTTCAACAAAAAAGGTCTTAGGAGATAAAGTGACATATACACAAACAAAAGTAAATACAAGCGGTCCATAATGTGAACACGCTAAAGTGGAGTGAGTAGATATGGACTAGTCAATGTAGTCCAGCTGTAGAATCTCTGGCGAAGATATGTCGATATCAACTACCAAACCCAACAGTGATGTAAATATCGAACAGACACGCAAGCGCCTCGTGAGTGTCAGCTCATGTTAAGCTTAACATCTCAACACTCCCTCTCAAGCTCAACTCTAGCTCGTGAACTCCAAGCATATCTCGAAATTTGTGGAGCTTCTCAACTCCCAAGGCCTTCGTAAAGATGTCAGCGACTTGATCTTGTGTGCTGACGTAGGCCAAGTCGATGTCGCCTTCCAAGACTCTCTCCCTGATAAAGTGGTAGTGTACCTCAATGTGTTTCGTCCGCGCATGGAAAACTCGGTTCCTGGCCAGCTGTATACTGCTAAGATTGTCACAATATTGTCAAAGTCATGCAACAGCAGCACGCACATCATCCTAGGACGCTGAGCAACGTCGGTGGCGGGACTCCCATCTCCTAGCCGTTGCTCCTCCCCAAAACTCGACCAAAGGAGAGATCTATGACAAGGTACCACCACACCCTATATATGGCTCTTCGACTTCCCATGCTCTTGCATATGGGATAATCCACCACAACTTCTAGTCATGCGATAACTCGAGAGTCGCTACGAGAATTGCCACCCCCAACACTCTCCTTCAATTTGAGCACCTCGATTAAACAGAGGTTAGGACCACCCAAGACCACACAAGCCAAGCTCTAATACCATGTAAAAGTCACGCAGCAACAGCACGCACACCACCCTACGGCACTGAGCAACATCGGTGGCTGGGCTCTCATCTCCTAGCCGTTGCTCCCCCCCAAAATCCGACCGGAGGAGATATCTATGACAAGGTGCCACCACATCCTATATATGGCTCTTCGCCTTCTCGTGCTCTTGCATATGGGATAATCCACCATAACTTTTAGTCATGCGATAGCCCGAGAGTAGCTACGAGAATTGTCACCTGTAACAAATATATGATAACCTTTCTCTCCACATGCAAACCCAAATCAGCAAGTAGCTTGCGTAACCAAGTTACCTCACATGCTGCCACCGCAGCTTCTCTGTACTCTGCCTCTGTACTCGACAAGGCAACTGTGGGCTGCTTCTTGCTGCTCCATGTCACAGCAGCAACACTCCCCAATGAAAACATAAATCCACTGGTAGATCTCCTGTCTAAGATGCTGCCTGCTCAATCTGCATCTATGTACCCATATAGCTCCAATGGTACACCTGCTGCATAAAACAATGCATAATCAACAGTGGCTCTCAAATACCGAAGTATGCGTCGCACGCTGTCAAGATATGGTTTGCACGGAACCTTCATAAACTGGCTCTCTAAGCCAACAGTGTAACTCAAATCTGGCCTGCTTATCGTGACATAGATCAAACTCTGCATAATCTTCCTGTACATAGTGGAGTCCTCCAACACATAACCTGCATCCATACTGAGCTTGCCATTTTAATCTAATGACACCAAGATTAGCTTACAACCAGTCCTCCCATACTTAGACAACATGTCCAATACATACTGTCTTTGTGACAGCCAAATACCATTAAGTGTGTGAATGACCTCAATGCCCAAAAAGTAGCGCAGATCTCCCAAATCTTTCATGTCAAACTTCCTTTTGAGAAGACTTTTCATATACTCAATCTCTTCCAAGTTCTCACCCCCAACAATAAGATTATCTACATAGATGGTGATGATCATAATACCCTTATCACTCTACAAAGAGTGATCTGCATCTGCCATATGAAAACCAATAGTCATAAGATACTCAACAATCTTGTCATGCCATGCTCGTGGAGTTTGCTTCAGCCCATACAAGGCCTTACGAAGCTTACATATCCATCTGATGTAAAAAATCAACCTTTAGCTGCAGCCACCGCAGTTAAACTCTCACAGTTGCCATCTTTGCAACCAAAGCAAACATCTCCTCATAATCAATCCCATGTGTCTGCGCATATCCTTTGGCTACCAATCTAGCCTTGTACCTACTTATGCTACCATCACTGTTATGTTTCACATTATACACCCACTTACATCCAATAGCTTTCTTGCCTTCAGGCAATGGCACTAAATCCCAAGTCTCATTTTCATACATGCATCTATCTCCTCATCCATAGCTTTCTCCCAATACACATTTTCAATAGCCTCATCAAAATATGTGGGCTCTACAACCTGCACAATGTTTGCCATGTAAGCATAGTGATGTGCCACATAACGATCGTAAGTCAACCTCTCCACAAGGTTTTTTACTCTTTCAGATCTTCGTAACTTTGCATTCATGGCTTCCAAAGCCTTCTTTACACCAGGTGTCCTCATTGTTGGAATCCCAAGCTCCTCATCAGGGCTCATCTCCGAGCCACTAAACTCTCCATCAACAAGGGAATGCCCTGCATAAATATCAGGCATACCAAGGGACTCAACCACTTTCTCTTTGCCTTTATGTGATGTACCAACTATGTTTCCAAGATTGGTATTATGACGCAGCTTGCCACTCCATGATCTATCAGCAGAACCATTGCATGAGGACTCTCTTGGTCCACTCAATGACTGTGATTGCTGACTTGCATTCTGTGCAACCACATTTCCACTTAAATCAACCCCAACAGCATCTTTTTTAGCAATATACCACCTACTCATCTCATCAAATACAACATCCTTGCTTACCCTCAATTCACATGTAACAGGATTATAACATCTATATCTCTTTTGCTCAAAGGAATACCCAATAAACACACATTTTTTTGTCTTTAGATCTAGCTTAGTACGCAACTCATCTGGTACATGCACATATACAATACATCCAAAAACTTTCAAGTGAGACAAATCAGGTTTGTTGCCAGTAAACTTCTTCTCTGTTACATCATGTATGGCTGCAGTAGGAGTCATGTTCATGATATAAACTATTGTAGACACAACCTCAGCCCAATAGCTATGCGACATATTTGTCTCTGCTATCAATACTCGTGCTATCTCTGCAATGTGCCTGTTTTTCCGCTCAACAACTCTATTTTGCTGCGGAGTGTATCTACATGTAAACTGTCTCTGAATGCCATTCGTCCGCAAGAAATCAAAGAACTCATTGGAGAAGTATTCTCCTCCTCATCTAACCTTAGACACTTCACATGCTTTCCTGTCTGCTTTTCAGCCATCACTCTAAAATTCTGAAAACTCTTCTCCTTCATGAAATACACCCACACTTTCCTCGTGTGATCATCAATGAATGTTACATAGTACCTGCAGCCACCCATAGACATAGTCTTCACAAGACCTCATACATCTGAATGCACAACATCTAGTACATTCATGCTCACATTTCTGTCATGTGGAAATACATGCTTTGTTTGCTATCCAAATTGACATGCTTCACATACTTTCTGCATACCTTCAACCTTAAACTTAGGCAGCCCTGTCACAATTTCTTTAGTCTGCATAGACTTCATTCTTTGCACATTTACATGCTCAATTCTCTTATGCCAAATGTCTGTATCTGTAGCAACTCCTGAACCATTTGCAAACATTGCAGCACTCACTTCAAGCATATTTACATTCAGTGTAAACATTCTGTCCACTCTGTTCCCTTTTGCAACCAACCTGCACTTATCTTTAAGGCATAACAACCATCAGGGTTAAACCACACCTGCAAACCCTGCTCAATCATTTGACCAACAAAAACTAGATTCTTTGTAATGTTCGGAACATGAAGTACATCTGCAAGGTACTTCACCTTACCATCCTGCATAGACAATGGCACATCTCTGACATAGGTAATCAGATGAACAATGTCATCCCTGTTTTAACAAAACCTGGTCTTTCAAGACTCTTCACATGGTTCGAAGCACCTGAATCAACATACCATACATCTTCCTTACATGTTGCTACATCATTTCCAAACACAGCATTAACTACATGTTGCATAACAAACAACCTCTCATTATCATCACTATTTCTGCTAGAGGATGCATAGTTATTTTGCTGCACTTTTCCATTTCACATATCATTCTAGTTCTTATAGAAATCTGTCTGCACATATCTAGGCTTACCACAATAAAAACAGCCTCGTATATCATTATGCTGTCTTTGCCAATTACCACGACCTCTTTGACTCTCCCTGCCTCTAAACTGACCTCTTTCACCTCTGTTGTGATTCATGGAACCGTTGTTACTGTTGTTACTGACCATAATTTTGATTACCTGTTCGACCACCACCTTGGCCACATCCACGACCTCTATCTCGTCCTCTACCTGAACTTGTGTAAAAGATCTGCTGTTTTGAACTGTTTTTGTTTTATGAAGATTGTTGATCTTCACCCAAAATCTTCTCTTCAATGATCAACATTGACACCAAATCTGTGAAGTTGGGAATGTTTTTCGAAGTCTGAATAGACGTCTTGAACGCCTTGTATTGTGGCCCGAGACCACGTAGACATACTTCCACCTTATCATCATCATCAACAGAAACGCCAATATATGCAAGGGATTCTACAATGCCCTTGATCTTCAAGGCATAATCATTCACAAACATGTTTTTCTTCTCCATAGTATGAAGCTCATTCTTCAACTAAATCTTTCGTGCCTTAAAATTAGTTTCATACAGCTTCACCAAGGTGTCCCATGCCTCCTTGGGTGACTTGGCATCCTGTATATGCCCAATCATGGTGTCTTGTATACTAATAGAAAGTCAATACATGACTTTCCTTACTCCTTGATTCCAATCCTTGTATTCTTTTACATCTGCAGCAATTGGATTAATCTCTGGTATCTCTGGTGCCTCCTCATGTTCACCTTCAATGTAGTCCCAATAGCCTTTTTCCATCAGAAAATTTGTCAATCTAAACCTCCAAGCATGGAAGTTGTTCTTGTCAAGCTTCTCTACAACAATCTGGTTAATTCCATCATTTGACATCTCGTCTGCAACACTCACCAAAAACAGCACTCTTGTTTAACCTGCACAAACTATTGTATTCTTTGCAGTGATACTATGCTATACCCAAACGATCACAACTAGTGACCTCAACCGCAATGCTCGTGAACACTTGCGAACTGAAAAACAAAGGTCCAAACGTGTCCAAAATTCATTTTCGGCTTGAAAATTTTTGTCCGAAAGACCCTATAGTTGCCTTGAAGCATCGCTCCCGCGAAGAAAGCTCCTCAATCGGAGTTCGTTTGCCAATGCCTCCCGAAGAGCTCCCGACAAGGATGTAAAAGCCAATACAAAGAGGAAAGACTAGATAAAGCTCTTACCCTCGTGTCACTTCCTGTGCTTCTCTTACTTGCTGCTCAGCTCTTAGCATGAACCAAGCTCTGATACCATGAAAAGATACAGGGGGAGCTTAAGCTCTTGCAACCACACACACACTCTCACATAAGAGAACACACAAGGTGAGAGGCTAAAAATTCTTCTTCTTCTTCTTCAACAAAAAAGGTCTACAAAGGAGATAAAGCAACTAACATACATACTAGAGTATATACATGCGGTCCATAATGTGAACACGCTAAAGTGGAGTGAGTAGGTGTGGACTAGTCAATGTAGTCCAACTATAGAATCTCTAACGAAGATATGTCCATACAGCTACCAAACCCACCATTGATATAAATGTCGAACAGTAACGCAAGCGTCTCGTGAGTGTCAGCTCATGTTGAGCTTGACATCTCAACAAGAAGTCACAACAGAATGGGAATGCAACCGATGTCTAAAAACCAACCACACAAGCAGAAAAAAAAAACTTCTTTTTCTTGGCTGAATCTCTTCTGTAACAACTGCCGTAAGCCCTCCTTCCGACTCTGTACCTGCAACCACTTATGTACTTGCAGCCGTACACATGTTCTTGTTGTAATTACTGAACTTGCTGCTAAACTTGTTATACTTCTTCTTCTTCAACAAAAAAGGTCTACAAAGGAGATAAAGCAACTAACACATACTAGAGTATATACATGCGGTCCATAATGTGAACACGCTAAAGTGGGGTGAGTAGGTGTGGACTAGTCAGTGTAGTCCAACTATAGAATCTCTAGCGAAGATATATCGATGCAGCTACCAAACCCACCATTGATGTAAATGTCGAACGGTCACGCAGGCGCCTCATGAGTTTCAGCTCATGTTGAGCTTGACATCTCAACAAGGAGTCACAACGTAATGGGAGTGCAACCGATGCCTAAAAACCAACCACACAAGCGGAAAAAAAACTTCTTTTTCTTGGCTGAATCTCTTCTATAACAACTGCCGTAAGCCCTCCTTCCCACTCTGTACCTGCAACCACTTATGTACTTGCAGCCGTACACATGTTCTTGTTGTACTTACTGAACTTGCTGCTAAACTTGTTATACCCACCGTACCATAGTAGCCAGGAGTTTC
Source organism: Cibotium barometz (assembly GCF_041138505.1). Lineage (NCBI taxonomy): Eukaryota > Viridiplantae > Streptophyta > Polypodiopsida > Cyatheales > Cibotiaceae > Cibotium > Cibotium barometz. Next base: position 15,877,662 of record NC_141103.1, on the reverse strand, counting down.
ATAAAAAAGGTTTTTTAAACGCGTTTCGAAACGTTTCGAAACGTTTCATGGTGAAGCCCAGAAGTATGAAACGGCAAGGGTCCCCGCGGGGGGGGGGGACACATGTTACCTTGATCTCATAGGCTCAAATAAATTAGCACAACTTAATAATTTACGATTTACAACTTACAAGTAACCAAATGGCAAAAGGAGTCAGGACCAAAGAGTGGCAATCCATAAAATGAGAAATGTCACATGATACATCATAAATGTCACATGCCACATGGGCTATGGCTGAAGCAAATGAGAGTATGTCACATGTGACATGTGACTGTCACTAACACCATACATGAAAGAAACTCAAAAAAATCTAAAAATAACAACACTATCCAAGGCTCTAGCTAGTAGCCTCCAATGTCAAACATGACATAATACATCATACATGTCAAAAAATCATAAATGAAAATGAGAATGAGTCATGACTAGGTAGTAGGTACTAAGTAGATACTAGACTCTGAGAGCCTACTCATCCTCCTCTGCATCATCCAACTCAAGATCCTCATCCTCATCCTCATCTGCAACATCAGATGCCTCAGAAGCTGTGGTCCAATCAGAAGAGTCATCTACAACCTCTGCTGCTGTCGCTGTCTCACATGCAACACTCGTGCTACCACCATCATCTGTGCCACGTACAAAACTCCTGCTAGTGCTAGCACCATGTGTATCCCTGCCCACCCTGGCTCGAGAGCGGCTACGTGTTTGACTGGTTCCCTGCATCGCCTCCTCATATAACATGGTGTAAATGTCCTGCTCATCAGGTGGGATCTCTGGGATGTCTTTCACTTTCTCAATGTCGATTTTGTCGACATTCACCTGAATCGGCTCTATAGAAGTACCTCTCTGCTCAAGTAGACGGAGGTTGCAATGACAATAAACCAACCGCTCTAATTGTGGAGTGGTAAATTTGTTCCTTTTCTTTGTGTGGAAAAGGGCCCATGTACTCCAATTTCTCTCACAAGGACCTGAGCTGCAGTCCTGTGAAAGCACTCTCATAGCAAGCCTCCTCTGCCAAAATTCAAACCCAAAAAATCACACATGAGACATGATTCATTATCCATGACACAGGTGAAAGCACATGCATGAATCATGATATATCATGTGACATGAGCATAAAACTTTAATGAATACTCACCAACTGTGGGGCACTTATACCATATTTCTCCCACCAAGATACAGGCTGTAACATCCCTGAATGCAACTCAGCAGTCGGTGACCCAAAATGCTTTCCTGTCTTGTTGCGGAAGGCAAGCCGCTGCTGCTCCAAGGTAGCCAACTGATCCACATCTCCACCCACCCATGCTGTGACATACTCGGTCCAACCATCCTCCAACTCCTCGCAACATGCCTGATCTTCGTGTCTCCACAAAGGATGGAGAATGTGGGCCACTGCATGGATTGGTCTATGAAACCAATCCCAACGATCTTGCCAAATAGCACGGAGGCTGGCCTTCCTAGTTTTTTGAACATTACGAATCACGAATCACGATTTAGAGTTTATATTAAATAAAGTTTAGAGCTGAAATTTAAAGAGAAGTAAAATATAATACTTACTGGATGTCAGAAATACCAGTTGCCTTTATAAGGCACTCCCCGAGCTTGTCCATGTACCCATATAAGAGGCCCATGGTGCAACCCTCCATGTCGGTGATTCGTAATACGCTGTAGAAAGGTTGTAAAATCCTCACCAATCCCTCTGCTGTTGCCCACCACTCAGCACCCATGATAGTGCTAACAAACTTATCTGACTTTGAACACTTATTTTCAGCTTCCCAGTCATACCATTCCTTGGACACCACTAGTCGTAAGAGTCCCTTTCGTACTCTTACTACTCTATCAAGCACTATGAACATATATGCAAACCTAGTGGTGGCGGGTTTACACAGCTCCAACTCACCCTGTGCCCTGTAGATAGAAAGGATCTTGGGCCGCTTTGTGACAAATTTGACAATGAAGCGAGCTGTATTTAATACTTCCTGCAACCAACCTAGCTTGCCCATATCCTCCATCATAAGATCCAAACTATGACTGGCACATGGTGTCCAAACAATGCGTGGAAACTCATCCTCAAGCATGCGGCCCATACTGACACAATTTGAACCATTGTCAGTCACAACCTGCACAATATTTTCCGGCCCAACTTCCAAAACAGCCTCACGCAAATGGCGCCAAATGAACTCTCCTGTAACCACTGTGCCTGGCTGGGATGCATCAATGGCACGCAAAAACATTGTGCCCTTGCAAGAGGACACCAAGATGTTGTACACACTTCTCTTGCGTACATCTGACCACCCGTCACAAAGCAATGAGCAACCATACTTTTCCCAAGTCTTCCTTAATGGCTGAATTTCGTGATGCACCTGTGCACGCTCTCTACATAGCTCTTTAGTGCGCATAGTCTCATAGTTGGGTCCCTCCCACTCGTACCCAATCCGACTGATGGCACGCATGGCACATTTCCAACGATTTGTGCGTAGTATGTTGAAAGACAAGGCACATTGTATGAAGAGCTTAGTGAGCTCTCGAGTTGCCTCTTTCACAGCCTGCTTTTGAAAACCTGCTTTGATATTGCCTCTCTTGAGAGACCCCACAACCGGCAATTTAGAACGAGCCGCTACCGGCATAGAGCTCGTACCTGCATACACACCACCTGCAAAGGAATCTTGGCTTTCAGCCACATGAGTTTTCCCCCTCTTTGCCACTGCCTCGGAGCTCTCTTCTTCCTCGACACCTGTACCTGTGTTAGAGTCTACAACCCCTTCTTGGATTTTCTTCCATTCTTGTAGACTGTCATACACAGCCTTTGGTACCCTGGGACAAGCACAAATGCCCTCACCCTTCAAGCCAGACAAATGGGCTTTGATGCGGGTTACACTCCCGCCGGTCACTAATAAGCAGAAATTGCACTTCCACTTTTCGGCCCCAGACCCACCGTATCTTCCAAGTGAGGTGACATGGGCCCATACAGCATCACGATTGCGACCCATCTCGATTCTGTAAAAAGTTCAAGAAAATTTCAGCCTTCAAAGTTCAAAGTTCAGGTTAATTTTCAGCCTTATAAATTTAATCATAATTCTGTAGTTCAGAGAGAGAGAGAGAGAGAGAGAGAGAGAGAGAGGTGTAAATACTAAAGAGAGAGAGAGGTGTGTAAAGAGGACGTGTGACGTGTGTGTACAGAGAGAGAGAGAGAGAGAGAGAGAGAGAGAGAGAGAGAGAGAGAGAGAAATACTAAAGAGAGAGAGAGGTGTGTAAAGAGGACGTGTGACGTGTGTGTGTGTACAGAGAGAGAGAGAGAGAGAGAGAGAGAGAGAGAGAGGTGGAGAGAGAGAACGTGTCACGTGTGACGTGTGTGTGTACACAGAGAGAGAGAGAGAGAGAGAGAGAGAAAGAAAGAAAGAAAGAAAGATATATTAACGTCCTGTCGAGGCCAAAGCTGACCTATAGGACAGATCAGAATACATCTTTGGTTACAATCCACTTCGGGGTATCGGTTAAAGAAAAGTGCAGAGAGAGAGAGACACGACAGCAATGCAGCACGGCTGTGTGTGTGTGTAGAGAGAGAGAGAGAGAGAGAGAGAGAGAGAGAGAGAGGTGTAGAGAGAGAGAGAGAGGCAAGTCAGTGGTCACTCACGCTAGAGTGCGCACTGCGAGGCTGGACGCGTGAGAACCTGTGCGCCGGCGTGACTTCGAAGATGCAGGCTGCTCGGCGCTCGCACAGAAACGCACAAAAACGGCAGCCACGTTTTTTTTAACGTGGATATTGCAGTTTTTGGGGAAAAAAAAAGTCAAAAAAAAAACTCGTTTCAAAAACAACGAAACGTTTCGAAACGTTTCATATGCCTCAGGGACAGCGAAACGCGTTTCATTGCTACTATGCACCGTACTTCTTGTACCTTGGATACTTGTTGTCTGTGTACTTGTTCCTGCAATACATGTTGTGCCGGCTGATGAAACCAGCCTTCAGAAACTTGACGGGCGGTGAACACACTTAATCACACTTAAATCGCTTTACGAACTGGAATAATAAATTTGGAAGAAGAAGAAAAACAATAAGTGGAGCAAGAGTGCTCCTGCACAAAAGACCAATTGGCCCCAAAGCGTGGCGTCCCCGCAGGTATTTATTTATCAATCGAGGTCGGCATAGCCCTTGTACAATTCTTGAGAAGAAATCCCCTTGCTCCACGGAGAGGAGATCTCCTTGAAGCTTTCACCCAATTTTTGTGTTGTGGTGAAACAAGAGCCTTGGGGGGAAAAGCTATGCTTTTCCCCTTAGAAAATTCTATTACAAAGGCTTTTCCCAAAAGACAATCGAATAGCTTTTTCTCTTTTTTTAAAATAAAAAATTACATGGCGTTTAAGTGCTTTTCGAAAAAATCCCACGCTGCTCTTTTTTTTTGTGCGTTCTTTTTTCTTCCGCGTTTTGCTACCTGGCGCTTTTACGTTTTTCTTTACTGCCCGGCGTCTTCGCATCTAGTTGCCCGCCTTCTCCTCTTTCTTGCGCTTGCTGCCTTGAGCATTGCTTCTCTCTCTCTCTCTTGCTTGGGTGCACTTCGACTGCAGCGCCTGCCACGTCAGCTGCCTACATGGCGACGCCTGCAGCCTGCCTATGCAGTCAACCACCACCAACCAGTCGCCTGCGCTTTCCTGCAGCCCTGCCACCTGTGCTACAGTGTGCCTCGTGGCCAGCCACACGTCAGCTGCAGCCCACTTGTGAAACCAGTCCTATCAGCTGCCACGTGTGCCACATGTCACAGTGCCAGTACTTGTTGTACTTGCAAGGCTGACCCACAAATAGCCTTGAGAGAGAGACTGCTATACCTGCAACAAGGTAAGAGAAAAACACACGCACATGAACATGCATACACATGTACACACACACCAAACATGTATCTGCATCCACAAGTGTACAAACTTACACATGCATATACAGGATAAAACATGATTAGTGAATGCTAAACATGCTTAAAACATAATTACAATGCTTAAGAAAAAGAGGTAAAATACTCGGTCCTGTAACATACCCCCCTCTTAAAACAAAGCAATCGTCCTCGATTGTTCATTCAAAGGATTTGCCAACTGAAACAGAACCTAAGAGAGCAACGAAAAAGCTGTCCTGCCAACTGAAACAGAACATCTGAATACATAAATCAAGGGCATCCACCTCGTGAATAGTCATGTCCCCCTGGATGCTTTACTTGCTCTGCTCATGGCCATCCCACAGGACCCACAATCAACAGTACATCATGAACATGAATAAACACTGATGCAGATCAAACGAAAGTCTAGAATAGGCGTCCCCGTTCTCTGAAAAGATTCGTATATCCATGAATCAAACCATGTGACTAGTACACATATATCATAGAAATCCTATAGGCAAATATACTGTCAGTTCAGTATCTTGGGTGTGCTGTTAAGAACACCAAGCGACTTCCAGATCTCATCCAAGTGAACTCTATGACAAGGGAGCGGAGTCATCCCCCTCTTGAATAACAGGTAGTACTCCAGAATCCACAGCTAAACCTGTTGAAGCACTTTCTAAGGTAGGTTCCAAACCAAAAGCCTCGAGGTAAAGTCATAGTATCCTCGGTGAATCTGCCAAGTCACCCTCCTCCATCCACTTTGAATCCATAGGTAAATAGTTCACAAACTTCACCAGATATCGACGTGAAACTTTTCCTTTGACTTTTCTTTCTTTATGTGCCAAAATCTGTTCCAGTTGAAGAATCTCATCAAGTTCTTCTACCTCTGGTTGTGTCTCATCAACCTGAACTGTAGGCACTTCACCTCTGAAAGGTCTAAGAAGACTCATATGGAATGCATTATGAATCCTCCAATGATCCAGTACCTGAAGACGATAAGAAACATCACTCATCTTCTCAATCACCTGAAAAGACCCATAGTACCGCATACTCAATTTAGGATATAAACTCTGTTTACCCTTCATTTTCCTGAGTCTAGCCTTCTCAAATCTCAAAAGCACCCAATCACCCAAATCAAAAACCAATGATCGACGGTGAAGGTTTGCTGCTTTCCTCTGTTTCTCTGGAGTCCTTTGAAGAGACACCTTGACCTTCTTGTAAGCCTCATCCATATTCTCCACAAAACGATCTGCCTCAAAGATCTTATCTTTTGTATGTAGGATCGGATGTACTTTCTTCCCGCCTTCCACAATATCGAAAGGTGCCTTACCTGTCGAAGTGTGAATGGTGTTGTTGTAAGCAAACTCCACCAAAGGAAGATACTTTTCCCCTTGTTCCTTATGATCCGAAACATAACACTTTGGAAGATCCAATACAACTGAGTTGGCAATTTCCGATTGCCCATCTGTTTGTGGATGAAAAGACGATGAGAACTTCAACGAAGTCTTCATGTTCTCGAACAATGCTCTCCAAAATGAACTCGTCATTCGAGGATCTCGGTCACTGACAATAGATGTGGGCATCCCATGGTACTTGAAGATATTTGTCAAAAATATCCTCACCATTTGCTCTGCATTAATCTTCTTCCTGACTGGAATGAAATGAGCCTGCTTGCTGAAACGATCCACGATAGTCCAGATGCCATCATTCCCACTCTTTGTCCTAGGAAGATCAAAGATAAAATCCATAACAATACTCTCCTACGGTCTATCTGGAATAGGCAAAGGATGAAGTAACCCAGGTATCTTTTGACGGTCATACTTCACCTTCTGACAAATGATACAATCACGAATAAAAGCATCAGCATCCCTGCGCATAGTAGGCCAATAAAAGAATGCCTCCAAAGCCTTCACTGTAGCCTCAATACCACGATGTCTTGCATAAGGCGGAGCATGGCATTCTGTCAAAACCTTCTGCCTCAACTGAGATGTGACACACGATTTGTCATGCATCATCAAAAATCCTTTCTTGAGAGAATAACGATCAACTCGCTCTCCTTCAGTCAAACGATCAAAGATCCGCTCAAAATCTGAGTCATGAGCACACTGTTCTCGCATATCATTAAGTTCATGAGATGAAAGATAATAGAGACGGCAACCACATGTGGTTTCCTGACAAGGCATCTGCAACCACATTCTTTATGCTCTGCACAACTCTGAAGAAGCATCCCCTTGCTTCATCCCTATCAAGTCAAGTACGAGTCCAGCAAACGGTTTCTGTCTTTGCTTTAGGCTCTTCTTGTGAATCATCTGCATTTTTAAGAGCTCTCTTCGGACACCTATAGTACCGATGTCCCTCTTCTCCACAAGAGAAACATTTGTTGCCAGCTATAAGCTCTTTCTTTTCTTCATCTGGTCTTTAAGGTAAGGGCTAAAATTTTCTCTTCTTGGATTGCCCCTTCTCTCGTGGTTCAATGTTTTTGGTCTCCTTTGACTCCTTTGCCTCTTTTTATGCTTTTTTGGAAAAGAGACGCTGATCCTTGAATCCTAACATCTGACCAGTAAGCATGGCATATCCAATCTGAGCATTTTCTATCGTCTGAGTCATATTAATGACCTTTGTTTTAATACAATAGTCACGAAGCTCCTTGGGTAACCCACAGCAATATGTCTCTACTTGCTCAACCAGTGACACGGGCCTAAAGGATGTGACCGGTAGTAGAGCATCCCAAAATTTCTTATTATATTCTTCCAGATTCTAATCGATGCCAAGCTGTCATAACATCCACCTCAAAAGTCGATGTCAACTATAAAGAAGAGAAGATTTGCTTGAACTCCACCCAAGTGCTAGGTGCTATTCCCTGATGAAGAAGTGTTGACCACCATTGAAGAGCATTTCCCTTTAGGAAAGAAGCTGCCTTTCGTACCTGAGATGCCTCTATGAAGTTACCACCAAAAAATGCCGCATCAAACTGTTGAATGAAGGTGAGAGCCTTCAAACGATCCTTTGCACCACTAAAAGTATCAAACTTTACTGCAACACCACCCTCTTTATAATCTTTCGGCTTCTCGCCCTGAACAAGATTAGCATATGGATGTGGTTTGAGAAAAGAATTGCCCACAGCATTAGATCCCATGCCCATCATACCACCTCCCATACCAGGCATACCAAACGCACTTCCACCACCACCACCAAAAGTTCCATACATACCTCCTGGCATACTTCCATGCATACTTGGTTGCATACCATAGCTCCTAGTCATACCCATGTTGGGTACACCCGTCATGGAATGAAAGACAAAGCCTCCGCCAAAATAACCAGGATGAGAAGTATTAAAAGAGTTTACATGGATAGGTGGGGGAAAAGAAGAAGAAGAATCGGGGTATGGCTGAAAATTTGGGTGGATGGGAGCCGAATGTTGAGGCTTAGCTTTCTTCTCAAACCCCTGCTTCCATGGTTTAGAATCAGCTTTGAAGTTTTGTGGAAAACGTGAGTCCTTCGCAAGTTCCATTAATCCCTCCATCAAACTTTGCATCTTTGCTTCATCGGTGGCATCATCATCTTCAGCTTCTAGCATGTCGGAAGGTATTTCTTTCTCGCTTTCCTCATCTTCATAGAAGTAGTCGTCCTCTTCCGAAGATAAATCCTTCATCTCTGCACTAGTTCCAGCCATAGAATTAAATGTGTTAGACCACAGGCTCGCCCTCTTGAAAAAGTTGACGATGGATCCCGGCAATGGAACCTTGAAACCGGCCTTCAGAAACTTGACGGATGGTGAACACACTTAAATCGCTTTACGAATTGGAATAATAAATTTGGAAGAAGAAGAAAAAGAATAAGTGGAGCCAGAGTGCTCCTGCACAAAAGACCGATTGGCCCCAAAGCGTGGCGCCCCCGCAGGTATTTATTTATCAATCGAGGTCAGCGTAGCCCTTGTACAATTCTCGAGAAGAAATCCCCTTGCTCCACGTAGAGGAGATCTCCTTGAAGCTTTCACCCAATTTGTGTTGTGATGAAACAAGAGCCTTGGCCCCCTATTTATACAAGTTTGGGTTTCCCTTAGAAAAATCTATTACAAAGGCTTTTCCCAAAAGACTATTAAATAGCTTTTTCTCTTTTTTTTTAAATAAAAAAGTACATGGCGTTTAAGTGCTTTTCAAAAAAAAATCCCACGCTGCTCTTTTTTTCGTGCGTTTTTTTTCTTCTTCCGCGTTTTGCTACCTGGCACTTTTGCGTTTTTCTTTACTGCCCGGCGCCTTCGCATCTAGCTGCCTGCCTTCTCCTCTTTCTTGCGCTTGCTGCCTTGAGCTTCGCTTCTCTCTCTCTCTTGCTCGGGTGCAGTTCGACTACAGTGCCTGCCACGTCAGCTGCCTACGTGGCAGCGCCTGCAATCTGCCTATGCAGTCAACCACCACCAGCCAGTCGCCTGCGCTTTCCTACAGCCCTGCCATCTATGAACCTATTGTATCCACTATAGTACCTGCTCCTACCTCCAACACCTGATACCTGCTTGAGTACCTCCAAGTGTATGAGGCTGGTGGTTTGGTCACTTTGACTCTTTCAACAAGTCTTGCATCAACATTCTACTCCAACACACTTTTGTTTGGGCAACATGTATTCATTATTTGCATTGCATGGAATATTTCGATGGAAAGCCCTTAGAACTTTGTACACAGACTAAATACTCCAATAATATACAATAGTAATGGGGAGGGGTCGGCCTGTTCGTGGCCCCATTGGTGTACTGTGCAATCTCTTGTTAGAAATTGTGCATCTCAATGTATTTGGGGAATGCCTATTTATGGGTTTTATCCTATTTTTTCTTCCTTTTTAGTTGGTCGTGGGCAGTCAGCCACCTGCTATAAGCAGTCGGCCAGCTCCCTTGCATCACTATATAAAGGGGCCTCCTCTACCATCTCATCTAACCTATTCACAAGCACATGTTCTACACCATCTGATGGCTGGTATTGCCATTGTAAAAGCCTCTTGGTACATAACATGATGTTCATTGTCTGATGTCTCTCTCTCTCTCTCTCTCTCTCTCTCTCTCTCTCTCTCTCCCCTTTGCTCTCCCTCTCTCCTATGTTTTGCTTCCGCATTGTGCAACTTTAGCCCGGGAATAGGTCCCTATCCACATCTCGTTCCCTCATTTGCTGAACTAGGCGTTTTTGTTGGAAGAGGCGCGTTTTCTTGCATCTACAGCAACAGGAGGCTGCGTTTTTGCTTCTTCAGAGGCGGCTGCGTTTTCTTCATCTACTGGTGGCTGCGTTTCCGCCGTGTTTCCATCTAGGTGGTTGCGTTTTCAGATCTGTGGCTGCGTTTTCCCCTGGGTGCTGCGTTTTCAGCATTGCAGCTGCGGGTGGCAGTGTTTTTCTCTCCTTTCTCCATCTTCTTCATCAATGTTTTCAGTTGCTAGTGGCGTGTGGGTGCGTTTTCAGTCCTGGTCAGCAGTTGGTGGCCTTCTTCGAGTGTGGAGCGCCCCCGACTAGTGGCATCTTCAGCCTACCTCTTCTTCAATGGATCTACCTACTTCGTGGTGGGTGCTTTTGGTCAAGATTTGTAGGCTTGTTTGCTGCAGTCCAGTCCCACTCTACCGAAGTTCTCGAAGGAGACTAATCGGTCCTTTCCTTCCGTGGTGTTGGAGTTTGTTGGAGAAGTGTGTTAGAGATTGGTTGTGGAGTGTTCAGATCATCAGTGGCACAAAGGCTTGCTTGCAGAGCTGTGCTATTGCCATGGATATGGGTTCCCTCTTGGAGAAGGCATCTATCCTTGTTTCTCAAGAGCAAGTAAGGTTCCCTCCTAATGGACAGGATCAGGCACTTGCTACAGTGCAACAGACAAGACAGTGTCACTGCTACTCTTTTGGAAAGCAAGTTCATTTGGCCAAGGATTGCAAGACCAAAGGTACAGCCTAGGCCAGGACCAAGTTTTCAAAGACAGGCAATGATCGTATTTAGGATGATGTTCCCTCCTAGAGGACAGGATCAGGCACTTGCTACAGTGCAACAGACAGTACATTGTCACTCCTCTTTTAGAAAGCAAGTTCATTTGGCCAAGGATTGCAAGACCAAAGGAACAGCCTAGGCCAAGACCAAGTTTTCAAAGACGGGCGATGATCGTATACAAGATGATGACTCTGATACTTCTAGTGTCCTTGAAACTCGCGGCGGGTGCCCGGGGGACTAGGGCCTTTGACACACTTGTTGATACCATCAATGCATGTTAAAACATTTAAACATGGCCACAACCTTAACACATATCCATCATCACTTTGCATGAAACATAAAAGCTAGACAAAACATCCACAAATGCTGAAAATGGAGCTTGCACATGTGACACCGCATAGAGGCCGGAATGGCCCCCCCCCCCCCCCCCCCCCCCCCCCCCCCCCCCCCCCCCCCCTTTGGAGTATTTTACTACCCAAGGAGAATAATATCATGTACAAGCTTTGAGGGCCTTACTCTCCCCACGGGAGATGCCGGATTATCCATATACAAATGCCATAACACAACCCAACACGAGGCATCCAAGCCGAAACACAGGCTGTAGAAATGCTCAACCAACAATATAATCCATATACCTCCGTGTGGGTACTTATTCTTCCCTAAAAACCACGGGTCTTCATGCGATAGAGTTGGTACAGCAAGTACAACTCTCCGTTCAGCCGATACAGCAGGTACAGTGGCTGGTACAGTAGGTACAGTGGCTGGTACAACCAGTACAGTGGTTGGTACAACAGATACAAATGTAGGTACAGTACTGGTACAGCAGGTACAAGGACTGGTACAACAAGTTCAATGGCTAGAAATCATAATAAATGATTAAATACCCTTGCCTTCAGTATTTCTTCGCGATGGAAGCCTCCAAAACAATCCCCAACAACCGGTATTCTTCATGGGCTGCTTTCAAGAGAGAGAAAGAGAGTAGCCATCATTAGGGCAGCCTATAACGGTGGTAGAGGCTAGTGTGCAGCAAGAGAGCCTCCATTAATGAAGAGAGAGGGCTCCAATTTATAGATTGGGGCTTCCCATGAGCTAAAATGGCAAGAGAAGGCTACAATGACAAGTGGAGAGCCACACAATAGCTGATGTGACAAGTGTGAGGACACTTATCTCACTTTGATCCACTTTCTAACAAGTGTCAGGCCACTTGTCTCACTTTGGTCCACTTTCTTGCCACATGTCCCAATCTAAGAGATGGGTCGTTCCATAAACTTTATCTCTAAAAATATCCCAACTGGTAGACATTCTGTCATAGGCACTTTGCCAACTCTTGGTATCTTCTCAATTCAAGATGTAATGACGCGAACAGAATTTCCATCGGAGTCAGACCAAAAATAGCAACTCTCCTAGATTTTAGGAGTGTGGTCCTTTGTATTCTAGGATAATCCCCCATTCCCAAAGCTTGTACTTTCCAAATATTTAGACATCCTGGGTCCACCAGACCCCTTTCATACTGGGAAATGTCCACGCTGGTGACAGTCCCCAAGGCTGCACAAGCCAAGGAGGACCTGGATGGTCAGCTTCTATAGTTATATAGATAGTTCTCCCCCATGTGCTTCCAGCCAGAGGAGGCTTGTGTGCAGAAGAGGGGGCTGGTAGCAGTTCCATTTTCTAGTGCATGGGAACTGTGAGTCGAAGTTCCAAGCATTAAAAATATCTGGCGAGACAAGTTTATTTTGGAGCTATGGATTGGATGTCTTCCACATCTATTGTTTGGTGTAGCAAAGATTATGGACTGGATGTGTTCTAAGTTCATTGCTCAAGGTTTTTGGGACGTGATGTGTTCACAATCCACTGTTGGGGGATAGTGGGCGCGGTTTGTCCAGCAGCTCATCATTTTATTCTTGGAGATTGCTACACGCTTGTGTGGGAATTCAGAGCCAAGCAAAGTTCCTTGTTGTTCATGGCGGCATTTTTGATTGGAGGAAACAAGTTGGTGGGTGCTCTTTCTGAGGTGTATCCAGTACTGAGCAATATTGGAGTGTCCATTGGTTGCATCTTCATCAGCTTAGCTTCTTCAGACCTTTTTTGCACACTATGTGCTATAGAGAGGGTGTTAGAAATTGTGCATCTCAGTGTATTTGGGAAATGCCTATTTATGAGGTTTTATCCATTTATCTCCTTTTTAGTAGGTCGTGGTCTGTCGGCCAACTCCTAAGGGCAATCGGCCAACTTCCCAGCATTATAAAAGAGGCCCTCCCATATTCACTTGTTTACCGGCTAACCTATTCACAAGCACAGGTTTCACACCATTTGCTGGTTGATATTGCCATTGTAAAAGCCTCTTGCTACATAACATGATGTTCATTGTCTGATGTCTCTCTCTCTCTCTCTCCTTTGCTCTCCCTCTCTCCTATGTTTTGCTTCCGCATTGTGCAACTTTATCACATCTCCAATCCTGTTTGATCCGTTTTATCCCCCTTTTATTCAATATATTTATCTGATAGTTTTGGGTATTTTTCCCACCTTTTATTAGGCGTTTTTCCTAGTCATGGACTTTGTCCTCAATCATGGGTTTTTATGATGGCCGACCAGCCCTTTCATAATGTATATAAGAACAAGCTTTTTGCCATTTAATTCATTCATCATTTTGCTCAAGTGTTGGATCATCGCTGGCTACTCCAAGTCTCTCCTCTGCTTCCTCTTTTTGCCTTCAACTATTATCTCATGGTATCAAAGCACTAATGTTCTCATGCTCCTGCCTCTACACTCTCCAGGAAGACTATCAGCCAACGTTTTCTTTTCTTTTCCAACCCTCCCTCCCACTTGTATTCTGTCTCGACCCCGGACTAGTGGCAACATCGTTCACTTTCTCCATTAGCCTCTCCCTCCCTTACTTCATCACACATCGGGTCGGCTCCCAAGACCATTCAGCAAGGCTAGGCCTCCGTCCTCTTCCACATTGCTGGAGGTTCTCTTGGGCGGCTCTTCCACGTTTCTTTCATGGTATCAGAGCCTGTTCGGCTCTTGGGCTCCTACTACGATTCGCTCCTGCTCCACATCGTTCGGGCGGCGGCATTCGGCATCGTTCGGACGTCTCTTTCTTGGGAGGTGTTGGCGTTGAAATTCAACACCCTTCTCTCCTACGCTACCACGTCAACAGATTCTATCACACATGCTGGGAATTCAGCCTGACTGTCGCAAGAAGAAGAGAGAAGGTGGTTCTCCAAAGAAGCCCACCAATCAAACCTCCCCGTCTACCAACCAATCCCAGAGTTCCTCTTCCACCAAAGAGACTGTCTTCATCAACATTGAGGAGCTTCCCACGGACTCACTTGTTCCTGCCAATTCACATCTTACAGATTGGATGGTTGATAGTGGTCTTCCAACCTTGAGGCCTCTTCTATGGGAAACATGCGACTTAACTCTTCTGCTCGCCAACTATTGCATGCGCAAAAGTCTTACTATACTGATCCACAGCCCTAAGCTTGATTAAGAACAAGATGCTAATTAAACATGATTGAGACAAAGGAGAGAGAAGAGAGAGAGATAGTTGGTGGCAAGGTTTTGTTTTATTATATGGTACAAAAAGGTACCTATATGTCTGTACATGATTTAGGTCCTTGGTCTACCCCCAAAGGGGTGACCTCTAGCCCCTTCTACATGCTAGATGCTGAATGCTACTTCTGTAAATGATGAATGACTGAATATGCTGAATATCGTATGCAAATGATGGCTTTTACTTATATATTATCCTGGAAGTGATGGTCGGCCAGCAACAACTGCTGTTGCCAGCCAGCTTTGGACAAATACTTATGAAATATTGTTGTATTAAATGTTGTGCTGCCTTTAATGATTCCCCGCCTGCTGGCCACTGTTTAGCAGCTGGCCACCTACTGCTTGGGTACCAAATGGCTGCTGACTGCTTGTATGGAGGCTGCTGACTGGTCACCAAAGCCATCCATGAGGCTTATGCTGATGATGATGCTGAGGATGATGATGATACTGATCCTGATGACACTGATGATGATGATGCTACTATTGATGATGATGATGCTTTATGCTATACCTTAATTGTTGTCCTAATCAGGGATCATGCTGTTCAAGCTGAAGATTAGCCATGGCATGGGCGTGCACGTGACATCCCCTCTTGCTAAACTTGATGACAGGGTGGACACTTTGTCATCCTTCCTACCTGGACTACGGACTTTGACCTTCTACTTGAACTTTGACACTTTGTTTGAACACCTTCCACTTCTGATCTCCACTTCCAAGTCTTGTTGAAGAGCCGAGCATATGCTCCACTATTGTCCCCTTAGATGTATACCCTTGTCCCTAAATGCACTGACCTATGATTGATGACTAAGGTTGATCAAGGCAGCTCACAGGGGCTGACCTCCTGTTCCCGGGAAGCCACTGAGGTACTCCTTTGAGGACCTAACTTCCATGGGCTAAATGCTGAGGATTCACCTAATGCATGTCTGAACTTCTTTAATCCTGATGCTTCTTAACTGCTTGCATTTACCTTGCTTAGACTTGTACACCCGTCAAGACAATGCCCTTGTGGTACAAGTATGACGCCCCCAAGGGTGGAGGTTGGTCCTCACGCGATGAAGGTAGGGTGGGTGTGGTGTGGCTACTAGTCAAGGAATAACTACTAGTCCGGGTATGGGAACTTTACATATTCTGCATATTCTGAAGTGGAGCTGTGGGACCTGATGCTTTGATGCTGCCAATGTTGCATACCTTACTGTACTGATCCACAGCCCTAAGCTTGATTAAGAACAAGATGTTGATTAAACATGATCAAGATAGAGGAGAGAGAAGACGAGAGAGAGAGCTGGTGTCAGGGTTTTGTTTTATTATATGGTACAAAAAGGTGACTCTATGTCTGTACATGATTTAGGCCCTTGGTCTAGCCCAAAGGGGTGACCTTTGGCCCTACTACATGCTAGATACTGAATGCTACTTCTGTAAATGATGAATCACCGAATATGCTGAATATCATATGTATTTTGTTGGAAGTGCTCTTCGGCCAGCTGTGGACAAATATTCATGAAATATTGCTGTATTAAATGCTGCGCTACCTTTAATGATTGCACATGCCTGCTCGCAATAGTTATCATGTATGAAGATACAAAACAAGATGAAGACACAAAAAACGGTACCGATACGGGACTTTTTATTTTGGAAAAATAAGTTCGATAGAGATACGGTCCACTTTAAAAATAGATATATGTACACATTTAGAGATGCAAAGTCGAGAGAAGGTGGCAAGGTAGAAAGCCCCTATTGCCCAAACGACCATAAAAAACAGTAAAACAAAACAAGCATTTAAAAAACGGGCATTAAAAAAGTCACCAAAAAAACGGCCATTTTTATAATAATAAAAAAACCGCATTAGTTACGCTTGCATAGTTTCGTACCATACCGTACCGTATTTTACGTACCTTATGAGAGGGACGAGTTTCGCAGACAATTATGCTGCTAGCCACTGTTTAGCACCTGGCCACCTACTGCTTGGGTACCAGATTAGCCGACTGCTTGTGTGCACTGTGGAGGCTACCAACTTGCCACCAAAGCCCTCCATGATGCTGATGCTGCTGCTGATGCTAATATTGATGATGATGATGATGATGATACTACTGCTAATGATGATGTTGCTTTATGCTATGCCTTAATTGTTGTCCTAATCAAGGATTATGTTGTTCATGCTAAAGATTAGCCATGGCACGGGCATGCGCGTGACACCTATCCGAGATGTGCTTTATGTTCCCACTAGCGATATGCTCTCAATGTTTTGGATTGCAGAGAAAGGCAACGGTGTCTACTGTGACAGTTCAATTCTTGAGATCATTGACACTAGCACCTTGCAGATTGTTGCCAAATGTGTACAAGAAGACGGTCTTTCCAGTTTGACGAACTTTAGTGGCTCTTTAAATCAGTCAAAGTCTCCTTTGCTGCAACAACTTCAAAGCTATCATGCCTTGGTAGCTCAAGAGGATACATCGTTGTGGCATGCTCGCTACGGGCACTTGAACTATGCTTCTCTTCAGCAACTGTCTTCTCAACACATGGTCGAGGGTCTTCCGCAGCTGAAACCCTCCCACTCCACTTGTGTGGCTTATTTGCATGGCAACCAACACAAAGAGCCTTTCCTTCATGAGGCTACTCATCGGGCTTCTCACATCCTAGAGCTTATCCATATGGACTTGTGCGGTCCCATGTGGACTACTACCTAGGGTGGTACCCAATACTTCATGCTTATTATTGATGATTTCTCATGTAAAGTTTGGGTGTATCTCTTGGCAAAAAATCTCAAGCTTTCTCCCACTTTCAAATGTGGGTGGCTTTGGTTAAGAATGCGACCACACAAAAGGTTGTTCAACAAGCCCGTTTGGACAATGGAGGAGAATTCATCTCCCCACAACTTTTGTTCGTAGAAAGGTATTGGCCGTCAATTCTCCACACTCGGCACTCCACAGCAGAATGGTATGGTTGAACGCAAAAACAGGACTATTCACAAAAGATGGCACATACCATGCTTTCTTCTTCCATTCTTCCTCCCTCTTTCTGGGGAGAATCTGTGGCCACTGCTGTCTACATCATCAACCGTTCTCCCACAAAGGCGGTTGCCAATACGACACTGGAGGAGGCTTTTACACAATAGAAACCTTCAGTTTCACATCTTAGGGTTTTCGGTTGTGATGCCTATGCTCATATCCCTAATTCTGCCAGGTCCAAATTTTATCCCAAATCGAGGAAGTGCAAATTCTTTGGTTATTACAGATTATGGGACCTGGAGACGAAGTCCTTAGTGATTTCCCATGATGTTCACTTTGTTGAACCCTCGTCCGATTTCCGATCTCACCCCGAGCCTACCATAGAGGTTCCTCATCCTCCTGCTTCTTCCTCTTCTACCCCGGCAACCCCACCCCCCTCAGCTTCTCCATCCCAAGTTTCTCCGCCCTCAGTTTGTTCTACTCCTCCTGCGTCTGTGCGACGGAGGATTGCCCCCAGGCTTCCCCGATGGCTGGAAGCCACTATTCATGACTCTCATCTCTCAAATGTTGATCTTCATCAGCTTGCTGACTCCTCAACACCACCTTTCCCACAGGCACAAAGATTACAGCACCTTCATCATTATGGTAACCTTGCCTTGATGAGTAAAGTGGTGCGGTCATATGAGCCTACTACAGCTAAAGCGGCTCTTGCTCTTCTTAAGTGGCAAGCAACCATGGAGGCCGAGATTGATTCCAATGAAAGAAATGGTACATGGGAGCTTGTGGACCAACCTTTGCATAGGCAAGTCATTGGGGTCAAGTGGGTCTTTAAAACCAAGTTTCATGCCAATGGTCCTCTGGACAAACACAAAGCCAAATTGGTTGCAAAGGGGTATTCTCAGATTGAGGGTAATGACTATGAGGAAACTTTTGCCCCTACAGCAAATACACCACTATCTAGACAATTCTTGCTCTCTCCGCTCATCCTCATTGACCCGATGTTTCTTACAATGTCAATATTCTCAGTCAGTTCTCTTCCACTCCTCGACATTCTCATTGGTAGGCCGCTCCAAGGTTCTTATGATACTTATCTGGTACCTTGGACTATGGTCTCTCTCTCAAAGGAGGCACTGAGCTTGTTGGATACTCTGACGCTGATTGGGCAAGTGATCAGGATGCTATGTAGTCCACTTCTGGTTACTGCTTCACTTTAGGTTCCAGCCTCATTTCTTGGGGATCCAAGAAGCAGACTATAGTTTCTCTTTCTTCGTAGGCTGAGTACCGTGCTTATTTGGATACTTGCTGCGAGCTATTATGGTTGATGCAGATGCAAGTAATCTTGATGTTCTTGCGGACTCTCCCATTTGCATTCTTACAAACAGCTAAAGTGCCTTGGTATTGGCACGTACTTTATCTTTTCACGGCAGGACCAAGCACATTGAGGTTCATTTTCACTTTGTTCATGAGCTGGTCGCTGACGGCATCATTTCTCTGAAGTATTGTCCCTCTTAGGACAACCTAGTTGATCTCTTCACCATACCTCTTCCTCCAGATAATATTGATCAGCTCCTTACCCGAATGGGCGTCGGACCACCATGCTAGAGCTAAGAGGAGGTGTTGGATTGATCATCTCCAGTCTTGTTTGATCCTTTTATGCCCCTTTTATTCAACATATTTACCTAATATTTTTGGGTATTTTTCCCACCTTTTATTAGGCATTTTTCCTAGTCGTGAACTTTATCCTCGATCATGGGTTTTTATGCTGGCTGATCGGCCCCTTCATGATGTATATAAGAACAAGCTTTTTGCCATTTAATTCATTCATCATATTACTCAAGTGTTGGATCATTGCTCGCTACTTCAAGTCTCTCCTCGGCTTCCACTTGTTGCCTTCGACTATTCGCTCAAATCTAAGTTAAGATCCAAGCACCATTATATATAAAATCATCTTTTGCAATGTACAGTAGATTAGGGATATATCTCTCGTCTCTCTCCTCCTATAAGCTTGCACCTTTGCTAGATCATTAGGATTAGCATTAATCATGTGTGTAAATTTCCGGACCTATGTCTTACCTATGGGACTGTCACTCCATAGGAAGACCAGGTTTTTATGTATTAAATGGGGATGTCACGTGCATCCCGCACTTGGATGCCACGTAGACATTTCTGTACAGAAGGTGCAGGACCTGGGATGGTGAACTGGTCCCATGTGAGCCCAGTCCGGGACGAGTCAGCCAGGGATCCATCTCAGTCGTCCGAGGTCAGGTGTGCATTGTCCTGCACATGAGTCCAAGGTCAGGTGTGCATTGTCCTGCACATGAAGCAGTGCCAGTCCGCGCTGTGAGTCTCCCTCTGGAATGATGTCAGATGTGCTGAGTATCTGGTTTGCAACTGGATGCCAGGCCTCTGTAGGCATGTAGTTTGCATGTAGAGATGGGGCCAGCCCATAGGGCTACCCCAGGGCAAGGTTTTGCATTGGCATACTTAGTATGGGCATGGGGGAGGTATAGAACCACCCCCAAGGGGCCAGGAGGGCCCAAGATATTGCCCACCAGCCAAGGCAAGGGCTGGAGGGGTTGTCGGCCAGCTCCAGAGCTCCTGGACAGGCAGCCGACAGAGACTAAAACCCTAACAGCAGGCGGCCAGGTGTGGGGGGGCAGTCCCACACCCATGCGCAGCATGCCCAGCAGCCAGGGTGCTGCCCAGAACATGTGCGCAGGCTGGACAGCCATCAAACCAGTGTGAAAACACTTTATTGAGTGTGAAAGCATTTAATGATGAAATTCAGTCGTGGGCTGTCCTGAAGCCAGCCGACTGCATGAAGGGAGGGATATAAATACCCCAGCCCATAATCCCATTATTTATCTCATAATTCACCAAGAGCCTCAAGCATTCAAGGGCCAGGACAGCCAAGGGTTTGCTAAAGCTAAGGGGTGAAGGACTGAAGGTCAAGGGCAGGTTTTCCAGCCAAGAAAAGGTCAAGTACTTTGTATTTGTTTCAGATTTACATCATTCTAATAAAGCAAATACACCATCCGTGGTGGGGGCCCTACAGAGGGTAATTGGGACCCAATACTGTGTCCTCCTCCATCTCCCCCTTCTCTCTCTATTTCTGCACATCGTCTTTCAGTTTGTGCGTTAATTCCGTCGCGAAAAGAGTGCTGTTTTCTGAGTTTTGAAGTACCGATCCTTCTCCGAAGCTTCCGCATATTACAGTGGTATCAGAGCCTACTTCAAGGACGAAGATTCAGCAAAGAAAACCAGAAAATTTTTTCGCTCGTGGTTGGTTTTTAGACGCCGGTGGACTACCCCTTTCGGAGTGACTCCTGTCCCTCGAAGGACGGTTGGTTTTTAGCCTCCGGAAGCCTCCGGAAGTCTCCCACACAGATAGTGGATGGTCAGATTGCGTTCCGGAAAGGAACTGCTTATTCCCGCTATGGCGAGCTTTGGCGACGAGAGAGAACCAGAACCATGGGACCAGAGTGCACCAGGCAGCCCAGCTAGGGCACCCGGCTTGAGTGTACAAGACATGTTCCAGCAGATGATGCGAGCAATCGCAGACCAGACAACCAAGTTGGACGAGCAGAAGGCGCGGATTTTGGCTCTGGAGGAGCGTTCTCGCTCTCCAGCGTCGCGTTTTCCATCTCCTCCTCCCTCTCCTTCCGTACCCCAGATACCAGATCCTCGTCACAGGGACCCTCTCGAGGGGTCACAGCCGCAGTCAAGCTCCTTGCTTGAGATGCAGATACGGGCATTGGAGATTCGACAACGAGAAGACGAAGCCATGCGACGAGTGGAACACGAGCGTTACCTCCGAGCTTTGGACGCCAGATTGACACCGGCGGCGCCCTCGAATCATTTTCCCGAGAAAATGAACTTCAGTAAGTATAATGGTAAACTCGATCCCACTACTCTGTATTCATGGTTACATCAATTTGAAGCTTACTTTGCCGCAGTTAGGAAATCAGATATTGACAAAGTGATCTTAGCCAGTTGGTATTTGGAAGGTGAGGCCATTCCTTGGTGGACTCAGTGGGCTCATGCCCACACCAGATCAGGTATGGCAGCTTATGGGTGGGACGAGTTCGTCCGTGACCTTAAGCAGCGGTTTTTACTGCCCCACTACCTTGAGCGACTCGAAGACGAGTTCAGGGGTGCGCGTCAGAATGCGCAACCAGTCCTTCAGTTTGCCAATAGAATTTCGACCTTGTGTCTACAATTAGGCTTATCTGATGCGAACAAGAAAGGGCAGTTTTTGTATGGCCTGGACACGCACATCCAATGGGAGATGCGTATGTTTAGACCAGCCACCTTTGAGGACGCACTCTCGCTTGCGCAGAGTGCAGAAATGAAACACAATGGTGGCAAGCCCAAGACTTCCCAGCCAGCTTCTCCCAAGGCTAACACCTCAGGGGGCAAAAGCCAGAACCAGACGGGGTCTTCCCCAGGACAGAGCCCGGGAGCCTCTGGCTCCAAGAACTCGAACAATGCGTCTAAGCTTACTCCAGACCAGAAAGCGGAGGCAGGCAAGACAGGTGGCAAGTTGAGTGCTGAGGAGCTTGCTCAGTACAGGAAGGAGGGTAGATGTTACTTTTGTCACACAAAAGGACATACTTCTCGGGATTGCCCGAAGAAGCCTCCAAAGGCCGCCGCCGCCTCCACAGCTTCCGTGGTGAGCACAGCTCCCACACAGACCCCAGTGGCTACCCCTAGTTCTTCCAACCCCGGTGCTTCAGTTGGAGCAATTATTAGCCGAGAGCTCAAAGATAAGCAGAAGGGCGCCCATGACCAGGAGTATGAGCGCAACGAATTGCTCAAGTCCTTTGGCTACATAGGTGGCCAGAGAGTCGTTGTCTTGTTTGACAGCGGCAGCACGGAGGATGTGATCACGGAAGAGGCCGCTAGGCGTGCCCGCTTCGAGCTCACTCCGGTGGACAAACAAGTTGAGGGATTTAGCACAGGTATGACTACGAGCGTCAAGTATGAAGCTCTAGGTGCTAAATTAGTCATTCAGGGCATAGAGTTTGTGCGTGATTTTATGGTTGCCCCTCTTGTAGGAGTAGACATAATTTTGGGTATCCAGTGGTTTCACAAGTTCCTTCCTGATGTCAAGTGGGACAAGCACACGTTCCAGATTGATCGGAATGTGTCAAACACCCCTGTGACCATTAAGTGTGAGCCAGGTATTCCAAACTTTCCGCTTATAAGCCACTTGCAGGCTAAGCGAGCAGTCAGGAAAGGCGCACAGTGTGCGATGATTTACATCCAGACAGCCCAGACGGTGGCCAGTGCTTCCGAGAAGTACTCGGTTCTCCATGAAAAGTTCCAGAAGATTTTTCTTCGGGACAGTCTCCCTCCCCAGCTTCCCCCGTCCAGACCGGAGGATCACAAGATTGACCTCCTCCCAGGCTCGGAACCCCCGAGCAAGTTTCCGTATCGCCTTTCTAAGGCAATGGAATCGGAGTTGGACCGCCAACTCCAAGAATTGTTGCAAGCTGGCTTCATCCGCCCCAGCGTGTCGCCATTTGCAGCACCGATCTTATTCGTCAAGAAGAAAGATGGGTCTTCTCGGTTGTGTGTCGATTATCGTGCACTCAACAAGCTGACTATCAAGAGCCGATTCCCGATGCCTCGAATTGACTATATTCTCGAGAGGCTGAATGGAGCTAAGGTGTTCTCTAAATTGGATTTAAAGAGTGGGTACCACCAGGTTCGGATTGTTGAGGGGGACATCCCCAAGACAGCTTTCCGTACAGAACGGGCCCACTATGAATTTGTGGTCATGCCATTTGGTTTGACGAACGCCCCAGCTACATTTAACCGCATGATGATGCGTATTTTCCGGGAGTTGATTGGAGTGTGTGTGTTCATATTTTTGGACGACATACTCATATTTTCAGCTACAGTTTAGCAGCATGACATTGATGTGGAGAAAGTCCTGAGGTTGCTGGAAAGCAACGAGCTCTATGTCAATGAAAAGAAGTCAGAATTTTATCTGTTCCAGGTGCATTACTTGGGATATATAATCAGTGCCGAAGGCATTCGACTTGATCCGGCTAAAGTGGCCGAGATTGTTAACTGGGAAGTACCTCAGACTGCTTATGACATTAGATCATTTGTGGGTATATGCCAGGCATATTCCACCCACATTGACAAGTTTTCTGATCTCTCGGCAGACCTCACCGATCTGCTAAAGGGAGTGAAAACAAGGAGGCAAAAGATTCGAATGACTCCACGAGCGTTGGAGGCATTCCAGAACCTCAAGGTGGCTTTGTCAGAAGCGCCTTGTCTAGCCCTTGCCTCGTGGGACGAACCATTTCAGGTGATCACCGATGCGAGTAACATCGCAATTGGAGGTGTGTTGCAACAGAATGGTCATCCAGTAGCTTACATGTCTCGTAAGTTACTGCCCGCCGAAAAGAATTACTCAGTCTACGATCGTGAACTCCTAGCAGTCATTCAGGCCTTGAAACATTGGAAACATTTTCTGTATGGCCGTGAATTCGAGGTTCGCACTGACCATCAGGCATTGCGCTGGATTCAGACGATGCCCAGTGCACAGTGGAGTGATCGACAGCACCGCTGGAGTCAGATATTCCAGCAGTTCGGTGGTATGATTGAGTACCTTCCAGGAAAGGCCAATCCAGTGGCCGATGCTTTGAGCAGGAAGGGACAAGTAGCTGCGATTCAGACCACTAGACTAGACCTTGTTGGTACAGGACTAGAAGACATGAAGCACACGTACGCGGATTCCGAGGAATTCGGTACACAGTGGGAACAGGCATTGGATGCCACAGGACCATGCCATTTTCTGATACGCGATGGTTGGCTTTACTACAAAGGCCGACTGTGTGTCATGAAATCATTCCGGGCAGCTCTTCTCCATGATGCCCATGACGCCATTACAGGTGGTCATAGGGGCATGAATTCGACTCTGGAGAAATTAGAACGGCAATACTATTGACCAAAGATGAGGCGTGATGTGTTTACTTATGTACAACGCTGTGACATTTGTCAAAAGGTGAAAGCTCCTCGTGGAAAGAAGATAGGGTTGTTACAGCCTTTGCCAATTCCTGAGGGTCCTTTCCAAGACATTTCGATGGACTTTGTCACAAATCTGCCTCCCAGTCCGAGTAAGCGTAATACACAGTGTTTGACTATTGTTGACAGGTTCAGCAAATTTGTTATGCTTATTCCTTGCAGGGCCAATGTGACCGCCGAGGATGTTGCCCAGCTATTCATTCGGCATTGGTACCCGATTGGTGGGATTCCTAGGACCATAGTGTCAGACCGAGATGCCAAGTTTACCAGTCATTTTTGGAGGGCATTGTTTGATAATTTTGGTACTAAGTTGAATTTTTCCAGTGCATTCCACCCACAGACAGATGGCCAGACAGAGATATACAACCAGTTGGCCTTTGATGTGCTGAAGTGTTATGTCCACGATCAGCAAGGTAAGTGGGAATCGTTTTTGCCTTTAGTTCAAGCTGTTTTGAATGACTCTTTTTCTTCAGCTATTGGCAGGACTCCATATGAGGCAGCGTTTGGAAGGCCTTTCCAGTCGTTGTTAACCAGGACGTCGTCTTCAGTACCGGAGGCGAACAGAGTGACGGAGTCTTACCAGGAGATCCTAGAGTCCGTTAAAGACAGATTGGCTAAAGCGCAAGAGGCCTACACTCGACAGGCCAATAAAGACCGAAGGGACATGAAGTTTTCGGAAGGAGATTGGGTATATCTTCGGATTATGAAGCAAAGATTAAAGCAGGTGGGCAAGCGATGCCCAAAGTTGTCTTTCAGGAGCTTCGGCCCATTTCCCATCCGGAAAAAGATTAATGAGGTGTCTATGCAGTTAAAGCTACCTCCGAGTTGGACTATGCACGATGTATTTCATGTCAGTTGGTTAAAACCATATGCAGGTCCACCCCCTTCAGAGGTCAAAGACGAAGCGGAACCAGACATCATTGATGAAGCAGAAGTAATGGTTCCAGAACAGATCCTTCTGCACCGTTTCAAGCATGGCTCAGGCCGAAGACTACGACAGTTTCTCACGAAGTTTCAGGACCGAGGAACTCATGAAGCGGTATGGCTCGACAAAGAATTTTTCGAAGACTATCCGGCTTTATTGACGGATTATTTGGAGGCTATGCAGCTTCCGTCAAGTTAAGCAGAAGGGGATGTCACGTGCATCCCGCACTTGGATGCCACGTAGACATTTCTATACAGAAGGTGCAGGACCTGGGATGGTGAACTGGTCCCATGTGAGCCCAGTCCGGGACGAGTCAGCCAGGGATCCATCTCAGTCGTCCGAGGTCAGGTGTGCATTGTCCTGCACATGAGTCCAAGGTCAGGTGTGCATTGTCCTGCACATGAAGCAGTGCCAGTCCGCGCTGTGAGTCTCCCTCTGGAATGATGTCAGATGTGCTGAGTATCTGGTTTGCAACTGGATGCCAGGCCTCTGTAGGCATGTAGTTTGCATGTAGAGATGGGGCCAGCCCATAGGGCTACCCCAGGGCAAGGTTTTGCATTGGCATACTTAGTATGGGCATGGGGGAGGTATAGAACCACCCCCAAGGGGCCAGGAGGGCCCAAGATATTGCCCACCAGCCAAGGCAAGGGCTGGAGGGGTTGTCGGCCAGCTCCAGAGCTCCTGGACAGGCAGCCGACAGAGACTAAAACCCTAACAGCAGGCGGCTAGGTGTGGGGGGGCAGTCCCACACCCATGCGCAGCATGCCCAGCAGCCAGGGTGCTGCCCAGAACATGTGCGCAGGCTGGACAGCCATCAAACCAGTGTGAAAACACTTTATTGAGTGTGAAAGCATTTAATGATGAAATTCAGTCGTGGGCTGTCCTGAAGCCAGCCGACTGCATGAAGGGAGGGGTATAAATACCCCAGCCCATAATCCCATTATTTATCTCATAATTCACCAAGAGCCTCAAGCATTCAAGGGCCAGGACAGCCAAGGGTTTGCTAAAGCTAAGGGGTG
This sequence comes from Cibotium barometz, assembly GCF_041138505.1. NCBI lineage: Eukaryota > Viridiplantae > Streptophyta > Polypodiopsida > Cyatheales > Cibotiaceae > Cibotium > Cibotium barometz. Next base: position 15,851,337 of record NC_141103.1, on the reverse strand, counting down.
AAGGACTGAAGGTCAAGGGCAGGTTTTCCAGCCAAGAAAAGGTCAAGTACTTTGTATTTGTTTCAGATTTACATCATTCTAATAAAGCAAATACACCATCCGTGGTGGGGGCCCTACAGAGGGTAATTGGGACCCAATACTGTGTCCTCCTCCATCTCCCCCTTCTCTCTCTATTTCTGCACATCGTCTTTCAGTTTGTGCGTTAATTCCGTCGCGAAAAGAGTGCTGTTTTCTGAGTTTTGAAGTACCGATCCTTCTCCGAAGCTTCCGCATATTACAGTGTGGGGGTGGGCATGGTCACCTACCCCCACTAGCCCCCCACATGCAAACGTGGGTATGACCAAGGTTATCTCCACATGATTATTATTAAATATGGCTCTCTCCATCAAGCGTAAAACAACATCGCTTCCTTCTAGCGTTGAATCCATCAACCGGCTGCTCTTCCTACGCAAAGGTGGTTGCCATCTCTCCTTTACTACTGCACACACTCTCTCATCCAGGCAACTGCGCTGCAGGCGGCTATCCTCCCCAGGCGGCTGGCTGCAACTACAGGTGGCTGCCATCTCCTCCTGTACTGTTGCGCATACTCTCCCAGGTGGTTGGTTGCATCTGCCCTACAGGCTGCTGCTCATACAGGCGACTACACCTGACTGCTGGCGGCTACTTCTCTTTCCCTGCACAGTGGCGGCACTTCCTCCATACAGGTGGCTGCGCCAGTTTTCTGCAGGCTGTTTTGCCTACACCAAGGCGGCTGCTACCACCTGAAGGCTCTGCTATAGCCGGCTGCTCCTCCAGGCGTATCACCTCTTCAGGCTGCAGCCAGGCGACAGTACCTGCAGGCTGCCCATCTTCTACCGGTTGCACCTTCCCATGCTCCCTTGCAGGTGACTGGCTACTATTCATGCTTTACTACTGTCCATACAAACTCCTGGCTGCACATGAATTTCTACAAGGCGACTGAGTCTTTATGAAGGGGACTTTGCATCTCCTAGGTAGCCTCATCATACTACGAGTATTGGTTTTCTATCAACCATCTACAAGTAAGTGATTTTCAGATTTGAGTAAAGCATTTAATGTTTAAATCTGATAAGGGATTCATCCCTCTACGGCCACACCCGTTCGGTGCCGGGTTGTCCAAGCTATATTGGCAAACCTCGGTCCAAAGGTGCTGAGATCGGGAGAGCCAGGCGTTAGTACGAGAGCGCCTGTTTGTGCGTGGTCTCGGAACACCAGTGAGACGCTCTCCACGGAGTCCAGTGAAAGCACAGGACCGTAGCGATTGGACCACACTAGTGGTCGTTCTGCTTCGAGTTTTCTTCATCGAAATCCGAGCCTACTTGTTTGGTACTGTTTTCATATGTACATGGACATTATCTGGTTCTCAGAACCCATGGAGCATTGTATTCATTAAATACTCCCAATAAATATATCATATATTGAGGGGGGGGTCGGCCCGTTCCGGCCCCAGTGCTGGTGTCCATCTTTCCATTTCTGTTCATTTAATTTCAAGTTGTTTTAAGTTGTCCATTTCAAATTTGTGGTTTTAAAGTTGTGCTATTAAGCGTGTGGGTGTCCAACGGAGTCTTTCCCACTTGACGGGATCGGTTTCATTGGTATCAGAGCACGGTTGTTTCCCTCTTTCTAGTGGGGAAACGAACCTGTGTACTGGACATCCCGCTTTTAGCAAACTTTGAACACAATGGACAGCCAAGGCAACCCTTTGGAAGTACCTAATTCGAGGGGTCCCTCTAGTGCTTCTCGTGGGTCTGATGCCCTGCGTGGAAGACACAAGCCCCTTGAAAGGGTTCTTGATAGTGAATCCAAGGGTCAACTGTCTCCAGGAAAGACAGTTATGCTTGAACAAGAGCCTGAAGCTATGAGGGCTGAAATGGAACATATGAGAAAACTTTTGCAGGCTCAAGAGCAAGAATTGAAGTTTTTGCATGAAGATCCACATCTACAAAGTGCTATTAAAGCCAGGAAGGCTGATGCTATGGTTGATGTAACCTTTGAATCAATGGCTCGTGAAGTGGGCAAGAAACCAAGGGAGTTGGCACTTGCCTATCTCCTTCGCAAAGGTGATATCAAAGAGAGGGATGACGGAGAGCTGAAATTCAGAAATCCACCTTGTTTAAAGCATGGAGATCCTGCATCCCAGAGGCTGAAATCTTTTATGCAAAAGAAAGAGGTGACTGTCACCTCTCGTCATGCATCCTCTCCACAAGGCACAAAGCCTGATAGATTTATGTATGCCAGTGCTCATGGAGGGCACGAAAGTCACATGCATGCAAGATTTGTATCTCATGGTGACAAGTCTACTTCCAGAAAAATTTTGCCTTCTGAGTTGTCTCATGGAGAGACCATGCCATATGCAGGTAAGTCACATGCATCTGAGCTTCGAGTTCGTGGAGCACATGCCACCGTGCCCCATGAAGCTTCTATGACGGCCCATGGAGCCCATGCAGACAGGGCTACCCCGTTGGATAAGGGGAAAAGAAAAAGAGAGGACCATGAGCCTCATGCCAGGAAGCTCAAGGAGTTCAAAGCAGGTGATAAATCTGTCAAATTTGATGTCTTTCATGGTGAACATGATGCTTCTAAGGTGTTAGCGTTTGTGGCACAGTTCGACATTGCTTTTAGCGATGAGGACTTTACAGAAAAGTCAAAGGTGCGCCATGCTAGCATGTTTCTGAAAGGCACTGCTGCCCATTGGTGGATCACCGAAAAGATCACCAAGGATCCCATCTCTACTTGGAAGGAATTCAAAGATAGATTTTATGCTCAGTTCTTGCCACCCAATGCGGAGCAAACTCTCACTCAAAAGTGGGATAGGCTGGAACAAAAAGATAATGAGAGTGTGCAACAGTATGTTAACAAATTCTGGAAAGTGTTGCTGGAAGTGACTCCCTTCATGCTAATCACAGAGGATGAAAGAAAAAGGAAGTTTCGTTCTGGATTGCAACCTGCTTATAGATCGGGTATTGAATTGCACCCAAAACATACATTGCAACAACTTACAGCTTCTGCTCTTGCTACAGAGCAATTGGTGCTCAAGATCAAGCAAGATCAAGGAGGTTCCAAGGGGAAGGACAAGGCTGTCCCAAATCAGCAAAAGGGTGGACAGCCACCTAAAAAGAACTTCCGGGAGCCTTACAAGGGTGGTAAAGCTGAAAATAACACATCTAAAGAACAGGGCCCAAGGAAGAACAAATTTGGACTAACCCCGGAGCAAAGAGAGCAATATGCTAAGGATGGAAAATGCTTTTCTTGTGGTAGTAAAGACCACATGTTCCGACAATGCCCAGATCGCAAACCAAAGCACGAGGACAAGCACACCAAAGCAAATGTTCATGCAGTTCCTGATGTGCAAGGTAATACAGGTCATGATGCAAAAGAGCGTATGGTTTGCAAGGCTTGGGGGCAAATCAAGGATCAGCCCGCACTCTTTATGTTTGATGACTGTGCAACTGACAATTTCATCTCTATGCAAATGGCAGCTGCATTGGGTATCGAGGTTGAAAACATGGGACCTCAGATTGAAGCCGAAGCTGCATTTATTGGTAAAGAGGTGCAGGTTACTCCTTTGATTGGGAAGTTGCGTATCCATATACAGGGCTACCTTGAAAATGAGCATTTCTTAGTTGCTCCATTGAATGGATGTGATGTATTGTTGGGCAAGCCGTGGCACCATAGGCTTGAGCCCCGTAAAGACTACAAGTCCAATATGATTTCTTTTATGCATAAAGGCCGCATGCATTTTATTGATGCTGGCAAAGAAGGGGATTCCATCCCAGTTGTATCACACATCCAAATTAATAAAGCAATGAAAAAGAGTCTTTCAGCGTACTTGGTTTTTGTGCGTGATAGTCTTGTGCCAAATCATCAAAATATGGATGCTATGTCTAATGATAGGCTGAATTTTCTTAATGCATTCAAAGACTGTTTTGCTGACTCATTGCCAGGTGAACTACCTCCTCAAAGGCCCGAAGATCACCGCATAGATCTTGTGCCAGGTAGTTCTCCACCTAACAAACCCGCATACCGAGTGAGTGCTGCACAACAAGAAGAAATTATGAAGCAGGTAAACGAGCTTTTAGAGAAAGGTTTGGTTCAGCCCAGTTCCTCACCTTACTGCTCTCCTGTGCTTCTTGTTCAAAAGAAGGACGGATCATTCCGTATGTGTGTGGACTATAGAGCTTTGAACAAGCTTACCATCAAAAACAGATTTCCTATTCCACGTATTGATGATATCTTGGATAAGCTTGATGGTTCAGCTTGCTTTAGCAGACTTGATTTGAAGAGTGGTTATCACCAAATACGTGTGGTGCCACAAGATGTCCGTAAGACTGCATTCAGGACAGCCTTCGGATTATATGAATTTTATTCGTGCCGTGTTTTGCCTATGGGACTGTCACACCATAGGGAGACTCGTGCCTGGAACTGTGTCTTACCTATGGGACTGTCACTCCATAGGAAGACCAGGTTTTTATGTTTTATGTCGTGCCAGTTTTGTGCCGACAGATATTTTGTACTTGTTCCATGAACGGGAAATATGTCCATGTTACTATTTGCACATGCACACATGATTTGCATGCTTGAAACTGTTTTCGCATGACATGTATTTGTGTGTTTGCCTGCCTGACGTGTTACTTACTGAGCGGGGACGCCTGCCAGTGAGTCGTGAAGTCTGCTCTGTATTCTGACGAGTTTCAGTGCATGTGAACAGGTGGTAAGTATATTGTACATGTTGTTTTAATGTTATTTTATTCTAACCCCTTTATTTTATAAGGTTAGGGGTTCACACTTATTTAAAAGTGGGCACCCCCTTTGGGCACCCACTTTGGGGCCAAGGTGGGGAGCCCCACTTTTAAGTGAGTGTGGGGGTGGGCATGGTCACCTACCCCCACTAGCCCCCCACATGCAAACGTGGGTATGACCAAGGTTATCTCCACATGATTATTATTAAATATGGCTCTCTCCATCAAGCGTAAAACAACATCGCTTCCTTCTAGCGTTGAATCCATCAACCGGCTGCTCTTCCTACGCAAAGGTGGTTGCCATCTCTCCTTTACTACTGCACACTCTCTCTCATCCAGGCAACTGCGCTGCAGGCGGCTATCCTCCCCAGGCGGCTGGCTGCAACTACAGGTGGCTGCCATCTCCTCCTGTACTGTTGCGCATACTCTCCCAGGTGGTTGGTTGCATCTGCCCTACAGGCTGCTGCTCATACAGGCGACTACACCTGACTGCTGGCGGCTACTTCTCTTTCCCTGCACAGTGGCGGCACTTCCTCCATACAGGTGGCTGCGCCAGTTTTCTGCAGGCTGTTTTGCCTACACCAAGGCGGCTGCTACCACCTGAAGGCTCTGCTATAGCCGGCTGCTCCTCCAGGCGTATCACCTCTTCAGGCTGCAGCTAGGCGACAGTACCTGCAGGCTGCCCATCTTCTACCGGTTGCACCTTCCCATACTCCCTTGCAGGTGACTGGCTACTATTCATGCTTTACTACTGTCCATACAAACTCCTGGCTGCACATGAATTTCTACAAGGCGACTGAGTCTTTATGAAGGGGACTTTGCATCTCCTAGGTAGCCTCATCATACTACGAGTATTGGTTTTCTATCAACCATCTACAAGTAAGTGATTTTCAGATTTGAGTAAAGCATTTAATGTTTAAATCTGATAAGGGATTCATCCCTCTACGGCCACACCCGTTCGGTGCCGGGTTGTCCAAGCTATATTGGCAAACCTCGGTCCAAAGGTGCTGAGATCGGGAGAGCCAGGCGTTAGTACGAGAGCGCCTGTTTGTGCGTGGTCTCGGAACACCAGTGAGGCGCTCTCCACGGAGTCCAGTGAAAGCACAGGACCGTAGCGATTGGACCACACTAGTGGTCGTTCTGCTTCGAGTTTTCTTCATCGAAATCCGAGCCTACTTGTTTGGTACTGTTTTCATATGTACATGGACATTATCTGGTTCTCAGAACCCATGGAGTATTGTATTCATTAAATACTCCCAATAAATATATCATATATTGAGGGGAGGTCGGCCCGTTCCGGCCCCAGTGCTGGTGTCCATCTTTCCATTTCTGTTCATTTAATTTCAAGTTGTTTTAAGTTGTCCATTTCAAATTTGTGGTTTTAAAGTTGTGCTATTAAGCGTGTGGGTGTCCAACGGAGTCTTTCCCACTTGACGGGATCGGTTTCAGACAAGGAGAGCAAAGGACATCCCAACAAGCAGACAGATATGCAAGCTATGTAGCATTGGGGAGACAAAGTTAAATGAGTATTACATGCTTAGATGCCCAGTTTACTACGAGATACACAAATGCTACCATTCTCTCTTCACGGAGGGGTTCGGGCCTTTGCCCACGATGAGTGATGCACTAGAGAGATCAGAGATGTTTGGGACTATATATATATATATATATATAACTTCCTTCCTCGGCCGGGGAAGTTGGCCATTTCGCTGAGTGTTCCGAAAGGAACCCGGCCTTCCCTTCAGTCGAGTGGCTGAAGCCCCTGGCTGGTAAGCGCTATGCGCCACTCCTTTAACGTAACGAACGTTGAGGGCGCCCCAGAACGCAAGTTCTATTTCCGAAATGGAGATCAAGGTGGAAGGCCTCATAATGAGATAGATTCAATAGTGTCCGTGCAAGCCGTATGCGGTAGTACTGAGATTGGCCGCAATCTGCCGGTACCCATAGGCCGTCTTACGGCCGCTCGAAAAGAAACTGCAGTGATCTTGGATGAGAAACCTACAGCAATGAATGGGATCCCCATAAAGATACCACTAGATTGAGCACTGAGCAAAGTGATTTCATATCCAGTGAAAGTCTTGGCTGATTCTTCAAAGTTAGTGATTCCAATAGACCCATAGATCATAGAACGAATAGGGCGACATAGGCTCCCATCCACACTCACGTATAGACACGAACCCCCTCGTAACCGTACGTGCGACTTCCACTGCATACGGCTTGCACGGACACTATTGAATCTATCTCATTATGAGGCCTTCCACCTCGATCTCCATTTCGGAAATAGAACTTGCGTTCTGGGGCGCCCTCAACGTTCGTTACGTTAAAGGAGTGGCGCATAGCGCTTACCAGCCAGGGGCTTCAGCCACTCGACTGAAGGGAAGGCCGGGTTCCTTTCGGAACACTCAGCGAAATGGCCAACTTCCCCGACCGGGGAAGGAAGTTATATATATATATATATATATGAATCTAGGAACATGCCCAAATTCACCTTTTAGGAACATGCATGTTATATACTCATGGTAGTCAACCCACAAGACTATATAACTATCAACTCCATTATGCATAGTATGGACTAGATACTACGACATCCCCACTAACGTCATCAGTGCCCAATAGTGGGTGTAGTGGGACTATACCTACCATAGCTAAGGCACCACACAGACAGACTATTGAGGCAGCAGCCTAAGAGGCAAGATGCCGCACAAATATTTAACACTAACTTCTTAGACCCTCACCAAAGAGCCTCAGCTGACACTCCCATATGACAAAGCCAAGCGTCCCCAACTGAGGGAGTACCCAACAAGCCCGTGGCATGCTGGCACCACGTCCTCCAAAGACACATTAGTCCCCAATCAAGAGTCACCAGAAACGGGAAACAGAAACGAAACTGGCACCCTTGAAAATTGGAATCGAAAACGGATAGGAAATGACAGCATCTTCTACCGAGAGGAAGGGGTGTTGTGAGTTTGGTCTACGGTCTCCACCGAATGTTGTTGAACCACCTGAGAAGTGGGGGTCTCCAGGCGAACGGCTTCCAAACGACCCACACGAGCACAAATGTCCTCCACTTGTACAGAGACGCACACAAGCAACTACTCAATGCGATCCATTTGGCTCAACCTCAACAAAGCTGGACTTTCGCCAGGTCCAAATGCTTGGCTTGAAAAGCATCCAAAGATTGTTAAGCGATGAAGACGAGAACGCGCCCGATGTGCAATGAAGGAAGGGTCTTGGTTGATGGTTCAACCACTAGTCCGGGTACTGGGCACAAAACACTCCGCCCCACAAAAACGTGAAACGAGAGAGGAGAAGTTTTCTCACTTACGTTTTTGCAGCGGTTTCTCCATGTCTCCCACCGTTCCACACACGTTTCTTGCTGTTGCTGGACCTATTTCTTGGAACAAGATAGGGCATGACCGTTTTCGACCATTTCCAGCTGTGGATGGGGTGGAACCACCTCCGTTTCTCACGTTTCCTGTGACTATGCCCCAGAGACCCAGACCTTCCACCTACCAACAAGACTTGCTTCAATGACACAAAGATGCCGCATGCACCACCACAAGTAGTGGATATTGAGGCCATGTACTCATTCCATGAGGACACATTATGATTTCAGAGTCCAGACACATGGGGTTCTTTTGTTGCCTACTATATTGTACACATAGGGGCTACATAGTATAATGGCCTTGCATTTTCTTTCAGTAGTAGTTTTTTAATTTTCATGTCGTCTTGACATACGTAGTATAATGGCCCTGCATTTTCTTTCCAGCAGCTAGTTTTTCATTTTCATGAATCACATGTAGCATCTTTTCGGTCTAATAGACCCTTCAGGTCTTTGTAGACATTAATAACATCTCTCTCTCTCTCTCTCTCTCTCTCTCTCTCTCTCTCTCTCTCTCTCTCTCTAACTATTTGGCCCTCCTAGCTCTATTTCACATGAAGAAACCCATGTCTGGACACCAAACAGGTGGAAGAAGACATGGGGACAGGGTCCATAAGGTTTGATTAAAAAAAAGCACCATTCTTGGTCAAAAAGTAGGAAAAAACAAGAAGTCAAACAAGGTTGAACGCGAGCCAAGGACACCATTGGAAAGAGGAGACTGAGCCAGACCAAAAAGCTCAAAGCCACTTTTTCAAAAAGCAACTCTAGGGCCAAAAAGCAAGGCCCTGAAGTTAGAAAAGCAAAGTTTAAGAACTTTGACAAAAGTGAGTAATATTTTATTATAAAGTGAAAAGCAAAGGAAAAAAGATAAAAGCAAAAGCCTACAAAAAGCAAAGCCCTCTTCAAGTATAAAAAGGCTTGAATCTCTCTTGTAGCGTCATGAAGGAGATCGTGGAGTGTATTTGAGGACATCATTATGATTATGGAGAGCTTCTTCTTCGCCATCAACACCTTCTCCAACTTGCTTTTCAGATGTACGGTTAGCCCTAGACTTGTATGGGCATATGCATGGGCGTTACAGACGCGTGTACGGACATGTGCAGACAGAAATTTCAAAAACCCTAAAACTGCTCCAAAAACCCTACAAACTACTTTTTGGAGGTTATCGCCCGAAAACCATTCAAACACGTTTTATATTAGTTTTCTTGTAAGAAATAGCTTTTCCATGGTTTTCTTCATGTGACATGGACAAGACTATAGGAGTTGTGGAGATTACTCATGGGATGAGCGAGTGTTTCTTGGACTTGGACATGGAGAACTTGGGCATAGAGCTTGGACAGGGAACACGAAGATTGGACATAAACATGGAACTTGGACATATAGCTTGGGCATGAAGCTTGGACATGAACACGAAACCTAGTTATGGGACTTAGTTTTGGATTTGATTTGGACTTGGAACTTGGACTTGGATTCATTGGATTTGGATTTGGATATTAGATTTGGTACTAGCCCGGTGAGAAATACTTGTGGGTCATCCCCGTGGTGTGCTCGGCATCAAAGATCGTGCATCGACATCAACATCGACATCGACTTGGATATCCTACATCGGCATATTTGTTTATTTTGTATTCATTGATTGTATTGATCCTGGCCAGCGTGCTCGTGGATTGTTCCTGAATAAATTCGTGAAAGGGAGCGAGGCCTGTTCCCCGCTCAATGTGGTGTACTGTGCAAGATCCCCATTCCCTTTTCTCTCTCCCCTCTCTTTATATTTTTCTCTTGGACATGTGGTTAAGTCTGTCACTAAACGCCCCGCTGGGGGCTTACTCTCTCTCTCTCTCTCTCTCTCTCTCTCTCTCTCCTATGTACTACTTAGAAGACAATCCGATACTGCTTTATAAGAAAGAAAAACATATTGCTAGTCACCAAAGTCACAAGGTTACCAAAGATGGTAATGCCATAACTATTTCTTTAGCTTTTAAAAACAGTACCCAAAGACCACAATACCTCACTATTCCTTTAGCATTTGGAAAACAGTAACAGCAAATTTTCACATACCTGAGTGGTCAAATTATGATCGTCACCAACATCGGTTGTCCACAAGCCCACTTCTTCCTCAACAGCCATTGACAGGAACCCCTTTTTTTTCTGTTCAACATCAACAGAACTATGTATTAAATTGCACCCAACAGTCCTACACCTTTTGTACACCCAATGTTGCCATACCATCAAACCCACTGGAACCTTATTCCTCATTTGAACTGGCACCTCTTTCCATATCTGCACAACAAGAACATCCCCAGCATGACTTCCTTGATGTTCCTGCATGTTCGATTTTGGTTGATGAACATTCTTTATCTAAGTTAGATCCTCTCTTTTCAACAACATTAGGAGCACAGGACTCGTGTGATATTGTTGCGTCCTCCACTTTATTTGACCATCATGAGAAAACCCCTCCAGCAGCTTTGTTAGTATCGAATCCATCACATGAGTTGCCTGATGTTGGTGCACATGACGCTTCATCTGAATCAGGCGGGAAAATATCATGTTTGCCTATCCCATTGGCAATCTCACGAGCATGCTTGTCAATATGCAAACACCCTGATGGCTGTATCCAAGAGGCGGTTGATAGATCTGCTTGTGATACAGCTGCCGCTTTGGTAAGTGATACGCATCATGTGTGCAGGCAGTATGAAGGAGCAGTTTTGCTCCCACACGAAGTTGCTTCAGTGCTCCTTCATACTGCCTGCACACACAATGCGTGTCACTTACCAAAGCGGCATCTGTATCACAAGAAGATCTATCAACCGCCTCTTCTCAGGATAGACTGTGGATAGAGCATGTTTGCATATTGACAAGCATGCTCATGAGATTGCCAATGGGATAGGCAAACATGATATTTTCCCTCCTGATTTAGATGAATGATCAACCAAAATCGAACATGCAGTAAGTCATGCCAGGGATGTTCTTGTGGTGCAGATATGGAAAGTGGTGCCGGTTCAAATGAGGAATGAGGTTCCAATGGGTTTGAGGATATGGCAACATTGGGTAAGGCGTGCACTTCTGAAGCAGTTACAGAAGAAGGGCTGATTTGGTTGAAGAACAGCGTTCAGATACCTTAAAGGATGCCAAACCACCAGATAAGTTGTGCAAGGCACGACCCGCTGGTGCAGTTTCAGAGAGAGGACCTGCCTTGATTGCAGAAGGGTGTTTCGATGCAATTGAGGATGCAGCCACATCAGGTACTGGATGTACTCTTGATGCAGATAAAGAGAGAGAACCTAAGTCAGATGATGAATGATGTTCAGACAAAATCGATGATGCTGCTGGGTCAGGTAAGGGATGTACTTTCGGCACAGTTACAGAACAAGCACCTGATTTGGATGAGGAACGATGTTCTGACAAATTCAACGATGCCATGGTATCAGGCGGAATATGTTGTGACAAAGTCGCTGTTGCCGCGGTATCAGGTTGGTCAGGCAACTCAAGAGCGGTAGGGACAACATGTATGGGAGTGGTGGTATGTATCACAGGGGGATGTAGAAACGATGAAATGTTTTGAGATGCAGAATCGTCATCATCAACAACAGAAGCAGCATGGTTCCCACCATGCATCTCAGCATGGGGCATCTTCACATGGTTATCATCACCATATCTCCCATTATGCCTCTTGGCAAGGGTATCACCATGGGCATCACTATGGATCCAGGCATCTGAAAGGGGAGCTTTATCACCGATGAGTGAAGACAGCGACGCAGAAATGGCTATGGTTCTGTGAGGAAGGCGCCCTTTGATGGCCCTGTCAGAGCCAGAGAAGGCTATGGGAGGGAGGGGAGGCAGAGCGGGGTGGGGTTTGCTCCACTCATTGAGATTACTCAGAAGAAACTCTGTGAAGCTTAGAAACCGGTCTCGCAAATGGTGTGTAGGGGTGAAAGGGAGCACTTCTGGAGGAGTACTTGATGAGGGTGGCGGCTGGCGATGGCCTTCTTCTTCTTCTTTTGTCTCCGCATGCCCTTCGCTCTCCATTACCAGTGTCAGTCTCTTCCTTGCCATTGCTCAGAACAGAGGTTTCATGAAGACAGAAACCCTAGTTGCTTTTCCCTTGAGAAGGATTTGCAGAGACAATACCTGTTTCATGCAGATAGAAACCCTCGTTGCTGTGTGCCTCTCACCAGAGTTTGATCAACCCACAAGTTTTCCTGCAGAAACAAACCATGGCTTTACTGCCGACAAACAACTGTGTTTCCTCCTCGCCTCCTGAAAGCTCAACGTCGTTCTTTGTTCTTTCAACCGACTTGGCTTCCCCTCTGTGTCCCGCGCCGTCTCTCTCTCTCTCTCTCTCTCTCTCTCTCTCGCTAGCTTGTGTTTATGCAATATTTATTTACCGATTTAACGATATGAAATATGTAGCTCAGAATTCCTGTTTTTTTTTAGGTTTTAAGTAAATTTCCAAACAGCATCTGGCGGGAGTTTTGGAAATACAATCTTCATCAATAAAATAAGACTTTGTCTTCTAATCATATTGAATTTCCACATAACTCATTATAGATTTTGCTATAATAAAAAAAACATAGACTGCTTTATGGAACTACATCGCACTAAGAAGAATTAATTCAAGTTGCATCAACACAAAAACAAGAATGATGAACACTATTAAACGTGCACCTGTTAGAATCTTGGAAATAATAATTGTCAAGAACAAGACGGATGCTCTGATCATTCAATGTAGAAGAAGCCTCTCACAAAATCCTTGCATAACAACTTGTTTAACCAACACCAGTCATTAATGAAGTTAATTATTTTGACTATGGTAATGCTTTTGCTATGCATGTGTGAGAAAGGTGGGTGCAACGACAGGTTTGACACACTAGAGAACAGAGCAGACAGTGTGAGGTGTATGAAGGCGTATCATGGGTGAGAAATGCAGCACATGAGGGTAGCTATGAGAGCTAAAAATGCATGCAATATGTGAGGTGACAGGTCTGCAGTGTTGTGAAGTCTAACAACTATTTGAAAATGTAGATTTGTGCATGAGAAGAAAAACGTAGAGATGGTGGGTTGTAGAAGAAAAACGCGAGGGGAAAGAAGGTGTTCATGGAGTTGGCGACGATGAAAGGAGAAGCCCATCTTTGATACCATATTGGAAACATGGACACAAGTTCATGAGGGGGTGGAGAGATCAAGTCATGGTGGATGGAACCATATACATGGATGTGGAAGAGAGCGATATATATATATATATATATATATAGAGAGAGAGAGAGAGAGAGAGAGAGAGAGAGAGAGATGCAGTGCTCAAGCATAAGCTCAAGCATAAGACAACAAGATTACAGAGATACTCATTACTTGTTACTAGAATGAAATACAACCCAAGACCTTGCTTTTATAGGCACTAGGGTGCCCTTATCTTCAATCTCTTACTAAGAGGTGGCTTCTAAAATGAGTTTGACACAAGTGCCCACCATGTAAGTACATTATCACATCCTATACGGCTTTGTTACAATTAGCTATCCTTCGCTTTCATCAATGAAAGTCTTACCTTAAGAGGCTTGCCTATGATTACAATTTTAGGAGACACGTGTCACCTCCCGCCGTAACTTGTGTACAGTTTTTTTCCCCACTTTCTCACACATGCATAGCAAAAGCGTTACCGTAGTCAAAATAATTAACTTCATTAATGACTAGTGTTGGTTAAACAAGTTGTTATGCAAGGATTTTGTGAGAGGCTTCTTCTACATTCAATGACCAGAGCATCCGTCTCGTTCTTGACAATTATTCCCAAGATTCTAACAAGTGCACTTTTAATAGCATCATTCTTGTTTTGGTGTTGATGCAACTCGAATTAATTCTTCTTGTTGCAATGTCGTTCCATAAAGTAGTCTATGTTTTTTTTGTAGCAACATCTATAATGAGTTGTGTGGCAATTCTATATGATTAGAAAACAAAGCCTTATTTTATTGATGAAGATTGTATTTCCAAAACTCCAGCTAGATGCTATTTGGAAATTTACTAAAAACATTTTTAAAAATGTGAATTTTGAGCTCCATATTTCATATTGTTAAATCGGTAAATAAATATTGCATGAGTAACTCTTGAGTTCTTGCAATCTTTTTATCTTATGCTTAAGCACTAGCAGAGGGTTTGCGCACCTGTTTGACAAGGCACTAGTAGAGGGTTTGGTGGACGATGCACACCATTGTGCCGATTCACAAAATAGGGGATATGCTCGATCCGAGCAACTACAGGACCGTGATGGTTGCCAAACTCTATGGTGCAGTGTTGGAACAACAGCTTAGCTTAACACTACAGAGCCTTAAATCTACTCACTCAAGTAAAGTACTTAGATAGACATTTCAAGATTTCACCTAGGCACTTTTACTTGCCCAGTCATGGAGTGAAAGAGGATTAGACTTATGCCTAGCACAAAGGTCTCATGGCTTACTTTAGGGAAGCAAAAAGGATAGTTATTTAATACATCAACTGATCACCTATGGAGCCAAGAAGCTGTTGTGACTTTAAAAAAAGGGGTGAGTCCCAATCCTAAAATCCAAAAACTTGAAAAGCAGCAAGGACTCAAGGATGATGCAAGGAGCCAGTCTAGTAGCCCTATATCATCTCGTGCCTCTAATCTCGGAGGTAGCACTCAACTAGAGTTACCAAGAGCTTAAGACCACATAGGTAAAGGCAGTGAAGCAACTACAAAATAGTTTCACAAGAACCATACTCAATGAATAATATTGGCAATGTTCCACTGGGGAAGAGATTGTGATCAACATATAAAAGGGCATGGGAACCCAAGACAAGCATAGTCACATAGATGTGGAACCATCCAGAAGAAGAAAAGGAGTGAAGAAAAAGAATATCTAGGAGTGAACCAAGCTAAGGAATAGGTCGTGTTATTCTTAAGGCAAAGGAACTTCAATAGTTTGATGACCAAGGTGATAGGCTTATTCAGCTCTCTAAGTTCCTAGTACACCAAGCTGGAGTTTTCTATAACAAAAGGCTACCCGGTTGCCCGACAAGGAGCAAGTTCTTTAGCAATAGTGGGAAGAAATTCAGAGGCTTGAAGCCAAGGTAAAAGATCTTAAGCAGATCACTTTTATCTAAGGTAGAAGAAAGAACATTGGGAGAAAAATGGGCAACCAAATGTCAAGTGGTAGAGTCAAGCATAGAGAAAACTAGGCTAAAAGCATAGGAATATGCTAAAATGCTAGATGAACTAAAGGAGAAGTAGGCCAACTAGAGGCTAGAAATAAGTGGGTAAGCATTCTTGAATCCCAGTGCAACAAAGCTACAAACCAACTTCACAATGCCAAATGGACATTTAAAAATTAACTTCAGGACTACCAAGAAGAGCATAAGAAAAATGCAACTAGAGTGCAATAAGAATTTTGATCAATTGAAGCATTGGTATGAGGAATCTTAAAAGGAGTGTCAAGTCTTGAAAGTTAAGCCAAAGAATTGGAAACTACCGTGCAAAAGCAATAAAAAATAGTCGTGTTTAGCCCAGTATTGTAAGAATAGGAAGACACAAGTGCTCTCATGGAAACTCTCTCTAATCATGCATTAAGTTCAGAATGGATGAAAACGTATGGACATTTTGAGTCCAAGGATTATACTTTTGCTACTTAAAGGTCAAAGAGAGCCTAATTTATCATCCCTTAGGCATTTGAAAACTATACCTATAGTTGTATGACCACCTAGACACAGGTGCTCTCATGGAAACTCTCTCTAATCATGCATTAAGTTCAGAATGGATGAAAACGTATGGACATTTTGAGTCCAAGGATTATACTTGCTACTTAAAGGTCAAAGAGAGCCTAATTTATCATCCCTTAGGCATTTGAAAACTATACCTATAGCTGTATGACCACCTAGAAAAATTGGAACAATCTGTAAAACCAAGGAGTTTACCTAGAGCACATAAATTACCCCACCCTTGAGGATGAGGAAGCAGATCTTTTGGATAATAATTTATTTGATAGATTTGCTAACAAGCCACAGGATCCTAAAGAAGATGAGGAAAAAATGAAGAGGTTTAGTACCCTTATATTTGTTTTCTTCTCTTGTTTAGCTAGGTAAATGATCAGCCTATAAGGATATGTCAAACAAGTACAGGAATCAATGAGAAATGGGATAGATTGATGCTACAAACTTCCAGGAACCTTATACACATAGGATTTGGCACAAAAGCTAAGTGAATGGACTTACAATGGTTAGTCGACAATTTGTGAATTAGAGTCACTCTTGAAGGGATTGAAAGCCACTATGGAAGAAATTCAATTAGAATACGCAGAGCCAATCCGACTCAAAGTTACAAATCTTATACAAGAATTCATGGAAAATCTCATAAAAGTGGAAAAGGAAAAATCAAAACCCTTAGCTCAAAGTATATCCAACACCTCAAAATAGTAGAAGAAAGTTTTAGGGAATGCAAAAGCTTTTGGGATAACCACACCATAGTGGCATCTAAAGAACTCTAGTCAAAGGACAAATCTATGGAGAGTAACTGAAAGACCAGTTAGTGTGTGGGAAATTGGTCTAATTGATGGATATTTACTGTCGTCTCCACTCATGGCCCCCAAACATGTATATACAACTTACAGGATGCTTATATGTTGCTTAAACCTTTCCATGATGGTCACTCTGTAGTTGGAATTCCAAAATCTATTATGTATGCTATCTTAGTTACCCAAGTATGCAGTCACCACTCGGTCTTTGGGATATTCAATGGGGATTTCAGATTAAGAAATGAAAGTAACATCTTTCCATGCATCCATTTATATTTCCATTCAGGGCTTGGGCCAAGTTAATCACTCTAATACAAGTTTGGGCAAATGAGCCGCCTCTAAGTCTAAAAGGAGCTCCAATTGAACTATATCAATTCCATGATCAATCATAATGGAAACAAGAGAGTTTATGGTGGTTGCAAACTTATGGTGTACAAGGGACAAAGGGATGTTTATGTGCATCTAATGGGAAAAAATAACATGTATCACCTCTTGGGAATAGTCAGGTTATTTCATCACCTGTAGTTTTTTTGCAAAGAATGCTCAACAGTGAACATATTAATGATGTGATAGACTTGGTCAATTACCCACTTATGTGGGAGTCAGAAATATTGGAATTGCAAGAGTTGTACTATAATTTGTGGAATTTCCAAGTGGATTCCTCACTCTCCACCTCCTCTCTGCACAATCTACATACCCTCCTCTCCTCTCGGGGGATCCGTGCTGCTCTGCCAGTCTCAATCTCCAATCGATGTGATGAAACTCTAAGCTGACCAATAGCCACTTGGGAGCCGTGTGGTAAAAAACCCTCCATGTATCTAGGCCTCTCTATAAATCCATCATCAGTGATACTCATGAAGTGATCTCTGTAGTATAGCATCTTCGGTGGAAGAGGCTGTGTAGGTGATATCCATGTCTCTCGTGTATAGAGCTGCCATAGGTCCTGTCTCAATACTCTGTTCCTCTCACTATGTGAGAGACGGATATGTGGTGCATCCCTGTCATACTGGAATGGTGGTAAATGATCCATGTCTAGGCCATGCTGTGAGAACCAATGTGTGACCTGTGCTGCATACCATGATCCTCTGTCTCCTGCCTCAGCCAGCTGTCTAGATGCCTCAAAAGCTCTGTATGACAATCTGTCCTCCTGTGGCATCTCTCTGAATCTGTCTAGCAGGCATATAGTCTGAAATATGGCCTCTACCATCATAGGAGGCGCAGCAAAACTCAGCTCGGATAATGTCATGAGGTACTGACGGTTTGTTGCGTATCATGCGTGCCATCATGAGGGCCTGTGGTCTCTGTATCTCTGTCCACCAATGGGTAGCAAGGCCTGGCGCCCATACCGCTGCTCCATACATCAATGTAGGTGTGACTAATATGTCAAATAGCCACCCCTTCATCCGGGGCTCCTGAAAATGCGCCTGGTGGCACTGTCTCTCTAGCATAGCTAATGTTGCATATCCCCGTGTCAATCTAGCTCTGGCTGCTGAACCCATGGTGAAGCATGTGGCTGCTGCAAAGAAGGTAACCCCTAGGTACACGTATGATGTCAACACCTCCTCCTGGCGTCCTGCGAGAGTGAATGTCAGCTGACTCCTACCCTGTCTCGATGTGTGAAAGACCATAACCTTGGTTTTCCCAAGGTTCACAGTAAGACCCCTCTGTGTGCAGAAATCATCGAGTGCATGTAGATGCTGCTGTAGACCACCTGGAGACTCAGACACTAATACAATATCATCAGCATAAAGCATAATATGTATTGAGGTACCTGCTAAATCAACTCCATCTCCGCCTCCCCGTGTAATGAAGTCAGCCACCTCATCAATATATAATCCAAATAGTGTGGGGGAAAGTGGGCATCCTTGCTTCACACCAATGGTGCTAGCAATTGTCTCGGATATACCTCCTGGACATCTGACTCGCCCAAAAACCTGCTGATATAATGCATAGATGCCCCATGTCATATCTGCTGGTATGCCAAGAGACTGCAGGCGCGCTGAAAAAGCCTCTCTCGTGGTACTGTGTCAAATGCCTTGCGAAAATCCACAAAGCAACAATAGAGCTTTCTCTTCCTCACTCTCGCCTGATCAATCATACATCTCAAAGTGAATACATGGTCAGTGGTAGAGAAAGCTCTCCTGAAGCCTGCCTGCCCTGATGAGCGTAAACCTGCAGGCGACTTCATCCAAAGTGTCTTCAAAACGGATTCCCTACATTACTCACTTTCTTGCTTTTGACATGGTTGTGTAGTTTATTCTGTCCACCATGTACTTGTCATGCTTCAAGTCACTTGGTCATCTAAAAGCTTTTGCCACTAGCTTTACCGTAACACCATCAAGCTCTACCATTCCTGTCTTCAGGTCTGGGTCAAACGTGTGGATGTATCCAAGGATTATGAGTAAGCCATAATCAAAGCTCACTAAGGCTGCCATTTCTCCTAATTCAATAGCTTGTAACCTGTCCATTACTCCTGGCATTTAGAAGATGGAATAACAGGCTAGTGCATGGTAAACAAAGACCCACAATTCCTCTTTTGGCCCATATGTCATCCTCTACACCTTAAACCTTTCTCCGTGTTCTCTTGCATCTCCAAGCTAGGATTTTAAGTAATTATGCATGATTTCCCACCCATTAGCATCTATATTCAGCTCGTCTAGGACTTTTGGCCATTGTTTGTTGCCTTTCCCTTTCAATCCGGTCGTGCCTACTTGAGTTTTCATTGACATTTTATTTGCATTCTAAGGCTATTGTTAGACCATGTCAATTCACATAGTGTTGTGAAAAGATAAGACAAGTGTTAGGATTTGGTCAGGGTTCTCATCAAAATATGATCCCACTTTCATGTGACGAGTGTTGATGGCCCTTTACCTTTACTTATTAAGTGTTTAACATCCTGAAGGGTGAAGCCTCTAAGAAGTACCCATAGGATACTCCTCCCCCTCCCTAGTCGACACACTCTTCCACCACACCATGAGTGCGTGGAAAGAGCAAGGAACTAGGAAAGCATTGGTATAGTGGCATAGAGTGATAGCCCGAATTGGTAAAGAACAAGAATCTTTTAAGCTCAGCAAGTTTGGTGTAGAACATAAGCTTGAATAACCCAAATTAGCATTTTTATACAGGGTGAAATTTTCCACAAAAGTTGAGATATACTACAAATAGCAAGTGGAAAATTGGAATTTAAGTACACTAGCTTGAAAAGCTTATCAAACTAAGAAACTTCTGTATTGGGGCTGGGGTCTAATTCTCAATATAACTTAGCCAAAATCCAATAAATTTGTTTGGGGGCTTTGGAGTCACAAATTTACTATATGAGGATTGGCCCTTAAGGGGAGCCCTATGTTGCATGTATTCAAAGTCCAAGTCCTTTGGCAAGTGTAATAGGGTAATGGAAATGGTCATATAAATGCATTTACCTTGGGTAAATACCTTGCGGGCAAGGTTATACATGGGGTTTGTAGTAGGCAAATAATTGCAAAAAGATGCTTTTTAAAATATCTCGATCTATGTCATGTGGAATAGGCCAAGTTTTTGCAGGCATGTTTGAGGGGAACTAATGAACCAAGTTTGGGCTCCATTAGATCTCATGCATGTAGAATGGGTCAAAAAATAGGTAGTCTATAGCTTTGCTTTTTCCAAAAAATAACTAAAAATGGCTATCTATCAATTTTCATTTTATGCATAGAAAGGTGCATAAAGAATTTATTTCTATATTGAAAGAGTTATTCTCATCAATTTTCATTTTATACATAGAAAGGTGCATAAAGAATTTATTTTTATAAAAAAAGAGTTATTTTCATCAATTTTCATTTTATGCATAGAATGATGCATAAAGAAATTTATTTTTATTTCAAAAGAGTTATTCTCATTAAAATTGAATTTATGCATAGAAAGATGCATAAAAGATTTATTTTATTTTGAAAGAGTTATTCTCATTAAAATGGAATTTATGCATAGTAAAATGCATAAAAGGTTTATTTTTAATTCGAAAGTGTTATTTTCTTTAAAATTGAATTTATGCATAAATAGATGCGTAAAGAAATCTTATATCAAAAATAAGAATTCTCTTGTATTCTATAAATAGATATGAGGATGTGAAATGAATCACATAGATGAAAATGAACGAAGAATGGATGGAGATGTATGTATGTGAAAGAATGGATGTAGATGTATTATGTGAAGGATGTATGTGTATGTGATAAGAATGGAGATGTATTATGTGAAGGATGTAGATGTATTATGTGAAGGATGTATGTGTATGTGATAAGAATGGATGTATGTGAAAGGAAAGATGTATGTGTATGTGATAAGTATGGATGTGGATGTAGAAATGGAAGTATGGATGTACATATGGATGTGGATGTATGGAAGTATGTATGTAGATGTGGATGTATGAATGTGGATGTATGGATGTATGGATGTGGATGTAGATGTATGAATGTGGATGTGAAAATGGATATATGTATGTGGATGTGAAAATGGATGTATGGACGTAGATGTGGATATATGGATGTGAATGTGAATGTGGATGTGGATGTATGGATGTATGGATGTGGATGTATGAATGTGGATGTGAAAATGGATGTATGTATGTGGATGTAAAAATGGATGTATGGATGTAGATGTGGATGTATGGATGTGAATGTGAATGTGGATGTGGATGTATGGATGTATGGATGTGGATGTGGATGTATGAATGTGGATGTGAAAATGGATGTATGTATGTGGATGTGAAAATGGATGTATGGATGTAGATGTGGATGTATGGATATGAATGTGGATGTGGATGTGGATGTTGATGTATGGATGTAGATGCAGATGTGGATGTATGTATGTGGATGTGGATGTGGATGTATGAATGAGGATGTGAAAATGGATGTATGAATGTGGATGTGAAAATGGATGTATGGATGTAGATGTGGATGTATGGATGTGGATGTGGATGTGGATGTATGGATGTGGACATGGATGTATGGATGTATGGATGTGGATGTGGATGTGAAAATGGATGTATGTACGTGGATGTGAAAATGGATGTATGGATGTAGATGTGGATGTATGGATGTGAATGTGGATGTATGGATGTAGATGCGGATGTGGATGTATGAATGAGGATGTGAAAATGGATGTATGGATGTAGATGTGGATGTATGGAAGTATGTATGTGGATGTGGATGTATGAATGAAGATGTGAAAATGGATGTATGAATGTGAATGTGGATGTGGATATGGATGTATGAATGTGGAATGTGGATATGGATGTATGGATGTGAATGTGGATGTGGATATATGGATGTGGATGTATAGATGTAGATATGGAATGTGGATGTGGATGTATGAATGTGGATGTGGAAATGGATGTATGCATGTGGATGTGGATGTGGAAATGGATGTATGGATGTGGATGTGATATGGATGTATGAATGTGGATGTGGATGTATGGATGTGGATATGGATGTGGAATTGGATGTATGATGTGGATGTCTGAATGTGGATGTGTATGTAGAATAATGAATGCGAATGTGTATGTGAAATGATGTGTCGTCGATTGAGTGAATGGATGAGATGTGATGACATGTGAATTAGGATGTGAATATATGATATGTGATGTGAAGGAATCTGAGGTGATAAGATGGAAAATGATGTGACTGGATGAGAATGAGTACACATGAATGGAATGTGGAATAAGTAATGTGGACTGATGAGGGATAATGTGGAAAGACGAGAGTTCAATATAGAAACTGTATTTGTGACCTATTTGTAAATGATTGTTTTATGTCAAGAATGCTGGGGAAGCATTTTGACCGTCTTGTGATTAAGGTCGTGGAGACCTAACTGATAAAGTTGCAACTGCTGATGACAGAGAGTCAATGGAGGACGTCTCACGTAGCAAGGTCGGCCGAGGTCTTGACCAGCCTCGGTTCGATTTAAATGGTGAACTTCCGGTACGGTGGATGAGGGACCAAGGAAGCGGCCTATGAGTGAAGCGCTAGGTGACCAGCGAAGGATCCTAGAGGGTGCTGACCATACAGTGCTCGGGCTCCAGGTCGCCGAAGATACCCACACGTGCGTCGAGGAAGATATTGGAAGAAGGAGTAAGAGTTGTTTTTTTGAAACCGGGCATGGATCTGGTTGATTGACCTTGCTGGTCCTCAACAACGGATGAGTCCATGGCTCTTTTATATGGATCTGTTGGTTGATCTTGGTGATCTTCAACAGAGATTCCATCTTGATTTTTATAAGTGATTATATTGCCGAGGACTATGGACTAGGAACTATTGAAAAGGCCCCTGAGTGGACAGGTGGTGAGCGTTCTGGTGATGCCATAGATACTCTGATGAAGGAATGATTGGAAATTAAGATTCAACCGGATATTTTGAAGGATTGTGATCAGTGATACTATGGTTTCATTAAATGATTGTTTTAAAGATAGCTGATGCTGAGAAAAAGGCAATTTCATATTGGGTGTGTAAGTGGTGTGACTAGTTTTATGTTTGCATGAACATCCGGCTAGGGGGCCTGGGAACTCTTTTCCCTGGTACCCGGGACAAAACCTAACCAAATTTCTAATTGTATCCCATCACTCCAGAGGTTGGGGCGGCTGGCTAACCCATGGGACTGGATGGGGTTAGGCTGGACTGATGGATCCGTAAATTGAGACTCAGTTTCTGTTTAGTTTGATAGATGAATTAAATCCCGGACAAAAATTGTTCTATGGAAAAAGAGTCAAACGGCTGTGCCTCTCGATGAGGAAAAAAGCATTGGTCTCTATGATCCAAGTGCATTTTATCCCTTGATCTGACTATGGAACTTACGAGTTCGGTCAGATCAGTTCAGTTAGTTAAGACTTTTGACTACGTTAGGGAAAAGTTATCCAGGTGGAATTGCCCGTGCTTTCTGGGCAAAGGAAGTTTTTTCCGGGTTCGGTTTTGGAAAAACCGATGGATTAGTCTATTGTCCGGATATCCGTGAGCGAGGCCCCGAGTGTGGGACCTTGCTCCACGCAAGAAGTGCTACTTCCACTGCTAGCACCCTAGAATTTGTTGCGCGGTGGGGCCAGGGATCTCACAGTTGGTATCAGAGCTATTTGGGTAATGAGGATCAACCGAGAAGCCAAATATGTCAAAAATTTATCAAGAAGCAGTAAAAGCTTGTAATTGTGTGATAAAATTCATACGATTTGATGTTCAAACTGAAATGCGTAAATTAGTAATTGGATCTTCAGATGGAAGTACCGCAATTGTATGGAATCCCTAGACATGATAGTATTTACCTTATAACTCCAAGGACCGTGACTACCCGTATATACTGAGGGTATAATTGCAGCTCTTTACTCGCAGTATATACGAGTAAATCTAAGACTTGAAATTATAAGCATTAATACTATCCAGATGATGAATTCGAATGTGGTTGATATGATTTTAAATTCTGATTGAGAAATGATAAGTTGATTTGGATTTTGATTGAAAAATGAAGATTTCTGAATTTTGGCTGAATTAATAACTAAGCAAAACCTCAACGAGGATGAATGGGACGAGTCCTTGTGATGATGTTCTTAACTGGAATGACGTTAATGACTCCAGCAAATCACTATGAGATTAGTGGATTGTGCTGGCAGATTGCTACTGTTAACACTTGACCCAGTGGATCAAGTTAAAGGAGGTCAAATTAAAAATCTACATAAATGAAATTTAATTTCCATGAAGGACTGTTCAGATAAAAATTTTGGTCTAATGGACCATTATTGTGATAAAGAATTGAATGTTATGATCTGAGTGAATTATTATTTAATAATGAGTTTTATTTAAGGGATCTTTATCCCAAGATTCTGTTTGGGTTCACCAAAATATAAGGAACCCATAATCAGTTGGATCTTAAGAAAAAGAATTCTCCTCTAGTTTTGTGAGATGAGGACATCTCACGTTTTTTAAGTGGGGTAGAATGTAAGATTCCTCCCCAGCCTCTCAGGATGTCCAGTATCTTCCCCTGTAGTCAATCCCCTCTTCACAAATATAAAAGATCTTATTTCTGCCTGTTTTGGCCTAGAGAGAGAAAATATTCTAGAGAGAGATTATTCAGATTTTAAATATTTTTGGATAGAAAAATTTCTCATCTTATTAATATAAGTTCCCCTGAAACAGAAGTTCAAAAAGATTTCTAGAAGGTGCATTAGAAATCAAGTATAATCTGTTCAAGAGGCATTATCCTGAGGGTCAAGATTTTTTTCGAAATTTTAAATTAAGGTTCCTATGGGCCAATAAGATCAATCCATGTGTGGGGGGGAGATAAATCCAATTTGTAAAAGAAAATACCGAAAAATGAGTAAATGCTCACATAAGATGAAGAGTTGACTATGTATAAGGTTTATTAGTAAAAAACTATGAGTAATATTAAAAAAATGAGATATTTTGGGTATAATGATTCCATTTTGACACATATGTAAGGAAGGGGAGTCCCTTCAAGGAGGCACCTACTTCAAATGCTTGAATGAGTTTTAAACTCAAAAATAATGTTATATTTTTATCTCTCCTCTCTCTTGGATCAAACCAAATAAAAAAGGAACCAAACCGAATAAAAAAGGAACCAAACTAGGTCCAAATCTGGTCCAAATTCAACCAAATTGAATCTGGAGAAAAATTCTAGAAATCAGTTGGTCTTGGTTAGAGCCTCCCTCTACTATAAATAGAACCTGAGTCCTTTGTAAAAAAATAGGAGAATTATACTATGCCAGAATTATGCTGAAATAATGATAATTTTTACTATTCTCTAAAATTCTTTCCAGAATTATGGATGTGGATGTATGGAAGTATGTATGTGGATGTGGATGTATGAATGAGGATGTGAAAATGGATGTATGAATGTGAATGTGGATGTGGATGTATGAATGTGGAATGTGGATATAGATGTATGAATGTGGAATGTGGATATGGATGTATGGATGTGAATGTGAATGTGGATGTATAGATGTAGATATGGAATGTGGATGTGGATGTATGAATGTGGATGTGGATGTGGAGGTGGATATGGATGTATGAATGTGGATGTGGATGTATGAATGTGGATATGGATGTATGGATGTGGATATGGATGTGTATGTATGAATGCGGATGTGGAATTGGATGTATGATGTGGATGTACGAATGTGGATGTGAAATTGGATGTATGATGTGGATGTACGAATGTGGATGTGTATGTA
Organism: Cibotium barometz; assembly: GCF_041138505.1. Lineage (NCBI taxonomy): Eukaryota > Viridiplantae > Streptophyta > Polypodiopsida > Cyatheales > Cibotiaceae > Cibotium > Cibotium barometz. Next base: position 15,825,489 of record NC_141103.1, on the reverse strand, counting down.
GAATAATGAATGCGAATGTGTATGTGAAATGATGTGTCGTCGATTGAGTGAATGGATGAGATGTGATGACATGTGAATTGGGATGTGAATATATGATATGTGATGTGAAGGAATCTGAGGTGATGAGATGGAAAATGATGTGATTGGATGAGAATGAGTTCACATATGAATGGAATGTGGAATAAGTAATGTGGACTGCTGAGGGATAATGTGGAAAGACGAGAGTTCAATATAGAAACTGTATTTGTGACCTGTTTGTAAATGACTGTTTTATGTCAAGAATGCTGGGGAAGCATTTTGACCGTCTTGTGATTAAGGTCGTGGAGACCTAACTGATAAAGTTACAACTGCTACGGAGAGTCAATGGAGGACATCTCGCGTAGCAAGGTCGGCTGAGGTCTTGACTAGCCTTAGTTCGATTTAAATGGTGAGCTTTGGTATGGTGGATGAGGGACCAAGGAAGCGGCCTATGAGTGAAGCGCTAGGTGACCATACGACGGTGCTCGGGCTCTGGGTCGCCGAAGATACCCACACATGCATCGGGGAAGATATTGGAAGAAGGAGTAAGAGTTGTTTTTCTTAAACCGGGCATGGATCTGGTTGATTGACCTTGCTGGTCCTCAATGGATGAGTCCGTGGCTCTTTTATATGGATCTGTTGGTTGATCTTGCTGATCTTCAACGGAGATTCCATATTGATTTTTATAAGTGATTATATTGCCGAGTACTATGGACTAGGAACTATTGAAAAGGCCCTGAGTGGACAGGTGGTGAGCGTTCTAGTTGCCAATGATGCCATAGATACTCTGATGAAGGAATGATTGGAAATTAAGATTCAACCGGATATTTTGGAGGATTGTGATCAGTGATACTATGGTTTCATTAAATGATTGTTTTAAAGATAGCTGATGCTGAGAAAAAGGCAATTTCATATTGGGTGCGTAAGTGGTGTGACTAGTTTTATGTTTGCATGAACATCCGGCTAGGGGGCCTGGGAACTCTTTTCCCTGGTACCTAGGACAAAACCTAACCAAATTCCTAATTGGATCCCATCACTACAGAGGTTGGGCGGCTGGCTAACCCATGGGACTGGGCTGGACTGATGGATCCGTAAATCAAGACTCAATTTCTATTTAGTTCGATAGATGAAGTAAATCCTGGACAAAAATTGTTCTATGGAAAAAGAATTCCTCATACCAATGCTTCAATTGATCAAAATTCTTATTGCACTCTAGTTGCATTTTTCTTATGCTCTTCTTAGTAGTCCTGAAGTCAATTTTCAAATGTCCATTTGGCATTTTGAAGTTGGTTTGTAGCTTTGTTGCACTGGGATTCAAGAATGCTTACCCACTTATTTCTATCTTTTAGTTCTTGTTTTGCGTTTTTGTAATCTGCCTCTAGTTGGCCTACTTCTCCTTCAGTTCATCTAGCATTTTAGCATATTCCTATGCTTTTAGCCTAGTTTTCTCTATACTTGACTCTACCACTTGACATTTGGTTGCCCATCTACCTTAGATAAAAGTGATGTGATAAGTTCTTCTTGTTGCTTATGATCTTTTACCTTGGCTTCAAGCCTCTGGATTTCTTCCCATTGTTGCTAAAGAACTTGCTCCTTGTCGGGCAACCGAGTAGCCTTTTGTTATAGAAAACTCCAGCTTGGTGTACTAGGAACTTAGAGACCTGAACGAGCCTATCACCTTGGTCATCCGACTATTCAAGTTCCTTCGCCTTAAAGAATGACATGACCTATTCCTTAACTTGGTTCACTCCTAGATATTCTTTTTCTTCACTCCTTTTCTTCTTCTGGATGGTTAGACATCTATGTGCCTATGCTTGTCTTGGGTTCCCATGCCCTTTCATATGTTGATCACAATCTCTTCCCCAGTGGAACATTGCCAATATTATTTATTGAGTATGGTTCTTGTGCAACTGTTTTGTAGTTGCTTCTTTGTCTTTACCTATGTGGTCTTGAGCTCTTGGTAACTCTAGTTGAGTGCTGCCTTCGAGATTAGAGGCAAGAGATGATGTAGGACTACTAGGTTGGCTCCTTGCATCATCCTTGAGTCCTTGCTGCTTTTCAAGTTTTTGGATTTTAGGATTGGGACTCACCTCTTTTTTTTATATAGTCACAACAGCTTCTTGGCTCCATAGGTGATTAGTTGATGTATTAAATAACTATCCTTTTTGCTTCCCTAAAGTAAGCCATGAGACCTTTGTACCAGGCATAAGTCCAATCCTCTTTCACTCCATGTCTGGGCAAGTAAAAGTGCCTAGGTGAAATCTTGAAATGTCTATCTAAGTACTTTACTTGAGTGAGTAGATTTAAGGCTCTGTAGTGTTCTGCATGCCTTCATCCAAAGTGTCTTCAACACAGATCCCCTATATTACTCACTTTCTTGCTTGTGACATGGTTGTGTAGTTCATTCTGTCCACCATGTACTTGTCATGCTTAGAGTCACCTGGTCGTCTAAACGCTTTTGCCACTAGCTTTACCGTAACACTATCAAGCTCTACCATTCCTGTCTTCAGGTCTAGGTCAAACGTGTGGATGTATCCAAGGATTATGAGCAAGCCATAAACAACGCTCACTAAGGCTGCCATTTCTCCTAATTCAATAGCTTGTAACCTGTCCATTACTCCTGGCATTTAGAAGATGGAATAACAGGCTAGCGCATGGTAAACAAAGACCCACAATTCCTCTTTTGGCCCATATGTCATCCTCTACACCTTGATCTTTTCTCCGTGTTCTCTTGCATCTCCAAGCTAGGATTTTAAGTAATTATGCATGATTGCCCACCCATTAGCATCATTCAGCTCGTCTAGGACTTTTGGCCATTGTTTTTTGCCCTTCCCTTTCAATCTGGTTGTGCCTACTTGAGTTTTCATTGACATTTTATTTGCACTCTAAGGCTATTGTTAGACCATGTCAATTCACATAGTGTTGTGAAAAGATAAGACAAGTGTGTTTGTGTATTTAGGATTTGGTCAGGGTTCTGATCAAAATATGATCCCACTTTCGTGTGATGAGTGTTGATGGCCCTTTACCTTTACTTATTAAGTGTTTAACATCCTGAAGGGTGAAGCCTCTAAGAAGTACCCATAGGATACTCCTCCCCCTCCCCCTCCCCCTAGTCGACACACTCTCCACGAGTGTGTGGAAGGAGCAAGGAACTAGGAAAGCATTGGTATAGTGGCATAGAGTGATAGCCCGAATAGTTAAAGAACAAGAATCTTTTAAGCTCAGCAAGTTTGGTGCAAAACATAAGCTCAAATAACCCAAAATATCATTTTTATACAAGGTGAAATTTTCCACAAAAGTTGAGATATACTACAAATAGCAAGTGGAAAATTGGAATTTAAGTACACTAGCTTGAAAAGCTTATCAAACTAAGAAACTTATGTATTGGGACTGGGGTCTAATTCTCAATCTAACTTAGTCAAAATCCAATAAATTTGTTTGGGGGCTATGGAGTCACAAATTTATTATATGAGGACTGGCCCTTAAGGGGAGCCCTATGTTGCATGTATTCAAAGTCCAAGTCCTTTGGCAGGTGTAATAGGGTAATGGAAATGGTCATATAAATGCATTTACCTTGGGTAAATACATAGTATCTTATAACCATTTGCTTTCATATGGCAGATGTTGATCATTCACTCTATGTGAAAAAGAGTGATAAGGGGATTGTGGTCATCACCATCTATGTGGATGACTTGATTGTTGGGGTGACAAATGAAGAGGAAATTGAGAATGCAAAGGGTCTCCTCAAAAAGAAGTTTGACATAAAGGATTTGGGTGAGTAAGATACTTTCCTCGGATTGAGGTCATTATTAGGACAGCGGGACAGATGGTTATCATAGAGACATCACGCATTGGACATGTTTCCCAATAATGGTATGGCTGGCTATAAGCCCATTTCTATACCATTGGATCAGAATGGCAAGATGAGTGCAAATGTAGGTGAGATTTTGAAGAACGCCACTATGTATAGGAAGATAGTGGGAAGCTTGATCTAAACCAAGAGCCACACTACATAATTGGATTGGAGAGCCAGTTTAGGCAGGTTCCTAAAAAGTTGTATTTGGATAGAGTAAGGCACACACTATGCTACGTGAGATCCATAGTAGATTATGGTCTCTTTTATGAGGCTGGTATACAGTTACAGGTGTATGGATACACTGATGCAAATTGGATTGGTAACATCTTGGAGAGAATATCTACTAGTGGTGGTTTAATGTCTTCCTTTGGGAATGGTACTATTACATGGAGCAACAAGAAGTAGTCGATAGTTACCTTTTGTGAGGTATAGAGGCAGAGTAGAGACAATAGCAAGAAGTAGCTGAAAGTTACCTTATCGAGTATAGAGGTAGAGTATATGGGTGTTGTGATTGTAGCATATGAGGTAGCTTGGTTACGTAACATCCTTAGAGATTTGGGGTTATATAATTACATGTAAGTTGTTATCTAATGACAACCTTACTATCATACAATTGGCCAGGAACCTAGTGTTTCATGCATGGACCAAACACATAGATATTCATTATCACTTCATCAGAGAGAGAAGGTCTTGGCACAAGAGATGTTGATCTCGTGTATGTACAGCATAGAGAAGCAAATAGCTGACATTTTTGCCAAGGCCTTGGGAGAAGAGAAGCTTCACACATTTTGCACTATGCTTGGAGTCTTGGAGATGCAGTTAAGCTTAAGGGGGAGTGTTGAGTAGTATCAAGCTTAACAGAGGCTGACACTCATGACGTTTTTGGGTGACAGTTCTGTCTCACACCACTAGGAACACATTTTTTTTTGGTGAGCAATTTCCAACGAGCGAATCTTCCAAATTGGCGAGTGCTTTTTTCCTCTCTCTCTCTCTCTACTCTCTTCGCAGTATGTATCTCTATCCCTCACTCACATTCTCTCCTCTCCATACCCAATCCCTACACTCTCTCTCTCTGCTGTCCCACTCTATCTCTCTCTCACTCCCTAATTTATACTCTCACTCCCTAATTTATACTCTCCCTCTCCCCCTCTCTCCAATATCTCTCTATACACCACCTCTCTCTCACTTATTCTTTCACACCCTAGTCTTCCTAGCCACATGAGACCTTGTTGAAAAAAACGAGGGAGCTGATGCCCCCTTTGCACATCCCACAATAGTTCGCCCACATTTTCCCATCCTTCCTAAATGCCCCAGATATTTGGCTCTACTATTTTCTGGACCTCCTAATTGCCAAGAAGGTTTGATGTATTGGTGCTTCCAGCACACTAGTATATGTGGATTCATTGCCCGCACTTGTCTCTTCATCTAAGAAATGAATCTTTCTAGGTCTTCTAATTGGTTTTCTATCTTGAATATACACATTGAACTCTGGCCTATGGCTTGCATCATCCTCCACATCAATTGCTACATAAGATTACCTCTTACACCTATGGATTGCATCATCCTCTACATTAATTACTATAGAAGATTGCCTCTTATGCCTTGTTGACTCTCGATAACCACTTAAAGGAGTTGGTGCCTTATACATGGGAGTACCTGCAGTGCTACTTTTCATAGTTCGTATGACCTGTGTTGGACTAGGAGTGGTAGAATTTGCCCTTTTAACAAGCTTCTCAAGAGTCCTTGCTCCAATGTGTTTGCCAAGGTTGTAAGAATTATGTTTTGCACTTTGCAAGAGGGCATTGGCCATGTCTGTAACACAAGCATCATATAATGATATTCTTTGCTTGAAACCCTCCCCGACTAGTCAACTTCCATGCTTGGATTCTGAAAAGTTTGAGCGTGGTGTGCATGCTTGATCACTACTCTTCTCTACCTGCAATAATTACTCAAATAAGCCAATGACTAATTTCTCCAAGGTTATGTTTCCAAAAACCCAAACTTAACAAGAGATAGGGGTAGTAGTCATACATAAATCATTATATTTCCTCAATGGGAAATACAAATTTCCCACCAAAACTGAACCATACATCCATAGCAAGTATGTCTCGAATCACTCACATTGCCACTTCACCCACCATTGTTGGGGATGGCACGAGCTTGCGCTTGTGCTACTATTTTTGTTGTTGTCATTTGCCATTGCTCACACATGTTCTTGTGTACACCTTGGACTGCTTTCACGACATACTTTGTGGTATGAAGGTTGAGGCTTTGTTCCCAGTGGAACAAGCATGACCGTTCTCGACCCTTCATCTGCAGCCCTTCATTGTATACTTCTCTTATGGCATTCCAATTTTCTTGGGCCTCATTTGCCATCAACCCAAAAAAAATTGGCCTTCTCAAATCCATGTGTCACCATGACATTATTCAAGCATTCCCAAAATAAGACTTCGAAGGTCTTGTTCTCCTCTTTCATTTCCCATGTAGCTATTGTAAGAAGCTCCTGCAAGCTACCACACAAACACAACAAAAAAGTGATGACATGATGTACATTTAACGCTATTATAGTGTTTTCATAAATGAATTCCTTGCTACCTTGGATCATACATATGGCATGCCATTGTCACCCAATCTAAAATGCAATGTGTGTGGTCAAATTGTATCCAAGCTCTCCTTGGATCACCATTGCCAGAACGCCTCATTCTATTTATAAGATCAACACCAGCAGATATGTAGGTACCTTTGTTGACATCTGGAAGACAAAACATCGATCAGATTCACTCCCTTGTCTTGGAAATCTACTTCCATGAAAGAAATCATAGGTACAATCCCTCTTCAACTGTAATAAATTATCATAGCCAAAGATCCGATTGGAGGACCCTTACATGCTTGCAATACTGACCTGTGAAAACCTGCAATATACAATTGGTTAAATAAGCTCAAACCACCTCTTCAAGTAATTCTCAATGCATACTTACTTATTATTTTTAACTAGAGTCTAAGCTCCACATCGCTGAACTCCTTTTCTCCAAGCTGCTTTGCATGGCCCCCTTCTCTTACCAATGATGTCATAACCAATTCTTTGGCTACACACATTTGCACCCTTCTTGGACTGGCATTCCTATCAACACTAACCACTTTTTCCACCATTTCTCTTGTATTGTCTAATAATTTCTTTGATGTTCCTGCCTGCATAGTGTGTGAATGATTGCCCACGTGTATCATTAATTGAGTGAGGGTCTCATCACTAGGCATGACATAATACACATAACAACCACATGATCCCTTGCATGTAGCTAGCTTCTTGCAATAGTAGCAAATGATCTTCCCATTATGTATGGCTGGGAGGCTCACTATGCAAGTCCTCTTAATGCATCCTTTGAAACAACTATCATTGCTAATGCCAGTGTTTAAATACTAGGGACAAGCTATATTTGGGCACTCCATTACGCCAATACAATGGCTAATCTTGCACACTCCTTGAAAGGAAACATTTGAAGGGCTGGCTTTGTCCACATATGACCATGGCCTTGACAAAAAACCTTCTTGCCTTAACACTATCAATGGATGGTTTGATGTCCTTAGAAATTTTAACATCACCACCATGAAGTCCAATATCTGAAAGTAATTTTTCCAGTGCCTTGATTTCCTACTTTCTTTGCTTTTCTAGACAAAGTTTCTAAGAAAATCCAATGTACAAGAATACAAGTTTTTCAATGATTAGACATAAAGCATGCAATGTGCATATGTATACATTAGATAACGAGATGTCAAGAACAGGCTTGTAGTTTGGATCAACCTTATTTCTGTCAACCTTATTTCTGTTGGGGGCTTTCTTCCACCACTTTTGGCTCAATTTTGATGCTGGCTCATTACAATATATGCATGGAGACTTTGAGTTACCTCCTTTGCTAATGTTGTACATACATTTCAGTGTTTTGAGATAGCAAGATGCCATTCATTTTGAAAATCCCCTCTCCCCTCTACATGAAGCAATTTACCTTGAACTTGACTTTTTATGATAGACGGTCATTTAGTTTGATAAAACACCCAATTTAGTGTCTCATAATCCTCTGCCTTAATCTATAAACATACAAATGACATAAGTAGATCTTCAATAATTATCCTAATACAAATGGCATAAGCAGATATACATCTAAAAAATTTACCTACCTCCAAGAGCTACAGCCAATCGAGACACCTTACAACCATGATGATGATGGGCGCATGGCCACCAACACATGCGAGCTGCAAGCCGGAGAAGCAATGCATGTCCCAATCACCCGAATGATGGCATGGCCACCAACACGTTCGGGCAAGCGGCAGAAGCAATGCATGTCCCCACTGCCTACAATATGAATGGAGAAGCGATGCATGTCCCCACCACATGCAGTCCTCACGACAACCCACACAACAGGAGGTTGCTGCAGCATAATGAAGAGAAAGGCAAGCAGCAAGCAGAAGAAGTGAATGGACATGATGATGGAAAAGCAAAAGTTGCGGTTTAATCTGCCAACCCAAGCTGCATATGTGATATTAATTTTGATGAATCACTAATATTCTCATGGAATTAATTATTTTCTTCTAGCGTTTGCCATGCTTTTACTTTACTCGTGTAGGTATCCTAGCATTATTTGCAAACTTTCATACTAGCCATTTTACCAAGTAGTCAATCCTGGTGGCCTTATATTTTCCATTGATATTTAAATATTTCTAAAACTTTCCTAGCATTATATGAAAACTTTTATGCTATCCATTTCACCAAGGGTTCCTACTTAGCATTATGTGAAAACTTTCATACTAGCCATTGCACCAAGTAGTCATGTTGCTAGCCCTATTTTTTAGAACCTACCTCTAGCATTATATGAAAACTTCCATGCTATCCACTTCACCAAGTAGTCATTGTGGGTTCTTACCTAGCTTGGGGGGTTCACCTAAAATATGTAAGTAAACCACGCGAGTTCAAACGAAAGGGGATTTTCAATTCAAAATTTTAAAGTAAATTTAGAGAAGGGGTTTTTTAATTGATTTTGGAAAAAAAACACGCACCTCCATAAAGAAAAAGCGATCATTTTATTCATGAAAAAGCGGTCATTTTATTCATGAAAAATTTTACAAGTAAAAGATTTTTTAATTATCTCTTGAACACATGTGATACATAGGGTTTCTTAGTAGTGCACCCCCTAGCTACCTAGAACTATGTGAAAACTTTCATACTAGGCATTTCACCAACAAGTAGTTGTAATTGCTAGCCCTATTTCCCATTGATATTTGAATATTTCTAGAGCCTACCTAGTATTATGTACAAACTTTTATGCTATCCATTTCACCAAGTAGTCATTGTTGCTAGCTCTATTATCCATTGAACATTTGAATCTTAAAAACATGCGTGTGGGGAAAGAATCTCCCTACTTTTCCATCCCTAGTTTAGTAATTTTTCTAATTTAATAATTCCTAATTTACCCTTCCAAGTTTACTAGACTCGGTTGCATAGCTTCCCAAGTTCCCTAGAATATAAATTTCTCTAGTTTGTCAATCTATATGCTTCCCAACAGTCATATTGATAACCCTAGTAATTTACCTCTCGTCTCCTAGAGCAAATTGGGTGCCTTATCTATATATATAATAAGAGGCCATACATTCAATTTATGCATAGTAAAGGCTGCCAAGCAAGTATTTAGATACTAAGAAGGCACTCAGTCCCTTGGCCTATTCTATGTTAAGGGGGATGATAATCAACTACAAGCGTTGAATGATTCCAATTGGGCCAGATGTTATGACACACGACTATCCACTAATGGCTTTTTCTTTCATCTTTGTGCTTCATGTGTATCATGGCTCAATAAGAAGCAATCAAAGAAGCAGACAATAATGGCCACTTCGACCTATGAAGTTGAGTACAGGGCAGCTTTTACAGCAACTGTGAAGTGTGCCTTGCCCTTGTGTTGTAGTTCTTTAAGTATTAAGGTAGTAGTAGATAAGGTCCCTTGCCCTTGTGTTGATTGAAGTGTAAGCATGTTCTTATGGTTTCTCCATTTTTGGGGTTCTTGTAGCTTGCCTACTTTTACTTTGGGAATTCATCCCATTTAAGACTTTGGTATGCTTTGGGTACTTGATATTGGTGGTGAGCCTCTTCTCTCTTTGAGTACTTTATGCACCCATATGATAGATTTGAACATCCTTGAACATCAAGTAGTTATGTGGATGGGACAAAGATTACCTTCATGGAGCTGGATTTTGTGATCAATGGAGGGATGTTGAGTATAAATAATTACTCAGTGGAAGGTTAAAGGGCTTGCAGACATCCTTTCTTCATCTAAATCACTAGTAGATGATGATGATATGGTTTTGGTAACCTTGATGAATGGTTTTAACAAGCAATATATAGCCAATTTTAGACCTCCATTGGAGTTTGAGAGAACTTTCTTGATTTTTAGAAAATTTTTCCTCTTCACATTTGTGAGGAAATGAATATTAGGAGAGTCTAGAAATTTGAATGAGCATGCCTTCTACTCAAATGTAAGTAGAGACAAATAAAGATCATCATCTAGAGGCCGAGGTGGAGGTCAGTTTGGAAACCATAACCATGGGCAGTAATAAGAATCAAGTTTAGATAAGTGGAAGAGGCCACTCTAGAGGTAGGGAAAGCGAGAGAGGACAAGGTGGTTGGTAAAGAAATCAAAATGCAAATATCATAGAGTGCTATTATTGTGACAAGGTAGGGAAAGGAGAGAGGACAAGGTGGTTGGTAAAGAAATCAAAATGTAAATATCATAGAGTGCTATTATTGTGACAAACCAGGGCACATAGCAAATGATTACTATAAAAAGTAGAATCATACCAAAAATGGAAAAATGATACCCTTCCAAGTTTAGGAGACTCGGTTGCATAGTCTCCCAAGTTCCCTAGAATATAAATTTCTCTAGTTTGCCAATCTATATGCTTCCCAATAGTCATATTGATAACCCTAGTAATTTACCTGTCATCTCATAGAGTCAGTTGGGTGCCTTATCTATCTATGTAATACACAAAATGGTTATTCCTCATAAAGGGGGCTTTACAAAATAAATCACATCCGTCACCTGCAGAAACATCACGAAGGTGGAGCATTGAGCAAATGCTAGGTGAACTACCTCTTCATCATCTCGGTCCAACACCGAGTTGATGAAGATAGTGCTCCAGTAAATCTCTCCCAAGAGCCTTTGTGAAAATATCTACATAATATTTTATCATCGGGTAGTAGGCTCTCCATCCATAATTATCTCATGCCCATAATGATACTGAATCTCAATGTGCTTCATGCAAGCATGAAACACCAGGTTCTTAGCAATAGCCATGCAACCCTGATTATTACATAGCAACACTATTGCTCCCTTTTGAGAAACACTCATGTCTCCTAAGATCCTCCTAAACCAGACTAATTCATAGAATGAAGAAAAGCAGGCTGCCTTGTACTCAGTCTCTATAGAAGGAAGTACCTCTATAGGCTGCTTCTTATTGATGTAGGATCTAATTCTAGACCCAATAAGAAAATAGTAAACAAAAACTAATTTCATGATATCATAATCTCTTGCCTAATCTGAGTCACTCGTACTCTAACTTTTCTCTCTTTCGAAGGTCTATGGCAAAATAGCCTTCTCTTTCGAAGGTCTATGGCAAAATAGCCTTCTCTTGCAAGGCTACGACATACTATTCTTTCTCTAAAAGAATAGTATGGGAGTTTTTGATCTCTTCCTCCGAAAGACCATAGCAATCTAACCTTCTCTTCTAAGAGATTAGATGAGAATGAAGGGATATATACATCTCAAGCTCTAGGATTACCTTGATGCTACTTGCTGCCTTCTTACGGTTTTTCCCTGTGTAGAGACCCTGACAGAAGCAGCAAATTGTTTTGGCCATAACTCTCTGATAAGAACTCAGAATATGGTTGTATAACCAGTCAAAAGAACCAGAAGCTATCTAGTGTACAAGCCACTGCAGGTGGAATAGGCAAAAACGTATGTACATAGCTGCAAACGAAGACATATCTTGTATTAAAAAAACCACAACATGTTTGGTGATGTCCCTACACCATAATATGCAATTATGGTATTTTTCTATATCTCTTCACATAATCTACGAGCAAGAGCCTTCCTTGCTTTTTTTGTTGGTGTTCACGTTTTCTTCAATCAAACTACTCTGTAGGACTTTTAACAATGGGCTATTTTTGGGTTTTCTTTGAGTCTTTGCCTTCAATCTGCAAGGTCTCATGGTTTGAATCTTCCTCCCTGAACCTTATCAAACAGTGCTTGCTAAAATCATCAAGCTCTCAATGATTTCTTATGCCATTTGCAAGTGCATAGGTAGAATAGGTGAGATGCTATGCTGCCCTTGAGCATTGTTTACCTAGATAGTAGCCAAAAATATTCATAGCACTTACTCTCTCAATATAGCTAGTAGGGATTACACTTCCTCCAATGAAATGAGATAAGATTTTGAATAAAATAATAGAAGATTCCCTCTCATTGCTAAGTAGCTTGTTAGACCAAAAGCTTTATAGCCGACAATTTGTTAATGTAATGAAATAAAGCTACATCTCTTTCATGTCCTCTTTCTCATTCTCGAGATGATATAAGCAAGAAGTCATCCTCTTCAACAAGAAACAACTAAAATGAAAAACACTTCTGAAAATATAGATTCACAAGAAAATAACATTCCAATGATAATTTTCACATTACATGCATATTTTCATCCAATTGTAATTGTTTGTTAGTTCACAAGTTTATGGTATTATTAGCTTTATCTTCCTTTTCTTCCTTCTTTTTGTTGCTCTTGCCAAGTTGGTCAAATCGAAATTGTTGTTGGACTTGGTGAAACATTGCATCATCCATCTCTTCTATCTCTTCAAACTTGGAACCCTCACTGAGAGATGCCCGAAGATTTGTTGTATATCACTGAGAAGAACATACTCTAAATCTTTAATCCTGAAAGATGGAAGCAAAGGAATAGCATGATTGCAACTTTGAATATGCAATGACCCAATGTCCTCAACCATGTTTAGTGTTTCTGACTTAAGACCAATTAGATCTAGAGCAACAACCTCCTCTTCTTCTTTGTGTGATTGAATTCCTCTCTAGATCATCAATCTCTTTTAACAGATGTGAGGGGATTCAATACTAGATTCCTACTCCTCTTCATAATCCTCATACTGGCACCAAAGAAAAATTCCAAAAGCAAGGTTTTCTTCTAAAAGCTTGCACCTCCTTAGATGAAAGCCACGTTTTTCTTTGATTGTCTGTGGAAAAACTGAGTATCTTTTTTATCTTGGTCCATTGCAAGGATCTTGCTTTACTGTGAAAGAGGGAAGATTCTAGCTATGCCTGAGAGAAACAATAACTCCCACTGTGATGACCTCCATGTGGATGTAGGGAGAAGGAAACTGGTTGGAGAAGCAAACAACCTCAGAAGCTTTGGGGCTAGTAGCAGATAGGATTCCAGATAAAGTAGTGGGGCTAGTAGTAGATGAAGAAGAACACATGGTCTTGGAGAATTTGTACCCCCAAATTAGGTAGGAATATAGAGAGATATATAGGCTCTATAACCTCCTCTTAAGCTTGTAAGGGTATCCATGCACCCTTCTTCCTCATCCACCACTCATAACAGAAACGAGTACACAAAGTGGTACGAGCTTGCGAATCGAAAGGAGACACTGGAATGCAGTGCATTGCACCTAAAAATCTCTCCTTTGTGCTCCCCCTCTACAATGTCCCACCCTTGACCAAGAAAATTGACAATCTCTTCATACCACCTTGCACATGCACATTGTTGGCGTTCATGTGCAAGTAATGGCCCGAAACATGTGGGCCAACACATGCACAGGGCATGCCCAGCTAAGACCAATTGATCTTGAGGCCTTTGTGTACTTCAAAGAAGAATGTATATCATTGGCCATCTTTGCTTTAAGAGCAGCAATAGTCTAAACTTTAGGCATTGGCCATTCAGCACTAGAGAGGGGACCTCTTCAAGCTTACCAAACCCGTTGACCTATGTCAAGACTACATTGAGTGTAGAAGAAAATCCTTTGACTAGCAAGGTCAGAAGGGGCACTGTCAGAGAATACACCATCCCCAATGTGCACGTGTACGTCATAGAATGTTCCTCTTAGGCTCCTTATGGGCTGCTCCTCAATGATATTGGAAGGGAAAATATCTGAAAATGAGGAAACTGCCAATAAAGTTCAAAAGAACAGTTCAAATACCATGTACATTAACATACCAAAGTGAAAGCATACAGTTGTGAGGGAAAGGAGGACTATGACAATCTAGGCTCAAAGAAATTTTTGATGCCAAGTACACATGTTGCACTAGGGCCACCAATCTATCATGCCTTATTTCCTTGAATCCTAGTAGGCACCCCTTCCAATGGTGCTCAACCACGTCTCGATGCCAAACTCGATGTGGTCCAGTGGCACTGGGCTGCAAATACACCCAATCTCTCTTTTGAAATTGTTTTTCAACCCAAGCACCGTGTTCATCCCTAGTACTGTGCATGAGCAAAGTCCCAACCTCGCCCTTGGTCTTCTCCTTATCGACAAAGATGCACTACCCTCCATAGTGTGTTCTGCTAGAAAGGTTTTAGGGGGGGGAGAGAAAGAAGGAAGGTTGCATAATATAGATTAGAGGTTGTTGGGAAGAGGGAGGTAGATGTGGGTGTGAGGAGATTCGAATGTGTGCATACGCGCGTGATAGAGATAAAGAACACTGCAAATCTCAACATAGTAGAGAGAAGGAAGGGAGGGAGGGAGAGAAAGAGAGAGAGGGGGGGTTGCACAATAGAGAGATAGGTTGAAGATCTACTTACATTATAGAGAGAGAGAGAGAGAGGGAGAAGGTTGCATAGTAGAGAGAGAGAGACAAGAGAGAGAGAGAAATAGAGAGAGAGAAAGAGAAGGTTGCACAGTAGAGAGAGAATGAGCTATGGAGATTTGAGGTTTGGGGTGATGAGGATGATGTTGGAGAGAAGAATAATGTATAGGGAGAGAAATTTGAGCTGAAAAAACAAGTTTTTTAATATAATATGGTTTGGGTTGGGTTTTGAGTGCACTTTTGATGTTTTTTTGAAAAATCCAAATTTTTAGGGTTCTTTGACCCACGAGAATGATGGGGCTAAAATTGGTGGATCCCTCTACTTTTTAGAAGCTACCCCCATGCTTTATGGCACTCTCCTACTTTTTTCACTCCACCTCCCTAATTTATGAAGGTCACTCCCTACTTTTTGAACCCCACAAATGTAGTAATGAGGGAGACAAGCCTAGTTGCCCCCTACTTTTGGAGGAGACCAAATGTGCACACTCCTCTCTTCCTATTGGTCCATTTCTCTAATGAAGGTCATTAGCAAAGGGCCCAAAAGATGTCCAAAGGTTTCCTAATTACCAAGATTGAGTGATGAGAGATTGGGTGCCAAATCAATCACTTAGTCAACCCTTAAAGTTTCCTTTTTTGAATTATACGTGATTAAGAAAGAAAGACAATAATGGAAAAAAACATTTGAGTGAAGAGACATGCATAGATGGCACTCCAAACTGTGATTAGCTTGTTTGTTGTGATGGAATAATGGTACTAGCGGATCTAAAGGGGGATCGTATTCTTAAAATTCCCTTAACCCAAGTCTATTTTTGAATTTTCCATGGTGGGAATTATTGAGAAATTGGTGTTTTAGTATGTGTGTTTTGCTTACAAGATGTAACATGCTTTTGCTACACTAAAGCTGCATGTAATAAAGTAGAAGAAGCTTTATTAGAGATTGGATTACATCAAGTCCAAGTGAAAACAAAGAAGGATGAGAAAAAATCTATGAAAATGGAAATTTACCATGTAAACCATGTTTTGGTGGATAAAAGGCAAGGAAATTTCTTTCTACACCAAAGAATGAAAGCGATGAAGTGTTAGTGTGACAATCACAGAAGTATGATAGATGGAAGAAGTTGCATATGGTTGTTTTTGATCAATGTAGTAATGGAGGAATGACACGATTAGCAAGGCAAATGTGTGGATTTCACTTAATAAGTTGGCACCTTAGATGCAAAATATGACCTTCACATTGGATGATGCAAAAGAATTTACATTAGGTTATTACTACATTTTACGAGTTAGTGGTAGAAGCTTGGACTTTAAGGTAGCATTACACATCACATGGTAAAAGTCATTCTAAATCTAGTATTGTAAATGTATACATTTTTTGTGTGTTTTTATTATGCATATATTGATTGGGAATATAGTATATCTTGGAGGGTCACAACCCACAATTTGTTAATGAAGGAAGTTTGGCAATATGGTCTACACAGAGCATGGAGCCATCATATTGGAAAAGCTCGATGCAGATTTCGAAAGGCAATGGCTTGTGGTGGTTGAATACATGATGCTAATCCCTAAGAAAATTGCTCAATTTGTGGTACAAGGAGATAGAGATAAGGTATGAGGAGAAGATGTGAAAGTCCATACCTTCCTATCAATAGGGTATCTAACCCTCGTGGACCTACGTGCATGAGGGTATCTAACCTTCATGGTCCTATGTACATACACCAGGAGTAACTAACACAATCCCAAGCTCCCTAGGCTCTTCTCAGAGCCACTAGAGTCACCATCCACATATGAGTGACCTGCTGATAGATCATGCACAAAAGCTTGATCTACCTTTTCCTTCCCTTTACTAATATATGTGTATCTTTCCTCAACCTACCTAACCATGGACTAACATTGGATCCACTACTAGAGGACTCTCTAGGTCCACTAAGCACTTGTGATTTTGTTGCTTTACATGTGGAGAAAAATCTTTATTAATTCTTGCATTTGCATATTCTGTTGCCTTCACTGGTGCATACGGACAACTCGTCTCATCAAGATAACATCTCTACTTACTCACATCTTAAGAGTGGTAGGATTTTAACATCTATAACCGTTATGCTCCAAAGCATAACCAATGAAGATGCATTTCTCTGCCTTTGGATCTAACTTTGTTCTCACTTCATAAAGACCATGCACATATGTATACACATATGCAATTATACACCTGAACACTTTAAAGTGATACACATCTAGTTTTATGCTTGTCAACTTCTATACAGGTATCAGACCATGAATAGTTGTAGTGGGATTCATGTTCATAATATGTAAAAATACCAGTAGTAGTTAGTAACTGCTGCTTGTGCCCAGAAAAATTCTCGCATATTCTTTTCAAACATCAAGGTACATGCCATTTCTATAATATGCCTATTTTTCCTTTCTGCAATACTATTCTATTGTGGAGTGTATCCATATGTAAACTATCTCTTGATGGGCCTTCTTTCTAAAGAAATCACTAATTTCAAAAAATACTCTCCCCCACCATTTAATCTCCGGTATTTTACTTTCATGACTTTTGCAAGGCTTTAAATCTCAAAAAGTGAGCAAACCCCTCACTTTTCTCCTTCCTGAAATAAACCCATGCTTTCCATTAGGGAAAATCAAAATTCATTTTGGGGCCCTCTAAGGAATTCTTTATTTTTGTATTTATTTGATGTTAAGAATGTGTAAAAGTGAAAAACAAGATCCAAAAGAAACATTATAATATCCCCACATATTGAAAAGGTGAATCTATTTAGATCCCTGAGCATTTAAGATGGAATATATAACACTAACTATGTTACACATCATATTGACAAACACTAGCTACTATACACACCATACTGAAGGTATTTTCTATTTAATATCAAACATTAAATTCATCAAATTTTATTTTGGAGGGTAACAAACAAGTTTTGTACCATTAGTCCTTATTTGGTATGATAAAAGGTCTTGTTTATATCAGTAGACAACCAAAAAAATGGAAGGTGGTGAACTTGCAACCGGAAGAGGCTTTATAATCTTCGTATATAAATCTTGAAGATGATTATGCTCCAGTTCACACAAAAGGAGAAAGTGTCAAGGCATTGGTGCTATGGAGAGAGAGAACCTGAGGTCATTAGGAATGCACCATATTGATCTATGGTGTGATGGCTCAAATTATCCCAAATGCCCAATCAGAAAATCCACTCCCTTTTTTTTCAATCTAACATCACCCTTAATATTTGTAGGAGATGGTTACAAAGGGCTACTTGGATACATATCAGGTCACTTGGTAGTTGTAGATGTGTAGAAACGCTTATATCAACAAGAAGCAATAGACAAAGCATGAAAGATTACTAAGTGTTCAAAGTTAAAGGAACTAAAAGTGAGATGCAAGAATTACAAAAGAAAAAAGAGGAACTGGAAAAAAGCAAGAAGTAAAGAAACTCTATTAGGCGAAAGACAAAGAAAGAAGAAAGTTCGTAATCTTACAGAATTAAAAGCACACAATGGAGGATGTAAGTGTAGAGTGCGATAGGCAAGGTTAGAATTACTACTAAGAATATTATTATTATTAAAATTACTTTTGAATCAGTAATAGATTAGTAAGATACTATTTTGTTAGATATTGATAACACAATTTATTCTTTAGGAAAAAATTATAACCAAGCAAAGAAAACATAAATCCTAATAAGCTTCCAGTCAAACAGATAAAAGGATTGGTACCTTCTAGTATTGCAAAGGACATGACTAAAGAGAAAAAGTATAAAAAGGTGAAAAGAAATGTTGTGCAACAATTTGTTGATAGCAACAAAGTTGATGTTTATACAATTCAGGAAGCATTAGATGAGAGTGGTGTTAATAGAAAGAGGTATACTTCTATTTTTAAAACTATATCCAGAAAAATACAAGATCGTCGAATCAAACGTGTGCTTCTGCCAACACCTGCAGAAGTATGGAGACTAAGAAGCCTCTTAAATCAGTAGTAGGTGGATGCATATATTGGACAATGTTTCCATATCAAAGGTTCTTTTGAAGGTATAAAAGGTAGTACAATGTACAATGCATAGAATAATAATTTCTTTGACTTATAATAACTTCAAAAAAGAATGGTGAAATTCTACTACGATATCATGTTTGAAGAATCTAAAGGTCTTCTTACGTTTGTGATCAAATTGGATGAATGTGAGATAGTAAAGGAAAAGAAGGTGGAATGCGTAATAACCACATTGGTGGAATAGGGCACTTAATCCACCCATGTGACAGAAGATAACCCAAAGTATTTCAATGTGCAATTGTAGAAAAATATGTGGTGGTTACTGAAGATCTACTTATGTCATTTGTATATTTACAGATTAAGGCAGAGGATTATGAGACACTAAATTGGGTGTTTCATCAAACTAAATGACCATCTATCATAATAATCAAGTACAACTTGTGCAAGGTATTGCATAATACTATGAAAGATCATGAAGCGGATGGCCTCGCAAGGAAAGTAAATTATAAAGTATGGTTATCTCTTAATCAATTATTTATATTTTGTGACAAACTTGCTTGGAAAAAAACTGATCATAAGGCATTTGAAGAACAATTGAAGATTTTTGGAAACAGCATAAAGGAGGCTTGGATAGATTGCAACATAACACATTAGATGGTAATAATATCAATCTGGACCTATTATGTCAATTACATTATAAATGTTTTAACCTTTGTTTTATTAATGCAACATATAATTTACAATCATCTACCTTACTTTGTAAAGAGGTATGGATGTCCTACAATTTGGTCAACACAAGGTATGAAAAAATTCCATTGTACAGCACACAATGCATTCTTTTAGAAGACAACATTCTAGAGGAATAAAGAAGGTAAATAGTATGAAAAAAGTTTTTTAATGGTTTTATAGAAACATATTATAATGACTTAACAGAAAATGAACTGTTGCAAGCTCACAAGTATTGTTGGCATTCAAAATTACTCAAAAAAAACATAGAAGAGAAACATTCAACAATTCTATAGCTGCACAAAAGCATGCAGAGAGTGGAGACAAACTAAAGTGTTTGTAAACAATTTTTGGGTAGAAAAACAATAGAAATTAAAGTAGATCCGAATATAAAGTACCCTTTTGAGTCTACAAAGACATATCTTGTATTGGTGTTCGCATTTTCTTCAATTAGACCAAAAGCTTTTTAGTCGCCGACAATTTGTTAATGCAATGAAATAAATTTGCATCTCTTTCATGTCCTCTTTCTTTTTCTCAATATGCTCTAAGCAAGAAGTCATCCTCTTCAATAAGCAACAACTAAAAAAAAACCACTTATGAAAATATAGATTCACTAGAAAATAATATTCCAATGATAATATCAATACAAAAGCGTTACTTGCATATTTTCATGCAATTGTAATTGTTTGTCAGTTCACAAGTTGATGTATTATTAGCTTTATCTTCCTTTTCTTCATTGATCTTACCAAGTTGGTCAAATTTGAATTGTTGTTGGACCTGGTGAAACTTTGCATTATCCATCTCTTCTGTCTCTTCAAACTTGGAACCCTCATCAAAATGATATCAAAACAAAGTGCAAGAGATGCCTGAAGATTTGTTGTATATCACTAAGAAGAACATACTCTAAATCTTTAATCCTAAAAGATGGAAGCAAAGGAATAGCATGACTACAACTTTGAATATGCAATGACCTAATGTCCTCAACTATCTTTAGTGTTTCTGACTTAAGACCAATTAGAGTGAGAGCAACAATCTCCTTCTCTTCTTCTTCGTGTAATTGAATTCCTCTTCTATATCATCAATCTCTTTTGACAGATGTGAGGGGACTTCAGAACTAGATTCCTTCTCCTCTTCATGATCCTCATCATGGCACCAAAGAAAAATTCCAAAAGCAAGGTTTTCTTCTAGGAACATGCACCTCCTTAGATGAATGCCACATTAATTTTCTTTGACTGTCTGTGGCAAAATTGAGTACCTTTTTGATCTCGGTCCATTGCAAGGATCCTGCTTCATTATGTAGAGAGGGAAGGTTCTAGATATGCAGGAGAGGTGAGAGAAAAAATAACTCCCATTGTGATGACCTCCACGTGGATGTAGAGATAAGGACACTGGTTGGAGAAGGAAACAAACTTAAAAGATTTGGGGCTAGTAGTAGATGGGATTCCAAAGAAATCAGTGGGTCTAGTAGTAGATGAAGAAGAATATGTGGAGGCATGGGCTCTACTCTCGGAGAGATGTAAAGAAAATGTTTAAAAATGATACTTTAATGTTGCATGCACAGTCACTTTTTCCTCGACTTTCGCCACACTTTTTGGGATAAGTCGTCGTGGTTTCCAAGACACTTATGTACCTTTTGGGCATAATTTTCAAGACAACCATTGGGATTGGACTTGTATACACATAGCGTGATAGTTTTTGACACCACACAAACATTGTTGGCCCCTTGTGTTGCTTCTTCAATAGGCTCTCCTTCTTCACCAAGCTCTCCATCTTTAGTAGGCTCTCTGTGTGCGAGCTTACCCTTCCAAGCTATAGTTTTGCTCAACAAGAAAATAGGTAGCCAAACTTCTCTTTATCACTTGTTTTCTTCTTAAGTCTTTGCTAAAGGAGTAGCCTCCAAATGCGATTAGCATCTTTCAGGACACCATTGACATAGCCTTTTTTCTTTAGGTGGCTATTGTTACATTTATGCTTTTGTTTGAGGTGAGTCGCCTTGAAATGTGATTTCATCACCTCCTCAATCTTGCCATCCCCCCAAATCACTTTTGAGGGCTATTAGGTATTAGAGTCATTTTTCCCTCTCGTTCTTTCTGGAGTTTGTTCATGGTGGAAGAGTGGAAAGGGACATCCTCCAATTGTAAAAGTTTCTACAGTAGCTAGAGCTTTCACTACAACAAAATGAGGGTGTAGTGGCAAAAATAGTTGTGCTTTCATAACTAGAAGGGTAGGGAGATGTCGGGCCCATTTTGCTGCTAAAAAAACTACTATTTTTACTGCAAGGGAACATCACTCTGAGCAACGAAATTTTCGTTGCTATTTTTGCTGTGCTGAGCAATGATGATAGAATTGTGTTAAAAAAAGGCTCGAGAAGACTGGGGAGTCTTGTGATCACTCCCCTATCTTCCCCAACTTTTTTTAAAATACAAATATAGTAAAACTAACACAAGTTCATTTCCTACTCAATATCATCATGGACACATGTAATGTCAAACTTTACAAATACTAAAAAAAATACAATTGCAATTCATGGGGTTGGTAAACGTCATAATTCTATTACAATACTTGGTGAAATTACATAAGTTTATGAGTCCAAAAAGGTCATATACAAAATAAAGCATAATGAAAATCTATGGAGTTAGAGGCTACATTGAGGGGGTCTACATCTCATGCATTTTGATTATTATTGTCCCTTGTATCTCCACCCTCTTCTCTCACATTTCCATTACTTCTTGCTTGCACATTTGCACCATCGTTTGTAGTAACACTATAATTCTATTACAATACTTGGTAAAATCACAAAAGTGTATGAGTCCAAAAAGGTCATATACAAAATAATGCATAATGAAAATCTATGAAGTTAGAGGCTGATTTGAGAGGTCTACATCTCATGCATTTCAATTATTATTGTCACTTGTAGCTCCATCCTCTTCTCTCACATTTCCATTACTTCTTGCTTGCACATTTGCACCACTATTTGTAGTAACACTGTTTGTAGTAACATGATCCTAAAACACAATAAAACTAAACACAAGTGAAATAAATTTTGCAAAAACAAATAGGTTATGGTTTTAGGAATGTACTTACTTGCCAAGCATGTCCTCTAGTAATAAGAATCGATCCTTCATCTTACACCCTTTCAAAGAGAGCTTCCAAACCCCATTCTAATGCAAAATCATCTTCATCTTACGTAGGGGGGCGGTCCACTGCTTCAAGCTATAGAGGCTATAGACATATAAGAAAATAAACATTGATTTTATGTTATTTTTTAAGGTTACCTTGTTTTGTTAAAAGATAAGATAGAGTTTGAGGCTAATATATACTTACAAATATTGTCAGGATATCTACTCCTCCTTTACATGTAACATCGCGCGCAAGCTGTTTTCCATCTATCCAAGAAAAAACATAAATACTTAAAACTTTTATACATACTTAAAACTCTTAGTCCCTGAAAGCTATCGGCATGCATTGGAAGCTACCGATATGCATTGGAAGCTACCGACATGCCTAGATAGCACCCGACATGCATTGGAAGCTACTGGCGTGCCTAGGTAGCACACCCAACATGCATTAGAAGCTACCCGCATGCATTGAAAGCTATCAACATGCCTAGGTAGCACCTGACATGCATTAGAAGCTACCAGCATGCATTGGAAGCTACCCGGCATGCTAATGTATAGGCCTCATGAGTGATGATGAGGCTTATGCATATGTCTAATGCATGTCTCATGCATATGGCCACCTCTTGAGAGATGCATAGCTCTCTAAAGACTATGCATAGAGGCTTATGGCTAATGCTTAAGCCTCATGCATAAGCTTATACATGATCCTTATGCATGAGGATTTGTGCATAAGTCTCATGCATGTGGCTTATTTATAATCCTCATGCATAAAGCTTATGTATAAGCCTCATGCATGAGGCTTATGAATATGGCTAATGCATAAGTCTCATTCATGAGGCTTATACACTAGCCTCATGCATAAGTGTTATGTCCTAGCCTCATGCATGAGGCTACATTATATGGCCACCTCTTGAGAGAAGCATAGCTCTCAAAAGGCTATCCATAGAGCATGGAAAAAATAACAAACCCTAATCTTAAAATCCCTAAAACTTATATACCCTATAACATGTAAAAGCATAAGAGAAGAAACATATAAGAAAGAGATCTCTTACCTTATGAGGCTTGTATGTGTTAAAAACCTACAAAATCAAACCAAATTAAGAAAAAAAAGTATTAATAACAAACCCTAATCTTAAAAGCCCTAAAACTTACAAACCCTATAAACATGTAAAAGCATAAGAGAAGAAACATACAAGGAAGAGATCTCTTACCTTGTGAGGCTTGTATGTGTTGAAAACCTACAAAATCAAACCAAATTAAGAAAAAAAGTATTAATAAGAAACTCTAATCTTAAAATCCCTAAAAATTATAAACATGTAAAAGCATAAGAGAAGAAACATACAAGAAAGAGATCTATTACCTTGTGAGGCTTATATGTGTTGAAAACCAATAAAATCAAACCAAATTAAGGAAAACAAGTATTAAGAAAAATTAAGATCTCTTACCTTGTGAGGCTTTAATGGAGAGATTTTAATTAGGGTTTTTATGTAGAATATAGGGTTAGGATTAAGCTTCAATAAGAAGGGGAAGAGAAGGAAAAAACTTAAAAGAGAGGAAAGATAAGGGAAATACTCATAAGAAAGCTTTCATGGAAAGCTTGTTTGCATAGGAGATGAAGAAAAAGGGAAGACATACCTTGTTTGAGCTTGCGGAGGATAGGGTAGGAGAGGGAGAAGTGATAGATTAGACATAAACCTGCAAAAAAACTCAAAGTACCAAGTTTAATGCATTCAAAAGAGAAAAATGACGCGGTGGCAAAAGAAGCGAGATATTTTTATAGTATAGTAGTGTTTTTTTGCTACTAAAGAACCCTACTCACCAGTGTGTTTTTTTTTTGCTACTAAAGAACCCTACTCACCAGTGTGCTTTTGTTGCTATTGATGAGCAGCGTTAATAGCCCCAACATTTTCCTTCTAAAAATGTTGTAGAAAATCTCCTAAAAAATGCCCATGTGCTCCTGATGTGCTGTAGTGTTTACATCCAAGGAAGGGAAAGCTATTGCACATATTGAACCAATCAAAGAAAAGAAGATTGACTCAAAACGTAAGTGATCTAAGGTAGATAAGACAAGCTTAGAAGGACATAGGGCTTGCAATCCCTAAGGAACCATTTCAACCACTTCTAAGAGAGATTTGTGATCAATGGTCACTTGGATTGAGGTGGTAGAGAAGTCCATTCTACACTCTCCATGACATAGTAGAGGATTTCCTTATAGAATTATTTCAAGACACTATGTTAATATCTGCACATGCACATAGGTTGATAATCATACGCAAGGACATGCAAACATTGAAGAGGTTACGTTGGAGATATAAGAAGCTTCTTCATCCTATGGAATGGGTGGACATAAAGATGAGATATACTTTCCTAGTACCACCATCAAGAAAGTCAAAGAAAGCCTGTGAAGAAGTGAAGATGGTATAAGTGACACATGATACAAACACAAGGGGGAAGCACTTTATGAAGAATCTATCAATAAAAAAAAGAGATCTTGAAGGTGATACTTTGGCTTAAGACACTACTACATGATACCCATGTTCCGACGATGGTTTTCAACGGTTGTCGCGGTGTCCAAATAAGCGTCTATAATCCTGTGTATATTAGCATCGATTAAAAAACGTCCATATAGTCATTGGAATTTTCATCGTCTTGTTAAAAACGTTGCAACGAAAGTCAAAAAATTTATTTTTAAATTTTTACCTTATTTATATCCTTACCAATATATATGTTTCTGTTTCACTTTTGGTATATTAAAATACTTGTAAAAGTAAATGAAACCAAAATATACATTACAAATCATAATAGGTGAGAATATTTGCATGTTTACAAAATCAAAGTTGATCATTACCAACTCTTTCATCTTCAAAAAGATCAGTAGCACCAAAAAGATCTATTTCAAGGAAAATCCCTCCATCTTCAAATTGTGTGGGAATAGACGATGCATCTATGTTGGCCTCTAAATCTTCTAGCTCTAGTCCTGGTTCCTCATTTGTTGTTGGCTCTTCATTAAGATCATCGTCTACTATGGTTCAAACAGTTCCTGTGTCTGATTGTTTGATCTCTATACCTTTCTCTATCCCTTGCTCTTGCTGTACTTTGACATGTAGTGGAACTTGATCTTCTTGGCCCACACTAATCTCTACTTCATCTCTGTTTATTTCCATGTGTTCATATATTTGTTTACTACAATCGAATGTTGTTCTCTTTGTATTGATCCGCTCCACTCAAAAATGGCATCCATGTGACCACATTGCTGCAAATTTTTGATACTAAAGAAAATAACACATCATTATGGAGAAGTTGTAAATAATATTTGGAAACATGTGAACCTATCGAGACTTAGAATGAATGAAATCACCTACATGGGAGTCACAACCATAAGCTCCTCTTTCTCATCCGTAATAATTCATCACGAAGTTTTGCATCTTGTAATGTTTGTTGGAGCCATCTACTTGATGGAAAGGCTGGAAGTATAACAAGCGATAAAGAGTATGGTTGGTGAGCCGTAGTTCAACTCCTTCAAAAAGCTTGACGAGCTTGATTCATTTTGTTCCCTCTCCATACCACTCGATCCACTTTTGCATACTCTTTGAGTTTAAAATGTAAAATTTATTGATCTTATCTCGTAAGCCCACATCCATGCTTTTCTCAATCCCTTGTCCTTGTGGTTGTTCTCCAACTATCCTATCATCCTCTTCTATTGACCACAATTTAGGCATTTCAGGGTCTACGGTGCTAAGAAACTCTGTGATGTACACGAGGGATTCTTGCACAAGCCATCCCATTGTCATACTTCCCTCTGGGTGAGCTCTTTGACGAACAAATCCTTTTAGCATCTTCATGAACCTTGCCAAAAAGAACATCCAACGTGAAGGGACAACCCCTACCACAGCCACCTCATCCACAACATGAACTAGGAGATACATTTGTATGGTTAAGATGTTGGTAGTTGGGAGAAACTTCTCCACCACTTGGTTTCTATAGGATAGATGGTTAAGAAGGGTCTGTAAAAAGTGACGTTTAATACTCAAGGGTGTTTAATAGAATTCTTTAAAAATTAATGCTAGTTGGTTGCAAAGGGTTAAAAAATGGCAAGATTTACTTAGGACGTTAACATGCTTGAGGTGAAAGCAGCCATGTTTGTGCATGGGACATGTATCATTATAGATATTGACATATGGCACAACCACATTGGTCATGTGAAAATACAATGGCAGGTTAAAGTCTATATAGGCCCAAAATATTGTTTACAAGTTTAGTAAAGTTTAAGGTTGATAGTGTGTATAAAGTATGTGGATCATGCCATCTTGGTAAGTAGGCCAAACATGCGTTCCCACATAAAAAGCATGTCAGTGCAAAAGAAATCACTAGACTCAAAAAATACTCTCCCCCACCATTTAATCTCAGGTATTTTACTTTCATGAATTTTTCCTTCTAGACCAAGGCTTTAAATCTCAAAAAGTGAGCAAACACCTCACTTTTCTCCGTCGTCATGAAATAAACCCATGCTTTCCATTAGGGAAAGTCAAAATTCATTTTGGGGCCCTCTAAGAAATTCTTTATTTTTCTATTTATTTGATGTTAAGAATGTGTAAAAGTGAAAAAAAAGATCCAAAAGAAACATTATAATATCCGAACGTACTGAAAAAATGAATCTATTAAGATGCTCTTGCATTTAAGATGGAATATATAACACTAACTACGTTACACATCATATTAGCAAACACTAATTACTATACACACCATACTGAAGGTATTTTCTATTTAATATCAAGCATTAAATTCATCAAATTTTATTTTGGAGGGTAACAAACAAGTTTTGTACAATTAGTCTTTATTTGGTATGATAAAAGGTCTTGTTTGTATCAATAGATAACCAAAAAAATGGAAGGAGGTGAACTTTCAACCAGAAGAGGCATTATAATCTTCATATATAAATCTTGAAGATGATTATGCTCCAGTTCACAGAAGAAGGAGAAAGTGTCCATGCATTGGTGCTATGGAGAGAGAGAACATGAGGTCATTAGGATTGCACCATTTTGATCTATGGTGTGATGGCTCAATTTATCCCAAATGCCCAATCACAAAATCCACTCCCTCTTTTTTCAATCCAACATCACCCTTAATATTTGTAGGAGATGGTTACAAAGGTCTACTTGGATACATATTAGGTCACTTGGCAGTTGTAGATGTGTAAAAACACTTATATCAACAAGAAGAAACAGACAAAGCAAGAAAGATTACTAAGTGTTCAAAGTTAAAGGAACTAAAAGTGAGATTGAAGAATTACAAAAGAAAAAAGAGAAACTTAAAAAAAGCAAGAAGTAAAGAAACTCTATTAGGCGAAATACAAAGAAAGAAGAAAGTTAGCAATCTTGCAGAATTGAAAGCAAACAATGGAGGATGTAAGCGTAGAGTGCGATAGGCAAGGTTAGAATTATTACTAAGAATTTAATTATTAAAAAAATAAATTTTGAATCAGTAATAGATTAGTAAGATACTATTTTGTTAGATATCCACAACAGAGTTTATTCTTGAGGAACATATTAGAACCAAACAAAGAATACATGAATCCTAATAACCTTCCAATCAAACAAATAAAAGGATTGGTACCTTCTAGTGTTGCTGGACATGACTAAAGAGAAAGAGTATAAAAAGGTGAGAAGAAATGTT
This sequence comes from Cibotium barometz, assembly GCF_041138505.1. NCBI lineage: Eukaryota > Viridiplantae > Streptophyta > Polypodiopsida > Cyatheales > Cibotiaceae > Cibotium > Cibotium barometz. The sequence continues at coordinate 15,797,259 of NC_141103.1, read as the reverse complement.
GTGCAACAATTTGTTGATTAGCAACAAAGTTGATGTTTATACAATTCAGGAAGCATTAGATGAGAGCGGTGTTAATAGAAAAAGGTATACTTCTATTTTCAAAACTATGTCGAGAAAAATGCAAGACCAACGAATCAAACGTGTGCTTCTTCCAACACCTGCATAAGTATGGAGACTAAGATGCCTCTTAAATCAATAGTAGGTGGATGCGTATATTGGATAATGTTTCCATATCGAAGGCTCTTTTGAAGGTATAAAAGGTAGTACAATGTACAATTCATAGAATATTAATATCCTTGACTTACAATAACTTCAAAAAAGAATGGTGGAATTCTACTACGATATAATGTTTAAAGAATCTAAAGGTCTTCTTCTGTTTGTGATCAAATTGGATGAATGTGAGATAACCCATGTGACAGAAGGTGGAATGCATGCTAACCACATTGGTGAATAGGGCACTCTATCCACCCATGTGACAGAAGATAACCCAAAGTATTTCAATGTGCAATCGTAGAAAAATTTATGGTGGTTAGGATCATTGGAGGTAGGTAAATTTTTTAGATGTATATTTGCTTATGCCAGTTGTATTAGGATAGCTACTGAAGATCTACTTATGTCATTTGTATGTTTACAGATTAAGGCAGAGGATTATGAGACACTAAATTGGGTGTTTCATCAAACTAAATGACCGTCTATCATAAAAAGTCAAGTTCAAGGTAAAGTGCTTCAGAGGGGAGAGGGGAATTTTTAAAATGAATGGTATCTTACTATCTCAAAACACTAAAATGTATGTACAACATTAGCAAAGGAGGTAACTCAAAGTCTCCATGCATATAATGTAATGAGCCAGCATCAAAGTTGAGCCAAAAGTGGTGGAAGAAATCCCCCAACAGAAATAAGGTTGATCCAAACTACAAGCGTGTTCTTCACATCTCGTTATCTAATGTATACATATGCACATTGCATGCTTTATGTCTAATCATTTAAAAAGTTATATTCTTGTACGTTGGATTTTCTTGGAAACTTTGTCTAGAAAAGCAAAGAAAGCTGGCAATCAAGGCATTGAAAAAATTACTTTTAGACTTGGACTTCATGGTGGTGATGTTAAAATTTCTAAGGACTTATGGTAGATGGTAAGGAAGTTCCAATCAAACCATCCATTGATAGTGTTAAGGCAAGAAGGTTTTTTGTCAAGGCCACAAGTTAAGAGAATGTTTAAAAAATGAACACATTATATCTCTACAATCAAGTACAACTTGTGGAAGGTAGTGCATAATACTATGAAAGATCATGAAGTGGATGGCGTCGCAAAGGAACATAAATTATGAATTATGGCAATCCCTTAATCAATGATTTATTATATTTTGTGACAAACTTACTTGGAAAAAAACTGATCATAAGGCATTTGAAGAACAATTGAAGATTTTTGGAAAGAGCATAAAGGAGGCTTGGATAGATTGCAGCATTTCACATTAGATGGTAATAATATCAATCTAGTCCTATTATATCAATTACATTATAAATGTTTTAACCTTTCTTTTATTAATGTAGCATATAATTTACAATCATCTACCTTACTTTGTAAAGAGGTATGGATGTCCTACAATTTGGTCAACACAAGGTATGAAAAAATCCCATTATACAGCAGACAATGCATTCTTTCAGAAGACACAACATTCCAGAGGAATAAAGAAGGTAAATAGTATGAAAGACGTTTTACAATGACTTAACAGAAAATGAAATGTTGCAAGCTCACAAGTATTGTTCGCACTCAGAATTACTCAAAAACAATGGAGAAGAGAAAAATTCAACAATTCTATAGTTGCACAAAAGCATGCAGAGTGGAGATAAACTAAAGTGTTTTTAAACCAGTGTTGGGTAGAAAAATAGTAAAAAGTACAATAGATCCGAATATAAAGTACCCTTTTGAGTCTACAAAGACATATCTTATATTGGTGTTCGTGTTTGAAAATATAGATTCACAAGAAAATAACATTCCAATGATAATATCAATACAAAAGCATTACCTGCATATTTTCATCCAATTGTAATTGTTTGTCAGTTCACAAGTTGATGGTATTATCAGCTTTATCTTCCTTCTTTTTGTGATCTTGCCAAGTTGGTCAAATTTGAATTGTTGTTGGAACTAGTGAAACATTGCATCATCCATCTCTTCTGTCTCTTCAAACTTGGAACCCTCATCAAAATGATATCAAAATAGAGTGCAAAAGATGCCTGAAGATTTGTTGTATATCACTAAGAAGAACATACTCTAAATCTTTAATCCTGAAAGATGGAAGCAAAGGAATAGCATGATTATAACTTTGAATATGCAATGACCTAATGTCCTCAACTATCTTTAGTGTTTCTGACTTGGGACCAATTAGACCGAGAACAACAACCTCCTTCTCTTCTTCTTCGTGTGATTGAATTCCTCTTCTATATCATCAATCTCTTTTGACAGATTTGAGGGGACTTCAGAACTAGATTCCTTCTCCTCTTCATGTGATCAATAAAGATTTTTCTCCACATGTAGAACAACAAAATCATAGGTGCTTAGTGGACCTAGAGAGTCCTCTAGTAGTGGATCCAATGTTAGTCCATGGTTAGGTAGGTTGAAGAAAGATGTAAGTACACATATATTAGCAAAGGAAAGGAAAACGTAGAACAAACTTTTGTGCATGATCTATCAGCAGGTCACTCATATGTGGATGGTGACTTTAGTGACTCTGAGGACAGCCTAAGGAGCTTGGGATTGTGTTAGTTACTCCTGGTGCAAGGAGAACCTGGGCTATTTTAAGGACACCTAGTAGTGATCTGGTGTATATAGGTCCATGAAGGTTATATACCCTCATGCACGTAGGTCCACGAGGGTTAGATACCCTATTGACAAGTTGAGATGTGATGGATATATAACCCATCATTATGATTATGTGGTTAAAGTAATGTAGGAGTTGGAGACCGCTTGTTTTTATCAGGCACTTGGAAATAAAAATGGAAAGATGCCATGGATGAGGAAATGGCCGCATTGAATGAAAATGCAACATGGGAGCTAGTGCCTTTTCCTAAGTAGGCAAATAAGATAAATGGATGTATAAGGTCAAGAATAACTCAAATGGATCCATGAGCAAGTATAAGGCAAGATTGGTTGCCAAGGGTTATGCGTAGACCTATGGTATTGACTATGATGAAACTTTCATCCCAGTTGCGAGATTGGCAACCATAGTAGCTATCATTACTATGGATACAACGAAGGGTTTGTGTTTACATTAGATGAATTTAAATAATGATTTCTTGCATGGTGATTTTTAAGAAGTATACGTGATACAATCACCAAGTTATGAGAGTGATACATACCCAGATTTTATGTTCACGTTACACAAAGCCTTAAATGGCTTGAAGCAGGAAGGTATGGACTTTAACATCTTCTCCTCATACCTTAACATCTTCTCCTCATACCTTATCTCTATCCTCTTGTACCACCAATTGAGCAATTTCTCATGGGATTAGCATCATCTATTCAACCACCACAAGCCATTGCCTTTTGAAATTTGCATCGAGGTTTGCCAATGTGATCCCTCCATGCTTTGTGTAGACCATATTGCCAAACTTCCCTCAACAAAGTGTGGGTTGTGACCCTCCAAGATATACTACATTCCCAATCAATATATGCATAATAAAAACACTAAAAAATGTGTACATTTACGATACTAGATTTAGAATGACTTTTACCATGTGATGTGTAATGCTACCTTAAAGTCCAAGCTTCTACCACTAACTCGTAAAATGTAGTAATAATGTAATATAAATCCTTTTGCATCATCCAATGTGAAGGTCACATTTTGCATTAAAGGTGCCAACTTATTAAGTGAAACCCACACATTTGCCTTTTTTTAATCGTGCCTCCATTACTACATTGATTAGAAACAACCATATGCAACGTCTTCCATCTATCATACTTCTCTGATTGTCGTACTAACACTTCATTGCTTTCATTCTCTGGAGTAGAAAGAAATTTCCTTGCCTTTTTTACACCAAAACATGGTTTACATGGTAAATTTCCATTTTCATAGACTTTTTCTCGTCCTTCTTTGTTTTCACTTGGACTTGATGTAATCCAATCTCTAATAAAACTTCTTCTACTAGACACAGCTTAAGTGTAGCAAAAGCATGTTGCATCTTGTAAGCAAAACACACATACTAAAACACCAATTTCTCAATAATTTCTACCATGGAAAGTGCAAAAATAGAAATGTTTATTTACATTATTATCTTTCTTTCTTGATTGCGTATAATTCAAAAAAGGAAACTTTAAGGGTTGACTATAGCGATTGATTAGCGCTTGGTACCCAATCTTTCATTGTTGGAGCTATATATAGCTAGCCATAACTCACTCTAGGTCTTGCCTTTACATATGTGACTTGTGACTAATATGATTCATTCTTGTGGAGGGTATGTGGTGCTCTTGTCTCGTCTCTCTCCCTCTCTCAATATGGTATCAGAGCTTGCAAGACAAGGAGTGTTTACCGAATGTGCAGTAGTAGCCAATCCAAACTTTTGAACAATATCTTGGATAAACTTTGTTTGACAAAGAAGCAAAATACCATTGTGACGATACCTTTGAGCTTAAATACCAGGGCATGAATGGATGTCGCCAAGATCCACCATATCAAAGGTTGAGGATAAAACCTTTTTTACTTGTTGCATGAAAGATAGATTATTAGACACCACAAGTATAGTGTCATCAACATAAAGGGACAATATCACAAAATGGTTATCCACATTGCACTTGATATAAAGCTTTGGATTAGGGAAGCAAGAAACAAACCCCTGAGATGTGAGAAATTGATCAATCTTGATGTACCATGATCGTGAAGCTTGTTTTAGTCCGTACAAAGCACGGTGGAGTTGGCATACAAGATGTTCTTTTTCAGGAACTGTAAATCCTTCAGGTTGCTCCATATTTATTTCCTCCTTTAAGTCTCCATTAAAAAAAGCCGTCTTAACATCCATTTGATGTATTTGCAAATCAAATTGAGTTGTAAAAGCTAGTAGTACTACTCAAATGCTTGTACTACGAACTACAGGTGAAAAAGTGTCATGATAGTCAATCCTTGCAATTTGCGAGTATCCCTTTGCAACTAAACGAGCTTTGAATTTATCAAAGGATCCATCTGCCTTTGTTTTAGTCTTGTAAACCCACTTACATTTGATAGGAGAATGATCAGAAGGTAGATTGGTAAGAACCCACGTACCTTTCGAGATCAAAGACTCATATTCAGCTTCCATGGCTTCCATCCATTATTCCTTTTGTGGAGAGAACATGGCTTCTGCATAAGTTGAAGGATATTCACAAACAGCCAATACATGATTAAAGGTTTCAAGATCATCATCATATACATGATTTGCACCGTGCTCAAGTTCGAATAGGAAGATCAACATAGATATCAAGATCTGTAGTAGTCTCCTTTGAAACCGTAGGATGTCCATCAAAAGAGTGTTGTCATCATGCAAATCATTGTCCAAAAGTAGAAAAGGAAAAGAAGTGAGTAATGTGTTTGTATCATAAGCATCATCTGTGGACCACGAACCTCCCATCAATTGCTCATTGTGAATATAGCATCTCGACTAACAATTGACTTTTGAGAACTTGGATCGTAAAACTTGTAACCCTTTGAGTTGTCAGAATAACCAATAAAAATAACCTTCAAACCTGAAGGTTCTAGCTTGTGTCGTGTCTCTTTTGGGACATGAATATAAGCAATGCACCCAAAGACTTTGAAATGTGCAACAGAAGGAGTTTAGCCTATCCAAGCTGTGATTGGAATCTTACCATAAGGTGTAGTAGTTGGAAGATGATTTTGAATAAAAACGGCTATCAATACTGCTTCTACCCAAAAAAAGTGAGATAATCCAGAATGAATAAGCATGCATCTGATTGCATTCAAAATTTTACGATTCTTTCGCTGTGCAACTCCATTCTGTTGGGGAGAATATGGAATGGTATACTCATGGTGGATGCCATGGTTGATGCAATGATCATGAAATAAGTTGGAAATATATTCACCACCATTATCACTTCGAAGAATTTTGACTCTTCGACCAGAGTGATTCTCCACAGATATTTGGTACCTCTTAAATGTGTCTAATGCTTTTGATTTATGTCGTAGAAAAAAGACATTTGTATACCGTGAATAGTCATCAATAAAAGTAATGAAGTGACCAGAGTGATTCTCCACAGATATTTGGTACCTCTTAAATGTGTCCAATGCTTTTGATTTATGTCGTAGAAAAAAGACATTTGTATACCGTGAATCATCAATAAAAGTAATGAAGTAACGGTAGCAAGACTTGGATGGAGGAAAGGGTCCACAAATATCAGTATGAATGAGATCCAAAAGATTATCAGTATGAATATTTGTAGACATTGGAAATGGCTTACAATGATGTTTGCCTAGAGCACAATATTCACATATCCCCATATGCGGGTGAGATTTGAGGTGCATACCACTCACAAGATCATGACGATGAATATCAAGAAGCTTTGAGAAATTTGAGTAAGCAAACTGATGATGCCATAGCTTACAATCCAGATCTCCTAGAGCTCTAACAACATTTGCAACATCCTCATTCAATGAAAACCTTTGGACATCTTTTGGGCCCTTTTCTAATGACCTTCATTTAGCAAGGGACCAATAGGAAGAGAGGAGTGTGCACATTTGGTCTCCTCCAAAAGTAGGGGGGAACTAGGCTTGTCGTCCTCATTACTACATTTGTAGGGTTCAAAAAGTAGGGAGTGGCCTTCATAAATTAGGGAGGTGGAGTGCAAAAAGTAGGAGGGTGCCATAAAGCAAGGGGGTAGCTTCTTCTAAAAAGTAGAGGGCTCCACCAATTTCAGCCCCATCATTATCATGGGTCAAAAAACCCTAAAAATTTGGATTTAAAAAAAAACCCAACCCATATTATATTAAAAAACTTATTTTTTCACCTTAGATTTCTCTCCTTACACATTATTCTTCTCTCCATCATCATCCTCTTCACCCAAACCTCAAATCTCCATAGCTCATTCTCTTTCTACTGTGTAACCTTCTCTCTCTCTCTCTCTCTCTCTCTCTCTCTCTCTCTCTCTCTCTCTCTCTCTCTCTCTCTCTCTCTCCCTTCCTTCTTTTTACTGTGTTCAGATTTGCAGCGATCTTTATCTCTATCACGCACACGTGCACACATTTAAATCGCCTCACACCCACATCTACCTCCCTCTCCCCAACAACCTCTAATATGTACTGTGCAACTTTGCTTCTTTCTCTCCCCCCTAAAACCTTTCTAGCAGAACACACTATGGAGGGTAGTGCATCTTTGTCGAGGAGAAGGCCAAGGGATGACGTTGGGGCTCTGCTCATGCACAATACCAGGGATGAACACGATGCTTAGGTTGAAAAACAAATTCAAAAGGAAGATTGGGTGTATTTACAGCCCAATGCCACTGGACCACATCGAGTTTGGCATCCAGACATGGTTGAGCACCATTGGAAGGGGTGTCTACTAGGATTCAAGGAAACAAGGCATGATGGATTGGTGGCCCTGGTGCAACATGTGTACTTGGCATCGAAATTTTTTTTGAGCCCACATTGTCATAGTCCTCGTTTCCCTTGCAACTGTATGCTTTCACTTTGGTATGTTAGTGTACATGGTATTTGAACTGTTCTTTTCAACTTTATTTGACAGTTTTCTTATTTCCAGATATTTTTCCTTTCAATATCATTGAGGACAACCAAATAAGGAGCCTAAGAGGAACATTCTATGCCATACACGTGCACATTGGGGATGGTGTATTCTCTGACAGTGCCCCTTCTAACCTTACTAGTTGAAAGATTTTATTCTACACCCACAAATATGTAGTCCCGACATAGGTCAACGGGTTTAGTAAGCTTGAAGAGGTCCCCTCTCCTTCCCTCTCTAGTGTTGAATGGCCAATGCCCGATGTTTGGACTATTGTTACTCTTAAGGCAAAGATGGCCAATGCCCGATGTTTGGACTATTGTTACTCTTAAGGCAAAGATGGCCAATGATATACATTCTTCTTTGAAGTATACAAAGGCCCCAAAATAGGCTGGTCTCAGTTGGGCATGCCCTATGCATGTGTTTGCCCACATGTTTCAGGCCATTACTTGCACATGAACGCCAACAATGTACGTGTGCAAGGTGGTAGGCTATGAAGAGATTGTCAATTTTCTTGGTCAAGGGTGGGACATTGTGGAGGAGGAGCACAAAGGATAGAATTTCAGGTGCAATGTAGTCCATTCCAGTGTCTCCTTTTGATTCTTGCGAGCTCGTAGCACTTTGTGTACTCGTTTCTGTTACGAGTGGTGGATGAGGAAGAAGGGTGCATGGATACCCTTACAAACTTAAGAGGAGGTTATAGAGCCTATATATCTCTCTATAGTACTACCTAATGTGGGGGTAGTGGTTGAACGTCTGTGATCACCTACACATTTTGGGATTTGAGGGAATCAATAATGCTTGCTTCAATGTGCAAGGTAGTAAGGTAAGGACTGTTTGACATGTAAACCTCTATATTTGCTCATCCCTTTATGGAATCACTTACTGTGTTGGGTGTTTGGAATATAGGCTGGAAGGAGAATGGAAGCAAACACCAAGGTGTCCTCGAATTGGGAGCCTGATGATGTCACCTTTGTTCAAAGAATCTAAGCTATGAGTATCCACTCGAATAATTTAGTAATATCCCTCCATCGGAGTTTTGTATAAAAACATATTTTTTGAGATACTTCGGTATTTAAAATATGTTGTTTGGTTTCTTGAAGAGGTGGTTTTGTCTTTTAAAAAATTAACATTTTTTCTTTGGTCCAGTGTGAAATGGCCACTATCTTGTATAAATAGTACTTTGAAGGCCTTATGTGTCATTTTTCACTCATTCTCAACAGCACAAGCCACCTCCACTCTCGAGCTTAAGGGCACATGGCTTCCTATGAACGTCTCATGGACTTCCTCCGTGAGAGCGAGTTTCCAGAGGCCACACACTTGAATGCAATGTTCACTCATGAGATCGACTGGATCTCCACACTCTGCCTCCATGAAGAATTATTTGTGAACACGTTATCTTACATGGACACCCACATCAAGCTGCACTATGTCTTTTTGGACACTGATGAGAGATTGTGAGTGCCCTCCAACCTCCTAGAGTACGTCAACCACAATGATAGGCCCTTACAAAAGTGGCTCAGAAGATTTGAAGCAATGGCTATGAAATATGGACACTTCTTAGAGCTTGACAAGAAGCAAGTACGCAAGCTCAACAGAGGTGCCATTGGCCATCGCTTCATATCATGGCTGGCCTACTTTGTTTTCTTCCTTTCAGAAGGAGTGTAAGATTCCTCCTCAGCGTGAATATCAAATAAGCCTCTACTTCAATCCCTTGTAAATCATTCTATGATTCTGAATACAAGAAAATATCATTTTTCCTTGTTTTGCCTAGTGAGATAAAAAATTTCTAGAGAGTGGTAAATCAAAATTGGGATATTTTTGGATAAATAAATTCTTCAAATATCAAAAAAATATTTCCCTGAAACAGAAAATCAAAATAGATTTTCCAAGGTGCAATTGGAATTAATTAAAATTGATTCGATTCAGAAGACCTTAGCCTAAGGGTCCAGATTTTTGAATTTTTTTTGACTATGATCCAAGGTTCCTATGGACCAATAAGATTAATCCAAGTGTTGGGACAAGATAAATCCAAAGAACAAAATAAAATACCAAAAAATGAGTAAATGCCCACATAAGATGAAGAGTTGACTAAGTACTAGGTTTATTACTTAAAAATTATGTTGTATTAATTAAAAAATGATATATTTTGGAGTAATCATGCATTTTTGACACATGTGTAAGGAAAAGGGAGACTTTTAAGGAGGTGCCTATTTCACATGCTTAGATGAGCTTAAAACTAAAAAATAATTGTATATTTTCATCTCTCCTCTCTCCTAAATCAAACCAAATCAAAAAGGGAGCCAAACTGGTCCAAAACTTGTCCAAATTCAGCCAAATTGAAGCTCAAAAATTCTAGAATTCAGTGGACTCAGTTAGTGGCCTCCCTCTCCTATAAATAAACCCTCATTCCTTTGTATTATTATCTGTGAACTAAACTATGCCGGTATTACTCTAAACTAAGCTTAATTTCTATTATCCCTCTAAAAACCTCTACAAAATTGAAGAGATTGGAGTTTCTCTCTCTCTTCAATCTTTCTTGGTGACTCCTACAACATACCAAACCAATTGATTGGGGGCCTCTACAGTGACTAAAGAATCAAGCACTTTAGGAGGTAAAGAGTGGATTATGGTCTTTTTTCTATAATTTCTAAATGTTTCTTTCTTCTCAACCCCTCTCAAGCTTGAGAAGCTTTAATTTGAATGACTTTTGAATATTATTGAAATCTCTAATGTATTGTAATAATAAAGAAACACATAATTTTCATTTATGCTTAATTTTAATGGTTTTCAAGCATTTATCTCTCCCCCCCCAAAGAAAGGTCATTCCTATGACCTATTCTCAATCCAAATGAAGCTTCTCATGAAGCATTTCTCTAATCCAAAAGTAAATTTTATACTTGTCTAATTGGAGGCCAAAATAATGGGTTTTTATGATAATTATTTCATAGAGAAATTATGAATCAATCCATAATTGGATAATGATCCAATTAGTGGTCATTCTAATCATACTAATCATTCTAATCATATTAATCATACTAATCATATTAAACTTTATTCTCTCAATTAAATTGAGAATTATCAGTAATAGTAGTAGCGGATCTATGGTAAAATTTCTGTAAAATAAACAAATAAAACATTTTCATTCATAATATGAAAAGAGGACTTCCTACCATATTCTAGGAACTATCATCCTAGATTAATTGAATGATTCTCATTGTAATCATGAAGAAATTTAGTTTTATGATTATGCATAATTAGTAAATTAGGAAAAAGAGAAATTTTTGGTAGTTTATTTTTATGTTAAAAGAGTAATCCCCCCCCCCCCAAAACATTGGAAATCCATGTATTCCAATGATTTAGAGAATAAAATTGGAATGCTAAAATAATGTATAATTTATGAAACATTTTAGTTAAATTTATTTTTTTGTATAGATAAATTTTTATGATGAAAGAGGAATTCCCACCATATTGGAATCCGATTAATTAAATGAATAATGTGTAACTCCTAGTGCAAAGGAATTAATGAAGATTTTTATTTAATTTTTAAGAGAAAATATAGTTAAATTTATCTTTTTATATAGATAATTTTTTTATGATGAAAGAGGAATTTCCACCATATTGAAAATCAAATATTTAAATAAGGAAAGTATAATTCCTAGTGCAAAGGAATTAATGAAGATTTTTATTTAATTTTTAAGAGAAAATATAGTTAAATTTATCTTTTTGTATAGATAAATTTTTATGATGAAAGAGGAATTCCCACCATATTGGAATCCAATTTATTAAATGAAGAAAGTGTAATTCCTAGTTCAAAGTAATTAATGGAGATTTTTATTTAAATTTTAAGAGAAAAATTTAATTAAATTTATCTTTTTGCATAGATAAGTTTAAATGATAAAAGAGGAATTCCTACTATATTGAAATTCAAATGTTTAGATGAGAAAAGTGGATTTTTTAGCTTAAAGGAATTAATGGTTATTTTTATGTAATTTTTCAGAAGAATTTTAATAGATTTAATTTAGGGAAAAGAGGAATTTCCATGATAATTGGATTGCACTCATTGATATGAGAAAAAGAAGGATTTCAAGTTTATTCAAAAAAATAGGTATTGATATTTTAGTTAAAAGATGAATTTCCATGATAATTGAGAAAAGATGGATTTGAATTAAATTCTAATGTCAAGATGAATTTCCATCATAATTCTACCTAAATTAAGGTTGAGAATTTATGTGGAAAAAAGAAAATCTTGGATAATTGAATTGGTAAAATCACTAAATGGATATTTACCCAAAAACTAGATGTTTAGTTGAAAGTAATCCTGGTAGAACTAAACTGAATGAATTTAGTTAGACTACGTGAGGTCGGACAGTAAACCTAATTGTCCTTCTCTCGAACTGATTCAGACAAAAACTTCGTGACCAATTCTAGTTACTAAATCCAAAGAATAGACTACCGAAACTAATCTAGTTTTTCCCTGACCAATCTCACCAAGAATCTAGTTGGATAAATGGATAAAATGACGGGTAGATTACCCTCATGAGAGATCAAGGATCCTCATTTTGAAACTGGAAATTATTGGAAAAAGGGTCTTTGGAACCAATCTCAAACTGGAATCTCACTTGCATTGGAAACTCTGTTTTTCATTCAAAGGACTGTTTTATGCCAGAATGCTGGAGGAAGCATTTGACTTATGTTTTTCTAAAGGAGGTTCATTTTTGGAACAGTTGGCGGGGAGTCGTCAAGGGACGTCGCCCATGTGGCAAAGCCTGCCGAGGTCTTGACCAGCCTCGGTACGGTTAAAATGGTGCGCTTCCAGTATGGTGGGCAAGGACTGACAAAGCGGTCCCTGAGTGAAGTGCTAGGACACCTAAGGAGGATCCTAGAGGCTTCTGACCAGGTGATGCATGGGCTCACGGTTTTGCTAGGACACCCAGGCGTACGTCGAGGAAGATATCTGATGGATAAAAAGGAAAGGTTTTTGGGAACAAAAATTTGATACTGGATCTCGTTGGTTGGCCAGCTGGTCTTCAACGGAGAGTTCAGATGATGCATTTTTGTAATACAATGGACTTGGAATTCTGGAAAATGATGATCGAAAATATTATGATTTTATTCAAGGATTGTCTTAAAGCCAGTCGAGTCTGTTATAAATGGAAATTTCATATTGGGTGTGTATGTGGTATGCCTATTTGATTTTTGTATGAATCGTTGGCTAGGGGGCATGGGAACTCTTTTCCTCGATACTCGGGCAAAAACCCAATCAAATCTTTATAAAGCAATCCCACCAATTCAGTGGTCGGGTGGTTGGCAACCCATGGGCCGGATGGGATTAGGCTAGATCGGATGATTCCTAAGAAATAACTAGATACGATTAGTTACATTAATCGGTTTAAATCCTGAGAAGATCTTGTTCTGTGGGAAGGGATCATCAGCTGTGTCTTGGAAATGAGAAAAAAGGCGGTGATTCCATGGACCAAGTGCAAGTCTCTTCTTGATCTGACCATGTGACTTCAGGCTTGGTCAGATCAGTTTAATTTAGTCAAGACTTGACTCGTTAGAGTAATCTCCTCGTTAAAAGATCTTTCACCTTCCTGGCGGAATCGCCCGTGCCTTCCGGGCGAGGGGAGTCTTCCGGGCCCGGTCTCGGAGGGATCGCCCCCCAGGCTAGCCTCTTGTCCCGGACATTCGCGGGCGAGGCCGCGAGCATTAGGAAAATTATGGACTCAAAAGAGGGCTGTTTCAATAATAATATAATAATAGACACATAGATTGAGTGACATGAAATCTACCAACGATATTGGGACCTGTGTACAAACCCACCTAAAATGTGGAGAAACTCTTATCTTCATGAAATATTAAAAAAACCATCACCTTGTCTTAAAATATTTTAAACCGTTTTTTTGTCAGCACCTAACACAATAAAAGAATGTTTTCCACATTCTTGTGTTATACGTGGAGCACTAAAAAATTCTTTCCACCACCCTTAGAACTAATGATTTGAATGCTTGGAATAGATAAATACCCAATCTCCTGGTTATTCCCTCAACTTGGTTTCACTTTTGAAACTCGAAACATCTTTGGCACCCAAAAGGACACACCGTCCCTCATGTCTTCTTCCCTCCTTGATCCACAAAAGTGGTTAGCTCAGTCCTCCACTTTCTGCTACTTCTTCTTTCTCATACGTCTGTTAATCTCTCATGGAAACCGAAAGTGTACTGAAACGAGCAAGGAGCAGTATCTCATCTCTTGTGTTGTATAACATAAAAGGTAAGCAGAACTGCATGGACAGCAATTATCACACGCTTGTTACCTATTATTTAGTACAAAATGATAGCAAATTTTAGTGTATTGTTGCAAACACTAGTATGAATAACAAGACACGTTTGAAAACACTGAAAAAAGAAAACCAAAACTAAAATAGTGCTAAGGTCATAGTTGGCGTTTGATAACTTATAATTTGGATCGATAATATAATGCTTTCCAGGATGGCATCGAGCGATGCATCATTTAATATTAAGTAATAACCGCGTGATGGATTGCTGTCTGCGGAATTATGCTTTTCATGCTTTTCAGGATGGCTATCATTTAGCCATCCTGAAAATATCCCAAAAAGAATATCAATATAACCTATCATTTAGCTTGCAAATAACTAATCTCTATTGAGAATGCAAATATCCCAACTACTTGCAAATCATACCAACTGAATGCAGCTGATATGGTTGCAAGTAAACCACTAATGAGACAAAGGAAACCTACAGAGTGTATGAGAAATTGTAGAGGGTAGAGTGTAGAAGTCATACTTAGCAAGAATACATAAATCAATGACAATGTTGATGATGCTGTTGAAGTTGTTGTAGATAAGATCGAAGATGCGATGCTGAGGGTGACGATGGTCTTGTTTGCACTCCAAATATTACCAGTGATCTGCACAAAACCCAAAATCAAACAAAAATAGTTCGAACTAATGATAGCTCCCTAGGATGCCAGTGAAAACCTTATAGCATGTGAACAAGCCCCGAAACGTGTCTGAAATGTGCTTGAAATGCTATGAAACATGCTATATGGTATACTTTCTCTACCTAAGAGAATAGCTCAATCTAAGATAATCAAAAGAGGAACTCGAGGAGAAGATGACAAGGGGGCGAGAGCCAAGGGAACCTGCGCTAATACTAATTGTTGTTGGAGTGGAGATCAATGTAGCAACACACACATAGATGTAGCAAACAATTAGGAGAGATAGGTAGAAGCTACACAACACTCAAAGTAGATTGATGAGAATGAGTGAAGTACAAGTGAAATGATATGATAAGATCACTTATATGTCACACACTCATAACAGTGCACATTACACTCATAACAGTGCACATTATGCTCATAACAGTGCACATATACACTGGAGGAAAAAAACCTCCTAAAAAGGGTTAAAGTGCCTCAGCCGCTAGCCTACGTCCACACATTACTACCATATAAATGCTACAGTATAATATAACACATAACACGAAGACAGTGAAGGACTCATTCTAACCAAATTATACACTTCATTGAGACTAATTATGCCATTTGTGTGGTAAACTTTGAATTTTTTTTTTGTGGGTTCTGTATGAATCATGTTTATCGGCCTATGTCAATAGGCACAGTATAGCATTGTGTTATCGATTCCAATTATAACTTATCAAGGCCAACTATGACCTTAGCATTACGTTATTAGCCTAGGCCAATAGGCAGGGTATAGCATTGTATTATCGATCCAAATTATAAGTTATCAAAGGCCAACTATGCCCTTAGCACTATTTTAGTTTTGGTTTTCTTTTTTCAGTGTTTTCTAACGTGTCTTGTTATTCATACTAGTGTTTGCAGCAATACACTAAAATTTGCTATCATTTTGTACTAAATAATACTAAATAGTTCTGCTTTTCATGCTTTCCAGGATGGCAGCATCATTTAATATTAAGTAATAACCGCGGAATTCTGCTTTTCATGCTTTTCAGCATGGCTTTTCAATGCCTTCTCGTATTGAGTCGTGAGCATCGCCTCCTCCTTCACAGATGCGCCGATGATGATCATGAACAGCAGCAACGCGAGCCCCTCCCGCTTGCCGTCGCCCACCTCCAGTATGGCCACAGTCTTGCGACAGAAGCTGAGCGAGGAGGAGCTGACCCACTACAGGACCCTGACTCCCATTTGCTCCCGCTGCTCCGGCGGAGACACAAAGTTCCGCTACTTTAACAACGCAAAGACCAGCCGCAACCTCCAGGCCCGATACCGCTGCAGACCCTGCAAGCTCGAGTTCACCCTCGACGGCAAGCACCGCAACAAGCAGCCGAAGCAGGAGCCCGCGCAGCAGCGCCAGAAGAAGAAGAAGCTGAAGGCCTCCGCCCTTCAGCTCGCCGATGATGGAGAACATGCGTACAGCGTCCAGAAGCAAAAGATGCTGCAAGAACAGTACCCTCCCGAGTTCATATCAGCAATCAGAGCACAACTCCTGCAGATGCACATGCAAGAGCAGAAAGGCTCAGGGGAGCTTCGGCCAGTGCCCGCCCCGGCGCTTCCATTCCCCTTGAACACCCATGTACATGACCAGCAAGGCATACAACAGGCAGAGACGATCGCAGTGCCCGCCCTGGCGCTGCCATTACCCTTGAACACTCATGCACATTACCAGCAAGGCGTACAGCAGCCAGAGATGATGCCTGCAAATCCACCTGGAGCACATGGAGAACAACAGCACCTCCAACTACATTTGGATCACTTGTGTGGAGACAAGTTGATGATGATGGACGGCACATGGGATGCCCACCAGCAGCTCTTGCAACCCCTTTCTGAGAACTGCGAAAATTTTGACCAGTCCATATCTATGCAAGCAGGATGCGAACACACGCAGCCGGGAAATGATCAAACATGGGATGTACAACATCGGCTCCTCCAGCCCCACTTTCAGAACCCCCAAGATTTTGACCAGTCCATCTCTATGCAGGCAGGGGGCAACCGGTCTTGGGAAGCGCAACAGCAGACATGGGATGCAAAACAGCAGTTGCTCCAACCCCATGTTGAGTACCCCAAGCATTTTGACCAGCCCATATACATGCAGTCCGGGGACGAACAGATCATGAATGTACAGGGTGACAGCAAGATGATGATCATGAATGTACAGGGTGACAGCCAGATCATGATGATGATGATGGATCAGAGAATTCTCACTGTGATGCCAGATGATGACGATGTTCCAGAACTCCACACACAGTCTCCATCATTCAGGCTCGGGCAGCAAGAAGAGTCCTTGCCAGTGAAAGAACTGGTTATAAGGACTGTGATGCCAGATGATGACAATAATCCAGAACTCAACACACAGTCTCCATCATTCGGCCTCCGGCAGCAAGAAGAGTCCTTGACAGTGGAAGAACTGGCATCTACATACCAACAGTTGCAGGAGTGGATCGACATGGACATCATAGACAATCATCATGACGACTTCACCTTTCAGAACGGTCAAGCATGTCCAGCAGCTCAACCTCCGGACGAGCACTTGCTTAAGAGTGCAGCCAATGATTATCATGACTGCATACTGATCAAAGACTCAGGACCCACTGTTATCACCAGCTATGCCTTTGCAATGGAAGATCATGGATCACTAGTTATAGCAGATAGCGCCCTTTTTATGGAGCTGCAGCCAATCGAGGCACCTTACAACCATGATGATGGGCGCATGGCCACCAACACATGCGAGCTGCAAGCTGGAGAAGCAATGCATGTCCCAATCACCTGCAATTCGAATGATGGCATGGCCACCAACACGTTCGGGCAAGCGGCGGAAGCAATGCATGTCGCCACTGCCTGCAATATGAATGGAGAAGCGATGCATGTCCCCACCACATGCAGTCCTCACGACAATCCACAACAGGAGGCTGCTGCATCATATGGGGAGCCTAATGAAGAGAAAGGCAAGCAGCAAGCAGAAGAAGTGAATGGACATGACGATGGAAAAGCAGAAGTTGCGGTTCAATCTGCCAACCCAAGCTGCATATGTGATATTAATTTTGATGAATCACTAATATTCTTATGGAATTAATTATTTTCTTCTAGCGTTTGCCATGCTTTTACTTTACTCGTGTAGGTATCCTAGCATTATCTGCAAACTTTCATACTAGCCATTTCACCTGGTGGCCTTATATTTTCCAATGATATTTAAATATTTCTAAAACTTGCCTAGCATTATATGAAAACTTTCATGCTATCCATTTCGCCAAGGGTTCCTACCTAGCATTATGTGAAAACTTTCATACTAGCCATTTCACCAAGTAGTCATTGTTGCTAGCCCTATTTTTTAGAGCGTACCTCTAGCATTATATGAAAACTTCCATGCTATCCACTTCACCAAACAAATAGTCATTGTGGGTTCTTACCTAGCTTGGGGGGTTCACTTAAAATATGTAAGTAAACCACGCAAGTTCAAACGAAAGGGGATTTTCAATTCAAAATTTTAAAGTAAATTTAGAGAAGGGGTTTTTTTTAATTGATTTTGAAAAAAAACACACACCTCCATAAAGAAAAAGCGGTCATTTTATTCATGGGTAAAGAAATCAAAATGCAAATATCATAGAGTGCTATTATTGTGACAAACGAGGGCACATAGCAAATGATTACTATAAAAAGTAGAATTATACCAAAAATAGAAAAATGATACCCTTCCAAGTTTAGTAGACTTGGTTGCATAGTCTCCCAACTTCCCTAGAATATAAATTTCTCTAGTTTGCCAGTCTATATGCTTCCCAACAGTCATATTGATAACCCTAGTAATTTACCTGTCATCTCGTAGAGTCGGTTGGGTGCCTTATCTATCTATGTTATAATAAGAGTCCATACATTCAATTTATGCATAGTAAAGGCTGCCAAGCAAGTATTTAGATACTAACAAGGCACTCAGCCCCTTGGCCTATTCTATGCTAAGTGGGGTGATAATCAACTATAAGTGTTGAATGATTCGGATTGGGCTAGATGTTATGACCCAGGACTATCCACTAATGGCTTTTGCTTTCATCTTAGTGCCTCATTTATGCATAGTAAAGGCTGCCAAGCAAGTATTTAGATACTAACAAGGCACTCAGCCCCTTGGCCTATTCTATGCTAAGTGGGGTGATAATCAACTATAAGTGTTGAATGATTCGGATTGGGCTAGATGTTATGACCCAGGACTATCCACTAATGGCTTTTGCTTTCATCTTAGTGCCTCATGTGTATCATGGCTCAATAAGAAGCAATCAAAGAAGTAGCTAATAGTGGCCACTTCGACCTGTGAAGTTGAATACAGGGTTGCTTTTACAGCAACGCTAAAGTGTGCATGGCTGAGAAGTCTTTTGGTAAATCTTGGTCTTAGACATTAGTCTAAAACCAAGATTTAGATATTTTTAGCAACTGTTAAGTGTGTATGGCTTAGACGCCTTTTGGCAAATCTTGGTTTAGACAAGGACCCCTAATTTCCATTTTCACTCTATCAATCAGAGTGCATGAACTATTTTTTGAGGAACCCAATATTTCATGCTCGCATAAAGTACATTGAGGTGAATTATGATTATGTCAGGGAGAGGCTCATTTTGCAGGAGAGATTAGCTTGGATTATATTTAGACAATGTGGTAGATATGTTCATGAAGGCTCTCTCAAAAGAGATGTGTAAAGATTTTTGCGAAGCTTAGGGCTTATTTCCATTGGGGTTTGATCAGCGACACGATCCCTCTACATGTTCACATCATCACTATAAGGGATATTTATAGCCATCTAGATGGTAGTGATGTGTGGACATAAGTTAATTGTAAGAATACATAGAGCAGGAAGCTAGATCAACACAATACAAAGCACTAAATTGTAGAAAGAAGTGGAGAGTAAATAATATTATTGCTTGTAAAAACTTGATTTTTACAAGCTAATGGTGTTTGCATACCTGTGCGCTTTGGGTAAGAATAATATTTGATGGTGATCTAGATAGACTCTAGATGGAGGATGTCTTAGTTACAAGAGTGCTGGAACACAAGGAACTCGATGATTATGGAGTTCCACAAATCCACCCATATATAGTATCCCATACGGTAGGTTGGTGTCACGAGACCCTACCCACGATCATATATATCTATTGATGAGATATATATAATATGAACTCTGAGCTATGAACTATGAAGTATGAACCTCCTGTAGGTCAAGAATAGTGTGTCTTGGATTTTCTATCTAGTTCCCACATAATGCAGTCACTTACTCTGCACAAGCATGCATCCTACTTGTTGACACAATGCCATGTCTATATAAACCATCCCTTAATAATCTAACCACACTTGGCCACCATCCTTGAATGTCTAAATTGGGAATTGTCAGCGTGTGCTCACCACAAAATGGTTATTCCTCATAAAGGGGGCTTTACAAAATAAATCACATCCATCACCTGCAGAAACATCACGAAGGTGGAGCATTGAGCAAATGCTAGGTGAACTACCTCTTCATCATCTCGGTCCAACACCGAGTTGATGAAGATAGTGCTCCAGTAAATCTCTCCCAAGAGCCTTTGTGAAAATATCTACACAATATTTTATCATCGGGTAGTAGACAAGCTCCAGCTCTCCATCCATAATTATCTCATGCCCATAATGATACTGATTCTCAATGTGCTTCATGCAAGCATGAAACACCAGGTTCTTAGCAATAGCCATGCAACCCTGATTATTACATAGCAACACTATTGCTCCCTTTTGAGAAACACTCATGTCTCCTAAGATCCTCCTAAACCAGACTAATTCACATCATGAAGAAAAGCAGGCTGCCTTGTACTCAGTCTCTATAGAAGGAAGTACCTCTATAGGCTGCTTCTTATTGATGTAGGATCTAATTCTAGACCCAATAAGAAATAGTAAACAGAAACTAATTTCATGATATCATAATCTCTTGCCTAATCTGAGTCACTCGTACTCTAACTTTTCTCTCTTTCGAAGGTCTATGGCAAAATAGCCTTCTCTTTCGACGGTCTATGGTAGAATAGCCTTCTCTTGCAAGGCTACGGCATACTATTCGTTCTCTAAAAGAATAGTATGGGAGTTTTTGATCTCTTCCTCCGAAAGACCATAGCAATCTAACCTTCTCTTCTATAAGATTAGTTGAGAATGAAGGGATATATACATCTCAAGCTCTAGGATTACCTTGATGCTACTTGCTGCCTTCTTACGGTTTTCCCTGTGTAGAGATCCTGACAGAAGCAGCAAATTGTTTTGGCCATAACTCTCTGATAAGAACTCAGAATATGGTTGTATAACCAGTCAAAAGAACCGGAAGCCATCTAGTGTACAAGCCATCGCAGGTGGAATAGGCAAAAACGTATGTACATAGCTGCAAACGAAGACATATCTTGTATTAAAAAAACCACAACATGTTTGGCGATGTCCCTACACCATAATATGCAATTATGGTATTTGTTTACCTAGATAGTAGCCAAAAATATTCATAGCACTTACTCTCTCAATAAGAATTACTGTCATAGCTAGTAGGGATTACATTTCCTCCAATGAAATGAGTAGAAGATTCCCTCTCATTGCTAAGCAGCTTGTTGTTAGACCAAAAGCTTTGTAGCCGGCAATTTGTTAATGTAATGAAATAAAGCTACATCTCTTTCATGTCCTCTTTCTCATTCTCGAGATGATATAAGCAAGAAGTCATCCTCTTCAACAAGAAACAACTAAAATGAAAAACACTTCTGAAAATATAGATTCACAAGAAAATAACATTCCAATGATAATTTTCATACAAAAGCATTACATGCATATTTTCATACAAAAGCATTACATGCATATTTTCATCCAATTGTAATTGTTTGTCAGTTCACAAGTTGATGGTATTATTAGATTTATCTTCCTTTTCTTCCTTCTTTTTGTTGCTCTTGCCAAGTTGGTCAAATCGAAATTGTTGTTGGACTTGGTGAAACATTGCATCATCCATCTCTTCTATCTCTTCAAACTTGGAACCCTCACTGAGAGATGCCAGAAGATTTGTTGTATATCACTGAGAAGAACATACTCTAAATCTTTAATCCTGAAAGATGGAAGCAAAGGAATAGCATGATTGCAACTTTGAATATGCAATGACCCAATGTCCTCAACCATGTTTAGTGTTTCTGACTTAAGACCAATTAGATCTAGAGCAACAACCTCCTTCTCTTCTTCTTTGTGTGATTGAATTCCTCTCTATATCATCAATCTCTTTTAACAGATGTGAGGGAACTTCAGTACTAGATTCCTACTCCTCTTCATCATAATCCTCTTACTGGCACCAAAGAAAAATTCCAAAAGCAAGGTTTTCTTCTAAAAGCTTGCACCTCCTTAGATGAAAGCCACGTTTTTCTTTGATTGTCTGTGGAAAAATTGAGTATCTTTTTTATCTTGGTCCATTGCAAGGATCCTGCTTTACTGTGAAAGAGGGAAGATTCTAGCTATGCCTGAGAGAAACAATAACTCCCACTGTGATGACCTCCATGTGGATGTAGGGAGAAGGAAACTGGTTGGAGAAGCAAACAACCTCAGAAGCCTTGGGGCCAGTAGTAGATAGGATTCCATATAAAGTAGTGGGGCTAGTAGTAGATGAAGAAGAACACATGGTCTTGGAGAATTTGTACCCCCAAATTAGGTAGGAATATAGAGAGATATATAGTCTCTATAACCTCCTCTTAAGCTTGTAAGGGTATCCATGCACCCTTCTTTCTCATCCACCACTCATAACAGAAACGAGTACACAAAGTGGTACGAGCTTGCGAATCGAAAGGAGACACTGGAATGCACTGCATTGCACCTAAAAATCTCTCCTTTGTGCTCCGCCTCTACAATGTCCCACCCTTGACCAAGAAAATTGACAATCTCTTCATACCACCTTGCACATGTACATTGTTGGCGTTCATGTGCAAGTAATGGCCCGAAACATGTGGGCCAACACATGCACAGGGCATGCCCAGCTAAGACCAATCGATCTTGAGGCCTTTGTGTACTTCAAAGAAGAATGTATATCATTGGCCATCTTTGCTTTAAGAGCAGCAATAGTCCAAACTTTAGGCATTGGCCATTCAGCACTAGAGAGGGAAGGAGAGGGGACCTCTTCAAGCTTACGAAACCCGTTGACCTATGTCAAGACTACATTGAGTGTAGAAGAAAATCCTTTGACTAGCAAGGTCAGAAGGGGCACTGTCAGAGAATACACCATCCCCAATGTGCACGTGTACGTCATAGAATGTTCCTCTTAGGCTCCTTATGGGTTGCTCCTCAATGATATTGGAAGGAAAAATATCTGAAAATGAGGAAACTACCAATAAAGTTCAAAAGAACAGTTCAAATACCATGTACATTAACATACCAAAGTGAAAGCATACAGTTGCGAGGGAAACGAGGACTATGACAATCTAGGCTCAAAGAAATTTTTGATGCCAAGTACACATGTTGCACTAGGGCCACCAATCTATCATGCCTTATTTCCTTGAATCCTACTAGACGCCCCTTCCAATGGTGCTCAACCACGTCTCGACGCCAAACTCGATGTGGTCCAGTGGCAGTGGGCTACAAATACACCCAATCTCCCTTTTGAAATTGTTTTTCAACCCAAGCACCGTGTTCATCCCTAGTACTATGCATGAGCAAAGCCCCAACCTCGCCCTTGGCCTTCTCCTTGTCGACAAAGATGCACTACCCTCCATAGCGTGTTCTGCTAGAAAGGTTTTAGGGGGGGGGAGAGAAAGAAGGAAGGTTGCATAGTATAGATTAGAGGTTGTTTGGAAGAGGGAGGTAGATGTGGGTGTGAGGAGATTTGAATGTGTGCATACGCACGTGATAGAGATAAAGAACACTGCAAATCTCAACATAGTAGAGAGAAGGGAGCGTGGGAGGGAGAGAGAGAGGGGGGGTTGCACAGTAGAGAGATAGGTTGAAGATCTACTTACATTAGAGAGAGAGAGAGAGAGAGAGAGAGAGAGAGAGAGAGAGAGAGAGAGAGAGAGAGAGAGAGAGAGAATGTTGCACAGTAGAGAGAGAGAGACAAGAGAGAGAGAGACAAGAGAGAGAGAGAAATAGAGAGAGAGAAAGATAATGTTGCACAGTAGAGAGAGAGAGACAAGAGAGAGAGAGAAATAGAGAGAGAGAAAGATAAGGTTGCACAGTAGAGAGAGAATGAGCTATGGAGATTTGAGGTTTGGGGTGATGACGATGATGTTGGAGAGAAGAATAATGTATAGGGAGAGAAATCTAAGCTGAAAAAACAAGTTTTTTAATATAATATGGTTTGGGTTGGGTTTTGAGTGCACTTTTGATGTTTTTTTGAAAAATCCAAATTTTTAGGGTTCTTTGACCCATGAGAATGATGGGGCTTAAATTGGTGGATCCCTTTACTTTTTAGAAGCTACCCCCATGCTTTATGGCACTCTCCTACTTTTTTCACTCCACCTCCCTAATTTATGAAGGTCACTCCCTACTTTTTGAACCCCACAAATGTAGTAATGAGGGAGACAAGCCTAGTTGCCCCCTACTTTTGGAGGAGACCAAATGTGCACACTCCTCTCTTCCTATTGGTCCATTTCTCTAATTAAGGTCATTAGCAAAGGGCCCAAAAGATGTCCAAAGGTTTCCTAATTACCAAGATTGAGTGATGAGAGATTGGGTGCCAAATCAATCGCTTAGTCAACCCTTAAAGTTTCCTTTTTTTGAATTATATGTGATTAAGAAAGAAAGACAATAATGGAAAAAAACATTTGAGTGAAGAGACATACATAGATGGCACTCCAAACTGTGATTAGCTTGTTTGTCGTGATGGAATAATGGTACTAGCGGATCTAAAGGGGGATCGTATTCTTAAAATTCCCTTAACCCAAGTCTATTTTTGAATTTTCCATGGTGGGAATTATTGAGAAATTGGCGTTTTAGTATGTGTGTTTTGCTTACAAGATGTAACATGCTTTTGCTACACTAAAGCTGCATGTAATAAAGTAGAAGAAGCTTTATTAGAGATTGGATTACATCAAGTCCAAGTGAAAACAAAGAAGGATGAGAAAAAGTCTATGAAAATGGAAATTTACCATGTAAACCATGTTTTGGTGGATAAAAGGCAAGGAAATTTCTTTCTACACCAAAGAATGAAAGCGATGAAGTGTTAGTGTGACAATCAGAGAAGTATGATAGATGGAAGAAGTTGCATATGGTTGTTTCTGATCAATGTAGTAATGGAGGAATGACACGATTAGCAAAGGCAAATGTGTGGATTTCACTTAATAAGTTGGCACCTTTAATGCAAAATATGACCTTCACATTGGATGATGCAAAAGAATTTACATTAGGTTATTACTACATTTTACGAGTTAGTGGTAGAAGCTTGGACTTTAAGATAGCATTACACATCACATGGTAAAAGTCATTCTAAATCTAGTATTGTAAATGTATACATTTTTTAGTGTTTTTATTATGCATATATTGATTGGGAATATAGTATATCTTGGAGGGTCACAACCCACACTTTGTTAATGAAGGAAGTTTAGCAATATGGTCTACACAGAGCATGGAGCCATCATATTGGCAAAGCTTGATGCAGATTTCGAAAGGCAATGGCTTGTGGTGGTTGAATACATGATGCTAATCCCTAAGAAAATTGCTCAATTTGTGGTACAAGGAGATAGAGATAAGGTATGAGGAGAAGATGTGAAAGTCCATACCTGCCTATCAATAGGGTATCTAACCCTCGTGGACCTACGTGCATGAGGGTATCTAACCTTCATGGTCCTATGTACACGTAGATCACTACTAGGTGTCCTTAAAATAGCCCTGGTTCTCCTTGCACCAGGAGTAACTAACACAATCCTAAGCTCCCTAGGCTCTTCTCAGAGCCACTAGAGTCACCATCCACATATGAGTGACCTGCTGATAGATCATGCACAAAAGCTTGATCTACCTTTTTCTTCCCTTGACTAATATATGTGTACTTACATCTTTCCTCAACCTACCTAACCATGGACTAACATTGGATCCACTACTAGAGGACTCTCTATGTCCACTAAGCACTTGTGATTTTGTTGCTTTACATGTGGAGAAAAATCTTTATTAATTCTTGCATTTGCATATTCTGTTGCCTTCACTGGTGCATACGGACAACTCATCTCATCAAGATAACATCTCTACTTACTCACATCTTAAGAGTGGTAGGATTTTAACATCTATAACCGTTATGCTCCAAAGCATAACCAATGAAGATGCATTTCTCTGCCTTTGGATCTAACTTTTTTCTCACTTCATCAAGACCATGCACATATGTATGCACATATGCAATTATACACCTAAGCACTTTAAAGTGATACACATCTAGTTTTATGCTTGTAAACTCCTATACAGGTATCAGACCATGAATAGTTGTAGTGGGATTCATGTTCATAATAAGTAAAAATAGCAGTAGTAGTTAGTAACTGCTGCTTGTGCCCAGAAAAATTCTCGCATATTCTTTTCAAACATCAAGGTACATGCCATTTCTATAATATGCCTATTTTTCCTTTCTGCAATACTATTCTATTGTGGAGTGTATCCGTATGTAAACTATCTCTTGATGGGCCTTCTTTCTAAAGAAATCACTAATTTCAAAAAATACTCTCCCCCACCATTTAATCTCAGGTATTTTACTTTCATGACTTTTTCCTTCTTGACCAAGGCTTTAAATCTCAAAAAGTGAGCAAACACCTCACTTTTCTCCTTCCTGAAATAAACCCATGCTTTTCATTAGGGAAAATCAAAATTCATTTTGGGGCCCTCTAAGAAATTCTTTATTTTTGTATTTATTTGATGTTAAGAATGTGTAAAAGCTGTGAAAAACAAGATCCAAAAGAAACATTATAATATCCCCACATACTGAAAAGGTGAATCTATTTAGATCCTCGAGCATTTAAGATGGAATATATAACACTAACTATGTTACACATCATATTGACAAACACTAGCTACTATACACACCATACGGAAGGTATTTTCTATTTAATATCAAACATTAAATTCATCAAATTTTATTTTGGAGGGTAACAAACAAGTTTTGTACCATTACTCCTCCTTATTTAGTATGATAAAAGGTCTTGTTTATATCAGTAGACAACCAAAAAAATGGAAGGTGGTGAACTTTTAATTGGAAGAGGCTTTATAATCTTCGTATATAAATCTTGAAGATGATTATGCTCCAGTTCACACAAAAGGAGAAAGTGTCCAAGCATTGGTGCTATGGAGAGAGAGAACTTGAGGTCATTAGGAATGCACCATATTGATCTATGGTATGATGGCTCAAATTATCCCAAATGCCCAATCAGAAAATCCACTCCCTTTTTTTTTCAATCTAACATCACCCTTAATATTTGTAGGAGATGGTTACAAAGGGCTACTTGGATACATATCAGGTCACGGCAGTTGTAGATGTGTAGAAACGCTTATATCAACAAGAAGCAATACACAAAGGATGAAAGATTACTAAGTGTTCAAAGTTAAAGGAACTAAAAGTGAGATTCAAGAATTACAAAAGAAAAAAGAGGAACTGGAAAAAAGCAAGAAGTAAAGAAACTCTATTAGGCGAAAGACAAAGAAAGAAGAAAGTTCGTAATCTTACAGAATTAAAAGCAAACAATGGAGGATGTAAGTGTAGAGTGCGATAGGCAAGGTTAGAATTACTACTAAGAATATTATTATTATTAAAATTACTTTTGAATTAGTAATAGATTAGTAAGATACTATTTTGTTAGATATTGATAACACAATTTATTCTTTAGGAAAAAATTATAACCAAGCAAAGAAAACATAAATCCTAATAAGCTTCCAATCAAACAGATAAAAGGATTGGTACCTTCTAATATTGCAAAGGACATGACTAAAGAGAAAAAGTATAAAAAGGTGAAAAGAAATGTTGTGCAACAATTTGTTGATAGCAACAAAGTTGATGTTTATACAATTCAGGAAGCATTAGATGAGAGCGGTGTTAATAGAAAGAGGTATACTTCTATTTTTAAAACTATATCCAGAAAAATACAAGATCGTCGAATCAAATGTGTGCTTCTGCCAACACCTACAGAAGTATGGAGACTAAGAAGCCTCTTAAATCAGTAGTAGGTGGATGCGTATATTGGACAATGTTTCCATATCAAAGGTTCTTTTGAAGGTATAAAAGGTAGTACAATGTACAATGCATAGAATAATAATTTCTTTGACTTACAATAACTTCAAAAAAGAATGGTGGAATTCTACTACGATATCATGTTTGAAGAATCTAAAGGTCTTCTTACGTTTGTGATCAAATTGGATGAATGTGAGATAGTAAAGGAAAAGAAGGTGGAATGCGTAATAACCACATTGGTGAATAGGGCACTTAATCCACCCATGTGACAGAAGATAACCCAAAGTATTTCAATGTGCAATTGTAGAAAAATATGTGGTGGTTACTGAAGATCTACTTATGTCATTTGTATATTTACAGATTAAGGCAGAGGATTATGAGACACTAAATTGGGTGTTTCATCAAACTAAATGACCGTCTATCATAATAATCAAGTACAACGTGTGCAAGGTATTGCATGATACTGTGAAAGATCATGAAGCGGATGGCCTCGCAAGGAACGTAAATTATAAAGTATGGTAATCTCTTAATCAATTATTTATATTTTGTGACAAACTTGCTTGGAAAAAAACTGATCAAGAACAATTGAAGATTTTTGGAAACAGCATAAAGGAGGCTTGGATAGATTGCAACATAACACATTAGATGGTAATAATATCAATCTAGACCTATTATATCAATTACATTATAAATGTTTTAACCTTTGTTTTATTAATGCAACATATAATTTACAATCATCTACCTTACTTTGTAAAGAGGTATGGATGTCCTACAATTTGGTCAACACAAGGTATGAAAAAATTCCATTATACAGCACACAATGCATTCTTTTAGAAGACAACATTCTAGAGGAATAAAGAAGGTAAATAGTATGAAAAAAGTTTTTTAATGGTTTTATAGAAACATATTATAATGACTTAACAGAAAATGAACTGTTGCAAGCTCACAAGTATTGTTGGCATTCAAAATTACTCAAAAACAACGGAGAAGAGAAACATTCAACAATTCTATAGTAGCTGCACAAAAGCATGCAGAGAGTGGAGACAAACTAAAGTGTTTGTAAACAATTTTTGGGTAGAAAAACAGTAGAAATTAAAGTAGATCCGAATATAAAGTACCCTTTTGAGTCTACAAAGACATATCTTGTATTGGTGTTCGTGTTTTCTTCAATGAAACCTGCTCTTTAGGACTTTTAACAATGGGCTCTTCTTCGGTTTTCTTTGAGTCTTTGCCTTCAATCTGCAAGGTGTCTTGCTTCAATTCTGCCTCCCTCAACGTTATCAGATAGTGCTTGCAAAAATCATCAAGCTCTTACGGATTTCTTATGCCATTTGCAAGTGCATAGGCAGATTAGGTGAGATAGTATGATACCCTTGGCATTGTTTACCTAGATAGTAGCCAATAATATTCATAGCACTTCCTTTCTCAATAAGAATCGCTAAGTTGTCATAGTTAGTAGGGATTACACTTCTTCCAATGAAACGAGATAAGATTTTGAATAAAAGAATAGAAGCTTTCCCATCATTGCTCAGCATCTTGTTAGACCAAAAGCTTTTTAGCCGCCGAAAATTTGTTAATGCAATGAAATAAATTTGCATCTCTTTCATGTCCTCTTTCTCTTTCTCGATATGCTCTAAGCAAGAAGTCATCCTCTTCAATAAGCAACAACTAAAACAAAAAAAACACTTATGAAAATATAGATTCACTAGAAAATAATATTCCAATGATAATATCAATACAAAAGCATTACCTACATATTTTCATCCAATTGTAATTGTTTGTCAGTTCACAAGTTGATGTATTATTAGCTTTATCTTCCTTTTCTTCATTGATCTTACCAAGTTGGTCAAATTTGAATTGTTGTTGGACTTGGTGAAACTTTGCATTATCCATCTCTTCTGTCTCTTCAAACTTGGAACCCTCATCAAAATGATATCAAAATAGAGTGCAAGAGATGCCTGAAGATTTGTTGTATATCACTAAGAAGAACATACTCTAAATCTTTAATTCCTAAAAGATGGAAGCAAAGGAATAGCATGATTACAACTTTGAATATGCAATGACCTAATGTCCTCAACTATCTTTAGTGTTTCTGACTTAAGACCAATTAGAGTGAGAGCAGCAATCTCCTTCTCTTCTTCTTCGTGTAATTGAGTTCCTCTTCTATATCATCAATCTCTTTTGATAGATGTGAGGGGACTTCAGAACTAGATTCCTTCTCCTCTTCATGATCCTCATCATGGCACCAAAGAAAAATTCCAAAAGCAAGGTTTTCTTCTAAGAACATGCACCTCCTTAGATGAATGCCACATTAATTTTCTTTCACTGTCTGTGGCAAAATTGAGTACCTTTTTGATCTCGGTCCATTGCAAGGATCCTGCTTTATTATGCAGAGAGGGAAGGTTCTAGATATGCAAGAGAGGTGAGAGAAAAAATAACTCCCATTGTGATGACCTCCACGTGGATGTAGAGATAAGGACACTGGTCGGAGAAGGAAACTCATGTAAGCATAACTATGGGTTGTGTATCCATCATATCGCAACCTATCAATAGGGTACCTAACCCTCGTAGATCCCTGCCCTCTCTGCGCATCGAACTCTGGAGTGCTGGGCGGAAGTAGTAACCTCTCGTGCAGGGTAGATCTTCCCACTCAGGGCCTCGCCCACAAATGTCCGGGCAAGAGAGTAATCCGGCAGCTCTTCCAAAACCAAACCCAAAAAAAACTTTCCTCGCCCAGAAAGCATAGGCAATTCCTCTAGGAAAATCTTCTAATGTAGTCAAGAGCCTTAACTATCCTTTGTATTCCGACTGAACCCGCGGGTCACATAGCCAAATCAAAGGAGGAACTTGCACTTGGTTCATAGAGACCAACGCTTTTTTGAGTAAAGCTAGCAATTTGGATGAGCCACAAATAGTATTGAAGGCTATGTGTCTTTGCATGGAGAGTTAGCACGTTTGGAAAGGAAGAGGGAAGGGAGGTGAGGGGACATTCTGGAACTCGGGGTTGGTTGGGGAAGAGGTGGAATTCTGAGAGGCTAGGGAGGGGATTCTGGAGGAAGAGAGAAGATGGGGGAAGGTGGAAAAATCTAGAGTATTATCTGTGAGACGATGGTGTTGCTTGGCCGTATAGAACTCGAATCAAGTTGGAAAACTCTTGAAGTCTCATGAGGTGAAACTTAAACGTTAGAGTAGCTAGTATTTTGAGCAAGGATGATGATTGTTTTCCTGGTAAAAATATGATCCCAGCTTGTTCAAAGCAAAAGTTTTTTTAATTGCTGTCGATTCAGGGTGCCTTTTTCTTTTTCTAGATGTGAGATGATATATTAAAAATACTTTGGATTAAAGGGAGTTTCTATTGGTTTTTTGTAAATGCTTCAGTCTTTGTAATCCCCTTCCATTTCTATACAATTCAAGTTCTATTACATAGATGTGTTGGGAATGCAGTACTAAAAATTGATTAACAATTGTTAAGGCGGGAAGAAGATCGTTGTTGCCTTATATTGGTTTAAGTGTTTGGAGTCGTGAGGGTTTTATTCTCACGTGGGATATTTGTAAGGGCTGATCACTATGGTGTTTGCTTTTAATGCACTGATCTGACCAAACTCGTAAGTCCCAAGTCAGATCAGGGAAAAGATTGCACTTGGATCATAGAGAAAGGCTATGTCAATTGTGTCCTGAAACATGCTAATCGCATTTGGAGGCTACTCCTTTAGCAAAGACTTAAGAAGAAAACAAGTGATAAAGAGAAGTTTGGCTACCTATTTTCTTGTTGAGCAAAACTAAAGCTTGGAAGGGTAAGCTCGCACACAGAGAGTCTACTAAAGATGGAGAGCCCCCCCAAATCACTTTTGAGGGATATTAGGTATTAGAGTCATTTTTCCCTCTCGTTCTTTCTAGAGTTTGTTCATGGTGGAAGAGTGGAAAGGGACATCCTCCAATTGTAAAAGTTTCTACAGCAGCTAGAGCTTTCACTACAACCAAAATGAGGGTGTAGTGGCAAAAATAGTTGTGCTTTCATAACTAGAAGGGTAGGGAGATGTCGGGCCCATTTTGCTGCTAAAAAAACTACTGTTTTTACTGCAAGGGAACATCACTCTGAGCAACGAAATTTTCGTTGCTATTTTCGCTGTGCTGAGCAGTGATAGAATTGTGTTAAAAAAAGGCTCGGGAAGACTGGGGAGTCTTGTGATCACTCCCCTATCTTCCCCAACTTTTTTTTAAATACAAATATAGTAAAACTAGCACAAGTTCATTTCCTACTCAATATCATCATGGACACATGTAATGTCAAACTTTACAAATACTAAAAAAAATACAATTGCAATTCATTGGGTTGGTAAACATCATAATTCTATTACAATACTTGGTGAAATTACATAAGTTTATGAGTCCAAAAAGGTCATATACAAAATAAAGCATAATGAAAATCTATGGAGTTAGAGGCTACATTGAGGGGGTCTACATCTCATGCACTTTGATTATTATTGTCCCTTGTATGTCCACCCTCTTCTCTCACATTTCCATTACTTCTTGCTTGCACATTTGCACCATCGTTTGTAGTAACACTGTAATTCTATTACAATACAAAATCACAAAAGTGTATGAGTCCAAAAAGGTCATATACAAAATAATGCATAATGAAAATCTATGAAGTTGCATTGAGAGGTCTACATCTCATGCATTTCAATTATTATTGTAAGCATTAGCCATAAGCCTCTATGCATAGTCTTTAGAGAGCTATGCATCTCTCAAGAGGTGGCCATATGCATGAGACATGCATTAGACATATGCATAAGCCTCATCATCACTCATGAGGCCTATACATTAGCATGCCGGGTAGCTTCCAATGCATGCTGGTAGCTTCCATTGCATGTCAGGTCCTACCTAGGCATGTTGATAGCTTTCAATGCATGAGTGTAGCTTCCAATGCATGTTGGGTGTGCTACCTAGGCATGCCAGTAGCTTCCAATGCATGTCGGGTGCTACCTAGGCATGTCGGTAGCTTCCAATGCATATTAGTAGCTTCCAATGCATGCCGATAGCTTTTTGGGACTAAGAGTTTTAAGTATGTATAAAAGTTTTAAGTATTTATGTTTTTTCTTGGATAGATGGAAAACAACTTGCACGCGATGTTACATGTAAAGGAGGAGTAGATATCCCGACAATATTTGTAAGTATATATTAGCCTCAAACTGTATCTTATCTTTTAACAAAACAAGGTAGCCTTAAAAAACTACATAAAATCAATGTTTATTTTCTTATATGTCTATAGCCTCTATAACTTGAAGCAGTGGACCGCCCCCTTCGTAAGATGAAGATGATTTTGCATTAGAATGGGGTTTGGAAGCTCTCTTTGAAAGGGTGTAAGATGAAGGCTCGATTCTTATTACTAGAGGACATGCTTGGCAAGTAAGTACATTCCTAAAACCATAACCTATTTGTTTTTGCAAAATTTATTTTCACTTGTGTTTAGTTTTATTATGTTTTAGGATCATGTTACTACAAACGGTGTTACTACAAATAGTGGTGCAAATGTGCAAGCAAGAAGTAATGGAAATGTGAGAGAAGAGGATGGAGCTACAAGTGCATGAGGATTTGTGCATAAGTCTCATGCATGTGGCTTATATATAATCCTCATGCATAAAGCTTATGTATAAGCCTCACGCATGAGGCTTATGAATATGGCTAATGCATAAGTCTCATGCATGAGGCTTATACACTAGCCTCATGCATAAGTGTTATGTCCTAGCCTCATGCATGAGGCTACGTTATATGGCCACCTCTTGAGAGAAGCATAGCTCTCAAAAGGCTATCCGTAGAGCATGTAAAAAATAACAAACCCTAATCTTAAAATCCCTAAAACTTACATACCCTATAACATGTAAAAGCATAAGAGAAGAAACATATAAGAAAGAGATCTCTTACCTTATGAGGCTTGTATGTGTTAAAAACCTACAAAATCAAACCAAATTAAGAAAAAAAGTATTAATAACAAACCCTAATCTTAAAAGCCCTAAAACTTACAAACCCTATAAACATGTAAAAGCATAAGAGAAGAAACATACAAGGAAGAGATCTCTTACCTTGTGAGGCTTGTATGTGTTGAAAACCTACAAAATCAAACCAAATTAAGAAAAAAAGTATTAATAAGAAACTCTAATCTTAAAATCCCTAAAAATTATAAACATGTAAAAGCATAAGAGAAGAAACATACAAGAAAGAGATCTATTACCTTGTGAGGCTTATATGTGTTGAAAACCAATAAAATCAAACCAAATTAAGGAAAACAAGTAATAAGAAAAATTAAGATCTCTTACCTTGTGAGGCTTTAATGGAGAGCTTTTAATTAGGGTTTTTATGTAGAATATAGGGTTAGGATTAAGCTTCAATAAGAAGGGGAAGAGAAGGAAAAAACTTAAAAGAGAGGAAAGATAAGGGAAATACTCATAAGAAAAATTTCATGGAAAGCTTGTTTGCATAGGAAATGAAGAAAAAGGGAAGACATACCTTGTTTGAGCTTGCGTAGGATAGGGTAGGAGAGGGAGAAGTGATAGATTAGACATAAACCTGCAAAAAAACTCAAAGTACCAAGTTTAATGCATTCAAAAGAGAAAAATGATGCGGTGGCAAAAGAAGCGAGATATTTTTATAGTATAGTAGTGTTTTTTTGCTACTAAAGGACCCTACTCACCACTGTGTTTTTGCTCATGATGAGCAGCGTTAATAGCCCCAACATTTTCCTTCTAAAAATGTTGTAGAAAATCTCCTAAAAAATGCCCATGTGCTCCTAATGTGCTGTAGTGTTCACATCCAAGGAAGGGAAAGCTATTGCACATATTGAACCAATCAAAGAAAAGAAGATTGACTCAAAACGTAAGTGATCTAAGGTAGATAAGACAAGCTTAGAAGGACATAGGGTTTGCAATCCCTAAGGAACCATTTCAACCACTTCTAAGAGAGATTTGTGATCAATGGTCACTTGGATTGAGGTGGTAGAGAAGTCCACTCTACACCCTCCATGATAGAGTAGAGGATTTCCTTATAGAATTATTTCAAGACACTATGTTAATATCTGCACATGCACATAGGTTGATAATCATACGCAAGGACATGCAAACATTGAAGAGGTTACGTTGGAGATATAAGAAGCTTCTTCATCCTGTGGAATGGGTGGACATAAAGATGGGGTATATTCTCCTAGTACCACCATCAAGAAAGTCAAAGAAAGCCTGTGAAGAAGTGAAGATGGTATAAGTGATACATGATACAAACACAAGGGGGAAGCACTTTATGAAGAATCTATCACAATAAAAAAAAGAGATCTTGAAGGTGATACTTTGGCTCAAGACACTACTACATGATACCCATGTTCCGACGACGGTTTTCAACGGTTGTCGCGACGTCCAAAAAAGCGTCTATAATCCTGTGTATATTAGCGTCGATTAAAAAACCTCCATATAGTCATTGGAATTTTCATCGTCTTGTTAAAAATGTTGCAACGAAAGTCAAAAAATTTATTTTTAAATTTTTACCTTATTTATATCCTTACCAATATATATGTTTCTGTTTCACTTTTGGTATATTAAAATACTTGTAAAAGTAAATGAAACCAAAATATACACTACAAATCATAACAGGTGAGAATATTTGCATGTTTACAAAATCAAAGTTGATCATTACCAATCAAAAAGATCATTAGCACCAAAAAGATCTATTTCAAGGAAAATCTCTCCATCTTCAAATTGTGTGGGAATAGACGATGCATCTATGTCGGCCTCTAAATCTTCTAGCTCTAGTCCTGTTTCCTTATTTGTTGTTGGCTCTTCATTTAAGATCATCGTCTACTATGGTTGAAACAGCTCCTGTGTCTGATTGTTTGATCTCTATACCTTCCTCTATCCCTTGCTCTTGATGTACTTTGACATGTAGTGGAACTTGATCTTCTTGGCCCACACTAATCTCTACTTCATCTCTGTTTATTTCCATGTGTTCATATATTTGTTTACTACAATAGAATGTTGTTCTCTTTGTATTGATCCACTCCACTCAAAAATGGCATCCATGTGACCACATTGCTGCAAATTTTTGATACTAAAGAAAATAACACATCATTATGGAGAAGTTGGAAATAATATTTGGAAACATGTGAACCTATCGAGACTTAGAATGAATGAAATCACCTACATGGGAGTCACAACCATAAGCTCCTCTTTCTCATCCGTAATAATTCATCACGAAGTTTTGCATCTTGTAATGTTTGTTGGAGCCATCTACTTGATGGAAAGGATGGAAGTATAACAAGCGATAAAGAGTATGGTTGGCGAGCCGTAGTTCGACTCCTTCGAAAAGCTTGACGAGCTTGATTCATTTTGTTCTTGGCCTCTCCATACCACTCGATCCACTTTTGCATACTCTTTGAGTTTAAAATGCAAAATTTATTGATCTTATCTCGTAAGGCCACATCCATGCTTTTCTCAATCCCTTGTCCCTTGTGGTTGTTCTCCAACTACCCTATCATCCTCTTCTATTGACCACAATTTAGGCATTTCAGGGTCTACGGTGCTAAGAAACTCTGTGATGTACATGAGGGATTCTTGCACAAGCCATCCCATTGTCATACTTCCCTCTGGGTGAGCTCTTTGACGAACAAATCCTTTTAGCGTCTTCATGAACCTTGCCAAAAAGAACATCCAACGTGAAGGGACAACCCCTACCACAGCCACCTCATCCACAACATGAACTAGGAGATACATTTGTATGGTTAAGATGTTGGTTGTTGGGAGAAACTTCTCCACCACTTGGTTTCTATAGAATAGATGGTTTCTATAGGATAGATGGTTAAGAAGGGTCTGTAAAAAGTGACGTTTAATACTCAAGGGTGTTTAATAGAATTCTTTAAAAATCAATGCTAGTTGGTTGCAAAGGGTTAAAAAATGGCAAGATTTACTTAGGATGTTAACATGCTTGAGGTGAAAGCAGCCATGTTTGTGCATGGGACATGTATCATTATAGATATTGACGTATGGCACAACCACATTGGTCATGTGAATATACATTGGTAGGCTAAAGTCTATAAAGGCCCAAAATATTGTTTACTAAAGTTTAAGGTTGATAGTGTGTATAAAGTATGTGGATCATGCCATCTTGGTAAGTAGGCCAAACATGCGTTCCCACATAAAAAGCATGTCAGTGCAAAAGAAACCA
The DNA here is from genome assembly GCF_041138505.1 of Cibotium barometz. NCBI lineage: Eukaryota > Viridiplantae > Streptophyta > Polypodiopsida > Cyatheales > Cibotiaceae > Cibotium > Cibotium barometz. The sequence continues at coordinate 15,760,211 of NC_141103.1, read as the reverse complement.
CTAGACTTAAAAAATACTCTCCCCCACCATTTAATCTCAGGTATTTTACTTTCATGACTTTTTCCTTCTGGACCAAGGCTTTAAATCTCAAAAAGTGAGCAAACACCTCACTTTTCTCCGTCGTCATGAAATAAACCCATGCTTTCCATTAGGAAAAGTCAAAATTCATTTTGGGGCCCTCTAAGAAATTCTTTATTTTTCTATTTATTTGATGTTAAGAATGTGTAAAAGTGAAAAAAAAGATCCAAAAGAAACATTATAATATCTGAACATACTGAAAAGGTGAATCTATTTAGATGCTCTTGCATTTAAGATGGAATTACGTTACACATCATATTAGCAAACACTAATTACTATACACACCATACTGAAGGTATTTTCTATTTAATATCAAACATTAAATTCATCAAATTTTATTTTGGAGGGTAACCAACAAGTTTTGTACAATTAGTCCTTATTTAGTATGATAAAAGGTCTTGTTTGTATCAATAGACAACCAAAAAAATGGAAGGAGGTGAACTTTCAACCAGAAGAGGCATTATAATCTTCATATATAAATCTTGAAGATGATTATGCTCCAGTTCACAGAAGGAGAAAGTGTCCATGCATTGGTGCTATGGAGAGAGAGAACATGAGGTCATTAGGATTGCACCATTTTGATCTATGGTGTGATGCCTAATTTATCCCAAATGCCCAATCACAAAATCCACTCCCTCTTTTTTCAATCCAACATCACCCTTAATATTTGTAGGAGATGGTTACAAAGGTCTGCTTGGATACATATTAGGTCACTTGGCAATTGTAGATGTGTAAAAACACTTATATCAACAAGAAGCAACAGACAAAGCAGGAAAGGTTACTAAGTGTTCAAAGTTAAAGGAACTAAAAGTGAGATTGAAGAATTACAAAAGAAAAAAGAGAAACTTAAAAAAAGCAAGAGGTAAAGAAACTCTATTAGGCGAAAGACAAAGAAAGAAGAAAGTTAGCAATCTTGCAAAATTGAAAGCAAACAATGGAGGATGCACGCGTAGAGTGCGATAGGCAAGGTTAGAATTATTACTAAGAATTTAATTATTAAAAAAATAAATTTTGAATCAGTAATAGATTAGTAAGATACTATTTTGTTAGATATCCACAACAGAGTGTATTCTTGAGGAACATATTAGAACCAAACAAAGAATACATAAATCCTAATAACCTTCCAATCAAACAAATAAAAGGATTGGTACCTTCCAGTGTTGCAAAGGACATGACTAAAGAGAAAGAGTATAAAAAGGTGAGAAGAAATGTTGTGCAACAATTTGTTGATTAGCAACAAAGTTGATGTTTATACAATTTAGGAAGCATTAGATGAGAGCGGTGTTAATAGAAAAAGGTATACTTCTATTTTCAAAACTATGTCCAGAAAAATACAAGACCAATGAATCAAACGTGTGCTTCTTCCAACACCTGCATAAGTATGGAGACTAAGATGCCTCTTAAATCAATAGTAGGTGGATGCGTATATTGGATAATGTTTCCATATCGAGAAGGTATAAAAGGTAGTACAATGTATAATTCATAGAATATTAATATCCTCGACTTACAATAACTTCAAAAAAGAATGGTGGAATTCTACTACGATATCATGTTTGAAGAATCTAAAGGTCTTCTTCCGTTTGTGATCAAATTGGATGAATGTGAGATAACCCATGTGATAGAAGTAGGAATGCATGATAACCACATTGGTGAATAGGGCACTCTATCCACCCATGTGACAGAAGATAACCCAAAGTATTTCAATGTGCAATCGTAGAAAAATATATGGTGGTTAGGATAATTGGAGGTAGGCAAATTTTTTAGATGTATAGCTGCTTATGCCATTTGTATTAGGATAGCTACTGAAGATCTACTTATGTCATTTTTATGTTTACAGATTAAGGCAGAGGATTATGAGACACTAAATTGGGTCTTTCATCAAACTAAATGACCGTCTATCATAAAAAGTCAAGTTCAAGGTAAAGTGCTTCAGAGGGGAGAGGGGATTTTTCAAAAGTGCTTCAGAGGGGAGAGGGGATTTTTCAAAAATGAATGGCATCTTACTATCTCAAAACACTAAAATGTATGTACAACATTAGCAAAGGAGGTAACACAAAGTCTCCATGCATATAATGTAACGAGCCAGCATAAAAGTTGAGCCAAAAATGGTGGAAGAAATCCCCCAACAGAAATAAGGTTGATCCAAACTACAAGCGTGTTCTTCACATCTCGTTATCTAATGTATACATATGCACATTGCATGCTTTATGTCTAATCATTTAAAAACTTATATTCTTGTACGTTGGATTTTCTTGGAAACTTTGTCTAGAAAAGCAAAGAAAGCTGGCAATCAAGGCATTGAAAAAATTACTTTCAGACATTGGACTTCATGGTGGTGATGTTAAAATTTCTAAGGACTTAAAAAAGGTTGGTAGATGGTAAGGAAGTTCCAATCAAACCATCCATTGATAGTGTTAAGGCAAGAAGGTTTTTTGTCAAGGCCACAAGTTAAGAGAATGTTTAAAAAATGAACACATTATATCTCTACAATCAAGTACAACTTGTGGAAGGTAGTGCATAATACTATGAAAGATCATGAAGTGGATGGCGTCGCAAAGGAACATAAATTATGAATTATGGCAATCCCTTAATCAATGATTTATTATATTTTGTGACAAACTTACTTGGAAAAAAACTGATCATGATCATAAGGCATTTGAAGAACAATTGAAGATTTTTGGAAAGAGCATAAAGGAGGCTTGGATAGATTGCAGCATTTCACATTAGATGGTAATAATATCAATCTAGTCCTATTATATCAATTACATTATAAATGTTTTAACCTTTGTTTTATTAATGTAGCATATAATTTACAATCATCTACCTTACTTTGTAAAGAGGTATGGATGTCCTACAATTTGGTCAACACAAGGTATGAAAAAATCCCATTATACAGCAGATAATGCATTCTTTCAGAAGACACAACATTCCAGAGTAATAAAGAAGGTAAATAGTATGAAAGACGTTTTACAATGACTTAACAGAAAATGAAATGTTGCAAGCTCACAAGTATTGTTCGCACTCAGAATTACTCAAAAACAATGGAGAAGAGAAAAATTCAACAATTCTATAGCTGCACAAAAGCATGCAAAGTGGAGATAAACTAAAGTGTTTTTAAACCAGTGTTGGGTAGAAAAACAATAAAAAGTACAATAGATCCGAATATAAAGTACCCTTTTGAGTCTACAAAGACATATCTTATATTGGTGTTCGTGTTTGAAAATATGGATTCACAAGAAAATAACATTCCAATGATAATATCAATACAAAAGCATTACCTGCATATTTTCATCCAATTGTTATTGTTTGTCAGTTCACAAGTTGATGGTATTATCAGCTTTATCTTCCTTCTTTTTGTGATCTTGCCAAGTTGGTCAAATTTGAATTGTTGTTGGAACTAGTGAAACATTGCATCATCCATCTCTTCTGTCTCTTCAAACTTGGAACCCTCATCAAAATGATATCAAAATAGAGTGCAAAAGATGCCTGAAGATTTGTTGTATGTCACTAAGAAGAACATACTCTAAATCTTTAATCCTGAAAGATGGAAGCAAAGGAATAGCATGATTATAACTTTGAATATGCAATGACCTAATGTCCTCAACTATCTTTAGTGTTTCTGACTTGGGACCTGTTGCGTGACGAGTGGTGATCAATGCGAGGATGCAACACAGAGATGGAAGCAGGAAAACAAGAGACTTGACATTCTTATTTAGGGCTCTTGTAGAGAGTTCCAAGTTGTAGGTGAGTGTGGGAGTGGGCTTGAGAATAATCCCACATGGGAAGTTTTGGGAGTTTTAGGAGTTTTAGTATAAATAGTGGCTCATTTGAGAGCTCACACACACATTGGGCTGAACTCATGCTTGAGCTCTCTTGAGACTAGCTCTCCCTCTTGTTCATAGAGGTGCAAGCTCTTCTCTCTCCCCATCTACACTGTTGTATGAGCAATGCTCTTCTAATTCAATGCAATGAGATGATGTTTTTCTCTCTTCTCATCTCTATTCTCTAGTGTGCATGCTTCTTTGTTTATGCTTGTGGGTTCTCTATTAGGCTTTGTGTGCTAGTGGATTCAAGCTTAAGCTTCTCCATAGCTTGTAGCTTATCCATGGGCAAGGCATTGCTTGAGTAGTGAATGAGAATGCATGTTTATTTCAAGTTCCATTAAGCTTCAAGGTTTGTGTGCATGCTAGGGAAGTAGGTGCTTGAGAATGAAGTGTGCTTTGAGCTTGTGTGCTTGTGAGTGAGCTTGTGTGTGCATTAGCTTAGCTTTCTTCTTATATTGGATGCATGAATGAGTGGGTTGATGAGTGAATGAGCTATGGCAAGATCAAGCTTGTGTGTGTAAAGTCTATGTCAAGGTAGTGGTGTTCATAGCATCCTCTCCCGAAAAAGAGATAAGCTTCCATGCACCTAACCGGGTTGAATCCCCTAGCAATGAAAGGAGTGTTTATCATTCCATTGGTGAGCTAGGAGCGTAGTCTACTTGCCCATATTGCATACGTAGGGAGACGACTGTCTTTCCATTAGCGCCGCTCTGCCGGGGAGACGACCTACGGTTGGTTGAGGACCCTTGGCAGCCATTACAATGTAAACAATACTAGGAGTAAGATAATTAAGCTCTAGCAGGCGAAGAGTGCTGCTCTTAATCTCCTTCACTTTCAGCTCAGCAAATGCCTCGGGAACGTCGCCCCATCATCTGCACGCGTGCCTCGCCACCAGCACCAACCTTGTGGGCGATGACGGGCTTCAGCCTGCTGCTGCTGGCTGCTGAAGGTCGCCGCAGAGGAGAGGGAAGCAGTGGAAGCGGCCATCTCTGCCTCAACCGCAGCAAATAACCTCCAAGGCCCGGCCCCGGCGAAGGCCCCGGGACCGGCGGCGGCAGACAGACCTGCACGCTTGGACAGTAGCTGGCGCTGAAGGCATCGGAGGAGAGGGCTGAGGTGGCCGTAGCAGCAGAGAGAGCGGAGGCGCAGGTTATCCGGTTATCCGCAGCCGGTGGCGCAGCAGAGGAGAGGGCGGAGGCGGCCGCAGCAGAGAGAGTGGAGGCGGAGGTTATCCGGCGGTGGCGTCAGCGCAGAGGAGAGGGCGCGCTGGGCTGTGTCGTCCCGAGGCTGCTGGCCACCACTGAAGACAGAGAGAGCGGAAGCGATAAGGTGCCGAATCACAAGCGATAAGGTGCCGGCTGCGATAAGGTTAGTGTTTTATTTTTTTATTTTTATTTATTTTTGTTTTTTTTGTAAATTTTTTTGGCTTTGTTTTGGTTAATCTGTAATTTTTTAAAATCTATAATTTCGGCATACTAGGTAATTTTCATGTTTTTAGCATTTTTTAAAAATAAAAAAATAAAAAATAAATAAATAAATAAATAAATAAATAAATAAAAAATTCTATAAATTATGTGTTTTCTTTGGAGTCCACATTTTTTGCATATTCTATATTTTTTTAAATTTCTATAATTTTTTACATAATTAGTGTAATCTACATAATTAGTATTTTTAGCATAATTCGTATTTTTGTGTAATTATTTTTTTAAAAATATATATAAAATAAAATATGTATTTACACACATATTCATGTTAGTTGCATTTAGTGGTTAGGTAGGGTTTATATATATATATATATATATATATATATATAAATTAATTTTTTTTCAAAAACTGGACACTGCAACATGCTAAAAATAGCGTATGCATCTACGCTCGGGAACAATACTAGGGGGACGTAACACTAGTGCACTATCTAGGGTAACCACTCAAGGGAGCGGCACTCAATCAGTTGTTGGCAACTTGGAGAGAATTCTCAAGACATCTTCGGAGTCTCAAACAGAGAGCCTCTCAAGAACCGCGAGTGACATTTCAATAATGGACGTAAACGACTCATTTGGCATGAATAGACCATCCACACCCATTGGTATGGCAGATTCTGCTAATCCATTTGAAATCCCAGATGGGGAGTTGGTTGACAACATGAGACTCCATTTCTTGTATACAAACGTGCATGGCGGTGAGATCTACAAAGATCCAATGAGCCGGTTTGTTGTTAAAATTACAGACATTCATTCTGCGTTTGAACCAACACCATGGGTAAACTACCAAGACGATATGTACATGGGTAGAAATGGAGTACGCTATGAGGTCATCAAAAATCCTAAACAAGTGGATGCTTTGGGTGTACTTCAACCTAGCGCACAAGCAAAGCAGAAGAAGGAGCTTCCATCAGACCCAAATGTGCCAGGAACATCGCGCAGACTTGGTACGCCCATTTCTTTACTTGAAGAATGGTTTTCTGATAGGAATTGGGAGGATAGAGAAAGAACGGGAAAAGAAAAAGAGACCAAGAAAAACCCATGGGACATAGTAAAAGAAATTCCAGTAGTTAAAATCTATCAAGACGACCCAATTAAAGAGGTGTATAGGGATGTGGTAGAAACCTACTATGCAACCACTAAGCACCCGAGCTTAGAGCTTCCAGTCACGCATACAATAACTGTAGAGCATCTAGAAGGTTTCACTAAGCGTGTTCATGATAGATGGGGGAAGAGCCTAGAGATAGAGGCCGAGACTCATATAGGAGACATGACGATGAATATTATAGAAAAGTGAGACCATCTGCGCTGCAAAAGCTTGTTAAGAAGTATGACGGATCCGGTGACCCATATGACCATATAGCAGCTTTTAAGCAAGCTATACATGCGGAGCAAGTCACGGATACGCATACGCAAATCGAAGGATTTGGCTTGATGCTAGAGAGTAAGTCTTTATCATGGTTTCAGACTTTAGAGCCTGAGGCAAAGCGATCTTTCGATGGGCTGGAAAAGAGCTTTATAGCTGCGTTTTCAAAAATGGAAATTAAGCACAATGCGGTCGCTCAAATTTATGCCTTTAAGCAAAAAGATCAAGAATCTGTGCGAGATTGCATAAATAGGCTAAAGCAGTACATCAATCGATGCCCTGACGATGAGAAGCCAAGCCAAGGAAGATTAATTTCTATCTTCATGGAAGGCTAACGAGACAAGATGCTTCACGCTCACTTGTATGCAAAGAAGCATGTCGTCTTCAATGAGTGTTGCATGGATGCCATGGATTACGATGACAACTTTGACATGAATGGCATGGGAAATCAAGATAGTCATCCGAACGATAAACGTAGCTCTGGGAAGGGCTCCGACTCTAGTGTGTCATTAGTTAATCCAGATCAGATTGCCGAGATAGTATTGAAAAAGATGGGGCAATACTATAGACCTTCCTATCGACCCCAACCATCATACATGCATACTATACCTACTACAAGCCCCTACGTCTGTGGAGGATGTGGAGGTAGCCATAAAACCGAGCAGTGCCCAACCTTCTCACCATTGGTTGGCAATCAACCAACAAAGAAGTGGTGCTAGCTTTGTAAATGGAACTACACACATATGACTTCGGACTGTAATCACATTGCAAGGATACAAAGGGAACAAGCAGCCAACTCTGCACCTAGGCAGCAAGTTGTGAACCATGAGAGAATCTTAGTTGCTCAAGAGCAAGCACGGCCGGTGCTAGGAGCTCAACCTCCTCCACCTGGCACAGCTTCCTTTAGATATGTGGAATATGAGAATCCTGAATTAGGAATGGAGATGGTTAGCTCTCAACCATACTACATCGAAATGGAGCATTCTCTTGTCAAACCCTACTTTGAGAACCCAACCGGACCAAGCCTAGTTCATGACTTTAATGGAGACCCAAGCTCTTTGATGATTATAGGATCTCAGCTAGCCAAGACTCAAGGTTATCCAGGACTATATCCTACAAAGAGACTATACCCCACGCAACAAATAGGACCATGCTACGAATGTGGTGGATCACATTGGGTGAGAGAATGTCCAAACAAGAAACGACCCCTCTTAGCTAACATAGGCACAACATCTACGTTTCCACCTATAGAGAGGTTTTGCCAAGGGTGTAGCATTGACCATCTACCAAAGGATTTCTTGTTGAAGCGTGCAGATCCAGCAGCACAAAAAGCTAAAGCGTCCCTCAACTATGTTGAAGTGATTCCATCACCCACGACATGACACAATCCTATTTTCTTTGGAGCCGGGACATTTACTTTTTTGTTCAACTTATGCCCCTATACCTGATGCAGTGGAGGAGAACAAACTAGTGTCGCTAAGAGTAGTGACTAGAGCCCAAGCGCAAAAGAATGTCAAAGAGGTTGTTGAGAAACCCTCTGAGATTAAGGTTCTATCCAAAGATGGAAAAGAGAGAAAGAAATCAACTCGACGTAAACCACGTAGCAAGGGGAGTAAGAAGTCGAAGGAGCAGAAGAGCTCTGATGGAGGAAATTCTATCCCAAAAGAGCTAGAAGGAATGTTGAAAACGAAACAAATAGGAGAGAAAACTCAAAATGAGCAAAAGGGAAAAGCATCCGGTCTGAGGAAAGCTCAGGAGGATCAGTCCTTGTGGACAAGGTGTACACAGTACGAGCCTTTAGATGCAGCACTTCAAGCGTATAATAGTAGGATCACAGCTCTGACCGAGCTGCCTAAGAAGCTGCAAAAATATCTCAACCCTCGTGAAGAGACAATCAACTTGGCTATCCATAAGCAGTTGATTAGGGATACTCAGACTCTAATAGATGGCCCACCACCTATGTACGCAAGAGGACCTGCTTCTCTGAAGCCTAACTTAGAGACGATACCAGAAGCCACGCCAAGCATGGAAAAGGGAAGTGAAGTTGTATCTCTACATTTCCCAGAAATGCCTGAAGGAGATGATTTACCTCATACCAATGCAGACGAGTCAAAACCATTGACTACCGCGGATTTTGGAGATGAAATTCCTGAAATAGAGGAAGCAGTAGCAAGGGAGATGTGGGAAGCGGTGCAAAAACAAGTTGAGGATCTTGCATCTTCTGACAAGTCACCACCATTTTCTATAGTAGAATTCTCAAATCAAAGGGTTCAAGAATTAGATGCTTTATCTCTACCAGATGATGCTCAGATTGTTGTCTCAGCTCGGAGCAACAAGCTCACATGCAAGACACTGCCCTCATATTTAGGACTGTACAAATCACATAGCCAAATCATGCGAGTACCATCAATGACACGACAACCTCATCAAGAACGAGACATAGGGAGTTTGCAAGCTTTAATGTCGGCACCAGTTACGTGTACCATTCCACTCACAGAGTTCTTAAAGCTTAGGCCAAGATTGTGGGGAGAAGTGGCTACACAATTAACTGAGCAAGGATTGTGGAACCAGAACATTCAGGTTAAGGAGTTGTTGAAGGCAAAGGCTTCTGAGCTAATGCTTAAGCAAACAATTCCGGTTCTTGTGAACAAAGTTGGCAAGCATTGTGAAGACGATGAAGGAAATACTACGCTTCCTGTGGAGATCAGCAAGATTAAATCTATAGCTATTCTAGATAGCGGAGCAGGGGTGAGTATAGCAACAAAAATTGTATGGAAAATGTGGGGAAAACCTGTAATTAGAAGTACAAGGATGAGTTTGTAATTGGCAGACGAAAATCTAGAGAGTCCCATAGGATTGCTTGAGAACGTTATAGTCAAGTCATGTGGCATTGAGTATGGACATACCTTTGCTATCGTAGACTTTGGCAAGAACACAAATTACGAAGTGATCCTAGGAAGGCCATTCATGCACCAATTCAAAATGATTCAAGACTGGGGTTACAATTACTTGTACCTCAGACATGAGAATGTAACCCCACGAGGGTGAATCTGAAAAACCATGCTTATCGAGATGTGACACACTCTCTTGTGGTGGATGAGTTTGATTCCACTTCTTCAGAAGCATCGGGAGCAACTATGTCTTAAGGAAGAACTGATCTATATGGATCTTTGGAGCATCTTGTTGGTCGAGACTTACAACCTGGAAATGTTACCATAGACAGAAGTGTGATGGATGAGGTGTATATCCCTATACCTTTTCCTGAGAACTTGATAGATCCCTTAGAATGGAACCATGTTTTAGCTACCATAGACACTTGTGCATTGCCAAGGCAAACACAGTTCTATGATCCAGATGGGTATGACATTATTCCCGTAAGAATGCTAAGACCAATCTATGCAGAGGAACCTCAAGAAGCCCCTAGGTATGAAGCAAACAAATCATTATTGCTAGGAGATATGATGGTATCTGTAGAGGAAGTATCCCCTCTTGAGTACAGCTCAGCTAATGATGAAGGAGATGAGGATAGATGCTTAGAATCCTCTGATGGGAAGGATTCTGATGACGATGCCATAGTCCCTGAATCAGAGTTAGAGAAGATAATATTGTTGTTAAAGGGCAGAGAAGTCTTGCTGAGTATTCCTAGTGAGAAACCGAAACGTAAGTTTTGCAAGAGTCACCGGAAGTTTCACAAACAAGAAGTCAAGAAAAAGAGACAACAACAACAAGAAGAAAGAGAAGATGTGGATAAAGTGGACTTTATTCCACCTCCAACCTTTGTAGGGAAGAACGAGTACGTGTACTACTTGGGAGCTGATGATTGCATCAAAGACGAGATGAAATGGAGATACGGCTTTCAATTAGTGCAAAAGCTAAATGAGAAGGAGAGTGACAACCCAAAGAAGAAGAGGAAACGGAAACCGAAGCTAAAATATGAGGCTTCAGTGCATTCAGTCAAGACTGAACAAAGCACCATGACGAGAGTGAAGCATAAAGCTCTAGTGCAAGAACGGAAGAGAATGCTAAAAGCAGCATGGTCTTCCATGAGTGATGACTCAAAGGAAGAAGAGGATACCACAAATATCCCCTCAAACTTCAAGAAATTCACCATACAAGATCGAAAAATAGTCTTGCAATAACCTATTCGACAGAAACCTGAGGAACCAGGAGTTTCCTATGATGGCCCTGAGGACGCCAAGAAAATAGACCTGGCAGAACCAAGCGAAGAGCCACGTAACGTGTGGATTGCCACACAGACTTAACCCAAGCAGCGGAGGAAGAATTGCTAATCTCTACTCTGAGAGAGTATCGAGATATATTTGCTTGGAGTTACAAAGACCTTAAGGGGATAGATCCAAAGATCTGCCAACATACAATTCCCATGCGAGAGGATGCCAAGCCATCCAAGCAGCGTCCTTATACGTATAACGATAATTTTACCAAAAAGATCAAAGAAGAGATTGACAAGCTGCTAGCGGCTGAATTTATTTATGAGATTGAACATACAGAATGGGTTTCACCGATTGTGGTAGTACCTAAGAAGAATGGAAAACTACGAGTATGTGTCAATCTAAAGAAAGTAAATGCTGCTACTGTCCAAGACCACTATCCGCTTCCACTCACTGATCATGTATTGGAGAGGGTAGCTGGTAAAAAGGCATACAGTTTTCTTGATGGATTTTCGGGCTACAACCAGGTATCTATTGATCCCAAGGATCAACACAAAACTGCATTTGCTACAGAATGGGGAGTGTTTGCATATAGAGTCATGCCTTTTGGTTTGACTAACGCTCCAGCCACCTTTCAGAGGCTGATGAGCCATGCATTCAAAGAATACCTGCGATTATTTCTTGAAATATTCATGGATGACTTGTGTGTGCATTCCATCGACAGAGAAGAACACATAGAGCATCTCAAAAAAATCTTTGAGAAATGCAGAGTGTATCGCATATGCCTTAACCCTGATAAATGCAAGTTTATGGTTAGGCAAGGGAAGATTCTAGGCCACATTGTGTCTAGGAATGGTATATCCACAGATGCGAAAAAGATAGCTGTTATTGTTGAGCTACCTAGACCTTACAATGCAAAAGGGGTACAAGTTTTCATGGGTCATTGCAGCTACTATCGTAGATTTATCTACATGTACGTTGAAATAGCATGGCCATTGTACGCACTCCTTGTTGTATTTGAGTGGACAGAGGATTGTGAAGAAGCCTTTGAAAAGCTGAAGAAAGCATTAGTGATGGCACCTATTCTTAGGTCGCCGGATTGGGATAATTTATTCCACGTACATATAGATGCTTTGGCTTTTGCAATTGGCTGTATTTTAGCTCAACCAGGCGAGAACAAAATGGACTTTCCAGTCTCATATGCTAGCCGCCAATTGAATAGTGCTGAAAAGAATTACACCACCACAGAAAGAGAAGGCTTAGCTATGATCTATGCTGTGAAGAAGTTTCGGCATTACCTTTTGGCCAACAAATTTACATTCTTCGTAGATCATCAAGCTTTGCTTTACCTTGTGAACAAGCCATGTGCAACCGGAAGGATTGTACGTTGGTTTGTTATTCTACTTGAATTTGAATTTGAAGTAGCGGTTAAGAAGGGAAAAATGCATCAGCGGGCTGATCATCTTTCTAGGATAACTTCAAGAGAAGCACCCATTGGTGTAGATGATGATATTCTTGATGCTACTCTATTCTTAGTTGAGACATCACCAAGATTGACAGAACCCATCATTCAAGTTTTAACGATAGGATTTGTTAACTCCATTAGTCCCACCAATGAAAAGATAATGACCTTAGAGCATTGTGCTCCTTATAAGCTTCTTTCTGGACGATTGTATAAATTGGGAAAAGATGGAATACTTCGTCTATGCCCCTGACCTTGATCAATATGATGAGATTATCTCATATGTCCACGTGAGCTTAGGAGGCAGACATGTCTCTGGAAAGGATACGGTTAAAAGAGTTTGTGGGAAGAATATTGGTGGCCAACACTTCATGCTGATACAGAAGAGTACGTAGGGAATTGTAAAATTTGTCAACAAAGGAAACCCATTCCTCATGTGACTCTATTTTATATTTCAACAACACCCAATTGGAGTTCGTACATTGTGAAGTATTTGACGCAGGGTCATACGGACGATAAGATGCCTAGGCATAGAAAGAGAGCCATAGAGGTAGAAGCAACGAGTTTTCAGATTATTGAAGGCCAGCTGTACAAAAGGGGCAAAGATGGAAACCGACGGACTTGTGTTTGTGAGGGTGACTACCTTAGCGTATTGACTCATGCACATTCAGGAGTTGGGGGTGGACATTTCTGTGGAGAAACAACTGCCAAACTTATACTATGGTCAGGACTATGGTGGCCTATGCTTTTTCATGATGCAACAGAGTATGTCAAACGATGTGATCAATGTCAAAGAGCCAAAACTCCTACCAAGTATGAGGACATGCCATTGAGACTAATTATGGGGGTTAGAGCCTTTGCCAAATGGGGAATCGATTTTGTGGGACCGATTCAACCACCAGCACGCCATACATATGCTGAGTATATCATTGTAGCCACAGATTATCTTACAAAGTGGGTAGAAGCAAAAGCCACAGTAAAAAACGATGCTAGGACCACTGCAAAGTTTTTATACAAACATGTGTTTACACGCTACGGTTTACCTATTGAGATTGTGAGTGACCAAGGTGTGCATTTTATCAACGAAGTCATTACCTTTCTTTTGGAAGACTTTATGGTCATCCATAAGAGGTCAGCGCCTTATCACCCGCAAGCAAATGGTCAAGCTGAGAGTACAAACAAGACTCTTTGCACTGTGCTTACAAAGATTGTTGAGGGACATAGAATAGATTGGGAACAGAATCTTCACTCAGTTCTATGGGCTTACCGAATTGCTTACAAAACGTCCATAGGCACGACACCTTTCAATCTAGTTTTTGGATTGGACACTATCCTTCCGATAGAATTTATTGTACCTACACTTCGAGTTGTGAAACAACTTGAGTGGACGGATCATGAATTCTCTACATGGATCGATGAATTGGAGAGGCTAGATGAAGACAGGCTATTGGCAGTCATTGGCATGTATGCTGAAAAACGACACCAAAAGCATTGGCATGATACGCATGTGAAGAAAGGTCGCTTCAGGAGAGGTGATCTAGTGTTGCTTTACACATTGAAGAAACAAAAACGCAAGCTGAAAATGCGAGGACTTGGTCCATTTGTGATCAACGAGCTTAGTGCAAGTAGTGCAGTAAGGTTGGAAACCTTAGATGGAGAGCCAATGACTAACTTCATCAATGGTAGCCGCTTGAAGCGCTATGAAGAACCTCTAACAGATGATATGTTGATACGCATACATGCTAGTCAGACACGTAAAAAAGCTCAAGCTTTGTTACAAAGTCAAGCAAAAGAAGAAGCTAAGGCTAGAGTAGCACTAGCATGAGAGCGCCGGAAGGCAGCTATAATGGCCATCCACTTGAATGATGATGAAGACTTTGTAGATCCCTTTCATATTGAAGTAAGGATCCCTACTCAAAGAGCAATCTTTGCAGCGTCTGCACTTATAGATTCGGGAGCCGACTGCAATGTTTTGTCTTATGAAGCGTGGACATCATTAGGCCAACCTTTGCTCACCAATGTATCATTGAACTTCCAGAGTTTCTCTGGTGATGAAACCCCAGCCCTAGGCAAGTGCTGTATTAATATGTCCATTCAGGATCAATCTATGCACGTGACTTTTTATGTTGCTAACAAGAGCCAAGCAGTGGTGGATGTTGTTTTAGGCAGATCATGGATTAGAACCACTAGATGCGGTATAGACTAGAACTCATGACAATACACCTTGTTGGTAAATTCTACTCACCTTACAGGATCAAGTGCTTCGGCACTCCCATCTTTTCAAAAGGTGGAAACCATCACTATTGTGATAGAGACAATCTCAAAAGATCCAATGATTTGGGTGAATAATGACAATGACAATACTCAAGGATGGCATGTGCCAACATCTCTCTTATATGCACAAGGCTATGGAAGGGGGGAAGCACTAAGAATTCAAATCTGGTTACCTAAAGCAGCTTGTAAGCCAAGACCCAATGCTGCCAAGGAACATCCAAGGAATACAAAGCTAAAGAGGAGGTTCACCAAAACCAACAGTTCCACCTCCAGCAAGACCACTCAACAACGGTGGATCCCAAAGAAGGTTCTGCAAGCACAAGGCTACTACAAGGGTGCTACTACCTTGTGGCTACCAAAAAAGAATGCAGGGACTACTGCAGCAAAACATAATTATGTTCCTGAATCTACTCAAGAACAAAAGCAGTCAATACCACCTCACTTACAGAAACCAAATCAATACTGGAAACCACGCCTTACCAAGCCTGAAAGAGTCCAGGTGGAAACACAAGCTGATGCGTCAATCGGACATCATCAAAAGGTCTCAAACAGGAAGGGATACTCCAAACTGACATGGGAAGAAAAAGGCAAGTGGGTGCCTTTACTCGCCTCTATCTCAGAGGCAACACATCAGAAGGAGGATATTGCAACCGAATCAAGTTCAGAGTCTATTCCTCAAAGCACAAGCAATGTCAAAGTTTGTCTTACAAAGCCGACAAATTTCAATCAGGCTCCTACACAAGTAGACTCCTTGACTATCAAGGAAAGAGCGTTCTTCCTACAACTCCAACTATTTGGAATGTCGTCGGTATTCTACTCTTTCCCTAATCAAATTACATTACCAGCCATAAGTCTACAGGCATAGGTGTTAGAGTTGGGCACTCTGAAGACCCAAGAAAATTTTAAAAGCCCAATGGGATGGCAAGAACATAGCTGCCATAATATGGTTGCCAAAGCTCAGAAGTGTTCAAACATCTCCATTCACACCTCCTCCTATTTGTCCCAATGCATTTCCTATGCCTATCGCTAAAATCTCCCCTCCGACTAAACTTCAATCTCTTGCACGTACTCTGAAATGGGTACCAAAAAGAGTCCAACAAAAAGGAACCTGTGCCATACGTCAACACCCCACAAACAATTTGCATAATGTTACATCCAAAAACAAACTCATTCTTGAAAGAGCTATCATGCTACAAAAGCTACTTTTTGGCAATTCATTTATCGAATCTATTAGCTCTATTTCCATCATGCCTGTACATACTAGCATTCTTCGTTCAACTTGCCCAAAAAAAAAACTGAACATTTCCTTATGTGTTGTGTAGAATAACCAAATGGAGACTTGGCTGGACACATGCAGTCTATCTTTGGACCTAGATATAGCACTCACCCTGACCATCAAGGGGGCTACCGCATTGCACCTTTTCAGACGCACTCCCGATATTTTTATGCCCAGTGGGTGAGGATTACTGTGGAAGACAATTTGTGGAGTTATACCACCAGCAACATCATCCGTTTCCACACTGCCGCGACTGTGCTCGTATGGTATTGGGGAATGCTTCCCATATATGTTGGCAGTGTCGCACATACTTCGGTCGCTATGGCACTGGTATGATGCAGTAGATCATGGGGGTCACACCTCAACGACATAATCTCTGGGCAATTATGATGCGGCAACGTGGACCCAACCAACAAAGACTCCCGGAAGAGGAAAGAGCTCAAACATGGCGCGAGGACACCCTTCGTTTGCTAACCCCTCCCATTTTGCAGGTTCTTCTTCCCCATGAATCTACATGTCAATTTTGGCTCAATGTGAGTGAGTCTTTAGAATGGTTTCAAAACCATAGGTGGGTGCCTCTTTAGCCTTCCTACTGTGCCCATACCATATGTTAGTGAAGATGCACTTCTTCCCTTGCCATCTACTCCATGGGTAGGATTAGGTTCTGGGTTATCTTTACATCCTGAAGCTATTGATGTTCACCCACCTGAGAATGCAGACATACATCCACCCCCAGTGCAAGACTAGCACTTGTACTCTCTTAATAAGAACTAGAAGCCAGGGCACTTTTTCCCATTGGGTTTTTCCCCTCGGCCAAATCCAGTGTTTAGCACCAATGTTTCTTATTTTTTGTCTTTTTTATTTTCTTTCTCTTTAGTTTGTTTTGTCGGAATAAAACAGATACAAGCACCAAACTACATCTTCCGCTTCAGTACCGCAACTGATAGTCATACAATCAAGTGCAAACAATTCTTCACCAACCCAGCGCTTTAACAGAAACAGGTGAACTCATGCCAATCTCTAATGTTTTCTATATTTTTCTTGTTGCTTGATTGTTTATAAATTTCGCTTTACATTAGGGAAAATTTGGACTCAAAAAGGGGCCTTGTAAGAGATCCCTTGGGATGGTGATGTGGACAAAGCAAGCCAATAAATCCACATATAATATTGGAGGGTACGTGCGTCATTTTTGAGTTCTTTATTCCATTAACTGACATGTAGGGTGTTTTTTAATTCAAAACAATGCATCTTGAGTATAGTTTTTTATTCCCACTATGGTGCCTTATTTTATTGAAAAAAGACACCACTCTCTTTCTTCATTACACTTTTGAATGTAACGAAGCCAACCAAACTTGAACCGAACTTCGTCCCTGCAACCCATCATCTTGCATTGTCTCCCTCATTGTCTTCCCGATTGCACAACCACAACCACTCCAAATCTGAATTTTTTTGAGCGGGAGGTTTTTGATTTTCTCTTCTTCTCAAGGCGGCAAGTTTTGAAAAAGGATGGAAAAGTATTTGTTCTTCATGCGCCATACCTGCTTGTGCATGAATAACAATCCCATTTCTTACCTTTTTCAAGTGAGGGTTGTGCTTACAAGTACTCTGAACATTTTGGTTCATCCAGGATACCAACAAGTTTGTTTGATGGACAAGGAGGTATTATTTAGTGATGTTGTCTTTTGGTTTTAATGAAGCAATCTTCTTCACGGGAGATAAGTGTAATATCTTTGGTTTTTTTTGGTTAAAGTGTGAGTTCATGATGCTTTTTGGTGTTGTTCACTCCCAACAATCTTTAATAGCTAATACAATTTTGTTAAGCTTATAGCTTACTATTATTTTGGCTAAGTTAATGTAGTAGCAGACAGCTGGTCCATGAGTATATATCCATACTCATGCACTGGAGGAAATTTGCACCAAAGCCTCACCATCAACAACTTCCCGGTATATCTTTGGATGGGGGAGCTATGGTGCGCGAAAGCCTGGTCAATGGTACAACCCATCACCTAGAACTTTCTTTCAAATCACAAACCTCACCAAACACAATTCTTCACAACACATGAGTTTCAAATCCTTAGTGAAGAAATCTTAGCCTTGCAAGTCGACGTTATTCTTTCATGCCTCACCAACAAGTGGCCATATCAACAAGAAGCAGCTCCATAAGAGTCTATGTGACTCAATTCTTGTATTTCATGTATATCTGCTTTATTAGAGTACTTACATATACATAAAAGTAAAAATGGCACATGGGAAGAAGCATGCGGGAACAAGTCTTACTCAAAAGAAAAATAGGGACCTTTGGTTGGATGGTAGTATTTACCCACCAGATCCAACCTCCTCTCAATCTCCATCATTCTTTGGGTTGACAAGTTTCTTCAAGTTTGTGTGTGAGGGTGAAAATGGATTGCTTGGGTATTGCAAAAGACTGTTTGGCCAATGTCAAAGTATCTTTGAAAGACATTTGAGTGATAGAGATGCCAGGATAAAAATGCTTGAAGGTGCGAATTTTTACTTGGCATCGATCACAACAGCTTTGCAAGCTTCAAACGAGGACAAAGCAAAAGTTTGTGCTGGGTTACAAAAAGAGTTTGATCATTTGCAGCAGACTATTTGTAAGATGCAGGACACTATTAAGGAGAAGAATGAAATTTTGGTAGTTCGAGAAATCAACAATTTCACATTGGAGAGTGAGAATGCACACCTTCGAAAACAACTTGAAAACTTCAACAAAAAATTGCAATATTTGAAAGACACGCCATTGGGTGCTCGATTACGCAAGAGACAGATCAAACCATTGGAAGAACTCAATGTTGGAGGTGGCCAATGGAAGCGTAGTGTAAAAGCTTGCAGGTATTGGGATCTATAATTTCTTTGAGCTTAAATTTCTTTGAGCACTCACTTTCATTTTCATCTTTAGTTCCTTTTTTGGAGATGGGGGATTGGGTGTGGGGGTGGTATAGTTAGATGAATGGTGGACTGAAATAGCTATCGTTGTTGCTTCAGGATGGTCACAGATGTTGTGGGTCCAAAAGAGCAAGGTTCTGATATATTTGGCAAAGTTCTGACAAAAGACATCATGGAGTCAGCAATACAGCATCCTAAGTTTGCAAGACTTCGATCAGACATAGCAAAGCAATCCTTGGAGGAGGTGAGTGAAGCATTCACGCCTGCAGATGCACAAGGTATATGTGACATGGCTGGTATAAGCACAAAGTCTTACAGGATGTTGTTTAATAAAGTTAAAGAGGGTTTCAATTGTAAGCTTGGAAAAAAAACAGTAATTCCCATTCCAAAACCATTTCACGTAAACAAAGCTCGAAATATTCTCAACTTGGAAATGGTCGAACTTGTTGGAGAGCCTTGTCACGTGTCTAGCACATTGACAGTGACTAAAAAGAGCGGGGAACAGAAAATTATAGAGCTTACAGAGTTCAACAATTTCATCATGGATGTTCGGAAATTACAAATGGCTATGGTGAAATTTTATGAAATCAGTGTACATGAGTGCAATGGAAGGCTGAAATTTGTTTTGAAACTTGATGAGAGTGAGGTGATCAAAGGACAGAAGCTGGAAAGGGTTAGCATTACTTTAATGAATAGAGCTTTGGATGCAAGTATCAGTAATGCTGATGAGAAGCACTTTAGTGTACAATCCGAAAATGAGATTTGGTGGCTGGCTGCATTTGAGGTGACGTGCTATCCATTTTTAAAAAAAGAATATTATGTTGCTATCCTCTTGTTATGATGTTGTAGAGAATCTAACAGTTGTTGTTAACAGGTTCCAACAGAGACCCATGAAATTCTGAAGTGGTACTTCAACCAGACTGAGCTTCCTTCCACTATGGAAAAAAGCTTTATGTAGAAGGATATGGTGAATATGAGGTTGAATGGCACCTGGCTGCAGATCTTAAAACCTTGAAATGCATGTTTGGTATTTCCCAAGGAGCAATGGCCAAGTATCCTTGCCTGTATTGTATGACCGAACGAGGTGTCTCCAAAGGAGGAAAAGAGAGAGAATGGAAATGCCTAAATGCAATCAGTAATAGGTGTGAACCCCCAAATCGTGATGCTCCAGGAGTGGATCCTAATTGGGATCCAATTCTTCCTATCCCTTTGATCAGAGTTCATATATGTGTTTTGCATGCGCTGGTTAGAATAATTGAGAAACTAGTCTACATGTACATCGAATTTTCATGGAATATGAAACCAGCAGTAGAGAGTGAAAGAACTATTAAAAAAATAGAGCAAGTGCTTTCAGATGCAGGTTTACATTGTGGTCAAGTGAAGATTGAGAAGGACTTGAGAAGATCAGGGAAGACCGGAAATGTTCCTAGCAAACCATGTTTTGGAGGTGCAAAAGCCAGAAAGTTCTTATCTAATCATACCCAGAGAGGTCATCTGGGTACAGATTTTGAGGTGTGGAGGAAGCTTCATGCAGCTGTACCTGATCGAGGCTCTTCAGGACAAGCAAGGGTGGCAAAGGCCAAAGCGTGGTTGGCACTTGATCGCCTAGCACCTTTGTTGCAAAAAGCAAGGTTTGAAGATGGGGATGTTGAGAAATTTGAGGCAGTTGTGAGACAGAGTTCTACACTAGCTATGAAAAGGCATGGGGTGCGACAAACTTGACACAATACATGGTTATTACTTGAAAACCTACAGCTTTGAGTATTTTTTGTTGTTCAAAAAATATTGTACGATACTAAATGTCTTGTTGTTGTTGAGCATTTGTAGCACATTTTGCATGCACATGGAACCTTTTTTGCGGAAGAGTTTGGAAGCCTTGGGATTTGGTCAACCCAAGGCATGGAAAGATCTCATTGGCAAGCACGTTGTGCCTATCAACATGGAGGAGGAATAAAGAAAAGTAATCCCATGAAGCGACTATGTCAATGGTGGTATAGGCGGATTCAAGTGAGGGCTCGTGTGAAGATCAAACATGCTGAATCAGCTGTGTCATGTGCAATAAGAAAGGTTCAGGCTGAACGGAGACGTTCAATATATGTCTCCTCACAGGGAAAGCAGAATCATGCTGAATGGCTAAGACAACGACAAAGACAGGGCAGAGTGTGGAAGAAAATTGATCATTGAAATATATATTGTAAAACAATGATGTAACTGTGAAAGATTTTAAAAGAACAAGAGCTTTCATCTATGTCCCATATAAATGTTTCCAATATATATACATTTCATAGTTTGTAATGGTAAACAAGAAGAGTATTGAGAAATATGAAGAAACTTCTTAGCAACTGGAACAATCTAAATTTGTTAATATGGAGCAGAGACTTCCCCAGCCGAGCCTTTTTTGATGACGTTTCTGCATCATCTTCTTCATCCTCTATCAATGGCACTACAGGGACCTTTGGCCTTGCTGTTCTAAGAAGATGCTTCTTCCCGCAATCACTCAACAGATTAGGATCTGTGATTCCACATGCTAACCCGTAAGCAGCATATGTTAAATAATATTTACATCTTAACGAATATACTCCAGGTCCCTCTCCAAAAATTCGAACAGCTGCTTGCCGCTCCAGAAGTATTGCCTTGTTTGCATTCAGCCTTAAGTGATAGCCACCTAGATACCTGGATAGAGTCTTTATCGCCATCAGAGGAAAACTGGCATTGTCCTTGGAGAAGCTAGCGTGAAATATCACAATTTGAGGGAATTTTAGGCGATGTATATATGTTCCTAGTGTCGAATCGTGGCCCAATCCCGCCATACGCTTGCCTGAAGCACGTTTGAGGAATGTGTCTTCATATATTTCCAACTGAAAAAATAAAGGAGCATTAGCCAGAAACAACATCACCAAACATTTCAGGACAAAGTTGATAAAGCCAAATCCACAACAAAAAAAAAACTAACCTCTTGGTTCTCATCTGCTTCAAGCAAGGCGTCTTGCCATAAATTAGTGCTCGAACTAGGAACGGTTTCCGCTGACTTATTTGGCACATCCCTAAACCCTCCCATGTTGGTGATATTCAGTCTGTCCCTTGCTTCTTGTAGCTCTTCCTCTGTGGCATCTTTTCCTTCATATCTAAGGGCATCAGCATAGATCATCTTTAGTGTTGCTGCAGCAGATAGGAACTCGATGTCTTTCACATGGCTATCCACTAGTAAGTACTTGTCTATCCCATCATCATCTACAAAATTGTCATTGACCTCCAGATTTTGGGCTATGAAAGCTATGAAATGGTCCTCCCTTAAGTTAAATACATGTTGTATGTCTGTCAGCAATATATACTCTGAATCTCCTACTTGGTAGGAGGGGAGTAATGGCGTTGGAATGGGGGAGGAGTCATCTGATTCAATCACAAGCTGACCTACATCACTGTTTTGTTCTCTAACTGCCTCAATATCAACCACCGAACTGAGCTTCCTCTCTTCTTCAACATTGAACTCCTCAATCACATCTGATTCAATCACAAGCTGACCTACATCACTGTTTTGTTCTCTAACTGCCTCAATATCAACCACTGAACTGAGCTTCCTCTCTTCTTCAACATTGAACTCCTCAATCACATGAGGAGTGTCCTCCTCTTCAGCAACATCCTCAACGGTGGGACTAGCCTGATGAGAAATCGTGTCTTCACTTTCATTTGTTGCATGCGGCTCTATACATTCTTCATCTGTTAATTGCACGTTCATGTGCAAGAAGCATAAGAAGGCATAAGAGTATTCCATCAAGCGGCATTTTCTTTTGTGAAAAGGGCATAGCAAAGCTCTCTTCTTATCACATGGCACCTTGTGCCAATCCCTGTTTAACCTCTGCTTCTTCTCCGGAGACACCTTGAGATTAAAATGAATGTGACTTTTCCCATCAATCATCATTGGTTCTTCATTTGTGAGCTCGTCAAACTCTTGCTTTGCCTCTTCGAAGTATCCATGATAGCTAGAAAATGTATCCTCCAGAGAAAAATCGCAATTGAACATCAACGAAATTGTAGGGTGCAAATCATGATGTCGACATTTGTAGAGGAAGTTATATAATAGAGTTGCAGGTGTTTCTTTAATCTCTTCGTCCACATCAAATTCGACTTGAACTTGCGCCATGGCTGAATTCAAGGGTGTAGATAAGACATGGAAAATATTAGTTCAAGCAATGAATCAAGAGACAGTCGATCTTAAACAACAAATCTCTGTGTGGTGTGAATGGATTCAACATAACGCGAGAGGAGATGCCAGAGGAATCCAGGTATTCCTCCTCACGTTGTAGTGAATCTATTTTCCCTAACGCAAATAAAATTGCAGCTAAGTCAAGGACCTCTTCTCGCGTTATGGTGAATCGATTCACCATAATGCGAGGAGGAATATTGTGCTTCCTATGGGACCTTCGTTCGCGTTATGGTGAATTGATTCACCGCAACATGACGACTTTATCATCCTTTGGCAACGCCTCTAACGTTATGGTGAATTACAAATAAAGATAGTTCTCCAGTACCCATACTGAGAGAGGAGGTGTCAAACGAATAAAAATACTCTTCTTCGCAGTCAATTCACCATAAGGTGAGGAGTCATAGGTTTTCAATTCACCTTAACGCGATGAAAAGACAAAGCAAGAAGTTCTCCACGACTGAAACCAAAACAACGAAATAACAAAAGAAGAAGGAAGCAAAAAAGAGATAAAAATACCAGGAAAACGAATTGTATACAATCGTCGCAGAAGATGGAGATGAAGGAGGTTGGAGGTTTGTCTTTGACGTTGGATACAGGAGAATGATTGATGAAGGAGGGTTGGAGGAGATAGTTAGTCGTTGATGGAGATGAAGGCCGTTGGTGGGGAGATAAATGAGAATACGAACTCCAAGAGAGGAAATAAATGAGATGAGTATCCTAGAAAATCCGTTTTTAATGCTACGTGACACGTCAGCGCCGCGTTTTCACCCGCCATTCCATGAATGCCATGTGGCAGCCCGCCGTGTACCTAGCACGTGTACAAGCTATAAAGTTTAATCAAAGCCCTTTTTAATGCTATGCGACACGTCAGCGCCGCCTAGTCGCCCTGGCAGCCCGCCAGCACGTGTGTTCGCTCTAAAGACTAATCAAAGCCGTTAATCACGCCACCTTTTTGTCCTCTTATCGATTTTGCCTTGTCCATCCTCCTGCTTGCCTCCAGGTGACTTCCGACTACCGCCACAGTACTGAACCGATTTTCCACCTCCTGCACGACAGTCTCCATCCATTCGCACGCAAGAAATGTAAGTTTTTGTATACTAGTTGATTGTTTTGTAAGTTTCTTGTATATTGCTTGTTTGTTTTGTTTTTTCTTCGACTGTTTGCCCTGTGCCATTGTTTTTTCTTCGACTGTTTGCCTTCTGCCGTGGTGATTCGATTCACCTTAAAGCACACGACGGGCCATTAGAATCTCAATAAGCTCCATGTCTTATGGTGAATCGAATCACCATGGCAGAAGGCAAACGTAAGAGATTCGCGATAATCCTCCTCCCGTTGTAGAAAATCGATTCACTATAACGCGAGTGTAAGATTCCTCCCCCAAACCCCTTTTTGATGTCTAGTATCTTCTTCTATAATCAATCCCTCTTCAGAAATATAAAAGACTTGTTTCTAACTGTTTTAACCTAGAGAGAGAAAATATTCTAGAGAGAGAATATTCAGATTTTGAATATTTTTGGATAGAAAAATATCTCTTATAATTCAGATGAGTTCCCTTAAAATAGAAATTCAAAAAGAATTTTCCAATGTGCAATTGGAATTAATTGGAAATAGGTATAAAGAACCTTAGTCTAAGGGTCTAGATTTTCAGAAATCTTTAGACTATGGTCCAATTAAGGTTCCTATGGGCCAATAGCATCAATCCATGTGTAGGGAAGAGATAAATCCAAATTTGTAAAAAGAAGATACCAAAAATGAGTAAATGCTCACATAAGGTGAAGAGTTGAAAATGTACAAGGTTTATTAGTAAAAAACTATGAGCAATATTAAAAATATGAGATATTTTGGGTATCCAAAAATGAGTAAATACTCACATAAGATGAAGAGTTGAAAATGTACAAGGTTTATTAGTAAAAAACTATGAGCAATATTAAAATGATTCCATTATGACATATATGTAAGGAAGGGGAATTCTTTAAAGGAGGTGCATATTTCACATAAGATGAAGAGTTGAAAATGTACAAGGTTTATTAGTAAAAAACTATGAGCAATATTAAAATGATTCCATTATGACACATATGTAAGGAAGGGGAATTCTTTAAAGGAGGTGCATATTTCACATAAGATGAAGAGTTGAAAATGTACAAGGTTTATTAGTAAAAAAACTATGAGCAATATTAAAATGATTCCATTATGACACATATGTAAGGAAGGGGAGTTCTTTAAAGGAGGTGCATATTTCACATGCTTGAATGAGTTTTAAACTCATAAAAATTGAGATATTTCATCTCTCCTCTCTCCTCATTCAAGTCTAGTTCCAAAAAGTTAGCTTAACTGACCTAAAAATGGTCAAATATTGACCAAACTGATTTAGAAAATTCTAGAATCAGTTTGTTTGGTTAGGAGCTCAATTTTTCCTATAAATAGAAGCCTCCCCCTTGTTGAAAAATAGATAGTGTTTATGCATCGTTACTCTACTCCACCTAAGCCAAGAACTGTGAATTCATTTAATAATTCACTAGTTTTTGGAGCTTCCCTCTTTCTTCAATCCCCATTAGTGGCTCCATCAACATACTTAACCAATTGATTGGTTGGGGGCCTCTACCGTGAACAAAGAATCAAGCAAGTTGTAAGGTAATTAGTGAATATTGATCTTTCTATAATTTCTCAATGTTTCTCTCTTCTCAACCCCTCTCAAGCTTGAGAAGTTTAATTGGTATGGTTTTTTTTAATGCTATTGAAGTTTGAATAGTAGTGAAGAGTTACATAATGCTATTGAAGTTAATTTTCATTTATGTTTAAATTCTAATGATTTTTATGTAAATTCTCTCTCTCACTCAAGAAATGGTCATACTCATGAACCGTTCTCAATCCAAATCAAGCTTTTCATAAAGCTTTTCCTTAACCCAAGATTAAGCTATGCTTGAGGCCAAATTAATGGCTTTTTTCTATACTTTTAGTTTATGTATATTAATGATTCAATCCATTATGGATTGATAATCCAATTAGAGATTATTTTAATTATTTTCTTAATGATAAGCATTATCCCTTAGAAAAATTGAGATTTATCAGTCATAGCAGCGGAGCTATGGCAAAAATTTTTATAAAAATTATGCATAAAATAATCTCATTCAAAGCATAAAAAGAGGACTTCCTACCATATTCTAGGAATTATCATCCTAGATTAATTGAAAGAATTTCATTACAATCATGGAGAAATTGAATTTTAATATTATGCATAATGGATAAATTTTTATATCAAAAGTGTTATTTTTATCATTTTTAATTTTCATGCATAGAAGTATGCATAAAGGAAAATTTTTATATCAAAAGTGTTACTTTTATCATATTGGATTTCATGTATATAGGTATGCATAAAAGATATTCTTTTTATACTAAAAGTGTGATTTTCCTCATAAATGGATTTTATGCTTAACTTAGATGCATAAGAGAAATTTTTTTATTCTAAAAGTGTAATTCCTACCAAATTGAATTTATGCATAAGAAGATGCATAAAAGATTGATGTTTTAATTCAAAAGTGTCATTCTCATCTAAATTGAATTTATGTATAGAAAAATGCATAAAAGATTAAAATTTAATTCAAAAGTGTCATTTTCATCTAAAATGAATTTATGCATAGGAAGATGCATAAAAGATTGATTTTTACTTTGAAAGTATTAATCTCCTTAAATAGAATTTATTCATAAATAAATGTGTAAAGAAATCTTATATCAAATGTAAGAATTCTCTTGTATTCTATAAATAGATAAGAGATGTGATAGGATGTGATAAGAGGTGTGATAAGATGCTTATGAAATAAGTTAGGAGGTGATAAGAGGTGTGATAAGAGGTGATAAGATGCTTATGAAATAAGTTAGGAGGTGATAAGATGAATTAAGATGTGTATGGGGGGATGAGGTAAGAAGTGTATGTGATAGGATAAGATGTATATGGGTTGTGATAGGGCGAGAATGGATGTGATGTAAAAGATTAGATGTGAAGGTATATGGGGTTATATAAATGGGAATGTGGAAATGGATGTATGTATGTGGATGTGTGGATGTGGAGATGGGAGTATGGATGTATGAATGTGAAAATGGATATATGAACGTGAAAATGGATGTATGCATGAAGATGTATATGCATAGATGTGAATGTGGATATAGATGTAGATGTGGATGTATAGATGTGAATGGGAATGTGGATGTGAATGTGGATGTAGATGTGGATGTAGATGTGAATGGGAATGTGGATGTGGATGTATATGAATGTGGATGTATAGATGTGAATGGAAATGTGGATGTGGATGTATGTATGTATGTGGATGTAGATGTGGATGTATAGATGTGAATGGGAATGTGGATATGGATGTATGTATGTATGTGGATGTAGATGTGGATGTATAGATGTGAATGGGAATGTGGATGTGGATGTATATGAATGTGGATGTATAGATGTGAATGGAAATGTGGATGTGGATGTATGTATGTATGTGGATGTAGATGTGGATGTATAGATGTGAATGAGAATGTGGATGTGGATGTATGTATGTATGTGGATGTGGATGTATGTATGTATGTGGATGTGGATGTATGAATGAGGACGTGATAATGGATGTATGCATGTAGATGTGGATATATGGATGTGAATATGAATGTAGATAAGGGATGTGGATGTATAAATGAGGATGTGAAAATGGAGGTATGCATGTAGATGTGGATGTATGGATGTGAATGTGGATGTGGATGTGGATGTATAAATGAGGATGTGAATGTGGATGTGAATGTGAATGTGGATGTGGATGTGGATGTTGGATGTGGATATGGATGTGTATGTATGAATGTGGATATGGGATGTGGATGTATAAATGAGGATGTGAAAATGGATGTATACATGTAAATGTAGATGTATGGATGTGAAGGTGAATGTGTATGTGAATTAATGTGTCGTCGATATGAAGAAATGGATGAGAATGAGTACACATTGAATGGAATGTGGAATAAGTAATGTGGACTAAGGAGGGATAATGTGGAAAGACGAGAGTTCGATTTAGAAACTGTATTTTGTGACTGTTTGTAAATGACTGTTTTATGTCAAGAATGCTGGGGAAGCATTTTGACCGTCTTATGGATTAAGGTCATGAAGACCTAACTGTTAAAGTTGCAACTGCTGACGGAGAGTCAATGGAGGACGTCTCGCGTAGCAAGGTCGACCGAGGTCTTGACCAGCCTCGGTTCGATTAAAATGGTGAGCTTCCGGTACGGTGGATGAGGGACCAAGGAAGCGGCCTATGAGTGAAGCGCTAGGTCACCTGCGAAGGATCCTAGAGGGTGCTGACCATACGGTGCTCGGGCTCTGGGTCGCCTAGGATACCCACGCGTGCGTCGAGGAAGATATTGGAACAAGGAGTAAGAGTTGTTTTGTGAAACCGGGCATGGATCTGGTTGACTGACCTTGCTGGTCCTCAACGGATGAGTCCATGGCTCTTTTATATGGATCTGTTGGTTGATCTTGCTGATCTTCAACGAGAGTCCATCTTGATAAGTGATTATATTGCCGAGTATTATGGGCTAGGAACTATGGAAACGGCCTCTGTGTGGACAGGTGGTGAGCGTTCTAGTTGCCAATGATGCCATAGATACTCTGATGAAGGAATGATGAGAAATTATGAATCAACCGGATAAATTGGAAGATTGTGATCAGTGGTACCATGCTTTCATTAAAGGATTGTTTTAAAGTTAGCTGATGCTAAGAAAAGGCAATTTCATATTGGGTGTGTAAGTGGTGTGGCTAGTTTTATGTTTGTATGAATTTCCGGCTAGGGGGCCTTGGAACTCTTTTCCTCGGTACCCGGGACAAAACCTAACCAAATTCCAAATTGGATCCCATCACTACAGTGGTTGGGTGGTTGGCTAACCCATGGGATCGGATGGGGTTAGGCTGGACTGATGGATCCGTAAATCGAGATTCAATTTCTATTATTACGATAGATGAAGTAAATCCCGGATAGAAATTGTTCTATGGATAGGAATCAACGGCTGTGCCTCTTGATGGGGAAAAAAGCGTTGATCCCAATGATCCAAGTGCAAGTTTCTTCCTTGATTTGACCAAGTACCGTTAAAGGTGCAGTCAGATCAGTTGATCCGTAATGATCTTGACTACGTTAGAGTAAAGAGTTATCCTGGTGGAATCGCCCGTGCTTTTCGGATAAGGGAAGTTTTTCCGGGTTCGGTTTTGGAAAAACCGATAGACTAGTCTTTTGTCCGGATATCCGTGGACGAGGCCCCGAATGTGGGACCCCTGTCCCGCGCGAGAAGTGCTACTTCCGCTGCTAGTACCCGAATCCGTTGCTCGGTGGGAACAGGGGGACCTCACAGCGAGGAGGATTGTTTTGCTTTGACTGGCCCTTAGACTCGCGTTATGGTGAATCGATTGACCATAACGCATGACCAAGGGGCAAAGGATTCACGATAATCCACCTCTTATTGGTGTCAATTAATTCACCTCCTACACGACAGTCTCCATCCGTTCCCACTCACAGAATGTGATGAAAGTGTATTACTTGATTGTTTTGTGAGTTTCTTGTATAATACTTGATTGTTTTGTTTTTCCTTCGACTCTTTGCCCTCTGCCATTGTTTTCTCTTTGACTGTTTGCCCTCTGTCATGGTGATTCGATTCACCGTAAAGCAGACGACGAGTCATTAGAATCTCAATACTGCTCTATGTGTTATGGTGAATCGAATCACCAAACTGCAAGACGGAATGGTAAGAGATTCGGGAGAACCCTCCTCCCGTTGTAGTAGATCGATTCACTATAACGCGAGGAGGATTGTTTTGCTTTGACTGGCTCTTAGTCTCACGTTATAGTGAATCAAATCACTATAACGCAAGATCGAAGCTCAAAGAATGCACGATAATCCGCCTCTTATTGGTCTCAATGAATTCACCATAATGCGAGAAGGATTATTGTGTTTCTGTGGGCCTTCATCTCGCGTTATGGTGAATGGATTCACCATAACACGAGGAAGTGCATATTGCTTTCTTGGCCACCCTCTCTCGCTTTATGGTGAATTGTTAATCGTGTACTACTGAATAGCAAAGTTTTCTGCTTTTTCTTGCGTTTTCAGATGGCTCGTGTAAGGCATACAGCTAGACCCATTGACAATGCAGCTCCCTCATCTACTGGGAAGAAGATGGGCATTCTGAAAGCCTCAAGATCAAGGAAATCAAGCAGTCCTTCCCGATTGTCCAAAACGCAGCCTAGACTAAGGCGTTTCGCAGAGCATTCGGCAGCCCTGCGAGAAATCAAAAATTTTATGAAGCACCCGACAGCTGCTATTCCCAGATTGCCTTTCCAGAGGCTTGCCAGGAGAATTTGTGAGCAGAATGGAATTTTGTTTAGGTGGAAGGCATCGGCCTTGTTTTGCTTGCAAGAGGCCACAGAAGATTGGATGATCGAATTTTTTTTGGATAGTTACGTTCTTGCTGCCCACGCACACAGGGTGACAGTAATGAACAAAGATTTTTTCAGCTTAGTAGCCCTTCGTTTCAGATACGATAAGTTACTTAGACCAGTTACGTTTACTGATGAACGAATGTTACAAATTTTGGATGTCCGTCCTGTACAAAAAGTGAGAATTGAAGAGGTGACCGAGGGAGGTCCGGATCATGAGCATCAGACTCGGGCAAATTTAATGACAAGCGCTCAAAGGGAACATCAAGCTGCAATGCTTGCATTGCAAACAAAAAGGGAAAATGTTTGCGCACTCCACGCCATGAATCGGGAGGCGCTGCAATTTTTGTTGCCGGAGTTCTATGTACCCTTTAATATTAGAGGGCATAGATGTTATTTCCCGATTCATGCTGAAGAAATCAACATTTTGTTTGATCCCAAAACTGAAGTCAACAACAAAGTGCTCAGATGTGTTTTAAGGTATACTCTTTTCTCTGTCCTCCCACAATTTTTCATTCTTGGCTCTTAAAGTTGATGCCTCACTCTTGATATGTTTCCTTGTGAAGTTTTGTTATTTCGCTATTGCCCGAGGATGTACAGCAACGAGTGTTCCAGATTGATTCACTGGTCTCAACACTGTTGCTAGTAGAGTCAGTTCCGTACCTCGATGTACTGAACTGGTTTCGGGAGGTCCAGCTGGACGATGCCCGAGTTTTTTTTTTGGCATATCATGAAAAGTGAGTTTGTCTCTCTCTCTCTCTCTCTCTCTCTCTCTCTCTCTCTCTCTCTCTCTCGCATGATGTTTATAGGAATCACCGTACACGAGTTATATAGTGCTTCCTTTGGATTGAAACTAATAGAAATCTATTGTGCAGTTCCCATTGGAGTCTTCTACTAGTCGACGTGCAAGAAAATGTCATTTACCTTGCAAATTCGACATCTGGTGTCCATGGAAATGTTTTGCTGTAAGTAAAAATCATTAAGATACATATTATTGTTTGAGTTAGAAGTCCGGATTGATCAGGATAATGATTGGTCTCTGTTTACAGTGGAGTCAGGAAACTAATGGCAGCTTACGAGAGCCTCAGCATGGACATCGACACCCTGGATCGATCGACCATCCGAAGGGTTAGTGTCCCCAAACAAGAAGATGGCTACAGCTGTGGGTGGAGGGTTGCACTTAATGCAATGTTGCTGCTACGAAGCATTTTTCAGCTCCCTTCAGAGGATGTAAGCATTTTCAGCTCCCATACGCATTTGTGCTCTTGTTTATCTTCTTATATATTGTCATGTTGATCTTATTTATGCCTTGATGAATTGTGATGGCAGTTTCCATCAATGTCTCGCTACGTGGACCTAGACATCCAAACGTTTAGGGAGGAAACGATTGCGAAATTGATTGAGGTCGCTGAAGTTATGCCTCCAGACGGGCCAGTGGACTTCATCCCGCCCAATCCACGAGGGGGGATAGGCCCCCCTGAGCCTCTTACATGGGCTCCATACTTGGGAGAAGAGCCATGGCTCCATCCTGAAGCCGATACCTATGGGTTCCAGTAATAAATAGTTTTTTCCTTCTTCCAACAAATGTACGTTTGTAAATATGCAGCTATACATGTATTGGAGAGAGAACATCAATTGTAAATACACTTTTCATTTGAAAATCAGAGGATCAAATTTGCTACTGTGTTCCTTCACTGCTTGCTTTCTTACTTTAAGCCTTTTTTGTGTACATAAAAATTCAATTGGGGAATTCTTGCCTTCATTACATTGTTTTAAACAATAAAGCATTACAAAAGCAATGTTCTGAATAGATAAGTTTATTGCATATGGAAAATACATTGTCACCGTATACATGGTCACATCATATATCTTCTAGTGCCTCCAATTCATGTGGGGCTGCAACATCTTTACAAATGATCTGATGCTCTCTTCTTTTACTTAGCTTCCGACCATCGAGCTTGAAGCAAAATTGATCTGGAGGATTCTGAATAGCTACTTCTAATTCCTTCCTAACATATTCGAGAGTCCAATTCTCTTCCACTTCCAATGTAAAAGATGGGTGACCCTGTCGAATCATAACTATATCTATCAAGCAAGAGTGGCTGCCATCTCTTGTATCTTGGTCCATGCTTTCCCAGTTGTTGTTGATCCATCGCCACCTTCTATAAGTAAATGACATGCACAGATGTTGCCTGGCAATATAATATCTGATTCCAAAATATCATTAGGATAATTTTCCGAGTATAATCAAATAAGCGTTGTAACTGTTTCACAGAATTACATTATAATGTTTTAACACTCACCGAAATGCAATGTCGGAGGTGTTCAATCGACATTCGATCAAATCATCTCCCTTTGATGATTTCACTCTCCAACCTTTGTCAAACAAATGATCAAGCCAGGCTTCATCTACATCTTTGCACACAAAAGTTGTTCTAGTTTTTCTCAATTGTTTACAATCAGAAAATAAATGAACAAAGCATGCAATTGGAACAAACAAACTTAAGTGCACATTTCTTGCACCAATGCTAGGCTTCATAGCACATTTAATATCATTAAATATTTTGGTCCTGTATGACTCTATCACTTCTGTGTCAAGCAATGGCCACTCAGGACTATCAAGTGCGGGCAACGGAATACGTTCCAACTTTCCATGTCGACTCGATTGAGTGGGCAAGGTATAAAATGAGTCATAGAAATATGTTCTACTTCTTGCGAGATCACTTGGTGCACGACCTTCATATTGAAGTTCCCCCACCTCACCATGTACGACATTCAAGAACCCCGTCAAGCATTGTGCAGGCTCCCACTCCTGAAGATTGTGCAGGCTCCCACTCCTGAAGATTGGATGGGTACAAATCTGTGCAAGGCAGAAAAATGTATATCAATCACCTTATTTGCAACATTGAAATACAAAACACAAGCACTTACAATGTGGTCTGTGTCTTGGAAGTCCTTCCAATGGTCCCACGTTGATCTCTTTTTGCATGAATACATGCTGGATCAACACTTCTTTGACAGTTTTCCCTCCTGGTGCCATCTTAAAGTCAAGGATCCTTCCTTTCCAATGTTTGGCCAAGTCTTCAGATGCCTTTCCCTTCACTCGGTAGTGGCCTTGTTTTCCTGGCTGCATAGTGACCCAAGAGTACTTCCTGTATACTTGGGGAATCCATTCTTCGTTCTCGTCTTTTATGTTATACAACACAACAGATGAGATACTGCTCCTTGCTCGTTTCAGTCCACTTTCGGGTGCCATGATAGATTAACAGACGTATGAGAAAGAAGAAGTAGCAGAAAGTGGATGACTGGGCTAACCGCTTTTGTGGATCAAGGAGGGAGGATGAAATGAGGGACGGTGTGTTCTTTTGGGCGCCAAAGATGTTTCGAGATTCAAAAGTGGAACCAAGTTGAGGGAATAACCGGGAGAATGTGTATCTATCTATTCCAAGCATTCAAGCTTCATTAGTTCTAGGGGTGGTGGAAAGAATTTTTTAGTGCTCCACGTCTAACACAGGAATGTGGAAAACATTCTTTTATTGTGTTAGTTTCTGACAAAAAAACGGTTTTAAATATTTTAAGACAAGGTGATGGTTTTTTTTAATATTTCATGAAGATAAGAGTTTCTCCACGTTTTGGGTGGGTTTGTACAGAGGTCCCACCACCGGTGAATCTCGTTCGTAGATTACATGTCACTCAATCTATGTGTCTATTATTATATTATTGTTGAAACAGCCCTCTTTTGAGTCCAGAATTTTCCTAATGCTAAGCATGGCAATATGCATCTCCTTTGGTCTAGAGTAGGGATAGCATTCTAGTGGCTTTAGACTTGATAGTGTAAGTTTGACCGTAATTGTTTTTACCCGTTTAAGCAATACAAAGTAATTAGTGTTTTGTGCTAAAGGTAGAGTTCTAGACCTAGGACAAAGAGACTAAATTAATCATAGGACTGTCAGTGGATATCTTGCCCTTACTAGGACATTGCTTAGGGACAATCTAATAAACATTCCATAACAAAAATTGGCATGACAAAAATAAAAGAAAAGTGTATATGTTTGTGGCCTATTGCCTTGTTATTCATGGTAGGCGAGGGAGGTCTATACCTTTCCCAGACCAATGCCTTGTGTAGTAAGGAATAGCCATACCGCGGGTGCGCAAACATACTCTTGAAGAGAGCCCTGTCCAAAAAAAAAGGGACAGAAAGGCACCAAGAGAAATGCTTGTCTAATCCAGGATGGTCGCCGTTGTGCTTAAAATATTAAACCAAAACACTAAGCAATATCAAGAGTCTGCCACTACATAATTATGTTAGATTTAATATTAGTGTTGATTCGACATCTTTGACTTAGCATAGGCTCAGTATACTACTTGATAGTCCCTTGATTAACTGTTGTCTTTTGCCTTCTAGGAAAAGAACAATACATTTGGCATAAAACATTCTTTACTTTAGTTAGCTGCAGGTAGTAATTATTAAGGCTTGAACTAACCTATTCAATCTCTACACTGCTTCAATGTTTCCTTCCTCTAGCTAATTGGACGTTTATTGCCATGTCTTATTCAGTAAAATTGCTTGTTTTGTTATTGTCTGTCAGTACTTTTGCTTTCAAAAAAAAAGAAAAAGAAAAAGAACACACAAACCACCTATCATTTTGCTTGCAGGTACACACTGGAGATTCTACTCTTCCTTGGCATCTACGCGCTCGCGGACGTGTGCAAAATAGGAAGG
This sequence comes from Cibotium barometz, assembly GCF_041138505.1. NCBI lineage: Eukaryota > Viridiplantae > Streptophyta > Polypodiopsida > Cyatheales > Cibotiaceae > Cibotium > Cibotium barometz. The sequence continues at coordinate 15,724,997 of NC_141103.1, read as the reverse complement.
GGAGAATGTTGCGTGACGAGTGGTGATCAATGCAAGGATGCAACACAAAGATGGAAGCAAGAAAACAAGAGACTTGACATTCTTATTTAGGGCTCTTGTAGAGAGTTCCAAGTTGTAGGTGAGTGTGGGAGTGGGCTTGAGAATAATCCCAATTGGGAAGTTTTGGGAGTTTTAGGAGTTTTAGTATAAATAGTGGCTCATTTGAGAGCTCACACACACATTGGGCTGAGAACTCATGCTTGAGCTCTCTTGAGACTAGCTCTCCCTCTTGTTCATAGAGGTGCAAGCTCTTGTTCATAGAGGTGCAAGCTCTTCTCTCTCCCCATCTACACTATTGTATGAGCAATGCTCTTCTAATTCAATGCAATGAGATGATGTTTTTCTCTCTTCTCATCTCTATTCTCTAGTGTGCATGCTTCTTTGTTTATGCTTGTGGGTTCTCTATTAGGCTTTGTGTGCTAGTGGATTCAAGCTTAAGCTTCTCCATAGCTTGTAGCTTATCCATGGGCAAGGCATTGCTTGAGTAGTGAATGAGAATGCATGTTTATTTCAAGTTCCATTAAGCTTCAAGGTTTGTGTGCATGCTAGGGAAGTAGGTGCTTGAGAATGAAGTGTGCTTTGAGCTTGTGTGCTTATGAGTGAGCTTGTGTGTGCATTAGCTTAGCTTTCTTCTTGTATTGGATGCATGAATGAGTGGGTTGATGAGTGAATGAGCTATGGCAAGATTGAGCTTGTGTGTGTAAAGTCTATGTCAAGGTAGTGGTGTTCATAGCATCCTCTCCCGAAAGGGATAAGCTTCCATACACCTAACCGGGTTGAATCCCCTAGCAATGAAAGGAGTGTTTATCATTCCATTGGTGAGCTAGGAGCGTAGTCTACTTGCCCATATTGCATACGTAGGGAGACAATTGTCTTTCCAGGACCAATTAGACTGAGAACAACAACCTCCTTCTCTTCTTCTTCGTGTGATTGAATTCCTCTTCTATATCATCAATCTCTTTTGAAAGATTTGAGGGGACTTCAGAACTAGATTCCTTCTCCTCTTCATGTGATCAATAAAGATTTTTCTCCACATGTAGAGCAACAAAATCATAGGTGCTTAGTGGACCTAGAGAGTCCTCTAGTAGTGGATACAATGTTAGTCCATGGTTAGGTAGGTTGAAGAAAGATGTAAGTACACATATATTAGCAAAGGAAAGGAAAACGTAGAATAACCTTTTGTGCATGATCTATCAGCAGGTCACTCATATGTGGATGGTGACTCTAGTGACTCTGAGAAGAGCCTAAGGAGCTTGGGATTGTGTTAGTTACTCCTGGTGCAAGGAGAACCAGTACTATCTTAAGGACACCTAATAGTGATCTGGTGTATATAGGTCCATGAAGGTTATATACCCTCATGCACGTAGGTCCACGAGGGTTGGATACCCTATTGACAAGTTGAGATGTGATGGATATATAACCCATCATTATGATTATGTGGTTAAAGTAATGTAGGATTTGGAGACCGCTTGTTTTTATCAGGCACTTGGAAATAAAAATGGAAAGATGCCATGGATGAGGAAATGGCCGCATTGAATGAAAATGCAACATGGGAGCTAGTGCCTTTTCCTAAGTAGGCAAATAAGGTAAATGGATGTATAAGGTCAAGAATAACTCAAATGGATCCATGAGCAAGTATAAGGCAAGATTGGTTGCCAAGGGTTATGCGTAGACCTATGGTATTGACTATGATGAAACTTTCATCCCAGTTGCGAGATTGGCAACCATAGTAGCTATCATTACTATGGATACAACGAAGGGTTTGTGTTTACATAGTTGCGAGATTGGCAACCATAGTAGCTATCATTACTATGGATACAACGAAGGGTTTGTGTTTACATTAGATGAATTTAAATAATGATTTCTTGCATGGTGATTTTTAAGAAGTATACGTGATACATGTTGAAATATACAAGTGAAAAGGGTGTGTGTGGGAACAAGCTCTTGGATAGAGGCTGTAAAAGAGGAGATGTAATTGTGAAAGAACCTGTGAAAAGGTTAGAAGAATCTACTGGGAGAGAATAATGGGTAGCATGAGGGAATTTAGGAGTGTGGAGTTATTCTGGGAGATATTCAGGGAAAAGAGAAGAGGTGGAGAGAATCAGGCAAGAGGTGGAGATATTCAGGGAATGAATCATGGAGAAATCAAGGGGATTTGATGCTTGATGTAAACTCTATAAATTGAGGCATAGCCCTAATGAGAATTTGCTGGTTTTTGAGTATCCATGCCTACATTAATCTATCTGCTAATTATTCACTAATTACGTGTTAATCATTTGCTAATCACTTTCTTAATCATGTTGATTCTAGTGTTTGATCCACCATAGCTCATCATTCAGCTCAAATTTCAACATGGTATCAGAGCCATGCCTAGAATCAACCAGATTTATGAGCCCATTAGTGAATTAATCAGGATTAGTAAGATAATTAGCAAAAAATCAGTTTTTAGTGAGTTTTCACTCTTCCCCTTCACCCCCAGCCAGTGGAGGGTCTCTAGCATCCAGCACAGTTAAAATTAGGTCATGAGCTTCTAGCTTAAGCTAGCTAAGCTCATTAGCTTCAAGCTCATCCACTCCACGCTGCAAACCGCGCAGAAATGAAGCAGAAATCAACGTTTGAACCGGCGCTGTTTTTCTGAAGTGGAATGAAGATTGCTCTTTGCTCAGGTCAAAACTCTCTAATTCCTCTTAGCACAAAGGGTAATCAAGCATGCTCTACAAGCTGGTGAAGACAGAAATCAATTTCATCAAGTCTACAGAGAGATCAAAGCTCTTCATCAAATCTGCAGGTGACTTTGGTAAAACAGAGATTAAGCTTTCATTATTTGGTCAAATCAATTTCATCAAGTCTACAGAGAGATCAAAGCTCTTCATCAAATCTGCAGGTGACTTTGGTAAAACAGAGATTAAGCTTTCATTATTTGGTCAAATCTTGTGTTTCTTGGCTTAATCCTCTACTAGACTCATTGCTATTGATGCCTTTGAAAGCATTTGAACTCATTTGAAGTGGAAGGCATCAGATCTGGGCTCCCCGCATACTCTGTTTTCTGCACACAAACCAGAGCATTAATTTGCTAATCAGTGATTAATCAGTGCTAATCACTGTACTTTGGTGCAATTGAGGGTTCAAATTAACCATTAGGTATCTGATACAGATCCCTATAACTTCAGATTTCAAATCGGAGTTGGTTTGATACTCCAACCATCCCGTACAAATTGGTTACCCTTAATTTAGTGTAATTTCTGGTAAAATTGTGCTGATAAATTTGTGAAAATCATCATTTTGCATTCAACCCTTGGTTAATACCTGTAAATCTCACTCAAATTCAAGATTATTCACAGCCAGAATTGCATTTGGAATGTGCATGAGAATGAATGCTATACGCATTATGTATTGGGCACATTTTATCAGTGTAAAAATGGGAACAGACACTGCCCTTGTCCAGATTAAGGCAAGAGGTAAGACCTCCCGCATAAATTTGGGTTTGCATTTCATAATGATACAAAATAAACATAAAAAGCCCAAAGGAACTGTCAGCAAAACATTGAAACATGCTGCTCACATGGAGCAAAATGACCTGACGGACGAGCTCATGGCCCCAGCCATGAAAGAAGAAGAATATCTCTTCCCAAGAAGAGGATCCACACCGAGAAGAAGACCTGAAGGAAGACATGGACAGGAGAAGAGAAGCTGCCACAAGAAGAGAAGCTGCCCCGAGAAGACTGAAAGAAGAGACGGACGTGTGGAGAGATGCTGCCACGAGAAGAAGACTGAAGAAAAGAGAAGATGTGAGGCTCCAAAGAGTGAGGAGCCATGTGAAAATATCTGAGAGAGAGAGAGAGAGAGAGCCCACAACCCAATGTAACCTGCCCCAATAAAGTAAAACCACCTCTGAGCCACCGATGATGTAGGCCACGTGGTAGATGTATGTGTGAGCACTTTAGTCAAGGTCGCGGGCACTTATAGTAGCCTTGGACACATTGAGAGAGAGAGTGTCAAGGACTATGGAGTTTAGGGACTTGAGGCACTGGTCGCGGACTGTCAAGTAAGAAAGAAACTTGATACAGGGTCCAGGTGTGCTGAGATAACTTGAGGGGAGGAGTAGACACTGGTCGCGGACTACCAAGTAAAGGGTGGCAAACTTGGTATAGGGTCTAGGTGTTCTAGGATTATTCACTTGAGGGGAGGTGTTGAAATATACAAGTGAAAAGGGTGTGTGTGGGAACAAGCTCTTGGATAGAGGCTGTAAAAGAGGAGATGTAATTGTGAAAGAACCTGTGAAAAGGTTAGAAGAATCTACTGGGAGAGAATAATGGGTAGCATGAGGGAATTTAGGAGTGTGGAGTTATTCTGGGAGATATTCAGGGAAAAGAGAAGAGGTGGAGAGAATCAGGCAAGAGGTGGAGATATTCAGGGAATGAATCATGGAGAAATCAAGGGGATTTGATGCTTGATGTAAACTCTATAAATTGAGGCATAGCCCTAATGAGAATTTGCTGGTTTTTGAGTATCCATGCCTACATTAATCTATCTGCTAATTATTCACTAATTACGTGTTAATCATTTGCTAATCACTTTCTTAATCATGTTGATTCTAGTGTTTGATCCACCATAGCTCATCATTCAGCTCAAATTTCAACAATACAATCACCAAGTTATGAGAGTGATACATACCCAGATTTTATGTCCATGTTACACAAAGCCTTGTATGGCTTGAAGCAGGAAGGTATGGACTTTAACATCTTCTCCTCATACCTTATCTCTATCCTCTTGTACCATCAATTGAGCAATTTCTCATGGGATTAGCATCATCTATTCAACCACCACAAGCCATTGCCTTTTGAAATCTGCATCGAGGTTTGCCAATGTGATCCCTCCATGCTTTGTGTAGACCATATTGCCAAACTTCCCTCAACAAAGTGTGGGTTGTGACCCTCCAAGATATACTACATTCCCAATCAATATATGCATAATAAAAACACTAAAAAATGTATACATTTACAATACTAGACTTAGAATGACTTTTACCATGTGATGTGTAATGCTACCTTAAAGTCCAAGCTTCTACCACTAACTCGTAAAATGTAGTAATAAGCTAATATAAATCCTTTTGCATCATCCAATGTGAAGGTCATATTTTGCATTAAAGGTGCCAACTTATTAAGTGAAACCCACACATTTGCCTTTTCTTAATCATGTCATTCCTTCATCATTACTACATTGATTAGAAACAACCATATGCAACGTCTTCCATCTATCATACTTCTCTGATTGTCATACTAACACTTCATTGCTTTCATTCTCTGATTGTCATACTAACACTTCATTGCTTTCATTCTCTGGTGTAGAAAGAAATTTCCTTGCCTTTTTTACACCAAAACATGGTTTACATGGTAAATTTCCATTTTCATAGACTTTTTCTCATCCTTCTTTGTTTTCACTTGGTGTAGAAAGAAATTTCCTTGCCTTTTTTACACCAAAACATGGTTTACATGGTAAATTTCCATTTTCATAGACTTTTTCTCATCCTTCTTTGTTTTCACTTGGACTTGATGTAATCCAATCTCTAATAAAACTTCTTCTACTTTATTAGACACAGCTTAAGTGTAGCAAAAGCATGTTGCATCTTGTAAGCAAAACACACATACTAAAACACCAATTTCTCAATAATTTCTACTATGGAAAGTGCAAATATAGACTCGGGCTAAGGGAATTTTAAGAATATGATCTTACTTTGGATCCGCTAGTACCATTATTCCATCACGACAAACAAGCTAGTCACGGTTTGGAGTGCCATCTATGCATGTCTCTTCACTTTAATGTTTATTTACATTATTATCTTTCTTTCTTGATCGCGTATAATTCAAAAAAGGAAACTTTAAGGGTTGACTATAGCGATTGATTAGCGCTTGGTACCCAATCTTTCATTGTTGGAGCTATATATAGCTAGCCCTAACTCACTCTAGGTCTTGCCTTTATATATGTGACTTGTGACTAATATGATTCATTCTTGTGGAGCGTATGTTATGTCTCTTGTCTCGTCTCTCTCCCTCTCTCAACATGGTATCAGAGCTTGCAAGACAAGGAGTGTTTACCGAATGTGCAGCCAATCCAAACTTTTGAACAATATCTTGGATAAACTTTGTTTGACAAAGAAGCAAAATACCATTGTGACGATACCTTTGAACTTGAATACTAGGGCATGAATGGATGTCGCCAAGATCCACCATATCAAAGGTTGAGGATAAAACCTTTTTTACTTGTTGCATGAAAGATAGATTATTAGACACCACAAGTATAGTGTCATCAACATAAAGGGACAATATCACAAAATGGTTATCCACATTGCACTTGATATAAAGATTTGGATTAGAGAAGCAAGAAACAAACCCCTGAGATGTGAGAAATTGATCAATCTTGATGTACCATGATCGTGAAGCTTGTTTTAGTCCATACAAAGCACGGTGGAGTTGGCATATAAGATGTTCCTTTTCGAGAATCGTAAATCCTTCAGGTTGCTCCATATTTATTTCCTCCTTTAAGTCTCCATTAAAAAAAGCCATCTTAACATCCATTTGATGTATTTCCAAAATCAAACTGAGTTGTAAAAGCTAGTAGTACTACTCGAATTCTTGTACTACTACAGGTGAAAAAGTGTCATGATAGTCAATCCTTGCAATTTGCGAGTATCCCTTTGCAACAACTAAACGAGCTTTGAATTTATCAAAGGATCCATCTGCCTTTGTTTTAGTCTTGTAAACCCACTTACATTTGATAGGAGTATGATCAGAAGGTAGATTGGTAAGAACCCATGTACCTTTTGAGATCAAAGACTCATATTCAGCTTCCATGGCTTCCATCCATTATTCCTTTTGTGGAGAGGACATGGCTTTTGTATAAGTTGAAGGATCTTCACAAACAACCAATACGTGATTAAAGGTTTCAAGATCATCATCATATACATGATTTGCACCGTGCTCAAGTTCAATAGAAAGATCAATATAGATATCAAGATCTATAGTAGTCTCCTTTGAAACCGTAGGATGAACATCAATAGACTTGTCTCCAATATCCATCAAAAGAGTATTGTCATCATGCAAATCATTGTCCAAAAGTAGAAAAGGAAAAGAAGTGAGTAATGTTTTTATATCATGAGCATCATCTGTGGACCACGAACCTCCCATCAATTTCTCATTGTGAATATAGCATCTCGACTAACAATTGACTTTTGAGAACTTGGATCGTAAAACTTGTAACCCTTTGAGTTGTCAGAATAACCAATAAAAATAACCTTCAAACTTGAAGGTTCTAGCTTGTGTCGTGTCTCTTTTGGGACATGAATATAAGCAATGCACCCAAAGACTTTGAAATGCGCAACAGAAGGAGTTTGGCCTATCCAAGCTGTGATTGGAATCTTACCATAAGGTGTAGTAGTTGGAAGATGATTTTGAATAAAAACGGCTATCAATACTACTTCTACCCAAAAAGAGTGAGATAATCCAGAATGAATAAGCATACATCTGATTGCATTCAAAATTTTACGATTCTTTTGCTCTGCAACTCCATTCTGTTGGGGAGAATATGGAATGGTATACTCATGGGGTGGACGCCGTGGTTGATGCAATGATCATGAAATAAGTTGGAAATATATTCACCACCATTATCACTTCGAGAAGAATTTTGACTCTTCGACCAGTGTGATTCTCCACAGATATTTGGTACCTCTTAAATGCGTCCAATGCTTTTGATTTATGTTGTAGCAAAAAGACATTTGTATACCGTGAATAGTATCAATAAAAGTAATGAAGTAACGGTAGCAAGACTTGGATGGAGGAAAGGGTCCACAAATATCAGTATGAATGAGATCCAAAAGATTATCAGTATGAATATTTGTAGACATTGGAAATGGCTTACAATGATGTTTGCCTAGAGCACAATATTCACATATCCCCATATGCGGGTGAGATTTGAGGTCCATACCACTCACAAGATCATGACGATGAATATCAAGAAGCTTTGAGAAATTTGAGTAAGCAAACTAATGATGCCATAGCTTACAATCCAGATCTCCTAGAGCTCTAACAACATTTGGAACATCCTCATTCAATGAAAACCTTTGGACATCTTTTGGGCCCTTTTCTAATGACCTTCATTTAGCAAGGGACCAATAGGAAGAGAGGCGTGTGCACATTTGGTCTCCTCCAAGAGTAGGGGGGAACTTGGCTTGTCGTCCTCATTACTACATTTGCAGGGTTCAAAAAGTAGGGAGTGGCCTTCATAAATTAGGGAGGTGGAGTGCAAAAAGTAGGAGGGTGCCATAAAGCAAGGGGGTAGCTTCTTCTAAAAAGTAGAGGGCTCCACCAATTTCAGCCCCATCATTATCGTGGGTCAAAAAACCCTAAAAATTTGGATTAAAAAAAACCCAACCCATATTATATTAAAAAACTTATTTTTTCACCTCAGATTTCTCTCCTTACACATTATTCTTCTCTCCATCATCATCCTCTTCACCCAAACCTCAAATCTCCATAGCTCATTCTCTTTCTACTGTGTAACCTTCTCTCTCTCTCTCTCTCTCTCTCTCTCTCTCTCTCTCTCTCTCTCTCTCTTCCTTCTTTTTACTTTGTTCAAATTTGCAGCGATCTTTATCTCTATCACGCGCACGTGCACACATTTAAATCGCCTCACACCCACATCTACCTCCCTCTCCCCAACAACCTATAATATGTACTGTGCAACTTTCCTTCTTTCTCTCCCCCCTAAAACCTTTCTAGCAGAACACACTATGGAGGGTAGTGCATCTTTGTCAAGGTGAGGAGAAGGCCAAGGGACGACGTTGGGGCTCTGCTCATGCACAATACTAGGGATGAACATGATGCTTAGGTTGAAAAACAAATTTAAAAGGGAGATTGGGTGCCAATGCCACTGGACCACATCGAGTTTGGCATCCAAACATGGTTGAGCACCGTTGGAAGGGGTGTCTACTAGGATTCAAGGAAACAAGGCATGATGGATTGGTGGCCCTGGTGCAACATGTGTACTTGGCATCGAAAATTTCTTTGAGCCCACATTGTCATAGTCCTCGCGTTTCCCTTGCAACTGTATGCTTTCACTTTGGTATGTTAGTGTACATGGTATTTGAACTGTTCTTTTCAACTTTATTTGACAGTTTTCTTATTTCCAAATATTTTCCCTTTCAATATCATTGAGGACTAGCCCATAAGGAGCCTAAGAGGAACATTCTATGCCATACACGTGCACATTGGGGATGGTGTATTCTCTGACAGTGCCCCTTCTAACCTTACTAGTCGAAAGATTTTATTCTACACCCACAAATATGTAGTCCCGACATAGGTCAACGGGTTTAGTAAGCTTGAAGAGGTCCCCTCTCCTTCCCTCTCTACTATTGAATGGCCAATGCCCGATGTTTGGACTATTGTTACTCTTAAGGCAAAGATGGCCAATGATATACATTCTTCTTTGAAGTATACAAAGGCCCCAAAATAGGCTCGTCTCAGTTGGGCATGCCCTATGCATGTGTTTGCCCACATGTTTCGGGCCATTACTTGCACATGAACGCCAACAATGTACGTGTGCAAGGTGGTAGGCTATGAAGAGATTGTCAATTTTCTTGGTCAAGGGTGGGACATTGTGGAGGAGGAGCACAAAGGATAGAATTTCAGGTGCAATGTAGTGCATTCCAGTGTCTCCTTTTGATTCTTGCGAGCTCGTAGCACTTTATGTATTCGTTTTTGTTACGAGTGGTGGATGAGGAAGAAGGGTGCATGGATACCCTTACAAACTTAAGAGGAGGTTATAGAGCCTATATATCTCTATATAGTCCTACCTAATGTGGGGGTAGTGGTTGAACGTCTGTGATCACCTACACATTTTGGGATTTGAGGGAATCAATAATGCTTGCTTCAATGTGCAAGGTAGGAATGTAAGGACTGTTTGACATGTATACCTCTATATTTGCTCATCCCTTTATGGAGTCAATTACTGTGTTGGGTGTTTGGAATATAGGTTGGAAGGAGAATGGAAGCAAACACCAAGGTGTCCTCGAATTGAGAGCCTGATGATGTCACCTTTGTTCAAAGAATCTAAGCTATGAGTATCCACTCGAATAATGTATAAAAACATATTTTTTTGAGATACTTCGGTATTTAAAATATGTTGTTTGGTTTCTTGAAGAGGTGGTTTTGTCTTTTAAAAAAGCAACTTTTTTTCTTTGGTCCAGTGTGAAATGGTATGAGAGCCTGAGCATGGACATTGACACCCTGGAGCGAGCAACCATTCGAAGGGTTAGTGTTCCCAAACAAGATGATGGTTATAGCTGTGGGTGGAGGGTTGCTCTCAATGCATTGTTGCTGCTGCGGAGCATTTTTTAGCTCCCTTCAAAGGATGTAAGCATTTTTCAGCTCCCATATGCATGCACACTCTTATTTATCTTCTTGTATATTGTCATGTTGATCTTATGCCTTGATGAATTGTGATGGCAGTTTCCATCCATGTCTCGTTACGTGGACCTAGACGTCCAAATGTTTATGGAGGAAACAATTGCGAAAATGATCGAGGTCGCAGAAGTAATGCCTCTAGATGGCCCAGTGGACTTTATCCCGCCCAATCCACGAGGGGGGATAGACCCCGTGAGCCTCTTACATGGGCTCCGTACTTGGGAGAATAGCCATGGCTCCATCCTGAAGCCGAGTCCTATGGGTTCCAGTACTATATAGTTTTTGCCTTATCGATGTGTTGTTGGATTGCTTCTTCCAACAAATGTACTTCACTTTGTAATATGCTATTTGTAAATATACAACTACACATGTACATTTATATTTTTTAACACATATTTAGTGTTATTGGAGAGAGAACATCAATTGTAAATGCACTTTTAATTTGAAAATCAAAGGATCAAATTTGCTACTGTGTTCCTTCACTTCTTGTTTTCTTACTTTAGGCCTTTTTGTGTACATAAAAATTCAATTGGGGAATTTTTGCCTTCAATACATTGTTTTAAACAATAAAGCATTACAAAAGCAATGTTCTGAATAGATAAGTTTATTGCATATGGAAAATACATTGTCACCGTATACATGGTCACATCATATATCTTCTAGTGCCTCCAATTCATGTGGGGCTGCAACATCTTTACAAATGATCTGATGCTCTCTTCTTCTACTTACCTTCCAACCATCGAGCTTGAAGTAAAATTGATCTAGAGGATTCTGAATAGCTACTTCTAATTCCTTCCTAACATATTCGAGAGTCCAATTCTCTTCCACTTTCAATGTCAATGATGGGTGACCCTATCGAATCATAACTATATCTATCAAGCAAGAGTGGCTGCCATCTCTTGTATCTTGGTCTATGCTTTCCCAGTTGTTGTTGATCCATCGCCACCTTCTATAAGTAAATGACATGCACAGATGTTGCCTGGCAATATAGTATTTGATTCCAAAATATCATTAGATAATTTCGCGAGTGTAATCAAATAAGCTTTGTAACTATTTCACAAAAAGACATTTCAATGTTATAACACTCACCGAAATGCAATGTCAGAGGTGTTCAATCGACATTCGATCAAATCATCTCCCTTTGATGATTTCACTCTCCAAACTTTGTTAAACAAATGATCAAGCCAGGCTTCATCTATATCTTTGCACATAAAAGTTGTTCTAGTTTTTCTCAATTGTTTTACAATCAGAAAATAAATCAACAAAGCATGCAATTGGAACAAACAAACTTAAGTGGACATTTCTTGCACCAATGATGCTAGGCTTCATAGCACATTTAATATCATTAAACATTCTGGTCCTGTATGACTCTATCACTTCTGTGTCAAGCAATGGCCACTCAGGACTATCAAGTGCAGGCAAAGGAATACGTTCCAACTTTCCATGTCGACTCGATTGAGTGGGCAAGGTATAAAATGAGTCATAGAAATATGTTCTACTTCTTGCGAGATCACTTGGTGCACGACCTTCATATTGAAGTTCCCCCACCTCACCATGTACGACATTCAAGAATCCCGTCAAGCATTGTGCAGGGTCCCACTCCTGGAGATTGGATGGGTACAAATCTGTGCAAGGCAGAAAAATGTATATCAATCACCTTGTTTGCAACATTGGAATACAAAACACAAGCACTTACAATGTGGTCTGTGTCTTGGAAGTCCTTCCAATGGTCCCACGACGTTGATCTTGTTTTGCATGAATACATGTTGGATCAACACTTCTTTGACAGTTTTCCCTCCTAGTGCCATCTTGAAGTCAAGGATCCTTCCTTTCCAATGTTTGGCCAAGTCTTCAGATGCCTTTCCCTTCACTCGGTATAGTGGCCACGTTTTCCTGGCTGCATAGTGACCCAAGAGTACTTCCTATATACTTTGGGAATCTATTCTTCGTTCTTATCTTTTATGTTATACAACACAACAGATGAGATACTACTCCTTGCTTGTTTCAGTACACTTTTGGTTGCCATGAGAGATTAACAGACATATGAGAAAGAAGAAGTAGCAGAAAGTGGATGACTGAGCTAACCACTTTTGTGGATCAAGGAGGGAAGAAGAAATGAGGGACGGTGTGTCCTTTTGGGCGCCAAAGATGTTTCGAGTTTCAAAAGTGGAACCAAGCTGAGGGAATAACCAGGAGATTGGGTATTTATCTATTCCAAGCATTCAAAATCATTAGTTCTAAGGGTGGTGGAAAGAATTTTTTAGTGCTCCACGTATAACACAGGAATGTGGAAAACATTCTTTTATTGTGTTAGGTGACAAAAAAACGATTTAAAATATTTTAAGACAAGGTGATGGTTTTTTTAATATTTCATGAAGATAAGAGTTTCTCCACATTTTAGGTGGGTTTGTACAGAGGTCCCACCACCGGTGAATATCGTTGGTAGATTTCATGTCACTCAATCTATGTGTCTATTATTATATTATTATTGAAACAGCCCTCTTTTGAGTTCAGAATTTTCCTAATGCTCGCGGCCTTGCCCGCGAATGTCCCGGAGGACGAGAGGCTAGCCTGGGGGGCGGTCCCTCCGAGACCGGGCCCGAAAGACTCCCTTTACCCGGAAGGCACGAGCGATTCCGCCACCAGGAAGGTGAAAGATCTTTTAACTAAGAGATTACTCTAACGAGTCAAGTCTTGACTAAATTAAACTGATCTGACCAAGCCTGAAGTCACATGGTCAGATCAAGAAGAGACTTGCACTTGGTCCATGGAATCATCGCCTTTTTTCTCATTTTCGAGGCACAGCTGATGATCCCTTCCCACAGAACAAGGTCTTCTCAGGATTTAAACTGATTAATGTGACTAATCGTATCTAGTAGTTTCTTAGGAATTATCTGATCTAGCCTAACCCCATCCGGCCCATGGGTTAGCCAACCACCCGACCACTGAATTGGTGGGATTTCTTTATAAAGATTTGATTGGGTTTTTGCCCGAGTATTGAGGAAAAGAGTTCCTAGGCCCCCTAGCCGGCGATTCATACAAAAATCAAATAGGCATACCACATACACACCCAATATGAAATTTCCATTTATAACAGATTCGAATGGCTTTAAGACAATCCTTCAATAAAATCATAATATTTTCGATCATCATTTTCCAGAATTCCAAGTCCATTGTATTACAAAAATGCATCATCTGAACTCTCCGTTGAAGACCAGCTGGCCAACCAACGAGATCCAGTATCAAATTTTTGTTCCCAAAAACCTTTCCTTTTTGTCCATCAGATATCTTCCTCGACGTACGCCTGGGTGTCCTAGAGCAACTGCCCGTGAGCCCATGCATCACCTGGTCAGAACCCTCTAGGATCCTCCTTAGGTGTCCTAGCACTTCACTCAGGGACCGCTTGTCGGTCCTTGCCCACCATACTGGTCAAGACCTCGCCAGGCTTTGCCACATGGGCGACGTCCCTTGACGACTCCCCGCCAACTGTTCCAAAAATGAACCTTCTTTTCCTTCAGCATTCTGGCATAAAACAGTCCTTTGAATGAAAAATAGAGTTTCCTTTAGAAAAACATAAGCCAAATGCTTTCTCCAGCATTCTGGCGTAAAACAGTCCTTTGAATGAAAAACAGAGTTTCCAATGCAAGTGAGATTCCAGTTTGAGATTGGTTCCAAAGACCCTTTTTCCAATAATTCCCAGTTTCATAATGAGGATCCTTGATCTCTCATGAGGGTAATCTACCCGTCATTTTATCCATTTATCCAACTAGATTCTTGGTGAGATTAGTCAGGGAAAAACTAGATTAGTTCTGGTAGTCTATTCTTTGGATTTAGTAACTAGAATTGGTCACGAAGTTTTTGTGAATCAGTTCGAGAGAAGGACAATTAGGTTTACTGTCCGACCTCACGTAGTCTAACTAAATTCATTCAGTCTAGTTCTACCAGGATTACTTCCAACTAAACATCTAGTTTTTGGGTAAATATCCATTTAGTGATTTTACCAATTCAATCATCCAAGATTTTCTTTTTCCCACATAAATTCTCAACCTTAATTCATTAGCTAGAATTATGATGGAAATTCATCTTTTGACATTAGAATTTAATTCAAATCCATCTTTTCTCAATTATCATGAAAATTCATCTTTTAACTAAAATATCAATACCTATTTTTTTGAATAAATTTGAAATCCTTCTTTTTCTCATTTCAATGAGTGCAATCCAATTATCATGGAAATTCCTCTTTTCCCTAAATTAAATCTATTAAAATTCTTCTAAAAATTTACATAAAAATAACCATTAATTCCTTTAAGCTAAAAAATCCACTTTTCTCATCTAAACATTTGAATTTCAATATAGTAGGAATTCCTCTTTTATCATTTAAACTTATCTATGCAAAAAGATAAATTTAATTAATTTTTTCTCTTAAAATTTAAATAAAAATCTCCATTAATTACTTTGCACTAGGAATTACACTTTCTTCATTTAATAAATTGGATTCCAATATGGTGGGAATTCCTCTTTCATCATGAAAATTTATCTATACAAAAAGATAAATTTAACTATATTTTCTCTTAAAAATTAAATAAAAATCTTCATTAATTTCTTTGCACTAGGAATTATACTTTCCTTATTTAAATATTTGATTTTCAATATGGTGGGAATTTCTCTTTCATCATAAAAAATTATCTATACAAAAAGATAAATTTAACTATATTTTCTCTTAAAAATTAAATAAAAATCTTCATTAATTCCTTTGCACTAGGAGTTACACATTATTCATTTAATTAATTGGATTCCAATATGGTGGAAATTCCTCTTTCATCATAAAAATTTATCTATACAAAAAAATAAATTTAACTAAAATGTTTCATAAATTATACATTATTTTAGCATTCCAATTTTATTCTCTAAATCATTGGAATACATGGATTTCCAATGTTTTGGGGATTACTCTTTTAACATAAAAATAAACTACCAAAAATTTCTCTTTTTCCTAATTTACTAATTATGCATAATCATAAAACTAAATTTCTTACAATACATTAAAAGATTTCAATAATATTCAAAAGCCATTCAAATTAAAGCTTCTCAAGCTTGAGAGGGGTTGAGAAGAAAGAAACATTTAGAAATTATAGAAAAAAGACCATAGTCCACTCTTTACCTCCTAAAATGCTTGATTCTTTAGTCACTGTAGAGGCCCCCAATCAATTGGTTTGGTATGTTGTAGGAGTCACCAAGGAAGATTGAAGAGAGAGAGAAGCTCCAATCTCTTCAATTTTGTAGAGGTTTTTAGAGGGATAATAGAAATTAAGCTTAGTTTAGAGTAATACCGGCATAGTTTAGTTCACAGATAATAATACAAAGGAATGAGGGTTTATTTATAGGAGAGGGAGGCCACTAACTGAGTCCAACTAAATTCTAGAATTTTCAAGCTTCAGTTTGGCTGAATTTGGACAAGTTTTGGACCAGTTTGGCTCCCTTTTTGATTTGGTTTGATTTAGGAGAGAGGAGAGATAAAAATATACAATTATTTTTTAGTTTTAAACTCATCTAAGCATGTGAAATAGGCACCTCCTTAAAAGTCTCCCTTTTCCTTACACATGTGTCAAAAATACATGATTACTCCAAAATATATCATTTTTTTAATTAATACAACATAATTTTTAACTAATAAACCTAGTACTTGGTCAACTCTTCATCTTATGTGGGCATTTACTCATTTTTGGGTATTTTATTTTGTTCTTTGAATTTATCTTGTCCCAACACTTGGATTGCTCATAGTAAAAAAAAATTAAAAAATTTGGACCCTTAGGCTAAGGTCTTCTGAATCAATTTTAATTAATTCCAATTGCACCTTGGAAAATTTATTTTGATTTTCTGTTTCAGGGAAACATTTTTTTGATATTTGAAGAATTTATTTATCCAAAAATATCCCAATTTTGATTTACCACTCTCTAGAATTTTTTTATCTCACTAGGCAAAACAAGAAAAAATGATATTTTCTTGTATTCAGAATCATAGAATGATCACAAGGGATTGAAGTAGAGGCTTATTTGATATTCACGCTGAGGAGGAATCTTACACTCCTTCTGAAAGGAAGAAAACAAAGTAGGCCAGCCATGATATGAAGCGATGGCCAATGGCACCTCTGTTAAGCTTGCGTACTTGCTTCTTGTCAAGCTCTAGGAAGTGTCCATATTTCATAGCCATTGCTTCAAATCTTCTGAGCCACTTTTGTAAGGGCCTATCATTATGGTTGACGTACTCTAGGAGGTTGGAGGGCACTCACAATCTCTCATCAGTGTCTAAAAAGACATAGTGCGGCTTGATGTGGGTGTCCATGTAAGATAATGTGTTCACAAATAATTCTTCATGGCGGCAGAGTGTGGAGATCCAGTCGATCTCACGAGTGAACATTGCATTCAAGTGTGTGGCCTCTGGAAACTCGCTCTCACGGAGGAATTCCATGAGACGTTCATAGGAAGCCATGTGCCCTTAAGCTCGAGAGTGGAGGTGGCTTGTGCTGTTGAAAAATGACACATAAGGCCTTCAAAGTACTATTTATACAGCCATTAGTTTCCTGACACCACTGCAAACAAAGAATCCAGACTTCTAACTTAAACAATAATATGTATCGTAATGATTTTAACTTACAGCAAAACATTGCCATGGACACTAGATGTCGAATTTGCAAGGTAAATAACATTGTCTTGCACATCGACTAGAACAAGACTCCAATGGGCACTGCATCACATCCAAATAGATTTCTATTAGTTTCAAGCCAGATGAAAAACAAAATGCCTCCTTGCATTGTGGTGAATCGATTCATTGTGAAGCAAGAGCACGTGCCAAAGGAAGCACTATATAACTCGTGTATGGTGATTCGTATAAACATCATGCAAGAGAGATACAGAGACAAACTCACTTTTCATGATATGCCAAAAAATTACTCGAGCATCGTCCAGCTGGACCTCCCGAAACCAGTTCAGCACATCAAGGTAGGGAACTGACTCTACTAGCAAAAGTGTTGACACTAGCGAATGAATCTGGAACACCCGATACTGTACATCCTCAGGCAATTGCGAAATAACAAAACTTCACAAGAAAACATATCAAGAGTTAGACATAAACTTTTAAGAGCCAAGAATGAAAAATTGTGGGAGGAAAGAGAAAAGTGTATACCTTAAAACACATCTGAGCACTTTGTCATTGACTTTAGCTCTAGGATCAAACAAAATGTTTATCTCCTCAGCATGAATCGAGAAATAACATCTTTGCCCTCTAATATGATAGGGTACATAGAACTTCGGCAACAAAAATTGAAGCGCCGTCATCACTGTGACCCTGTGTGCATGGGCTGCAAGAATGTAACTATCCAAAAAAATTCAATCATCCAATCCTCTAAGGCCTCCTGCAAGCAAAACAAGGCCGATGCCTTCCACCTAAACAAAATTCCATTTCGCTCGCAAATTCTCCTGACAAGCCTCTGGAAAGGTAATCTTGGAATAGCAGCAGTCGGGTGCTTCATAAATCATGTGATTTCTCGCAGCACTGACGAATGCTCTGCGAAATGCCTTTGTCTAGGCTGCAGTTTGGATAATTGGAAAGGACTACTTGATTTCCTCGATCTTGAGGCATTCAGAATGTCCATCTTCTTCCCGCTAGATGAGGGACCTGCATTGTCCTTGGGTCTAGCTGTATGCCTTACATGAGCCATCTAAAAATGCAAGAAAGTGTAGAAAACTTAGCTATTCAGTAGTACACGATTAACAATTCACCATAACGTGAGAGAGGGTGGCCAAGAAAGCAATATGCACTTCCTCGCATTATGTTGAATCCATTTGCCATAACGCGAGCCACTGAAAGCACAATAGTCTTCCTCGCATTATGGTGAATTAATTGACACCAATGCGAGGTGGATTATCATGAATCCTTTGCCCTTTGATCTTGCATTATAGTGAATTGATTCACCATAATGCGAGACCAAGGGCCAGCCAAAGCAAAACAATCCTCCTCGCGTTATAGTGAATCGATTTACTACAACGGGAGGAGGATTATCGTGAATCTCTTACCATTCCATCTTGCATTTTGGTGATTCGATTCACCATAACACATGGAGCCGTATTGAGATTCTAATGGCCCGTCGTCTTCTTTAAGGTGAATCGAATCACCATAAAGCAAGATTCAATGGTAGAGGGCAAACAGTCGACGGGAATAAACAAAACAATCAAGGAATATACAAAAAACTAACAAAATAATCAAGTAATATACAAAAACTCACATTTCTAGTCGGAAGTTGGAAGGAGGCAAACAGGAGGACGAAATCGATAAGAGGACAAAAAGGTGGCATGATTAACGACTTTGATTAGTCTTTATAGCGTGTACACATGCTAGGTACATGGATGGCGGGTTGCCACATGGCATTCATGGAATGGTGGGTGAAAAGGCGGTGCCGACATGTCGCATAGCAGTAAAAATGGTTTTTAATTGCCTCTCTTGCTTTGATTAGTCTTTATAGCAAGTACATGTGTTAGGTACATGGTGGGCTGCCACGTGGCATTCATAGAATGGTGGGTGAAAATGCGGCATTGACGTGTCGCATAGCATTAAAAATGATTTTTAATTGCCTCTCTTGGATACCCATCCGGTCGTATTCTCATTTATCTCCCCACCACCAACGGCCTTCATCTCCATCAAGGACTATCCCCTCCAACCCTCCTTCATCAATCATCCTCCTTCATCGTCCTGTATCAAACGACAAAGACAAACCTCCAACCTCCTTCATCTCCATCAAAGATAACGACAACCTCCTTCATCTCCATCTCCTGCGACCAACGTCGATTCGTTTTCCTGGTATTTTTATCTCTTTTGTGCTTCCTTCTCCTTTTGTTATTTCGTTCTCTTGGTTTCATTCTTGTAGAACTCCTTGCTTTGTTTTTTCATGATAGAAACATTATGGTGAATTGAAAACCTATGACTTCTCGCATTATGGTGAATTGACTCACCACAATGTGAGGAAGACTATTTTAATTCGTTTGGCACCTCCTCTCTCAGTATGGGTACATGAGAAGTATCTTTATTTGTAATTCACCATAACTTGAGAGGCGGCGCGAAAGGATGCAAAAGTCCTCATGTAGCGATGAATCAATTTACCATAACGCGAGCGAAGGTCCCATAGGAAGCACAATATGCCTCCTCGAATTATGGTGAATCGATTCACCATAACACAAGAAGAGGTCCTTGACGAAGTTGCAATTTTATTTGCATTAGGGAAAATAGATTCACTACAACACGAGGAGGAATACCTGGCTTCCTCTGGCATCTCCTCTCGCGTTATGTTGAATCCATTCACCACACAGAGATTTGGTGTTTAAGACCGACTATCTCTTGGTTCATTGCTTGAACTAATAATTTCCATGTCTTATCTACACCCTTGAATTTAGCCATGGCGCAAGTTCAAGTCGAGTTTGATGTGGACAAAGAGATTAAAGAAACACTTGCAACTCTGTTGTATGACTTCCTCTACAAATGTGGACGTCATGATTTGCACCCTTCGATTTTGTTGATGTTCAATTGCGATTTTTCTCTCGAGGGTACACTTTCTAGCCATCCCGAATACCTTGAAGAGGCAAAGAAAGAGTTTGATGAGCTCACAAATGAAGATACAGTGATGATTGATGGGAAAAACTACATTCATTTTAATCTTAAGGTGTCGCTGGAGAAGAAGCAGAGGTTAAACAGGGATTGGCACAAGGTACCATGTGATAAGAAGAGAGCTTTGCCATGCCCTTTTCACAAAAGAAAATGCCGCTTGATGGAATACTCTTATGCCTTCTTATGCTTCTTGCACATGAACGTGCAATTAACAGATGAAGAATGTACAGAGCCGCATGCGACAAATGAAAGTGAAGACACGGTTTCTCGTCAGGCTAGTCCCACCGTTGAGGATGTTGCTGAAGAGGAGGACACTCCTCATGTGATTGAGGAGTTCAATGTTGAAGAAGAGAGGAAGCTCAGTGCGGCGGTTGATATTGAGCAGTGAGAGAACAAAACACTGACGTAGGCCAGCCTGTGATTGAATCAGATGAGTTCTCCCCCATTCCAACGCCATTGCTCCCCTCCTACCAAGTAGGAGATTCAGAGTATATATTGCTGACAGACATACAACATGTATTTAACTTAAGGGAGGACTATTGCATAGCCTTCATAGCCCAAAATTTGGAGGTTGATGATAATTTTGTAGATGATGATGGGATAGATAAGTACTTACTAGTGGATAGCCATGTGAAAGACACCGAGTTCCTATCTGCTGCAGCAACACTAAAGATGATCTATGCTGATGCCCTTAAATATGAAGGAAAAGATGCAACAGAGGAAGAGCTACAAGAAGCAAGGGAAAGATTGAATATTACCAACATTAGAGAGTTTAGGGATGTGCCAAGTAAGACACCGGAAACCATTCCTAGTTCGAGCACTAATTTATGGCAAGACGCCTTGCTATTAGCAGATGAGAACCAAGAGGTTATTATTTTTTCTTGTGTTTTCGTACTTTTGTTGCGGATTTGGCTTTATCAACTTTGTCCTGGATTGTTTGGTGATGTTGTTTCTGGGCTAATGCTCCTTTATTTTTTCAGTTGAAAATATATGAAGACACATTCCTCAAACGTGCTTCAGGCAAGTGTATGGCGGGATAGGAACATATATACATTGCCTAAAATGCCCTCAAATTGTAATATTTCACGCTAGGTTCTCCAAGGACAATGTAAGTTTTCCTCTGATGGCGATAAAGATTCTATCCAGATATTTAGGTGGCTATCACTTAAGGCTAAATGCAAACAAGGCAATACTTTTGGAGTGGCAAGCAGCTGTTCGATTTTTTGGGGAGGGACCAGGAGTATATTCATTGAGATGTAAATATTATTTAACATCATATGCTGCTTACGGCTTGGCATGTGGAATCACAGATCCTAATCTGTTGAGTGATTGCGGGAAGAAGCATCTTCTTAGAACAGCAAGGCCGATGGTCCCTGTTGTGCCATTGATAGAGAAAGAAGAAGATGTTGTAGAAACTTCATCAAAAAGGGCTTGGCTAGGGGATGTCTCTGCTCCACAACAATAGATTTAGATTGTTCGAGTTGTTAATAAGTTTCTTCAAATTTCTTGATACTCTTCTTCCTTACCATTAAAAACTATGAAATGTATATATATTGAAAACATTTGTATGGGACATAGATGAAAGCTCTTGTTCTTTTAAAATCTTTTGAAGTTACATCATTGTTTTATAATATGTATTTCAATGATTAATTTTCTTCCACACTCTGCCCTGGCTTTGTCGTTGTCTTAGCCATTCAGCATGATTCTGCCTCCCTTGTGAGGAGACATATATTGATCGTCTCCGTTCAGCCTGCATCTCTCTTATTGCACATGACATAGCTGATTTAGACTATTTGATCTTCACACGAGCCTTCACTTGAATTTGCCTATACCACCGGTCCACCACTGACATAGTTTCTTCATGGGATTACTTTTCTTCACTCCTCCTCCATGATGAGTGGCCCTTTGATAGGCACAACGTGCTTGCCAAACAATGAGATCTTTCCATTCCTTGGGTAGACCAAATCCCAAGGCTTCCACACTCTTCTGCAAAAAAGGGTCCATGTGCAT
Organism: Cibotium barometz; assembly: GCF_041138505.1. Lineage (NCBI taxonomy): Eukaryota > Viridiplantae > Streptophyta > Polypodiopsida > Cyatheales > Cibotiaceae > Cibotium > Cibotium barometz. The sequence continues at coordinate 15,702,837 of NC_141103.1, read as the reverse complement.
GCAAAATGTGCTACAAATGCTCAACACAAGAACAAGACATTTAGTATCGTACAATATATTTTGAACAACAATAAAAACTCAAAGCTGTAGGTATTCAAGTAATAACCATGTATTGTGTCAAGTTTGTCGCACCCCATGCCTTTTCATAGCTAGTGTAGAATAAAAACTCAAAGCTGTAGGTATTCAAGTAATAACCATGTATTGTGTCAAGTTTGTCGCACCCCATGCCTTTTCATAGCTAGTGTAGAATTGTGTCACAACTGCCTCAAATTTCTCAACATCCCCATCTTCAAACCTGTCTTTTTGCAACAAAGGTGCTAGGCGATCAAGTGCCAACCACGCTTTGGCCTTTTCCACCCTTGCTTGTCCTGAAAAGGCTCGATCAAGTACAACTGCATGAAGCTTTCTCCACACCTCAAAATCTGTACCCAGGTGACCTCTCTGGGTATGATTAGATAAGAACTTTCTAGCTTTTGCACCTCCAAAACATGGTTTGCTAGAAACATTTCCTGTCTTCCCTGATCTTTTCAAGTCCTTCTCAATCTTCACTTGACTACAATGTAAACCTGCATCTGAAAGCACTTGCTCTATTTTTTAATAGTTCTTTCACTCTCTAATGTTGGTTTCATAATCCATGCAAATTCAATGTACATGTAGACTAGTTTCTCAATTATTCTAACCAGTGCATGAAAAACACAAATATGAACTCTGATCAAAGGGATAGCAAGAATTGGATCCCAATTAGGATCCACTCTTGGAGCATCACGATTTGGGGCTTCACGCCTATTACTGTTTTCATTTAGGCATTTCCATTCTCTCTCTTTTCCTCCTTTTCAACCTCATATTCACCATATCCTTCTACATAAAGCTTTTCGCCATTCGATTGCTGCTAGATATTGGAAGGAAGCTCAGTCTGGTTAAAGTACCACTTTAGAATTTCATGGGTCTCTGTTGGAACGTGTTAACAAGAGGCCAGTTAAATTGTCTACAACATGCAATGGATAGCAACATAATATACTTTTTTTAAAAATGGATAGCACCTCACCTCAAATGCAGCCAGCCACCAAATCTCATTTTCGGATTGTACACTAAAGTGCCTCTCATCAGCATTAGTGATACTTGCAGAGAAGGCCAGGTGCGTAAAGTAGGCACGAGTGGCCTACTTTTGTGCTTATGCCAGCCATGTCACATATACCTTATGTATCTGTAGGTTTAAGTATCTTTTCTACAAGACTGAGCTGATTCTGCCTTGGGCTTATACCCACCTGAGCAAAGGCTTTGCCTTTACCCTTTTAGTTAGCAGAAACATGCTTGATTTCCTACATGTATGCTAGTTTGGTTTTGCATGATCTTCCACATGCATACTAGTTCGATTTTCTCAAGATTACTCTTCTTATAAGAGGACTATAACCAACTTAGCAAAAGTAGGGGCATTAGGGTTACCCTTGATTGTGAGCTGAAGTGTAGATGCACAACCTTGGTATGAATCCGGTAGAGCTGTGAGAACAGTAGAGACAAGAAAACTCTTCGGATAGGCCTCATTAAGACATGCTAGATGCTCCCTAAGATCTTTAATATTCCTTGTGAGGAACTCATCCCATTCGTCTTCTTCATTCATATGTTCGGACTCTAACTACTTACACACAGTTGCTCCCTGAGATCTTTAATATTCCTTGTAAGGAACTCATCCCATTAAATCTTCCTCATCAAGACATTCCTTGTGAGGAACTCATCCCATTAAATCTTCTTCATTCATATGCTCACACTCTAACTACTTACAAAAGTAGGCCACTCGTTCCTCATTTACGCACCTGGTAAAGTGCACCTCGTTTATGCACCTGGTAAAGTGTAGAAAGCATATCCCAAAGCATGCTGCATAGTTTTACAAGAGTGAATATGAGGAATAATGCTGCATTTTCTGAATGTAGCACCTAGCATGCCTAGAAAAAGGTATTTAAAAGATGTCGATTTTATCGCATATCCTTAAACCCTTACAAATGCCAATTTTGGGTGCATGTGCATCCCTGCCATAACACCTAGCTTATTCTGCTATGGGAGGTATAAAGAAAGATGCGACAATTACATCAAAACTCATGTCACCATCCTATACTATGTTGTTATGCGGTCAAGACATGACATGCCTCAATGTCGATAATAACATTCTAAAGCCCTTTTGCAAACCAATACATGGTGTATCATACGGGACCACAAATAGGTAGCTGGTCTCATCAAGCTTATCCTCAACAAAAAGAATATCAATATAACCTATCATTTAGCCTGCAAATAACTAATCTCTATTGAGAAGGCAAATATCCCAACTACTTGCAAATCATACCAACTGAATGCAACTGATATGGTTGTAGTTCATACCAACAACTGATATGGTTGCAAATCATACCAACTGAATGCAACTGATATGGTTGCAAATCATACCAAGTGCTATGGTTGCAAATCATACCAACTGAATGCAACTGATATGGTTGCAAATCATATACCAATTGATATGGTTGCAAATCATACCAACTGAATGCAACTGATATGGTTGCAAATCATATACCAACTGATATGGTTGCAAATCATACCAACTGAATGCAACTGATATGGTTGCAAGTAAACCACTAATGACAAAGGAAACCTGCAAAGTGTATGAGAAATTGCAGAGGGTAGAGTGTAAAAATCATACTTAGCAAGAATACATAAATCAATGACAATGTTGATGATGCTATTGAAGTTGTTGAAGATAAGATCGAAGATGCGATGCTGAGGGTGATGATGGCCTTCTCTGCACTCCAAATATTGCCAGTGATCTGCACAAAACCCAAAATCAAACAAAAATAGTTCGAACTAATGATAGTTCCCTAGGATGCCAGTGAAAACCTTATAGCATGTGAAAAAACCCCGAAACACGTCTGAAATGCGCATGAAATGCTATAAAACATGCTATATGGTATACCTTCTCTACCTAAGAGAATAGCCCAATCGAAGACAATCAAAAGAGGAACTCGAGGAGAAGATGACAAGGCGACGAGAGCCAAGGGAACCTGCGCTAATACTAATTGTTGGAGTGGAGATCAATGTAGCAACACACACATAGATGTAGCAAACAATTAGGAGAGATAGGTAGAAGCTACACAACACTCAAAGTAGATGGATGAGAATGAGTGAAGTACAAGTGAAATGATATGATAAGATCACTTATGTCACACACTCATAACAGTACACATTATGCTCATAAGAGTGTGTATATACACTCAAGGGGAAAAAAACCTCCTAAAAAGGGTTAAAGTGCCTCAGTCGCTAGCCTACTTCCACACAGCAATACCATATAAATGCTAGAGTATAATATAACACATAACAAAGGGCTCATTCTACCCAAATTCTACACTTTATTGAGACTAATTATGCCATTTGCGTGGTCAATTTTGAATTTTTTTTTGTGGGTTTTGTGTGAATCATGTTTATTGGCCTATGTCAATAGGCACAGTATAGCATTGTGTTATCGATTCCAATTATAACTTATCAAGGCCAACTATGACCTTAGCATTATGTTATTAGCCTAGGCCAATAGGCAGGGTATAGCAGTGTATTATCGATCCAAATTATAAGTTATCAAAGGCCAACTATGACCTTAGCACGATTTTAGTTTTTTTCTTTTTTTCAGTGTTTTCAAACGTGTCTTGTTATTCATACTATGATACTAGTGTTTGCAGCAATACAGTAAAATTTGCTATCATTTTGTACTAAATAATAGGTAACAAGCGCGTGATAATTGCTGTCCACGCAGTTCTGCTTTTCATGCTTTCCAGGATGGCAGCGAGCGATGCATCATTTAATATTAAGTAATAACCGCGTGATGGATTGCTGTCCGCGGAATTCTGCTTTTCATGCTTTTCAGGATGGCTTTTCAATGCCTTCTCGTATTGAGTCGTGAGCATCGCCTCCTCCTTCACAGATGCGCCGATGATGATCATGAACAGCAGCAACGCGAGCCCCTCCCGCTTGCCGTCGGCCACCTCCAGTATGGCCACAGTCTTGCGACAGAAGCTGAGCGAGGAGGAGCGGACCCACTACAGGACCCTGACTCCCATTTGCTCCCGCTGCTCCGGCAGAGACACAAAGTTCCGCTACTTTAGCAACGCAAAGACCAGGCGCAACCTCCAGGCCCGATACCGCTGCAGACCCTGCAAGCTCGAGTTCACCCTCGACGGCAAGCACCGCAACAAGCAGCCGAAGCAGGAGCCCGCGCAGCAGCGCCAGAAGAAGAAGAAGCTGAAGGCCTCCGCCCTTCAGCTCGCCGATGATGGAGAACATGCGTACAGCGTCCAGAAGCAAAAGATGCTGCAAGAACAGTACCCTCCCGAGTTCATATCAGCAATCAGAGCACAACTCCTGCAGATGCACATGCAAGAGCAGAAAGGCTCAGGGGAGCTTCGGCCAGTGCCCGCCCCGGCGCTTCCATTCCCCTTGAACACCCATGTACATGACCAGCAAGGCATACAACAGGCAGAGACGATCGCAGTGCCCGCCCTGGCGCTGCCATTACCCTTGAACACTCATGCACATTACCAGCAAGGCGTACAGCAGCCAGAGATGATGCCTGTAAATCCACCTGGAGCACATGGAGAACAACAGCATCTCCAACTACATTTGGATCACTTGTGTGGAGACAAGTTGATGATGATGGACGGCACATGGGATGCCCAACAGCAGCTCTTCCAACCCCTTTCTGAGAACTGCGAAAATTTTGACCAGTCCATATCTATGCAAGCAGGATGCGAACACACGCAGCCGGGAAATGATCAAACATGGGACGTACAACATCGGCTCCTTCAGCCCTACTTTTAGAACCCCCAAGATTTTGACCAGTCCATCTCTATGCAGGCAGGGGGCGACCGGTCTTGGGAAGCGCAACAGCAGACATGGGATGCAAAACAGCAGTTGCTCCAACCCCATGTTGAGTACCCCAAGCATTTTGACCAGCCCATATACATGCAGTCCGGGGACGAACAGATCATGAATGTACAGGGTGACAGCAAGATGATGATCATGAATGTACAGGGTGACAGCCAGATCATGATGATGATGATGGATCAGAGAATTCTCACTGTGATGCCAGATGATGACGATATTCCAGAACTCAACACACAGTCTCCATCATTCAGGCTTGGGCAGCAAGAAGAGTCCTTGCCAGTGGAAGAACTGATGCCAGATGATGACAATATTCCAGAACTCAACACACAGTCTCCATCATCCGGCCTCCGGCAGCAAGAAGGGTCCTTGACAGTGGAAGAACTGGATCTACATACCAACAGTTGCAAGAGTGGATCGACATGGACATCATAGACAATCATCATGACGACTTCATCTTTCAGAACGGTAAAGCATGTCCAGCAGCTCAACCTCCGGACGAGCACTTGCTTAAGAGTGCAGCCAATGATTATCATGAATGCATACTGATCAAAGACTTAGGACCCATGAATGCTATGCCTTTGCAATGGAAGATCATCGATAACTAGTTATAGCAGATAGCGCCCTTTTTATGGAGCTGCAACCAATCGAGGCACCTTACAACCATGATGATGATGATGATGATTTTTAAAAGTTGCCTAGCATTATATGAAAACTTTCATGCTATCCATTTCACCATGGGTATCATGTAGTAGTGTCTTGAGCCAAAGTTTCACCTTCAGGATCTCTTTTTTTCTTGATAGATTCTTCATAAAGTGCTTTCCCCCTTGTGTTTATATCATGTGTCACTTATACCATCTTCACTTCTTCACAGGCTTTCTTTGACTTTCTTGATGGTGGTACTAGGAGAATATATCTCATCTTGATGTCCACCCATTCCACAGGATGAAGAAGCTTGTTATATCTCCAATGTAACCTCTTCAATGTTTGCATGTCCTTGCATATGATTATCAACCTGTGTGCATGTGCAGCTATTAACATAATAGTGTCTTGAAATAATTCTATGAGGAAATCCTCTACTATGTCATGGAGGGTGTAGACTACACTTCTCTACCACCTTAATCCAAGTGACCATTGATCATAAATCTCTCTTAGGAGTGGTTGAAATGGTTCCTTAGGGATTGCAAACCCTATGGCCTTCTAAGCTTGTCTTATCTACCTTATATCACTTACGTTTTGAGTCAATCTTCTTTTCTTTGATTGGTTCAATATGTGCAATAGATTTCCCTTCCTTGGATGTGAACACTACAGCACATCGGAAGCTCATGGGCATTTTTTAGGAGAGTTTCTACAACATTTTTAGAAGGAAAATGTTGGGGGTATTAACGCTGCTGAGTAGCAAAAACACGTTGTTGAGTAGCGCTCTTATTAACGAAAAAACACTGCTATACTATAAAAATATCCCGCTTCTTTTGCCACCGCGTCATTTTTCTCTTTTGAATGCATTAAACTTGGTACTTTGAGTTTTTTTTGCAGGTTTATGTCTAATCTTTCACTTCTCCCTCTCCTACCCCATCATCCGCAAGCTTAAACAAGGTATGTCTTGCCTTTTTCTTTATCTCCTATGCAAACAAGCTTTCCATGAAAGCTTTCTTAATTTACAAGTATTTTCCTTATCTTTCCTCTCTTTTAAGTTTTTTCCTTATCTTTCCCTTCTTATTGAAGGTTAACCCTAACCCTATATTCTACATAAAAACCCTAATTAAAAGCTCTCCATTAAAGCCTCACAAGGTAAGAGATCTTAATTTTTCTTAATACTTGTTTTCCTTAATTTGATTTGATTTTATAGGTTTTTAACACATATAAGCCTCACAAGGTAATAGATCTCTTTCTTGTATGTTTCTTCTCTTATGCTTTTACATGTTTATAAGTTTTAGGGATTTTAAGATTATGGTTTCTTATTAATACTTTTTTTCTTAATTTGGTTTGATTTTGTAGGTTTTCAACACATACAAGCCTCACAAGGTAAGAGATCTCTTCCTTGTATGTCTCTTCTCTTATGATTTTACATGTTTACAGGGTTTGTAAGTTTTAGGGCTTTTAAGATTAGGGTTTGTTATTAATACTTTTTTTCTTAATTTGGTTTGATTTTGTAGGTTTTTAACATATACAAGCCTCACAAGGTAAGATATCTCTTTCTTGTATGTTTCTTCTCTTATGCTTTTACATGTTATAGGGTATGTAAGTTTTAGGGCTTTTAAGATTAGGGTTTGTTATTTTTTCCATGCTCTTTACGGATAGCCTTTTGAGAGCTATGCTTCTCTCAAGAGGTAGCCATATAACTTAGCCTCATGCATGAGGCTAGGACATAACACTTATGCATAAGGCTAGTGTATAAGCCTCATGCATGAGACTTATGCATTAGCCATATTCATAAGCCTCATGCATATATAAGCCACATGCATGAGACTTATGCACAAAGTCTCATGCATAAGGATTATGTATAAAGCTTATGCATGAGGCTTAAGCATTAGCCATAAGCCTCTATGCATAGTCTCTATGCATAGTCTTTAGAGAGCTATGCATCTCTCAAGAGGTGGCCGTATGCATGAGACATGCATTAGACATATGCATAAGCCTCATCTCATGAGGCCTATACATTACCATGCCGGGTAGCTTCCAATGCATGCCAGTAGCTTCCAATACATGTTAGGCTACCTAGGCATGCCGATAGCTTTCAATGCATGCCGATAGCTTCCAATGCATGTTGGGTGCTACCTAGGCACGCCAATAGCTTCCAATGCATACCACTAGCTTCCAATGCATGTTGGGTGCTACCTAGGCATGCCGGTAGCTTCCAATGCATATCGATAGCTTCCAATGCATGCCGATAGCTTTCGGGGACTAAGAGTTTTAAGTATGTATAAAAGTTTTAAGTATTTATGTTTCTTCTTGGATGGATGGAAAATAACTTGCGTGCAATGTTACATAAACTGTATCTTATCTTTTAACAAAACAAGGTTACCTTAAATAACAACATAAAATCAATGTTTTTTATATATATATCTATAGCCTCTATAGCTTCAAGCAGTGGACCGCTCCCCTACGCAAGATGAATATGATTTTGCATTAGAATGGGGTTTGGAAGCTCTCTTTGTTGAAAGGGTGTAAGATGAAGGATCGATTGTTATTACTAGAGGACATGCTTGGCAAGTAAGTACATTCCTAAAACCATAACCTATTTGTTTTTGCAAAATTGATTTTCACTTGTGTTAGTTTTACTGTGTTTTAGGATCATGTTACTACAAACGGTGTTACTACAAACAGTGGTGCAAATGTGCAAGCAAGAAGTAATGGAAATGTGAGGGAAGAGGATATAATTGAAATGTATGAGATGTAGACCTCTCAATGTAGCCTCTAACTCCATAGATTTTCATTATGCTTTATTTTGTATATGACCTTTTTGGACTCATACACTTTTATAATTTCACCAAGTATTGTAATAGAATTACAATACGAGTTACTACAAACGGTGGTGCAAATGTGTAAGCAAGAAGTAATGGAAATGTGAGAGAAGAGGGTGGAGATACAAGGGACAATAATAATCAAAATGCATGAGATGTAGATCCCCTCAATGTAGCCTCTAACTCCATAGATTTCAATTATACTTTATTTTGTATATGACCTTTTTGGACTCATACACTTGTGTAATTTCACCAAGTATTGTAATAGAATTATGACATTTACCAACCCCATGAATTGCAATTGTCTTTTTTTTTAAGTATTTGTAAAGTTTTACATTACATGTGTCCATGATGATAGTGAGTAGGACATGAACTTGTGTTAGCTTTACTATATTTGTATTTAAAATTTTTTTTGGGGAAGATAGGGGAGTGATCACAAGACTCCCCAGTCTTCCCCAGTCTTTTTTTAACACAATTCTATCATCACTGCTTAGCAGCAAAAATAGCAACGAAAATATCGCTACTCAGAGTGATGTTCCGTTGTAGTAAAAACAGTAGTTTTTTAGCAACAAAATGGGCCCGACATCTCCCTACCCTTCTAGTTATAAAAGCACAACTATTTTTGCCACTACACCCTCATTTTGCTGTATAGTGAAAGCTCTAGCTGATGTAGAAACTTTTACAATTGGGGGACGTCCTTTTCCACTCTTCCTGAAAGTTGACTTTATTCTTGCCACCATGAAAAACTCCAGAAAGAATGAGAGGGAAAAATGACTCTAATACCTAATAGCCCCCAAAAGTGATTTGGGGGGATGGCAAGATTGAGGAGGTGATGAAATCACATTTCAAGGTGACTCACTTCAAACAAAAGCGTAAATGTAACAATAGCCACCTAAAGAGAAAAGGCTATGTCAATGGTGTCCTGAAACATGCTAATCGCATGTGGAGGCTACTCCTTTAGTAAAGACTCAAGAAGAAAACGAGTGATAAAGAGAAGTCTGGTTACCTATTTTCTTGTTGAGCAAAACTATAGCTTGGAAGGGTAAGCTGGCACACAGAGAGCCTACTAAAGATGGAGAGCTTGGTGAAGAAGGAGAGCCTGTTGAAGAAGCAGCACAAGGGGCCAACAATATTTGTGTGGTGTCAAAAACTATCACGCTATGTGTATACCTCATAGTTCATAGTACATATATCTCATCAACAGATACATATGATCGTGTGGGTAGGGTCTCATGACCGACCTACCATATGGGATACTATATATGGGTGGATTTGTGGAACTCCATAATCATCGAGTTCCTTGTGTTCAAGCACTCTTGTAATTAAGACATCCTCCATCTAGAGTCTATTTAGATCACCATCAAATATTCTCCTTACCCAGAGCACGCAGGTGTGCAAACACCATTAGCTTGTAATCAAGTTTTTACAAGCAGTAATATTATTTACTCTCCACTTCTTTCTACAATTTAGTGCTTTGTATTGTGTTGATCTAACTTCTTTCTCTATGTATTCTTATAATTAACTTATGTCCACACATCACTACCACATCTAAATGGCTATAAATCCCCCTTATAGGTGATCATGTGAACATGTAGAGGGATCATGTCGCTGAGCAAACCCCAAATGAAAATAAGCCCAAAGCTTCGCAAAAATCTTTAAACTTCTCTTTCGAGAGAGCCTTCATGAACATATCTACTACATTGTCCAAATATAATCCAGGCTAATCTCTCCTGCAAAATGAGCCTCTCCTTGACATAATCATAATTCACCTCAATGTACTTTATGTGAGCATGAAATATTAGGTTCCTAAAAAAAATATCATGCACTCTGATTGATAGTGAAAATGGAAATTAGGGGTCCTTATCTAAAATCAAGATTTGCCAAAAGGCGTATGAGCCATACACACTTCACAGTTGCTAAAAATATCTAAATCTTGGTTTTAGACTAATGTCTAAGACCAAGATTTACCAAAAGACTTATCAGCCATGCACACTTCAGAGTTGCTGTAAAAGCAGCCTTGTACTCAACTTCACAGGTCGAAGTGGCCACTATTGGCTACTTCTTTGATTGATTCTTATTGAGCCATGATACACATGAAGCACTAAGATGAAAGAAAAATATATTAGTGGATAGTCGTGTGTCATAACATCTAGCCCAATCGAAATCATTCAACACTTGTAGTTGATTATCACCCCCCTTAGCATGGAATAGGCCAAGGGACTGAGTGCCTTGTTAGTATCTAAATACTTGCTTGGCAGCCTTTACTATGCATAAATTGAATGTATGGACTCTTATTACATAGATAGATAAGGCACCCAACCGGCTCTACGAGACGAGAGGTAAATTACTAGAGTTATCAATATGACTGTTGGGAAGCATATAGACAGGCAAACTAGAGAGTTTTATATTCTAGGGAACTTGGGAAACTATGCAACTGAGTCTACTAAACTTGGAAGGGTATCATTTTTCCATTTTTGGTATCATTCTATTTTTTATAGTAATCATTTGCTATGTGCCCTGGTTTGTCACAATAATAACACTCTATGATATATGCATTTTGATTTCTTTACCAACCATCTTGTCCTCTCTCGCTTTCCCTACCTCTAGAGTGGCCTCTTCCACTTATCTGTACTTGATTCTTATTACTGCCCATGGTTATGGTTTCCAAACTGACCTCCACCTCGGTCTCTAGATGATGATCTTTCTCTGTCGCTACTTACATTTGAGTAGAAGGCATGCTCATGCAAATTTCTAGACTCTCCTAATATTCATTCCTCACAAATGAGAAGAGGAACAATTTTCTAAAAAATAAGAAAGTTCTCTTGAACTCCAATGGAGGTCTGAAATTGGCTATATATTCCTTGTTAAAACCATTCAAGGTTACCAAAACCATATCATCATCATCTACTAGTGATTTAGTAGAAGAAAGGATGTCTGCAAGCCCTTTAACCTTCCACCACACTGAGTAATCATTTATACTCAGCATCCCTCCATTGATCACAAAATCCAGCTCCTGCTTCCACTATATCTTCCGAGCTTGAGTGTTTTTATTGTACACCTTCACCAAGGTATCCCAATCCTCCTTATGCATTTGTGCATCCTATATATGCACATAACCATAGAGTCTATTACCTTAATAGACAACTAGTATAACATCTTTCTGGCTCTTCCATACCATGATTTATATGCCTACAAGGGGTGGGATTTTCTTCACCAACTCTAGCTCCTTTTCATCACCTGTGATGAGGAACTCTCGAAATCCTTTTCCCACAAGAGAAATTTTCATCTTGAACTTCCATTCTTGGAAGTTATTCATGTTTGGCTTTTCACTCACAATATGAGAATATGGGATAGAATGTCTGATATTACCTATAGCAACTTAACAAATGGTCCTTTCTAGAAACTTCCACACTTGCATCCAACACTTCTAGAATTCCCTTCATGTCGTATATTTCTAGGCAAAACATCCTAAAATTCCTTGAGCAAGGCTATAAAATCTCCTTATTATTTTACTGAGGGGTGAGGTCTTTGGCAAAATAAACACTAGCTTAGGTTCTTCACAAGAGCCCATGAAGTTTAGTTCTTTGACCTTTGGGAGGCTACCATATGAAGTATGAGGCTTGTATCACACGCATTCAAGAGATAATTAAAAAATCTTTTACTTATAAAATTTTTCATGAATAAAATGACCGCTTTTTCTTTATGGAGGTGTGTGTTTTTTTTCAAAATCAATTAAAAAAACCCCTTCTCTAAATTTACTTTAAAATTTTGAATTGAAAATCCCCTTTCGTTTGAACTTGCGTAGTTTACTTACATATTTTAAGTGAACCCCCCAAGCTAGGTAAGAACCCACAATGACTATTTGTTTGGTGAAGTGGATAGCATGGAAGTTTTCATATAATGCTAGAGGTACGCTCTAAAAAATAGGGCTTGCAACAATGACTACTTGGCTAGTATGAAAGTTTTCACATAATGCTAGGTAGGAACCCTTGGCGAAATGGATAGCATGAAAGTTTTCATATAATGCTAGGCAAGTTTTAGAAATATTTAAATATCATTGGAAAATATAAGGCCACCAGGTGAAATGGCTAGTATGAAAGTTTGCAGATAATGCTAGGATACCTACACGAGTAAAGTAAAAGCATGGCAAACGCTAGAAGAAACTAATTAATTCCATAAGAATATTAGTGATTCATCAAAATTAATATCACATATGCAGCTTGGGTTGGCAGATTGAACCGCAACTTCTGCTTTTCCATCGTCATGTCCATTCACTTCTTCTGCTTGCTGCTTGCCTTTCTCTTCATTAGGCTCCCCATATGATGCAGCAGCCTCCTGTTGTGGATTGTCGTGAGGACTGCATGTGGTGGGGACATGCATCGCTTCTCCATTCATATTGCAGGCAGTGGCGACATGCATTGCTTCCGCCGCTTGCCCGAACGTGTTGGTGGCCATGCCATCATTCGAATTGCAGGTGATTGGGACATGCATTGCTTCTCCGGCTTGCAGCTCGCATGTGTTGGTGGCCATGCGCCCATCATCATCATGGTTGTAAGGTGCCTCGATTGGCTGCAGCTCCATAAAAAGGGCGCTATCTGCTATAGCTAGTGATCCATGATCTTCCATTGCAAAGGCATAGCTGGTGATAACAGTGGGTCCTGAGTCTTTGATCAGTATGCAGTCATGATAATCATTGGCTGCACTCTTAAGCAAGTGCTCGTCCGGAGGTTGAGCTGCTGGACATGCTTGACCGTTCTGAAAGGTGAAGTCGTCATGATGATTGTCTATGATGTCCATGTCGATCCACTCTTGCAACTGTTGGTATGTAGATGCCAGTTCTTCCACTGTCAAGGACTCTTCTTGCTGCCGGAGGCCGAATGATGGAGACTGTGTGTTGAGTTCTGGATTATTGTCATCATCTGGCATCACAGTCCTTATAACCAGTTCTTTCACTGGCAAGGACTCTTCTTGCTGCCCGAGCCTGAATGATGGAGACTGTGTGTTGAGTTCTGGAACATCGTCATCATCTGGCATCACAGTGAGAATTCTCTGATCCATCATCATCATCATGATCTGGCTGTCACCCTGTACATTCATGATCATCATCTTGCTGTCACCCTGTACATTCATGATCTGTTCGTCCCCGGACTGCATGTATATGGGCTGGTCAAAATGCTTGGGGTACTCAACATGGGGTTGGAGCAACTGCTGTTTTGCATCCCATGTCTGCTGTTGCGCTTCCCAAGACCGGTTGCCCCCTGCCTGCATAGAGATGGACTGGTCAAAATCTTGGGGGTTCTGAAAGTGGGGCGGGAGGAGCCGATGTTGTACATCCCATGTTTGATCATTTCCCGGCTGCGTGTGTTCGCATCCTGCTTGCATAGATATGGACTGGTCAAAATTTTCGCAGTTCTCAGAAAGGGGTTGCAAGAGCTGCTGGTGGGCATCCCATGTGCCGTCCATCATCATCAACTTGTCTCCACACAAGTGATCCAAATGTAGTTGGAGGTGCTGTTGTTCTCCATGTGCTCCAGGTGGATTTGCAGGCATCGTCTCTGGCTGCTGTACGCCTTGCTGGTAATGTGCATGAGTGTTCAAGGGTAATGGCAGCGCCAGGGCGGGCACTGCGATCGTCTCTGCCTGTTGAATGCCTTGCTGGTCATGTACATGGGTGTTCAAGGGGAATGGAAGCGCCGGGGCGGGCACTGGCCGAAGCTCCCCTGAGCCTTTCTGCTCTTGCATGTGCATCTGCAGGAGTTGTGCTCTGATTGCTGATATGAACTCGGGAGGGTACTGTTCTTGCAGCATCTTTTGCTTCTGGACGCTGTACGCATGTTCTCCATCATCGGCGAGCTGAAGGGCGGAGGCCTTCAGCTTCTTCTTCTTCTGGCGCTGCTGCGCGGGCTCCTGCTTCGGCTGCTTGTTGCGGTGCTTGCCGTCGAGGGTGAACTCGAGCTTGCAGGGTCTGCAGCGGTATCGGGCCTGGAGGTTGCGGCTGGTCTTTGCGTTGTTAAAGTAGCGGAACTTTGTGTCTCTGCCGGAGCAGCGGGAGCAAATGGGAGTCAGGGTCCTGTAGTGGGTCAGCTCCTCCTCGCTCAGCTTCTGTCGCAAGACTGTGGCCATACTGGAGGTGGGCGACGGCAAGCGGGAGGGGCTCGCGTTGCTGCTGTTCATGATCATCATCGGCGCATCTGTGAAGGAGGAGGCGATGCTCACGACTCAATACGAGAAGGCATTGAAAAGCCATCCTGAAAAGCATGAAAAGCAGAATTCCGCGGTTATTACTTAATATCAAATGATGCATCGCTCGCTGCCATCCTGGAAAGCATGAAAAGCAGAACTGCGTGGACAGCAATTATCACGCGCTTGTTACGTATTATTTAGTACAAAATGATAGCAAATTTTAGTGTATTGCTGCAAACACTAGTATGAATAACAAGACACGTTTGAAAACACTGAAAAAAGAAAACCAAAACTAAAATAGTGCTAAGGGCATAGTTGGCCTTTGATAACTTATAATTTGGATCGATAATACAATGCTATACCCTGCCTATTGGCCTAGGCTAATAACGTAATGCTAAGGTCATAGTTGGCCTTGATAAGTTATAATTGGAATCGATAAGACAATGCTATACTGTGCCTATTGACATAGGCCAATAAACATGATTCATACCGAACCCACAAAAAAAAAATTCAAAGTTTACCACACAAATGGCATAATTAGTCTCAATGAAGTGTATAATTTGGTTAGAATGAGTCCTTCACTGTCTTCGTGTTATGTGTTATATTATACTGTAGCATTTATATGGTAGTAATGTGTGGACGTAGGCTAGCGGCTGAGGCACTTTAACCCTTTTTAGGAGGTTTTTTTCCTCCAGTGTATATACGCACTCTTATGAGCATAATGTGCACTGTTATGAGTGTAATGTGCACTGTTATGAGTGTGTGACATATAAGTGATCTTATCATATCATTTCACTTGTACTTCACTCATTCTCATCAATCTACTTTGAGTGTTGTGTAGCTTCTACCTATCTCTCCTAATTGTTTGCTACATCTATGTGTGTGTTGCTACATTGATCTCCACTCCAACAACAATTAGTATTAGCGCAGGTTCCCTTGGCTCTCGCCCCCTTGTCATCTTCTCCTCGAGTTCCTCTTTTGATTATCTTAGATTGAGCTATTCTCTTAGGTAGAGAAAGTATACCATATAGCATGTTTCATAGCATTTCAAGCACATTTCAGACACGTTTCGGGGCTTGTTCACATGCTATAAGGTTTTCACTGGCATCCTAGGGAGCTATCATTAGTTCGAACTATTTTTGTTTGATTTTGGGTTTTGTGCAGATCACTGGTAATATTTGGAGTGCAAACATCTTCGATCTTATCTTCAACAACTTCAACAGCATCATCAACATTGTCATTGATTTATGTATTCTTGCTAAGTATGACTTCTACACTCTACCCTCTACAATTTCTCATACACTCTGTAGGTTTCCTTTGTCTCATTAGTGGTTTACTTGCAACCATATCAGCTGCATTCAGTTGGTATGATTTGCAAGTAGTTGGGATATTTGCATTCTCAATAGAGATTAGTTATTTGTAGGCTAAATGATAGGTTATATTGATATTCTTTTTGTTGAGGATAAGCTTGATGAGACCAGCTACCTATTTGTGGTCCTGTATGATACACCATGTATTGGTTTGCAAAAGGGCTTTAGAATGTTGTTATTGATATTCAAGCATGTCATGTCTTGCCAGCATAACAACATAGTATAGGATGGTGACATGAGTTCTGATGTAATTGTGGCATCTTTCTTCATACCTCCCATAGCAGAATAAGCTAGGTGTTATGGCAGGGATGCACATGAATTAGTGACACTTTCAGAAAAAGCAGCATTATTCCTCATATTCACTCTTGTAAAACTATGCAGCAGGCTTTGGGATATGCTTTCTGTACTTTACCAGTAGGTGCATAAAAGAGGTGCACTTTACCAGGTGCGTAAACGAGGCACGAGTGGCCTACTTTTGTAAAGTAGTAAGAGTGTGAGAATATGAATGAAGAAGATTTAATGGGATGAGTTCCTCACAAGGAATGTCTTGATAAGGAAGATTTAATGGGATGAGTTCCTTACAAGGAATATTAAAGATATCAGGGAGCAACTGTGTGTAAGCAGTTAGAGTTGAACATATGAATGAAGAAGATGAATGGGATGAGTTCCTCACAAGGAATATTAAAGACCTTAGGGAGCATGTGGCATGTCTTGATGAAGCCTATCCGAATAGTTTTCTGGTCTCTACTATTCTCATAGCTCTACACTTCTCATAGCTCTACACTTCAGCTCACGAATGAAGGGTAAACCTAATGCCCCTACTTTTGCTAAGTTGGTTATAGTCCTCTTATAAGAAGAGTAATCTTAAGAAAATCAAACTAGTATGCAAGTGGAAGATGATGCAAAAACAAACTAGTATACATGTAGGAAATCAAGCATGTTTCTGCTAATTAAAAGGGTAAAGGTAAAGCCTTTTCTCAGGTGGGTATAAGCCCAAGGCAGAATCAGCTCAGTCTTCTAGAAAAGATACTGAAAAGGGGGGTGATAAGCCTAAGAAGAAAGGAAAATGAAACTACTATTGGATGCTAGGCTATTATATCAATAAACTTAGAAAAAAGCTGGAGAAGGAGAAGAAGAAAGAGTTAGGCATGGTTGTGGTTGATGCATCAACACCAAGTGCGGAAAAGAAAGAGTCAGCAAACTATGTATAGGATGATTAGGCATTCATTGTGCACTACAGTGATGATCCTTCTATCCATGATTGTGTACTACATTTATGATCCTTCCATCCATGATATATTCATTGTGTACTACATTTACTACATCCGTGATATATCCATTGTGCACTACATTTATGATCCTTCTATCCATGATATATGCATGTCCATGATAGATTAGCATGTCTTGTACTTTGATAGTGATACTAGCAAGGTGCTTCATGCATAAGGCTCATGTATAAATCTTGTGCATGAGGCTTAGGCATTAGCCATAAGCCTCTATGCATAGTCTTTAGAGAGCTATGCATCTCTCGAGAGGTGGCCATATTCATGAGACATATGCATTAGCCATATATATGCATAAGCCTCATGCATGAGGCCTATACATTAGCATGTCGAGTAGATTCCAATGCATGCCCGTACCTTCCAATACATGCCAAGTGCTACCTAGGCATGTCGGTAGCTTCCAATGCATGTCGGTAGCTTTCAATGCATGCTAGGTGCATGCCGAGAGATTCCGTGCTACCTAGGCATGTTGGTAGCTTCCAATGCATGTCGGTAGCTTCCAATGCATGCTAGGTGCTACCTAGGAATGCCGGTAACTTCCAATGCACGTCGGTAGCTTTGACTTGGAAACTTGGTTAAAACTAGGGCCTTGCTAGAAATCCATGTTAGAGGTAGATTTGGACACTTGGCCAGGCCTTGTTACAAATTCATCTTAGAGGTTTAGTTATATGTGGCCAACGGATATGGACCTACAGTAGATCACGTTCCCCCTCCCCGCATAGCAAAAGTGTCCATCTCTAGCACCCTCTCTTGCTTAGCATCTTTATCTACATCAGCCTTTCTTCCCAAGTCAATGTTGGACTTGGATTCTTTGATATTATGTTGGAGTGGGTGTCCAAGGCACAATTGTGCGGGATACACTTTGTTGTTCCACTTGGAACTCCTACTCGGTGACGTTTTCCTGCTCTCCATTCATGGCTACCTCTAGAGCAATCACCACTATCTCCTCCATAGAATCTTTGAGTGGGAGGAGATTCTCCTCCATGTTTCCTACGTTGGAGTCGTTGAATGGGAACTTCACCTTCACCTTGAGCATGATCAAGCACTCATCCATGCGAAGGCCACATGACTTTTCAATGTCATGCAAAGAAATGACAAGCTCCCCTCCTACCACAACCGTACACATCGAGAGTCGATCTCTATCTTAGGAAGGGGGCAGAGTCATCTTCATCTTCAATGGCAGTGCCGCTTCCACTAGTCTCAAAGTGGCGCGGATTTTCTGTGAGTGCCAACGCACCTCCTCTGTTTTGCGACGATGAGGCTTTCATTGACACCTATGTGCATTGCACTTTGAGGCTTTCATTGACACCTATGTGCATTGCACTTCTCGTGGATGAATCCGCCAAGGCGCAGTTGTGGCATTTCAACCTCCTCTTCCTCCTCTCCTTCTGAAAGGAAGAAAACAAAGTAGGCCAGCCATGATATGAAGCGGTGGCCAATGGCACCTCTGTTGAGCTTGTGTACTTGCTTCTTGTCAAGCTCTAGGAAGTGTCCATATTTCATAGCCATTGCTTCAAATCTTCTAAGCCACTTTTGTAAGGGCCTATCATTGTGGTTAATGTACTTTAGGAGGTTGCAGGGCACTCACAATCTCTCATCAGTGTCCAAAAAGACATAGTGCGGCTTGATGTAGGAGTCCATGTAAGATAACGTGTCCACAAATAATTCTTCATGGAGGCAGAGTGTGGAGATCCAGTCGATTTCACGAGTGAACATTGCATGCAAGTGTGTGGCATCCGGAAACTCACTCTCATTGAGGAAGTCCATGAAACGTTCGTAGGAAGCCATGTGCTCTTAAGCTCTAGAGTGGAGGTGGCTTGTGTTGTTGAGAAGGAGTGAAAAATGACACATAAGGCCTTGAGAGTACTATTTATACAAGATAGTGGCCATTTCACACTGGACCAAAGAAAAAATGTTGATTTTTAAAAAGACGAAACCACCTCTTCAAGAAACCAAACAACATATTTTAAATACCGAAGTATCTCAGAAAATAATTTTTTATACAAAACTCCGATGGAGGGATATTACAAAATTGTTCCAGTGGATACTCATAGCTTAGATTCTTTGAACTAAGGTGACATCATCGGGCTCCCAATTCGAGGACACCTTGGTGTTTGCGTCCATCCTCCTTCCAACCTATATTCCAAACACCCAACACAGTAAGTGACTCCATAAAGGGGTGAGCAAATATAGAGGTTTAAATGTGTTACATTCCCGTAACGTCGCTACGGGCATTACCACAAGAGGGGACGGCCTCTGGCTCACCGGCCTCTGGCTCACCACCCAGCCATAGAGGAAGAATGAGGATTGCCCCTCATCCCCCAGGCTATATAGTGTGTGGCGTGCCGTCCACACTAGACTGGCTGCCCATGACTCCGCATGGGCGTCCTCTCCCACTGAACCCCGGATATGGCCATCCGGTCTGCCGCCGTCGGTCACACAGGCATTACAGCCTACGTGACATTACCCCCCCCTTAAGAAGAGTTTTCGTCCTCAAAAACAAACTGGGGAAACCTTTTGGAAATTGCACTACGGCGTTCCCAGGTTGCCACTTCCTCATCCCTATCTGTCCATTTAACAAGTACCTCCTGGTACACTTTATGTCGGGTTTGTCTGTCTCGATACCCAAGAATCCTTTCCAGTTCATGTGGTATCTTTGGTGGAGTGATCAATTCCACCAAAATATCTAGAGAAACTACGTTCTCTAACCCGTGAACTGATTTCTTCAGTTTACTAACATGGAAGACAGGATGAACTTGAGAACTCTCCGGTAACTCAAGTTTGTAGGCTACGTCCCCAATCTTCTTAAGGATTTTAAAAGGACCGCAATATCTAGGAGAAAGTTTATCACACTTTCCCGTTTTCATGGTTGCTGACTGCGCAGGAACCTTTAAAAATACAAAGTCACCTTCTGCAAAGGTCACTTGTCTGCATCCTTTATCGGCAAATGTTTTAGCGCGATCCTGTGCGCTACGGATGCTCTCGCGTGCAGCTTTGAGCATATCGTTCATTTATCAAGGAATTCCTTGACAGATTGAATCTTCTCCTTTTCCAGGCCTACAGCCATCGGAGATCTCGGCTGGAATCCATACATTAACATGAATGGTGTAAATCCAGTCGCCGCCGCTGAGTGTTTGGAGCTGTTATAGGCAAACTCCAATAAGGACAAGTATTCTTCCCAATTAAATTGCTTCTTACTAATATAAGAACGCAACATATCCTCTAGAATTTGGTTAACTCTTTCAGTTTGACCATCAGACTCCGGATGATCTGCTGACTCATACTCAGAGTAGTATCCAACTTTTTGAAGACTTCCCTCTAAAATGACTATTGAACTTTCTCTATCCGACACTATATCTGCGGGCAGGCCATATAGCTTGTAAAGATGTTCAATAAAGAGTTTTGCCAACTCTGGCGTTTTAACAGTTTTCTTCGTGGCAATAAACTTTGCCATGGTAACCTGTCCACTACCACCCACACCGAGTCATTCCCTCGACTCGTCTTGGGTAAACCGGTAATGAAATCCATGGAAATGCTTTCCCATTTCCCTTGAGGAATCTCCCTCGGATGGAGTAGTCCTTCACCTTAAGGCGTTCATGTTTATTGACCTGGCACTTACTGCATTTCAGCACGTAAGTTTGGACGTTCTTAAACAAACTAGGCCAATAAAACTGTCTTTTTACTAGTGCATAGGTCTTCTGAATCTTAGGATGACCCGCACTTGGACTATCAAAACTATACCCCGAAGACTCGGCTAGCCTAACTCTCGCCTCGCTACCCGCCGCACCTACGACCAGTCTCTCCGACGGACTAGCATTACGTGCCGGCGAGGAAGGTGGGCGAGGCTGTGACAAAGTGCATACGCGTACAGCGCGCCAGACCTCTGTAAAGATAGGATCATGCTCACATAAGCCATGATCATGCTCACACAAGCCATGATTTGGTATTTCAACCAAAACCTTAAGGCAAATTTCATGCCTTGATTTTGCATCATGTTATTAGCACAGAAGCTAATGTACTAGAGAGCACTCTAGTAGCGCAAGTTCTTAGACTATGCTACTAGATATTTGTAGACTACGCTACCATGTTGCTTCACCAACTTGTTAAAACTTCTGTTTGGAAAGCTCTACGGCCATAGGAGAAATAAACTAGAGCCAATCTAATCATGCATCACAAGGATTAGTTCCAAAGCTGAGAGATACTTTCTCTCTTAGAGTAACATTGTTGCACAAGCATATGCTCTAGAATTTTGTTGAGTTTCTAACTACCATCAATCTACGGATGGTTAAACTCCACTCTAACTCAGAGTAAATGTAAGTTTTGAAGATTTCCCTTCAAATATAACAATCAAACTTCTTATCTCTTATGCCATACTATATCTGCTGTGCGGGCAGACCATATAGTATGTGGAGATGTTTGATAAAGATTCTTGCACCACTACGGGTGTCTGGAGTTACATCCAATCACTTACAACTCTTTGTTGCTATTACCAGACACATCCCTTTCAGTATTGTCTGGACTCACACAACTATTCCAGTTTATGTGATATTTGAGGATATCCCTCCTTTCTCTCAAGAAAGGTTTTTGTCCTCAAAAACTCTACTCTCAAGCGGACTACGCGCTAGTGTCATAGGTCCAAGAACAAATCTAGACCGTGTTTAATATCATATGTTATATTCTTGAGTCCTTCCAAGAAACTTTTAAACATCTTGCAACGAAGATGTGGTATAGTGTCTACGCACATATGGTGGTACTATTGATAAACTGCTTTGCAACAGATCAGTGGTTTCACACTTGTAACAAAGTGCTTCATTGTTGCATATTATTACCCTTCATAAGCGGTTACACACTTATGAATCATTTGGGTGGGTTGTACCATTTATCAAGAAAAATTCCAAACTACTAATAACCACATTATCAATTTATAGATAATGACTGAGCTTGCTGCGAAGCCATAGGTTGCTAGATAATTGATGGTAATTACACAAGCCCAATGTCTCATTACATCATACATTCAATATAAATGCAAATATTATAGTACTTCGTGATGATGAATTTAGGAATTTCATCCTATCCCTGTTTGGTGTTGAAGTATAACTATGAGAACATTATTTGCTGCCTCCTCATTATAGCGGCAAAGCTACCTACCCATCATAGGTGGCAATCTCTACCAAGCTATAACCAATGACAAGCAAATAAACGAGTACTCTTGTAAGAACTTCATAACCATATCTCGCACCAAATTCATAATCACTACGGATTAAATGCCAGGGCTTGCAAATTGAATGTTATCTGATAGGTAGAGGGGATCATCAAACTACGGATGACCTCGACAACTCACTAGGACTAGTGATGTGTAACTTTTAAGTTACTCCACTCTCCTTGCTTATTCCATACCATCGAACAAATCGGTCCCTCGATTTGAGCAACGTCAACATATTTATGAGTACCTCAATACTCATGTATTGTGGTTCGGTAATTTAAATTGTTGATCTAGAGTATCTTTCACTCGAGGATCTTAATGTTATTAGCAGCTATGTATTAGTAGTGAGTAACTACGTACCCACTATCATCACACTAGTAGCTCCATACTAGTAGCTCCATACTAGTCTGTGAGTAACTTCGTACCCAATGGCGTACCTTCCCCGAGTGGGAGTACCATATACAACCATCTATAACAAGATGCTTAAGTCACTTGCTTAAGTCACTTGCTGCTAAGAAGTGACTACATAAATTGACCTTTCCATTGCACATTGCAGTACAATTTCTGGTATTACAACTCAAATTTTTGGACGTCCTTATCATAGAGGTCAACTTAAAAACTAGTGCATAGGTCTTGTGGAGTCTCGGCTGACCTAACCACACCACTGGTGACTTCTTACAAAAATGTGGCGCCGAAGTCACCACCTATGTACTTTAACTCCGTAAAGTACATGGTCTTCATCTATCATCTATGGAAAGTTGTAAAACATTCCTGCGATGGATTTTTATCACCCCAAAATTATTGTGCACTATTTTAGTGTGAAGAGCTTTTTTCCTGGGTACCATGGTTCACCCCAAGCTCATCTTTTGCTAAATTCTCCGATTTAACAAAAGATATGTCTGCCTCCGAACACTCCGGTTCAGCCCCAGACTTTGAGTTTACTTCTTAACACTCCGGTTAAGTCAAAACTCACCAGATACAGTAGGATTTACCACTAAGCTCTCCGGCTTAGCCTTCTATCCTAACTCAGCCCGAGTTTATGTACACTTCATATGTCGGATCCGATTAACAACAACCAGGATCATCTGGAGTGAGATACTACTCACTATTGCCATGTAAAACCTTATTAAATCCTAGAAATGCTCCACTCATTTCCCAGGGGTCATACGACTCATAGGGTTTACACGCACATGAACTTTGTAAGCAAAATAGCCTGTTATGCAATATTACAATTGCTTATGTAGGAAAGTAATTTATTTCCCAAATTCATATGGTAGCAACTAAAATGTGCTCACAATCGCACACTTATGTTGAACATAGGCAAGACTACGCTTGTATAGGGCGTCCCCCATGCATGAAATTGTCCAACTAAACTAGTCTTACTGCTAACCTCTAGATTTAGATCACTTCGGAACTAAATCACTTTGTTAGCACTAGTATACCATCATGGTCTTGCTACCTAGAGCTTCTCCGAACTCTGTAATTGGGTTTATCCCAACTTATGGCTATATTTGGTAATTTTCAAAGTTCAAATTTTATCTTGCACACTTTATCACTACAGACAAGTGTACATACAGACCTGCCAAAGAGACAAGTTACACGCACAAGCCTTGGCGTCCCATTCCACCAAGACTACAATCGATTCCGTGAGAATTTGATGTCCCATACCATCGAATTACCACCAAACCAATTGATGTGACATATAAAAAGGCTCTTTCCCCCCTCGAAAGATCACCACAAACTCTCGAGCAGTGGGATGTCGACGCATGGCAATAAAAAGAAGAGAAACCCATGCTTAGTAAGTTTAAGAACAGTTCTCTTTGATTAACTTCTATAAGGGCATTGAGCATTACATCTCAAAATTATACCCCTTCAGATTTACCTTTGATTTTACAAATCAATCCTAAATCTGCTATTATTATCTAGGCGTATGCTAATCCCTCAGATTAGTACTCCTAGATAAACCATTCAATTGAGTACTGCTAGCAGCACTACTAGCCCCTTTATCCCAAGTAATACACACCTTAGGGATTACTTTTACCAGGCAATGTACGTGACTAAATCAAATTAGTCACTACTCTCTAGGCCCAAGTAGTGACACTATTTTGTTACTACCAACAAGGGCCAGCTTGCCTCTACGGGCCAAGGCTCTCTTGTGGCTACAAACAGTAAGAAACTTGTTTGGACACAAGGCATAACCATATCAAGACTACGCTTGTACATGGATTCATTTTCCAAAGTTTATCACAATCTTCTAGCATTTGTTAAAAGATTGTGAAGGGTTATGAGCACTACGGCTCAATTAGGCTTACCTTGGTTTCTCGTGATAAGCACTTCGTCTAATTTGGGCACAACTGACGCCATTGCCGGTTCTCTTAGCCCAAGTAAAACACATT
Organism: Cibotium barometz; assembly: GCF_041138505.1. NCBI lineage: Eukaryota > Viridiplantae > Streptophyta > Polypodiopsida > Cyatheales > Cibotiaceae > Cibotium > Cibotium barometz. The sequence continues at coordinate 15,678,030 of NC_141103.1, read as the reverse complement.
GCAGTTTTAGATTTACACTATAGCCAAACTACGTGACTTTTATGGTCAATACTAAATCTATGCTCAGCTTAAATTTAGTCTCTCCGAACCAAATGTGTGATCTCCATATGTGCTAGTCTCGAGGCGCTACGGTCATAGACGTGTTCACTAAGCACAACGGCCATAGAATGGCTCTCTCTCGAAGGACTCGGCACTACGGCCGTGGGATTTGTCTCTCTCTTAGCACGCGGCGCTACGGCCATGTGCGGTGGGTCTCTTTCGTGGAAAAACAGGCACTACGGCCACACGACACGACGGCCGTGTTGGGTTTGTTTCGTGGGGTGTGTCTACAGAAGAACACATTTGTTTGTCACCACAGAACAAACACAAATTTGTCCGAACAAAAACTCTGACTCTAGCAAGACAACGTTCGCAAAAGTGTAAATTGAAATCTGGCGAGGCTACGCTCCCAGAGTCTTCATAACAAAAATAAAAATGGTTGAGAGGCTGTATTTTGCCAGATCTTTCCTCCCCATTCAAGAGAGGAATCGTTTGAAAATGTCTCATTTTTAATTTCATAAAAATGAACAATAAAAATATATTTAAAAAAATATATAGGTTTTTTAATCCTTTTTTTTTCTGGCCGTTGCAGTGCTTGTTGGCCGTGGCCCTGGCCGCCCTCTGGGCGGCGGGCACCGCCCGCTGGGCTGGCTTGGCCTGCCTGGGCGCCGCGCCGTGAGTGGGGTTGGCTGCCGCAGCCCTGGCCGCCCCGCTGGCATGGCCGCCCACTGGCTGGCTTGGCCTGCCTGGGCATCGCCGTGGGTCGCCCCCCCCCATTTGATGGCTTGCACGCGGCCTGCTCAGGTACAAGCAAACAGGGACAACAGTCATTTTCATGAGACGTAGTCTCTTCGGCCATTCACAGCAGCTTCAAGTCGTGAGGGGGCTGGAGTAAGCCGTGGGGCTACTGCTTCGCGTTTCCAAGGCCGCGTGGCAAGCCCAATCTCACAAGGGGCTGCTGTTCGCATTCCCCCACACAATGCAAGTCGCGACTTCTCTCTCTTCGCCTTCAGCAGCAGCAGCTCCACACAACGCAAGTCATCGCAGCCTAAGGTTGGCCACGCAGCCATCGCATTCAACAGCCACTTTGGAAAGGCCTTCGCACAACAACCCTCCTTATCGCAAGGGTCTTCGCCCTCTCAACCTCCACGCGCCCGCCATCGCCTTGTTGGTAGCGCAAGTAAAAGCGTGGGGCTGTGGGGCTGCTCTTCGCCCCCCCCACCCCCACACACAGTCCAATTTTTTCTCTACATCGAGATGAAAATGGCGCACACATTGATTTCGAAAGGAAAAAAAAATGAAATAGCTTACCTGCGATTCGTTTGCTGTGTGTGACCAGGAGAGAGAGAGAGAGAGAGTTCTTCCCTTCCATTCTTCCATGGCTGCCTCCCTCCACACCCTCCATTCGAGATAAGGGTGAGAAGATTGTGGATGAAAACCATCGAGTGGGCTCCGGTCCCCCGTTCACACGCGGACTCTCACGATTCCCTCGAACCACGCTCTGATACCAGTGTACATTCCCGTAACGCCGCTACGGGCATTACCACAAGAGGGGACGGTCACCACCCAGCCATAGAGGAAGAATGAGGATTGCCCCTCATCCCCCAGGCTATATAGTGTGTGGCCTGCCGTCTCCACACTAGCCTGGCCGCCCATGACTCTGCATGGGCGTCCTCTCCCACTGAACCCCGGATATGGCCATCCGGTCTGCCGTCGATCAATCACAGGCATTACAGCCTACGTGACAAAATGTCAAACAATCCTTACCTTCCCACCTTGCACATTGAAGCAAGCATTATTGATTCCCTCAAATCCCAAAATGTGTAGGTGATCTCAAAGACGTTCAAAAGGCTCCAATGCTACTTTCTTGCAGAACCACTACCCCCACATTAGGTAGGACTATAGAGAGATATATAGGCTCTATAACCTCCTCTTAATCTTGTAAGGGTATCCATGCACCCTTCTTCCTCATCCACCACTCGTAACAGAAACGAGTACACAAAGTGCTATGAGCTCGCAAGAATCAAAAGGAGACACTAGAATGCACTACATTGCACCTGCAATTCTATCCTTTGTGCTCCCTCTCCACAATGTCCCACCCTTGTCAAGAAAATTGACAATCTCCTCATAGCCTACCACCTTGCACATGTACATTGTTGGCATTCATGTGCAAGTAATGGCCCGAAACATGTGGGCAAACACATGCACAGGGCATGCCCAGCTAAGACCACAAACTATCTTTAGGCCTTTGTATACTTCAAAGAAGAATGTATATCATTGGCCATTGTGCATGAGCAGAGCCCCAACCTCGTCCCTTGGCCTTCTTCTCGACAAAGATGCACTACCCTCCATAGTGTGTTCTGCTAGAAAGGTTTTAGGGGGGGGAAAGAGAGAAGGAAGGTTGCACAGTACATATTAGAGGTTGTTGGGGAGAGGGAGGTAATGTGGATGTGAGGTGATTTAAATGTGTGCACGTGTGCGTGATAGAGATAAAGATTGCTGTAAATCTGAACACAATAAAAAGAAGGAAGTGAGAGAGAGAGAGAGAGAGAGAGAGAGAGAGAGAGAGAGAGAGAGAGAGAGAGAGAGAGGGTTGCACAGTAGAGAGATAGGTTGAAGATCTCATTATAGTGTATATATATATATATATATATATATAGAGAGAGAGAGAGAGAGAGAGAGAGAGAGAGAGAGAGAGAGAGAGAGAGAAGGTTACATAGTAGAGAGAGAATGAGCTATGGAGATTTGAGGTTTGGGGTGAAGAGGATTGAAGGAGACCAAATGTGCACACTCCTCTCTTCCTATTGGTCCATTGCTAATGAAGGTCATTAGAAAAAGGCCCAAAAGATGTCCAAAGGTTTCCTAATGACCAATATTGAGTGATGAGAGATTGGGTACCAAGCGCTAATCAATTGCTATAGTCAACCCTTAAAGTTTCCTTTTTTGAATTATACGCGATCAAGAAAGAAAGACAATAATGTAAATAAACATTTGAGTGAAGAGACATGCATAGATGGCACTCCAAACCATGACTAGCTTGTTTGTTGTGATGGAATAATGGTACTAGCGGATCCAAAGTAGGATTGTATTCTTAAAATTCCCTTAACCCGAGTCTATTTTTACACTTTCCATGGTGGGAATTATTGAGAAATCGGTGTTTTAGTATGTGTGTTTTGCTGACAAGATGCAACGTGATTTTGCTACACTCAAGTTGCGTGTAATAAAGTAGAAGAAGTTTTATTAGAGATTGGATTACATCAAGTCCAAGTGAAAACAAAGAAGGATGAGAAAAGTCTATGAAAATGGAAATTTACCATGTAAACCATGTTTTGGTGTAAAAAAAGCAAGGAAATTTCTTTCTACACCAAAGAATGAAACCGATGAAGTGTTAGTGTGAAAATCAGAGAAGTGTGATAGATGGAAGAAGTTTCATATGGTTGTTTCTAATCAATGTAGTAATGGAGGAATGACATGAGTAGAAAAGGCAAATGTGTGGATTTCACTTAATAAGTTGGCACCCTTAATGCAAACTATGATGCAAAAGGATTTATATTAGCTTATTACTACATTTATGAGTTAGTGGTAGAAGCTTGGACTTTAAGGTAGCATTACACATCACATGGTAAAAGTCATTCTAAATCTAGTATTGTAAATGAATACATTTTTTAGTGTTTTTATTATGCATATACTGATTGGGAATGTAGTATATCTTGGAGGGTCACAACCCACACTTTGTTAACGAGGAAAGTTTGGCAATATGGTCTACACAAAGCATGGAGCGATCACATTGGCAAAGCTCGATGCAGATTTCAAAAAGCAATGGCTTGTGGTGGTTGAACAGAGGATGCTAATCCCATGAGAAATTGCTCGATTGGTGGTACAAGAGGATAGAGATAAGATATGAGGAGAAGATGTTAAATTCCATACGTTCCTGCTTCAAGCCATACAAGGCTTTGTGTAACCTGAACATAAAATTTGGGTATGTATCACTCTCATAACTTGGTGATTGTATCATGTTTGCTTCTTAAAAATCACCATGCAAGAAATCATTATTTAAATTCATCTAATGTAAACACAAACCCTTCGTTGTAGCCATAGTAATGATAGCTACTATGGTTGCCATTCTCGCAACTGGGATGAAAGTTTCAAGGTCTACGCAAAACCCTTGGCAAAACCAATCTTGCCTTATACTTGCTCACGGATCCATTTGAGTTATGCTTGACCTTATACGCCCACTTACATCCATTTGCCTTATTTTCCTACTTAGGAAAAGGCACTAGCTCCCATGTTGCATTTTCACTCAATGCCACCATTTCCTCATCCATGGCATCTTTCCAAATTTTATTTCCAAGTGCCTGATCAAAACAAGCGGTCTCCAAATCATACTTTACTTTAACCATATAATCATAATGATGGGTTATATGTCCATCACATCTCAACCTGTCAATAGGGTATCTAACCCTCCTGGACCTACGTGCATGAGGGTATCTAACATTCATGGTCCTATGTACACCAGATCACTACTAGGTGTCCTTAAAATAGCCCTGGTTCTCCTTGCACTAGGAGTAACTAACACAATCCCAAGCTCCTTAGGCTCTTCTCAGAGTGAGTAGAGTCACCATCCACATATGAGTGACCTGCTGATAGATCATGCACAAAAGGTTGTTCTATGTTTTCCTTCCCTTTACTAATATATGTGTACTTACATCTTTCCTCAACCTACCTAACCATGGACTAACATTGGATCCACTACTAGAGGACTCTCTAGGTCCACTAAGCACCTATAATTTTGTTGCTCTACATGTGGAGAAAAAATTTTATTGATCATGAGGAGGAGGAGGAATCTAGTTCTGAAGTCCCCTCAAATCTATCAAAAGAGATTGATGATATAGAAGAGGAATTCAATCACACGAAGAAGAAGAGAAGGAGGTTTTGCTGTTCTCAATCTAATTGGTCCTAAGTCGGAAACACTAAAGATAGTTGAGGACATTAGGTCATTACATATTCAAAGTTATAATCATGCTATTCCTTTGCTTCCATCTTTCAGGATTCAAGATTTAGAGTATGTTCTTCTTAGTGATATACAACAAATCTTCAAGAATCTTTTGCACTCTATTTTGATATCATTTTGATGAGGATTCCAAGTTTGAAGAGACAAAAGAGATGGATGATGCAATGTTTTACCAGTTCCAACAATAATTCAAATATGACCAACTTGGTAAGATCACGAAAAGAAGGAAGATAAAGCTGATAATACCATCAACTTGTGAACTAACAAACAATTACAATTAGATGAAAATATGCAGGCAATGCTTTTGTATTGATATTATCATTGGAATGTTATTTTCTTGTGAATCTATATTTTCATAAGTGTTTTTTTTGTTTTAGTTGTTGCTTATTGAGTAGAATAACTTCTTGCTTAGAGCATCTCGAGAAAGAGAAAGAGGACATGAAAGAGATGTAGCTTTATTTCATTACATTAACAATTGTTGGCTACAAAGCTTTTGGTCTGACAAGATGCTGAGCAATGATGGGCTTCTATTCTTTTATTCAAAAGCTTATCTCGTTTCATTGGAAGAAGTGTAATCCCTACTAACTATGACAAAGTAGTTCTTATTGAGAAAGTAAGTGCTATGAATATTTTTGGCTACTATCTAGGTAAACAATGCTCAAAGGCATCATACTATCTAACCTAGTCTACCTATGCACTTGCAAATGGCATAAAAAATCCTTAAGAGCTTGATGATTTTGGCAAGCACTAGCTGATAAGGTTTAGGGAGGCAGATCCAAAGCAAGAGACCTTGCAGATTGAAGGCAAAGACTTAAAGAAAACCCAAGAAGAGCCCATTGTTAAAAGTCCTAAAGAGCAGGTTTCATTGAAGAAAACACGAACACCAATACAAGATATGTTTTTGCTCTGCATGCTTTTGTGCAGCTATAGAATTGTTGAATGTTTCTCTTCACTATTGTTTTTGAGTAATTCTGAATGCCAACAATACTTTGTGAGCTTGAATTATTTCATTTTCTATTATGTCATTATAATATGCTTCTATAAAACTATTGAAAGACGTCTTTCGTACTATTTACCTTCTTTATTCCTCTCGAATGTTGTGTCTTCTGAAAGAATGCATTGTGTGCTGTATAATGGGATTTTTTATACCTTGTGTTGACCAAATTGTAGGACATCCATACCTTTATAAAGTACGGTAGATGATTGTTAATTATATGCTGCATTAATTAAAAAAAAGGTTAAAACATTTTTAATGTAATTGAAATAATAGGGCTAGATTGATATTATTACCATCTAATGTGTTATGCTGCAATCAATCCAAGCCTCCTTTATGCTCTTTCCCAAAATCTTCAATTGTTCTTCAAATGCCTTATGAGATCAGTTTTTTTCCAAGTAAGTTTGTCACAAAATATAAATAACTGATTAAGAGATTGCCATACTTCATAATTTACGTTCCTTTGCGAGGCCATCTGCTTCATGATCTTTCAGAGTATTATGCACTACCTTCCACAAGTTGTACTTGATTGTACAGATATAATGTGTTCAATTTTTAAACATTATCTTAACTTGTGGCCTTGACAAAAAACCTTCGTGCCTTAACACTATCAATGGATGGTTTAATTGAAACTTCCTTACCATCTACAAGTCCTTAGAAATTTTAACATCACCACCATGAAGTCCAATGTCTGAAAGTAATTTTTCCAATGCCTTGATTTCCTGCTTTCTTAACTTTTCTAGACAAAGTTTCCAAGAAAATCCAATTTACAAGAATACAAGAGACATAGAGCATGCAATGTGCATATGTATACATTAGATAACGAGATGTCAAGAACAGGCTTGTAGTTTGGATCAACCTTATTTCTCTTGGGGGCTTTCTTCCACCACTTTTGGCTCAACTTTGATGCTGGCTCATTATTACAATATATGCATGGAGACATTGAGTTACCTGCTTTGCTAATGTTGTACATACATTTCAATGTTTTGAGATAGCAAGATGCCATTCATTTTGAAAATCCCCTCTCCCCTCTACATGAAGTAGTTTACCCTGAACTTGACTTTTTATGATTATTAGACGGTCATTTAATTTGATGAAACACCCAATTTAGTGTCTCATGATCCTTTGCCTTAATCTATAAACATACAAATGACATAAGTAGATATAAGTAGATATTCAATAGTTATCCTAATTTAGTGTCTCATGATCCTTTGCCTTAATCTATAAACATACAAATGACATAAGTAGATATTCAATAGTTATCCTAATACAAATGGCATAAGCAGATATACATCTAAAAAATTTACCTACCTCCAATGATCCTAACCACCATATATTTTTCTACGATCGCACATTGAAATATTTCTGTTATCTGTTGTCACATGGGTGGATCAAGTGCCCTATTCACCAATGTGGTTATCACGCATTCCACCTTCTTTTCCTTGACTATCTCACATTCATCTAATTTGATCACAAACGTAAGAAGACCTTTAGATTCTTCAAACATGATATCGTAGTAGAATTCCGCCATTCTTTTTTGAAGTTATTGTAAGTAAAGGAAATTATTATTCTATGCATACCCTAAACTTGACTTTTTATGATAGACGGTCATTCAATTTGATGAAACACCCACTTTAGTGTCTCATAATCCTCTGCCTTAATCTATAAACATACAAATGACATAAGTAGATATTCAATAGTTATCCTAATACAAATGGCATAAGCAGATATACATCTAAAAAATTTACCTACCTCCAATGATCCTAACCACCATATATTTTTCTATGATCGCACATTGAAATACTTTGGGTTATCTTCTGTCACATGGGTGGATCAAGTGCCCTATTCACCAATGTGGTTATCACGCATTCCACCTTCTTGTCTTCTTGTCCTCCTTCTTGTCCACCTTGTGTCTACACAACGTGACGATATATATAAATAAAAATAGAAAGTATTACAAAGGTCGAAACATGTTTTGTAAATAAAAATAAAAAGTAATACCTGCATTGGTGTTCTCCTTGCTCGATTGTATTGTTCGTCGGAGATGATCTCTTCATCGTGAAGGTAATCCCATGTATCTCCTCTACTGTGGCCACAAGAACTTGCTTACACTTCAATCAACACAAGGGCAAGGGACCTTATCTACTACCTTAACACTTGAAGAGCTACAGATCTAGGCTTGAACATCCTTGCTTGTCACATTTTGAGTGTATAATATGTATATCAACCTATGTTTTGAGCCAAAACAAGAAATTACAGAGAAGCTTGGTAGCATTAGACATAAGAACCTGCTCTCTCTCAAAAATAAAAGAGAGTAGCCATAAGAACCTATTTCTCAAGGTGGTTAAAATACAAACAACGAATCCATAAGAACTGACTACCTAAATAAGATAGAAATGCCAAAAGAATCCCCCACAAACAGGAGTAGAATAAATTCTTCTTAATAATCTACAAGCTATTAGCCATATTACTCGGTGAGCTATTTGGCTTGCCATCCACTAGATAACTATTGTGGGAAGTGCTTCATGAATAAAATTAAGTATTTACCCATCCGCTCGTGAAACTGTAGCCTCACCATTGACATACTACCATTGGGTATGGTATCGTTAAATTGGGTAATTCTTTTCCTTTACTATCTCACATTCATCTAATTTGATCACAAATGTAAGAAGACCTTTAGATTCTTCAAACATGATATCGTAGTAGAATTCTGCCATTCTTTTTTGAAGTTATTGTAAGTCAACGAAATTATTATTCTATGCATTGAACATTGTACTACCTTTTATACCTTCAAAAGAACCTTCGATATGGAAACATTGTCCAATATATGCATCCACCTACTACTGATTTATGAGGCTTCCTAGTCTCCATACTTTTGCAGGTGTTGGTAGCAGCACACATTTGATTCGTTGGTCTTGTATTTTTCCTGGATATAGTTTTGAAAATAGAAGTATACCTTTTCCTATTAGCACCGCTCTCACCTAATGCTTCCTGAATTGTATAAACATCAACTTTGTTGCTAACCAATAAATTATTGCACAACATTTCTTTTCACCTTTTTATACTTTCTATCTTTAGTCATGTCCTTTGCAATACTAGAAGGTACCAATCCTTTTATTTGTTTGATTGGAAGGTTATTAGGATTCATGTTTTCTTTGTTTGGTTCTAATATATTCCTCAAGAATAAATTGTGTTATCAATATCCAACAAAATAGTATCTTACTAATCTATTAATGATTCAAAATTTAAATTTTTTAATAATTAAATTCTTAGTAATAATTCTAACCTTGCCTATCATACTCTATGCTTGCATCCTCCATTATTTGCTTTAAATTCTGCAAGATTGCTAACTTTCTTCTTTCTTTGTCTTTCACCTAATAGAGTTTCTTTACTTCTTGCTTTTTTTAAGTTTCTCTTTTTTCTTTTGTAATTCTTCAATCTAACTTTTAGTTCCTTTAACTTTGAACACTTAGTAATCTTTCCTGCTTTGTATGTTGCTTCTTGTTGATATAAGTGTTTCTACACATCTACAACTACCAAGTGACGTGATATGTATCCAAGCAGACCTTTGTAACCATCTCCTACAAATATTAAGGGTGATGTTTGATTGAAAAAAGAGGGAGTGGATTTTCTGATTGGGCATTTGAGATAAATTGAGCCATCACACCATAGATCAATATGGTGCAATCCTAATGACCTCATGTTCTCTCTCTCCATAGCACCAATGCATGGACACTTTCTCCTTTTGTGAACTGGAGCATAATCATCTTCAAGATTTATATATGAAGATTATAAAGCCTCTTTCGGTTGAAAGTTCGCCTCCTTCCATTTTTTTGGTTGTCTACTGATACAAACAAGACCTTTTATCATACCAAATAAGGACCAATTATACAAAACTTGTTTGTTACCCTCCAAAATAAAATTTGATGAATTTAATGTTTGATATTAAATAGAAAATACCTTCAGTATGGTGTGTATAGTAGTTAAGGTTTGTTAATATGATGTGTAACATAGTTAATGTTATATATTCCACTTCTTAAATGCACGAGCATCTAAATATATTCACCTTTTCAGCACGTTCGGATATTATAATGTTTCTTTTGGATCTTGTTTTTCACTTTTAAACATTCTTAACATCAAATAAATAGGAAAATAAAGAGTTTCTTAGAGGGCCCCAAAATGAATTTTGATTTTTCCTAATAGAAAGCATGGGTTTATTTCATGAAGGAGAAAAGTGAGGTGTTTGATTACTTTTTAAGATTTAAAGCCTTGGTCAAGAAGGAAAAAGTCATGAAAGTAAAATACCTGAGATTAAATGGTAGGGGAGAGTATTTTTTGAGTTTAGTGATTTCTTCAGAAAGAAGGCCCATCAAGAGATAGTTCACATATACGGGTATACTCTACAATAGAATAGTATTGCAGAAAGGAAAAGTAGGCATATTATAGAAATGGCAGGTACCTTGATGTTTGAAAAGAATATGCCAGAATGTTTTTGGGCACAAGTAGCAGTTACTAACTACTACTACTATTTTTACATTTTATGAACATGAATCCCACTACAACTATTCATGATATGATACCTGTATAAAAGTTTACAGGCACAAAACTAGATGTGTATCACTTTAAAGTGTTTAGGTGTATAATTGCATATGTGTATGGTCTTGATGAAGTGAGAACAAAGTTAGATCCACATGCAGAGAAATGCATCTTCATTGGTTATGCTTTGGAGCATAAAGGTTATAGATGTTAAAACCCTACCACTCTTAAGATGTGAGTAAGTAGAGATGTTATCTTGATGAGATGAGTTGTCGGTATGAACCAGTGAAGGCAATAGAATATGCAAATACAAGAATTAATAAAGATTTTTCTCCACATGTAGAGCAACAAAATCACAGGTGCTTTGTGGACCTAGAGAGTCCTCTAGTAGTGGATCCACCAATGTTAGTCCATGGTTAGGTAGGTTGAGGAAAGATGTAAGTGCACATATATTAGCAAAGGGAAGGAAAAGGTAGATTAAGCTTTTGTGCATGATCTATCAGCAGGTCACTCATATGTGTATGGTGACTCTAGTGGCTCTGAGAAGAGCCTGAGGAGCTTGGGGTTGTTACTTCTGGTGCAAGGAGAACCATGGCTATTTTAAGGACACCTAGTAGTGATCTAGGTGTACACCTAGTAGTGATCTAGGTGTACATAGGACCATGAAGGTTAGATACCCTCATGCACGTAGGTCCACAAGCGTTAGATACCCTTTTGACAGGTTGGGATGTGATGGATATATAACCCATCATTATGATTATATGGTTAAAGTAATGTAGGATTTGGAGACCTCTTGTTTTGATCAGGCACTTGGAAATAAAAATATGGAAAGATGCCATGGATGACGAAATGGCGACATTGAATGAAAATGGGAGCTAGTGCCTTTTCCTAAGTAGGAAAATAAGGTAAATGGATGTAAGTGGATGTATAAGGTCAAGCATAACTCAAATGGATCCATGAGCAAGTATATTGGTTGCCAAGGGTTATGCGTAGACCTATGGTATTGACTATGATGAAACTTCCATCCCAGTTGGGAGAATGGCAACCATAGTAGCTATCATTACTATGGCTACAACGAAGGGTTTGTGTTTACATTAGATGAATTTAAATAATGATTTCTTGCATGGTGATTTTTAAGAAGTATACATGATACAATCACTAAGTTATGAGAGTGATACATACCTAGATTTTATGTTCACGTTACACAAAACCTTTTATGGCTTAAAGCAGGAAGGTATGGAATTTAACATCTTCTCCTCGTACCTTATCTCTATCCTCTTATACAACCAATCGAGCAATTCTCTCATGGGATTAGCATCATATATTCAACCATGAAATCTGCATCAAGCTTTGCCAATGTGATTGCTCCATGATTTGTGTAGACCATATTGCCAAACTTCCCTCGTTAACAAAGTATGGGTTCTAACCCTCCAAGATATACTACATTCCCAATCAATATATGCATAATAAATACACTAAAAAATGTATACATTTTCAATACTAGATTTAGAATGACTTTTACCATGTGATGTGTAATGCTACCTTAAAGTCCAAGCTTCTACCACTAACTCGTAAACTGTAGTAATAACCTAATGTAAATACTTTTGCATCATCCAATGTGAAGGTCATATTTTGCATTAAAGGTGCCAACTTATTAAGTGAAATCCACACATTTGCCTTTCCTAATCGTGTCATTCCTCCATTACTACATTGATCACAAACAACCATATGCAACTTCTTCCATCTATCATACTTCTTTGATTGTCGCACTAACACTTCATTGCTTTCATTCTTTGGTGTAGAAAGAAATATCCTTGCCTTTTTTACACCAAAACATGGTTTACATGGTAAATTTCCATTTTCATAGACTTTTCCTCATCCTTCTTTGTTTTCACTTGGACTGGATGTAATCTAATCTCTAATAAAGCTTCTTCTACTTTATTACATGCAACAGCTTGAGTGTAGCAAAAGCACGTTGCATCTTGTAAGCAAAACACATATACTAAAACACCAATTTCTCAATACTTTCTACCATGGAAAGTGCAAAAATAGACTCGGGATAAGGGAATCTTAAGAATACGATCCCACTTTGGATCTCCTAGTACCATTATTCCGTCACAACAAACAAGCTAGTCTCACGGTTTGGAATGTCTCTTCACTCAAATGTTTATTTTCATTATTGTCTTCTTTCTTGATCGCCTATAATTCAAAAAAGGAAACTTTAAGGGTTGACTATAGCGATTGATTAGCGCTTGGCACACCCAATCTCTCATCACTCAATCTTGGTCATTTGGAAACCTTAGGACATCTTTTGGGCCCTTTGCTAATGATCTTCATTAGTAATGAACCAATAGGAAGTGTGCACATTAGTAATGATCTTCATTAGTAATGAACCAATAGGAAGTGTGCACATTTGGTCTCCTCCAAAAGTAGGGGGCAACTAGGCTTGTCTCCCTCATTACTACATTTGTGGGGTTCAAAAAGTAGGGAGTGGCCTTCATAAATTCGGGAGGTGGAGTGCAAAAAGTAGAAGGGTGCCATAAAGCAAGGGGGTAGCTTCTAAAAAGTAGAGGGCTACACCAATTTCAGCCCCATCATTCTTGTGACTCAAGAAACCCTAAAAATTTGGATTTCTCAAAAAAAAAAAATCAAAAGTGCTCTTAAAACCCAACCCAACCCATATTATATTAAAAAACTTATTTTTTCACCTCAGATTTATCTCCCTACACATTATTCTTCTCTCCAACATCATCCTCTCAACCCAAACCGCAAATCTCCATAGCTCATTCTCTCTCTACTGTGCAACCTTCTCTCTCTCTCTCTCTCTCTCTCTCTCTCTCTCTCTCTCCCTTCCTCTCTACTATATTCAGATTTGCAACATTTTTTATCTCTATCAAACACGTGTGCACACATTCAAATCTCTTCACACCCACATCTACCTGCCTCTCCCCAACAACCTCATGTCTGTACTGTGCAAGCTTTCTTCTTTCTCCCCCCCCTAAAACCTTTATAGCAGAACACATTATGGAGGGTAGTGCATCTTTGTCAAGGAGAAGGCCAAGGGATGAGGTTGGGGCTCTGATCATGCACAATACTAGGGATGAACACGGTGCTTGGGTTGAAAAACAATTTCAAAAGGAAGACTGGGTGTATTTGCAACCTAGTGCCACTAGACCGCATCGAGTTTAGCATGTCGAAACGTCGTTGAGCACCATTGGAAGGGGCGTCTACTAGGATTCAAGGAAACAAGGCATGATGGATTGATGGCCCCAGTGCATGTGTACTCCGCAATGAAAATTTCTTTGAGCCCACATTGTGATAGTCCTCGTTTCCCTTGCAACTGTATGCTTTCACTTTGGTATGTTAGTGTACATGGTATTTGAACTGTTCTTTTCAACTTTATTTAGCAATTTTCTCATTTTCAGATATTTTTCCTTCTAATATCATTGAGGAGCAGCCCATAAGGATCCTAGCATAAACATTCTGTGACGTAGACAATTCTCTGACAGTGCCCCTTCTGACCTTGCTAGTTGAAAGATTTTCTTCTACACCCACAAATATGTAGTCCCGACATAGGTCAACAGGTTTGGTAAACTTGAAGAGTCCACTCTCCTTCCCTCTCTAGTGCTGAATGGCTAATGCCTAATGTTTAGACTGTTTTTGCTCTTAAAGCAAAGATGGCCAATGATATACATTCTTCTTTGAAGTACACAAAGGCCTCAAGAACGATTGGTCCTAGTTGGGCATGCCCTGTGCATGTGTTTGCCCACATGTTTCGGGCCATTACTTGCACATGAATGCCAACAATGTACATGTGCAAGGGTGCAGGCTATGAAGAGATTGTCAATTTTCTTGGCCAAGGGTGGGACATTGTGGAGGGGGAGTACAAAGGAGAGGATTTCAGGGGCAATGTAGTGCATTCCAGTGTCTCCTTTCGATTCTTGTGAGCTCGTACCACTTTGTGTACTCATTTCTGTTACGAGTGGTAGATGAGGAAGAAGGGTGCATGGATACCCTTACAGGCTTAAGAGGAGGTTATAGAGCCTATATATCTCTCTATAGTCCTACCTAATGTGGGGGTAGAGATTCTCCAAGAAAGTAAGCATTGGAGCCTTTTGAACGTCTGTTATCACCTATACATTTTGGGATTTGAGGGAATCAATAACATTTGCTTGCTTCAATGTGCAGGGTAGGAAGGTAAGGACTATTTGACATTTAAACCTCTGTATTTGCTCACCCCTTTATGGAGTCACTTACTGTGTTGGGTGTTTGGATAGGTTGGAAGGAGGATGGAAGCAAACACCAAGGTGTCCTCGAATTGGGAGCCAGATGATGTCACCTTAGTTCAAAGAATCTAAGCAATGAGTATCCACTGGAACAATTTTGTAATATCCCTCCCACAGGAGAACCTAGTATGTATTGGAAGCTACCGGCATGCAATGGAAGCTACCCGGCATGCTAATGTATAGGCCTCATGCATGAAGCTTATGCATATGGCTAATGCATATGTCTCATGAATATGGCCATCTCTCGAGAGATGCATAGCTCTCTAAAGACCATGCATAGAGGCTTATGGCTAATGTTGCCTAAGCATCATGCATAAGCTTTATACATGAGGCTTATGTATTAGGCTTTGTGAAAAACTCTCATGCATGTGGCTTATTCATAAGCCTCATGCATAATGCTTATGTATAAGCCTCATGCACGAGGCTTATGCATATGGCTAATGCATAAGCCTCATGAATGCATGAGGCTTATGCACTAGCCTCATGCATAAGCTTTATGTCCTAGCCTTATGCATGAGGCTAAGGCATATGGCCACCTCTTGAGAGAAACATAGATCTCAAAAGTCTATCCATAGAGCAAGGAAAAAATAACAAACCCTAATCTTAAAAGCCCTAAAACTTACAGACCCTATAACATGTAAAAGCATAAAAGAATACAAGAAAGAGATCTCTTACCTTGTGAGGCTTGTATATGTGTTGAAAGCCTACAAAATCAAACCAAATTAAGAAAAAAAAGTATTAATAATAAACCCTAATCTTAAAATCCCTAAAACTTACAAATCCTGTAAGTATGTAAAACATAAGAGAAGAAACATACAAGAAAGAGATATCTTACCTTGTGAGGCTTGTATGTGTTGAAAACCTATAAAATTAAACCAAATTAAGAAAAAAGAGTACTAAGAAAATAAATATCTCTTAACTTGTGAGGCTTTAATGGAGAGTTCTTAATTAGGGTTTCTATGTAGAATCTAGGGTTAGGGTTTAGCTTAAAAAGAAGAAAAGAAAAACTTAAAAGAGAGGAAAGAAAAGGAAAATACTCAAAAGAAAACTTTCATGGAAAGCTTGTTTGCATAGGAGATGAAGGAAAAGAGAAGACGTACCTTACTTGAGCTTGAAGAGGATAGGGTAGGAGAGGTAGAACTGATAGATTAGACATAAACTTGCAAAAAAAACTCAAAGGACCAAGTTTAGTGCAGTCAAAAGATAAAAAATTACGTGGTGGTAAAAGAAGCGGGATATTTTTACAGTATAGCAGCATTTTTTTGTTGCTAAGAACGCTGCTCATGAATGTTTTTGCAGCAAAAAAATGCTGCTCAACAGCGTTCATACCCCCCACATTTCCCTTCCATAAACATTGTTGTGCTCTCGATGTGTTGTAGTGTGTGAGGAAAATAAATCATACTGAGAAGTATTGTGCTTGCTAGTATCACTATCAAAGTACCAGACATGCTAATCTATCAGCAGCATTCATACCTCGACTTTTTCCTTCCAAAAACGTTGTCGTTCTCTTGATGTGTTAATGTAGTGAGTGAGGAAAATAAATCACGCTGAGAAGTATTGTGCTTGCTAGCATCACTATCAAAGTACTAAACATGTTAATCTATCACGGACATGTATATATCATGGATAGAAGATGTAGTATAGAAGGATCATCATTGTAGTGCACAATGAATGGCTAATCATCCTATACATAGTTTGCTGACTCCTTCTTTTCAACACTTGGTGTTGATGCATCAACCACAACCATGCCTAACTCTTTCTTCTTCTCCTTCTCTAGCTTTTTCCTATGTTTATTGATATAATAGCCTAGCATACAATAGTAGTTTTATTTTCCTTGTTCTTAGGCTTATCACCCCCTGTATTAGTATCTTTTCTAGAAGACTGAGCTGATTCTGCCTTGGGCTTATACCCGCCTGAGCAAAGGCTTTGCCTTTTTCCTTTTGATTAGCAGAAACATGCTTGATCTCCTACATGTATACTAGTTTGGTTTTGCATGATCTTCCACATGCATACTAGTTCAGTTTTGTCAAGATTGCTCTTCTTATAAGAGGACTGTAACCAACTTAGCAAGAGTAGGGGCATTAGGGCTACCCTTCATCGTGAGCTGAAGTGTAGATGCACAACCTTGGTATGAAAACCTTGGTATGAATTTGGTAGAGCTGTGAGAACAGTAGAGACCAGAAAACTGTTCAAATAGGCCTCATCGAGACATGCAAAATGCTCCCTAAGATCTTTAGTATTCCTTGTGGTATTCCTTGTGAGGAACTCATCCCATTCATCTTCTTTATTTATATGTTCGGGCTCTAACTACTTACACACAATTGCTCCCTGAGATCTTTAATATTCCTTGTTAGGAACTCATCCCATTAAATCTTCCTCATCGAGACATTCCTTGTGACGAACTCATCCCATTAAATCTTCTTCATTCATATGCTCACACTCTAACTACTTACAAAAGTAGGCCACTCGTGCCTCGTTTACGCACCTAGTAAAGTGCACGTCATTTATGCACATGGTAAAGTGCGAAAAGCATATCCCAAAGCATGCTGCATAGTTTTACAAGGGTGAATATAAGGAATAATGCTGCTTTTTTTGAAAGTGTCACTAATTCATGTGCATCCTTGCCATAACACCTGCCACCATAACACCTAGCTTATTCTGCTATGGGAGGTATGAAGGAAGATGCCATAATTAAATCAGAACCTATGTCACCATCCTATACTATGTTGTGATGCAGGCAAGACATGACATGCCTCAGTGTCAATAACAACATTCTAAAGCCCTTTTGCAAACCCATACATGGTGTATCATACAAGACCACAAATAGGTAGCTGGTCCTATCAAGGTTATCCTGAACAAAAAGAATATTAGTATAACCTATCATTTAGCCTACAAATAACTATTCTCTACTGAGAATGCAAATATCCCAACTACTTGCAAATGATACCAACTGAATACAACTGATATGGCTACAAGTAGACCACTAATGACAAAGGAAACCTGCAAAGTGTATGAGAAATTGCATAGTGTAGAGTGTAGAAATCATAGTTAGCAAGAATACATAAATCAATGATAATATTGATGATGCTGTTGAAGTTGTTGAAGATAGGATCGAGGATGTGATGCCGAGGATGACAATGGTCCTCTCTGCACTTACAAATACTGTCTGTGCTGTGCACAAAACCAAAAATCAAACAAAAATAGTTCGAACTAATGATAGTTCCCTAGGATGCTAGTGAAAACCTTATATCATGTGACAAGCCCTGAAACGCGTCTGAAATGCGCTTGAAATGCTATGAAACATGATACAAGGTAAACCTTCTCTACGTAAGAGAATAGCTCAATGTAAGACAATCAAAAGAGGAACTCAAGGAGAAGATGACAAGGGGGTGAGAGCCAAGGGAACCTGCGCTAATACTAATTGTTGGAGTGGATATGCAACACACACATAGATGTAGCAAACAATTAGGAGAGATAGGTAGAAGCTACACAACACTCAAAGTAGATTGATGAGAATGAGTGAAGTAGAAGTGAAATGATATGATAAGATCACTTATGTCACGCACACATAACAGTACAAATTATGCTCATAGGAGTGCGTATATACACTCGAGGAAAAAAACCTCCGAAAAAAGGTTAAAGTGCCTCCGCCGATAGCCTACGTCCACACATCACTACCATATAAATGCTACAATATAATATAACACATAACACAAAGATAGTGAAGGACTCAATCTACCCAAATTATACACTTCATTGAGAGTAATTATGCCATTTGTGTGGTCAACCTTGATTTTTTTTTTCTGGGTTTTGTATGAATCGTGTTTATTAGCCTATCACGGTATATGATTGTATTATCGATGCAAATTATAACTTATCAAGGCCAACTTTCCAAGAGATGCATCATTTAATATTAAGTAGTAACCGCGTGATGGATTGCTGTCCGCGGAATTCTGCTTTTCAAGCTTTTCAGGATGGCTTTTCAATGCTTTCTCGTATTGAGTCGTGAGCATCGCCTCCTCATGCGCCGGTGATGATCATGAACAGCAGCAACGCGAGCCCCTCCCGCTTGCCGTCGCCCACCTCCAGTATGGCGACAGTCTTGCGACAGAAGCTGAGCGAGGAGGAGCTGACCCACTACAGGACCCTGACTCCCATTTGCTCCCGCTGCTCCGGCAGAGACACAAAGTTCCGCTACTTTAACAACGCAAAGACCAGCCGCAACCTCTAGGCCCGATACCGCTGCAGCCCCTGCAAGCTCGAGTTCACCCTCGACGGCAAGCAACGCAACAAGCAGCCGAAACAGGAACCCGCGCAGCAGAGCCAGAACAAGAAGAAGAAGCTGAAGGCCTCCGCCCTTCAGCTCCGAGTACATATCAGCAATCGGATCACAACTCCCGAGTACATATCAGCAATCAGATCACAACTCCTGCAGATACACATGCAAGAGCAGAAAGGCTCAGGGGAGCTTCTGCCAGTGCCCGCCCCGGCGCTTCCATTCCGCTTGAACACCCATGTACATGACCAGCAAGGCATACAACAGGCAGAGACGATCGCAGTGCCCGCCCTGGCGCTGCCATTACCCTTGAACACTCATGCACATTACCAGCAAGGCGTACAGCAGCCAGAGATGATGCCTGCAAATCCACCTGGAGCACATGGAGAACAACAGCACCTCCAACTACATTTTGATCACTTGTGTGGAGACAAGTTGATGATGATGGACGGCACATGGGATGCCCAACAGCAGCTCTTGCAACCCGTTTCTGAGAGCTGCGAAAATTTTGACCAGTCCATATCTATGCAAGCAGGATGCGAACAGTACACGCAACCCCTTTCATACCAAGTAGTCAATCCTGGTGGCCTTATATTTTCCATTGATATTTAAATCATGCTATCCATTTCACCAAGGGTTCTTACCTAGCATTATGTGAAAACTTTCATGATATCCATTTCACCAAGTAGTCATTGTTGCTAGCCCTATTTTTTAGAACCTACCTCTAGGATTATATTAAAACTTCCATGCTATCCACTAGTCATTGTGGGTTCTTACCTAGCTTGGGGGGTTCACCTAAAATATGTAAGTATACCACGCGAGTTCAAACGAAAGGGGTTTTTTAATTCAAATTTTAAAGTAAATTTACAGAAGGGGTTTTTTAATTGATTTTGAAAAAAAACACGCACGTCCATAAAAAAACACGCACGTCCATAAAAAAAGGGGGGTCATTTTATTCATAAAAAATTTACAAGTAAAAGATTTTTCAATTACCTCTTGAACGCGTGTGATACATAGGGTTTCTTAGTAGTGCACCCCCTGGCTACCTGATATTTGAATATTTCTAGAGCCTACCTAGTATTATGTGAAAACTTTTATGCTATCCATTTCACCAAGTAGTCATTGTTGCTAGCTCTATTTTCCACTTAATATTTGAATCTTAAAAACATGTGTGTGGGGAAAGAATCTCCCTACTTTTCCATCCCTAGTTTAGTAATTTTTCTAACTTAGTAATTCCTAATTTATCCTTTCAAGTTTACTAGACTCGGTTGCCTAGTTTCCCAAGTTCCATAGAATATAAATTTATCTAGTTTGCCAGTCCGTATGCTTCCCAATAGTCATATTGATAACCCTAGTAATTTACTTCTTGTCTAGTAGAGCCGGTTGAGTGCCTTATCTATCTATGTAATAAGAGTCCATACATTCAATTTATGCATAGTAAAGGTTGCCAAGCAAGTATTTAGATACTAACAAGGCACTCAATCCCTTGGCCTATTCTATGCTAAGGGGGGTGATAATCAACTACAAGCATTGAATGATTCCGATTGGGCTAGATGTTATGACACACGACTATCCACTAATGGCTTTTTCTTTCATCTTAGTGCTTCATGTGTATCATGGCTCAATGAGAAGCAATCAAAGAAGTAGCCAATAGTGGCCACTTCGACTGTGAAGTTGAGTACAGTGCAGCTTTTACAGCAACGTCTGTGAAGTGTGCCTTGCCCTTGTGTTGTAGTTCTTTGAAGTGTAAGCATGTTCTTGTGGCTTCTCCATTTTTGGGAGGGTTCTTGTAGCTTGCCTACTTTTACTTTGGAAATTCATCACATTTAAGACTTTGGTATACTTTGGGTACTTGATATTGGTGGTCACTGGTGAGTCTCTTCTCTCTTTGAGTAATTTATGCACCCGGGGGTAGAGTGGCAGATGATAGCAAGATGCCCGATGGACTTGCACTAGCAAATCCAACAAGCCTCATACTTCATATGGTAACCTCCCAAAGGTCAAAGAACTAAACTTCATGGGCTCTTGTGAAGAATCTAAGCTAGTGTTTATTTTGCCAAGGACCTCAACCCTTAGTAATAAGGAGATTTTATAGCCTTGCTTAAGGAATTTGAAGATGTTTTGCCTAGAAATATATGACATGAAGGGAATTCTAGAAGTGTTGGATGCAAGTGTGGAAGTTTCTAGAAAGGACCATTTGTTAAGTTGCTATAGGTAATGTCTGACATTCTATCCCATATTCTCATATTGTGAGTGAAAAACTAGACATAAATAACTTCCAAGAATGCAAGTTCAAGATGAAAATTTCTCTTATGGGAAAAGGATTTTGAGAGTTCCTCATCATCACAGGTGATGAAAAGGAGCTAGAGTTTGGTGAAGAAAATCCCACCCCTTATAGGCATATAAAGCATGGTATGGAAGAGCCAGAAAGATGTTGTACTAGTTGTTTGTTAGGGTAATAGACTCTATGATTATGTGTATATATAGGATGCACAAATGCATAAGGAGGATTGGGATACCTTGGTGAAGATGTATAATAAAAACACTCAAGCTCGGAAGATATAGTTGAAGAGCAGGAGCTGGATTTTGTGATCAATGGAGGGATGCTGAGTATAAATATTACTCAGTGGAAGGTTAAAGGGCTTGGAGACATGCTTTCTTCTACTAAATCACTAGTAGACGATGATGATATGGTTTTGGTAACCTTGAATGGTTTTAACAAGGAATATGTAGCCAATTTTTGACCTCCATTGGAGTTCGAGAGAACTTTCTTGATTTTAAGAAAATTGTTCCTCTTCTCATTTGTGAGGAGATGAATATTAGGAGAGTCTAGAAATTTGAATGAGCATGCCTTCTACTTAAATGTAAGTAGAGACAGAGAAAGATCATCATCTAGAGACCGAGGTTGAGGTCAGTTTGGAAACCATAACCATGGGAAGTAATAAGAATCAAGTACATATAAGTGGAAGAGGTCACTCTAGAGGTAGGGAAAGCGAGAGAGGACAAGGTGGCTGTTGGTAAAGAAATCAAAATGCAAATATCATAAAGTGCTATTATTGTGACAAACCAGGGCACATAGCAAATGATTACTATAAAAAGTAGAATGATACCAAAAATGGAAAGTTACAGCAGGCAGCAAGGCAACTATGCATTATCAAGTAAATAGGGTGATGACAGAAGTGACTAGATGTTTATGACATAGCACATGCTCAATTCCATAATAGGAGATGTGTCAAGATCAAAAAATATTTGGAATGTGGATTCTAGTGCCTCTAACCACATGACCAATCATGATGAGAGTGGTTTGAAGATATTCATAAAATGGAGAAACCAAGTTATGTAGAAATGAGTGATGATACTGCACACCCCATTGTGTATGTTGGTAAGGTGCCTTAGTCTATCTATGATGGCAAACAAAAGTACTTGGTAGATGTACTTCATGTTCTAAAGATTACAAAAAACTTGGTTTCTATAGGATAGATGGTTAAGTAGGGTCTGTAAAGTGACGTTTAATACTCAAGGGTGTTCAATAGAATTCTTCAAAAATCAATGCCAGTTGGTTGCAAAGGGTTAAAAAATGGCAAGATTTACTTAGGAGGTTACATGCTTGAGGTGAAAGCAGCCATGTTTGTGCATGGGACACGTGTCATTATAGATATTGACATATGGCACAAGCACATTGGTCATGTGAATATACAATGGTGGGCTAAAGTCTATGTAGGCCCAAAATATTGTTTACAGGTTTACGAAAGTTTAAGGTTGATAGTGTGTATAAAGTATGTGGATCATGCCATCTTGGTAAGTTGGCCAAACATACGTTCGCACATAAAACACATGTCAGTGCAAAAGAAATCACTAAACTCAAAAAATACTCTCCCCCACCATTTAATATCAGGTATTTTACTTTCATGACTTTTTCCTTCTTGACCAAGGCTTTTAATCTCAAAAAGTGAGCAAACACCTCACTTTTCACCTTCATGAAATAAACCCATGCTTTCCATTAGGGAAAATCAAAATTCATTTTGGGGCCCTTTAAAAAATTCTTTATTTTTCTTTTTATTTGATGTTAAGAATGTGTAAAAGTGAAAAACAAGATCCAAAAGAAACATTATAATATCCGAGTTGTTGGGGTATCGATTGCACCAAAAGGAAAGGCACAGCACTTGTGTGGACAGCATGGATAGTTAAGCGTAGTTTTTAAGGAATTTTTCCAAGGCTTGTCTCGGCAGTAGGCAGAGCAGGCCAACAGCCTTCTGGACTGGCCAACCAGCTCCCTTCCTCACATTGTGGTAGCCTTGCAAGTAGATCACGTGGCCTTGAGGCACACAATTGAAATCTCCAAGAAGATGATAGGTAATCTAGATATCAATATCTTTTGATTCCTTTTACCACTATATCTCCCTATAAAACTCTAATTTTATAAAGAGCACTTCCTGCAAGTTTTTGAGAATGGATTCATTGTCAGCCCTAGATACCCTCATCGGAAGATCACATGCCATATTATCATTGGCCAATAAAGAGTATCATCCCACTATGTGTAGATTGAATCAGATTGAATTTGGTAGAGCAAAGGGCATTACTTGAGAGGCATAGTTATGCAAGGTACACAGTTAGGGAGGTGCAGATTGAAAAGCATTATATGTTCAGATGCCCACCCTATTATTTGATTCAAGGGAGATTCCATTGTCTCAAGATGGATTCAACCCTCTCTCATAGGTTATACACTATAAGGAAAAGATGTGCTTGGATCTGTACTTACTAGAGATTTAACACCATCATGAGTTTGTGCTAGGATAGTACCTATGGAGTTAGATCCAATGAGATGCTTCTCATGTTTCCATTACATATGTCTTTCGATTATATATGCTTTGTCATTGGTTGTCAACCAGGCTCCATAAGGATAGAGGAGTCATAGAGATCATCAACTACATACTCGATCATAGACTCCTTTAGCCTCCACTTGTGCAGGTAGTTCTTACTTTTCTTTTGGCACCACTAACAATGTTGCACCATAAGAGGCTCAATATGTTTTTGATACTCTGAAAGAGGACTTCCATCAATCTCGCCAGGATTGGAGCAAGCCTATTCCTCAGGTTACTTATAAATTGCAGCTACCATCTCTAGTACAACCGCTTAAGAAGCTTGCACAAACTGCGGTCATTATCTTCTTTCTGGGAAAGATACCATCTCCCAATGATGTTGCGCAATGGATTCAGTCTATCCTTGGTGGCTCTTTTGTGGAGGGCGTGTACTTTGCCTCCCGTGGGTTTTATGAAGTTCACCTCACCGATGCCTTGCAGAAGCAGCGTGTGCTTGAATTTTCTCCTTTATTTTATGGCAGGAAAATGGTACATGCTATGCCATGGTCCCCCAATAAGGACTATCAGTCTCATACGACATCATTGTCCTGTCTCTAGGTGGAGGTGGTTAATTTCCCAGACTATATGCGAGAAGAATTGCCAGGATTGGCCGCTGCACTGGGCCAAGTTATCTGCCCCCCTCGCCCTGCTGGGAATCGTAATAGATTTTGTTTTGTGGGACACAGATACCCCTACCCTCCCCTCCATTGCAGTCGAGGTTGAAGGTTTGCCAATGGGCCAAAAGTACTTTGAATTGAAATGGGGAATTTTTGCAGGTGCTTGTTTTTCATGCCATAAGTACGGGCATCTGGCCTTTGAATGCCCTACTCTCTTGCATCCCCCTCCAGCCACTGCTATACCTTCTCCGCTGGTTCAGCCCACTCATAAGCAAGAGACTATTGGGTCCAAGAATTTGGATAAAAATGCCTCCAAAGTTGGGAAAGTGGCTTCACAAATGCTAGCCATAGCTAAAGGCAAGGACAAAGGTAAAGAGAAAGAGAAGGCCCCTGATAATGATGGTTTTTTACAGCCCAAGAGGGTGTTGAGGCAAAGACCCCTTCAATCTCGCCACTAGGATGCATCTACTCCTACTCTAGGCCAAGCCTCTACCTCAGCCACTCCCTTGGTTCTTCTCAATTGGGTTGGAGTTCTCAAAAAACACATTCCTATTTGTGTCTGAGGAAGGGCTATACTTTGACCCAGGGAAGGAAGGGCTGCAGCCCATGATGGCTGATGCTTAAGCACTCTTTGGTTATATATTCTTGGTCTCCTCCTTTGTATATATCCTCATGCTTGACAAACTCCATTGTGTCACTCTTAATGTACAGGGCCTCTGCAATCCTTCTAAGTGGAGGCTAGTGTGGAATTATGTTTTAACCAGGCAGCCGGACATTCTCTGTTTGCAAGAACATAACCAACATTCTATGGCTGGCCAGGTTAGCTATTTTGGGGGCTATGATATCCACTATGTAGGTACTAAGCATTTCTCGGGTCTTTGCATATTGGACAGTGGCATGAACTGCAGCCCCAGCTTGCCTTCAATGATTGTGATGGCAGATGGATGGTGATTCAATGTGATGTCAATGGTGATATTTGGGAATTTGCCTCTATTTATGCCTTGCAAACTTCTGCTTCCAGAGCTTCCATGTGGCATGCCATTGCTTCTTACCCATGGCGATCTTGTGCTCTTCTTGGCGGAGACTTTAATAACTCTCCCATGCCATCAGACAACACTACTCATAGATCTCATATGATCCCTTCTGAAAAGCGATCATGGGAGGAGTTACTTACCACGATACATTCACAAGATTTATGGACAGCCATGCACACTAGAATAGTGAGCTACACCTATCATCATAATGCCTTTACTAACTACTGGGCTCGCTTGGATAGATGGTATTTACTGCATGCTCAACAATATACAGATTTCAGTCTTCATATTGAGGTTGATCACTCTCTTTGGTCTCTCTGACCATGCTCCTTTATGGCTGAATATTCAGTTTGGCAGCCCTGGGATGACATGCCTTTACATTCCATTCAGATGAAACATAACAATAAAGGATACCTGCAACATGCACAATTTCAACAATTGATCCGATATGCCATAATTCCTCTTACAGCCCATGTTCATTATGACTGTAATTTTGCATGGCAACGCCTTGTGGACAGGCTTCAGCATGCTATTCATGAATATGGGAGTAATTTCATGCCTGACTAGAGAGCTAAAGTTCAGCATGCCAAAGCAGTAGTTCAGTCCTTGACTACACATTCCCAATTGCAGCCCCTCTCCTCTCAACAAATGGACACTCTCTCTCAGTCAACAGCTCTCTTGCAAGCTAATGACCGATGGAAATTGGCCAAGTGGCAAGTTCGGGCAAGGATGACTCAATTCATGGATAAAGGCTGCCCTTCAAAATCTTTCTTTCAAGGGTTACATGCTTCCAGGAGGAAGACCTCTTGCCTCAGAGTCCGTAAACTGGATGGTGAAAGGACTCGGTCTTTCTCAGAGCTCCAACATGAATGCTTTTCTTATTTTCAAAAACTGTTTGCACCCCCCTGCTACCACTTCTTTGCACGAATTACAAGCTCGGGATACTCTTTTACAGCATGTTCTTCCCATTCTCAACCCACAGGAAGCTCTCAAACTTGATATGCCTTTCACTGATGTGGAGCTTGATGATGCCTTGTCCCATCTCAGCACTAGAAAGGCACCAAGGTATGATGGCGTCACGGTGGAATTTTTCTTACACTTTTGGGAAGACCTTAAAGGTGTTATCCTGCAAATGATTAATGAGGCTTGGCATACAGGAGTACTCCCCCAATCATGGAAGCATGGCATAGTTAAACTCATCCCCAAGCGGAATTTGTGTGAGCATCTCATGGATTGGAGGCCCATCACATTGATGCCTGTTGTTGCAAGTGCTTTTTTATGAGGGTCTGCATCCCTTGCAATATGGCTTTGTTCCTAGGTGGTAGATCCATGATAATATTGGCAATGCTCTCATGACTATTAAATATGCAAAATATTCTGACCAGGATGTTTTTATTATGCAAGTGGACTTTGTTAAAGCTTTTGACACGGTCAACTGGAATTTTATCTCACAGACAATGGCTCAGATGGGATTCGGGCCAAAAATGGCTAATGTCATCTACTGCTTGTATGCTGACTCTACAGCCCAATGCATCCTTAGCAATCATCTTTCTCAATCTTGGTCCTTGGGTCGTTCGGTCAGACAAGGGTGTCCACTCAGTGCCCTCTTATATGCCATTGCCACTCACCCACTTCTCAGATACTTGGATCATCTTACCGCGCAGGACCTTCTCATTGGTCTTCAGATTCCTGGAGCCCCTCCCTTTATGGCTCAGGCATATGCAGATGACTCCTTCTTTATGCAGCATAATTCTCCACAGCAGTTGAAGACTCTTATGGACACTCTCTCTATATATGGCATGGCTGCTGGCTTGCATGTCAATTTTGACAAATTTAGCCTCATACCTCTGCATTTATATGATTGGCATGTTCTTTTATGGCCCGGACACATTATGCAACCCTATGATGTGGTCCGCCATCTTGGTTACCCTATTGGCTGTGGTACATCACTAGGAAACAACAGTTAAAGTGGATTTTTGACAAACTTCATGCCAAGCTCCACTACTAGAAGCTCTCCACTTGGCCACTCCATGTTAGGCTCTGGATTGTCCAGTCGATTATCATGGCCTATGTTCAGTACTATTTGCCTTTTATACATTGGACCTCTCAGGACACTTCTGCTTTCATGTCTCAGGCTATGGAGCTGTTATGGAAAACAAAGTCTTCTGTGCTAAAGCTTTAAGACTTATGCGGATGGCAAAAGTTTGTTCCCCGAGGATGCATGGCGGATTGAATGTGCTGAATATTGCGCATCATGTCTTGGCAAGGAAAATTCCTCTCCTACTCACCTTTTTTCGTCAGACGCAGCCATGGACTCATATGCTTGCAACCATGCACTACAAGGGATCGGGCTCATACCTGCGCTCCTAGCTGCTAAAAATGACGTGAAAAAAAGTAGCGGGCCCATGTATCAGCACGTGTATCATTGCGGCCCCACAGACATGCGTGTAAAAGCGCGTGTATAGGACATCTCAGACGTGCTTATACACGGGTGTGTAGCCGTGTTCTTTTCACAGACGCGTTGATACATGCGGCTATACATGCGGCTATACATGCCTTTTTTAATTTAGCCGCGCTTATACACGGCTGTATAGCCGCATTCTGTTCAGTCCAGATGTCTCAGACGCATTTATACCTGCGTCTATACACGCGTTTCTTTAATTTAGATGCGCTTATACACGCGTAATTGTTAGTTTTGACGCATTAATACACGCGTATTTTACAGAGTATCCGCGTAAATACACGCGAGTTTTAGCAGTTCTGACGCGTTTATACACGCGAACACAGAGCAAAAAAAAAATCCAGAGAGTGCTATTTGGTGCCTGAATACTGTTCCAGCATTCCAGCACCCAATAGCACTCTCTGGATTTTTTTTTTTGTGCATTAGACCATCCCATTAGACCATCCACGAAGAACATATGCACGAGGGAGATTAAGACAAGAACGACATGAATGCATACATTGTCAATACACGATTCAAGACAGACATGAATGTAATACTATCGATCAATCAATTCAATATTACTATCAAAATTTCATACATGTATACAAGGGAGTCCATATCTCGAAGTAGCCCATGGCTTCAGTTTACAAAAAAATATATACAATCACATCCTCAATATGGAATGTGATACTATAAGTCTGAGTACTACTCAGACCCAGATGATGACTCGGTGCTCCCTCCATGCTCAGATGAGCTCACATCGGTCGGAATGTCCGATGAGTAGTGCTCACGTCCACCCTCTACAGTGGTCGCCGGTGGATCATCAGCAGTTTGTGCCTGTTCAAGTAATATATAGTATATAAGTATATATATATGTAATTCAATAAACCAAAATCATTCGTTTAGAATTTTCAAGTACCTGTCGACCGTATGGTCTCATGGCCATCTCAAACTGCGCGTCCGTAATACGTCCCTCGGCTCTGAAGATGGCCCACGTGTCACGTCTGCTATGCTGGCGAGCATACGCAGTATCGTGGGTTGTGGGCTTCCTCCCCGTAACCCGTCGTCGCTGTATCCTAATCAACACAATTTGTAAGATTAAAACAATCATAGAATCAATGAATTAAGTAAACAATCAAATAAAGTGGTAAGATACTTACGAACTCTGCCTCCCATGACTCGACGCCGCCAGATCCGAAATGCGAAGATCCAATGGTCTCCATCTGGATCCGTCATGCCTCCACATGCTGCCTGCTCTTCACGCCACCCTCTGCTCGTTTCTTTGCCTCCTTCCACTCGCGTTTGTGCGCAGTGGGCAGGTTTCTCGGCAGGATAGCCACCCGCAGCTACATTTAGCTGGTCATCGTACGCGAGTTTTTTAAGGTGAGATCTTTTATTACTTAAGATCTCCCTTATTCGCGTCCTTCCCCATACATCCGAGAATGTAGCATGTGGGGGATTGGGGTACCAACTATGTACAGCCTCTATCACCTCCCCAACTAATCGGCTCTATTGATCTTTAAATTTAATAAAACAATTTCTATATGAGTTTGATACTACCCCACGCATGTACTCCATTACCTCCCTCCCCCTCGCATCCATCACTATCCCGCCCCTATCCGTCACATCATAGCAGACCACTCTCTCCATCTCTCTCATCTCCTCCTCTTCCGAACTGTCTCCTCTAACTCTTCTCCCTCTATCTCCTCTCTCACCGCGTGCCCTACTACCTCCCCCACCTCCCCCACCTCCCCCACCAAAGCACCCGCCACATCCTCCACTCCCACTCTTCCTACTACTGCGGGTGGAGTCACGACTGGGGGATTGTCTACGTGACGGTGGCTGTGAGCCCTGACGTGACGGTGGCTCTAAGGGAACACGTGATGGTGGCTGTGAGGGTGTACGTGAGTGTGTCTGGGACGAGGTATGTCTCCTCAGTGGACGTGGAAGAGGAGAAGCTGCATGCCGTCTCGTCGGACTCGGAGGAATAGACGGCACTGGAGTGCCCTGGATACTCGCGGTAGGGGTATAGACACCAGGCAGGGAAGGAGGGGGATGGGCATACATATACTCTGTAAGCTCAACCGGACCAGGATGGCGCCCAAAATGATTCAGCATCTCCATCAGCCAATTGCTGTACGCAAATGGATCGGATGAAGAACCTGGAATATCCATAAAGAACCTGCAACAAACATCTTCATGTACATCATGGGCTGTCTCTTGACTCACACAAATATCATCATTCAAGTTAGTTGTGTTGCCTGCAAATCATGAATTCTGAAACGCAGTCTCGTGTATACACCCGTGCAGAAACGCGTGTATACACCCGTCAAAAAACGCGTGTATACACCCATCCAGAAACGCGTGTATATCCGCGTGAACAGAATCTGCAGACAGAGTACACGCGCTTTTACACGCGTTTCTACACGCGACCTGCGCCGAAAAAAAAATTTCAAAAGGACCGACCCCCGACAAAGACAAAGTGTCCTTATAAAAGGACCATTGTCGCCCCTGTCAGAATCATTCACCCAATCGTGTGCACAGAAGCAAAAGGACGGAGACAAACCCAAAAAGCAAAGAGCAAATAGCATAAACAAATCTGAGGAAAGAGACAAGGCATAGGACAAACTGACTCACCTCTGAAAAAGTGAGTCCTCTTTGCTCCTTCTCTGCTCCCTCCTTGCACTTAGGTTTCGTTACTGTTGAAAGAGGCGAAAACGAAAGCAGTGTTGATATGTTAGTTCAAAATCTATATTTGGGGAAGGCAGGCTATTTTTAGTTTAAACATACCGTCGCGTTTATAAACGCGTGTATATTCGCGTGTATGATGTTTTAGCTGCGTTTATACACGCGTTTTGCAGGAATTACCCGCGTTAATACACGCGATTTTTAGGAAGTAGCCGCGTTAATACACGCAATTTTTAGGAAATAGCCGCGTCAATACACGCGATTTTTATACTTTCATTAAAAACATATTATGATTTTGTGTTTTCTGGTTTGTACATAGGATGTCATCAACCTCTTCAAGCAGTTCTGGGGAAGATGAGACAATGCGTCATCGTAATCGCGATGTGTGGTTGGGACAACGGATCAAATGTATGTGTAAGCGATGTCAAGGATGCATTGTACGAGCACGTCGAATTACCTTGAATCACATCTCCATGTATGGAGAATGGAATCAAACAGGTTTAGAGGTGAGTAGATGTAAATTGATGGTATTCAAATGACTCATGGTATCCAAATTAAATTAATAGAGTTGTAATATATAAACTCTAATTGAAGCAGGATGCAGTACCACACCCTAACATGGTACCCTACGCGCGACGAGAGCACGTAAAGCGTCGACGAGATGATGCTGGAGCTTCGGGATCTATTGTCAGAGATGAGTGGGAAAGGGATGATAATAGCCCTGCACCCCACAAAGTTGTGGAAGAGGAGGTGCTTGATGATATGGTGCGGAATCTTTTTAAGGATGATCCCAAAGGTATGGACGACGATGATATGGAACAAGAGCATCTTTATAAGGCTTCATCGACACCGGTATGCGTCAAGCTTGGCCACGAGAGGTGGCCAAGCTTGGCCACGAGAGGTGGGTGGGCACGTTCGTCTTCTGCCTGCACCATGGATTATATCAAAGAAAGAGGAGAAGCAGGTAAAGCAGGCTATCACCACTTTGCGTACTCCCACTGGATGCATGAGATCATTGAAGGGAGCCTTTACAACCACTAAGAAAAGAGGCGTTGAGCAACTATATGGGTTGAAGTCCCACGATTGGCACAAGATGCTTCAAGTAAGTGTTTTCCAAGTCTTGTACGTACGTTGAAATTAAATTTTGTAATGCCATAAACCATACATACATGTGCTCTTATGTGCGCAGTTCATACTACCTACTAGCATCGACCATTGTGCAAATAAGAGTTTGAAAAAATGTATTTATAAGATGGGCGAGCTTGTGAGGTATGTAAAACCCATGCTCAGATCACCCTTCATTATACCTTGCAAAATGAACGTGCATGAGGTATAACGTACTGTTTATTTATTTTTCAGATATGTTAGTTCCAAAGCAATTGATCCAGCCACGTTGGATGATGCGCGTGTTATGGCAGTGGAGGTGGTTTGTTTGGTAGAGGAGACTTTTCCGCGAACCATTCTCACAAGTCAACTACATCTCATTGTGCATTTAGTGGACGAAATTGCTTTATGTGGTACTATGCATGCACGCTGGATGTTCTTCCTAGAGCGCTTCATGAAGACCTTAAAAGACTTTGTGAGGCAAAGTGCAAGGCCTGAAGGAAGCATGGCCGAGGGTTGGTTGATACAAGATTCTCTTGTATATATTTCAGAATTTCTTGGTCAGGTGGACAGCTCTTTGCCACGACTATGGAGCAATGAAGAGGACTTGAGGATGACCTCTATTGTGCCTCAAGGAAAAGGATAGAGTAAAGTAATTGACAAAACATTGATTGATGATCTCAATTTCACTTGTATCCTTAATAGTGATGTGATGAGCAGCAGACGGGTTACAAGATATGAGGATGCAAAGATAAAAAGGCAAGCAGAAAGAGCTCTCTTTCGGAGGCAACATGGCTCTCGGAAGGCGTACCCTAAGCATCTAGCAACACTTCCGAATGATATCCATGTTGATTGGTTGCATGAGGAAATGGAGAGAGCAGAGAGCGACGAGGGGCTACATATCACGGCGGAAGAATGGGAGTATGCACGAGGATGCATGTCAAAGGTACATAGAACTAATGTTTTGCATTAGTTGTAAGTGATTTGCTTTTAATATTTATTCACATTGCTTACACAAATATTGCTTCTATTTTGGTCCAGTGCACTATGTTCAATGCTATATGGTGTGAAGGCAAGCATTTTCGAACACAAAGAATTGATGAAAAGAGAAATACACAAGATTGTGGTGTCATTAGTAGCTTTGAGGGAGCTAATGGAAAAATGGATGATTATTGTGGCATAATCCAAGACATATTTAGGCTTGACTTTCGTCGCTTCTTTGTGTATGTTTTGGATGTCAAATGGCAAATGAACGTGGTGGAAAAAGGGCCTGATGCAACGATAAAACGCCATGCAAGTGGATATGTAACTATTGACTCTACAAAGTTCTGACAAACAAAGAAAGATAGGCTCGTATTGCCACAACAATGTGAGCAGGTATGCATTTTTTTACTAATGTGTTTCATGTACATATATATCTAAGCTCGCGTACCTCTTGACTTTTGATATGCTAATTAATTACTGTACTATGTGTATTTGAGTAGGTTATCTATCTACCAATGGTGCATGACATCAAATGGTGGTACGTCATCCCTATTGCACCACGTTCCAAAGTGATGTATAATACATTCACTGATATGGAGCATATGGAGGATGTAACAAGCCGCAATGAAGATGATGTCGAACATGCCATTGAAGATGTTGTGATCGATGATCAAGAAATAAGAGATGATCATGATAATGAGGATGAGCATGCCATTTCTCATGATCATGAGAATGACCCTACCATTGAGGATGATGGTGATGTTGATGAGGATGATCAGGACATCGATACCATTATCAATGGAGTACAGAATATCGATAGTGGAATAAATTTAATCGTAGCCTTACAAATTGATCAAATGGATATTGATGTTGATCGTTTGGCAAGGATGGATCTTATTGAAGATGAGATCGAACCCTAACCAATCCGTCTCACTGTACATTCTAAATTGATGACATTTCTATCATCTCATATGCATGATTTATTTTTGAATATATTTCATTGTTGTAAATGCATGTAGTGGGATTGTGTAATGATGTATATTGTAATGTACTGTGAGATGGTTTCAAGAAAATAGTTTTTAATTTTGTAAAGGAATTCAATTTTTCTTCAGTTTTTCTCTGCCATGCGTGTATTAATCCGTGTATAGTGGCATGTATTAATCTGTGTATAATAGCGTGTATTAATCCGTGAATATTACCGTGTATAGATGCGTGTATTACTGCGTGTATATAAACGCGTTTATACACGCGTTGATAAATCCGTGTATAGTGGTGTGTATTAATCCATGTATAATAGCGTGTATTAATCCGTGAATATTACCGTGTATTACTGCGTGTATATAAACGCGTTTATACACGCGTTGATAAATGCAAATATACACGCGAACTTAAATGCTAAAATACACGCGCCCGATTCTATTCAAATACAAGCGCGACCATACACGCGTTCGTAATTTATCGCGTGTATGAAACGCGTGTATGGCAGCATTTTCTTGTAGTGATGTGCACGGCCTTATGCACTTCTGCACATGGTGCATGGATCACTGATCACTGGGAGGTCATTTTGGGCAAATTTGTAGGTTCTATCCCGGGCTGCCCTTTTGCCACTTCACTTATTTTGCAATTGGAAACAGGTCCTTTCGCATGCTCATTGGGCACCCTTCCTTTTGTCTCATGCCAATTCCCTTCGGCGGCGGCGGCAGGAAAGCATTTACTGGAGTGCTGTTTTTGATTCTCCATTGGCCCTGCAAGAGCCTATTCGGGCATACAATCTTAGCAAATTGGGGATTAGGTGCATAAATGATGTTGTTGATGCTACTGGTCAAATGCTTTCCTTCCCTCGGGCTATGGCTTCCTATCCACTAGCCATGCATCACAAGTTCATTTGGAGGAAAATTGCTGACTTGCTGCAGCCTTTTCTTCCCATCCCTCCTTTATCTAACAGGGACAGATTACAGGATTGGCAGTTACACCCGGTGGGCTCAAATTCTCGTCCTGTTATTCTTTCTGACCTAACGGTTAGGATGACATACTCTTTCCTCCAGCCATCACCATGGATTCATTCACATGCTACTTCTCTTTGGCTATTTTGGGGGCTATGATATCCACTATGCAGGTACTAAGCATTTCTCGGGTCTTTGCATATTGGTCAGACATGAACTGCAGCCAACTTGCCTTCAATGATTGTGATGGCAGATGGATGGTGATTCAATGTGATGTCAATGGTGATATTTGGGAATTTGCCTCTGTTTATGCCTCGCAAACTTTTGCTTCCAGAGCTTCCATGTGGCATTTTATGGACATTTAAATGAATGTTTTCAGCATGTACCACATGGTATGGGTTGGATTCAGCATTGTAGCATCATATTAACCATCTAGACAAAAGCATTGGTGGGGCTTGTGGTGGAGGCAGCCGATAGCATTCAAGTCAGTTGACCAGCCTTTAAAGCATTTATGGCATTTAAATGGCAGTCGTGAGCATATTCAAAGCTGGCTGTAGCCAAGCTGGCTGTAGCCAAGCTGGCTGTAGCCAACAAGCTGGCCGACCAGCACCAATTCCCCATATATAAAGAAACGCATCATTTCAGCATAGACATCTGGATCTCTTCAGCGTTTTCCTTCCTAGGAGCAAAGGGGGATACAGTTCAGCATCCAACAGTGTGTTTCTTTAGCGTTTCTACACCAAGAGGGCTGGGAACAGCAGCGCATCCACGCATCAGCATATTCAGCCATCTTCCCAACTCCTACATAGAGGGATACCAGCATACAAGTGGTGGAACTCAGCATTGGAGTCAGGACATCTTTCAGCCATCCTTCATCATTATTCAGCATGTTTCCCTCTCTTCCAGGGGTAGACATCATCTAGGACAGCATAGATCCCTTTGGATCTCATTGTAACCGCATTCATCATCTAATATAGCTGCATTGCATTGACACATATTTGTCTATCTCTTAAACATCATTAAGTGTAGTTTAGTTAGACTAAGGTTGTGATTACTACGGTCGAAGCCTCACATGCCACATTGGTATCAGAGCGTTACAGGGTAACCAGCCTTAGATCATGTTCATTCCATCAGTCATTCAGCCAGACATCATGTTAATCGCTTCCGCACAGTTAAACCCAGTTCTCAAAATCTTGCAGGCCACCCTTAGGTATTTTCCCTTAGGTATGCATTAGTAACCCATCCATCTGCATTCTTGCACAGCATATAGGGTTGCACATGGTTTGCATAGCAGATATCTTAGCAGTCATCTTAGTAGTCCATCTTGCATCTACAAGGCATATATGTTTGCCCATGAACTCTCTGGGAAAGAATGACATCCATCATCAAAGGAGGACATAAGTTTTGGGCTTCAACTGGCAGCCAACAGGGGTTTCTCTTCCACAGAAGACGGAAGTTTGCTCCAACATCGCCTCAGGAGGTTCAGAGCTTCACGAGGACATAAGTTTTGGGCTTCAACTGGCAGCAGCAAGGGGTTTCTCTTCCACAGAAGATGGAAGTTTGCTCCAACATCACCTCAGGAGGTTCAGAGCTTCAGGAACGACGGAGATGGTAGGTGAAAGGTTTCCACAGGCAGGTCAGGGGTGACTCAGGTATTTCCAAGCAGTTTTAGCAGCATTTGCCGTTCAGTTCCCACAGTATATAGAGTCTTGGCTCAAAGGATTTCACTCCTGTAGACGACCTCAGTCCCGGTAGAGTAGAAGACAGAAGGGGGCAGCGGTTCGGTGGAGAAGGATCATAGAGGAGTCGAAGGTTGCAAGGTATACCACCCAGCAACAGTTTAGCAGCGGGGAATGTCACGTGCACACCATTCAAGTGTACAGTGACATGGCATTATTTTATGGCATGGCATCATCAGGCATTTAATCAAGATTTATTAGGCATTTTATGGACATTTAAATGAATGTTTTCAGCATGTACCACATGGTATGGGTTGGATTCAACATTGTAGCATCATATTAACCATCTAGACAAAAGCATTGGGGCTTATGGAGGTAGCCGACAGCATTCAAGTCAGCCGACCAGCCTTTAAAGCATTTATGGCATTTAAATGGCAGTCGTGACAGTCGTGAGCATATTCAGAGCTGGCCGACCAGCACCAATTCCCCATATATAAAGAAACGCATCATTTCAGCATAGACATCTAGCCCACCAATTCTTCTTTTTGTGCATAGCTCTTCCTTGCCATCTGAGGAAAAGGGCAGCTTTACTGGTCAAAAAGGCCAGCTTCTTCTGGCAGAAGCGAGTTCTTTCTGGCATAAAGTAGGTATAAAGGGGGTATGAGCAGTTTTATACCCTCTCTCCCCTACTTGTCTCGGAAACCTCTCAAGTCCAGCCTTGCTAACTAGATGCTTGCACACCCTAACTAGATGTTGCTAATTTGCCACCTCGGCTCTTGATGCCACATCAGCATCGTCAGTAACATCATCAACCACATCAGCTGCTCATTGCGCATTAGCTTCACGATCAGCTCTTTTCACAACACTTTTGCCTGTAAGACAAAACACACAACACTTTTGCCTGTAAGACAAAACACACACACACGCATAGTACATGGACTCATGACTATAGAACATGAGCCTAAGGGGAATCGAACCCCTAAGTAGCAGCATAAGGCCACTCTAAGACCAAGAGGCTCCCCCTACCACCCCACCCTATAGTTAGTATCATGTACAATCAAAACAAGCGATGAAAAAAAAGGATATCGAGATAGAAACACATTACCATTTTCTTTTGAATTGATGAGCCAAGCTGTTTATGAACAATTGGAAACTATGCCTCGCCAAAGATATCAATCTCTAAGAACACCTCGTCTCGCTGTCAGCCATAGCCTCTTGAAGTTCCATCTCTGTTAGGCATATGCCGAGTCCATCAGGGAGTGGAGCATTGTTCGAGGTGGATTCTGAGATTTGCTCAATGTCAGCCTCTAGTAGATCTTCTCCTAGATCATCCGATAAATCTTTACCCAGATCATCCCCTTCATCATCCGTTGAGGGTGGTGTGACATTTGTTTGTGAAATCAAATTTGCTACTCTAATGCAAAGAATTGTATCTCCTTGCCCATGTGATATAGAGGTCATTGTTGTGTCTTGTGTATTGTCGGGCTCTGTAGAGGTCATTGTTGTGTGTGGTGTATTTTCACGCTCAGTAGAAAAGGTGGTATCAAACAATCTTCGGCTTCTAGGATTCACATGAACAATTTGCCACCATGGATTGCCAGTTGGATTTTTGTAAAAGAAAGCTTGTTGCCCATGCATAAGCCGCTTTGTTCGCACCTCAAGGTGGCCCTTTTTCCTTTGTACTCCGCTCGAAACCAACGCACCTTCAAAATTACCTGCAATATTATAATGTATATAAACTTGTTACTCAAAGATGCTGAATATTTCAATCATTTGGTTTGCATAATATTTTGAAACGAATCATGCGTACCTGTTTCATAACACGATAGTTAATTTCGTATATGCCCTCCAGATCCCCTACGTAGCCGAGCTCATCCTCAATCAAATTTGTGTCACAACACTTGCACGAGAGAGTTGATGAAAGGACGCAACGATGCAAGAG
This sequence comes from Cibotium barometz, assembly GCF_041138505.1. Taxonomy (NCBI): domain Eukaryota; kingdom Viridiplantae; phylum Streptophyta; class Polypodiopsida; order Cyatheales; family Cibotiaceae; genus Cibotium; species Cibotium barometz. The sequence goes on along the minus strand of NC_141103.1, from coordinate 15,639,595 downwards.
TCCTGAGTAACACGAAGATCATCAATCCTCTTGACACCGCGGAGATGCTGACCACACACCCACATGTTGCTGTGAGCTCGGACCTAAAACCACATGGGAACCACATGGGAACCACATGAACATGTACGGTTAGAATCCAGAAAAACATGTAGTATTATTCAAATTAAAATATAACATTGGAGTAACTTACCATGGTGTCGCATCCTAGGCTAAGCTCAAACTCTTCTCGTGAGATTTCAAACCCCTGCCCTCCATCTCTCTGATATGTGTATTCAACCATTCTAGGCTTATCATTGGAGGTGCACTCCGACCCTTTTTGGATGCCCTACTTCTCCGGTTTCTCTCTTTGCATTCTTTGTCATGCTTGTCAATCCATTTTTGCATGCAATCTGAGTTATACACCACAAAAGTAGTACTGAGCGCTTCCCTCTCCTCACAGCACTTATCTTTAGTGGGACCCCTTGCCCACATAACATCTCTGTGGTTTCGTTGTCTGATTGTTCTTCTCTCCAACCAGGAGGAGCTTCGTTATCCACATGTTGCAAGTACTCGGATAGATAATACATGCACTCGTGAAGCAACCATCCCTCTGCCATGGATCCCTCGGGTCTTGCTCGCTGGCACACAAATCCTTTCAATACCCCCATGTACCTTTCAACCCAGAACATCCATCGTGTACTCACGGTCCCAGCAATCTCTATCTCTTCAACGAGATGGATCATAACATGGACTTGAATGTCAAAAAAGGAGGTAGGTAACTCCTTCTCCATCAGACAAAGGAGCTCAATACACTCTAGCTTTCATTGCGGGATATCACGTGAGTCGATCTCTTTGGATGTAATCCATCTATAAAGAGAAACAATGTGATTAGCATAAGATTTTTGTGACAAAGAAGTAAGAACAATATGATGTTCCACTGTCAATACCTTGTCAATGATCCCAATCGATATATAACATCCCTAATACCCTTAGTCAAACAACCGTCGATAACAAGTGGCATGACGTGCTGCACACAGATTAGCTCTAGTGTTAACAAATGATAATGTAATGGCACCTTCATTAGAAATTGACGATACATGTTAGAGAGGCACCATACCTTAATGAAGTTATGCTAGTCGTGTGTCTTTAGACCCGAAAGAGAGTTATCATCCATGGTAAACATGTTTTGCAATGAAGCACCATAGCCCGTAGGAGTACGTATGCATCGTATCCGCTCATTGATGATGCTTATCTCTTGCTTTGTGAGTACCCATGGTGCCTGTGAATAAGTAATATTTCCTGTCTCCTCATTGATTATAGGCCATAGTGATCGTTTGCAGTTGCAAATCTTTAGGTCTGCCCTTGCAGCCTCTGTATCCTTGAAGCCCACAAGATGATTCCAAAGCGAGTGTGCAACGTTTTTAAATATGTGCATGGGATCAAGAAAATGAGTTATTTTTAGATCTTTCCAATACTCCAACGTATACCATATGGAGGAATTCTGTGCCATTGATTTCTTGCCTCTCGACGACTGCCGCAAATCATATTCGTCATCGCTCGTTATCGCTTGCAAGTTCTGCCTTGAGATCTATTAGAGGTCCGTTTGTCCACTTGACGTACCAATCTCTTGGAGTCATTCACGTTGGACAACGTCCATTCTCCACTTTGCCATTAAAATGTTTCGCATTCGCTTTGGAACGTAGCACATGATCTGGAGGCAAAAATCGTCGATGTTGAAGGTATATATTTTTACTCAAACTTTGACTATATTTGGAGCGTAGCCAATCACCGCATGGTGGACATGCTTTGTAACCCTTTGTTGATAGGCCTGAGAGAAACAAAAATTGTTTTTATGTTTTCAACATCCAAATTTTTTGATTGTATAAACAAACAAACAACTAAAGAGCCCTGCTGTAACCTGATGCAAAGCCATAGGCAGGATAGTCATGTATTGTCCATGCTAAAATGCCACGAACCTTGAAACTTCTATTACCCATAGGTTTTGACATATCAATAACATTTACTCCTTTCCATATTTGTTGCAAGTCATCAATGAGCGGTGCAAGATATACGTTGATGTCTTTAACTTGCCGCTTCCCTACATTGATGCATCGTTTAAATTTGACATTTTTCAAATAGAAATGAGTGTGCTATTTAGAAATGAGAATATTTGTCACATACCAGGAGTATAAACATAGTCTACATGAAGAAATGATTTAAAGTAACAACAATCAAATTATTAAGTGATATAATCATAACATTAAAACCCTTTTTACAACACAATTCAAGCATATTAGTAGCAAAAATCTATACTCAAGATAACCTTAGACAAGACACTAAAATACCCTTAGTTGTATTACTGACAAGACAATGAAATATATCATCAAATATTTGTCAAAATTAAATGCTGATTGGGCTACAAAGCTGGATACATTATTTGAAACATACATAGTTTAAGAGGCCGACACTTTATCTCAAATTTCATTCTCAAACAGAGGCTGGTGATGGCTGACGCCATCCATAATTTACAAATAATTCCTCGCCAGCTTGTAATGATCTTGTAGCACACACTACTATATATATGGGTACATCTCTAATCATATAACATGGCTCGTGACTATTCTCACACTCCATAAAGTTACAATTTGTTCTCTCATTTCTCCCTCTACTACTATTAATTAGCCCTGCTATATTTCCTTGAGCATAGGGTCTTCCATCAATATAAAGCCGCGATCCACAATTATATCTAATGTTTCTTTCGGTGAGTGAGGCCGCATTAGCACAAAGCCCATATGTTGTCATACTTCTGCTAAAGCGAACAAGTGCATGCCATGCGCCCCAACCATAAATGGGCCCACAAAATGACATAAGAGTAACCTCTGAGTTTGCGGGCACGCGTAAATCCTGTGCAATAAAGAGACCTCGTCCACCATTGGGAATGGTAGATGGTGCAATCACATATCGAGCACCCCAAAAGCTGAAAACCTCTCCGTCTGCTGGAAGGGCTGCTCCCAACCATCCTCCATAGCGTCTACGATCGTACGTTTGAATGAGAGATAGAAAACGATCAAGCAATGGATGATCACCCAATGTCTCTGATTGCGAGGGGCAAAGAAGTTGATGATGCCTCCATTTGCAACTGAAAAACGGTTTGACCATATCGTGTGCGTGGAAGGAAGAAGGATCAATTCCATGGTCTTCACAATCCTCTCATGAAATCGAGGATGTAGAACTGGTACATGCTCAATAATGTATCATTGTTGATTATATGAAGGGTGAGACACACATGGAACACGATTAATAGTGTGGAGTAAACTTGGATATGAATTTATACATAGTTCTAAAATGACATCAAGTACCATGGGCTGCTCCCGTTCCTCTTGCGGTGGCATATCAGGACATGGACCATACTGCTCCATATGGGCAAAACATATGCGTCACATTCATCGATGAGTGCCATGGCATGCTGCACACCAACATGGGATTCTTTCAACGTAATATGTTTGTGAGTCGCCTAGTGTCGTAGATGATGTGGAAGAAGAGGAACCATCTCCTCTCGCAACTACAGATGGACGCACAGGAAGAGTGGGAGGAGGCGGTGTCCCAGAGGATGACCCGGAATCTGCATTCATAAAATATTAATGTCATATTAATATCATTAAAAATCAAAGAAAACTTGAACAAAAATAATACACATACAAAATCATCCTAGAAGTGTTTGTAAATGCTATGGTAGCGCACAATGCATATTTGCTTATCCCCAGGTTAGGAATAATGTTCTTCCCTCAGCAGAAACTAGTTAATTTGTAATCATACCTTCTTACTGTACTTATGTCCATATTAGAGGCTTACAGTATCCTTGCACAAAATAGTTCTTCAAGGTGTAATTGACATGCACCCAAATGTGTTAGCATAGCATATACGGACCGTCGGCCGGTCCGTATGCACTATGGATGTGCAATTGGTCCATTCGGAGAGCTAGTACGCTCTCCAAATGCACCCAATTGAGCATCCATAGCGCATACAGACTGCTACATTTATCTATTTATTTATCCACCTACCTATGTATATGTGTTTATATATCCATCTATATGTTTATTGATCATAAATTGTGAAACCTTGTAATAACACATTGTTGTTAAATGCTTAGGAAATTTGCGGTCGTCCCTGAGCATACATGCCCACCTGCGATGTACAGAGATTCTTGGCGGCACTTCAGGAAAGAGATTCGCTTGAGAGTGACATGGCCTTAACAGACGGTACACAAAGTTAATTCACTCAATGCATATGATAGGTACTTCTCGAATAGCATTAATTATATATTCATATAAAAGCGCATTTAATTTGCAGGAGGCAGCACAGGCTCGTGTCCAGTCAGGGCACACCTCTCGGCTTGGCCGGATGGGCTCTAGTGGCTTTTGAGCACTCTTTGTAAGTGCACAAATTTTTTGTTCGTCTATCTATAGCTATTTGTATATATATATATATATATATATATATATATATATATATATATATATATGTATGTATGTATGTATCCATGTATCTATGATCTCATATGCATTCAATTAACTTCTTACTTATATATATGCAATGTTTAAATGACAGAGAAAGGATTATGGTCGAGCACCATCTGCAGACGAGATACGGAGAGCCACAATTTACGGCTACAGAGCGCTACAGAAGGAGATGCCAACACCCGATGCTTTTGTAAGTAATTCTATCAAATATTATTTTATGCCAATCAAGATCTGCATGTGTTATATGTTATGTGGTTTTTTTAATACTCAAATAGCTAATAGACATTTTTAAGTGCAGGAGCAACATGGTGAGAACGACATGGACGAGGTTGCTCAACAGGTAGCAGCAGGGTTATCATCGCAACCACCCAAGAATGTACAAGAGGAGGACTCTTCCTCCGATGACTCCGATTAATGATAGAGCCATTTAGTGCTAAGTTTGTAGACATAATTTTTTGGTACATATAGTCGCTCATTCAAAATGATGGCGCTCTTTCATTAACATTTTCTTTATGTATGTGTGTTTTTGGCCATGATGCACATGTGTTACATCTATCAAGAGTTTCTTGAAGTGTCTACCTCCCAAATCTACAGATTTAAATGTTAATTGATTGCAAAATTTAATTTATACTTACCGTAATCGATGTCGGCCATTGCTTTTTCAAAAGTCGATGTATGTCGATTCTTGGGTCTTTTGTCGTACACGAATGCGCGTGCGTATGTGTGTGTGTGTGTGAGAGAGAGAGAGAGAGAGAGAGAGAGAGAGAGAGAGAGAGAGAGAGAGAGAAAGAGAGATTTTTTATGATGTTTGTATACGTACGGATGTGTGTGTGATAAAGAGGCAAGTGTGTATGAGAGAGAGAGAGAGAGAGAGAGAGAGAGAGAGAGAGAGAGAGAGAGAGAGAGAGAGAGAGAGACCAATGTTTATGTGAAGTGTGTGTGTATGTGTGAGAGAGAGAGAGAGGGAGAGGGACCAATGTTTATGTGAAGTGTGTGTGTATGTGTGAGAGAGAGAGAGAGGGAGAAAGACAGAGAGAGAGAGAGACTAATGTTTATGTGAAGTGTGTGTGTGTGTGAGAGAGAGAGAGGGAGAAAGAGAGAGAGAGAATGTGTGTGCAAGAGACACAAGTGGAGATAATGTGTATGAGAGAGAGAGAGAGAGAGAGAGAGAGAGAGAGAGAGAATGCGCATCGGCTAAAAAAAAACGTTCAAAACAAAGGTCTTTTAAGCGACCCCAACGGCTAAAAAAAATAATACAAATTGGGTCGCTTATGCCACCCAAACTTGGGTGTTTATGCCACTCAAAAAAGGTCGTTTATGCCACCTTCATAGGGTCGTTTATGCCACCTTCGTAAGGTCGTTTATGCCACCCAAATAGGGTCATTTACGCCACCTTCATAGGGTCGTTTATGCCACTCAAATAGGGTCGCTTATGCCACCCAAACTTGGGTGTTTATGCCACACAAATAGCATTGTTAATGCCACCTAAGAACGTGGTTTATGCCACCCTCGAAACGTCATTTATGCCACCCAAACGCGATGTATATGCCACCCTAAAAACGTGGTTTATGCCACCCAAAAAGCGTCGTTTATGCATCGCAAAAACGTCGCTATAGAGGTCGTTTAAACGATGGTCAAGAGCGACCTTTGGAACAACTTCTGTAGCGACTCCTGTAAGGGTCGCTCTACAGGTTTCTACTCTTGTAGTGATGGTGGTGATGTTAAAATTTCTAAGGACTTAAAAAAAGGTTGATAGATGGTAAGAAAGTTCCAATTAAACCATCCATTGATAGTGTTAAGGCAAGAAGGTTTTTTTTCAAGCCCACAAGTTAAGAGAATGTTCAAAAAATGAACACATTATATCTCTACAATCAAGTACAACTTGTCGAAGGTAGTGCATAATACTGTGAAAGATCATGAAGTGGATGGCCTCGCAAAGAAACGTAAATTATGGTCCACGTGCTTTTGTTTTGAAATGTTACCCTATTTCATCCACATACATGCTTACTCCTCAAATTCATGTTCTTAATGGCAGCGGGTTTATGAACAATTTTCACATGGGTCCAAAGCACTCTATGCGTAGGGGCAGGCTGAAAGTGTTCTAACGTGGTCAAGAAGTTATGAATTTGCAATCAGGGCCTCTAGCAAAAAGGCTCCTAAATACACCCAAGCAAATTTTTTAACACTTATTGTAATATCTTATTAATTTTTCCCACTCAAATGAGCACATCATGATATAAACAAGGGATGTTAAGCTAACTATAATGCCAGAATCAATTCAACATGTACAGTAGTAACACTAGACACCATTTTTCTCAATTTATACACAATGCCCCTCTAGTTTGGGTGCCCAACCACTTATAAGTTTTGTGTAAATAACAATGATTAGAACGAGAACACACACTTCCCTTGTCAAGATTAGAGAGCTCTTACATTCTCTTGCTATCCTCTTTCTTTTGTGTGGTTGAGAGTGTGTGAGTGAGTGAGAGAGGCATTTGGTTATTTATCTCTACCCATGGCAGCTATGCTATGAGAGGATAGCATCTAATGTAAGCCTACTAAAACATTGGAGTGATGAGTCTAATTGGTTAGTTACATTATGTGGTTGGAGAACCTCCCTTGGGAAGCTCTAAATGGGCATCACCGAGCATCCCCACAATAAGTAGGTCTTTCTACTCTAATCTCCATTAACAAACTATTTGTGTGAGTACAATGCATTCTTGGGATTTGGGTCTTTTGCTTAACATTGGTGCCATTCTACCGGGGAGGCATGCTTTACCATAGCCTATGTGACTGCTTAGGTTGCATTTTCTCCAATTTTTTATCTCTCTAAGTGGACATCTAGAGGATAAGGCTGGAGGAAGGTAAATGAGAAGGGTGGATTTGTTTCTGTTTTTGTTCACATTTTGGCTTTGATTTGTGTTTGGGAGCATTTTAATTTGTTTTTTGTGGTAGATGGTGGTTGGTTTGTTTGTTAGAGTTGTTTTCTGAACTCGGGCATGGATCTAGTTGATTGACCTTGCTGGTCCTCAAAACGGATGAGTCCATGCCTCTTTTATATGGATCTGTTGGTTGATCTTGCTGATCTTCAACGGAAAGTCCATCTAGATTTTCTTATGTGATTATATTATCGGGTACTATGAGCTAGGAACTATTGAAAAGTCCCCTAACTGGTGGAGCGTTCTAGTTGCCAATGATGCCATAGGTACACCGATGAAGGAATGATTGGAAATTAGAATTCAACCAGATATTTTGGAGGATTATGATCAGTGATACTATGGTTTCATTACAAGATTGTTTTAAGGACAACTGGATCTGTGAAAAAAGCAATTTCATATTGGGTGTGTAAGTGGTGTGACTATCTTGAAGTTTGCATGAAGCGCTAACTAGGGGGCCTGGGAACTCTTTTCCCTGGTACTCGGGACAAAACATAGCCAAGTTTCCTAAATGGATCCTATCACTACAGTGTGGCTGGCTAACCCCTGGACTGATGGATCCCTAAAATGAGACTCAATTCTGTTATGGTACGATAGAAGAAGTAAATCCCGGACAATCCTTGTTCTATGGAAAAGAATCAATAGTTGTGCCTCTCGATGAGGAAAAAAGAGTTGGTCTCTATGATCCAAGTGCAAGTCTTTTCCTTGATCTGACCATGTGACTTATGAGTTCGGTCGGATCAGTTTGGTTAGTGATGACCTTGACTACGTTAGAATAAAAATATCCTGGAGGAATTGCCCGTGCTTTCTGGGTGAGGGAAGTTTTTTCGGGTTCTGTTTTGGAATAACCGAGGGATTAGTCTCTTGTCTGGATATCCGTGGACGAGGCCCCGAGCGAGAGGCTCTGCCTTGCGCAAGAAGTGCTCCTTCTGCCTCTAGCACCCCCAAATTGGTTGCGCGGAGGGGGGAGGGATCTTTCATTGCTAAAGTCCACGCAAATGGGGGGGGAGGGAAATGTGAGATGTCCTTAAGGAGAAGGAAAAAACGTTTTGCTGAGGAAAGAGGGGTGCTGCTGTAAGTCCCTTCACAGGGGGGGTGGGGGGGGAAGCTAAGGACACTGTCTCCTAACAAGGGTGGGCTTGAGGAAAGTTGGCTTATCTGAAAAGTGGCAGATGAGGGGGTGTTGGGAGGGGCGGCAGCAAGGAAGGGTGGTACAGACGGCGACACGACCTTATGCAAAGTATAGGCTCCGCAAGAATGCGTACTGGCCATGGACCACCCCGAGGGTTTATATAGTTGTGGGGTATGGGTGTGGGGCACTGCACAGAGTATGGTCGAAAGGACGGTGTACCATCAAAGGATGTGGATCAGTGGCCTACATGGGCTTGGGGGAAAGGTACGGTGGCGGTTAACAGGGAAAGGACTGGTACGCATGTACCTTATTTGGTTAGAGACAGCATGGGTGTCCACGTAGTAGCGGTGCGTGTGGACCATAGAGTGGGTGGCCGACCTTTGGTTCTTATGCGGCCATTATACGGGCACCCTGGTGGGAGTGTATAGTCCTTTTTTGGGGCGGGGTCCCTAAATTTAGGACGTCGGCCTTGATTTGCGTGCCGAATAGCCCGGGAAGGCGAAAATTTTTTTTGTCCGAGATGTTCCCTTGGTCATTAGGGTGTAGACCGTTCGTCAATCGGACACCTGGTCATGCATTTATTAAGGTTTAAAGGTCGTCGTTTTTTAACTAAAAATAACCAAAATTCATGTATAAGCTTGATCCAATGTCTGTTTTGGATGCTCTAAAATCCTATATTAGGGTAAAATCGTGCGCAAATTTTAAATTTGGGCTTAGAATTTGAAGATTCTAAGTAGAAATGGCTCATTTAATAAAACCATTGATTTTTATATTATAAAAACTCATAAATTCAACTATTACATGGACATTTCTTTATTAATGAAGATGGGTATGTTACATCCTTCCCCCCTTAAAGAAATCAAGATGTCCTCATCTCATCATGAATTGGGGATAATCCTTTAAGAGTGTAGCTTCATCTTCCCAAGTTGCATCCTCTTCAGGGTAATCTTTCCACTGTACTAGATGTTCTACACAAGAGTTCTATTTCGGAGTTGCCTTTCTCTAGAATCTATGATCCTACTAGGCTGTAATTTAAGGACTCCTTGATTAGGGATTACAACTTGTTCATCATCAAGAATATGATCGAGATCGGGTACATAAGGTTTTAACAAACTTACATGAAATACATTGTGGACTCTGATATGGGTTGGGAGTTGGAGTTTATAGGCACTTTTACCTAAACACTTGATAACTGTATAGGGACCACAATGCCTAAGGCTGAGCTTCTTATATTTCCCAAGTGATAGAGAACTTTGTTTGGGTCGCACTCGTAGAAGAACTTTGTCTCCTTCCTTGAAGATCCTTTCAAAACCCTTGGTGTCAGCATAATGCTTTTGCTGATCTTGAGCAACTTTAATATCCTTTTGGATTGCCTTGGTCTGTTCCTCCTTCTCTTTGAGCATTTTCCTGGATGCCTCAACTCTTATGGTCAGATCAGAGAAATTTAGAGGAGATAAGCATTCTTGCCCATAGAGTGCTTTGAATAGTGACATTCCTATGCTTTGATGAGATAAGATGTATTGTAGATAAATTCTACCAGAGGAAGGTATTGAATCCATCTTCTTGGTTCCTGTTCCCAATATGCTCTAAGAATGTCTTCAATTACCTGATTGACTCTCTCAGTGTGGCCATCAGTCTCTAGATGGTAAGCTGTGCTAAAGTAAAGTTGAGTGCCTAGGACTTGAAATAAGGACTACCAAAACTTTGAAGTGAAGTCAGAATCCTGGTCACTTACTATCCTCTTTGGGAGACCATGAAGTTTGAAGACTTCCTTGATGAATATTCAAGCAACATCAGAAGCTTTGAAGGTCTTCTTTGCTAGTATAAGGTGAGCTACTTTGGTAAGTATGTCCACTACTACCACACATGTGAAATAGGCACCTCCTTCATGAGGGAAGATCCCCACACTGAGGTGTCAAAAATGCATCATTTCTTCTAAATATCTCTTAATTTTTAACTAATAAACCTTGTACTCAGTCAACTCTTCATCTTATGTGAGCATTTACTCATTTTTGGGGGTTTTTCTTTTATTATTCAATTTATCTCCTCCTCCCTACATTTGGATTAATCTTATTGGTTCATAGGAACCTTAATTGGACTATATTCCAAAATTTTTTGAAAATCTGGACCCTTAGGCTAAGGTCCTTTTTACCTATTTTCAATTAATTCCAATTGCACATTGGAAAGTTCTTTTTGAATTTTTGTTTCAAGGGAAACCATTTTAGACACTAGGAGGATTTTTATATCCAAAAATATCTTAATTTTAAATTATCTCCCTCTAGACATTTTCTCTCTCAAGGCCAAAATAGGGTAAAACAGGATCTTTCTTTTATTTCAGAGAGAGGAATAACTATAAGATCAGAAGGGGAGGTTCTGACACCTGCATACTTCAAAAGCTGAAGGGAGGAATCTTACAGGTAATCTATGCAGAGGAGGGGCGGAGAGTTCCATCCTTCTTCTTTTGGAAAAGAACAGGTGCCCCCCAACAAGGAGAGCTACTGGGGTGTACGAATCCTTGTTCAATGAGTTGGGAAAGTTGCTCTTTAAGTTCAATGGCTTCAGGGAGGGACATTTTATAGGGCGTTTTTGAGATGGGTTGAGCTCCAGGGATCACCTCCATTTCATGATCGACTTCTCGATGAGGAGGTGGTAGCCCTGTAAGCTCGTCAAGGAGGAAGATGTCAGAGAATTCTTGGAGCCAAGAGGGTTCTCTCTCCTTTCTAGGTTCAATGGCTTTGTTGAGCTTGACTAAGAAAACTTACTGACCCTTATGTGCTCCCTTGAGAGGATGTTTTGCCTTGACTACCCTAGGTTTAGGTTTTCCTGTTTTCCTCTGAACGGATACTACTTGGCCATGCTCATTTTCAAAAGTGATACTCCCCTCGTTACAGTGAATGCTAGCTTTGTTTACAATTAATGAGTCCATCCCAAGGATTCCATCATGAATTCCTAATGGTAAGACTCTAAAGTGGCCACCCACCATGAGTTTGTACATTACCCAGCTCAAAATCAAGGTTTCCTACAGAGTAGCGAGATACTACTTCTTTCCCACTAGCTAACTCTACAATCATTCTTCTAGCTGTTTTTTGACCCAAGTTTAATTTTTGCAAACACCTAGGAGAAAGAAATACCACAATCAATCAAAAGCTGGAATGGCTCACCGTGATGAGTGGCTGGGGTTTGGATTACACCAAATTGTTTATTCGGACCTTGGTGTTCTACCACCACATGGACGGTGGCGCGCTCTTCTTCAGCCATTTCCAAGGTCGGTTCTTCACTTATAATACAGGCGGTCCTAGATAGCAACTCTTCCTCTGCAGCAGCCTCTGCCATGTCCACCGCCTCTTATACCTTGGTGGATAGGGGTTCCACAGCCTTGATTTCCTCTGCCACCTTGGGGAAATGATGTTGCTAGCTTAGGATAGTTGGCCCTAAAGTGTCCCGGCTCATTACATTCAAAACATAGAGGGTCTTCTCTGAAAGAAGCAGCATATGAGTGGGGGACAAAAGAGTTGCTTTGCCTTCCTCTGTTGTAGTAGGGGAAATTCTATTGGGGTTTCTTGTAGGGTTGATCTTTAGGATTTGCCTTAGGAGGTAAGATCTCTTTTGAGGCTGCTTTGTCAGTCCTCATTTCTTTCACAAGGGGCTTTGCTCGTATGAGAGTATCCTGTAATGTGCTTGGCCTCATTGCTTCAACGCAGGAATCTAAGGGTTCATTTAACCCTTGGCAGAAACGAGCCACTTGCTCTCGAAAGTATTCATAGCTGGGGCATACTTTCGAAGAGTGATAAATTTGGAATAGTAGTCCTCAATCATCAAGAGTTAAGCTGCACTGCCTAAGACTAATAAACTCAAGAGTGATAAATTTGGAATAGTAGTCCTCAAGAGTTAAGCTGCACTGCCTAAGACTAATAAACTCATTCATCTTTATGGATTCATGGGATGGGGGAAGATATCTTTCCTTCACGGCCTGCTTGATGTCTTCCCACGTTTGAGAATGCTCAGTGACTCCCTTGTCACGGCACCACTGTTTCCACTAGACTTTAGCATCTCCGATCAGACGAAACCGTGCAAGCATAGACTGATTTGCTGCTCTAGTACCGGTAGCAAAGAAATAATCGTCCATCGCTTCAATCTAGACTTCAGCATCCTTCTCAATCTTTGAACCTTCTCCTTTATAAAGGAGGGAGGTTGCATTTGCTTGAGCAGGAGGTTCTTCTATTGGATATTGGTATAAAGTGCATTCGGAAGTGGAGGCTAATTGTCCTGGCCACATCATTGTAAAAATAATTTTAATATTACAAGATTCATACTTGCACAACGCTTAAGCTCTTTTTTTTTTGAGAGTAAAACATTGAAATCATTTTATTTCCAAATATTTACAAGGACAAGTTTTATTACAAAGATCTGAGACTAATATAATCAGTCTTATTTGCCATCAAGGGAAATTCCTAAGATTGACTATGACATAAGGGTAGAGCAGTCCACATAGGTGAAGTATGGGGGTTCCGCTGTAGTTTCTAAGACTCGAAAAACTGATGGGGTAAGGGTGGTAGACTTTGGATTGGGGTAAGTCCCAACACAGCTACTCTGTCGGCGGTAGGTAAGATCTGCATCACTCAGTCATACACCCAGCAATCCTGAGGTATGCGAATCCCATCTATAGTCATAAAGGTGTCAGGCCTAGGAGTACCAAGACGAACCAAAATAAATGGACCATCTTCAACTTTTCAATCCAACAAATGCGCTTTAGGTCAGTGGTGGTAAGGTTCCCAATTCGATCTGCTCAGATGAAGAGATATCTCGGCTTGTGACTCCAGAAATCTCTACCCCATCCTCTTTCGATATGAGAGAAATGGGGGAGGGACATCTCTCGGGGGGTGCACCTCAAAATATGTAAGTCTACCACGTGCGATCATTTAGGTGGGGTTTTTTTAATCCAAAATATTGGGTAAATTTACAGAAATACAATTACAAGTGGGGTATTTTAATTGTACTTTGAAAAAAAAACCGTAAGTTTATAAAGAAAAAGGGGTAGTTTTATTAGCTCAAAATTCATAGATAAGGGGATTTTTAAATACCGCTTGAACGCACGTCATAGGAGGGGCTTCCATATAGTGGACCCCCCGAGGGACATCTTCTCTAATATCTGCACCATGTTGTCAGGGAACTCGAAATTTGAGGAGTGACTTCTAGCAGTCTCGAAGATGCATTGGAAAACTAGAAACTTCAAGTAGGCATCTTCCTCTTCCTACAATCATTCAAACATCAATTCAACTTGTTTTTAGTAAGATGTTTTTATTAAATTAGCATTATGTTAGGTAAAACATACATTGCAAAAAAGTCCTTAAATGGAAAGTCCTAGGAGCTAAGATCGGCTCTGATACCAATTTAAGGTTTCCCCTTCCAAAATAGGAGAAACACTTAAGATAGTCCACTAAGTCTTAACTTGGAGAAATTTTCCTACTCATCACCTTGACCATGCAGAGATTCAAGGATACGATTCATAGGTAAGACCTAGTCCTATCCCGCACGGGGAGCGATCTTCTAAAATTCAAATCACCCATAGGGTAATTGATCATAATTTGGGAAACTACTAGTCTTGATTCCTAGAGACGACGTTTTTTTCCTCATCCATGCAAGGCACAGTCCTGGCCTAGTCTTCTAGAATAGAATTGCCCGAGAACCTATTTATCTAGCGTAGGGCTTTCACTTAATTTGTTGGAAAGCTACCCTATAATCAGGTCCACCCATCCGTAGGATGGTGCCATCGGGGCATTCCATCCTCCCACTTTCCACCCTACTCACGCGTCAATTTTGTTTTCTAATTAATCCTAATACACTGTTTGACATAAATAAACATGTTCCTTAATTGAGGCCCTTTTCACAAGGTTTGTTAAAACAGCCTTTTTCCACAATACAATAATGCCAAAGACAAGATTTATTAAAACAAATTATACATGAATCAATCCGATACAAGCCACACCGGCTCTCTTATTCTTTTTCTTTATACTGCCGATGATCTATAACTCGGCCTTCCAGCCTCTACATGCTGGGCAAAACCCTACGGGACCATACACCTCGTCGTCAGCCCTGCTGGTGATGAGGACTCAAGCCAACATGTCACCCTCTTAGACTCCGTCACTCGATCCTCCCGGCCCCTCAGAGGGATGTCTACGCACTAGGGTGGGCTTATTCACCGCACTAGCCTGGGCCCTCAGAACTAGACAACATCATAATCTCTCACCTCAATCGGTGAACCTTATTCTCCCAATGGTATGAGGGATACCTTGGCCAATCCAGGCTTTGCTAACGACGCCGCCCAGCTACATAAGTACGGAATGGAGTTAGCGTCAAAGCCAGGAAAAACTTGCACTCTTTCTCTTCAAGATAACAATTTCAATACAAATCATTGAATACAGCATCACTTCAAATCATAGCTTCATACAATTTTTTCAAAGGAAAAGATACACATTTTCTTTCTTCATTTATTGACATTGATATTAAAGAAAAACTCTTTTTTTAAAAGATAACCAAGCTAACCTGGCCACCATTTCCTTGAGGAGCTTGTATAATGAGAGGGTTGGAGCTGCATTAGGAGCATCTTCTCGAATCTCATTGTTGCATGCTCCTCCTAAGGTAATATTTTGGCGTTTTCGGGATGGAGCCATCTTGGATGTCACCTTTGTAGTGCTCGTTGTTTGGTGCAGTCGTAATGCTTCAGCCAGATCTCGATTTCGAGATCGTTTGCTCACTGTATGAGCAAATAACCACAGCACACAAACCCTCTCTAAGGTAGAAAACCTCTTGCTAAAGTCCACGCAAATGGGGGGGGGGGAATTGTGAGGTGTCCTTAAGGAGAAGGCAAGAATGTTTTGTTGAGGGAAGAGGGGTGTTGTTATAAGTCTCTTCAGAGGGAGGGGGGAGAAGAGCTAAGGACACTGTCTCCTAACAAGGGTGGGCTTGAGGAAAGTTGGCTTATCTGAAAAGTGGCAGATGAAGGGGTGTTGAGAGGGGCGGCTATACCACAGCAACAAGTACAGTGTGCAGGGACAGAAGGGCAGCACTAACAGACGACGACACGACCTTATGCAAAGTATAGGCTACGCAAGAATGCATACTGGCCATGGAGCACCTCGGCGGGGTTTATACAGCTGTGGGGTACGGGTGTGGACGCTACGCAAAGTACGGTCGAAAGGACGGTATATCGTCAAAGGATGTAGATCAATGGCCTGCATGGACCTGGGGGAAAGGTACGGTAGTGGTTAACAGGGAAAGGAGTGGTACGCATGTACCTTATTTGGTTAGAGGCAGCATGGGTCTCCACGTAGCGGTGTGTGTGGACCACACAGTGGGTGGCCGACTTATGGTTCTTGTGCGGCCATTGTACGAGCACCCTAGTGAGTGTGTACAGTCCTTTTTTGGGCTGAAGTTCCCAAATTGGGGACCTCGGCCTCAATTTGCATGTCGGACCACCCGGAGGGGGCAAAATTTTTTTTTTTAGGATGTTCCCCTGGTCATTAGGGTGTAGACCGTTTGTCAATCGGACACTCGGTCGTCGTGCATTTATTAAGGTTTAAAGGTCGTCGTTTTTTAACTAAAAATAACCAAAATTCACGTATAAGCTTGATCCGATGTCTATTTGGATGCTGTAAAATCCTATGTTAGGGTAAAATCACGCACAAATTCTAAATTTGGGCTCAAAATTTGAAGATTCTAAGTAAAAATAGCTCATTTAATAAAATCATTGATTTTTTTACCATAAAAACTTATAAATTCATCTATTACATGGACATTTCTTTATTAATGAAGATGGGTATGTTACAATTATTGTGGTAAACTTAAACATGTGGCAAAAGATTGCTACAAAAAGCAAAATGGTATTTGAGGTGGTAGAGTGTAACATGGTAATCATGCATCATCTAGTACAATAGTGCATTTTGGGAGTGCAGATAGTGTTTGCACATGTATTGCTGATCTTGGGTGTATGTACATGTACTCTAGTCACATCTAGTGACAAACAAGTTGTGAAAGTACTATTGCAACTATTGCACAGAAAGATACTGATGTATTAAAGGTTGTGCCAGTATTGCTGTAGCTGTAGTCACACAGGAAGATATTGATGTACTGAAGTACTACTATAGAGGCAGTCACATAGAAAGATATTGATGTGTTAAAGGTTGATAACACCATATTGGGGAATATGGGAATTTCCCACAAGTTTGGGACACGTGGTCAAAAGTTTGGATTAACCATAACTTGAACACCACTAATCCAAAATGAGCACTTTATAGCTCTTTAGATTCCATTTTTCAAGCGCTTTCTAACGATAGGTCATATGATACGGTTTTGAGAAACTTACAAACATGTTATCCATGCCCCTTTTTTAAGTCTTCAAAAATGGGAATTGGGAAATTCCCAAATTCACTAATATGGTGTTTGATACAAAAATTATAATTTTGCGGGTTTCTAGTTGTTGTAGGTAAATATATCTAGCAGATTCAATCAAATTGTCAGTGAGAAGCTAAACAAGAACACATTCCATGCTTCAAAGTTCAGAATGATAATTTCTAGATGGGTAAAGGATTTTGGGACTATGTCAAAGGAGACAATGAGGAGCCTCTAGAGTTATCTAAAAGAGAATGCCACTGCAGTAGATATAAAAGAATTCAAGGATTGGAACCAAGGTGCAAGGAAAGTAATGTATTGGCTTTCAATCAATGTCACAAACACAATGTTAGGACACATACAAGATGCCAAAACTCTAGCAGTTGCATAACCTGGTGCAAATGTTCCAGACCAACACAAAGGCAAGGGAACTATAGCTAAAACAAGAGCTACATACTGTGGAGAAGAAAAGTATATTTATGAATGATTATGCTTTAAAGAAAAGTATGTTTATCAATGATTATGCTTTAAAGATCAAGAGCATTGTTGAATCCCTTGGGTCTATGAACACATCAGTAGAAGATGATGATTTAGTAAGTGTCTGTCTAAATGAGCTTGGAAAAGAGTAAAAGCCATTTAAGACCTCCATTGCAATCAGAGAGAAAGTTTCCAACTTTTGGGACTTAGTGTCTATGCTGATCATAGAACAAAATTCTCTAGGCAAAGACTCTTCTTCACAAAGCAAGAACACATTAGAACATGCCTTCTACTCCAATTTAAGTAGAGGCAAGAGGTAGAGGTCATGGTCAAGGCCAAGGTGCATGGAAACCAAAATTATAGACAACAATGGTCCAATGATTCTCTAGGCAAAGACTCTTCTTCACAAAGCAAGAACACATTAGAACATGCCTTCTACTCCAATTTAAGTAGAGGCAAGAGGTAGAGGTCATGGTCAAGGCCAAGGTGCATGGAAACCAAAATTATAGACAACAATGGTCCAATGATTTGCAATAGTAGTAGCGGCAATCATACACAGATGGAAAAGACCACTCTAGAGGTAGGGGGAGCCAGAGGGGCCACAGTGGTTGCAAAGAAATCAAAGTGCGAATAGAATAGAGTGATATTATTGTGGTGGTGGCGAACTAGGGCACATAGCAAAGGACTGCTTTAAAAAGAAAAATGACATTAAAAATATAGAGTTACAACAAGGCAACTATGCAATATCTAGTAAACAAGGTGGTGATGACAAAAGTGAGGAGTTATTTGTGATGTAGCAAATGCTCAGTTCCACAACAAGCGATGTGTCAAGATCTAAAGACATATGGTATGTGGATTCTGGTGCCTCTAACCACATGACCAGTCATGGTGAGTAGTTTAGAGATATGCAAAAAATGAAAAAACTAGGTTATGTAGAAACAGGTAATGATAATATGCATCCCATTGCGCATGTTGGTAAAGTGCCATTGTCTATACAGGATGGAAAAATTAAGTACTTGGAAGATACACTTCATGTTCCAAATATTAAAAAGAATTTGGTTTTTGTTGGATAGATGGTTGAGCAAGGTCTATAAATCAAGTTTAATCCTCAAGAATGTTTTGTGGAAGACTTCAAAAATCAGTGGGAGGATGTTTACTTTAGATGTGAACATGTTTGAGGTAAAGGCAGCCATGTTTGCACATGGAACAGGTGTCATTGTAGATATTGACATACGGCACAAGTGCATTGGCCATATGAATATACAATGGCTGAAGTCTATGTAGGCCCAAAATATTGTTATAGGTTTGCTAAAGCTTAAAATTGATGGTATGCATAAAGTATGTGAAGCATGCCAACATGGTAAGTAGGCCAAACATGCTTTCCCACATGAAAACCATGTCAGTGCAAGGCCATTATATGTCATACATTCAGATGTATGGGGACCATTGGCAACCAAGACTATAACAATTGTAGGTTGTAGGTATGTTACATTCATTGGTGATCACACTACGAAAGTGGGGGTTTATTTCATGAAGGAGAAAAGTGAGGTATTTGCTAGCTTTTAGAGATTTAAGTCTTGGTCGAGAAGGACAAAGGCATATAAATAAAATGCCTGAGATCAGATGGTGGAGGAGAGTATTTCTCCAATGAGTTGAGTGATTTCTTGAGAAAGCAGAGAATCAAGAGATATTTTACATGCAGGTACACTCCATAATAGAATGGTGTTGTAGAAAGAAAAAATAGGCACATTGTAGAAGTGGCACATATCTTGATGTCTGAAAAGAATATGCCACATTATTTTTGGGCAAAAGCAGTAGGAATTGATGTGTACATTATGAACATGACCCCCACTACAACAGTTCATGGTATGATGCCTGAATAAAAGTTTACATGCATAAAACCGGATGTGTCTCACTTCAAAGTGTTTGGGTATATTGCATATGTGCATGCTCCCGACAAAGTGAGAACAAAGTTAGATCCAAAGGCAGGGAAATGCATCTGCATAGTTTGGTATATGCATCAATAGTGAAGGTAACATAAGATGTAAATGTAAGAATTATTGATGCTGCACCACATGTAGAGTAGCAAATCACATGTGCTTAGTGGGCCTGGAGAGTCTTCTAGTAGTGGATCCAATGTTAGTCCATGGTCAGGTAGGTTGAGGACAGATGTAGGTATGCAGTGACTCTAGTGGCTTTGAGCAGAGCTTTGATGAGGAGCTTGGCATTCTATCTTTGGCTACTCAAGTGTAAGGAGAAACATGGTTGTTTTGAGGAATAGGAGATGATAGCATTAGATGCAACTGCAACATGGGAGTTAGTACCTTTGCCTAAGGAAAATAAGGCAACTAGATGTAAGTGGGTGTATAAGGTTAAGCATAACACACATGGTTCAATGAGCAGGTATAAGGCAAGATTGGTTGCCAAGGGCTATGCATAGACCTATGGCATTTACTATGAGAAGACATTTAGCCCAATCATGAGAATGGTAACTGTGAGAGCTATCATTGCTATGGCTACAACAAAGGGTTGGGTTTTACATCAGATAGATGTAAAGAATGTCTTCTTGCATGGTGATTTGTAAGAAGTATACATGATGATGACACCATGTTATGAGAGTGATGCACACCTGGATTTGTGTAGGCACATTTTTCACTTTATGTAAAAAATACAAATAGAGGGATCATGTTATTAGTTATTTATATGGATGACTTGATTTCACTGGTGATAGTGATGCTGACATACATGATGTTAGGAGGCTTTTGGAGTAGAATTTTGAGATGAAGGATTTGGGTGAGCTATGGTATTTCTTGTACATAGAGGTGGTGAGATCATCTCATGGCATTTTATTATTACAAAGGCAGTATGGTGGCTTGGACATGTTGTCTAAGTATGGCATGACAAGATGTAAGCCTATTGTAGTGCCATTGGAGCAGAACACAAAACTTTCCACAGATATAAGTGAGCTTTTGGATGATCCCACTACGTACATGCACATAGTGGGTAGCTTGATCTACGTGACCATTTTACTAGGCTAGACTTGAGCTATGTTATTGGACTTGTGAGTCAATTTATGTAGGCACCTAGGAAGCCACACTTAGATGTGGCTAGATGGATTCTCAGGTGCATAAAGTCCACAATTGATTATGGACTTTTCTATAAGGCTAGTACAGAGATATATCTACATGGGTACACAGATGCTGGTTGAGCTGGTAGTGTCACAGATAGGAAGTCTACCAGTGGCTTTATGTTTTCGTTTGGGAGTGCTACTATGAGTTGGATGATCAATAAGAAACAACCAAGAGCTGCTTTGTTGAGTACAGAGGTAGAGTACAAGGGTGGTGCTTCTATGGTAGCTTATGAGGTAGCTTGGTTTCAGTTGGTGATATGGGTGAGCCCGGGATAGGGAAGCCGGTGATATGGGTGAGTTCGGGATAAGGCAGTTTTCATTTATTGTGACAATATAAATAGCATACAGTTGACCAATAACCCAATATACCATGCTAGGAGACGAAGCACATTGAGGTGCATTACCCCATGGCCATATGCAAGTAAGGTCACCAAGGCCGCATGCAAGCATGATGGGGATAATGTAAAAAAAAGGGGGAAAGGTAGCCCGCATCTGCACAGGTTGCTTTGCCCCCCCTTTTTTGCTTTGCACGCGATGATGGGGGTAATGTAAAAAAAAAGGGGTCAAAGAAACCCGCCACCACAAGCTGCTTTGTCCCCTTTTTTTCTCTTTCTCCTCCCCATGGCTAGATGTAGGCATGATGAAGTAGTTTAGTACTTGCTCATATCATTTGATGAAATTTAGTGCTTGCTCCTCTTGGCCGTATTGGGAAAATCTTAAGAGAATGCGGGGGAGAGGGAGAGCTTAAGTTAATTGGAAGAAAACACACACACACACACACACACACACACACAACAGAGAAAGATACAAGAGAGAAAGATACATGAGAGATGGATGGTTGAATTTTCTTCTATATTCTTCTCTTCTCTACAACATATAACTAAAAGATAAGAGTACATACTATAAGGGAAAGTAACTCCTATAATAACATACAATGGTTAGTCGATAGTGTGAACTTGACTATAGGAGTTGGCGCTATATCTATATGCCATAACTCTAGTACTCCAAAGTGGTTGTCACAAACTTGTCATCCACTAGTGGCATATCAACCATAATATTACCAACCATGCTAGTGGCATAAGTGTAGAAGCTATCACCCAGGTAGGTCATCAATGTCTGCAGCACTAGTTGAGCTTGATATCTCCCCCTCAAGATTAACTTCACACACTGCACTCCAAGTAAGCTTCTAAACCTATGAAGATTCTTTGTGCCCAATGCCTTCGTGAGTGATGATGTCAGCCACTTGATCCTTTGTGCTGACATATACTAGATCTACATAACCTGGTAGAGCTAGGAGAAAGAAAACAAATCGGGCTACTTTGCCCCTTTTTTTACATCATCCCCACCATCATGGTAATGGTGACCTTATGCCTGCATCTAGCCATGGTAGGTGAAAAAAAAATGGGGCAAAGGTCCCCACCATTGCCATGATGGGGATGATGTAGATGAGTAAGATATGCACAAGCATGAAAATGTAGAGGAGGGTGAAGAGGCATACCTTCCTAGTTTGGGTACCACTCTACTCGATGCCCTCAGAAAACCCTCACTCCTTGAAAACTAGCTCCGAGACTTCCTTCCATCCAATCTTTTAAATCCTTCCATAGGCTCAAGCTACCTAAAGCAATGTGCTAATGGGAATCAAGACTTGTGATGAGGACGAAAAGGAAGAAAGACCACTAATGTCTCTTGGAACGAGGGTGGACTCTTGAATCCAACGATCCCTATTCATGCTTAGGCCTCTCAAAGTGTATGGTATAGGGACATGAACATTAGTGTTAGATTTTCTTGGGCGGTCATTTGTCAGATTCTTAAGATAAGAAACAATAGGATCCACTTGATGTGGAACCATAATGGTTCTAGTTCAACCTCTTAGGGGAGATCCCCGAAGAGTACCTGACGGTTAAGTCCTCTGTTTGGCTCATGGATTTCATCAATCGGTTTCATGCTAGGCATCAATGGACTTCCTGTAGCGTGAACTGCTTGGTTCCCCCTCCAATTGAGCTTTGAATTATTTAACTAGCTCTGGAGAAGTCTTTAGCCTACTCTTCTCCTCGATTGGGTTTGGATACTCAGTCAGCTTCCTATACAAGTAATCATGATCTATCTACTCTCTTTTTTGAGGGGTGGATGTGGTAACAAGGTCTTCTCCTCATCGGATGAGGAAGATGACACATTTGTGGTTGTCCCCTTATCGGATCCACTTTGTATAGTGACACAACTGTCTTCCTTATTGATATTTGTGGCGCTTTTCTTTTGAGTGCGCATAGTCACTCGTGCTTGCTCGGGAACCTCTTTAGAAGATAGAAACCTTGCTTGTCCTAGGGTTCCTTGCTTCTGTGAAATAGATGCTTCGAGCGACAGTATGAGCATCGGCTCTCCTCCTACTTTACATCCGTGTGACTGCAATAATGAGAGGCATTGTGTGGATGAAGCCATCCCGTACACTCAACAAGTTAATGCTAGTGCTTGGTTTAACTTCATCCCCTTTTCCAAATATACTCATTCTCAATGGGAAGTACTTATACATGTGGTTCATCCCACAACATGTGCATAAGGGAGTCAAGGCGAGGGTATTTACAAGAGTACTTGCCATCCTTTTCTTGATCGGACACTCAGCAATTCGGTGAGGTCCAACATAGTGACTTCATTGCATACGTAGTCATTTAGATATACTGTTTATGTCCCGCCCTCATAGTGTTTTGGCTGCAAGGTATATAGGAGACATGTGCTCACCCTCCATCACATAATAACTTAGTATTTATGGGGGCGGGCTACTTTGTTCACCTGGCTTAAAAAAATGTTGTTAGAGTCGTCTCTCCCTCGTCAACTTCTTTGAAAATTTTTGTCAAGGTTAAAGTGAACTGGGGTCACTTGAGGTAATAGAGGTTAAAGTGAACTGGGGTCACTTGAGGTAATAGAGGTTAAAGTGAACTGGGGTCACTTGAGGTAATAGAGGTTGTGTGGTGGAAGGACTGGAGAAGTTAGGTACCTCATTGGTCCACTTCATGGGTAGGTTGAGGTGCATTGTGATGTGCAAGTGTTGGTAAGGCGAGTGGTTACCTAGGATTTGGCAGTAAGGCTTGTGCACGGTAAGGGCTTGACTTGAGTAGCCCTTTGGTGGTAGCAGATTGATGTTTCATGGTTTCCCCATCTCTAGATGTAAGGAATGCATAGTTTAATCTAATATCCTAGGATTAATGGTGCAATTAAGCTAACATGTAGTTTCCTATCTACTTGAAGAAAAAACCAAAAATCAATGGAACCAAGGGCAAAGTTAGAGAACCTACTTGTTTCTCCCGTATTCGATGTATTCTAAAAAGCTCCTATTGATCCCCAAGCTCCATTACAACTCTATTGTTCAAAGAAAAACAAAAAGAATAAAAATTAAACAAGTAACTCGTACCAATCTCATACAACTGGTGAATTGCATTCCATATCCAAGCAAGATAAGTCTCTATAGCTGAGGAAGAGATTGTGAAGGACCCTAGCTCAATGCCATCCATGGCAGTGGTGCCAAAAATGTTCACCAAAATAAACATTTACCTTGCATGAGGGGAGAAGGAGAGAAGAGAAGATGCAAGGGTTGGTTTGGGAGGATGCACTTAGCCAACCCTATGAGGGTTGACTCCTCGATGTGAAGGCTCTAGGGGCTCACCCCACCACCACTTGTGTCACCTAAGTGGAGCTTCCATGTGGTAGGTAGAGAGCAAGGAGGGAAGGAGCTATGGAAAGCTCAACCTTTTCCTCTATGGATTCATATGTGCAAGGAGGGTGAGAGGAAGAGATAGAGAAGATAGAGAGCATCATCTACAATAACACACACACAATCAAGCAAGAAAGCATACATCAACACATAAGCTTACCACCATCATCACACAAGAGAGAAAGAGGGAGGAAGAAGAAGACTCAAATGTGATAATGGGACTGTATCTTTTTCATATTTCTTCAAGTCACTTATATAATACAAGAGCTCACTTTTTACAATGGCTCGCCACCCATTTTACAATTAGGGACCCAAAACTAGTTATCTAGCTCTATGTACATCTAGGATTTCTAGCTCATGGCCGGCATTACACATGTTGTAAGCTCGATCATCCCATATCTTTTTACATAAAGTGCTTAGTGTATTTTTTACATAAAAATGAGTTACTTGAAGTGCATCCGCACTTTCCATAAAAAATAGTAGGAGTAATGTTAACCATTGTGGTTAATAGTGTACATGGAAAATAATATCCTAGTTGGGAGATGTTAGAATTGGTGCGCTTGCTAGGGATTCCTTGAAAGTGTTATAGAGACATGTATGGACCAAAACGTTGGAGTGCATAACTCCCCCATAACTACTCAAAGGAGTTTTGTTGATGTCATTAGAAATTATCATAGGTGTGGTCCAACTAAGGGGGTCCAATTGAAGAGTGGGAGTCAAAGACTCATCAAACTATCCGGCAAAAGGGAGAGACCATCCACTTGCTAGAAAGACCAAGCACAAAGGCCCTCCGCTCTCTCGATATAGACCCTAACTAGTCTGGCTTGGGAACTAGAAGCATCAACCTTGTAAAGAAAGGAGTAATCCTTCCCAAAACCATGATTGGAATGATTTACTAAGATAGCTAGTTACATGTGCAGCTTTTGGCATGGCCAGCTCACAGGACATGAACCTTGCAGTGTTTGGAGGAATAGCTTGGAGACCTAGTGTTCCTTCTGGATTCACTACATCAAACCCCAGTATGAGCAGTGTAGGGGAATTTAGGTCCAACTTGACCACAAAGGCTAGAGAAACCATGGAAGTCACTAGGATTGAGGAGTCAATCCAAGCTGCTGAATACACAACCATGGGAACCTTGCGGCATAGAGTAGGGAGCTTTGGGCTTAGACCCAAATTTAGGAGGAGAATTGGACTACATAAAAGAGAGAGTAATGGAAGGCAATGTTGAGTAGTACAAATACATGACAATTTAGCATGTGCATGATTGCTAATTAAACATAAATAACCCTTACATACTATAAAAACCTAATACTCGATCGGTTAGGAATCCTTTAAAAGAGGTATTAAAGAGAGGATTAATTAGGTGGTCAATAAATGGTTCCCCTATTTTATGAATTTTGGCATGTTCTTGGTTGATGTGGGCTTCTCTTTGTGTGGTGGTAGAGATCTTGGTAGGATGCTTACAGCCACTTTACTCACTATGTGATTATACTCCTCATGGAGTTCAATGAGAGATTTGGTTGCCTCATGTGTTGTGGTGTGGACAACATTGCATTCCTTTGCAAATTTGTTAGCAGCCACATACCACTTGGGCATCTTCGACTTTAGCTTGCTTGAGCTCATCCAATCTTAGCGGTCACTAGAGCTTGGGTCAAAGGGCATCCATGTCCTACTTATGAGTGTGGGATAGCTCCTCTTGGGTGGCTTCTTTAGTTGCACACGAGCTCATTCTGATGTTAATGGATTTGACATGTATCTTTCTTGAGCTTGGCATTTGTCTCATGGGTGGCAGGCTTATAAAATTATGAGGAATTGCTAAGCTTCCAGCCCTCTTCCCTATTGAATGCATCCTGGCTCTTGAGTTCTTGTTGTTGTGAAACTTGGAATTTTTAGCTACATGGTCAATAATCTCGACCCAGTGGTGGTGAGTGTCGATGTTTGAAGTGTTGGGGGGATGCAAAATCATGGATCAGTTGGAATCCTTGAGTGCATCGCAGAGGTAGAGGTGGGTATGGGATGCCAAGTGGTGCAAAGAAGCCTTGAGGCTCAAACATATCACTTACAAGCCAAGAGAAGCTTCTCCTTGAGTGGGTTGGGGAATGGGGATTGTGGCAACAAGAGGTTAATGTTGTAGTTGGGTGCTGGAGCCAATGGCATGTTGTGCAGTTCAAGGTTGCAGGTTTGCAAGCCTTTTTTGGGGATGAAACAATTAAGTTGTGGGATGGTGGTGGGTTTGTCATTGGGGTGCCCGTGGTGGTTTATTATGGTGAGGGGGATGGTGGCTTTTGTTTTCTAATGGGCTGAATGCTTTTTTTGGTTGTTGCCTTGCATGATGAGAAGGGGTTGTTGGGAGACAGGGGGAGGGCTGTGCATAGGTAGTAGAGAAGGAGGCAGCATAAGCAAAGGTGACTATGGCAGGGTTGGGCATAGTTGTGGAGAAAAGGTAGTGGTGGGTGTGGGCACACAAGGGGATAGCTACAATGAAGTTGAAGGAGGGGCAATGTGGGTGGCATGTGTAGAGACCCAAGGGGCCGCCTACATAGGTGTAGGGGCCGAAGGGGCATTCTATGGTTCTCAGAAATGGGGTGGAGGGCACCCCCGTGGACACCGGCGGGGGGTAGAGAGGGGAGCTAGGGGCTTTGTGCATACATACATACATGGGTGAAAATATGTGCATGCATGCGAGGGGGCTCACATTAAATATCGAGGTGCCTACATACGTGGCACCCCGTGGGCTCGGTCACCCAGCCCATTTGTAGACATATGTCCATAAGGTGTTATGGACATGTGTGTATATCACATGTGTGTGCGCGGTGTAGTGGATAGGAGCTTCACCTCCCTTAGCAGGGACCTGGGTTCGAATCCCAGCAAATGCACCGACATACAGACGTGTGTTCATAACTCTTGCACCACTATTTAGACCGAGGCGGTCACCGGCTAGGTGACCGCTCATGCTGGGGCCCACGGGGTGCCACATATGCAGGCACCCTGAAATTTAACGTGAGCCATGCGAGGGTGCACGTGATGTACAAGTGAGTGTGCACATGCGGATGCACGATGTGCAAATGGGTGTGCATGTGTGTACATTAATGGGTGCACGATGTGGAAAAAGTGTCTATATGTGCACGTTTTTAGTGTTTTTTGGCATTTCCAGCTATGTTTTTGTGTTTTCAATCATAGGTAGTAATTGTATACTTGAGCGGAGGTGCTACGTTACATATGTACAACATGGGCTTACGGGACCATGGGTATCCCTCTGGGTTGAGGAATTCCATTCTACGCGAGCAGTTGACGAATGTGCAAGACCATAAACCGAGCAAGTGCAAAAAAACAAAGATTATAAAAATGCAATTACAAGTACATTCCCCGTTGCCAAATCAAAACTCATCATAAAACTCCAACAAATCACTTCCCAAAATTATGTAGAAAAGAAAGACAATGTCCAAAAAATAGACTATTGAGGACTCTGGGAAGAAAAAAAGCAAAAATTTTTAATTTTGGTTATCAGAGGTACAAAAATTAAAAAAATAAACCATGTAAAAATTCTCTTTCAAGATTTATCTAAAATGTTTCTAGATTATCCATCCTTTTAAGAAACAAAATATTTCCACACAACCAAGGTACATAATTGTGGACTACTATTTTACATATGCCAAAATTTTAGCTCCTTTGTAGTTCAAACTCTTATATGAAACCCGCAACCTGATAAACATTAAAATAGCTCCACCTTTATCAGTTGCCTGCTAGTGAATAAAATCATGTATTGCAGCATCCAAGTTTAAGACTTGCACAAAAACAATGTACAAATGTTTGTAAGGGACATAGGTTATGTGCTTCACCTCTCGTAGAGCTGGAAGTCTTTGCACAAACACCCAAGGAACTTAGAAATTATAACAAAAAATGTCATGCCCTTTGCTCTAGATTTCTCTATGCTAACATGAAAAATATGTGATGCATTATCAAATAACAATCACTTTCCACCTCAGCCCTAAGATCTCCTCCCTTCTCTATTTTCTCTCAAAAATCTTTTGTGAGCTTGCTCCTCGATAAAACAACTTTTCCATTCCTACATCTTGCATGCATAACACTAGTGGGCCTTGTTGAGGATGGCTTGTGTGGTTATGTGATGCACCTACCACACCCGTGGGGCTGCAAAACAAAACCAGTATGGTTTAACTCTATTATCTCATCTACACTCTATTGTAATTAGCGAAATCCCCAGAGCTGGATTGAGCGGACCAATCACAAAGGCTTTGTCAACATTCCATGCATGGTTTATACTACTTGTGTTGCAAAACCATACGTATCTCTCCTAAACACCACTTGGATAAGATCGCCATCCCTAGAAACTAGGGGCCAGCCTTTGACCTTGGCCCTCATCATTGACATGGCCCATGGTGAGGCATTGCACCTGCCTCAAGCTACAGAACCATAGTAGAAGCTAAGTGGTATGCATAGGGCATGGTTTGAGATATTAATCAAGGTGGAGATCAACAAATACAGGTCAAATGGTAGGATATTACATGCCAAGACCTACGCACCCTTGCTTGTGTCCTCACCATGCTAACCAATCTCCACTCGACAGACATGTACATATGTTGCAACCTTTCCCTTCTCACCAACTGCCTCAAGTAGGGTCAAGTAGTCAACTAGGCTAACCACTTCCATCATGAGCTCCACAGTATCTACACAAACTCGGTATAGGCAAGTTCATGGTGGCCACCATGATCCTCACCAAATTCCTCTACTATACTATGGGCTAAGAAGAGCTCCCTAAACCATATTATAGTAACCAAAGCACTGCCACCCCAAGCAAGCCTCCTCTACACCCCACCCCACTCAGTCCCTGCCGCCTTGCTGCTTTTCTCTTGACTCTCCAAACCACAACAAGCAAAAGCTAGACCAAGAGGCCACTACAAGTGAGATATTTGTAGGTTTTTTGGAAACCAACCTCATGGATACCCCCACAAGGCTACCATAGGCCCAAGTTCTAGTCACGACTGTGTAGAACTATTCTAGTTCACTTATTCTAGTTCACTGGACCATCCCATAGCCTGGTCCCTCTCAGTGAGACTATACCTAGGAGGGCAATTCACTTCCAAAGTCCACTTCAAAAGTGGCCCCTTTTTTACATCTCATGAAGCGTAAAACATCAATGAAGCTCACCATTGGATCCAGGAAGGAAAGCTCTCTTCTACCCTTAGAGTTTTTGATGATAAGCCCTTTTCCATTCATAGGGCGGCCTTTCAGATTTCCTAGCTCCTTTCTCCTCACTATTCCAGAACCTGGCAAGGAACATGATAGCCTATATGGCTCGACAAAAGGAGTAGACTGATGCAATGTAGCAAGCTCTCTCCTACCACCATAAATGCCAGCCTTGGCGAGCTATAGACCTAGAAGAATGTGGCCAATCTCACTCAACAATGATAAGTTGCAAGTCCAAACCCTAGAGGCTAACTTTGGGATCACTCGCCTTTTCTACTATAGTGTAAGTTGGAGTCCTTACATGGAGGCCAAAGGGGACTAAACTGCCACATCCCAAACCTAAGAAGATGTTACATCATCGTAATCACCACCATTGCACCACATGACCAAGAGCTCTAGTCACCACCTAGCCATAGAGGAGAATGTGGATAACACTCGGGGGGGTCACTATATGTAAATCCTCTATATCACGTGCGTTCAAAGCCTATTTAAAAAGTCCCTTACCTGTGAATTTATTTGTGAATATAATGTATCCTTTCCTATTCAAATCTGTAAATTTTTTTTAAAATACAATAAATAAATCCCCTCTGTAAATATATTTCTGTAAGTTTTAAATATTTAAAATGTCCTTCTGTTGAACCCACATGATACTTACATATTTATACGAGTGACCCCCCCGAGGGATAACACCACACCCACTTATAGGGGCATGCCCGCCCATAAGCCTGCCCAGCCACCCAAGTGCTCTGACTTGTGGGTGCCCTCACCCCTAGACCCTGGATGCACCCGCCGTCCATGCTCCGACATACGAACTGCACATCCAGTCGAGCTCCCACATGTTGTTACAAGCTACGTGACATTACCCCCCCCTTCTAAAGAGTTTTCATCCCACGAAAATAAACTGGGGAAAGTTGTTGGTAAGCATAAATAGTTGTTCTCACTTGAGACCTTTTCTAACCTATCCTTCCACTTAACAATTTCTCATCGGTACACAATACACCTCATGTTCTGATCTTTGAACCTAAGAATTATCCTTGGTTCATGTGGAAGTGCGGTAACTCCAAGGAATCAACTACAACTTGAAGACAAACTACGTTATCTTGGTGATACATTGTTTTCACATGCCACTTACATGAAAAACTAGGTGTACTCAAGAGCTCTTCGGAAACTCAAGTTTGTAGACTACACTACCAACCATTTGTAGAATACGCTACTAAATATGTGTAGAATATTATACCATGCTATGCTACTAACTTGTTGAATCTTCTCCTTGCATAGCTCTACAGCCATAGGAGATCTAGACTAGAGTCCATAAAACAAAGTAAATGGAGAAAAACTAGTCATGAGCAACAAAAAATAGATTCCAAAGATGAGAGGTACTCCTCTCCACTAGATTATTCATCTATGCACAATAATATTCTCTAGAACCTCATTGGGTTTTTAGTTTGGCCACCATCTATCTATCTACTACTTAGAGTGATATTTTATCTTTGAAGATTTTTCTTCAAAAATGACTCAAACTTTCTATCTCTACCCAACATTATATCTGCGCCATATAGTTTGTAGAGATGTTTGATAAAGAGCCTTTCAAAATCAGATGTTTTCACATCTTATTAGTTGGTCAAATGTTAACCATTTTACTTTCCCCTTCAAGAAGAGTTTTCGTCCGTGAAACGGCTCAGAAAGTTGTAAAGAAGTGTCTGTGTGTAGACCATATGGTCATCTACACCTATAACTTTCCTAAGTACTACAACAAGGAAAGCAAGACACACATCACATATTTTCCTTAAGCACTACGACCAAGGAAACATGCAACACTCGTTTTTCATCTGGAACACCAAACCATAGTTGTCACTTGCAACTATCAAAGATGTCAATAAAATACAAATTGCTACTAAGGCATCAAATAATATCATTCCTTTAGTATACACCAAAATTTCTCAAATCCTCAAGAACCTAATGATGAATGTGCTCCGACGTTCAAGGAATTCCTTTACATGTTCTATGACATCAAAGTTGTTTTCCTCTTATGGTTAGAAACCACATGGACTTAATTCAACAAATTTGCACAACTGTACCTATAGGTGGCAATATACTACCCAACTGTAACCGATGACAAAAAAAAAATAACGGGTCCTATACGCACTTCATAAACATATTACAAAACAAGAATGTGTATGATTATTCTTTTTCCTAGAGCGAAGTAAAGAGGAACAACATCCACTTTACCCTGTCTATCAAAACACCAAATCTTTCTGTCAATTTGGTTGAGTAACTCCATACTCCTCTAACAGTAACTTTGTACCCATGAATATACCCTTCTCAAGTTGGGATATTTATAGAGCCATCTTTAACAAGACACTCAAGGCACTTACTGTGAAGTACTCATCTAGATTGACTCAAAACCTTTAGCACCATGGCACAAAGTATGGGGCATTCCAGCACCAAATTATTATTGATCTAACATCTAATCAACAACAATGCCAATCTTTGAACTCTATGGTTCAGTATCTAACTATGATTCCCATTAGGCCTTGATAGTAGCCTTAGAATTCAACTTTCAGTGTGAATATAAATAGCAAAGTACCTAAAGAAGTTGCTCAAACTTTGTGGTGCCACCTCATGGCCATCTACCATGCCTGAGCATAGCGTGAAAATAATTTCACTCATACTCAACTACACATTGAACACTCTTACCAATTTGGTTTAGCATCAAATTGACAGCATTAGGGCTTTATCTAGAACAACAAGCACCTATGGTTTGTGACTTTTGATAAAATTTGAGCTCGTTGGAAGTCAACACCTATATCGGTCAAATGAATCTAACACTTTCTTCTGATAAATTTATCACCCCCATTTGACACAAGGTCAAGTGAGCATGAAGGGTCCACCTCGATCAGCACACTCACTCTTCTTCTTGTAGAAACCTCAACTAATCACTCCGAATTAGCACACCTTTCTAATGAGGAAGGTGATGATTGTTGGAAAGTGCGTGTGCATACAACAATTTACCATGCCAAAGTTAAAAACGATAAAGATAACTGCTAGGCATTCCGTACTAGCATCAAGATCAAGATTTATGTCTAGATTAACACCAAATTTAGTGTGGGCTGCCTCTAAGCTCTCCAGATTAGCTTCAAAACTTGATTTTACTTCTAAACCACCATGTTCAGTCGTAAACTTGCCAGACATGTTAGAATACTCTACTAAGCTCTCCGGCTTAGAATTCTTTCTAACAAACATAATCATGGTTTATAAAACTATGTTGGATCCAATGACAATAAATAACCCTGCTCGTCTAGAGTGAAGTACTTCTCACTTTAACCAGGTAGTATCCCCATCACATACTGGTAAATGATCCACTCATTTTCCAGTGCCTTGCAACTGGGAGGTTCTACAAGGACATGAACTTTGCAACACTAAATGGCCCAAGCAAACTAAGAATTTACTTTTTTTTTAAATTATGAAAGTCATTCCATACTTTCATAATTTGTACGGTAGCAGCCAAATATGTGCTAAAAAATTAACACCACTGTTGGATATAAGTGAGATTACACTCCCTGAATGTTGCAGGCTGTCCCCCATATATCACAACCATCCAACTCTACTAGTCTCCCTACTCACCATAGAAAGCACTCTGTCAACACTAGTATTTAATCATTGCTATGCTACACATAGCTTCTTCGAACTCTATCGTTGGATTTTATCCCAACAAAAAGCTATAAGTAAGTCTCAAACTCAATCTTGTCCAAACACTTGAGCACTACAGAACAAGCATACAAGAAATCAAAGGGTCAACCTATGCGTATAAGTTTTGGTGTCCCATACCACCAAGACCACCATGACCTTCATGAACATTTGATGTCCCATACCATCAAATGAGCATTAAGCTCACCGCCGTGACACACAAGCAGACTCTTTTCCTCTCCTTGCAAAACAAAATCTCAAGCATATGGATGACTATGCACCCATGAGTGTTTGCACTAGACGTACCATGCACAATCTATTTCAAAGTTCAACATGGCCATAATTTTAAGAACTATATCAAGTTCCATAGCCTTAGATACTCAATCGAGAGTATTTACAAGAAATTTCTGAAGACTAAGCATAATATACTTTGGTTATTAAGTAGCATAACACTAGAAAAACAAGAGATCTTAAATAAACAAATTAAGGAAAACAAGATAAGGCTTATCTTTTTCAAAGTCCAGTCACATGCGAAGAAGCGAGAGAGGACTACACTAGCTCTGATACCAATGTTACATCATCGTAATCGCCGCCGTCCTAGCACCAAAGGGCCAAGAGCTCTAGTCACCACCCAACCATAAAGGAGAATGTGGATAACACCACACTCTCGGGCATGTATAGGGGCCTGCCCACCCATAAGCCTGCTCGGCCGCCCAAGTGCTCTGACTTGGGTGCCCTCACCCCTAGACCCTGGATGCACCCACCATCCACACTTTGGCATATGGACTCCACATCCGGTTGAGCTCCCACGTGCTATTACAAGCTATGTGGCAGAAGATCACCCGGGCCACTGTCGCACTTTAGAGAGCTAAGAGAATGGCACAAAACCACCACAGCTCAACAAGGTCCACAACTAGATGTCCAAGCATTGCAAGGAATTCTGGAGGGAAATCAATGCTAAGGATGCAACCATTACTCAGTTAGAGCAACATTTATCTGAGCTCAAGGCTAGAACCTAACTCGACTAGGTCACTTGGGCCACTGTGAAAAGAAGGTGGACTACTGTTTGATGGATATGGCCACCGATCTCTCCCAAACCTTGCCATCCCTCCTTAACCACACTGATCTTTCCGGAACATTGCCATCCCTCCTTAACCACACTGATCTTTCCCGAACATTGCCATCCCTCCTCCAACATAATATCTTCCTCAACAAGGAGATCCCCACCACCACATTTTCCACCATCCTCTCCAAAGTCACTTATGCCTCCCACACCACCCTCGCCATGCTCTTCTTCCAAAATACCATCTCCCTTACCGAGCCCTCCACCACCATCTTCCACTTCCCCCACCATGCCCTCTGCTTTAACCTCCAGTCTTGGTGTAGAGTCTTCACTGTCTTTGACCATTTGGATGACAAGGATTTCATTGATCTCTTTGTTCCCACGGAGTTATGCCCGTACCGTGCCTCCACTGACATCAAATAGCTGAGCAATCTAGTGGATGTGCATACACACATGGCTACCATGTTGTAGATGAAGTGTATCACCATCTCACTATAGAGGCCATCACCGCATATTGGCATCCTAGTAGTATACCATCACATCTGGAAGCAGCCTACTACTAATGTTGTTGCATGTGCACCACCAAATGCCATCTCTTTGATATGGTCCCCATGTGGCTTACCCCTGGGACATATCTGACAAAGAATCTTGAGAGGCCCTTGAGTTTTATCAATCCTCCATAAAGCTAGAACTTGAAGTCAAGGATGAGGACAAGGACACCACAGACATTGTCAAGGACCAAGATGATGATGATGCGTCTAGTAGCAAAAACCTATCCAAAGAGGCCCCCCAGTAAGAATAGTAGGTGGTCCCAGCTTACCCTCCCATGACCCTTCACCACTTCTATAAAAGGCAAAGAGAAGGAACAAGCCTTGATGCCTTTCCCCCTGGAGGACCAACCCTCTACATCAACTACCCCTCTCCTCACCTTCACTTCACCACCTCCAGATCAACTACCCTTGGATATCCCCACCTATCTCCCTAACTCTGTTGTCACCCCCCTCATCTCCCAAGCTAGCCCCACCACCAACCTTTCTTGGGTGACGTTCTCAATAGACTCACCAAGGCCTCAACCTCATAAGCCAACCACCTCTTTCTTGGTGGGGGACATTCTCAAAGGACTCACCAAGGCCTTAACCTCATAATCTGACCACCCCTTTCTCCCGCCACACAGGTCTTGGAATAAGGTGAGATCCTCAAAGACCCCCACCGTTGAAGAACAATAGCAACAAATGCACCCCTCTGATCTCCCATTCAACTAGCATGATCCTCTTGACATAATCGATATTGACAGAGCACCCTTAGAATATTGGATGAACGGTAGTGCCCGGACCCTACCCCCGACACTAATAGGATGACTAATCGCCTTGACATTAGCCTTATTAAGTTTTATCTAGCAAACGTCCCATTAGTGGTCATGATCTCATTCGCAAGAGGAACCGGGGGGGGGGGTATAAACACCCATAGACCAGTGCATCCCCAATCATGCATGATCTCATGGGGGAGCAACCTGTGTGGTGGTGTCCGTACCTTCTCAAGGCCAAGTGTTGGAAGGATTACTGCTATGGCTCTCACGGTATCTTAGGAGCAACCCCTTTTATTTTTTGTGATAAAACATAGATGGGCTTGGGACCTTTTTGAGCACGATATGGAAAAAAAC
Organism: Cibotium barometz; assembly: GCF_041138505.1. NCBI lineage: Eukaryota > Viridiplantae > Streptophyta > Polypodiopsida > Cyatheales > Cibotiaceae > Cibotium > Cibotium barometz. The sequence goes on along the minus strand of NC_141103.1, from coordinate 15,603,715 downwards.
CCCGAGCTATAATTTAACTTCCCATGGATTCCTTCACCTCAATCACCCCTCATCCCTCCTTGAAGATTGGATGCTTTACACCGTGCTTAAGTTCATCTAGGATTACGATGTTGTGCCGGATCCAAATATGGTCACCACCATTTTCTTTTTCAAGCTTATCGTATAGGGCTAATTTTTGGCTTTGATAGCACTTACCAATTTTGAATTTAATGATGCCCACAAAACACCATGTTTTAGCACTAGAAAAAACTCCCACAAAGCACCATGTTTTTAGTACTATAAAAAATCCTCTTTGTGCCCGATTCGAGGAGCTTGTTGCTCTCTCCACACAAAACTAGTGAGGCCACTAGGTATATAGTATTTGTCCCATGGGACTAGGTGAGGTGCGGCCCGAAAATACATGAACACTGTGAGAAAGAAGAGATGAGAGAAGAGACAATGTACTCAAGAACTCATCAATGAACCACTAGCCAACTTGATTAGAAATGAACTACAATGCCTCATATATATAGGAAAGTTTCTCCACCCAAAAATGTGTGTAAATAGGAAAAAATGGAAATGAATGCTATAAATCCCAAAAATGCCTAGAGGCTAAAGAGTGTGCCACTAGCGTGACACCATATGGAGATGACACCTATCCAACACCTCCTCTTCAGGTCTAGATGGGAGGACCAACGCCAACACACTGAAGAAGATAATCCAAGGTAGGTCAAGGAAGAGGCTTAGTAAACAAATCAGCAACATTATCTTTAGTAGGACAATACTCAAGCTGAATGCGACCTTCAGAAATCCAATCACGAACAAAATGAAAATGAACATCAATGTGTTTGGATCGTCCTCGAATAACTGGATTTTTGGCTAAAGCAATAGCACTCTGTGAATCTGAGTAGATGAGTGTCGGAGTAGATGAACATCCAAGGTGATTCAGAATTTGCTGAAGCCAAAGTGCTTCAGAAGTGGCATCAAGATATGACTATGATACTCTACTTCAGTCGATGAAGAAGAAGTAATTCGCTGCTTTTGACATTTCCAAGAAACAAGTCCTTTACCAAGCATAAAACAATAGCCTGACATGGAACGCCTAGTATCAATACACCCTACCCAATCAGAATCTGAGTAACCAATAAGTGTATCTCCACCTGCATAAGAAATGCCATACTCAAGAGTTCCATGAAGATATCGAAGAACCCTCAAAGCTGCCTGCCAATGAGATCGACGAGGCTGTGAAGAGAATTGGCTAAGAATACTCATAGCATAGAAGAGATCTAGCCGAGTGTTAACCAAATAAAGTAGAGAACCAATAAGTTGGCGATACTCTGTAGAATCAACCTCAGGAGAATCATCATCTTTGGATAATTTGGAATTAGGATCCATGGGACAAGTGAGTGATGCACAATCACGCATGCCATATTTCTCAAGCAACCTTAAAGTATACTTCTTTTGACAAAGAAAGATGCCAGAAGCAAATTGTCACACTTCTAAACCAAGAAAATAGTGGAGTAGTCCAAGATCAGTCATGGCAAATGATGTTGTGAGTTGAGTTTGAACCCATTTGAGTAGATCCAAATTAGAGCCAGTGAGTGTCAAAATCATCCACATAAAGCACAAGAATGCATATATCATCATCCACCACAAATAAGCATATAAAGATTAGGATCTGCATGAGTCCTCTCAAAATGTAGAGAAAGGAGAAAATTGTCAATCTTCTGATACCAAGCTCGAGGAGCTTGCTTAAGACCATAAAGAGATTTCTGTAATAAATACACATCATGTTCATGACCTTGTGCAATAAAACCTTCAGGTTGTTCCACATAAACTTCCTCCTCTAAATCTCCATTCAAGAAGGCAGATTTAACATCCATTTGATATATAGGCCAGGCATAGTGAGAAGCAAGAGCAAAAACAACACGATAGTAGAATATCTGGCAGTAGGAGCAAAAGTTTCATCAAAGTCTTCACCTTCTTTTTGAGCATAACCTTTAGAAACAAGGCATGCCTTGTACTTATCAAGAGTACCATCATAATGAAACTTGACTTTGAAAATCCACTTAACACCAATGACCTTTTTATGTGAAGGTCGTGGAACTAACTGCCATGTGTTATTAGATTCAATAGAAGAAATCTCTGCTTGCATTGCTTCACACCAATGTGGTAAGGAAAGAACTTCCTTAACCGTTTCAGGCTCAAACACATCACCAATATGAGACATCAAGGTAATATTTACTGAAGGGCGTGTACGTAAGACACGTGTAGTAGATTGTTGAGCATCTGAAAGTGATATACCTGAATCTTGAAGTAGAGAGCGAACCCATTTTGGAGGACCAGAAGTCCGTGTAGAATCCAATGAAGTAGTAGGTGTCGCAATCGAAATGGATGAAGGGGATGAAGTAGGAACTGATGGTATAGATGAGGATGAGACTGTAGGGAATGCGAGAGGCCCAAGCTCAAGAGATGGAAATGGATCTGAGAGAGATGTAGAAGGTGGTAACTCATCAAGACCAAAAACATGCTCATCAAAGATGGCATCACGTGAAAGAACAATATCCTCACGAGAAGGATCCCAAAAACGGAACCCTTTTGAGCGAGAAGCATATCCTGTGAATATCATAGGTTTGGACTTAGCATCAAGAGTCCTCCTCTTAGAAGAAGGCACATGCACATGAGCAACACAACCAAAGACATGAAAATGAGAAACAGTAGGCTTGTGGCCTGTGAAAGCCTCCTCTGGAGTCATGCCGTCCACTGCTTTTGTAAGAGAGCGATTGAGAAGATAAAATAAAGTAGCTATAGCCTCACCATAAAAGGAGGAAGGTAGCTTCGCATGATGTAAGAGGGAGCAGGCCATTTCCTTCACCGTTCTATTCTTTCTTTCAACCACACCATTCTGCTGAGGAGTGTAGGGTATGGTGGTTTGTCGTTGTATGCCTTTTGAAGCTAGAAAATCCTCAAATGCTATAAACTCACCTCCATTTGTCAGTCCCCTAAGAAAAGATACCTTTTGACTTGCTTGATTCTCCATTTGGGCAAGCCAAACCTTAAAATGAGAAAGAGCATCAGACTTCTTAGGTAAGAAATAAACCCATGATTTGCGAGAGAAGTCATCCACAAGAAGCATATAATACTTGGATCCACCAAGCGATTGTACTTCCATAGGTCCTGCAAGATCAGTATGAATAAGCTCAAGTATGCATGTGGCCCTATGAGTAGCCTCCTTTGGAAAAGAAGCCCGATGTTGCTTTCCTTGAGCACAAGAAGAACAAATATGATGGCGAGGTTTCTAAAGCATTGGTAGACCTGTAACCATGTCATGTGAGACAAGATGTTGCAAAGTAGCAAGAGGAACATGGCCAAAGCGGAAATGCCATAGATCACTATCTTCATTAGAAAAAGTGCTTTAGGAGAAGCAAATAATTGATGAAGATGAGACTCATGTGGTGGCAACTGTGCTGTAAAAGAGCTTATATGATAAAGCCCAGCATTTTGATAACCATGTGCCACACAAGAAAGTGACTGTCTATCAATGATTTCAACACTTCATCATCAAAGTAAACCCCAAGACCTTTAGAAGTAGCCTTAGAGATAGAAAATAAGTTGGCAGACATCTTACGCACATGCAAAACATCATGTAAGATAGCATCTCCAAAAGAATCACCAATACCAATCAGGGAGAGACAAAGCATCACCAATGTGTACTGATGAAGATATAGACTTACAGTTTTCCAATAAGGAAGAACTATTCGTCGTGTGAGAGGTAGCACCACTGTCGGCAATCCACTCATCCGCAGTATGCGTATCAAGATCTTTGATTACCACAAGTGATGTGTCACATGAAGAAGTAGAAGACATAGCAACATATGCAATCTTGGCGTTACCATCTTTTGTTTTTGTCGTGAGAAGATGTTGATGTAGAAGAACCCTTAGATTTGGATTCAAGTTCAGCTTTTACCTTCTTGGATGCCGCCTTCTTAGCAAAACAACGATCCTCCGTATGGCCACTACGACCACAGAAAGTGCACTCCTTGGAAGAATCCTTTGATTTGTCCTTGTTGCCTTTGGTTGAAGAATCTTTAGCATTGGAATTAGAGCCTTTGCATTGATCATTCCCCTTTCCTTTGCCTTTGCCCTTGCCTTGGCTTACAAAAGCCGAGTCCTTTTTGTTTTGCTTGCGAAGAGTAAGGCACTTATCATGAAGAAGACTCCTAGTCTCTTCAAAGGAAGGGAAAGGAACTCGAAGAAAGATGTTATCTTTGAATGATTCAAAAGAAGAAGGCAATTTACCAAGTAGCTTGTGGACCGGATTGCTTACCAATGTACCAAACTCTTCAAGTTGCCGCTTGATTCGATTGAATTCTCCAAGCTTCTCCACTATGTTGTCAGATTCACAGATAGAAAGCTTATCCAAATCTTCTTCCAACTTAGCCATCTTAACCGTTGTGAAAGTCTTCCATATTGCATTTGTATAGCATGCCATAATTGTTGAGCCGTACTTCTTGTAGAGAGAAATTGAGACACAACCGATGTAGACATGCCATGCACAAGTAAAGCTTTGGCCCGTGCATCCATATAGGTTTGATATTGAGAAGGCACCATATGAGGAGAAGTGATTATAGACCACACCCCGGCGCTTTCCAAAAGAAGTTGCATAAACAAGGACCAAGTGTGGTAGTTGTTTGGGGTAAGCTTTTGTGAATCGAAAAGACTTGGAAGGCTCAAAGATTGAGTGAATGGGTTAAAGGACTGATATGATTGAGTGGGGAGAGGAGTAGTGGTGGAAGTAGTAGAAGGAGGAATCATAGTAGATGAAGTTGCCATAAAAGGCGTAGATGATGTAGGGGGATATTTCATAGAGGGCATAGAAGTATGTGGATAGGAAGGCATAAAGGACAAATAAGAAAGAGAGAAAGGATCCGTAGAAGGTAATGGATATGACAAAAAAGAGAAAGTAGAAGCACCTACCGAAGAAGGAATTGCACCAACTTCCATTGTAGTAGTTGCCGGTCGTCGCCGGTCCAACCGTCGTAGGAGATGTAGGATCCATAGTATCTTCAAGTTTGCCTTTGTCTTTTGGAGTAGAGGACTTCCGAGATCCCATAGGGAGAGGAGGGTGAGAAAACACAAGGGAAGAAGTGTCGTACCTCCAAAAACACAGCCAATAGATGGGCTATCCACCAAGGAAGTATCTCCAAAATATGCACAAAGATAGTGCAAAAACGCAGCCACAAAACGCAGCCGATATATGAACTAATAGACTCCGTAGAAACCACCAAAAGAGGGCTGAGAATGTAGCCTTAGGTAGAAGGAGTATGGAGGAGTTGATTGTCCACAAAAACGCAAACACAAAGTGTGTAGCAAAGTGGAATTTTCAGCCACGGTAGAAAGATGTAGAAAAGAGGATGAATATGTACCTCAAAACACCATGAAGAGGGCTGAAGTTGATGATGAAAATGCAGCCAAGAAATCTCTCCACAAGAAGCCTCCAAAAAAACGCTACCACATGTAGGGAAAACTAGTGTTTTCACCGCAAGTAGAGTTGTAGGACTCGGATTGAAGTACTTTAAAAACACACTTGTGGACGGTAAGGGGCTGGTTTGAAGCCTCTTGCATCATTGAATGAGTGCAAGGATGATGAGTAAGGGCTTCTACAAAAAAACGCAAGCAGAAATTCTGCATGCGGGCAATCTGCGAAGAATAACTCAAAAACAGTGAGGAATTTGCGAAAACTTTCTTCTGCAAAGTTGTAGACCACGATGATTCCAATAGGTCCAGCAGGCACAATCCTCAAAAACGCATTCATTTAGCAAAAAATCAAAGAATGAAAAAATACAATTGAAAGCGGGGCTATTGAAGAGGACTAGAGGTAGAGATGAAGAAGGATAAGGAGGCTCTATGTGCACCACCACCTTGCTCTGATACCATGTGAGAAAGAAGAGATGAGAGAAGAGACAATGTACTCAAGAACTCATCAATGCCAACTTGATTAGAAATGAACTACAACGCCTCATATATATAGGAAAGTTCCTCCACCCAAAAATGTGTGTAAATAGAAAAAAATGGAAATGAATGCTATAAATCCCAAAAATGCCTAGAGGCTAAAGAGTGTGCCACTAGCGTGACACCATCTGGAGATGACACCTATCCAACAAACACCAATTTGGAGAGATGAAACCAGTATAGCCGGGCACAACCCGAGAAACTATGTAAGAAATTCTACATCATCATGGCCTTGCATTTTTGGAAAATCCTCCATCGCGGCCCTACATCTTTTACATGAGACCATTTTTCTTACTTGTAATTTTCTTCCCACTATGAGCGCACCAGCCATGACCTTGATAGGTATGTTCTAGTATAAGCTAGAAGTTTCAATTCTCCCAAACTCTCATGCACCTAGGCATTCACCTAACCATCCAACACTTTGTTAAGGCTCACCCTAACCCTTCTTGAAACACATCCAAAAAGAGATTACCTAGTGAACCACCGCAACTGTGGTGGAGGATCTTTCCAATGGCCGAGCTTGTAACCCTTGAGGTCTCCAAGCTCTACAACTCCTTGAGAAGTAATTCCACCGTGCCTCTGAGAGCGTTGTCACACCGTCGCATTGCACTATGGGTACTCGTCCCTCCTCTCACCTTACTTCACTCACACACACTCACTAACATGCATTAGGGAGAGGATTAGTAAGAGCAAGACTCAATTGCACAATGAAAGAGTATCTTGTATTATGAGAGATATTCACTTATATACATGGCCATAAGTGTTCACACTCACTTAAACTGTGGCCGACCGAGCACTTTAGGCTCATAAGAGGTCTAATGCTATTACAATGACTACACTCATAATATATCCATGAAGTACATCACTTAGTTAGGACTTCTTCCTAACTTGCTACAACACGCTCTTGAAGCGGGATTCGCCATAAATACTCCGTCACACCAATACAGGCGCCCGTTCAAGTTGTAGCTTTGGACACTATTGCTTCATATCTTGAATGTATGACCCTTTGGTGTATCTATCGTGACTACTTGATGTAAGATAGTGGTAGTAGCTCTTGTTAACCCTAGAATTGGATTAACATCCCTCCCTCCTTGATGGCAATCGCGTCTGCATGATCGCATTGAAGAACTTTGTGTGGGGAGAATGGACAAGCTTTATCGATAGCTTTGATGTTGATTGACGCTCAATGGTCTTTGTCCCTCCAAAAGGATTAAGAAAAACTAGTTAGTGAATGAAAAGGTTAGTGGTTTATTGGGAATTCCCAATGAGGTGGGGGGTGGGGTTTTTTGCGAATGATTACATATTTGTGTGAGCCTTTTTTTAAAAAAAATCCTTTGGCTTTTAGCTCACTTTGTTTTTGGCAATCATAAGCAATGTTACATGTGATTTATATTAGTAGGGATGCTTAAGAGATGTTAATAATAGGAGAGAAGAGAGGGAATGATCCGGAGGAATGTAGACTTAATCATTAGAACGAGATGGTGATTCTCAGTTCCTCATTTGATTCATTGAAGCAACATTCATCATTTGAGGAAATTGGCCTTTGATGATGTCCCTGATGATGTCCCTCTATGTGGTAGGGGTCTTGTCAAATGTTGTTGATTAGGACCTGTTCCTGTCTTCTTCTTCTTATGTGCTTGTTATATTTTTATGTATATTTAAGTGCTCTTATGAAGCAAATGTACATGAAGTACAAGAATTGAGTCATATAGACTCTTATTGAACTGCTCTGTGTTGAATTAGCCATTTGTTAGTGAGGATTGAAAGAATTACGTCGACTTGAGAGGCTAATATAGATATCTTTACTAAGGATTGAAGATCATTGATTTGTGAAGATGGTGGCGTCATTTGGACAGGTTTGTAATTTGAAGTAAAATTCCAGGGGATGGGTTGTACCATTGATCAAGCTTTTTCCCACCATGGCCCCCCCATCCAAAGATATACCTTGAAGTTGTCGATGGTGAGGCTTTGGTGCAAATGTTCTCCAGTGCATGAGTATGGATATGTACTCATGGAGCAGCTGCTACATTAATTTACCCAAAGAATAGTAAGCAATAAGCTTAACAAATGTATAATGGCTATTGAAGATCATTGAGAAAGTGTTAATGTGTGAGATGTCTTAATCTGTGATGATGATGAGGCTTAAATCGTGAAAGTGCAAGTTCTTAAGCTGTGAGACTGTAATTTGTGAGAAACCTGAACTCGTAAGATTGCAGGTTTTTCGGCCACCGTGAAAGGATATTCCGTGAAATGGTCTAATCCTATGAGATTGTAGGTTTTTGGCCGTGAATGGGCAAAATGGCCTAAACTCGTGAAAGTTAATCCTGTGAAATGATGTTTTCGTGAAAGTGTAAGACGTGAAATGGAATTTCATGAAATGGAATTATGTGTGAGAGGTAATTCCATGAGATGAAATTCCGTGAGAGGTAATTCCGTGAGATGGAATTCCATGAAGTTGTAGGTTTTGACCCCATGAAGTTGCAGGTGTTGACCTCGATATTTTTGTGTGAGAGGTAATTATGTGTGAGAGGTAATTCCATGAGATGAAATTCCGTGAGAGGTAATTCCGTGAGATGGAATTCCATGAAGTTGTAGGTTTTGACCCCATGAAGTTGCAGGTGTTGACCTCGATATTTTTTTTATTTTAATTGATTTTATGGGACATCTAGGTCATGACTTGCGAGCAATAGGTTCTTGTGCACTTATTTCTCACATCTAGAGGGGTGACAAGAGCATTGTTATTTTGTTTTTGATGCGCTCATAAGCCTCTATTGTAGACGTGGATATTGATTCTTGAATTTGTTACTCAAATAATGTCGAGGAAGTAGAGAAGACTGCTAATTGTTTGCTTGAACACACAAGCTCTTGTGTTGGTGTGCTGAATGCACGAGAGTGGTTGAGTGATTTTCTTGTTGTTGGTTAGGCCTCCATTCTTGTCAAACTTTACGTGAATCTGCTAGGGTTGAAGTTGGTGGTGAGGTTTTCTTCACATTGTTTGATTTTGGTAACCATATGATGGAATTACCATTGTTTGATTTTGGTAACCATATGATGGAATTACCATCATAGTATCCTTGTTGTTGAAGCACATGCACAAGAACCCATCTTTGATGAACATTATAAACTGGTGGCCGATGTGCTTCGTGCTAAGGCTTCCTTCTTTGTGCAAGCGTAGGGGACTTTGTTATGCGCTTGGGTACCCAAGATTTGGTATTTCTTTGGTAGTACCCTTGTGCCTGCAGTAGTTTTTTTGGTATCCACACTTGTTGACTTGGTGGAGTTCTTTGAGGAACTTGCATAGGCTTTTGTGGACGGTATTGTGGAGTACTTTTCTTCTTCCTTAGCCTCGGAGTGCTGCGCTGAGGAAGAGGCTTTGACTGTCAAGGCACCCAAATTTGATTGGCACCTTCATAGTAGTCTTGAGCTACAAGTAGCTGCTTCTCCACCCACATCTTGATACTATTAAGATACCTTGATTGTGGTTGTCTGGTGGAGTTTTCTTTTGGATCGATGTGGGAGGTTTGGGGTCCTCCTTGACTTTGGTTGGCGCACTGAGGCTGCAGGTTTGAGACTCATGGGCATTGTTGATGATGATGAGGCTAGAGTTTCTTGTGGAGTGGCTGTCGGGAGATGAGGCCTTTGAGCATGTGGGTTGTCTCCTTTGAGCATGTGGGTTGTCTCCTTTGGTGAGGTTTGTCGATGAAGATGCATAGGCGCCGGGGCCTTCCCCTTTGAGTTCCTTGTTAGAGATAGATGATTGGGCTATGGGAACTTCTTGAGGAATAGCCATTGATTGCAAGGTTTTGGCATCGAACTTCGTAGGTGAGGATGGGGTTGAAGGAGTAGATGCTCTAACGGAGTTGGTTGTTGACGCAGATGGTAGGTCATTGTGTAGAGGGGCTTTTGTGGAAGAGGCTTGTATCCTTTTGGGTTCAGCATCATAGAAATCCATTAAAGTTGGATCCTCTTCCTTGCAGTATGGTATTGTCAACTTCTTGTCATTGAACCATCATGATGACTCTATCGCTAGCAAAGCACAGTGGTGCTTGGGCAACAATAGTCCATTTATGCCCGAAGATCAAATCTGCTTCCAACACATACTCAACCACAAAAAACTTGGAAGTGAGGGGATTAGTTTCAATATACATTGTATGTTCAAAGTACCCCAAACATGGCATGTTCAAGTCTTGTGTAAAGGTAATCCTTTCAGGATATCCTTTCAGGATGTGCCATGAGTGTTGGTTGATCTAACAAAACCCATAGCTCGAGGGTCATGAGATTGTTTTCTCATGTTGGATAAAGTTGTGCTTGATCTGTGATGATTTTATTTAAAATTTCCAATCCAACCAAAATCCTAGGGATCTTTTCAGTAAGATATGTTGGAAGTTCTAGCTCCTGCAAGGTCTCTTCCTCTAGCAATTGTACATTACTTTTGCAGGAGTGTTTAAGGAGGTGAGTGTTTAAGGAGGTGAGTGTTTGCATGGATTTATCTATTGAATACAATGATTCACCTATCCAAGTTTCACCAAGAACTACATCATACTTAAGGGAATCTAGGGTAACATGTAATGTAAATTCCATATCGCCATTGAGTAGTGTATCTAAAGTAACTTGGAACTTCAATGTTTTGTCCATTGGCTCCTCTTGTAAGACTATTGTCTGTAGGGATGAGTTTTAGGTTGTCCCAATGACACCCAAGTGTCTATTGTCATGATGTTATGACTAGCTCGAGGGCTAATCAATGCGCATTTGCGCTTAACATCATTGCCTGCTGTAGGGAAATACAACCATACCATGATAGAATCTTTCTAAGGAACCATGGATGTTTCAGTTTTCATTTCGGCTTCAGATCCCGTTTCTATTTCATACTCCCATTCACTTTCATCCTCATTTTGGCTCTCAGCTTTTTCAAGAGTGTACAATGTGTACACTGGCACACTTGGCCCTCTCACAATTCTTAATGAGGTCTGTTTGGGAACTTGCGAATCCTCACAGTCCTGTTCTATGGAGTTCTTTATGCCGTTGTATAACTCAAGTTAAGCCCTTAAAGGTGCAAGTGTGGATGTTATACTGGCTTCACCATGAGAGAAGAGCATTCCTCTGAATGAGGTTTTGAGAGCCTATTTTTATCTTGTAAGGGAATTATCGAATTATTTCCATGTGTGACCCTTGGTTGCCTGACCCTAACCTCAACCCAAGGTTAGATCTAACCCTTTCAACACTAGAGCATGTTCCCATGCTCCCATGTTCACATGCCTAGGGTGGGTTAGCCTCCTAGCATATGCTCATATAATGTGCACATAACATGTAATAAGCATCGAGTGTATGTTGTGTTTGTGCCTATCAATGTTTCATATTGGGATTAATTGTGGATACGGTAATTAATTAGAACAACTAATGTGTTTACGTTTATAGGATAAGTGATGAGAAATGCACGTGTCGCACATGGAGGATCTTCTCAATATCATCTCGAAATATTATTATTTTGTATGAGTTATTTGTTGTCCATGTACCAAATGTTTGTACATATTATTTATGCACACTTGTGCGTGGTGCTGCTATATTACTAGTAGGCACTTTAGGCTCATAAGAGGCCTAATGCTATTACAATGACCACTCTCATAATATATCCATGAAGTACATCACTTAGGACTTCATCCTAACTTGCTACCACACACTCTTGAAGCAGGAATTGCCATAAATACTCTATCACACCATTACGGGCGTCCGTTCAAGTTGTAGCCTTGGACACTATTGCTTCATATCTTGAATGTATGACCCTTTTCGTGTATCTATCATGACTTCTTGATGTAAGATAATGGCGGTTGTTGCATGACAAATGAAGATTAATACAAGGATGCAACAAAAAAGATACTTAGGGCTCTTGTAAAGAGTTTCACTTTGTAGATGAATGTGGGAGAGGGCTTGACAATAATCCCACATGGGAACTTTTGGGAGTTCTAGAATTTTTGTATAAAAGGTGGCTCATTTGAGAGCATGGACACATTGGGCAAACTCATGTTTGAGCTCTCTAGAGACTAGCTCTCCCTCTTCTTCCATAGAGGTGCAAGCTCTTCTCTCTCCCCATCAACATTGTTGTAAGTTCTATTCTTTTGTTAATTCAATGCAATGAGTTGATATTTGTCTCTCTTCTCTTGTCAATTCTCTTGTGTGCATGTTTCTTATTGATAGCTTCAAGGATTGTGTGCATGCTAGGGAAATGAGTATTGAGAATGAAGAATGCTTTGATCTTGTGTAAGCAATAGCTAAGCTTTCTTCTTGTTTGGATGTATGGATGAGTGGAATGTGGAGTTGAGTGAGCAATAGCAAGATTGAGCTTGAGTGTGTGTTGAGTCTATGTCATTAGTAGTAGTTTTCTTAGCATTCTCTCCATCAAATGGATAAGCTTTTGTGCACCGGTACGGGTTGAATCCCTAGCTCCGAAAGGGATGCAAATCCCATTGGATTGAGCTAAGTGTGGATCATACTACTCTTGCTACAAGTGAGAGAGTTATTCCGTCTCTCCATTGGCGCCGCTGCCGGGGAGAAGACTCAAAACCGGTTGAGAAGCTTGCATTACTACCACTATTTCTTTTTGTTTTGAGGTTTAAGGCATTGAGTGTGTGATCTCAAGGGCGCCTTGTGTGTTTTCGTTTTTTTTTATGAGAAGCAAGAAAAAAATTTAAACCCCATTGCGGCGGTTGAGTAATCCCGCCATTAATCAGAATTTAAGTACTTTCTGTTTTTGTATTTTTGTTGCAAGTTGGCGAGAGATAGGTAGGAAGTAGTGAAGCGGCTTTCTTTCCTTTATTGTTTTGTTGTTTTGTGGGGAGGCGTCGTAGCAAAGAAAAAAAAATAAATAGACATATATATATATATATATCTATCTATTTATTTATATATATATATATGTGTGCGGCTGTTGGAAGGCCGGTTGAAAGGTTGTGTTGAGGCGGTTTTAAGAATATATATATATATATATATATATTCTATGCGTTGACGTGGCCGTGGGAGCAGCCGGTAGAGGGCAGGGAGTTGACTGGCCGGTGCGAAGGAGAGCAAGGCAGGTTGTGTTGAGGCAGCGGGCAGAAGCGAAGCAGTGGAGAGGTGTCCTCATTGGGCGAAGCAGCAGAAGGCAGAAAGCGCAGTGAGCAGCCGGCAGAGAGCAGTGGAGGCTACTGGCCGGTGTGGAGTTTAAAAAATAAATAAATAAATAAACACAACCGGAGTAGACTGACGGCGGTTGGCTGACTGGTTTGAAAGCGGCTGCTGCTCTGCAGGCAGTGTAGGCGGGCTGCACAGCAGTAGTGGAGGTAGGTGGGCAGTTGGAAGAAGGCTGTGAAGCGGACGAAGGCGATGTGAGCAGCCGGCAGGCGGTGGCGCAGTGTAGTGGCTGCTGATGTGGCCAATGCAGGCGGAGAAGGGTGGCAGCCTATAGAAGGGCGGCGACGTCGGCTGAAGCCAAGGGGAAGGAGAGCTTGGTGCGAAGTGGCTGGCAAGGAGGCGAAGGTCGACGGAAGAAAACGAAGGCTGCAGGGCAGCCATGTGGAAAAGGAGGAGGCCGTCAAAGGCTGGCTGAGCATCGAAGAGGAGAGGCGAGAGCGTGGACAGCAGCAAAAGCGAGAGATCAGTGGGAGGAAGCTGGTCGCGCTGACTGGCCGGTGTGGGGGCGGTGGTGGCGGGCCACAGCTGAAAGCGAAGGAAGAAGGTCGCCGCTGAGGGAGAGCGGTGGAAGCTGACAATCGAGAAGAAGCCATTGCCGAAGAAGAAGGCGAGGCGAAGGTGAAGCTGTGAGGCGGCACGTGCGCGCCGGCGGGAAATCCGCGAAGGAGCGGCGAGCGGTGGAGATAAGGTTAGTGGATTTTTTATTTTTTTATTTTTTATTTAATTTTCATGATTTTTGTATTTTTTAAATATAAATAAATAAATAAAAACAACAAAACAATAAATATATATATATATATATTTTTAAAAAGAATTAAAAAAAAGAGAAATAAGAGATAAAAAAAGAAAAAAAGAAATTAAAAAGAAAGAAAGAAAAAAAAAGGGATAATTAAAAAAAAATTTAAAAAAAAGAGGAAAAACAATTAAATTCAAAGAAAAAAAACAATTTTTATTTTTTGAATCCATTGTTCCTTATTTAAATTTTTGCATAATTAAAGTAGCTTGCATTTTTTATTTTTATTTTTTATTTAGAATTTTTGTAATTATTGCATAATTAGTAAATTCATATTTTTATATTTGGCACAAAATTTATTAGTTAAAAAAACCAACAAATGGAGAAAAAAAACAAAAGAAAAAAACTTTTATTTTTGATAAATTAAGTATTCTTTGGGAGTCCATTTTTTAACATAATTTGTAATTCTTTATTTTTTTTAATAATTATTTTAACCTGCATTTTTTTAGTTTTTGTAACTTTGTGCATAATTAGTATTTTTTTAGTGTGATTCATAATTTTTGTGTAAATTTAAAAAAAGAGTAAAAATCATAAAAAACATAAAATCATTTTTAAAAAAAATCATAATTAAATAAAAAGATAGGATAGATAGTTACGCCACACATACCCATTTTTAGTTGCCTTTAGTGGTTAGGTAGGGTAAAAATAAATATATATATATATATATATTTATCAAAAAAAAACACACACACACACAAAAACAAAAACAAAACAAAACAAAACAAAAACACATAAGAAACCAAAAAAATTTGACCTTATGCACTTGCGGTCGGGACGTCTTGTAGATTCTGCCCATAGGGCCTAGGGCACCTTCTAGAGTACCTACGCAGGAAAGTGGGACCCAATCGGTAGGAAATTTGGTAGATATTGCTGAAACCCTTTCTGAATCCCAATCCGATACCCTTTCCTCTAGAACAACTAGTTCATTGTCCATGGACAATCTAGGGCCGACAAATAGTCATCCCGTAGCCCCAAATAGGACACCCTCAAGATCCTTTAATCCATTTGAAGCTGACACCATGGGGTTAACACTTAATGTGAGACTCCAATATGTCTACACAAATGCTCAAGGAGCTGAGATCTTTAGGGACCCACAACAACGGTATCTTGTTAAGATCGCAGACATTTTCTCAGAACTTGATAGAGCACCTCTAGTCAATGACCAGGGTAACATGTACATGGGTGGAGATGGGGTTCGCTACGAAGTCACCTACCATCCAGAAAAGGTAGACAAATTAGGGGAGCTCTCTAAAACCGAGTTCTTAGACTTATCAGAACTTTCCAGAGCAAGGGAGTCTAGAGATGACTGGCTCATCGAGCC
Organism: Cibotium barometz; assembly: GCF_041138505.1. Lineage (NCBI taxonomy): Eukaryota > Viridiplantae > Streptophyta > Polypodiopsida > Cyatheales > Cibotiaceae > Cibotium > Cibotium barometz. The sequence continues at coordinate 15,588,446 of NC_141103.1, read as the reverse complement.
GGACATGCCTGGACCATCCAATGCCCAGTCCTCAAAGCCATCCATAGATGATTTACTTCTTGTAGATCTAAATTTGGAAAGGGATAGGAAAGGCAAGAGTAAAATGGATCAGGGGGCTGAATGCCAATGGGAGTTTGTACGACAAATTCCTGTGACAAAGGTCTTACAGGATGACCCACTTCAAGAGGTCTATAAGGACTCGTTAGAGGGATATTATGCCACAACTAGATTGCAGCTGGATCTTCCTCTAGCTCATGTGGTGGTAGTTGAGAAGCTTGCAGGACACATGAACAGAATAATTGATAAATGGGCCAATGAATACCGAACCTTAGATTGGAAAGAGATTAGGGAACTCACGTGGAAAGGACATCCATTATTCATGGAAGTGTTCTCAACAAATACAGCCAAACCAGGAGAGACAGCCTTTCTTGGAGAAACTGTTGTTCCTCCCCTACGAGAGTTCACTAGAGAGGGACCTTCAACATCTAAGTGGACCACTGCTGCTAGTAGCCCAACTCTAGCACCAAGATATTGTCCTACACCAAATGTGCGACCACAAGTCACATCACACCAACATCTTTCTCATTATAACAATCGGAGGGTAGGGGAGCCAACTAGACCTCCCATTAATGCACCTCCTGAAATGCGGGTGACAAGATCTTTGGAAGGGTTTGGTGAGGCTGGTAATAGGGTACTCACACCAATTTTGGAAACATGTGGACCATCTTTCCAAAGAGAGGAACAATTCCCACTGAGAGTGAGAGGCCGTAGGCCCTATGATGAGTATTCAAGACAAGTAAGGCCATCAACTCTTCAGAAACTGGTAAAGAAGTATGAAGGATCGGGAGATCCATACGATCATGTAGCAGCATTTAGACAAGCACTTCGAGCTGAGCAAGTGGCTGATAAGCATACTCAAATTGAAGGATTTGGACTCACTCTTGAGGGAAAAGCCCTGGCTTGGTTTCAGGCATTAGAGGCTTCAGACAAATCTTCTTTACGAGTTTTGGAAGAGAGATTCATTGCTACTTTTTCCTTGATGGGAATTCAACATGACACGGTAGCACACATCTACTCTTTCAAGCAAGGCGAGAACGAAAGTGTTAGAGACTGTGTAAATAGAATGAAGCAATACATTAATCGTTGCCCAGAGGATGAGAAGCCCGCCCAAAGTCGATTAATTTCTCTCTTCTTAAAAGGACTCAAAAATTCGACACTGCATACACATCTCTATGCGAAGAAGCATACAAGTTTCAATGAGTGTTGCCATGATGCTATGGATTTCACCGATAACTTTAAATTCCTGGATGGTTCTGGCCCTGAGGTGAAACCTAGAGATCAGTGGGGTGATGACCAAAGATCAGGGTCTAGCGCGCTAGTAAATCCAGACCAGATAGCTAACCTTGTACTACGGAGATTGGGACAGACCTATCGTCCACCCATGCAGCCACAACAACAGCAGCAAAGAATGAGGAGTATACTTCCTACAGGTCCTCATCTTTGTGGAGCATGTGGCGGTGACCATAAAACAAAGGATTGTAATACCTTTTCTCCTCTAGTCACAAACCAACCCACAAAGAAGTGGTGCCAAGCTTGTGCTTGGAACTTTACTCATACCACACAGGAATGCACTCGCATTGCGAGAATGAGACAGGAACGTGAGCAGCCAAGGGGTGGAGTGGCTCCACAAATGTATCATCAGTATACTAGTTTTGAACGTAAGCCACCAATGGCACAAGAGCAAGCACGACCTGTTCTTGGTGCTCAACCTCCTGCTCCAGGGACTGCTCCTGTGAGGGTTATCGACTACGACAATTCAAATATGTGTAGAGACTTAATAAACCCGGGCTATGTGGAGGAGGAATACGCATCATATTCATCCAAAGAAAATATCTTTGAAAGTCCCGCATACCCAAGCCCAGCACTGGACGTTCAACCAGGGGAACAAAACTCTTTAATGTTGCTAGGCGGCTACCAACCTAGGACTCCAGGCCCCTCAGGTCAATGGCAGCCAAGGAAAGTAGAGGCCAAACCAATGGGCCCCTGCGGAGAACCCCATTGGGCTCGTGATTGTCCACATCGCTCTAGGCAAGCATCTCGATCCAATACAACAGTACAACAGTTTCCACCAATTGAAAGATATTGTCTAGGGTGTTGTGTAGAACACTTCCCAAAAGACTGTCTGCTGAAACCACATGAGGAGGGCACCTCTCAACCAAAGGTCTCACTCAACCTTGTAGGTACAGTGCCATCGCCACCTTCATCTGAGAATGAGGATGTCGTGCCACTTAGAGTCATGACTAGATCACAGACACGGAATGCAGAAATGCAAACTGATGAGACACCTCGAACTAGGGATGAAAAGACAAATCTAGTGGACAAGACCCTACAGTCCAATAGAAAAAAAGACCACTAGGAGGAAGAAGAACCGAAACAAGCAAACTAAAAGTACATCCACTAGTTCTCAAGAAGCCTCTAAACAAAACATGAGGGATAAAACTTTTACTTCCCAAGAAGTGCATAAGGAACATCAACCTCAACCTGGGCCTAGTGCTAAACAAGATGAGGCTAGTACGACTGAGGATAGTTCTGGGGGTTCTGTTTTTGTGGATAAAGTGAATGAGACTCTAGAGGCCATCATTGATGCTCATAGAAGTCGCATTGCAGCTTTATCTGAGCTACCCAAGAAGCTTCAAGAATACCCAAACCCTCGTGAGGAGAAGATCAATCTAGCTGTACATCAGCAACTCATTAGGGAAGCTCAGTCAATACTTGAGGGACCACCACCACCTATTCCTCGGGGCCCAACCTCTCTTAAGCCAACATTAGAAACCATACCAGAAGTGTCGTCAAGTCGGGAAATGAAAAGTGAGCTCATTTCACAAGCTCATAGCGAAAGGTCTGCACCAATTGACACCCAATTGAAAGGGGGTAATCTGCCACCACCTAGCCTTGTCTTCTCATGCAATGATGAAGTTATTGATGCTAATGAGGACATGGCAAATGAGATGTGGGCCGCAGTTCATGAGAAAGTTCATGAGAACATGTCTTCTATTAGTTCGCCTCCATTCTCTGAGGTGGATTTTACCAGAGGCACGGAAAACAACTTTGGACGCCCAAGCATCCAGAAGGAAGTTCAAACAATTGTTTCTCCTAGAAGTAAGCATACAATGAAAACCTTACCATCATATCTGGGAGAATATGAGAACTGTTCTCAAACCTTGAGGATACCCTCCATGCATAAAAGGTTGACAAAGGAGAAAGATATGAGTATGGTGCAGGAGCACCAGTGGCTTGTACCTTACCTTTGCTCGATTTGATAAAAATTCAACCTGAGTTGTGGAATGATATTGCCACATGTTTGTCAGAGCAGGTATTGCTACAAAAGGGTCACCATGAGTGTACTATACACCCTGAGACAAAGCATGTAATGCCAGTTCCTATCAACAAAGTGGGAAAATTTTGTGAGGACGATCAGGGAAATGCTACCCTCCCATTAGAAGTGCGAAAAGTATCTTCAACTGCAATACTTGATAGTGGCGCAGGAGTGGGCATTGTGACAAGGTCCATTTGGGAAAAGTGGGGCAAACCAGCTATTAGGAGTACCAGGATGCGCTTGTTGCAGCTAGCTGATGGAAGCTTAGAACATCCCCTTGGGCTGCTTGAGAACATATTGGTCACCACATGTGGGATTGAATATGAGCACACCTTTGCAGTAGTGGATTTTGGAAAACATCCAAACTACGAAGTGATATTGGGTAGACCATTCATGCGACAATTTCAAATGATTCAAGATTGGGGATACAATTATTTGTACCTCCGACATGATTCTGTCATCACAAGGGTCAACCTAAGGAATCACTCATATCGTGATGTAACAAGGTCTCCAATAGATGAGTTTGATTCTGCTTCATCTGAGGGCTCAAGAGTTACATTGTCTGATGGGCGAGAAGATCTATGGATGTGTGGAGCCTCATGTAGGGATTTCAACTCTGAGAGACTTAAGGGTAATCGAAGTGTATCAGACGAGGCATACATTCCACAACCCTTCCCTGAGCATTTAATTGATCCATTAGAATGGAGTCATGTCCTTGCAACATTATCGACATGTGCTTTACCGAAGCCAATTCAATTTTGTGACTCAGATGGATATGATATTATTCCTATACAAATGGTACAACCACGTGCCCTTTTAGATGATTTCTACTATAGAGATACATCCACAACAGCTATGCATGTCGAGGAAGTCTCAGTAGAGGATTTGACACTCGAATCTGCTAATGATGCTGATAAGGAAGATGGATGGGACTCTGATTTTAATAATAATGTGACAATCCCTGAGGAAGAGTTAGGAAAGGCATGCCTACTCTTGAGAGGAAGGGAGGTTCAGGTAGAGATCCCTAGAAGCCGACCTAAACGTAAATGCTGTAAGAGCCATAAAAGAACCCGTAGACAAGATGAGCGTGAACAACGTGAGAGACTCCAAAAAGAAAAGGAGGAGTCTAAGAGTGAAAACTCTCGACCACCACCTCACTTCTCAGGAAAGAACGGATATCTATACTATGTCCAAGCACAAGACAGTGTCAAAGACCAAGTCAAACGATCAGCAGATGGATTCCAAGCAGAGGAAAAGCTAACAACTTTTAGCAAAAATCGTAAAAAGACGAAGAAACAAAAACCAAAACTCAAGTCTAAAACCGATTCAAAAAAGAGTGTGGGAAGTGCAAAGACAACGGTTGAACAAAAAAATCCGATGCAAGATAGCAAAGGAGAGCTCAAAACCGCATGGTCTTCAATGAGTGAAGACTCAAGTGGACAAGAACAAGGTCTAAATGTTCCTCCCAATTTCACACAGTACACTCTTCAAGATCGGAAGATTGTTCTTCAACAGCCCATGCGTCAAAAACCAAGCAAGCCAGGGGTTTCATACGATGGTCCAGAGGATGAAAAAAAGATTGATATTGCTAAGCCAGGAGAAGAGCCTCGCTATGTGTGGATTGCCACAGACTTGTCCTTAGAAGAGGAGAAGTTATTAGTACAAACAATAAAGGAGTATCGCGATGTTTTTGCTTGGAGTTATAAAGACCTCAAAGGAGTTGATCCAAGCATATGTCAACATACAATTCCATTGCGAGAGGATGCAAAACCCTCCAAGCAACGTCCTTATACCTACAATGAAAACTTCGCACGGAAGATAAAGGAAGAAATAGACAAGCTCTTAGAGGCAGAATTTATCTATGAGATTGAACACACTGAATGGGTCTCCCCTATTATAGTGGTGCCCAAGAAAAATGGAAAACTTCGAGTATGTGTCAACCTCAAGAAGGTAAATGCAGCTACTGTGCGTGATCATTACCCACTTCCAATCACGGATCATGTTCTGGAACGAGTTGCAGGGAAAAAGGCATATAGTTTCTTGGATGGATTCTCCGGGTACAACCAAGTGTCAATTGATCCAAAGGATCAACACAAGACAGCCTTTGCTACTGAAGATGGCATCTTTGCCTATCGTGTTATGCCATTTGGTCTAACAAATGCACCAGCAACCTTTCAGCGGCGGTTAATGAGTCATGTATTCAAGGAGTACCTTAGGCAATTTCTTGAGATTTTCATGGATGATTTATGTGTTCACTCACAAGAGCGTGATGATCATATAGAACACCTGAGACTTGTGTTTCAAAAGTGTCAACTTTATCGTATATGCTTGAATCCTGACAAGTGCAAATTCATGGTAAGACAAGGGAAAATTTTGGGCCATATTGTTTCTCGCAATGGGATTTCAACAGATATGGATAAAATTGATGTCATTGTCTCATTACCTTTGCCTATCAACCCTAAAGGGGTACAAGTTTATTCATGGGACATTGTGGCTATTACCGTAGATTCATCTACATGTATGCTGTCCTAGCCAGACCGTTATATGCTCTTCTTGTAAAGTTTAATTGGACTGATGAGTGTGAGGAATCCTTTGAAAAGTTGAAGCAAGCATTAGTGACTGCACCCATTTTACGGGCAGATTGGAACCAAATCTTTCATGTCCACATTGATGCTTCCAACTTTGCAATTGGATGTATTTTGGCTCAATCGGGAGAACACAATAAGGATTTCCCAATCTCATATGCTAGTCGACAGTTGAACAATGCTGAGAGGAATTACACCACAACAGAAAGAGAAGGATTGTCCATGATATATGCAGTGAAAAAGTTTCGCCATTACCTTTTGGCAAACAAATTCATATTTTTTGTGGACCATCAAGCATTGCTATATTTGGTGAATAAGCCTTGTGCAACTGGAAGGATAGTAAGGTGGTTTATCATCCTTCTTGAGTTTGATTTTGAAGTTGCAGTTCGAAAAGGAACAACTCATCTAAGGGCAGATCATTTGTCTCGAATCACCTCTGGTGAAGCTCCTGTGGGTGTGGATGATGATATGTTAGATTCAACACTTTTCCTTGTAGAGACAGCTCCTAGATGGTCTGAATCCATTTTAGAAATTTTGACAAGTGGGCAAATACAACTAGCGGGTCCGAATGTGGACCTATGGCGACCATTCAAGCTAATCTCAGGGAGATTATATCGTCAGGGTAATGATGGAGTGTTGAGGCTTATACCTAACCTCGACCAATATGAGGAGATCTTGGAATGGGCACATGCGGGTATCGATGGAATCCATGCATCAGCTACCACTTGTGTGCGACGTATATCTCAAGATGGGCAATGGTGGCCTACCATGCATGCAGATGCTGAAACATTTGTTCGTAACTGTGCTTCATGTAAAATTCAGAAGCCAATTCATAATGTCACATTATTCCAAATTTCAACTACACCAAGTTGGAGTAAGTATATTGTGGACTATCTTCAGCATGGTCATTTGGAACAAACAATTCCTAAACATCGACGAAAGCAGGCTATTAAAATTGAAGCGGCAAACTATATGCTAATAGAGGGCCAACTCTACAAGAGGGGCAAGGATGGCAACTTACGCATGTGTGTATGTGAAGCTGACTATCTGAAAATCTTAACTAATGCACATGCAGGTGTTGGGGGTGGACATTTTTCTGGCAATACCACAGCTAAGTTGATTAGGTGGTCTGGGCTTTGGTGGCCAACCTTACAAATGGATGCCGAAGAATATGTTAAACGTTGTGACGATTATCAAAGGACCAAACCTCCCATCACAAAGGACAATATGCCGTTGCGGCCTATGTTAAGCACACGTGCTTTTGCAAAATGGGGTATTGATTTTGTCGGTCCCATTAAACCTCCAGCTCGTAACACGCATGCAGAATATATTATAGTCGCAACCGACTATTTGACCAAATGGGTAGAGGCAAAGGCAACAGTCAAAAATGATGCCAGAACCACAGCCAAGAACCACAGCCAAGTTCTTGTATGAGTACGTGTTTACACGCTATGGCTTACCAATTGAGATCGTTAGTGATCAAGGTGTACACTTTGTAAATGAAGTCATAGAATTTTTGCTTCAAGAATTTATGGTAATTCACAAGCGTTCTGCACCCTATCATCCCCAGACCAATGGACAAGCCGAGAGTACTAATAAGATTCTCTGCACAGCACTCACAAAGATTGTTGAGGGACATAGGACTGATTGGGAGCAAAAGTTGCACTCAGTTCTCTGGGCATATAGGACAGCCTATAAAACATCTGTGGGCACAACCCCATTTGAACTTGCTTTTGGGCTAGATGCAATTCTTCCCATTGAATTTCTTGTACCTACTCTACGAGTAGCTAAACAATTGGATTGGACTGGTCATGAGCTTTCACAACGCATTGACGAATTGGAAAAGCTTGATGAGACCCGCTTATTAGCGGTAATGGGGATGTATGCCGAGAAGAGGAGACAAAAGCAATGGTATGATAGAAATGTAACAACTGGCCGATTCAAAAAAGGAGACCTGGTTCTCTTGTACACACTTAAGAAACATAAAAGAAAGCTCAAAAAACGTGGCTTAGGACCGTTTGTGATTAATGAGCTTACTCCAAGTGGTGCAGTGCGTTTAGAGACACTAGACGGTGAGCAAATGCCTAACTTCATTAATGGAAGTCGTCTCAAGAAATACAATGAACCATTAACTGAAGCCCTGCTTCAACAGATGCATGCTGCACAAACACGGAAAAAAGCACTTGACCTACTTAAACGTCAGGCTCAAGAGGAGGCTAAAGCTAGAGTTGCAAAAGCCAAGGAGTGTCGCAAAGCTTCTATGTTAGCCATACAGTTGGCTACTGATGAGCCATATGTCGAACCATTCAATATTCAAGTGGGCCTTCATCTTCATGAGACTACCTACTTTGTCTCTGCCTTAATTGACTCTGGTGCAGATTATAATGTTCTCTCGTTTGACACCTGGATAGCCTTGGGTCAACCACCACTGGTGCAAATTCCTGTGGACCTACGAAGCTTCTCTGGGGAAGATAACCCTATAGAGGAAAAATGTGTCATTATGATGACCATTCAGGATCACCAGAGATGTCAGTGCCCTTTTATGTGGCACGTAAGTCCAAGGCAGTAGTAGAGATTGTTCTCGGTAGATCGTGGTTAAGTGCTACCAATTGCTCATTAGATTGGAAGAATAGACAATACAAGTTGCAAATTGATTCTGATTGCATCTTGGGATCTGCTACACCACGAGCTTTATCGTGTCAAAGGGGTAATGTTTCTACCTTACCCAACCCACAATCAAAATCTGCTCTTGAAGCTCCAAAACAAATGATGTGGATAATTGATGAGTACTCAAGTGAGGGCCATGGCTGGCATGTTCCAACTTCTCTAGTTGCTGCTCAAAGAAGGCCAGGTAAGAAGGAATTATCAATGTGGCTACCCAAAGCTGCGTACAAACTTGTACCATCTAGTCCAGTTGCTAAGCCTCTTAAGAAGCACATCATTTCCAAGCCTAAACCTCGAATTGTTACTCGATGGGTCCCAAAACATGTTCTTAAAGCACAAGGCTATTATGAGGGTGCAATAGCAATTTGGCTTCCAAAATGCCATGCTTTGGCAGGGGTAAAAGAGTGTTTCAGAAAGATTCCAAAAGCCACCCTTGATTGTCCATATCAGTGGGTGCAAAAGAAATCAACACAAACTCTTCAGGAAAGGAAAGGTGGCTGTGATAGCACCTACAAAACTACTTGTGTTGATCTTCCTAAAACATGTATTGAAACACCGGTTGTCCCGATTTCAACTTGTTACACAATTCAACCATCAACTTGTGTACCTACGGCGACAAGTCCAAATGTGTCTCATTTGAGCATAGATTCTAGCATTTCAATGCCTAAATCCTCTTATCTTGCTCAAATTCCAAGACAATTGCTAAAGTTTCCACCTCTTAAAAAGGATATACCAAAAACTAAAGATAAGGCATTAACACTACAATTAAAGCTCTTTGGTAAATCAATGTTTGAATAATGTAGTTCCTTATGCCTTTAGAAGATGTGTACTTTTTGCGATAATCTTGTTTTTGATTGGAATGGTCATGATGGATATGAGTGTTCTAAATTTCATTATTCTACGTCCAGATAACTCCTGATGGATATTTGGCGAGATACATGTCCACCATGCATTGACCCTGATAGTACTCGACCAGATCATCGCGGGGGTTATAGTGCTCCTCCATTTCAAACACATTCTAGGTACTAGAGTGTGCACAGCTTGTATTAGAAGAAGCTTCACATATTTTTTGGATATGCCGCTCTTACTTTAGACGATATGGCACGGGCTTAATGAAGCAAATTGTGGGAGTTACACCCCAACGCCATAATCTTCTTAATGTGAGAATACCAGAAAGAGGACCAAATCAACGTAGATTACCTGAGGAGGTTCAAGCACAACAATGGAGGGATACAAGCCTAAATGACTTGCAACCACCGATCTTGCAAGCCCTCCTTCCCCAATCCTCAACATGTCAATATTGGATAAATATGAGTACCTACATTACGCAGTTCCAAAATCGAAACTGTCTGATTAACCTTCCCATAGAACCAATGCCATACTTTAGTGAGGAAGCACTCCTTCCTCTACCACCTTCTCCAGCGGGGTGGCAGGTTTTTGTGAGGGGTTGTCTCTGCATCTTGAGGAAATTGATACCATCTTTCCAACAGACGAGGACACGGATCCACCACCAGCGCAAGGGTAAGTTCAGTGACTCCATAATAAGATCGACAAGCCAGGGCACTTTTCTCCCATTGGGTTTTTTCCCCTAGGCTATATTTGGTGTTTGGCACCAATGGCAAATTTTATTTTTTTCTTTTCTTTTCTTGTTTGTTAATAAAAATTTTGCAGAGATCTTCGCTAAAACAAGAGCATCAAACACGCCCCACTAGTCCACCTATCATGCACACAAATTAGGAAGGGGGGAGACATGCTACGCTTACAAAGATCAAGGAGGAGCAATCTGCACAAAATCAGCAATGCATCAATGCAAACGAACAACATCAACAGGGCACTACAACAGGTGTATTCAAATCTTAATCTTTATTTCTTTATGTGCTCTTATCTTTCGAATATATGGTTTGCATGTTCACACAATGTTGGCTGGTTTAAGTTTTTGATTAGTTGTTAAAATATGGTGAGTGAATTCTAGAGTCTTAGAAGACTTAGGAAAAGATATTTCTATCTAAAGACAGTGTAGGATATATACCAAGGGAGTATGCCAAGTTCTTATGCTTTCAAGGTATATTAGTTATCCCTAGTGGTGGCTACCTCTTAGATATGAGCTAGGTGCTAGGAGTAATAAAAATTTACGAAAATGTACCCTAAAAAATATATATATCCAAAATAAATTGAGACATGACGTGTCTACAGCCATGAGAAATGCTTGGTAGGACCTGGGGTTGTCTTAGCACCTTGGGGCCGATGCCTTGGTTTCCATGGGGTGAACACTGATGTCTAAAAGCTTCAAAAAAAGACCTTTGAGGAATCTATCGCCTTGATGGATGTTGGTAGGACTCTGGGGTACACTATGGGCCCTCGAGACCGATGCCCTCATCTTCATGCATTAGGGGAAGGTTGAGGTCTATAGGGGCCCTTTAAGATGCCATGTGATTAAAAGGTTATTAAGGAAAAGAGCCAATCGTGTGATGCCATGTATACAAAAATGTTGGGTGATCAAAGGTGGTCAAAAGATTCTCTAGAAAATGCCTTTTTGTACTTTTCATTTTCAAAAAGTGGGGGGGAAAGTTTTTGAAATTTCGGACGTCCATAACTTCTACATATGAGCTCAAAATTTGTCGGAGATTATAGATCTAGAATCTACTCGTCGAGCTCTTTCCATAGATATGTCACATGATATAGTTTTGCTCGCTCGATTTCAAATTCAATTTTGGCGGGAAACTTTGAAATTCAAACTTCTAGCCGTTTGAAGAACAAGAAGGTATCTAAAGTCAAAGAAACTTAATGTTTTAACAAAAAGTCATTAAAATCATAATATGGCAGCTTAAAGGGCCCCTATAGACCTCAACCTTCCCTTAATGGGGTACTCCTTAGGTCATAAAAGAAAGAAAAAGTGTCTGTCGCCCTTGAGATACTTAGCGGTCTTTAGATTCTCTTGACGGAGGTCTCTTGGCCATTGCTTGGGTCTCTTTGGGATGGAACCTTAATCTTTATCACCTTCTACACACACATATTAAGAAAAAAAAAAGAAAAAAAAGAGTTCCAATCACCTTTGCTCATATTTGGGAGTAGGTTTGCCACTTAACTTGTAGGACATTGAGACTACGGTCATAACCGGCGGTGTACAAAGCACACTTGCCTTTGCATAGCATTATCTACCACTTAAGTCTCATTTGGACTAGTCTTTACTCACCTATTTTAGGACTCATTAAAACTTTAATCAGCCTTGCACTTATATGCTCACGTGTGAAATTATCATTGTTGGTTTTTCTTTTGTTTTCTTTTCTTTTTTTTCAATAAAAGACTTTAATGTATCCATTGTTTTTTTTGTTGTAGCTCTTGCTACTACCGCGCTCGAGGATGTGCGCAAAATAGGAAGGGGGGAGTGTTGCATGACAAATGAAGATTAATACAAGGATGCAACAAAAAAGATACTTAGGGCTCTTGTAAAGAGTTCCACTTTGTAGATGAATGTGGGAGAGGGCTTGACAATAATCCCACATGGGAACTTTTGGGAGTTCTAGAATTTTTGTATAAAAGGTGGCTCATTTGAGAGCATGGACACATTGGGCAAACTCATGTTTGAGCTCTCTAGAGACTAGCTCTCCCTCTTCTTCCATAGAGGTGCAAGCTCTTCTCTCTCCCCATCAACATTGTTGTAAGTTCTATTCTTTTGTTAATTCAATGCAATGAGTTGATATTTGTCTCTCTTCTCTTGTCAATTCTCTTGTGTGCATGTTTCTTATTGATAGCTTCAAGGATTGTGTGCATGCTAGGGAAATGAGTATTTGAGAATGAAGAATGCTTTGATCTTGTGTGAGCAATAGCTAAGCTTTCTTCTTGTTTGGATGTATGGATGAGTGGAATGTGGAGTTGAGTGAGCAATAGCAAGATTGAGCTTGAGTGTGTGTTGAGTCTATGTCAATAGTAGTAGTTTTCTTAGCATTCTCTCCATCAAATGGATAAGCTTTTGTGCACCGGTACGGGTTGAATCCCTAGCTCCGAAAGGGATGCAAATCCCATTGGATTGAGCTAAGTGTGGATCATACTACTCTTGCTACAAGTGAGAGAGTTTTTCGTCTCTCCAGCGGTAGCTCTTGTTAACCCTAGAATTGGGTTAACACACTTTCCACTCTCCTGTTAACCCTCCAAGTATTGTTTTTAAACTCCAAAAAGTCATTCTTACCTTTGAGTAATAATTAATAAATGTCATCACTTCTTTCACTCCCCAAAGGGGAGCTATTCACCCACCCATTCCCAATATTTAATCCAATTGTGTTTATCAAAATCACTATGCCAAACTTTGATGAGATGAATACCATAGTAGTCTATTCTGCATCTCTCCACCTATCACGGTTCCATCCCATAAATGTGTAGCAACATGTTTGATTCCTATGTTATTTTATCCTTTATACTAGCTTTAGGATTGAGTGGTAGTGCCAGGAGGGATTAAATATAGGGAAGACCACCGCACATTTTAATCAAAATGGAGTTCCCCATGAATCTAGAAGATCCTTTCCATTGTACAAGATGCATGATCCCCTTACATCCTTTAACACACAACCTTGTAAAGGACATACTCTTATAGATGAAGGGGGCATGAGAAAAGACTTGATCCCTCACTCGACCCTGCCACTCACCTTGGTGGCTTATTTTCATAAGGGAAGTGAGCTCCTTAATTATAACGGTTCATGGTTGGCCCTATTATAGGAAGGTCCCCCATCACATGAGTTTTCATATCTAGGACCCCAAGTCCCCCATGCCCTTAGGTTTGCACACCTTGCGTTGTGCCAAAAAGGAGTATGGTCACTTCCATTGTTGACTTTTCCATAAAAAAGACTTGGCGTAACTGAGGGCTCCATTCCAATAGCATGCCATGAGAAGTCAATCAAGGGGGTATAAAAATGATAGACATGTGCCAACAGGACCATGTTCACAATGATGACTCTTAAGTGAAAGGGGAGATAGACATTGTCCCACTTTTTGAACCTTGTCACTAGTTTGTCAATCATCCATGTCCTTATCCATAATGTCCACCCCCATTGAGAAGCCCAAGTGTATGCCCTACCTCACATCTAGTCATATCCATTTAGTCACATTACATCTAGTCACATCCACCTAGTCACATCAAAGGAATCCTCCTCAATCAAGCAAATCAATATAGACTTATGAATGTTACATTTTGACCTTGAAGCATCAACAAACAATTGCACAATTGCCAAAGCCTTTATGATATTTTTATTAGAGGCTTATAAGAATAGTAGTACAAAACATTATTGCTTTGTAAGAAGATTGGAGCTTGGATTAACCACCTTGGTGTGACAATGAGTACAAGAAGATTACTAGAGGCCAAGTAAGCTCTTACCACCATGACGATGGAATATAGTAAATTTGGCATAATGGTAAGGCTAAACATTTTTTGCACCATTATTTCAAGATAGTGTTATTTATCTTTTCAAATCATGGTTTTCATTCTTTTGATTTATAGAGTCTACGATGCCTAACATTTAATAGTAAAAAATCACATGTGGTTTTGGATTTAAACAGTTGAGTTGCTTATGTTGTAATTTGTAGGATTTGATATTGGTTTGGTTATATTTAGCTTATGTTGTAATTTGTAGGATTTGATATTGGTTTGGTTATATTTAGCTTAATCCTTCATGCATTTTGTATTGGTTTTTCTTTTTGAAATAATTTGAGAGAGTAGAAATTGATTGTCTTAGGGTTAGATCTTGTATTAAAGTATTTATTTTTAGATTTCAGTAGCATTAGGGCCAAAAACGTCTCAAAATGGGCTGTGTAAGGAATTCGCTAACTTGCTAATTAGTAGAACGTTGATGATCAAAACGGCTCCAAATTTGGCCGTTTTGGATATTTAAAGTGTATCTATGTGATTGAACACGTATCTAAGTACATATTTTAAAATCTAAAAAAATATATCGTTTTCATGCTACTCTTTAATGGCTCGTTCTCGAAATTTGTCCTCTTTTAGCGACTTCGCGGCAAATACTTATTTCTCTTACTTTTGAATGACCATTCCCTCCGAACGCGCTCTCATCCATTCTCCAAAAAATTTCACAAGATTATTCTTAGTTTCACTCCTCTGCTTCTCTAAGAATTTCACAAGCTACATCTCATTCTCATTCTTCTGCGTCTCTCATCTTCTAATAGCTCTGCTAATATTTTTAGCTCTGTTAGCAATGTGTGATACATCTAATCATAAGTTTCATTTGAATATCAAGCTCAACCAAGAGTATGCAACTACACGGAGTGTCTACCAAAGACCCCTTTCTACCAAAGACCCCTTTCATGTGCGAATGAAGCTCAACATCTTTGCAACGAAGGAAAGAAGCATATTGACCTATGGACAGATGGAAGTCTATATCCACCGGATCCCAAAACAGGAAGGTATCCTTCTTTTCACACACCACATGATTTGATTAGATTTGTTGGTGATGGGGTGGATGACTTACTTGGTTATAGTTCAAGACTATCTCAATCACATGCAGAATATATTACATATCTTCAAAATACTTTATCTTTGAATGCAACAAAAATTATAGAACTTGAAAACAAAATAGTGTCTTTGAAACAAGAAAATGATCAATTGAAAACCTTAAAAGAAACTCCAATAGGGTTAAGAGCACGAGTAAAACGAATGCAGGATGTAGTTAACTTGACAGAGAGATCTGGACAAAGGAAAAAAAGGTTAAAACTTGTAAGAGATCATGTTACTACCCTTCTAGGATTTGACATGTCTAATGCTCAGGAAAGGGTAAGATTTTTGAATGAGCTTATGAATAGGTCGGATATCTTGAAACTTTTGAAACTTCCTGAAAATCAAACTTAAAAAAAACTAGTCTTTCAACATCTACTAAAAGATATAGACTTATTGGTCCAGCCTTCCCAAATGCAAGAAGTTTGTGACATAGTGGGAGTGAGTAGAAAGGGATACAGAGCCATCTCTAAAACCTGGTTCAGGGTCCTTAAGTATTACAAAATCAAAGCTTTTGGGTTGCCTAGACCTCACAATGTTGGAAAATATAGAACTCTGTTAAATGAGGAAATTTCCAAACATTTCGGAGAGTATTTCTATATTGAGGGAACAATGCCATATGAGAGACAAAAAAAAAATCGTCTTTTGAATACAACATTTATAATAATATTTGGATGAACATTAGAAAAGTCCAATCTTTTATGGTGAGATATTACAACATTCGAGAAATAGATTGTGAAGGAAAACTTGTATTTGTTATAAAATTAAATGAAGCTCAAATCCAAAAATGTCAAAAAATGGAAAGAATATCTATATCCCTAATGAATAAAGCATTGGACTATAGTCAAGGTAAGCTTGATTCTCCATACCACAAAACTCAATCAGAAATGGAGCTATGGTGGATTGGATCAGCTCATGTGCTAGTAGAGAGTCATGAAACATTAGAGTGGCTCTTTTCACATACAGACATTCCTTCAGTTATTCAGAGCCAAAATGCAGGTGAACACCTTCATGTAGACGACATAGGTGATTTCATTGTGGAATGGCATTTGAGTGCCGACCTCAAGGCGTTGAAGTGTATGTTTGGTGCATGTGGAGGAGCAAATACCAAATATCCATGTCTTTATTGCATGGCAAGCACAGGGACAAGAGAATGGCTTGCAGAAAATGAGATTGGAAAACCACCATCCAGAAATAATGTGAATGTTGTCGATTATCCAACTTCTGTTAAAATTTGGGATCCAATTCTACCAATACATTTAAAAAATGTGCATATATGTACATTGCATGCAGAGATAAGAATCTTGGACAAATTGCTCCGACTTCATCTGGACTATGCATATTCTATTAAGCCGACTAAACTTGCAGATGAGTGCATAGAAAAATGCGAAGCCTTGCTCTCTCAAATGGGTTTCCATGGTGGCGAAGTGCATCTTAAAAAAGATCATGTTCTTTCTAGAGGTACAGGTGATGTTCTGCAAGATGTTTCAATGGGAGGAGCAAAAGCAAGAAGATTTTTGAGCAACCATGACACCAAACAAGTCAATGCAATGTGGAATTGCTGGAAACATATGTGTCATTACCACAAATGTCAAAAGTAGACCAGATGTAGCCAACAAACGTATGGAAGTTTGGAAAAAACTCGACAATTTTTTCAAAGTCCTAAGACAACAAGTTGGTTCAAATACTTATGCAGATGATTTCAAAAAAGCAATAAAGCTTTTAATAAAAGCTATCATAGATGCCTGGGGAGAAAAAGGCATAACTTATTACTTGGTGAGTGAAGACTTATCAAAATAGTTAAAATTAAAGAGTAATTTCTTAAATTTACTAACAAAGAATTGTCTTTGTAGCATATTCTTTACTTGCATGGACCATATTTTGCTACAGAAGGACCCCTTGCAACATGGAACACAGAAGGAATGGAAAAGTCTCACTATCAAGCGAGAACTTCCTTTTTCAGATGTACCAGAAGAGGAGGTGGTCAAAGAAGAAGCAATGCACTTAAAGAAGTATTCAATTGGTTCTACAGGAGGCAATTACAAAGGATGAGATCAAAGAACCAGCAATCTGAAACTACACAAACACCTCAAGATAGAGACTAATGATTTACTAACACATTTGTACCTCTTACAAAATATTTGCTGAATTATAATCAGTCCTTGCAAAATATTGTGTGTACATTAGTTTTTGGTTCTCTTGGGACTATTTGGCATGTCACCTCTGTATCTCAAAAATTTTCTCCTTCTATAACCTCCAAGAAGATTGATATCTGACTCCTCAGCTGCAGCTGCATAACTAGAGTAGCAAAGAAAGTATCCTGCTCTTGAGGCATTGAAACCTGCAGCATATCCAAAGATTCTAAGAGCAGCAGCTCTCTCTAGAAGCAAGACCTTGTTAGCATTTATTTGAAGGGGAGTGTATCCCATGAACCTTGACAACACCTTCAAGGTAAATATTGGCAACTCAGCATCTTCAGAGAAGTTCATGTGGAATGCACAGAACGCAGCCTTATCCAATGTAGGTAAGTAGTGCATGAGAGTAGATGAAGGCCTTCTTGACCTAGTCTCTGTAGCTTTCACTCTGCTGCCTATAGCTTTTCCTAGAAAATCATCCTTATCAAGCAATTCAATCTGCAAGACAAAAACCTCACTTTAAAAAAATTACAATCACAATAACATTTTGCAAAAGATTAAAAGGAAACTACCTTCTGCAACTCATCCTCACTTACTACTTTGTCTTTCATCAAGTTGCATGAGCCAACCCTTTCCACTTTATCAGAATCTACCTGAAGCTTGAAATCTCTGCCAAAAGACTCTACACCTAACTCAATAAGCCTGTTCTCAAAATCCTCATCTCTAAGGGAAGGTTTCTTCTCATCCACTCTTTTAAGGCACAAGGCAAGTGCATCAGGAGCAGGGATAAATGAGTGGTCAGATGTTTGCAAATCAAGTGCCAGAAACTCTTCCTTTGACTCTACTTCTGTATCAATAAAGTCTTTGGTCACCTCACAAGCTTTTGAAATTGCTGCAATACACTAGTCTTCCCTGATATTGAAGAGACATTGAAGATAGGACAAAGGAATAAAATCTTTCTCATTGATATAAGGAAGGCTTGGAACAGTAACAAAGGATTCAGATATGCTTGCTTCCTCTGAGGGCTCTTCAGTAATAGTGAAAGCCCTAAATTCAGCAACATCAAGATTTGCACTTTCTTTCTCGTCATCTTGAACATCAATTTCTTCCTCTTCTAAAATCTCACTTTTCTCTAGCTTTGAGACTGTGGTGACATTTAAGTTTTCTTCCTCCTTCTCTTCATCAATTTCTGATTCTTGCTCTTTATCTTGTATTTCTGCTCTCAAAAATAGAAAAAAAAGAAAGGAGACATCTTTGGGGACAAGGTTACAAAGCTTTTTATGAATTGGACAAGAAATGGATGAAGGGCATGTGAAAGAGATTCTATTTGAAAATCTACTGAACCTCTTTGTAACTTTGGCTTTCTCCACTGACAGCTGAGTAAAATCGGTAAGGTGACAAAAATCATTGTCTCCGATTTGAAAACAATGAGCTTCAATTGACATTTCAAATTGTTTGTACTCCTCTTCAAGAATGTCCTTAAACTTCATCAAAACATCTGAAAGAACAAACCTTGGATTGAATATCTCCACTGCATCTACGTATACCTTCATGTCATGACCATCTTGCAAAATAGCATTCAAGAGTCTTTCACTTGGGCTTTCTTCAACAAGTTCATGTCGTCCCTCAACACTTTTACTCATTGTGATATTTGAGAAAAACGCTGGAACAATTTTGAAGAAGGCTTGGAAGTCTTTATATGGCAGAGCCCGAACTAAGCGAAAATAAGTGGTCCAAAAGTTTTGGAATGCTTCTATCGCTTGGTGCGGGCTTTGGCAATTTGAAGGTTCGAAAAAAAGAGAGAGAGTTTTGCAAAATAGAGCTTGGAAGTCACTATATGGCAGAGCCCGACTAAGCGAAAATAAGTGGTCCAAAAGTTAAGGGCCTTGGCAATTTGAAGGTTCGAAAAAAAACGAGAGAGAGTTTTTGAGAATATCCGATGGAGCACGTGGAGCGTGGCAAAAATACCTTAAATAGTGACCGTTCGTGCCACGTGGCAAAAATGATTGCATGACACGTATATCCAACGGTCCTATGTACGACGGATTCGAGGTATAAAAATTTAATTTTCTTGAAAACATTTCTATTTTTCACCGACACGGTATCAAGCGAAATTGCTCCTCCGAAATTCCCGGAATCTCCTTTTACCCTTCTCACCCATATCAAGCGATAACGCTCATCCGAACATCTCGGACCTTCTTCATCGCTTGGTTCCGGATCCTCCCCTATCACTTGGCCATACCCCGAATCAAGCGATTGAGCTATTCCAATCCTTTTGGAAGCTATTCACTCATCGCTTAGTTCCATCTCCTATAGTCATAGCCCGAATCAAGCGATAGAGCTAATCCAACCAATTTGGATCCGTCCCATCGCTTAGTTCGGGCCACTGTTAGTTTTTTTATCTCAACTCACAAATCACCCTGATCGGGTCTATTCTTTTTCTTTAACTTCAATGGCGAGGACAAAACAGACTGCAAGGAAAGTCTACGCCCCTTTGGAGACTGAAAAAGCTCAAGACAAACCAGGATCTTCCAAAAAGCCAGTTGTCGATGAAAAACAAGAAAAGCCTCCTCCAAAGCCTCGTGCTAGGGCAACAGCAAGAAAGAGATTAAACTATCAGGTGAAGTCACTAAGAGAGATCAGAGCGGCACAGAAATCTACTAATCTTCTCATCCCTCGACTACCATTTATGCGGGTTGTCAGGGACATATCAGAATGGTTAATTGGCAGAATGAGAAACACAAATCTTGATAAAGTCCGATGGGAGTCCCGATGGGAGTCACAGGCCCTTATGTGTCTTCAAGAGGCTGCTGAGGATTTTTTGATCGACTTTATGAATGATGGATACATTGCTGCTGCATTTGCTCATAGGATCACTCTCATGAGCAAAGATTTTGTGCTTGTGTCCAGACTTAGATACAAGTTTGACAAAGCTTTGGAACCCATTCCAAGTCAAGATATGAGGGCTTTTGAAATTCTAAATATTCCTCCAGCAAGACAACCCAAACAATCAGTTGTTATTGAAGATGTTCGCATACTTATAGTACAAGAAAAGCTCACGATATTAAAGAAGAAGTGGAGAAAGAGAGAGAGCAGGAGAAGATGCCATTCTTTCTCAGCAAGCTGAAATTCTTCATGCATCCAATTCAGAACTTTATCAGAATGTTACAGGTCAAACGGTAGTTGCATGGAGAGGATGAGGTTTATTGTGACATTGCCCCT
Organism: Cibotium barometz; assembly: GCF_041138505.1. Lineage (NCBI taxonomy): Eukaryota > Viridiplantae > Streptophyta > Polypodiopsida > Cyatheales > Cibotiaceae > Cibotium > Cibotium barometz. The sequence continues at coordinate 15,567,968 of NC_141103.1, read as the reverse complement.
GAAGACACAAGTATGCTTGTGAATGCAAGTTTTCTAAAAACTTTGATATGCTGACATGTAATTACATTGTATACCCTTATGTTGAAGTGTAAGACTCACACTCAATTATCTTTTGTCCATCATTACAATATTCACAACTAATTGCAGTATTCATCTTATCACAAAGGCCATTGGAGTCTTATTATCTTCAATCTATTGGATAGAGATGTAATCTTTATGAATTCTTTAGCATCCATTCATGGGAGAAGTAAAATGTAAGAATCAACTTTACCATGGTTTATGTTCTAGAGCAATATTTTGTAAGTTTTCAATTGTTTGGTTGACCCTCAATATTTTATGCTTGCAGTGCTGCCAAACTTATCTTGAGTTTCCTAGGTTCCACCTATGAAGACTACAAACTTTCTGATTTTAAGTACTAAAATCAGAAAGTTCCTTTGCAAAAAGACTCATCTTGTGGATGGATGGTGCTTGCTAATGCTTGGAGATATCTTGAGTCAAGATTTAGAATGACAACACTTACTATAAGTTCATGTAATGATAGCATTGATTGATTGGGTCAATACATTTAGTGACTTTCTCATATTAAGAAATTTTATCATTTTCTTTTGTCTTAGTTGCATGAATATCCAGATTCTTGGGTAAGTTGGGTAAGGGAGAAGGCAGTGTCTATGGTTTTGGAAAGATCTATCAATCCAGTTGATCCTGATTCCCCCTTTCCACCTGAGAAAGGAGCCAAGGGTACAACTTCAAAGAAAAGAAAAAAGGAGGAGAAGAAAAGCCATGTCAAGGATGGCTCACCCAAAAAGAAGAAGACCTCTGCCAAAGAGAAGAAGGAAAGAAAGAAGAGCCCTACTAAGAGCAGATCTTCCAAGGGGAAAAAGAGCACTACTAAAGAGAAGACCCATTCTAAAGGGAAGAGCCCTCAGGCTATAGAGAAGAGCCCTAGCCCTCCTGCTAAAGAGAAGAGCTCTTCACCAGCTCACGAGAAGACTCCTATCAAAGAGAAGACCCCTGTCAAAGAGAAAACCCCAATCAAAGAGAAGACCCCTATCAAAGAGAAGAGTGCTACTAAAGGTCTTCCGTTTCACTCACCAGTGAAATTTAAAATTCAAAAGCGTCGTTCATCCAACAAAGAAAGTAAGAGGGTAAATGTTGGCTCTCCATTCAATTTCTTTTTCATGTTCCCCAAGAAGACTGCCAAGTCTCCAAAGCCAAACCTTCTCCAAAACCAGACCCCACTACCAAATCTCCCTCGCCAACACCTAAAGATCTCAGAGAAGAGCCCAACTTACCACCAGTTGAGGAATCCACTGCAAAGAGAAGACCCCTGTCAAAGAGAAAACCCCAATCAAAGAGAAGACCCCTATCAAAGAGAAGAGTGCTACTAAAGGTCTTCCGTTTCACTCACCAGTGAAATTTAAAATTCAAAAGCGTCGTTCATCCAACAAAGAAAGTAAGAGGGCAAATGTTGGCTCTCCATTCAATTTCTTTTTCATGTTCCCCAAGAAGACTGCCAAGTCTCCAAAGCCAAACCTTCTCCAAAACCAGACCCCACTACCAAATCTCCCTCGCCAACACCTAAAGATCTCAGAGAAGAGCCCAACTTACCCCACCAGTTGAGGAATCCACTGCAAAGTCTTCCTTTCCAACACCTCAAGAGCTCAAAACACCGGAACTTGAACCTCAATCAGCCAAATTTGATCGAAGCAAACAGAAGAGAGAAATATTCTCTAAAGATCCAGGGTCATCCCATGCCAAAAGAAAAGTTGATTTTGTTGAGTGATTCCACAAATTGGTTTTTGTTTTGTTCATTTTGTCCATATGAACACACCCTTTTGTTCATTTTGTTTTGTTCATTTTGTCCATATGAACACACCCTTTTTGGGACTATATTCTGTACTTAAATTCAGTATCAACAATTTGATATTCAACTGTTAAACCTTGTTTTGTGTTGCGAACAATATGTTGACCATTTTTGTGAAGAAGTCAAGATGAAATTTAGCAGAATATATTGATTACATTATTGGAGAAATCCTTTTCAGCTTAACAAACTTGCCCTTGCAAGTGGCTCAAATACAACTTTTTTGGGGGAAGACATGTGATGCATGAGATTACACTCTCCATCCTTGTACTGCAACAATATCATCTACTTTGAATCTATATTCAGGTGATGTTTCGTCCAGAAACTCAAGCGACTCTCTTACATGTTGTAGTCTCCAGTTTGATGTTACTATAAGGTTCCTAGGATCTATGAATGGATGGACTATGATGTTAAATTCAAACTCTAGACAATTCTCTTCAGAATCCAAAGGGACCCAACTACCAAGCTTGCTTTTCCATCTCCTATAGTCATAGCCCAAAACTAGGGATTGACGACATAGTTGGTATGAGATAGACATAGAATTTGGGCTTACTCTACAACTGATATTGTCGCAAATATGAAAAGTTTCCTTGGTACTCCATCCTTCTCCAAGTACAGTGTCCAGATCAGTCGTAGATAGTCTTCTATTAAGCCACATCGTTCTTGTCCTCTCCAATTCCATTGTATTGAAACATGCCACAAAGACATGTATAGGCAAGAACCATTGAATTTTTATCCTTCTTGAAATCCTTCAAGGAGACATAGCTTTAAGAATATCATCTTTGATTTTGGATTTGAAGCTTATTATGGTATTTGGATCAGGAACTTCCCATTCGAGTGACATTAATGTGGAAATAGGTATGTCATATAATTCTCCATGAACACCTTCTCTTGATGAAACCCTGTATTCTGCAAAATACACAAATATATCCATTGATTTGTAAAATGAAGGTGGTTTGTCTGCATACATTACATCTGCAATCCCCTTGTGAATTGCTTTGAATGTGCCACTTAAGCTCTCAACAGGCTGCCACTCCACAACTGTTGATGGAAAGATAACTGAAATTAAACAAACAACAAATATATCAGAAGGAGAAATATTGTGTTGTATCAAATAGATGAAGTTTTGTTAAATTACAGTAAGAATGGAGAATTGGATGTTCATCCAAGTTCAACACCATGTCTTTGGCCATGTAGACATGTTGAACTTTTGCAAGCCAGCCATTGTCGGTCACTTTGAAGGCAAGAACACGACCTTTCCAATGGGATTTCACTTCATTTCGCTTGGTTCTTTTCACCCTGTGGTGGGCACCTTTGCAAGAGGGAAGCATTGTTACCCAATCATTCACACGAAAAGACATGGGTTTCCAAACACCATCCTCTCTGGTGTTATGAAAATCACAAGAAGTTATATTATGAGAAGGACGACGTGAGGACACCATAGAAGCTCACAGATGAGAGAAAAATAGTGAGTCTTTTGAAAATGCAAAGAAAGGAGAATAAGCCATATGCCAAAATGGAGGGAAGGTGGAAAAGGGAATGAGCCATACCAAAATGGAGGGAAGGTGGAAAGTAGACGTTTGAAAAAATTTGGTGATTTGTCATTAATAGCGTTGTTTTCAGAGCCTGAAAAGAGAAGATTTCGTATCTTCCTGCTTGATTTTTTGAAATATAAAATGGAACAAGATGTCACTATTTTGGACCCAAACTTTAATGTTAGCCATCGTAAACATCTAAATTAAGTCGTTTTAGCTGTTCGCCACTAAAATAGAACCGTTAAGAAGACATTTAGAGGAGACAAGAATGCCATACTTTTGTATACGTGTCAATTCACAATTAGACAATTTCTTAATCCTTAGATTAACAAACAGCCCTTTTCTAGCCGTTTTTGGCCCTAATGTCAACAAGTTGGTTTTGTGGTTTATATACACCACTATCATAAACAAAACTTGAGCTTACACTTCCTCCCACTAAAATGGAAAAAAATGACTCGTATTTCCTGAGGTTAAAGCTCCTAAACCTAAGTTCACTTCACAAAATCTACAAAGCAATACCAAGCCTTGCTTGAGGCCATAGATAAGGAGACTTGAAAGAAGAATTAAAGGATGAAGAGTGAATGTGATCTTTTTAATAGAATGTTTGATGAACCCATGCCTGACTACTAAAGGTTATATTGCCATTCCTTACACACTGGTAGGTCCAAGACTACCCCCTAGTCAAAGTGACTAGAAACCTAGAGACATCACTAGACTTTCCACATTCCTATCCTTTGAAATACAAGTTTTTATATAAGTATACCTATCCTATCACATGATGTTTAAAACTGGATGCAATAGAAGCTTCAAGAGGGTTTGAGTGAGCTTGAAGGGTCAATAGAATAGCCATATTAGGCAAGAACGCGAGTGCCCCTATCAAGCACCAAGAATAAAAAGTTCCACAAAGTACCCAAATAAACAAGCTAAGGAATTATTATGGAGGTGATGAAACCAATTGTCTTGCCCTTACAACACAAAAATTGAGAAGTTTCTACAATCTTGGATGGAGGGGCTAGTGTTCACATCCTCACACAGCATTTTTTGGAATGTTGGGGAAAATCACCATAGATAAATCTAACATAATGGTTAAGTTGGTGGGGCTAATGGAACCATAACTAAATCATTAGGAATGGTGCATGACTTGAAAATCAAAGCAGTTGCCTCAACCTTCAAACACACCTTTGTGGTGATGGTGGACTTCCAAAGAGTACCTATAACCTTTGATATTATCCTTAGTTATCCATTCATGAAAGAAGCTAAATTTATATATGATTGGAACATCAATCACATCTACAATTGTAAGGATTAACTTGAACACATGGAAAGTTCACCTTTTAAGCAAATAACTATTTGTTGGTGAGTCTAACACTATGGATAGAACTAGTGCTCCAATTAACATTTATCATACTTGTGATAAAGCAATCACATCTACAACTATAAGGATTAACTTGAACACATGGAAAGTTCACCTTTAGGCAAAGAACTAGTGTTCCAATCAACACGTGTCATACTTTTATGATAAACCATGTGAGGATAACACCTATAGACCCACTTATGATCCATTGCATCCTGAATCAAAGGGGATTAGATGCTAACCTTAGCAACCAAGGCATCTCAAGTACCACTACTAAAGGCACCCAATTTCTAGACTCCTACTACCAGAACCCCATCACTTCACTTTACATGATGAGTGTTCTTTCAGGACTAGAATGAGACTCCACATCCACTATGGCTCTAGGAATGTATCTTCAAATGACTAGGAGCTGAAATAAGCTCTCATACATGTGGAACTAGACTATAACTTGATGTGTTTTGACACTTGGGAGTCTCTAGGCAAGTCTACTCTTACTCCAACACATTCATACATTCCATTCTCATTTAATGCTAAAGTCCTCTATGTTGGATATTTTAAAAAAAGAAATATACATAAAAAATAATCCCATGGAGTGTATATTCTTTATGGTTGATGATTTAATTACACTCCAAGAAGGATTAATGCACAAATGAGAGTGCACAATACAACTTGTGAACAGTACAACTTTGTGTTGTACTATTGTTCCAAGAAGAAGTAGTGCTTGAATGAGAGTGGATGCCACCAGCAATAGTACAACTCTATGAATTAATGTTGTTCCAAGAAGAAGTAATGCTTGAATGAGAGTGGATAGATGCGACCAAAAATAGTAAAAATCTATGTTGATATAGAACCAAATATGGTATGTATATCTACCTCTAACAAACTGAAAGAAATAGCCTCATCCTCAATTACCCTTCACACTCGACACATCGTCATCATTAGCACTCACCCAAAGCAATGAAGAATCTACTTCCTGAAATTCCTCATGCTACCAGAGCTCACCAATGGGAAGAAAATTTTCTCAATCCTAAGGACCCGAACAAAATCATCATCCTCATGCTGACAAAAGCCTCTACATATACCAACCTCTCTGTTGATAACCCCCATAACCTCCAAGGCCTCGACTCGATTGCAGTTGATGTTTCCATGATTATAAAAGTAAAGTCTTACGATTAAAAGAGCATTTATACCAAGTTTATTTTAGTTCCTCCAAGGCCTCGACTTGATCACGATTTGATGTTGCCATTATAAAAGTAAAGTCTAGTAATTAAAAGAGCATTTATACCAAGTTTGTTTTAGTTCCACCTCTTCTAGCTTGGGAGAATGTGGCTTGTGTGATGAAAGAAAAGCTTTGCATATGAATAAGCTCTTAGCAATACTTAAGGTTCAAGTACCTTTGTGAATGGGCAAACCTAATGCCATGTGGATTTTGATATTGGAATAAGGTGTCAGATCTTGGTCTTTTGGACTACTACTTGGGTATGTAGTTTATATAGTAGGATAATGGTATAGTTTTTAAGTAATCAAAGTACATGAAGGCACCACTAAGCAGGAAATTAAATGTATCTTCAATTACTTGGAAGGCACTCAAGATCTTCGATTGTTATATGCCAACGGAAGTGATTTACAACTGTAGACCTTTAATGATTTCGACTGGGCAAGAAATTACGATGCACAACAGTCTACATCTGGATACTATGTATATATCTTGGATAAGCAACTCTGGAAACATCGTCTTGTGAAGATGAGTATAGAGCAACATTTAGAGCAGCATTCACTGTGATAGTTGAATATGTATGGTTGAGAAGATTGATGGGGAGGACCTTGTGTCCCTTCAGATACCCCTACTCCTATTCTCACTAACAGTTAAAGCGCAATGGAAGTTACAAAAAATTATGTCTTTCATGCAAGGACCAAGTGCATTGAAGTGCATTACCATTATGTCAGAGAGAGGCTCCATGTAGGAGAGATCAATCTGATCTATTGCAATACACATGACAATGTGGCAGATCTTTTCACTAAAGCCTTACTATGTGTGAAAATTTTGAGGCCTTCCACAAAGCTTTGGGCCTCTTCCCTTTCAAAGAGTGATTTGTAATCTTTATACTCCTCACATTAGTTTCATCTCTCTCCTTTGAGCTTGCCAATGTCTCTCACACTGTTCTTGTCTTTGAGCATTGTGTGTGTGTGAGTTCAGCTCCATTCTGTGAGCTAACAAGCCCTTCTAGAGAGTGATTTCAACTTGCCATAGAAGGGGGTGAAAAATGTAACCTTGCTAAAGAAGGATATACAAAAAAAAAATCCCTTCACATTGATAATGGATGAATGGATTATATATTAAAAATTTAGAGGCGATGGAGAAGAAAGTAAGACCTTATTTTTTGTCATAAGCATGTCTAACAACCTATTTGTAAAAAGAAGAGAATGAAGGGGATTGATTCTCTTGGGGACATACATGACAATGGCAAATGGTTAAGAAAATCCAGTTGGGAGGCCATGTAAATGGAGGAGGGGCACATTTGCCAAATGGATAAGGGGTTTTGGGAGTGGCATGCTACGAAAGTGAGGCAGACCCATGTGCTTTGGCAAAAGACTCCCAAACTCAAAAGTGCTACTGCTAATTTTTTAAAAAACATTTGAGATGTGTGGTAGTGCTATGCAAGTAAAGGAGCAGAGATTCCAAGGTGGCATTGCTCTAAAAAGTGGGCGTTTATGGTAGTGCAAGGCAATTGGGTTGGGGCACCCGGGTTAGGGGTGTGGCACCCGGGTTAGGGGTGTTTGGGGGGATGGTAAAGGTGGAATCCTAGGATTGAAAGTTTTTGGACGTTTGGAGAAGGTTCTATGAATGCCACGTGGGACCGGGCGGGGTACGTGGCTCACACGTAAGCTCTGTTGCGGCCAATGCTCATCCCTATCCATAACAAAGTCAGCGGGAGAGAAGACCAAACTTCAAAAATCGTCCCCCTCTTCAAAAACCCTCCCCTCCCCGCCACACTCACCATCCATCCCCATCGCCGCTCTTCTGCTTGCCTAATCCTCTCTCCTCTGCCTTCTCCATCCTTTCTTAATCCTTGCTTACCCATAATCACTCTTCTAACCCATGTCTTCCCCTGAGCTTATCCCTTCCTTGCCCCTCGACATCGCCCTCGATTGCCTCCACCGTGTCCCCCTCCATCTCCACTCCACCCTCCAACAAGTCTGCCGCTCATGGAAATCCCTCGTCTCCAGCCCCTCCTTCTATCAAACCAGACAACGATTAGCCTACTCAGATTATTATGGTTGCTTAATCCAAGCCATTCATCAGCCCCTCAGCCCTGGCAAGACCCCCGTCTATGGTGTTAGCATCTATGATGCTAAGCAGGACGCTTGGGACAGGCTGCCCCCAATCCCTGATTTTTCCGATGGCCTCCCTCTTTTCTGCCAATGTGTTGCTGTTGGAAGCAGTGTTGTTTTGCTTGGAGGATGGGATCCTGCCTCTTGGGCGGTCCTAAAGTGTGTTTATGTGTTTAATTTCTCAAGTGGGCAGTGGAGGAGAGGCTCCAGCATGCCCTCCTTGCGTTCGTTTTTTGCCTGTGGAAGCCTAGATGGCAAGATCATCGTAGCTGGTGGCCATGATGATAGCAAGAACGCCCTCCGCACTGCAGAGATGTATGATGTGGAGAATGATGCGTGGGAGCCATTGCCGGACATGATCCAAGAGAGAGATGAATGCAAAGCCGCTGTGGTTAGAGGTAAATTAATTGTGATTAGCGGATTCTCAACTGAATCACAGGGCCAATTTGGGAGAAGTGCAGAAAGCTTTGATGCAATTAACAAGAAGTGGGAGGTTATTGAGAATATGTGGCCAGCAGCGAGGCCTCCAAGCTCTGTGGTGGCGATGAAGGGGAAGCTGTATGCATTGTTGGACGGCGAGCTGAGGAGATACAAGCCGCAGGAAGAGCAGTGGGAGGCGGTGGCGCCCATACCGCAAGAGATAAAGGTGGCTGCGTGTGCAACCGGCCTAGGGGACTGCATCATGGTCTCGGGCTACAGCGGCGGGGCTCAGCCATACGAGGCGTTCATATGCCGCTTAGGGAGCGGCGCCAACGACGCATGTTGGCAAAAGGTCGGTGCAAGCCACGGCTTCTGTGGGCTTGTGCAAGCCGCCTGCACGGTGGAGGTGTGAGGTGGCGGGTTCACCGGCAGCTGCCAGTCATCTTCAGTCCCGACCTGCAATCTCTGTTACACTACATGCTTGTAAATATCCTCATCCCAAGGTTGCTAATTTGATTTATAGAATTTCTAGCCCTTCTTCTCATAGGTGTAAGTTGCATCTTTTCAAATATATATGTTCACCCTCCTTTGCTATGAAGGATAAACTCCCCTTGTACAACTTCCATTGGGTTGTCCAGCAGAAATTATTATTTATGGTTTCATTCCTACAAATTCTATTTTTTATGTCAATGTTTGACCATATTGACTACTTGCCTTGAATGTAAGACCTCATTTCCCAAGGTCTGCGGAATTTTCTTTGATATTATACTTTCAAAACCTTTCAATCTTACGATCAGTGCTCAAAGAAAAAAACGACATTCTAGTGTATTTGTATCTTCTAGAATCAAGAAAAACCGGATGAGAATTTAAGTGCCCTTCTTTGTAGGAATGATTTTTCATATATTTTAGTTATTATAAAATTGGCATATTCTAGAGATTTTGGAAATAGATTTAAGAGTCGTCTTTATTTTGATTGGTTGATTTTTTAAAAGGATTGTTTCAACATGGGAAGGCAGAGCCTTTCTTGTGAAAATGCGTTGCAAGTTGTCTTCATGTATTTAAAAGTTTTTTTCAAATGTGTACACTAGAGCCGAGGTTTGCTTATTAGATTTAAGTTTAAGGCCTATGAATAACCTTGACCTTCCACGAAGATCCTTCTCTTCAACATCAAAATGACCAAACCCCAATTTTCCAAGTTGACCTTCTCTTTAACATTAAAACGGCCAGGGAGTGGGGGTTACACTTGGGTGATGAACGTGGTGAGACCTTTCTCCACACCCAAGTGGGTTCAATTCCCCATACCCCTCACCCCAAAACATTGAAATGACCTATATTCTCTTTACAGCCTTCGCTTAGTGTACTTAAAAGCTTTTTGCATTTGGCTTCGATAAGTATTTAAGTGCTCAAATAGGTTTTTGAAAAAGGTAGGTTTATCCTCGCTTTGAAAAGTATTAAAGTACATAATAATGCTTGCTTCTCTTTTTACTTTTGGCTTTGATAAGTATTAAAGTACTTAAAGCTTCTTGGCTTGATAAGTATTCCTTAATGTCCCGTGGTCATTGGTGCAGATAGGGCGTTGAAGTCTTCGGAAAAGAACTCGGGTTCAAGCCCTACCGTGACCAATGGATGGATGTAGCCACTTGGGGTTGGGCGCCCATTATGGGGAGTTTGTTCCTCCATACACTCCCCTTTTGTCCAAACCTTTACCATTGGTCTCTTGCCCACAGGGTTCTCAATGAAGGCTACAAAGGTGTATACCAGTTTTGTTTCTCCTTCAAATACCACCTCTTGGTTTTTGGCCCAAACTTGGGAGGTCTTTTCCTCACATCTTGCCCCATGTAGCCATGCAACATAGCAACATTTGTTAGGAAATCCTAGTATGTACAAGTATCTCCCCAGCTAGAGAGAAGTTCATTTAATCCTAGTTTGAAGGGCCTAAATCAACTGCACAACTACACAACACCACCATCATCTCTATATTCTCTTAAGGAGAAAGGTGTGCCATGTGGCAAGCAGTGGAGGATTTGCCATGTGGCACACATGCACCTATTACCAAGTGACCCAGGCGTGGGGTGGGGTTCATGTCTCCATAAAGCAAGAAATTTTGAAATTTAAATCTAGCAGCCATGCCAGTGAAATCGTCAATGGGCTGAATTGGCTTTTGTGACTGTCGGCGGCGGTGAGGGCATGCATGGCAGCTTTAGATGTAGCGTATGCTCCAAACCAAGGGCCAGCGATAATTTTCCCTTGCCTTACCACACCATGTGAGGAGAAATGGCCTGAGGAGGTGGAGACGAGTCTTGTTGACAGATATGAGAAAAAGAAAGAGAGAAAGAGAGGTGCATGAGACATTGCTCCCAAAGTAATGTGTATTATTAATAGTGCATAGGTATATATAGGTGAGATCGAGGTCAAGCTAGGTGAGCTATATATAGTCCAACACCCCTGCTTAAACTAGGGTCTCTAGCGCGGATGAAAAAACCCTTGGGGAGTACAAGGGAAAAACCTGATCTCCTATATACATTTATGAAAATTTATATATAAATGTGATAATCGACATGTGCATGAATGTGATAAGTGCTGAATAATATATATACAACGATGTTCATAAACCATGTGGTGCATGTGTCTAAAATTTTGAATGAATATATACAATGATGATCATAAATCAGTTTCTAAGAAATTGCCGCTGTCACTCCAAGTTCATTGCGTAGACAAGTGAATCGAGCTTCACTAAGTCCCTTCATAAGAATGTCTACAACCATATGATCACTTGGGCAATATTCAACCATAATAGACCCCTTCTTCACTTCATGAAGACGAACATAGTGATAATGAACAACCATGTGTTTGGTTTTGCTATGCTGAACATAATCCTTTACAAGACTGATAGCACTTTGATTATCACATCGAAGAGGAGTGCTAGAAGGTGGAGGATACCCAATGTTTGAAAGTAACTGACGTAACCATATCAACTCACGAGCTGCCAAGGATGCCGCTACATATTCTGCTTATGTAGTTGAAACTGCAACACAACATTGTTTCTTGCTCATCCAAGAAACCAAGCATCCATTGATAAAAAAACAATTTCCACTTGTAGATCTCATTAAAGAATGAGAACTTGCCCGATTAGCAGCATCAGAATAACCAACTAAGCATAAAGGTAAAGAGTGAGATGAAGATGCCTATCGACGAGATAGAGGAGGCCATCATCTTTAGTGCCCTTTAAATACTTCAAAGCACGCTTTGCTTCAATCCAATTGCCATGAGAAGGTTGAGCAATATATTGACCAAGAGATTTGTATTGAAAATAACATTAGGGTGTGTATTGAGATTTGTATTGAAAATAACATTAGGGTGTGTATTGAGACCAACAAATAGACAGCCAACTAGGTTTTCATATATGCAATCATCCATCAAAGGATGATCATATTTTGAAGGCCAATTCTTAGCAGAATACATAACAATACGAGTACATACCGGATGTGCATCAACCAATTAAAAATTTTCAAGAGCAAAATACCTTTCTCACGATATTTTTGCTTGAATGCCAAGATAAGAATGAATTTCACTAAGATCCACCATTTCAAATGCTAAGGATAAGAGCTTCTTAATATGTAGAAGGAAGAATAAATCATTGGCAACCAAGATGGTATCATCCACATATAAAGCAATAATAATAAATAAGTGGTGTTGTTGTTTCAAGTATAAATTTGGATTAAAAGAACAGGAAGCAAATCCATGTAATTGAAGAAAGGCATCAATCTTTAAGTACCATGCACGAGAAGCGTGTTTCAAACCATAGAGATCTCAATGAAGATGACATACCATATGTTCCCTTCCTAGGATAACAAAACTAAGTGGTTTTTCCATATATATCTCTTCTTTCAAGTCACCATTGAGAAAACTTGTTTTAACATCCATTTGATGAATTTCTAAATCAATTGAGTGGCAAATGCAAAAAGAACATGTATACTTGTCATGTGAACAATAGGTGAGAATGTATCATGACAGTCAACACCTGCTACTTGAGAGTGTCCTTTAGCAACTAGACGAGCTTTAAATTTGTCAAAAGAACCATCAGCCTTAACTTTTATCTTGTACACCCACTTACACTTGATAGGTGTTCGTCCATGAGGAAGATCAGTTAGAATCCAAGTATCTTTCGAGATGAGAGAATCATACTCAACTTGCATATAGCATCTTGCCACCACTAATCCTTTTGTGGAGAAGAAATAGCTTGCTTGTACGTAATAGGGTCTTCTATAATGGACATGGCATCAAATTCAATGTCATTCATGAGAGGAGTATGAGAACCATGTTCATCTTCAATAGGAAGGTCAATTTAGATATCAGTGTCGGGGCTATTTTGGTCACAATCCAATGAAGAGGATGGCAAAGAGACATCAACTTGAGAATCAATAATATGAGATTCATTGGTCAGAAAAGGAAAAGATGTTAGAATGGTTTGTGAACCATTAGATGCATCAATGGACCATTCACCACCCATAGGATGATCATCAAAAATTGCATCACGGCTTAAAGTGACCTTCTTAGAGATAGGATCATAAAACTTATAGCCTTTGGCATTATCAGGATACCCAATGAAAATGACCTTCTTAGTAGGAGAATCAATCTTTGTTCGTGTCTCTTCAGGAACACGAATATAGGCAATGCAACCAAAGACACGTAAAAGGGAGATAGAGTGTGTTATACCTGTCCAACTTGCAATGGGAATATCACCAGAAGGAGCATTTGTAGGTAAATAATTTTGAACATAAACTTCCGAGAACTACCTCTGCCCAAAACATCTTTGAGAGACCGGCCTGAATAAGAAGACACCTCATGGCATTGATAATGGTCCCATTTTTGTGCTCAGCAACTCCATTTTGCTGAGGAGAGTAGGGAATAGTAAGTTCATGATGAATGCCATTAACATAACAATATTCTTCAAAATCATTGGATATGTATTCTCCACCATTGTCACTTCGTATAGTTTTGATAGCCCGACCAGTTTGAAGTTCAACATGTTTGTGGTATCGTTGAAATACACTGAGAACTTCTTATTTATGTCGTAGAAGAAAAACGTATGAAAATTGAGAAAATACATCAATACATGTAAGGAAATAGCGGAATTTGGAGTAGGATGGAGGGAATGAACCAAAAATGTCAGGATAAATAAGGTCTAATAGATCTTGAGAGTGATGAGAAGTGGAAGAAATAAAAGGTTTTCAGTGATGTTTGCCCAAAGCACAATGTTCACAGGCACCAAGAGTTGAGTGAGGCTTTAGTTGAAGACCACGCACTAATTCAAAACGATATAAATCAATAATTTTTGAGAAGCCGGCATGGGAAAGTCAAGAATGCCAGAGTGTTCTATCATGATTTCCTAATGAAGTTACAACATTAGCTACATCATCTATTAATGAAAGTTCAAACAGATTACCTCGATGAGGTGCACTTGCTATGGTATGTCCATCCTCCTCAAGTCGACATTGAGTATGGTCAAAACCAACAAATAAACCAAGATCCCCAAGATGAGCAACTGATTAAAGATTACGTTGAAGATCAAGAACATGTAAAACACCTCACAAAAGTTCGAGTAGAGGAGTGTGTCCCCTAGTAAATATCACTAATACCCATAACTTAAAATGAAGTATCATCAGCAAGATAAACCATTTCTTGATTGGTAAGTATGATAATTATGAAGCCATTGAGCTTGATATGTCATGTTACCAGTGGCACCAAAATCCGCTAAATGTAGCACCATCACGAACAAGAAGCACTTGATCTGATGAAATATGGTGGTTAACACAATTCACCTTCTCATGATCAATATCATCATGAGAGTTATCAACATCATAAGCTTGATGACATTCATCATCATAATTTTTCTTTAGACATTAAGAAGTGGTATGATTTGTATGACCACAATATGTACACATCGTAGGTGGACTTGTGGTTGGTCTCTTATTAGATCAAGAGAACCCATGTTCTTCATCACATAATCTGGCAAAACAATCTGATTCATAATGTCCATTTTTTGACAATAATTGCAATACCTGCTAGAACCATATTGTCGATTAGAGCCTCCTCCATGAGAAAAGCGATTTCCATCGGTGGATTGACGTGGCCACAGTCATTCGACCCCCACGAGGGAACCATGAAAAGGAGCGCTTTTTGGAGGTAAGAAGAGTAGCCTTAGAAGAATTTGATTGACATATAAGAAGACCATCTGCAGAGGGCTCTGTACGTCGTTCATGACGTTGTGAATATTCAATAAGAGATCTGCAAGCACTATCAAAATTAATACCATCTTTTTTAGAAATAATCGTGACAATATTATCATATTTTTCATCTTTTGATAGTGTGAAGAAGCTGTGAAACAAGTTGAGGTCCTGCAATAGGAGCACCAACATAAGCAAGTTGATCACAACAATTTCTTTGAATGATTCAATATGAGAAGTCATAGAGGTAGAAACTTTGTAATTCAACCCGTCCAACATATTACATAGATGGAGAATTTCGGTGATAGATGTCTTCTCAAAAGTAGGAATAAGATATTTCCAAATATCGTTGGAAGTGGGAAGATTAAATAAATCCAACATAAGAGAATCATGACAAGCAGACAAAATATACCATCGAGCAGCCTTATCTTTCTTTGTCCATTCGGATCAAAGTATTTGTTGCTAATCAATAAATAACTGCCCATCAGTAAAAATAAGTGAACCAGCGAGACAGCAATAGGTCACCGTGAACATGGAGAATTTCCATATCCAATGTTAGAAAGATCGTTATCTTCTTCAAGAATCAAAGTCATCTTTGCCTTCCAACTAGGAAAACCATGGCCTTGAAAAATAGGAATAGAGCACTGACTAGAAGGATAACCATTAAATAAGAGCAATATTCGCTATGGAGAGAGCGCGATGAAGATAAAAAATGTGTGAACAATAAAAGGTACGTTTGAGGGAAATCGCCTTGACAATAAAAAATAGACATCACCAAAATAGCAGTGTTAATGTTTTTTGAGACGTAAAGAATATATGAGGCAAAAAAGTCTTCATAATAAAAACGAACATCACCAAAAAAGTAGTGTTAATGCTTTTCGGGACGTAAAGAATAATATGTTTACAAATGGGAAAAACTCCCCAAAGCGTATATGTAAAAGGGCATGTGGTCGCTAAAAATAGTGATCAAAGGCAAAAATAATTAGCGAAAAAGCTGAAACTTATGCATGCCGATGCGTGCAAAACACCAAAAAATTGCATAACGGTAAAACAATCATAACTGTTACCCTGCAACTCCGTTTTCAAAGATTCTTAATTCAAAATCGAGGGCACAAGCGACTCTAGGGTTTTTGACCATGACAAATACAATTATAAATTGTATTTGTTGGCCAAATCTTCAAATTCGGACCAGAAAACCTTCAAAATTTGCTGGCAAGCTTAGGGGGCATCAAAATCCTACAACTTGTTTCAATACAAAACAAGGACAAAGTTGATGTTTCATGCAAAATCATAGATACATAGATAAACATAGATTATTGTTGAAAGAAACCTACAAAATCCATAAATTACTACACAAAGAAACGTTCAAAATGGTTCAAACCAATCTTCTTCATTGTTGAAAGGGTAACTCGCTCTGATACCATGTTGATAGATATGAGAAAAAGCAAGAGAGAAAGAGAGGTACACGAGCCATTGCTCCCAAAGTAATGTGTATTATTGATAGTGCATATGTATATCTAGGTAAGATCTAGGTTAAGCTAGAGTGAGTTACATATAATCCAACAGGTCTTGGCCAACATGGTAGCCTTGCCCTGCAAGCCTCTTAGAACACCGTCACTAGAGCTATCCCAAGGCTAGATGCAACAACACAATTCCACTACAAAAACTAACTAACAACAAGGCAATCGAGGAGGGGTCCAGATAACTTATCCCAAGGCTAGATGCAACAACAGAAGTGGAAGGCATTCCACTACCAAAACTAGCTAGCAACGCAATCGGGGAGGGGTCTAGATAGCTTATTGGTGGATAGATTGAGGTGAAGGAGAGAAGTATAGGAGGGCAAAAGCTGTCTACCAACGGCGAGCTAATGCTAGCTCAACATGAGCCCTTATCTCGGAAGGTCTCACTCTCTCCATGCCTAGGAGGATAGCCAACGGTTGTGGGAGCATCTGTGATGCATATTGGCCCCCAACCTTAGTAACGTTGCCTATGTTCACACATAGCAGCGATCATGAAAATGTTTGCCCCTAGCTAAGCCACCCCCTAGCTCAAATTTTCTTGAAAAAGGTATTACACAACTTGATTCTATGGCTTTCTATAAAAATATGTGTGTTGTAACAATAGGTTGGGTAAAATTAACTTTCATGTTTTCCCCTCTAGCAGGGTTAAAGGTAGACTTACACATAAAATTTCACAACTAATACATGACAACATATATTATATATTATATATTATCTACATCTCTATCTATATCTCTATCGTCTCTATCTATATATATGTTAAGGAAATGTGTGACATATGGCACCTAAAGGATTTTTTGGGTGTTTTTTTAGTTTTTGGGATTTTCATCATGTGGCATTTGAGGAGTTGAATTTTGAACTTAAAGATATAAAGGGTGTGACACTCTAACTTTGGGTGTGACACATGGCACCCAAAGGGTGTGACACTCTAACTTTGTTGCATGTACTAGGTTGTTCGCCTTGGCCTGTCTTGATGGTGACAGTAAAACTCCCCCCTTCACCATTTCCCCCCATCACCCTCAACATCAGGTGGTCGCAGTTCTTCCCAAGTCCATCGGCTCATGAGCTACTGCCACTTTTGCAGATACTTAGAGTTGGCTCACCACGTTAATGAGGCCTTGACCTTCATAGTCGTTGCTTGCTGCTCTGCAGGCTAACCATTGACCACCCCATCATGACCACTACCGAATTCTGGACCTCATAGGTGTGCCTCTTGAGTCCATTTGAACATGTCCTTACCCGACTTAATTCCACATCTGGCCTTTGGTAGTACGGCTGCTACTCCACCAACATGCTCTAGGTGGGTGAGTAGAGAAAGTAGCTAGATGGTGCCCACATAGAGTTCTTGAGAGGAGTTGTGAATCTTCTTGGCGTGAAGATGCGGGATTAGTTACTAGATATGTAATCATAATTAGTTAGTCTATTCAAAGGTTGAGTTATAAACTGGTTTTGCTGTGGTGGCAGGTGAACGACAAGATGGATCCAATATAGTTGCTAAAGATGTGCAAGATATTGAACCCATAGAACAAGCTAGGTAGCCTACTAGTGATTGTGCGGAGGAGAGCTAAAAAGTTGTGGTTGAAGCCACCACACATAATAAGAGCTATGAGGCAAGCTAGCTCGATCATGACATGGGTATACATGGCAACACGTTCAAGGTCCCATCGAGCTACAAGAAAAGATTGTTTGATGCAATCCTAGTGAGTACACCTTTCATGTCTACCTACCTTTGTCAAGTTGATTGCGGGTTGGATGATAATGAGGCGGGACATCGTTAGATGTTCTTACTTACGTGACAGAGTGTTATGTCGGACGTTTATACCGACGAAATGTTTGCTAGATGTTGGAGTCTCAGGGAGTTTTTGATAGATGCCCAATTGATGCTGGGAATTTTTTTTATGACGAGGGAAGGTGAAGGCATTCTTTGATGTTCACGACGAGGAAATAGCACACTGTCACACCTTAGGCTAAGTCCAGTGTGCCACGTTACACGTCTCCAAGTTAAATTATCAATTCAATTCCTTGATGCCCATCTCATCAGTATCTATCACAATACTATCTACTTTTAAAAATCTTAAAATATCTAAAAATTATTACTTGCGATGGAAGTTTTTCACTATAAATTGAAAACTTTTTTTTTTCGGCACGCGTCTGCACACTCGTCTGCGCAGTAGAGGGTCCACGGGGGGAATCCACCGGCAGCTGCCAGTGAACAACGTTCTGACCGGTTCTGACCCACTGCTGTATTCGAGAAAGGTTAACAACTGTTCTGACCGGTTCGGCCACGCACATGCGTGTTGTCGGTTATCCTAATGTTGTTGTAACTTGGAATATCAGGTTACTATTATCGGTGTATATGGGTCCCAAATGTTTTTTTTGTACATTAATTAGTTTAATCACCCGCAATAAAAAATACGAATTTCCTTTGAAGGATTTGTTGCCCTTCTTTCGATTAAAAGTTGGGCGTTAGGAAGCGGGCTTAGTACCCATGGGACCCCCCTTATCCCACAAAGCAGGGGCAAGCTTCAATCGGTACACAAGGGTGAGGCATCAATCAGGGTAGCCAGCAGGGTTCGAACCCATGACCTGGGTTTTGACAACGAAACACCTTAACAACTGAGCTTGCCCTTCTTTTGATAGGTATATCTTTTCAATATATTAATCACCCTCCTTTCATGTGAGGATAAACCCCCCTTTATTTGTACCTATGTAGTATGCACAAAAATTATTATTAACGATTTTGGCTTATCCAACAAAAAATATTGATTTTATTCCTACAAATATTGGTTTTAAACATTTGAGATTTCATTTTAATCCAAATGAACTTGTTGTCTTGAAGCTTGATTAAATCTAAGATGCCGTTGTGCAAAATTTGATTTGATTGTATAATTTCAAAACCTTTCTCAATGTTATAGTGGGAAGGCGAGTCTTTTTCTCCCCCTTTGTGAAAATGCTTTCCAAATTGTCCTCGCGTACCTAAAAGTGCTTTTTACATGTGTACGCCAAGATGAGGCTTGCAAACCCATTTTTTCATTCAACATTAAAATGGCATAGATGCTCTTTCCAAAGCTTCCTTCTCTTCCTACTTTTGACTTTAATAGGTAGTCCTTAAAGCTTCCTTCT
This sequence comes from Cibotium barometz, assembly GCF_041138505.1. Lineage (NCBI taxonomy): Eukaryota > Viridiplantae > Streptophyta > Polypodiopsida > Cyatheales > Cibotiaceae > Cibotium > Cibotium barometz. Next base: position 15,548,595 of record NC_141103.1, on the reverse strand, counting down.
CTTCTTACTTTTGGCTTTGATAAGTATGTAAGGTACTTAAAGCTTCTTTTTCTTCATACTTTTGGCCTTTTCTTATCAAAGGTTCAACAATATAGAATCATCTTGATTTGCTTTAGAAGATGCCATAAACAAAGGAAAGGTACAAAACAATGAATGAAGACTTTCTAGCATAACAAGATAAGGATTTTGTATGCCATGGCTTGCAAAGGAGCTGGAAAAGCAGAGAGAGAGAGAGAGAGAGAGAGAGAGAGAGAGAGAGAGAGAGAGAGAGAGTCTTTTTCCTATTCCAAAGTCTTACAAGGCCAAGGCTCCAAAAGAAGATCATTAATGAAGCCTACTCAAGAGTTGAAAACCAACATTGTGGTTAAACTATTGATTACAAGCTCATGTTGTACTAAAATTTGAATTTAGCACCAATGGGAGTAGTAATAAGCAAGGTTGAACACTTCGGAAATAGCACTTCTCCTAAAAAATGGCCCACGGAACCACCTAATGACCGAGGTTTTTGCTGAGAGAATTGAATGCGTAACCACTCCTCTACAACACCTATTCTAACAAATAACCCTCACTTATTACTTAGAGACTCTTTGGACCCATTAATGTACATGTAAAAAATGCCCCACTTTTGCAAATTGGTGGCGATCATTTTCACTCATGTGTGTCAAATAGAATTCAACTAGCTTTAGCAAAGCAGCATTTACTTCTTTGATCTTGTTTTCTTAATCCACTTCTCATGACTTTTTAAGGCTCGAGGTAGTAGGCTTTACAAGTGGAAGGGTGGATTTCTCATATTTTCATGTAAGTTTGTTGGTCTTAAACACCATTGAGAATCTAAACACAAAATTTATACAAATGGTTCGAACATTGGTGACCATAACTTCCCACACCCCATCACATTTGAGGCCATGTGTTAATAACTCCTTTGAAATAGGATATCTAAATGCATTATTTATACGTACACTTGAAAGAGTTGTAACCTATGTGCAAACTGGGTGCAAGCCTCTGAAGAGGCAGTGGGTTGGCCCCTAACTCGCAACCGGATGCCTAAACTAGGCATCATGTGTGAGGATAGTTTTTTACCACCAATGGGGCTTGGTGTAATCTCTTTAGGGATGCCCATTATTTTATTTCAAGATATTTTATTTGGATGTTCCTTTTATTTATATCATCTACCACGATTAATGTGTTTAATCAAGCTGTGTGTGCTGGTATGATGTCCCTACCAAGATTAATGTGTTTAATCAAGCTGTGTGCGCTGGTATGATATGGTTAGGATTAGTGTGTTTAATTAGCTATGTGCACTAACTAATATTATTTTGGATGAAGGCAATGATTGGATGGCATATTATGTGTTAATCATGGGTGGAACATGTGTTAAACATGTGTTGGACCACTATGTGATATTTTGGAAGACATGTGAACAGCTCTTATGGTTTCATATTAAGGCATCTATATTTTTGTAAGGTTAAGGTCTCATTTGTACATACCAAATAATATTTTATACTTTTATTAGGCCTAAGATTTATATTAATGCTTGCTATATTTTTGTAGATCTTGAATGCTCATAAACTCAAAAGCACTTATGCTTTGTTTTGGAATTATCTTTTTGGAAAGCAATCGCTTTTTCTAATACATATAAAATATGGGTGAGTGGTATAGGGACTACACTCTACCCAGGGGAAATTCAACCCAATCTTGTGTCGAGGTTATATCTACTCTATTTTCCATCTCTTTCTAGTTCATTTTAATTTGGTTTATTAAGGTTTATGCTTTGTGAAATATATGTTATACTCTCATTTTTGTGTCGAGAAATTAGAATTCCTTCTCCAAGGGTCTTAAAGGTCCTAACATCCTGACAAAGCTTTGGTGGTCTGGTACTCAACCAACTTCCTTTAACATGGATGAACATGTCACCTCTTAGTATTAATGAGCTACAAAAAAGGATGTGTCCACTTCCACCTTCTTCTCCACCATTTGTATTGCCTATGTTAAAACTAGACACCAAGTCCACTTTCCACCTTCTTCTCCACCATCATTTGTATTGCTTATCTTACTTGTTGTTTGGGAGTTGAAATCAGCACCGATTCCACTTTCCACCTTCTTCTATTACTTATCTTACTTGTTTTGCTGGGACCTGAAATTGGCCACCAAGTCCTTGACGCATGAATCCTTATTGGGGTTTTGATTGGGATTTGGAAAGCAACCAAAGCCCAACATCATGACCTATGTAAACATGCTAAATAAAAACTCTAGTTTTTTTTTAAAATCTTCGTGACCTGTGTGAGTATGCCCAACAAAAAACTGCAGTAAAGTGATGTATGTCGATTTTGATAAGACAGTCATACGTCAACAATCTTGTATTTTTGTGTCAAGAAAAAGTCATACATCCATCACCTTGTTTTTGTAACTATCTTTGTATCAAAGACATGTAGGCAACCAACAAAACCCATGTTAAGATCTATGTAATGCAAGAGAGATTCCACTACTCCATGTGTAACACATACTAATATGAAAGGCAAGACAAAGTCTTAGATGGAAATATCACCATGTTTCTTATAAGATAGATTCCCCAATCTATGTGCTATTTGGAGGGAGAAAACGAACCAAAGATGTGTGAGGAGAAGGCAGGAGTGGGAAAACAAGCTAATCATAAGCCAATAATGATATGGTAGACCTTACAATTAATCAAGCTATAAAGACTTGGTAAATTTTATTTCATATACATAAAAAAAATTGTTTTAGTTTCCAATATTTCAAAGCCCATTCAAAAATAACTATGGGTATGTGATAGAGTGCTCGATGAGTAAGATGTGCATCCTAGTAAAGAACTCATGGAAAGGGTAATTAGTAGGTCATAGAGCCATATTTATGCTACAAGTCATCCTTGCCAAAATGTACACATATACCATGAGAAACAAATGTATGAAATGTATTATTCAAGGGTTTTGTATAGCTCAAATAGTGTACATTTTGCAATGCATGCCCTTAAGAATCCGTGTGGTAATATTACACTTATAGCAATTTAAGGATATCATAGTGTAAATAGATAATTTTTGAGAACTAAAATAGTACTACTTGTTGATTCGCATAGATTGTGGATGGATTTGTTGTATCAATAATAGCTATAAACTAATATTTCTAGGTCAATGATTTACCCACCTAGTGGTCATTGTAGTTGATTTGACTAAAAGTTGCATGCATGTTTACTAAAAAGTTCCAAAGTCTAAGTTTAGAGGTTTGTGTTAGATACAAATCATTTATTAATGTTTAGAGATTTTTGTAAATATATATCCTAGGTGCATGATGCAATTTATGGAGTCTACATAGTTTATAAGAAAACGACACATTTGAGTAGCCTACCAAGTACTTGGCATAACTGGATATGATTTCATAGGTAAGTTCAATAGATCAAATCTGGGATAACTGTTTATGACATTCATGTGAATGCGTGGCCCATTTCTTACAAATAGATAGCATATACAAATGGATGGTGCTGACATGGTGCTAACTAGTGGAGTGGAAATTGGACTAAGTTAGCAAGCTTGACTAACATTGCAAGCATCTACTATTGCACCACCAAAGTCCCCTTAGCATCATATTAAATGTTGGCCTTGATCCCACACTTGAATTCTTTCCATGCACAATCATCATAAGGGTTATCATAGTCCTCATTCCCAACTCCAGAGTGTAGAGGCTTGACCACTCACTATCTTGATCTCCTAATTTCCATCTAGTTCTTGAAGGAAGTTGGGGTGCACAACCACACACAAACTTTTGTTACCCCAAATCCATTCATGGTCAAGCACGCTCCACCTCTAGGAACATTTATGGAGCACCATCAAACAAACCAACTAGACCCAACATGTATTTAGGTTAGGATTTTCTAGGTGCAACCCATCCTTTTGCATTGTGAATTCAAACTCCACATTCTGTTTAGATCCACCTCCTATGCACTAAAATGAAAGAGATCTCTAGGTTGGTGCAAGAATTTGGAGGGGGGGTTGCCCAACAATTGATGCCACAAATGTAAAATCTAGAGCCAATTGATGCCACCAATGTAAAATCTAGAGCCAAAAGAACAAATGTAAAATCTAGAGCCAATTGATGCCACCAATGTAAAATCTAGAGCCAAAAGAACAAATGTAAAATCTAGAGCCAATTGATGCCACCAATGTAAAATCTAGAGCCAAAAGAACAAAAGCTAACAAGCTAACCACCAAATTTAATGGTACGTGTGATCTAAGGAAAACAATAAGGGCTAATTTCAGCTTAGTGACTATTTTAGGTTAGGATTTTCTAGGTGCAACCCATCCTTTTGCATTGTGAATTCAAACTCCACATTCTGTTTAGATCCACCTCCTATGCACTAAAATGAAAGAGATCTCTAGGTTGGTGCAAGAATTTGGAGGGGGGGTTGCCCAACAATTGATGCCACAAATGTAAAATCTAGAGCCAATTGATGCCACCAATGTAAAATCGAGAGCCAAAAGAACAAATGTAAAATCTAGAGCCAATTGATGCCACCAATGTAAAATCTAGAGCCAAAAGAACAAATGTAAAATCTAGAGCCAATTGATGCCACCAATGTAAAATCTAGAGCCAAAAGAACAAAAGCTAACAAGCTAACCACCAAATTTAATGGTACGTGTGATCTAAGGAAAACAATAAGGGCTAATTTCAGCTTAGTGACTATTTTATAAGGCCTCCAAAAGTGGGGCTATTTTACAAGGAGAAATTATGGCAAAATGTCTTTAAATCCCCCAAAATTGGGATATGACCAAAAATACACTTCATGTCAGCATAAATATTTTCCCAATGTTTCTATATTTCTTTCATATACATTGAAAATGTTGTGAGTTCCTTTGGGAGATAGTCTGGAGATAGTCAGAGGTCTTCTACCTCTTTTGTGTTTTCCTGACTACGGGGTACTCGTGTATACATTGACAAAGCTTGGGCATGTGGACACAAGCTTGTTATGCGTGTGGAGCCAATTGTCGAGGACATGGGTGGGCTAGTGTATGGTCATGTATGGACACAAGCCTTATTTGGTCTAGTTATCTAGTTAGTTAGCGTTGGCCACATCAAAACATTACGAATAGGGTCCGTGGGTCTTGTATTGGACAAGTCACTCATGAGAATCTTCATAAGTCACTCATGAGAGTCATTTAAGGCACATTGTTAAGGATCTCATTCACCTAAAGGGCCTAATCTTAGAGCAAGTGGAGAGAGAGAGAAGATTATTGTGACTGCTTGTCCTTTAAAAATATATTCATATTGTTGATTGTGTTGGAATCACTTCATCATGCATCTTGTTGCATAGAGTTACAACTGCTAATGAATAAGTCAAAGAGCAAGATCATCAATGTAAACTACTTGGAGTTGAGGTGTTTCATAGCACCAGAGTGCATGGCCGATTTGGTGGTGGAATTGCTGTGTTTGTACTTGTAGATTGAATGCTTGCATTTTTATCACCATTGGTGCTAGACGAGCCTGGTGAGGAGAAGGCGGGCTGCCTGATCAATGTGGAGATTTTGCATTTCTACTACAAAAAAGGCAAGAAGCCTTAGGATACGTTGGTGCACCAAAGAGATTGAGGCGAGTTTCTTTGGCTTGTGAAGGGTAGCAAAGCCATGCCCTCTTCTACCTTATGAGAAATCCATTCTACGTGGTTGGATACCAAGCTTGGATGGTGTTCATGTGCGGGTACTTTATGAGGGCGTGCTACATGTAGGATGGTGTTGAAAAATCTAACATAGAAGTTGTGACTTGGTGATATTGTTATGGGTCACCCTAACCCCCCTTGAAACATATCCAACAAGAGATTACCTAGTGAACCACAACTGGATTAGCAAGAGCAAGACTCAATGGCACAATGGGAGAGTCTATTGTATTATGAGAGATATTCACTTATATACATGGCTATAAGTGTTCACACTCACTTAAACTGTGGCACCGGCCGGGAACTTTAGGCTCATAAGAGGTCTAATGCCATTACAATGACTACTCTCATAATATATCCATGAAGTACATCACTTAGGACTTCATCCTAACTTGCTACCACATGCTCTTGAAGCGGGAATCGCCATAAATACTCCATCACACACCATTAACGGGTGCCCATTTAAGTTGTAGCTTTGGACACTATTGCTTTATATCTTTAATGTATGATCCTTTGGTGTATCTACCTTGACTCCTTGATGTAAGATAATGGCGGTAGCTCTTGTTAACCCTAGGAATGGGTTAACATCCCCCCCTTTCTAATGGCAATCATGTCCTTGTGATTGCGTTGATGAAGACCTTTGTGTGGGGAGAATGGACAAGCTTTATCGATGGCTTTGATGTTGAATGACGTTCAATGGTCTTAGTTCCTTCGGAAGGAATAAGAAAAGATAGTTAGTGAATGAAAATATTAGTGGTTTCTTGGGAATTCCTAACGGAGCGGGTTTTTTTTTTGCGAATGATTGCATTTTTTTATTTGTGTAAGCATGTTTTTTAAATTTTTATTTTTTGCTCACTTTGTTTTTGGCAATCGATAATCATCACAAACGAGATGTGATTCTCAGTTCCTCACTGTGATTCATTGAAGTGACATTCATCATTAGAAGGAATTGGCCTTTGATGATGTCCCTTTGTGTGGCAGGATTCTTGTCAAATGTTGTTGAGTAGGACTTGTTCCTGCATGCTTCTTCCCATGTGCTTTTTATGTTTTTATGTATATTTAAGTACTCTTATGAAGTAGATATTTACATGAAGTACAAGAAGTGAGTCATATAGACTCTTATGAAGTAGATATTTACATGAAGTAGATATTTACAAGAAGTACAAGAAGTGAGTCATATAGACTCTTATTGAACTACTCTGTGTTGAAATAGCCACTTGTTGGTGAGGATTGAAAGAATTACGTCAACTTGCGAGGCTAATATAGATATCTTCACTAAGGATCTAAGATCATTGATTTGTGAAGATGGTAGCATCGTTTGGAGAGGTTTATAATTTGAAGGAAAATTCCAAGAAGCGATGGGTTGTACCATTGACCAGGCTTTCACTCACCATAGCCTCCCCATCCAGAGATGTACATGAAAATTGTCGATGGTGGTGAGGCTTCGGTGAAAATGTTCTCCAATGCATAAGTATGGATATGCACTCATGGAGCAGCTGCTACATCATTAACATAGCCAAAAGAATAGTAAGCTATAAGCTTAACAAATATATAATGATCGTTGGGAAGGTGTTAATGTGGGAGATGGCTTAATTTATAAATTGTCCTAAATCATGAAAGTGTAGGTTCTTAAGCCATGAGATTGTTAATTCGTGAGAGACCTGAACTCGTGAGATTATAGGTTTTGACCCGTGAGATTGCAGGTTTTAACCCCGTGAAGTTGCACATTTTAACCCCATGAAGTTGCAGGGTTTGACCCCGATTGTTTTTTATTTGAAATGATTGTATGGGTTAGCTAGGGCATGACGTGCGAGAAACAGGTTCTCATGCACTTATGCTTCACATCCAGAGGGGTGACAAGAGCATTGTTATTTTGTCTTTGAAGTGCTCATAAGTCTCCACTGCAGATGTGGGTATTGATTCTTAAATTTTTTTCTCAAATGTTGTCGAGGCGGTACGTAAGACTTCTGGTTGTTTACCATTGGGGTTGCTTGAACACACAAGATCTTGTGTAGTTGCTGAATGCACGAGTGGTTGAGTGACTTTCTTAGTGTTGCTTGGGCCTCCATTCTTGTTGAACTTTAGGTGAAGCTGTGGGGTTGAAGTCAGTGGTGAGGTTTTCTTCACGTTATTCGATTTTAGCAACCATATGATGGGATTACCATCATAGTATCCTTGTTGTTGAAGCACATGCACAGACACCCATCTTTGATAACATTATAAATTGGTCTAATGTGCTTGGTGCTGAGGTTTCCTTTTTTTGTGCAAGCTTATGGGGCTTTTTGATGTGCTTGGAAATCCAAGCGTTGGTGTTTCATTGGTAGTACCCTTGTGCTTGCCGTAATCTTTTGGTTCCCTCACACTTGAGGACTTGGTGGAGTTCTTTGAGGAACTTGCATAGGTTTTTGCGGAAGGTGTTGTGGAGTACTTTTCTTTTTCCTTGGCCTCTGAGTGCTGCATTGAGAAAGAGGCTTTGACTGTCAAGGCAACTAAATTTGAATGGCACCTTCATAGTAGCCTTAAGCTACAAGTAGCTGCTTCTCCATCCATATCTTGATACCTTCATAGTAGCCTTAAGCTACAAGTAGCTACTTCTCCATCCATATCTTGATACCATTAAGATACCTTGATCTTGGTTGTCTTGGTGGAGTTTTCTTTTTGGTTGAAGTGGAAGTTTTTGGGACCTCTTTCACTTTGGTTGGCGCTAAGGTTGTAGGTTTGAGACTCACGGGTATTATTGATGATGATGAGGCTAGAGTCTCTTCTCTGGAGTGGCTGTCGATATGATGAGGCTTTCGAGCATGCGGTTTTCTCCTTTCGTGAGGTTTGTCGATATGATGAGGCTTTCGAGCATGCGGTTTTCTCCTTTGGTGAGGTTTGTCGATGAAGAGGCATAGGCATTGAACGTCATTGGTTGGTGAGGATGGGGTTGAAGGAGTATATGCTTTATCGGAGTCGGTCATTGACGTAAATGGTAGGTCATTGTGTAGAGGGGCTTCTATAGAAGAGGCTTGTAACCTTTTGCGTTCAGCATCATAGAAATCCATTAAAGTTGGATCCTCTTCCTTGCAATATGGTATTGTCATCTTTTTGTCGTTGACCATCATGATGACTCTATTGCTAGCAAAGCACAATGGCACTTGGGCAGTAATAGTCTATTTATGCCCCAAGATAAAATCTGATTCCAACACATACTCAACCACAAAAAACTTGCAACAAGTAAGGGGGTTAGTTTTTGAAAAGATGTAGGGGAGAAGAGAGCTTGAGCTGTTGCAAAGCACACACACACTCACAAAACCCTAAAAGAGAACACACAAGGTGAGAGGCTGAAAATCTTCTTCTTCTTCACACAACACTCAACACACCATATACAAAGATAAGAGTACACACACAATATGAAAAGGTACTCAACCAAATACATACTAGGGTTCTCTATAGTGTGAACCCAACTAAATGAGCTGGCACTATAACTAAATGGCTGTCACATAGCCTATCATCCCACTAGCTGCACATCACCCATGATCTCACCAACCATGCCAGTAGTGTAAGTGTGGGGCCCCGGGTCGTCAGTGTCCATCACCTCACTAGATGAGCTTGATATCTCAACACTCCCCCTCGAGCTCAAATCCATCTCTTGTACACCAAGTGAAGCCCTGAATCTGCGGAGCTTCTCTGTACACCCAATGCTTTGGTGAAGATGTCAACGACCTGATCCTGTGTGCTGACATAAACAAGGTCAACGGCTCCTGCCAAAACCTTCTCTCTGACAAAATGGTAGTGGATCTCTATATACTTCGTGCGAGTATGAAAAACTAGGTTCTTGGCCAACTGTATACTGCTAATGTTGTCACAGAAAATGACAACTTGTCTATCCACTGATAGACCCAAATCTACAAGTAGCTTTCTCAACCAAGCTACCTCACATGTTGCCATAGCAACACCTCTGTACTCGGCCTCTATAGTACTGGATAGAGCAACCGTAGGCTGCTTCTTGCTGCTCCAAGTCACAGCAGCACTCTCCAAAGAAAACATGAAGCCACTAGTAGATCTTCTATCTGAGATACTACCAGCCCAATCAGCATCTGTGTACCCATGTACACATATCTCTGTCCCAGTTTCATAAAATAGTCCACAATGCAAAGTAGACCTCACATACCTCAATATGCATCTCAATGCATCCAAATGTGGCTTCCGAGAAACCTGCATAAACTGACTCACCAACCCAACAACATAGCTCAAATCTGGCATGGTGATCATCATGTAGATCAAGCTTCCTACTATGCGCCTATACATAGTAGGATCCTCCAAATCTCTCCTGAATCTACACTCACCTTGCCATTATGATCCAATGGCACTGAGATAGGCTTACAGCCTATCATACCATACTTGGACAACATGTCTAAGACATACTGTCTTTGCAGCAGTAATCCAATACCATGTGGTGACCTAATCACCTCAATGCCTAAGAAATATGTGAGCTCCCTTAGATCCTTCATCTCAAACTTCTGTCTAAGCAAGATCTTTACATCAAAGATCTCTGCATCATGGTCCCCCATAATGATTAGGTCATCTACATAGATGACAACAAGCACAACCCCTCTATCACTGTGTCTCACATACAGCGAGAAATTTGCATTGGCTACATGAAAGCCAATAGTGACAAGATATTCAGAAATCTTGTCAGACCATGCTCTTGGTGCTTGTTTTAAGCCATACAAGGCTTTCTTCAACCTACAAACATGCTCGGGGTAACTCACATTCTCATAACCAGGTGGTTGCAACATATACACCTCTTCCTGCAAATCCCCATGCAAGAATGCATTCTTTACATCCATTTGATGTAAAGACCATTGCTTTGATGTAGCCACTGCTATCACAACTCTCACTGTTGCCATCTTGGTAATTGGGCTGAAAGTTTCCTCATAATCAATGCCATATGTCTGTGCATATCCTTTGGCTACCAATCTAGCCTTGTACCTGCTTATGCTTCCATCACTGTTATGTTTTACTTTGTACACCCACTTGCATTCAATGGCTTTCTTGCCTTCAAGCAATTGCACTAAATCCCAAGTCTCATTTCCATATAGTGCATCCATCTCCTCATCCATAGCTTTCTCCCAACACACATTTCCAACAGCCTCATCAATGCATGTGGGCTCTACAACCTATACAACTTTTGCCATCATGTATGCATAGTGATGTGCCACATAACCATCATAGGTAAACCTCTACACAGGATTCTTCACTCTCCCAGATCTTTGCAGGTTTGCATTCATGGCTTTCATAGCCTTCTTTACACAAGGTGTTGTCATAGCTAGTATCCCAAGATCCTCATCAAGGCTTCCATAGCCTTCTTTACACAAGGTGTTGTCATAGCTAGTATCCCAAGATCCTCATCAAGGCTCATCTCTGAGCCACTAGACTCTCCATCAACATGAGAATGCCCTGCAGAAATTTCAGGCATACTAAGGGGCTCAACCACTTTCTCTTTGACTTTATGTGATGTACTAATCACATTTGCAGCACTGGTATTATGACGCAGCTTCCCACTCCATGGTCTATCACAATTGAACCACTAGATGAGGACTCTCCTGGTCCACTCAAAGACTGTGATTGCTGACTTGCATTCTGTGCAACCACATTTCCACTCACATCAACCCCAACAGCTTCTTTTTAAGAGCTGACCTTACTCTTGTCCTTCATGAAGTATACCCACACTTTCCTTGTGTGGTCATCAATAAATGTCACATAATACCTGCAGCCTCCCATAGACATGGTCTTCGTAGAACCCCATACATATAAATGCACAACATCTAGTGCATTTCTGCTCACATTTCTGTCACGTGGAAATACATGCTTTGTTTGCTTTCCAAATTGGCATGCTTCACATATTTTCTGCATACCTTCAACTGTAAACTTTGGCAGCCCTATCAAAATTCCTTTAGTCTGCATAGACTTCATTCTCTGCACATTTACATGTCCAATTCTTTTATGCCAAATGTCTGTGTCTGCAACAATTCCTGAACCATTTGCAAGCATCGCAGCACTCACTTCAGACATGTTTACATTCAATGTAAACATTCTGCCCACTGTGTTACCTTTTGCAACCAACCTGCAACCGAACCTACAAACCTTACTCAATCATTTGGCCAACTGAAACTAGATTCTTTGTTATGTTCGGAACATGAAGTACATCTACAAGGTACTTCACTTTGCCATCCTGCATAGACAATGGCACATCTCCAACATGGGCAATTGGATGAGTAGTGTCATCCCCTGTTTCCACCCCCTGTTTCCACAAAACTTGGTCTTTCAAAGTTTTTCATCTCCTTGAACCACTCCCCATGACTTGTCATGTGGTTTGAAGCACCTAAATCAACGTACCATACATCATCTTTATGTGCTGCTTCAACATTTTCAGACATGGCATTAACGACATGCTGCATAATAAACAACCTTTCATTATCCTCATTGTTTCTGCTCGAGGATGCATAGTTGTTTTGCTGCAATTTTCCATTTTGCATTTCAGCCTGCTTCTTATAACAATCTGCTTGCACATGTCCAGGCTTACCACAATAAAAGCATCCACGTGTATCATTATACTGCCTTTGCCAATTTCCATGACCTCTTTGACTCCCCGTGCCATCTGAATTGGCCTCTTCCACCTGCGTGTTGTTGTTGTTATGAATTCTGGGACTGTTGTTGTTGCTACTGCTGGCCATAATTCTAATTACCTGTTCGGCCACCTCCTTGGCCGCGTCCACGGCCTCCTCTACCTTGTCCTCTTCCTGAACTTGTGTAGAAGGCCTGTTTCTCTGAAGAACTATTTTTGTTTTGTGAAGTCTTCACCCAAGCTCTTCTCTTCTATAATCAACATAGACACCAAATCTGTGAAATTAGGAATGTTTTCCCAAGTCTGAATAGATGTCTTGAACGCCTTGTATTGTGGCCCGAGACCACGTAGACAGACTTCCACCTTATCATCATCATCTATTGAAACGCTAGTAGATGCAAGGGATTCCACAATACCCTTGATCTTCGATGCATAGTCATTATAGACATACTCTTTTTCTCCACAGTATGAAGTTCATTCTTCAACTGTATCTTTCGTGCCTTGGTATTCGTTTCATAGAGTTTTACCAAGGTGTCCCATGCCTCTTTGGGAGACTTGGCATCCTGTATCTGCCCAATCATGGTGTCTTATATACTGATACAGAGCCAATACATAACTTTTCTAGCTCCTTGGTTCCAATCCTTGAACTCTTTAACATCTGCAGCAGTCAGATTGATCTCTGGTATCTTCGGTGCCTCTTCATGCTCACCTTCTATGTAGTCCCAGCAGTAACCCTTTTCCATCAGGAAATCTGTCAACCTGAACCTCCAAGCATGGAAATTGTTCTTGTCAAGCTTCTCAGCAACAATCTAGTTTATGCCATCATTTGACATCTTGCCAGACACACAAATTTACCAGAAACAACACTCTGGTTTGTCCTGCACAAACTACTATATTTTTTACAACGGTACTGTACTACACAACCAATGGCCTCAATGTGCATACATACACCCAATGGCAACTGTTTGACCTCCTTGCAGTATATGTCTGCACAACCAATTTGTCTTCCTGCAGTTCTTAAAACAGAGTTTTGCATAAAATCGATGACATCCATAATGTTCAAAATTGCCTGCTTTCCGAAAAACGGAGGTCCTAACGCGCCCGAAATGCGTTTTTGGCCCAAAAAGTTTTATCCAATAGGACAATACAGTTGTCCTATAGCTTTACTCCCACAAAGAAATCTCCTCAATGAGAGATCGTTTGCCTCCCATAGAGCTCCCGACAAGGGTGTAGTCGCCCCAACACAAATAGGGAAGAGTAGATGAAGCTCTTACCCTCGTACCGCTTCCTGTGCTTCTCTTGCTTGTAGCTCAGCCCTTAGCATGAACCAGGCTCTGATACCATGAAAAAGATGTAGGGGAGAAGAGAGCTTGAGCTCTTGCAAGCACACACACACTCACAAAATCCTAAAAGAGAACACACAAGGTGAGAGACTGAAAATCTTCTTCTTCTTCATACAACACTCAACACACCATATACAAAGATAAGAGTACACACAATATGAAAAGGTACTCAACCAAATACATACTAGGGTTCTCTATAGTGTGAACCCAACTAAATGAGCTGGCACTATAACGAAATGGCTGTCACACAACCTATCATCCCACTGGTCGCATATCACCCATGATCTCACCAACCATGCCAGTGGCGTAAGTGTGGGGCCTATCCCCCAGGCGGGTCATCAGTGTCCATCACCTCACTAGATGAGCTCGATATCTCAATAGTTTCAATATACATTATATGTTCAAAGTACCCCAAACATTGCATGTTCAAGTCTTGTGTAAAGGGAATTCTTTCAAGATGAGCTGTGAGTATTGGTTGACCTAACAAATCCCATAACTCGAGGGTTATGAGATTGTGTTCTCGTGTAAAATAAAGCTATTCTTGAGCTATGGGAATTCTTTCAAGATGAGCTGTGAGTATTGGTTGACCTAACAAATCCCATAACTCGAGGATTACGATTTGTGAAGAACTATTGTCAAATTTTCTCCACTTTCAAGAAGCTCCATGACCACCAAGATCTTTAAGGAATGCTTCATATATGTCCCATTTGGCCTCATTGCTATGCTAGAAGTTACACCACATTGCTTATAGCCAAGCTTGTGAATCACATTGGGAGGATCAAATTGGTTGGGCTCAACTCCAAAAAATGGCATGAAAATATGAAATGACTTGTAGGAGTCTTGCACTGGGTTAATCATAACACTTGTACTATATGAACTTCACTTGCATCATGTGTTTGTAGGTTAGGGAATCCTGTGATGTATGGTACACACTGGCTCACTCCAATGGACTGGGTTCAATTCCTAGTAGGGCCATACTTATAAACAAAGTTGTTATAGCAAGCTAACTTTTTGAATTTTTGCACTTGAAATTGTTAAGCTTGCACACTTTTGCATAAATTATTCATCAACATGCTCTCTGCATAACATTGATGCCTAAATCTATAATAGACAGTATACTATACATTTTCTTGCTAAAAAATGCACTAAAATATTGTAATCCATAATGTGTGCTTGCAAACAGTGTTTTCTCAATACTTTTCTTGCTATCTTTACTTTGCATTACATCAAGATTTACACTAATCTATATAGATTTGTACTAATCCAATAGATTTGTAATCTTTGTCCAAATTCTTGCAAGAAAGTGACAAGATTAGATAGATTTTGATCAAGAATCACTTATTGTTGTTATTCTATATCAAGATTTGATTTCATCACAATAAACTCTGCATACTTTATAAACTACTCTATTCTGTAACATAATAGTACTCTAGACTATAATCTTCAATTCTGCTCTGATCTTGAAATAGATCTTCATTGTCCTTCAGCTCTTCACTTTAATCTTCAACTCTACACTTGAATGTTTGACTCTACACTTGAAACTAGACAACAAACTTTGTTTTGCACAACTGTATTCTACACACTCTTAAAACTACACCAAGATTCTACACAATAACCTTCTTCTTGCAGTATTCCTTCAAGAACTCAAAGATTTGACAATATAGGGTTTCAATCGTGAAGAAATAAGGGCTCTAAGGATTTATCTTTGAAAAAGTAATACAAGAAATCACTCAAAACTGGTTGTTGAAAGTTTTGTGAACCCTAATTTTGAAAATCAAGAAATCAAGATCAAGAAGATTAATAAATTCAAGAAATCAAATAGAAAAATGGATTAGGGTTTTAAAAATGGTGATTACTGTAAATTTAAAAATGATGAACACAAATTTCATTGCTAATATTCTCAAATCAAGAAATTAGCACTCAAAACTGTGTAAGTATCAATTTTAAAAATCATTAACACTAATCATGATCAAAAAATACATTCTAGAGAAATTAGATTAATAGTAATCTAAAAATGATTAATCTCCTAATCAAAGCATCAAGATCTAAGCCAAGAGCTATGATGCCAATGCAATGAAGGGGACCTAGGGGTTACACTCATTAGCATGGAGTACACACATATCCCACTCATCATAGGGAGTAGCACCTACACATGGAAGGACTAGACCATGAATCAGCCAAACGAGAGCTTGCTTGAGGCAAGAAGATAAACAAATGGTAATATGTCAAAAAGGTACAATATCCTACAGCTAGCACCTTTTATAGTACCAAGGTCCCCATATGCCCTACACAACATATGTGCAAATTCCCCTAAGCCCCATGTGCCTAGGCCCATCCCCCATATATATGTTCTCACTAAAATCCCTTCATTACATAAAATAGTCCATATATTCTACAAAGTGATGGACATCTGAACATGAACTTTAGATGACATTTAAGAGGGAAATATCGTAGGACTTTTCTTGGCACATTCCCATTTGCAGAATCCTCTTTAAAATGTGGCTTATTTCATTTCATCTTTATTTTCTCCTCTATACAAGATACAATCATTGATGTAAGCATGAATATGCTTGTACTCCATGCCCACATCCGATAGCATAGTTTTTACTTTAGATCTTTTTGGTAACATATTGTTTATAGAATCTATAAAAAAGGCACTCAAATTTCACATTTACAAATTTTTGATATGTTTTCAAGAAGAGGAGAGTAGAAAATATATACTCACATATTTAATAATTATGAATAAGAGAAAGGAAGACATAGTGCAATCACTAAGTTATTGGTCCATCCATATTGAGTTAAGGAGCAGGCTTGTTGGAAAGCCTTGAGAGTTTTGTATTTTCAAAAATAGGAGTTGAGGCTTTCTTCATTAAATTGTCATGGCTATTTTCAAAAATAGTTTTGTGATAATGAAGTATATTGCACACCATATTAATCTTCACATCATCACAAGTGTCATCATATTTTGGCCAATCGTATGTGCTCTTTGATATTTTAGATTTTGTTATCCAACATTATCTTAAGATTAGCATATTCTCATGGCAATTTATGAGATATGTGGTCCATGATGAGGGCCAAGATCTTTAGAGGCTACCTCATCAATATTGTTTGGTTATTAAACCAATAACACAAAAGTAAAATTTGCTCATTCTCTCTCTCTCTCTCTCTCTCTCTCTCTCTCTCTCTCTCTCTCTCTCTCTCTCTCTCTCTCTCTCTCTCATTGTCTACATATGACAAAGGTAGCTCATAAATATTGAGTATACACATCCATTGAAACATGCTCTTTCAAATTCTCCACACATACAACATGCATACAAAAGAAAATAAAGACAAATATGAACCTTTCCACATGTGAATTATCAATGTATATAAGTATAAAAATATATGAACTCAAAATAATGGAGTACAATGAGTATAAAAATATATAAGTACAATCATCTGAGTACATAAATATTTGATTACAATCATCTAAGTATAATCATGTGAGTGCAAAACATTTGAGTATAAGAATATCATAATATAAAAATATCTAAGTACAATCATCTCCCTCCTATGGGCATCCCAGCGGAACATCTAATGGCAATCTTACATGCCCATGTAAATGGCAAGAGAGAGTGGGTCTGCTAAACATATAGTTCGATTGTGCTTATACCTCTCCCCTAGTACTATTTTTAAATCCCACTATGTTCTCATGTGTATAAGAGCAACCGTGTTCTTACTCTCCCCTACTACTATTTAGCAATCGTGGTATGTTCTCCTAGCTCTCTTCTACTACTATTTAGCAATCGTGGTATGTTCTCCTAGCTCTCTTCTACTACTATTTACCAATCCCACTATGTTCTCCTAGCTCTCTTCTACCATTTTCTCACTCTCCCCTACTACTATTTAGCAATCGTGGTATGTTCTCCTAGCTCTCCCCTACTACTATTTAGCAATCGTGGTATGTTCTCCTAGCTCTCCCCTACTACTATTTAGCAATCGTGGTATGTTCTCCTAGCTCTCTTCTACTACTATTTATCAATCCCACTATGTTCTCCTAGCTCTCTTCTACCATTTTCTCACTCTCCCCTACTACTATTTAACAATCCCACTATGTTATTCTAGCTCTCTTCTACTACTATTTATCAATCCTACTATTTTCTCATGTGTATAAGGATGACTATCTGTGTAAGTGTGCTCTTTACGTGAAACCATACTACTAGATGTGTGCTCTCTCTCACTAATGAATGCTGCATTGGAGCACATCCCATACGTGGCCATGCTAATCGCGTAACGAGTAAGGTGTAACCATACTTCTCAAGAATATAAAGAATCACAAAATCTCATCAATGTCAATACACCTCCTATGGGTACATGTATGTCTTGAGCAATGTAGAGAGACCATACCTTTGCACCTTGATGAATCAAGGATGGTGCTGCTATAATGAAGAGACATATCCAATGACTAAACTCCTCCAAATTAGATGGAAGATCTTGTGATATTGTCTAGTAGCCACCTGTTGCTCTACAATCATAAGAAGCCTGGACCAAATGTGGTAGTAGTTGGTGATTATCTCTATAATAATATCTAGTTGAAAATCCTTGTCCGTCCTCAATTGTTATAGACAATTCCTTATAGTTTGAATAGCATAGTCAAGTGATGCGTAACACACTCTATTAGCATGATGTCTCCTCACCTGATCATTATCATGGGAGGAGTCTGAGCTTGACTATGTGATGCAATACCTACATGTGTTAAACAAGTAATGTGAGAAAAAAAAGCATGACTTTTAAGCTCTCTCGTGAAGATCATGTGGGATCTCCGTGGAAGAGGATCGCATTGGTTAACCTAATCATGAGAGAGAGAGAGAGAGAGAGAGAGAGGAAGCAAGACCTTGGGAATAAGTGATTAGCACTAATCACTCCCAAACCCTAACCCTAAGCATACCACACATGCTAGATTAGAGTTTCAAGTGAGAGGGAGAGAGAGAACACCACTTATTTTACACAAATGGGAGAATTAGTTACAAACAAGAGAAATTGGCTTTTATAGTTCCAAGCCTTTTCCCACTACAAGGCTTTTCTCTATGGTTTGGCCAACTGACCAAGATCCTCTTGTCTTTCCTTTAAAGCTCAATACTTGGAAGTGCCTTTAGGGAGTTTCCCTCATCAATTGATTAGATTTATAATATAGCACAGGTGCCCATTACATAAGTGTGCGTAAATAGTTGTCATAGGAATGTGTTTAACCAATATGTGGTTAACATACTCCCCTTCCTAGAGTTGATTGCATCCTCGTGATTAGTGAGGGGTTGTCGAGGCATGTGGGAAAGTATCACACTTGGTTGGTTCTCCTCTCTCTCTCTAGAAATAAGAGGGGGTGGGGGCTTTGGTAAGATGGAAAGAAGTTAGTGGGATACTAGCGATTAAGTATCCAACAAGTTTGATGGGCTCTTATGAGTTTGCTATTTCTCTTTTTTTTCTTTCTTTCTTTCCTTTGTGGTGGGACATCCTCATTAGAGGAGTTAGAGTACTTGAATGAGTAGACTAGCATGGAATACTTAATGATCAGTATCCCAGTGGTGGTGGTATGATTAAAGAGGATCTAGTAAAACAATGGGGTTAGTAAGCAAGTGGCGAGGGGGGATTTCGAAGAGACAAGGAGGCAATGCACATGGAGACTACTTGCGCTCCGAGATGCTATATGTCAATGGAGATATTCATGAAGCTCTAGCATCTTTGTCAAGACACCATGATCGGTATCTTCGCTCTCGTGGATGTTGAGTCATTAGATTGCGGTGTTCTCTCTTTTTCTTTTTATGTTTTGTCTTCTTTTTTCATTGGAGCTCTGGGATGCTATGTTGATAGGAGTGGTAGTCGATGTCCAAGATCCATTGGTATTGAGCCGAAGAAGAGTTTTTGGGTAGGATTGATTAGACATGAACTGTAGTTATTCGAGTGTAGTAGGGGTGATTAAGAAGAAGGGCAATCTAGTTCTTGATTATATACGGATATTTCTCTTGTTTTTGTGCTCTTGCTCTTTTTACTATTTTTTGTTTTCTTTTCTTTGTTTTTTTTTAAATGTATGAAGCTATATATATACATCTCCTTGAATTTGGCAATTACATGGTCAGGGGAGAAGGTTATAAGGAGGAAGCATTAGAATGTCGAGCGTGAGTACATGCTCCCTCTTTCCTTGGGTAGATCATATTATTTGCAATGATGTTGCAGCCTCTTGGAACCAATTTGTCCAGCGGGTCATAGGTTGTGATGTGGGCAGATAGCTTTTTATGACCCTTGTGGCCACATCCAATTGCAGAGATGGTAGTGTACGCTCCCATTGACGAATGGAGGAAATGGTTTCCGATGATACTATTACAAGGGGAGACGTAGACTCATCGGTTTTTTGTTGGGTGTTGGCAAGAGTAGGTGTAGAGCATGTAGAAACTTCTATATCAGCGTGTGCCTGGCATGAGGAGCTAGAAGCTTCATGTGGCTCCCCCCTTCCTGAGCTAGATGGTAATGATCGACATTGTTTGGGAATCCAAACTAACTCTGGAAGAAGTGGTGTGGAGCACTCTGTTACCTTTCCCTTACCACGATCTTGAATTATTGTTTGGGTGGCAACAATTGGTTTGCAAGGTTTTACAGGTGATGTAGAGGGATTCAGCTTATGTTTAGGGACCCAAATCTGGTCATTTCCCTCGTAGTACCCTTGGGCTACTAATAATTTTTTAGGGATCCATCGCGATGTTACATTGCCCTTTCTCGGGTGGGTAGCTGCTTTCCTTTTACGAGGCTTCTTGGTGGCTGAACGAGATTGAGCAGGGGAAGTAGCTGTTAATGAAGCTTTGGGGACCCATTTGTATGTACTCTTTGGCATAGTAAGCGAAGCTTTAGGGACCACCTTGCCTGTTTCCACTCTTGGCGTTGAAGCGTTAGAGGAGTGGCCTACAATCGAAGATGGTTTTGCCACTGGACTTTGTGATTTTTCATTATCTAATATTTGAGTGGATAACTTAGGTGCGGGATTTTGAGCGATCAGACCTAGTGTTGGTTCTTGCGTTGTGACTTGTCTGGTTGCCCAATCGATATTGCACTTGGTGGCCATCATCCATTTGCGCCCTAAGATTACAGTCCCTTCCATGGTACCAGCAGGCATAACCAAAAAGCTTTGATTTATGGTTCCCTTGTCATAGGCAACCGGAGTGTGCAGAATTCTTGAGACAGGGGTTTTCTTCTTGTTGATTCCTTGAACTTGGATAGAACTCTTGGATAAAGGTGGTTTTCCCAGTTGACACCACATGCCATATGATAGCAAATTGTGTTGAGCTCCTGTATCCAATAATGCATTATACAGCACCTCCCCGTAAGGACTCTGTAACTCAATTGGGTATCTTAGAGGTGGGTCAGATTCTAGTGCATCCTCTTCTGCTTCCTCGAAAAATACTTGCGTAATTTCCAAGTTGGCTTCTCGTTGTCGCCTAGCACGCTGTTGACGTTCTTTGGCTTCGACTCTCGCTTGTATGCTCAGCTTGTTCTTTAGCTGCCTTTTTTTGATGGATTGCATGTAACTCCTCTTGGCTCAGGGGGTCATAGTATCTTTTGAATTTACTCCCATTAAGGAATCCAATGGTTTCAACTCCGTCGAGAGTCTCCACTCTGATGGTACCTTGCGGGGTAATTTCACATACTCTATATGGTCCCTTACCAGCATATTTGAGCTTCTTCTTTTCGTTTTGCACTCCATACATCAGGACTTTATCCCCAACCTTGATGTCCTTGTCCTTTAGATGGCGATCAAACCATTTTTTCCTTCTATCCTTCTCCACAAGGGCATTGTATACAGCCAATTGTCTTTCTTCGTTTAGCCACTCAAGGATATATAGACGCTTTACTAAGGGATTACCATCCCAACCCTCTTGAGTAGCAACACGAAGACTAGGAATGACAAATTCCCACGGCATGACTGCTTCTTGGCCATATACCATTTTGAATGGTGTGCAATTAATAGCCACTTTGTACGCAGTACGATAGGCCCATAAAGCTGTCGTAAGCTTTAGATCCCAATCCGTGCGATGAGCTTCAACTGTCTTTGTCAAAATAGAGATTAAAGTCTTGTTGGTACTCTCGGATTGGCCATTCGCTTGCGGATAGTAAGGAGTAGATTTATGATGGGATATCATGAAATTTGTTGTGAGCTCCTTAATCACTTCATTTATAAAATGCGTACCATTGTCGCTCACAAGTTCAAAAGGACAACCGAAGGGTGTGATTATATTTTCAAAGAGGAACTTGGCTTTTGTCCTCGCATCTGCCTTACGTGTCGCTTTCGCTTCAGCCCATTTGGTCATATAGTCAGTGGGGCCAAAATAATATAGCGAGATTGTATGTTTCGGGCCGCTGGGCTAATCGGACCTACAAAGTCTAAACCCCACTTTTCAAATGGTTGGTTTACTTTGATTGGATGTAGGGGCATCTGATCTTTCCATTGGGGTTTCTTGTATCGTTGGCATTCATCGCGCAACCCTTCACAAAGAGTGATGCATCTTGGAACATAGTGGGCCACCAATACCCTGATTGTAAGATCTTTCGCACAGTTAAGTCTCCTGAGAAGTGACCACCGGCTACGCCCATATGTGCCTCTTGCAAAATGTATAGATACTCATCCTCTCGGGCACAACGCCTAAGAACATCATCCTTTCCTCTTTTATAAAGAGTCCCGGCTATCAGGCAATAGGGTTCGCATTCTTTGATCAGCTTTCGAGCTAGATCTTTACGAACCTCCTTGGGTGGAAAGCCATTAACCAAAAAGTTAACAATCTTCTCACTCCATTCAGGCATTGTCTCCACCATGAACAGGGAAGTGTCAGGTAAGTCATCATCAACCCCTGTAGGAGCCTCACCATTGGGTATGCGAGACAAATGATCAGCCATAACATGTTTCTTGCCAGGTCTCACAACAACCATGAAATCAAACTCAAGAAGAATCAATAGCCATCGTGTGATTCTTCCTGTGGAGCATGGTTTGTTTACCAGATACAACAATGCTTGATGATCCACATAGAAAACAAACTTGGTGTGGCAAGGAGGTAATAACGAAATTTTCTTACTGCATATATCATTGCCAACCCTTCTCGCTCCGTAGTGGTGTAGTTCATCTCAGCATCGTTCAACTGGCAACAACTGGCAAAGCTAATGGGGTAGTCTAGCTTGTGTTCTCCAAGTTGAGTTAACACACACCCAATAGCAAAGTTTGATGCATCAATATGCACATGGAAGAGTAAATCCCAGTTAGGCATCCTCAAGATTGGAGCACTCGCCAAGGCCTTCTTTAATAGCTCATAGGCACGATCACATTCTTCGGTCCAAATAAACTCGATGAGAAGCTTATACAATGGTCGAGCTATCTCGGTGAAGAATAGAATAAATCTTCGATAATAACCAACGTGGCCCATAAAGCGTTGGACTCCCTTGTAGTTGGTGGGTGGGGGCAATTCCAGAATGACCTTGATTTTACTCTCGTTAGTGGAAATCCCATTTTTGGACACTATATGCCCTAAGATAACTCCGTGTTTAACCCAGAATTGGCATTTGAAAGGATTCAAGGAGATGGGATATAATCTACACCTTTCAAATATTTTTCGTAAACACATCAAGTGCTCGTCCCAAGAGGAATGAACACAAAGATCATCTAAGAAAGCTTCACAGAAGTCCCTTAGATATTCCTTAAAGGCCGTGTTTATCAATCGTTGGAATGTTGCAGGTGCATTGGTCAAGCCAAAAGCCATGACGCGAAAGGCAAACACTCCAAACTCCATGATAAATGTTGTTTTAGCTTGGTCCTCGACTGCAATTGTGATCTGATTGTAACCTGAGTACCCATCTAAAAAGCTATATGTCTCCTTGCCTGCCACTCTTTCAAGCACATGTTCAGAATATGGCAAGGGGTAATGATCCCTTCTGGTGGCTGCATTAACCTTTTTGAGATCAATGCACACTCTGAGTTCCCCATTCTTCTTTGGCACGATGACTATCGGAGAAACCCATTCTGAGTGCTCAATTGGGTATATGAATCCACATTTTACCAGCTTTTCAATTTCCTCTTGTACAATCTTTGCGTTCTTAGGATTCATTGGGTAGGGACGTTGCTGGACTGGTTTAGCAGTGCTAATCATTGGAATCGTGTGTTGCACCACCGAGGGTGGGACACCCTTCATATCATGATATGTCCAGGCAAATATATCCTCGAATTCCTTAAGAAGCTTCGTAAGTGCAGCTTCTTCCGCCTTGGTGAGGTCTTGAGCAATAAAAATTGGTTTAGACTCCTCACCTGGATCTGCTAAGTCTATCTCCTTGACTACCGCAGGGCCATCGTAGACACCGCTACTCCCATTGGTAGGCGTTCGTTGGGCTTTTGTGTAGACTACTTTACGTTCCCCTGTGGTGGTGAATGATTTGAAATGCTCGGGTGCGGGGTGTAAGTCTACTGGTTCTTGTTGTGCCAGGCTTTTTTCTTTCAATTCTGCTTCCTTTTGTTGTTGAGCCAACTCTTGGTTTTGCCGCCTTCTTGCAGTACGACTTAGTTTTGGCTTCTCTTCGATTTCTAATTGGGCGACTTCATGAGGTTGCGGAATACACCACATGACACTTTGGAGATATTGTCCCCAATTATCCGCTATCTTCCAATGGCTCCTACATAACTAAGCCATTCTGCAGTGGATCTTTCCTTGTTTATTGCAGTGCGTACATTAGCTCGATAGCGTTGGCGCTTATGTCTCGTTTTCTTCTTACTAAGTTTTTGATTTTTGTTTCTATCAGATTCAGACTCACTTGGTCGATCTTCACTTTCGGATGAACTGCAGGAGGCCACTGTCTTAGGCCTTGAGCACATTGCTTCCACATTTGGGTGAATATTTGATTCATTTTTCCCATCAGCTCAGGGTCAGTTTCTTCTTGAGATTCATACTCAGAGTTGCATTGGTCAGAGTCTTCGCTACTTTCAGTTTCGGTGGAGTTTGGCACGTTCTCGCCATCAGGAGTCAAGTGCATAACACCTATCATGTTTATTGGCACTAACGGTGGCATATCTTGCCCCTCAGGTGTTACCCAACTTGTGCCTCTATTTCCCCATGTGTCTATGGGGTTGCCGCTAGGTGTACCCAATCCACGTTATCCGACTCAGTCATACTTGGTAGGACATCCATGTAAGGAGAATCCTTCCCATCATCAGTCTCTTTTTTGCATGTATAGCAATACCTTAATGAGGCAGAATGAACAGTGGTATCCGATCGATTATCGATGATAACCTTGCTTCCTAAAGGATGTGCACGACCATTCTCAAGATCAACTCGAATGACAGAGTCCTGGAATTATAGGTAGACATGGTTTTTCGACCAGTCATGCACCATTTGTGCTTCCCTCATGAAAGGACGTCCTAAGATCATTTGATATGACATAGGATGCTTGGAGAAATCCATTACAATGAAGGTATGTTTTACCTTGTATCCTAGGACCTTGATCTTAAGGTCCCTTAACATTCTAATAGGTTTAGCTATGGTTCCGTTTGCCATCTTAACCACTATGTTTGTGACTTCAAGGTGAGGCCTTCCCATAGATTCCCAACAGTTTTTAGTCACAATGCTCACTCCAGCACCACTATCAAGGATTCCCTTTAGAGTTAATCCCTTGGTAGTAATGGGGAGGGTGGCATTATATTCGTCACCTTCAAAGTACTGTCCCAACTTGTTCACAGGTATTTCCACGACCGAATCTTCATCAAAGTTGGGTTATAGATCCCAATGCTCCCCTTCATCTTGAAGCGTGTCGGGTCTATCCATATTTGCAAATTGTGGTAGCCCCGCCTTTAGTTCTCCATTGAGAAATGCCCGAAGAGCTAAGAATAGCTCAGGATCTCCGTGTAATTTGGATATGATCGTGGTTCTGATCTCAGAGGACATGAAATCCATTAGCTTAGACACATTCACGGGTACTTTTCGAGGTGAAGATGGAATCACTCCCTCTTCGATGGGGTCAGGCATTCCCTCACTAAACATTCTTTCCAGCAAGAAGGGTGTTTGCCCACTTCCGGATGTCCTATCCTCACTTTCTTCCCGAATGATACTTGGTATTGCTAATGGTTTATGGTTCTTGTGAGGCTGAACTTGCGTAGGAAACACTGTGTCTGGAATTTTGATTTTTCTCGGGTTTGGCTCCAGTTCCCTTTGTGTTTCTTCCACCAAACCCCTTAAGTGTTGCACTTGTTCAATCTCCTCAACTGGGTTTGGGTAAGTTCCAATCTTTTTCTTGAGGGTTTTTGGCCCACGTGGCTTGTCTTGGGGAGTCTCAGTCAGTTTGGGTGGTCGAGAGGGCATTAACTGACTTGGTTGTGGGACCGAGGAAGTTTCCTTCTGTTTTCCCTTATTTATGTACTCGCTTGATTCTCCTTCATTGAGCTCCCGAGTGGGTTCCTCCCTTAAGGTAGTGGCTTTGGTCCCCATGGTTTCTATTGAATCGGAATCATCTTCAGGATCATTCATATACACGGGGTCGTCTCCTATCCCTATGTTAGTCTTTGAACTAGGCTTGGAGCTCGTGGCATTAAGCGATCTCTTCCGCCGTGTTTTCTTTTTCTTTGCCTGAGCGATTGATGCAGTATCCCTCTCTTCAAGAATGTAGTTTTGATTTTGAAGCATTGACCGTGTAACTACATTCACGGGTACAACAGGTGTGGTTCCTCGTGCTTGGTTGGTGACCTCAACCAAATTCAATGGCATAATCTTGGGTGCATTAGGATTATGTGGACATTGAGCGATCAAATGATCTATGCCACAACGATTACATGTAAGTACCGGCATTCCCGATGTGCTCCCTTGATTTGGTTGCATTTGAGTAGCGATCTTCTGTAGCCTATTAGGGCACTCCGCTACACGATGCGGTCCACCACACTCATAGCATTGAAGAGGTGTTCTCCTTGCCAAGGTATTAAGGTTTTGCCCTCTTGTGGCGAGAGCAGCCGCTTGATATACAGGCTTAACTTGCCCAAAATGATCCTCCATGTAGTACTGGGGAATCATTTTAAACGTATCAATCCCGTATGGAGCAGTGGGGTCTATCTCCTCTTCATAATCCCCACATGCACTATGTGACTCACAACCCATCTGGTTTACAGGGGTAATTCTTGGATGTGGAGGTTGTGGTCCTAGCACTGGCGGTGGTAACGGCACAGACTGGACTACATTCAAGTTCCTTGGAACTATGTGCTGTGACGGTTGCTCGACAGGTTGTGCAGGCATTAGCGCGGGTACTTGAGGTGTATTTGACCAAGCTAGTGGTGCCTGGTTTGCCAACATTCGCTTAAGTACTAGGCAATCCTTAGATTGATGGCCGTACTTACCACATGCATTGCAATTCCCATTGAATTTAACTCTGAATGTGGGACATTCACTCGTGCTATGTGGTCTTGAGCACACCGAACACCATTGTTGCTCTCTCCTTGGGTACATATGGCTATTCTGAGGAGCTCGATTACCCCTAAAGTATTCTTGGAGAGCCTTAGTAAGGTCGGTCACCACAGACATTTCAGATATCTTGGGCTCCTTGGCAATAGGTTTTACCGTCATTGGCTCGTGCCCAGATACTTGCGAACTAACGGATTTTGTTTCTGAAGACACCTTTTTACCTGCAATCATCAAGTTGTCTTCTAACTGGATTGCATTGGCACTGCTTCCCACGTTGTAAGACCTC
This sequence comes from Cibotium barometz, assembly GCF_041138505.1. Taxonomy (NCBI): domain Eukaryota; kingdom Viridiplantae; phylum Streptophyta; class Polypodiopsida; order Cyatheales; family Cibotiaceae; genus Cibotium; species Cibotium barometz. The sequence goes on along the minus strand of NC_141103.1, from coordinate 15,521,255 downwards.
TAATGACTAGGCCATTGTAAATGTCCTCGTGGCACAATCCTCGGATGAATCTATCGAGGAGTTGGTTGTTATTGAAACGTTCGTCGGGAGTGCAGCGAGAATTTAGATGCTTCAATCGACTTATAAAGTCTCTCACTGACTCCCCTTCCTCGCGTTCAGCCTTTAGGAGTTGAGATGCTACCCCCAAAGCACACCCTCACGTATGTATTCTTTCAAGAACAATCTCTTAAGAGTGGGGTAGTGAGTGCGCTCTTCAACCCTTAAGGTTCGATACCAATCTCCGGCCTTCCCACTCAAGGTTAAGCCTAAGGCTTTGCACTTATGCAGCTCATTGTGCTCTTCCAAGGAATCACACACGTGTTCAAAGACTTCAATGTGCTTCCTAACATCCTCGTTACCACTGAAGTTTTAAGTGAGCTTAGCCACTTGTACTGCCTTGCTTCTAGGTTCTCTCTCAGGCATGCCCCGCATGTTTTCCACAATAGATCGTCCGATCATCTGAGCAAACGCTGCGAGATCACCTAAGTGAGCAGGCATAGCTGGTGGAGGCACTTCTGGGATAGCCTGGCTGATAGGAGTTGGCGTTGGTCTAAGTATGTTGGCAAACGATGTAGGATATGATATGTGACTAGGCCTAGCTCCCCTTGGATAATGGTTATGATAAGGTGGTCGTGGAGCATATGCCATTGGCAAACTAAGAGGCGTAGGAGCTACATGAGCATGAGTAGTGACGATAGGTACATATGGTTGATAGGCACTGGCACGCACTGCTGTAGGTACTGTTCCACTAGGTAGCGGTGTCGTACTAACTACAGCGGTAACAGGTGCACTTTCAGCTATGCTCATCATTGGGGTAGGCATTGCGGATTCCCTACTAATGGAAAGTTGAGCCAAGGTTGGAAAGCTAAAGTTCCTACTCGTGGGCTCAACCTGCATTGAGACTCCAGGCGAAACAACATACGAAGGGTCTATGGGACTCACCGAGGGAGTCTCCCAATTGTGATAGGGTTGGTTGTTTGGCCTTGCCCGTATCCAAAAACCTCATAGGGCCAGTGGAAACTAGGTCCACTCCCCTATTTTGCCTCTCAATTTGGATAATTCTATGAATAACCTCACATATCATTTGCTGTTGCTCTTCTAGATTAGTGGCGCTAGATGTAGATCGTAGGACTTCTAACCAACCTACATGGTATGTGTAACCCGTGTATAGGTCCGTTAGAGTCTCTGTGTGTAGATCATATTCCCAATTTTCATTGAGAAATATCCCATCTAGACTTGGTGTGCCAAACAGTTCTCTTGAAGTGGACGCAATGTCACTTCTTATGGATTGGCTTCTAGGGACCTCTACTTTAGGAAGAGCATCGGAATGTGGTAGCTCAGTAGGGCCCTCTCATTAAACGAAGTGGGTAGAATATCCACATGGACACCCTTTGGGAGGGTAGGGTCTACATAAGATGTGAATGGCGAATCTACTACCCCTCCTTCCTCATTTACTTCGCTTGTCGCATGTTCAGAGCATGTAGCTCTACTAAAGGTCTCTATTAGATGACTAAACATGCTAGATCCGGGTTGTGGGGCCCACACTAGCATGTTTTGGCTTGTCTCTCAGGGTTCTTGGTCGGGTGCCCTTCCATGGCTTCTGAGTCAGAGGATGAGTCACTATCCCCACTATTCGTGGATCTTGGGTTGCACTCCCTTGGCGAAGGCCAAGATGCCAACGTGGAGGGATGGTGTGAGCCTGCGTAGACTAAAACGCTTTCTAGTGGTTCAGGCTCTAGCACCCGACCAAAACATAGATGCATGTGACGTGGGTACCCTACGTGCGTTGGTAACTACCCTTGAAACTCACACAAGCCTATTTGCTTGTGGAGGAAAGGGTGAGGGCTTTATCCCACATGCTCACTTTACTCCTTGGGGAGTGGGCTACATATAGGGCACAACTTCCCATAAGCTCTCACTTGAAAGAAAGCTATGGAGGCTCACTCTCCTATATATATATATCAAAAGACCGAGACCGAAACCGTGGCCGGGGTCGTGGGTCAATTGGGGTTCTTTCTTTTCAAAAAAAATTTTCTCCAATTAAAAAACCTTTCCTCTCCACACGTTTGGTTCTTTCTTTAAAAATAAAATTTAATTTTTTATTTTTTATTTTTTTAATTTAATTTTTTATTTTTTATTTTTTTTATAATTTTTTAGTTTTTTATTTTCTATTTTTTTTTTGCAGATAAGTTTTCTAGGGTTTCTTTAGGTTCAGCCTTGGCCGCAGCGCAGTTCGCACACAGCACAAGTCTACTGGGGATTCAGAAATCCCCCCCTCACACGCAGAAAACCAGATAACAGATCGCACGCCCACACGTAGAGCGAAAAAATAACAGAAATACAGAAGACAAATTACAGAAATAGATTGCAAGAAACGGAAACAACTCAACAACAAACACACAGTCGCTTTCCTACAGTGTATATTAAACTTCACGCAGCACAGCCGAGCTGCAAACTGGAGCTTGGTGCAGGGCAACTCCCCGGCAGCGGTGCCAAAAATGTGCGCTTTTGCCGCACAGGTCGTAGCTGGGGACTTGCCAGACACCGTATGCGAGCCACGAATGGCTGCAAGCATACAACCAGGGAAAAAAGCTCAAACAGAATGCAAAAGGTGTGTCACTCACCGCTCAACCGCCGCCTTGAAGGATTCTCGCATCGCAGTGAAGAAGGAGCCGCCGTCGCCGCTCTACCGCCTCTCCGCCCCGCCGCCGCCGCCGTGCCGCTACACAGTGCTCGATCGCTCTCTCACTCTCTCTCTCTCTCTCTCACACACACACGCAGGAGAAGGAAACCAAAGAGATAAGGCAAGAGCACTCTTGTATTCATAACACATGAGAATGAGGATTTTAGGGTTACATTTGACTCTTATAGGTGACTTGGCCGTTCACACTTGGGCGCCCATACATGGCCGGCCGACCCTAACCCTTATCCTACTGATATTCAAGGTGCGCCTCTCAACGGCGATCACCCAATCCCTTCATCCTTAACATATGGTGCCGACAAGCCCGGCCCATGACTCAGAATATTTAAATTAATGACGTAAAACATAGTACGTCTCAATGTCCGTCATAGGTTAACAGTACTAGAGAGGGGCATGGTGGCACATTATGTGAGGAGTTGTTTTGGGGTGGTGCCACTAGTAAGGCTTGGGGCCCAGGAGGAGAAGAAGGTAACGTTACAAATGAGCTTTGCGTTGTTATTAGCGTGGTGGCCAATTGCGTGGAGAATAGCTTTCTCGCATGTTGTCATCGAGAAAGATCACCCAGTTTTGCAGGCCTGATCAAAGATGGAGGGGTCCTTGACCAACATGTGGTCGTGAAGCCTTGGATTATGCAAGCTCAAGAGGAAACATCATTAATTTCTTATCTCTCAATTTTTCCCTCTCATTGCGCAAAGTACTTGTTGATGTGAGCGATGTAGTTGTGTAATGTTTCCTCGAGGTTTTGTTCCAATTGGAACAGTTGGATGATTGGGCTCCATTTGGGCCCGTAGGGTGCAAATCCCAGAATGAAGGCCTCCCTCACTGTGTTGAAAGTGCTTTTGTGCCGAGGGTCCAAGGATTGGAACCATTACTTGCCTTCAAGGCTGAGTCCAAGGAGATGGACTTTGGTTGCATCGTTGAAAATTTCAAATGCTTGATAGGTTTAGTTAAAGACCTCGATGTGGAATATGGGATCTCCAACTCCGTGGAATTTTGGCAGAAGTTTGAAAATTTTCATCCACATAGGTTTTGTATGTGATCTTTGTGGGTGCAAGTGTTGTGACACTCCCCTTCCCTGAGCTTGTGCTAAGCTTAGAATGTCAAGTTGTGGCGTAAGGGGAGGTGGTGCAAGGGTGGGGGTGGGAATAGATCCGTGGTGGATAGAGAAGAGGGTATGTGAATGTGCTCGGGGCATTTATCCACTTCGAGGTGCATGTATGGAGGGGCCCCACTAGATGAGGGCTCTTCAAAGATCGTTTCACCCTCCTGGCCAAGCATATGTGGCATGGCGACCACATGTGAATGAGGAATTGAGGCCGGGGTGCCGCCGAATGGAATGGAGGCATAGGGGGCATGCTACTATGACTGAAAAGTGTCCATGGTGTGTGGGAAATCTTAAAGAACCTTTAAAAGTGCACGTGCAGGCCGAAATAGGAGTTTTAGCTCACTTTTGCCTTGCATGTGAACGCACTCTTAAAGTAAAAAATAGTTTTTTGAGGTTTTTTATGTGTGTAAAAATGACCCTAGTGAGTCAAAGAGATAGACCAAAAGCATTTCTAAAGATTTAGAAATTTTAAAAATTTTAATTTTTTTTGGAAAAAAAAGTTTTTTTTTGTTTGTTTGGTACGGCCATACGCTTACAAGCATACGCCTGTGGCTTTAGTGTGGAACAGCCGTTCGAATATTTTTTTTTGGAAAAAAGAGTTTTTTTGGTATGGCGTACGCTTACAAGCGAACACCTGTGGCTTTAGTTTGGAACAGCGTGGCAAGTGTAGAATGGCCATTCAATTTCTTTTATTTTTAATTTTTTGGGAAAAAAAGTTTTTTGGGGGTTTGGTATGGTTGTATGCTTACAAGCGTGCACCCATGGCTTCAGTACATATCGAACAACTAACAAGTATGGAATGACTGTTTGGAAATTTTTTTAGTTTATTTTTTGATTTTTTTTTGGATACGACCATAAACGTTTACAAGCAAACACCCGCACGGCTTTAGTTTGGAATGGCCACGGCAAGTATGGAATGGCCATTCAAAAAAAAAATTAAAATTTTTTTAATTTTTTTAGTACCGCCATACGCTTTACAACGCCCGTGGCTTTAGTTTGGAACGGCCGCCGGCAAGTGTGGAATGACTATTCAAAAAAAATATTCATTTTTTTTTTGATATGGCCGTATAAAGAGAAAGAGAGATGATACCTTATTTGAGAGAGAGAGAGAGAGAGAGAGAGAGAGAGAGAGAGAGAGAGAGAGAGAGAGAGAGAGAGAGAGAGAGAGAGAGAGAAATGAAATGAAATGAAATGTTATATTAACGTCTTCAAAAGGCCATAATGACCTATGAGACCAAAAGTTATATCATGGTGGATCTGATACAATGTCTGGATAAAAAAACCCAGAAAATGAAAAATAAAGATGATACTACTGGCACCTAGAAAATGAAACCGGAAATGGAAGGTAAACAGAAACCCTTATAGGGTGTGAATATAGTGAGGGGGGGGTATGCTATGGAGGTGAGTGGAATATAGTGAGGGGATACAATATCATGTGGGACGGAGGGGTACACTATGGAGGTGCCTCCATAGTGTGGAGGTGCCTCCATCTCATAATATGTGCCGCATCGGACACTGGCGGATCTCCTCAATATCCTCTGTGGTCAGCACCCTGACTGGGTGTCTCGCATGCCTCGCAAGAATAATCCGAATCCGCCTCTGCAACCTCCGTCTATGCTGGGATGCCCTCCTCCGTAGTCGTGGGCATCTGGACCACCCAAGCTCAACCGCACGGTGTGGGTGGTATCCATGTCCTGCTCTGCTCTGCTGTGGTCCATCTGGCACAGTGATGGCTGGACTAAAGAAGTCTGTAATGTGCCTCTGAGTCTGGCTCTCTGTGCGCCTAAGCAGGCTATCTCTATGTCTCCGCAGCTCAAGCAAGAACAATCCCAAACACCTCTGGTCCTGGTAGCCCATGACTCTGGAAAGTGGTCCAAAACCCTCTCTGAATAAATAGTGGAAACGACCACGTATCTCATAGTATGCAGTACAATGGCATATATAATGCAGCTCTGTCTCTGGCTCCCCATGGCATACTCGGCATATCCTAGCCTCAGCTGGTATACCTCTATATCGGCCAATCTCAATCTCAAGCTGGTGTGAGGATGTGCGAATCTGACCAATAGCACATCGTACTGCATGAGACAAGTGTACATCCATGTAACTGGGTCTGATCACAAAACCATCTGCTGTGAGCTGAAGAAAATGCTCTCTGTAGAAAGCCATCTTCGTGCCCAGCTCCTCAGTCGGCTGTATCCATGTCCTCCTAATGTCCAGCTGAACTAAATCCTGACGGATGAGTCTGGTAATCTCTGTCCGTGTGAGAGTGAGAGAGGGTGCCTCCAAAGAATACTGGAAGGGAGGCAATCTGTCCATGCTAAAACCATGTGCCTGAAACCAAGATGTCATCTGTCCATACCAACAAGCCGTGTCTCCCTGTAAAGCTAACTGTCGGGAGGACTCCAGGGCGAGGCGTGCATATCTGTCTCGGGGGAGATCCCACAAGCCATGTATGTAGGAGACTGATCTCGTAAGAGCCTCAATCACCAGAGGGACAGCCGCCAGCTCTGCTCGAATAATCTCATGAGGTACCACGGCCTTGGCTCTAATAATCCTAGCAATCATAGATACCAAAGGCCTCTCCATACCTCTCCACCCGCCTGCGCTGTGATGGCCCACTGAAGGTCCCCATATCTGCACTCCATAAAGCATAGCTGATGTCACTAGAGTGTCAAAAAGCCAAAGTTTCGTTCGAGGTTCCTGAAACTGAACCTGCGAACACATCCTCTCCAAACCACCCAGGGCTGCATGTGCTCTAGTCAATCTAGTCTCTGCTGCTCTCCTCATCGAAAACACTGGCCCACTGAATACTACCCCAAGATATGTATATGCATCTGTATACTCCACAATCTCCTGCCCATATGTAAATGTGGGAGCTGATCGCCTAACCCACTGTGGCATGGTGTTAAACACCATAACCTTGGTTTTGCCAAGGTTGACAGACAATCCACTATCATGTGCAAACTCATGTAAAGCATCCAGATGACGCTGTATACCCTCAAGGGAGTCAGAGATCAACACAATATCATCTGCATATAACAATAGTGGGATCCATGTACCTGCTAGCTGGGCTCCTCTATCCCCCAATCTCTCAATGTAGTCAGAAGCCTCATCCACATACATACCAAACAATGAAGGAGATAACGGGAAACCTTGCTTCACTCCTATAGTGGAGTGAACCAAAGTAGAGACCCCCTCTGGGGTGCGTACCTGTCCTGCAAACTGATCTATATAAAGCCATAATCCCCCATATGAGCTCTGTGGGTACCCCCATCTCCTGTAATCGCCTCATCAATCTGGCTCTGGGCACTGTATCAAATGCTTTGCGGAAGTCCACAAAGCTACAATAAATCCGTCGCCCATGCGACCTGCCCTCCTCAATAATGGCCCGCAGAGTCAATATGTGGTCAAGAGTAGAGAAACCTCTCCTAAACCCTGCCTATCCCTCTGCTCGAATGCCCTCTCTCTCTGCCCATCTACTCAATTGCTGCTCAAGAATGGATGCATACAATCGTGCTAGTGTGTGACCAATCATAATAGTGCGATAATTCCCTGGCTCCATAGGGTCCCCTGACTTGAAGATAGGCATGATGGTGGACCTACTCCAAGTCTCGGGTAAGCCTTCGCACATAGCACGATTGAACATCACTGCTAGAAGCTCTGCCAGCATGTCTCTCGCATGAATAAAGTGCTCAGCGACCAATCCATCATGATCATATGCTCTCCCAGTCTTCATCCTATCAATGGCCTTCCTTACCATCTCTACGGTAAAGAAAGTGCATGTCTGTGGGCATGGTGCTGGCGGGTCAGGAAAAGGTGTCTGTCCAGGAACTGTATATAGAGATGCTGCATAACTACCCCAAACCTCTGTAGAAGTGATGGCCAAAGCAGGGGAGGACTCATGAAACATACTCCAAGCCTCCCTCGAATCCTGGCTCAAGAATAGCTGGTATAATTCCTGCTCTAGCTGAGCAAGGAAGGCCCGCTTCTTCCTTCACACAAGGCGTCAGAAGGCAATACGTGACTGTCGCGGTGAGTAGTGACTCCCAAAGCAACCTCCCGCTGTGCAGTCGGGCTCTGGTCTCTCTGCACTCCTCATCATACTAACTGTTCTGGGGCATACATCCAGAACGCTGTCTCTGTCCAGGCTGAGTATGTGGATATGCCTCTCTCGCTGCATCCTGTAAAGTCTCTGTCAGTATATGGGTCAACTCCTCCAAAGGTCTCCCTGGCTCCTCTGTGTAATGACGTCTATAAATCCCATCTGTGTAGACAACTCCTCCAAAGGTCTCCCTGGCTCCTCTGTGTACAGACGTCTATAAATCCCATCTGTGTAGACAGCATCAGTCTCTGAGGTAAAAGTATATCGAGTGTGATCTGCCACTCGTGTCCTCTGAGCTCTGGTAAAGTGAAAAGAGATAGTCAATGTCAACAATGCATGATCCACTACTACCCCAATGGGCCGAGATCCACCAACTGTGAAGTCCTCAATGCATGAAACAAAGCTCGGCATAGCCATAACATAATCCACTGTGCTAGCACCATGTCTATGCGGAAAGCAAGTAAATCCAGCTGCTGACGGAAACCTCTGCAAGCCATTAAGTATGGCTAACCCATGTGCAGTCCCCATATCTACCAAATATCTCCCATACTCTGTGCACTCCACATCCTGTGAGCGTCTGTCTAATCCCATATCCAGAATGTCTAGCTCTCTCAGCATCTCCTCCGAGGTATCATAAACTCGTCCAGGCATTAAAGTCCCCTAACAAGATGATGTCTCCATCCCTAGAGAACTCCCATATGTCATCATCTAGCACAGAGAAAGGAGACTACCCTCTAGGTGCTGCATATGTCGATGTACTAGGAGCAAAATAGCATATGGCAATATACAAGAATCTGCCTGTGTCGGCCCTCAGTCTCACCCACATATATCTGGCCTGATCATCTCTCCAAACGATGTGTAGAAGCGGTTGCAGCTCCTCCCTGAAAAGAACTGCCACCCCCCTCTGCTGATCCTCTAGTACTGTGTACTGATCTCGTCCCTACTCTGCAAGCTGTCTCCCATCTGTATCCTATCACCTGTGGCATCATCTCACCAGAGGGGCCTGGTGAGTCTCCGAGTAGAAGACTATATCTCTATCTCTAAAGCTGTCCTCAAAGGCACCTACATCAAGTCTGAGGGATCCATTGCAGTTCCAGGCTGCCAGCTTTAATTTGGTCCCATAGGTCTCGCACCGTCATGTAGAGCGTCGCTCCACGATGACCACCCTCCCTTCTCTATAAAATGCTATCTTTCCCTTTTCTCTTGCCGCCCTAATCTCTGGCATGACTTCCTTCATATGTGCAAGCTGTGAAAGAGTAAGATCATCACCAATAAAAATGCCTGTATTCTTTAAAGTGGGTCATCTCTTCAAGAACTCCTTCTTCGCCTCAATAAAGGGGAAGCGAAGTATGAGAGCTCTTTCCTTTGATGTTTCCCCATTGCCTCCACTTTTTTTGCCCACTCTCCAGGCTTTTGTGTGTGCCGGACTATCAATCCCCATCAACACCATAAGCTCTTTCACCTCCTCTTCAACTTTATCTCTGTCTTTAAGACCGATAATCCTCACATGCAAAGCACGTGTACGTCTTCGTTGTTCCTCTTCCAAAGTCATGTTAATGATTGTAGGTGTAGGGGTTGTTATCTCCTTACCTTTACCGTTCTTGGCGACCTCTATCCACTTCTCCGCTTCATCCATCTTCTTTTGAGTTTTGGTGATGACTTCCACCCATGAGGAAGTCTTTGCTTTGTGTTGCTTCTCTTCTTCCTTAATTGCCCATACTTGTTCCTTGATAACCTTGAGCTCTTCTATCATGGATGGCTGAATATCACCTTCTTCAAGTCCACCATTTTCCTTGGCCTCTGCAAGCTCCCTCTGAAGAGCTGAAATTATGCCTTTGAGCGTGTTGACTTCCCCGTGAAGGTCTTTGACTTCTGCTATGAGGTCCTCCTTCTCCTCTTTCCACCGCTTACCCTCATTGAATACCATTTGGAGAAAGTTGGCTTTCTCCTTCCACACCATCCCTCCATCTCTGCCTTCCATTCCTTCATCTCCTTTTCCACATTTGTTATCCTCTTGTTTGTGACCATAAAGGTCGCCTTCGTCGGGTTGCGCAAGGGGGAAGCCATGGAAGAAGCGAGAGAGAGAGAGAGAGAGAGAGAGAGAGAGAGAGAGAGAGAGAGAGAGAGAGAGAGAGAGAGAGAGAGAGAGAGTTATGTTGCTGCCTTGGGGGCCTGAGCAAGGGTGGGTGGGGAAAGGGGGCCGCAGACCCTAGCGGAGAGAGAGGTGGGCCAGCATATTGCCAGCAGTATTGTGCGGTGAACAGAGAGGGCGGCTACGAGAGAGAAAGCGGCGAACAGCGAACAGGGTAGCACAGGCGAGAGAGAGGGCAGCAGGTTCGACAGGTTCGAAGAGAACAGGGCAACGGGCGGCTGGGGGTGGCAGTAAGTTCGAACAGAAAGGGGGCGGCAAGCAGGACAAACAGCAGGCGGCGGCGAGCAAAGCGAGTAGGGCAGCGGACACAAACAGGGCAGGGGCGACGAGAGCGAGCAGGGCGGCGGACACAAACAGGGCGGCGAGACAGCAGCAGGCGGGAGGGGAGGCGGCGGACACAAACAGGGCGGCGGCGCGGCGAGAGCGAGCAGGGCGGCGGTAGGCGGAAGGGAAGGTGACGGACACAGAGAGAGAGAGAGAGAGAGAGAGAGAGAGAGAGAGAGAGAGAGAGAGAGAGGGACAGCAGAAGCGAAAAAAGGGAGAGAGGGGGGGCGTCGAGCAGGGGCAAATAGCGAGAGTGGCAGGGAGAGAGAGAGAGAGAGAGAAGAAACATTGCATGCTACAATATAATGCATGATTGAATCTAGTGAGTCGCTTAGCAACACTCTTTAAATAATATTATATTATAAAGGATTTATTTAAATAATGGTACTTTTAGCAACATAAATAGAGACACTCTTTACACAATATTATATTATAAATAATTCACTTAAATAATGGTGCTTTTAGCAACATAAATAGTGTCACTAAGTGACATCTATAGTGTCACTAGGAAGGGCGATATATGCAATATGTTGGATATGAAATTCTTATTGACACGGGCCCATAGTGCCACTTTCAGCAGCTACTGTTGTGCTAAGGCTCCTATAAGCTTATAGTAAGTGATGTATTTGGGATGCTTTCTACTAAGGGTAAGCTTAACCAACTAGTTGTTGTGGTCCTATATGATGTGTCATGTATTGGTTTCGCTAAAGGGCTTTGAAATATTGTTAGGCATTAAGGCATGCCTTGCCTCACTAACGTAGGATAGTACATGTACTTTAAATGGTGATACTAGTTTATATGAGTACTTTGGATGGTGATACTCGTTAAGATGTAACTATGGCAAGTACTTTGGATGGTGATACTAGTTATGATGTAACTATGGCATCTGCTTTGCACCTCCCATAACAGCACAAGCCAGGTGGGATGGTAAGGATGCATGAGAATGTGCGTTGGTCTATGGAAAGGAGAATTATTCCTTATATTCACTCATGTAAAATTACCAACAAACATGCTTGGAATGCACTTGTTGTGCATGTGCATAATGAGGTACAAGTGGCCTACTTATACCAACTTACACCAATACTTAGAGTTTAAGCATATGAATAAGGGGTATGTAATGGATGAGTCTGAGCATATGAATAATAGGTACTTAATGGATGAGTTTCTCACAAGGATCAAAGATCTTACAGATAACTTAGATTTATTAATGAGGCATATCAGGATAGTTCATTCATGTCTACGCTTCTTAGAGCTTTACTTGATTCATACTAGGGTTTTGCATCCACACTTTGGCTCATGATGATGAAAGGTAACCCCAATGTCCTTACATTTAATAAGTTAGTTGTAGTTCTCTTGTAAGAAGATAAATCTTGAAAAAATTAAACTAGTATGTGTGTGGGAGATTAAGCATTCATTTCTAGTTAAGAAGGTAAAGGCAAAGCCTATTCTTAGGACTGCTACAAGACAAACATAGAATCATCTCAGTATTTTGGCAAGGATGCCGAGAAAGGGGGTGATAAGCCTAAGAACAAAGGAAATTTAAATTGATTATTGTTAGAAGCCATGCTATTATATCATTGAATGCAAAAAAAGTATGGAGAGGGAGAAGAAGAAAAATTTAGACATGGCTGGCTAATGCATCAACACCAACTGGTGAAAAGAAGAAGTGAATAAACCATGCACATGATGGTTGGGAATTCATTATACATTGTAGTTTGACTCTTTTTTCCATAATGCATGCATATCAGTGATAGATCAACATGTTTGGTAATTTGATAGTGGTGCTAGCAAGAACATTACTTCTTAGCATGATTTATTTTCCTCCCTTAAGTCTACTCCTCAAGGAGTCATAGGAACATGTGCAAAAATCCTCATATCTAGTGAAAGGAGTTGGTAAATTTTGGCTTACACTACTACAAATGGTGGGACAATCACTCTCTTAGAAGTATTTTTTGTTCTAGGCATTAAAACTAACTTATTATTAGTCTTTGCCATTGCTAAGACTGAGGCAGGCCACGATGAGGTGTATAGTTCATGATCATGAAATGATGGAGACCATGGTTTTTGGTACTCTAATCCATGGTAGATTAGGCATGTATGAGAGATTGGCACATACTTCTTATTTATTTACTTTCACATGTACCTATGAGTGTCGTGGAGCTATGGCATGCCCTCTTTGGTCACTTGCATTTTATAGTTTGTTGTGACTTGAAAGGTAAGAGATGGTGTCAAAGTTTCTAAAGATTAATGCTCCTATGATAGGTGCATTTGGGCAAGATGCAACGAGCATCGCTCCCAAAAGATGAATCAATAATAAGGGATGGCTAGAAATCACAATTTATATGTGGTCCTATGAGGAGATCATCGATATGCGAAATATCTACTTTGTGAATTTATTGATGACTACTCCAAGCACACATGGGTGTATCCATTAAAAGAAAAGCAAAATGTTTTTAAATGCTTTTGATGTTTTTTTTGTATGGTTGAAAATGTGTTTACATGTAAACTTGGCACCCTTTGTATATATTAAGGAGGGGAGTATATGTCAAAAGAGTTTCATGCATATATGACTAAAAGAGGCATAAAACGTCAACACACATTACCGTGACACCTTACAAAATGGTGTGGATGAGAGGAAGAATATAACTCTCATGGAGATTGCACATTGCATGGTTAAAGGCTAGGATTCGCCTCATGTTTTTTGGTTTGAGATAGTTGTATGTGCCACTTAAGTGCTAAACAGATGCCCCACCAAGGCTTAAAGATAATTTACCCCTTATGAAGCTTCAAATAGTAAAAGCCTTCTATGGCTTATTTTTGTGTTTTTGGTTATCTTTCTTATGCTCTTGTGCGTGAGCACAACAATGTAGTAAGTTGAATGATAAGGGAGTAAAATGCATTTTTATGGGATTAGAAAGTAAAGGGTATAGACTCTACCATCAACCACAAGGAATATTTTATGTTATCTTTGTTGAGACAAGGTTTTTATGCAAAATGCAGCAAAATGTATACTTATATGAAATCTTTGATACACTCCTATCTTTGTACCTTGTCGGGAAACATATGTGGAGATGAATGCTCAACAAGGTGATGTAAATCAGATCAACTTAAATTTTAGTCCATAGATTAGGCTCAGCCTATTAATGAGTAAAGGACAACCATGTAGGTGTCCAAGAATATGCCAAAATGATTGGTGCAGAAATTACGAGACAACAAATATGCCTAGCCACCAACACGTGTAGGTTCTCATGATGGAGCTTATTATTTTATGGATCATGCTCTCATTGTTAGTATATGTGATGAATAGGAACCTATTTCCTTTGAGGAAGCACATGAAAATAATAATTAGATGCATGCCATGTAAGATGAGTACGACTAAATCCTAAAAAATGATACTTGATATTTGGAAGATTTATCTTATAAAGGCCATTGGTACAAAAAGGGTTCATAATCTTAAAGGATAATGATAGCATTGATTACTACTATAAGACAAGGCTTGTTTGAAAGGGGTTATGTTTAGGAGAAGGACATAGATTACTACTATAAGACAAGGCTTGTTTGAAAGGGGTTATGTTTAGGAGAAGGACATAGATTATGAAGAGACCTTTGCACCCATGTCTCACATGACTATAGTAAGGTGTATTATTAAATTGGCAGCACATCATGTTTGGAATCCATGTCTCACATGACTATAGTAAGGTGTATTATTAAATTGGCAGCACATCATGTTTGGAATGTATATCAATTGGATATCAAGAATTTCTTCTTGAATGATGATTTGCATGAGGAGGTTTATGTGTCTCAGACTTGTGGTATAGTTGAGAAGTCACAAGAGTCTAAAGTATGTAGATAAAGAAAAGTATTATATGGCCTTATAAGTAGGCTCCTAGAGCATGGTATGAGAAGATAAATGCATACTTGGTTTCATAGTTTTTGTAATAGTCCAACTGAAAGTACTCTCCATCTAAAGAGGAGAAAAGGTTATTTTTTTAGTCATCATTTTGTACATTAATGATATACTGTTCACAGCCCCTAAATGAGGAGAATATTTTATCGCTTTCAAGGTTAAATTACATGTGTCATTTGAGATGACAAATTTAGACTTATTGCATTATTATTTGGGCATATAGATTATGTAGCATGATGATGGGATTGCGATGTTGTAATTAAAGTCCATACATAGACTAATTACATGGTCTAGTCTTGAAGATTGTAATTTTGGGATTGTGATGTTGCAATTAAGGTACATACATAGACTAATTACATGGTCTGATCTTGAAGATTGTAATTCTATTTTTACACCAGTAGAGACAAATGTTAGGTTCAATCTCTAAGATGTAGGTGAACATTTCTTGTATTACTTTATCAAGCAATAGTACCAACAGAGCAGGTTATCATGTGCCTCATCTATGTATGTAATACATGAGGCCATACATTCATATTAGAGTCTCCCAACAATTGAGCAAGTTTATGCATAGTCCTAGAATTTGTAGCCATATTTGGTAGTGATATGTGTGAAGACACTAGGACCAATCAGGGTACTTTTTCCCTCTTTTACGAGGTTTTCCCCCGGTGCTAGAATATACCCATCTTGGGGTATACTTATCATCTTTATATAATACACATTCTGTATCTATCTATCATCTCATTATGTAATCCCTTGAGCTTCTCCACCTCTGCGTGTGTGTGCATTCCTGTAACCCTATTTCCAACATTTGGTAGCAGAGCATATGCTCCTTGCCCCCCTGAGCTATTGCTTACCCTTCACCCTAAGTTGCTGTCTGCTTGAATCGGAAGAAGGATCCCTTCTAGGAGAAGAAAGAATACCATGAAGTGTAAAGTACTTTGTGATGTAGTTTTTCGGTTAGAATTTTATTCCAGACGTGTTTTGGGGGCCATTTGCGTGGTTTTCAATTTCTTGTAGACATGTTCAAGGACCAAATTTGCACTGTTCTTCAATGGATTTTGGAGTAGTTTTGTCAGATCTACTATAGATGGGTGTGTAGATACATGAAAAAGCATCAACAAAAAGTCACCACATCGGATCTTGTCCATAGGCTACACTTTAGTGATATTGATCTCTACATCTTACAAGTTAAATTTCTACTCACTTTACTCTGCATCTCTTTCATACACCTTGCAGGTCTCCATAGTCAGTGGCTTATTAGAAACTACCTTGGTTGCATTAAAGAAGCACTCATTAGTTTGTAGGTTTCATGATTACTTGCCTGGGTATTATCAGAAATGGTAAACTTATGTATTTCAGCAGCAGCAGATGTTTTTCATTGAGGATAAGCTTGATGGGACCAACTACCCGTTATGGTCATATATGATGCAGCATGTATTGGTAGTAGCAAAAGGGCTATGGAATGTTGTGGTTATTAATGTCCTAGTTCCTTTGATGAGCATGATGCAGAAGACACATTTTTAGACACGGACATAGTTTTACT
This sequence comes from Cibotium barometz, assembly GCF_041138505.1. NCBI lineage: Eukaryota > Viridiplantae > Streptophyta > Polypodiopsida > Cyatheales > Cibotiaceae > Cibotium > Cibotium barometz. The sequence continues at coordinate 15,505,382 of NC_141103.1, read as the reverse complement.
TAGTGCATTACCATAGCATAACATACCTCCTACGCGTAGGCACATGCATTGCTTGCCTTCTCAATCAAGAGAAGTATCATTTCTCACATTCGGTCATACAAGACTGCTAAACATGCTTGGTCATACAAGACTGCTAAACATGCTTGGAATGCACTTAAGTCATTGTACTAGGTACGTAATGAAGCATGCTTGGTCATACAAGACTGCTAAACATGCTTGGAATGCACTTAAGTCATTGTACTAGGTACGTAATAAAGCATGTGTTGCTTATCTATGCAAGTAATTCGAGTCAGAGTATATGGATGAGGGAGACTCCATGGACAATTTTCTTACAAAAATCAAGGATTTTAAGGAGTAGTTGGCCAGTGTTGATAAAGTATATCCTGAAAGTTCATTGGTACCTACTAGGTTTTGCTTCTACGATCAAACTCATGTTGAAAGGCAATCAAATGCTTTAAATTTTAAGGAGTTGGTTTGTATGCTCTTGTAAGAAGAGCAATCCATGTAAAACAAATGTGTCATGTGTATAGGAAATCAGGTTTTTGCTGCTAGCCAACAAAGAGGCAAAGGTAAATCCTTTCCTTAGGGTAGTTACAAGCCAAAATTAGAGTCATTGGACGCTTATCTACACAAGTAATTCGAGTCAGAGCATATGGATGAGGGAGATTACATGGATAGTTTTCTTACAAAAATCAAGGATTTTAAGTAGTTGGCTAGTGTTGAAGTATATCCTGAAAGTTCATTGGTACCTTACAAAAATCAAGGATTTTAAGGAGTAGTTGGCTAGTGTTGATAAAGTATATCCTGAAAGTTCATTGGTACCTATTATCTTGAACACATTGCTAGACTCGTATTAAGGTTTTGCTTCTACCATCAGACTCATGTTGAAAGGCAATCTGAAAGGCAATCAAATGCCTTGAATTTTGAGAAGTTGGTCTCTGTGCTGTTGTAAGAAGAGAAATCCAGGTAAAACAAATGTGTCATGTGTATAGGAGATCAGGTTTTTGCCGCTAGCACAAAAAGGCAAAGGTAAATCCTTTCCTCAAGGTAGTTACAAGCTGAAATTAGAGTCATTGGATGCTTATCTATGCAAGTAATTCAAGTCATAGCATATGGATGAGGGAGACTCCATGGACAATTTTCTTACAAAACTCAAGGATTTTAAGGAGTAGTTGGCTAGTGTTGATAAAGTATATCCTGAAAGTTTATTGGTACCTATTATTTTGAATGCATTGCTAGACTCATATTAAGGTTTTTCTTCTATCATTAGACGCATGTTGAGAAAGGCAATACAAATGCCTTGAATTTTGGGAAGTTGGTTTCTATGCTTTCGTAAGAAGAGCAATCCAGGTAAAACAAATGTGTCATGTGTACATGAGATCAGGTTTTTGCTGCTAGCCAAATAAGAGACAAAGGTAAATCCTTTCCTTGGGGTAGTTACAAGCCAAAATTAGAGTCATCGGGCAATCCTATACACAAAGAAGGCAACAAGCCAAAGAAAAGGACAAATGTAACTATTGCAAGAAACCTGGTCACACTACATTAATGACTATAGGAAATGATAGGAGAAGGAGAAAAAGAAAGACTCAAGTACGGCTGTATAGCTAATACATCTCCATCTACTATAAAAAACAAAGAATATACAAACTATGCACATGATGATTGGGCTTTCATTGTGCAATGTAGTTATGACCCTTTATATAAGGATGTATGCATGGCTGTTATATATGTACATTTCTGGTATTTTGACAGTGGTGCTAGTAAGCACATTACTTCTCATCTCGCAGTTTGTTCTCATCACTTGAATTTGCTCTATAGGAAACCACTGTAACATGTGCAAACAACTCCTCATATCATGTAAAGGTGTTAGTAAAATTGTTATGAAAGATGCTGATTTAAAGTTGTCTTCTACTAACTCTCCCTATCGCATCAAACTTGCTGATAATACTAGGGTGAAAACCTTAGGGATTGTCAGGAATTTGGGAGTGGATGTATGTGGTATTTTTATGCCTACAACTTTCCAGGTCATTCCTACAAAGCCTGATGCTAGGGCTTACCCATTGATATTGGGTAGGCCATGGCTTCGCCAAGTGAAGGCAATTCAAAAGTGGGAGACATGTGATCTTATTCTACAAGGTGAGAATAAGAAGGTCCACTATAACATCAAGAGTCATCGCAAGAAAGTGGTAAGAGATGAACCTTCAACTTTCGAAAGTTCAGAGTCAGAGTCATCCGATGAAGAGGAGACAAGTGGTAGCTCCGAGGATTCCATCTCAGAAGGAGAGGTGGAGGGAGTTGCATTTGGTCTTTCCCTGGGAAGGGATCAAGGGGATGCTGAAGACAATGGAGCCTTGGAAGGGAAAGCTTCTTCAACCATGTTCAAGAAAGGAGATGTGGACCTCACTAGTCTTCACCAACAGAATGAGCTTCTTCTTGATGAGTCCATAGCAGGTACTAAAAGGGAGAATTACTTAAAAATATTGGATGGATTTCCTAACCTTTTTGCAAATAGCTACTCACAAGTACGCCAAGTTACCCTAGTAGAGTACAAGATTGATCTCAAGCCCCAAAGTAAGCCAGTGGTACAACGGCTAAGGCATTTGGGAGTAGTGCAAGCGGAGGTGCTTAAGAATGAGGTAACTAATTTGCTTGAAGCTAGATTTATTTTTCCAGTAGAGAATTCAGAGTGGATTTCTCCAGTTGTAGTCACTCCCAAAAAGGGTGGAAATGGCGTGTGTGTGTGGACTTTCGCCCTCTGAATGCATGCACAAAGAGAGGGATTATTATCCTCCACCCTTTCAGGATGAGATTTTGGATCAAGTTGCAGGTCATGAGTTGTATTCAGTGTGTGATGGATACTTTGGATACTTTCAAATCTGGATTTGTGAAGAAGATCAAGGGAAAACCTCATTTATCACCCCTTGGGGAGTGTATGCTATAGGGTGATGCCATTTGGCTTGTGACTAATGCACCAGCAACTTTTCAACGCTTCATGAGTCAGGTATTTACACCTTACTTGGGAAAGTTTATAAGGGTCTTTTTGGATGATTTTTGCATTTATTCAAGCCGCATGGATCACTTGGAAAAGTTGAGGTTGGCCTTGCAAAGTATTGATTATGCAAAAGGGTGTCTTAATCCTGGAAAATGCCGCTTAGCACGAAGGAAGGTGGTTCTCTTGGGACATGTTATCTCAGAAGAAGGCATAGAGATGGATCCTGAGAAGGTGCAGGCAATTGTAGCCCTCCCATCACCTACCAATGTAAGGGAGGTAAGGAGGATTTTGGGTAAAACAAAGTATTACCAACACTTTGTTGACATATTCTCTGAGAAGATGTATCCTATAAATCTGTTGACAAAGAAGAATGTTTCTTTCCAATGGGGGCCCGATCAAATTCAATCTTTTTGTTTGCTCAAGGAGTGCATGAGTCAAAGTCCAAATGTGCAGCCTCCTAGGTGGGGGGAGGACTTTTATGTGAGCCCAAGTGTCTCATCACATTCAATGGGTGCTATAATATTGCAAAAGGGAGAGCACGGGCGTATGCAACCAATGTATTATGCAAGCCGACAACTCACTGATGCCAAGGAGTGGTATGGTGAAATGGAGAAAGGTGGTTTGTCTCTTGTTTTTGCAGTAAAGAAGTTCAGGTCATACTTGTTACCTCGCCCTTTTTTCTTCCTCACATCTCAACCTTCTTTACAATTCTTGGTCCGCAAACCCAATCCTACAAGAGGGAAGTTTGCAAAGTGGATTTGTGAGCTTCAAGAATTCTCTTTCACTTTTATTACAGAAAACACCACTAGGGCCTCTCTTGCAAATTTGCTTACAAGGAAGGAAGAGGAAGAAGGAACAACAAAGGAAGAAGTATATGAAGATTTGGAGACACCACCAACTGCTTTCATTATGCATTTTGATGGAGCCTTTAGCCCTTCCAGGCAATGTGGGGCTGGGGGGATAGTTTTATTTGATCCAAGAGGAAAAGAGGTATGATGGCCGTGTGGAGAAACGGCGAGATAAGAAGCTTCTTCGATGCTGGGAAAGCCCCTTCAGGATAAAGCAAAAGTTCAAAAATAACACCTATCTTCTAGAGGATGCAAGTGGCCACGGGATTCCCGGACGTGCCAATGAGTACCGGCTAAAGATATTTTACCCTTTAGCACCATGGCTAGCAGATCCCCAAGACAAGCATGGAGGATCTGCTGGGGGGGGAAGATGTGACATGAAAAATTAATATCTTTCATTTTTGATGTGACCCTTCTTGCCACAATAATAGCATTCCACATCTTTCTTTGTGCGAGACTTGCTCCCAGATTTCCCTCTCTCATGGGATGCCCCCCTTGACTAAGATCTGCCTCTCTTACAGTGAGTGCACTAGAGCCTTTCTTACAGTGAGTGCACTAGAGCCTTTAGTGCTAGCCATATTCTTCCTATTGACCTCCTTAGTGAGCAAGCTGCTCTCTACATCTGCACAAGTCAGACCACCTGCAGGTGCCGAATTGCTTATGGCTGTCTTAAAAGTCTCCCAACTTTCAAGCAAAGTGACAAGCAGAAACATTGCTTTCACTGAATCATCAAATGCAATCTTTTGTTCAGACAATTGGCTGAAAATAGTGTTAAACTCATTCAAATGGTTGGACATAGATTTCCCCTCTTCCATGCGAAGATCAATGAGCTTCTTCAACCAATACACCTGAGACGCAACACTTTGCTTCTCATAAAGATCACGTAGTTTTTGCCATACACCGTAAGCACCACCTGTAGTATCCTTGACATTGAAATACACTGACTTGTAGAGTGTAAGCATAATAGTAGAGCATGCAACCTCATCCATTTCCTGCCAATCATCAGCATCCATATCTTCAAGCTTCACACCTTTGCATTTGTGACAGGTTTAACATGCTTCTTTTGCACCAAAACATTGTAGATCTGCTCTTTCTTGTAAGAGAAGTTTGTACCATCCAACTTCTCAATATTAAAGAGTGCATTCTCAGATGACATAGCCATCACAACAACTTTAGATGCAAACCAAGAAGCAATCCAAAATGCCAACCGTAGTGGCCAACCAAAGTGCTGAAATTCTACTGCCTGCAGCAACTTTTCCCTGTTTTTGATAGCAAATATCTTTTGAATTGTAACTCCGAGCAAATACTATAAAAAGCAAAGTTGTAGGCAATTGATAGCTCTATAATTGTTCAGTTGAATGCAGATCCCAAATCTTGACAGATTTGATGCTATGCACCTTTGAAAAACAGCCTACTACTCATTTACAACAACTTCTCGCTATTTTGTACGCATCATATCTTCCAGATCTCTGATTGATATGCTTCCAAAAGCAAAGTTGTAGTCTGTCTAGAAATCTAAAACTTCTTAGTTCAACTCAGAGACCAATTCCTTAAATTCTCTGATATTCATGCTGAAAAACAGCCACCTGCACACTTTTTACTGTTGTCACAAGACTGCAAACTGTCAATTCAACTATTCAACAAGACTCAAAGTACAGCTTTGTCACCATCACTAGCAAGACATATCATTACTCGGCATATGTTGGCACCAACATCCAACCACCAAGGCATCCAAGCATCATCCAACCACCAAGGCATCCAAGCATCATCCAACCGGGCATTAAAACACCTCTGGCAATATGCATTCAACCACACAACTATAGTTTCTGCTTACTAGACAAGAGGGGAGCCGAGCTCCATGCCGAGGGTAAGAATGGCTAAGGAGACGACACTTGTATTCATGAGTGCAAGGGAGCTTGATAAAGAATGTCCGATGAAGACACACTCTTCGACAATGCCATCAACAAATAAAGTCTTGCAACAAGTCATTTTTGCTTCTGGAGAGATAATACAGGTCGTTTTTGCTTCTAGAGAGATAATACAGGTCCTCCCCCACTCTTGAGCTAAGCTGCTCTAAAACTCTCTACACGGGCTTACTCTAGCCCCAACAAAACTTGCGCATACAACTAGCCGCTCACAACAGCTCGCACATAACCTGTATGAAAGGAGCACAAAGAGAGCTAAAAAAATTGCAGTTCCTAAACCATAGCTCAGATGGCGATTTTGATTGCACGAATGGCTCTGAAAGGGGGGTAAAACTGCAAGACACCTGCCGGAAATGCTCCTAGAATTCCAAATCTCCCGATGCCAAGCTTAGAAAGTGATCCATACTCTGAAATCTGTGCGCGCGCGAAAGCGATAAGCAAAATCTAGAAAGGCAGTTTCTTGAATCCCAATGCCAAGCTCTGATACCAGTTGATGGAAGCGAGGACGCAATGGAGAGAGCGATCGCGAGAGAAAGAGAGAGACACATGATATCGTGGGTGCTACTGGTGCAATGGTCACCACACCCTTATTCTCTATGTATCCACAAATAAAGAATAACCATGGTACAAGTGCATTGGTTAGGCCATTGGCCTTTACCCCAACAGGTACGCCTGTGGCTAAGGTTAGTACGTAGCCGCTCATCCTCCCACACTCGTCACTACACCGAGGTGATTGCTCTAATCCAACGTGTGATGCAAGCTCTCTCACAAAAATTGTGTGGGATCTTTGCAAAAGAGAATCGCGTTGGTGGCCTAATCACTCAAGCAAGAGAGAGAGAGAGAGAGAGAGAGAGAGAGAGAGAGAGAGAGAGAGAGAGAGAGAGAGAGAGAGAGAGGAAGCAAGAGGGAAGCATGAGAGAATAAGTGATTAGCACTAATCACTCCCAAACCCTAGCCCTAAGCACACCACACATTCTAGATTAGAGTTGCAAGAGAGAGGGAGAGAGAGAACACTCCACTTCTATTGCACAAATGGGAGAATGAGTTACAAACAAGAGAAATTGGCTTTTATAGTTCCAAGCCTTTTCCCACTAGGCCACCCAAAACATAGTTACAAGGCTTTTCTCTATGGTTTGTCCAGCTAACCAAGATCCTCTTATCTGTCCATCAAAGCTCAATACTTGGGAGCATCTTTAGGGCATTTCCATCACATCAAATGACGGGATTTACAATATATAGTGCTGGTGCCCATTACATAATATGCAGACATAGTTGTCGTAGGAATATGTTAACCAATATGTGGTTAACACAACTCCTGTGCCAGTCTCTCACTCGTCGCCGCGCAGATGTAGGACCCTACGTGACAATTAACCACCATTAATTTTTAAAATATAAAAAGTAGATATAAAGATGTAAACAAACAACTCTGAAAAATCTAAAGAAGCAATAAATATGTATAAATACCTCGACATCTATCGGCATTAATCGTGAAACAAACGCACCACATGCTAAATTCTCTCAGTGGTACTACGCACGTCAATACCCACATGAGCGCCTAGTGCCTCAATAGTAGACAACGGTACAAATAAAGGATCTACTATGCGAAGGGCTAGTGGAGACCGCCTCCCTTGCTCTTGGAGACGACCTCGACCAACACCATCCAAGCCGATGGCTTTGTGTAGTCAACCTACTCCCCTGAGAAAAACTCTGCATATAACTGCTTTGCAAAGTAGATGAGGATCTGGTGGTTGTTCGACATCCTCCCATATGCGGCAATATACGACTATAGATATGTGCCACGATACAAGGATGTGAACACCGCGAAATAGTAAGGGGCTTGTTAAATTTGCAGCAATGTGATGAGCTATGGTGGATCAAATGCTAGAATCAACATCATTAACAAAGACATTAGATGATAATTAAGACGTGATTAGTGAGTAATTAACTGATAGCTTAATTAAGATGTGATTAGTGAGTAATTAATTGATAGCTTAATTAAGATGTGATTAGTGAGTAATTAATTGATAGCTTAATGTAGGCATGGATAATCAAAAACCAGCAAATTCTCATTAGGCCAATGCCTCAATTTATAGAGTTTACATCCAAGCATCCAATCCCACTGATTTCTCCTTGATTCACTCCACCTCTTTTGCTTGATTCTCTCCACCTCTTCCCAGAATATCTCCACACCTCCTAAATCTCTTCATGCTACCCTTTATTCTCTCCTAATAGATACTTCTCACCTTTTCACAGGTTCTCACATTTACAAATTCTCTTTTACAGCCTCTTGCTAAGGGTTTGTTCCCGCACACACCCTAGTTTCTTGTATATTTCAACACCTCCCCTCAAGTGAATACTCCTAGCACACCTGGACCCTTTACCAAGTTTCCCTCTTACTTGATAGTCCGCGAAACCAGTGCCTCAAGTCCCTAAACTCATAGTCCTTGACACACACTCTCTCTCTATGTGTCCAAGGCTACTACAAGTGCCCATGACCTTGACTAAATGCTCACACATACATCTACCACATGGCCTACATCATCAGTGGCTAAGAGGTGGTTTTACTCTGTTGGGGCAGGTTACATTGGGTTGTGGGGTTTCTCTCTCTCTCTCTCTCTCTCTCTCTCTCTCTCTGAGATTTTCACATGGCTCCTCACTTCTTGGAGCCTCACATCTTCTCTTGTCTTCAGTCTTCTTGTCGTGGTGGCAGCTTCTCTTCACACGTCCATGTCTTCCTCTTCTTTCAGTCTTCTTGTCGTGGTGGCAGCTTCTCTTCATGCGTCCATGTCTTCCTCTTCTTTCAGTCTTCTTGTTGTGGCAGCTTCTCTTCACGCGTCCATGTCTTCCTTCAATGCGTCCTTTAGCTCTTCTGCTCGATGTTGATCCTCCTCTTGGAAAGAGATGTTCTTCTTCTTTCATCACACTGGGGCCACGAGCTTGTCCGTCAGTTCTTGCTCCATATGAGCAACATGTTTTAATGTATTGTTGACAATTCTTTTGGGCTTTTGATGTTTATCTTGTGTCATTATGCAATGCAAACCCAAATCTATGTGGGAGGTCTTACCTCTTGCCTTATTCTAGACAAGGGCACTGTGTGATCCCATTTTTACAATGATGTAATCACCCATGTATGCCCAATACATAATGCATATAGCATTCATGTATTGGACACATTCCCAAATGCAACTCTAAATGTGAATAATCTTGAATTTGAGTGTGATTTGCAGGCATTAACTAAGGGTTTAATGCAAGATGATGATTACCATAAATTTATCAGCATAATTTTACCAAAAATTACATTAAATCAAGGGTAACAAATTTGTACGGAATGGTTGGAGTATCAAACCATCTCCCAATTGAAATTTGAAGTTATAGGGATCTGTATCAGATACCTAATGGTTAATTTAAACCCTCAATTGCACCAAAATATAGTGATTAGTACTGATTAATCACTACTTAACAAATTAATCCTCCATTTTGTGTGCAAAAAATAGAGTATGTGGGGAGTCCAGATCTGAGGCCTTAGAGTTCAAATGAGCTGAAATCCTTTCAAGGCCATCAATAGCAATTAGTCTAGTAGAGGATTAAGCCAAGAAACACAAGATTTGACTGAATGCTTAATCTCGATTTTACCAAAGTCAAGAAACACAAGATTTGACTAAACATTGAATGCTTAATCTCGGTTTTACCAATCACTTGCAGATTTGATGAAGAGCTTGGATCTCACTGTAGACTTGATCAAATCCAAATCTATCTTCACCAGCTTGTAGAGCACCCTTGAAAACCCCTAGGGCCAAGAGGAATTAGATCCATTCCATCTGGTGTAGACAAGATCTCATTTTTTTCTCAAAAAAAAGGTGCTTACAAATTCGTGATTTTTAGCAGCTTGCGTTTGCAGTTTGCTTGTTTCTCTTGATGGGCTGAAGCACAAGGCTTGTGGCTATGTATGGCTAAAGTGGTCTGGGCCAATTTTATGTATGAAGGGAGAGAGAGCTCCTCCACTAGCTGGGGGTGTAGAGACTACTTGAAAAAGAGGTTAAAAACTTAATTATCTATTAATCCTAATTAGCTAAGTGATTAGCAAGATAATGGGCCCATAAGATTGATGGATTCTAGGCTAGGCTTTGATACCATGTTAAATTTGCACCAATGTGATGAGCTATGGTGGATCAAATGCTAGAATCAACATCATTAACAAAGAGATTAGATGATAATTAAGATGTGATTAGATAGCTTAATGTAGGCATGGATAATCAAAAACCAACGAATTCTCATTAGGCCAATGCCTCAATTTATAGAGTTTATATCCAAGCATTCAATCCCACTGATTTCTCCTTGATTCACTCCACCTCTTTTGCTTGATTCTCTCCACCTCTTCCCAGAATATCTCCACACCTCCTAAATCTCCTCATCCTACCCTTTATTCTCTCCCAGTAGATACTTCTCACCTTTTCACAGGTTCTCTCACATTTACAGATTCTCTTTTATAGCCTCTTGCTAAGGGCTTGTTCCCACACACACCCTATTCACTTGTATATTTCAACAGGGCTTCCCTGCCCCCCCAAGCCACATCCCATGGCTATTAAGAAAAAGGTCCAAGTATGCTCCATCTCTAATAGGACCAAGCTTATACACTTGATGATATATCAAGCCATGTGATATACTAAAGCAATACGGTGATGTGCTATCCACTCATCTACATAAATAACATCGTGAAGGCTATGAAGGGATGAAAGAATCGCCTCCAAGTCTGACATGATATGTAAACTAGATGGTGTGTCTCTAGCACTCCTACACGGATAGCTGCTAACTCACGGTCTATCTCTGGTTGGCTTGCCCGTTTGTGTTAGGCTTAGGGTCTAACATAGAGTCATGCGAGGAGGGCCACTCGTCTATTATATGGACCTCATCGTGAAAGGTCCAATGCTTAGTGCTAAGAAAATACAAATCTAGAAGCTCTAAAACACCACTAATGTTGAATTCAAAGCCCACTAATTGCACTTCAATCCAAGAGAGAAACGAGAGTGAAACAATGAAAATGACATGAGAGAATGAGGGGGGAAAAAACTTAGCGGTTTTATAATCTCGATCGACGTTAGGTGGCGTACATTTTAGGGTTTGCAAGATGAATGGCCCCGATGTATGCATGGGTTTAGTGTTTGTGAAACAAATAGCCTTGATGTACGCTTGATTCTAGGGTTGGTCTAATAAACAGCTTTGATTTGTCGAAAGTATCTCGATTGAGATACGTGGACGGCTTCAATTCAAACTACATATCATCTCGATCGAGAGATCTAGCCAACAGCTAGAATCGTATCTCGATATCGAGATAAATTAACAAATCGGATTATAACACCTCATCTTGATCGAGATATATTTACGGCTTAGATTGCATCTTAGTGTCTCGATCAAGATATATGAACGGACGAGATCACATCCGATGATCAAGGTACGTCAATGGTTGAGATCACATTTCCATATCTCGTTGGAGATATGTGGATGATAGAGATGGCATCACTTATTATGCTAAATGTACATCCAAGTGGGCAAGTCGAGTGGGATCCATTATGGCATTGACATGGATCCCAATGGCCTACATATTTCGATCGAGATAGCAAGGTGGCGGTGACGTGTTTTAGTGACATGGATGGTGATAACCCTTCTGAACATATTGGCGTGGTGGTTGTTGGTATCTCGATTGAGATATGGGGCTTGGGGGACACGTGTCAAGTTATTAATATTGATGGTGATATCTTCATCAAGATACCCCACCCAAGAGTTTCACTCATTGCGTCGATGTCCTATTTTCAGTGAGAGTGAACGAAAGTGAGTACCCTCACCTGATTATGCAATAATTTTATGTGAGAAAGTGCTAATCATGGGTGAATATATGAAAAAAATGTTTAATTAAAGTAAGAAAAGGTAAATTTTCATCTATTTTATGTGAAAATAGCTCTTCTTGGGTAGTTTCTTCCCTTCCAAGCCGAACTAGGCTTGGTAACCTAGGTTAGGTAATGTACCAAACCTAGGTGGAGACCCCCTAAGGTGGCCATGCATGTGGCCATGTGTCTAATATGTCACCTACACATGGCATGTATTCCACCTCAACGTGCCATCTCAATGTGCCACTTCATTATGTCACCTTTGATGACATGGCATGTCACTTCACTATGCCACATCATCAAATTGATGACATAGCATGCCACCTCATTAATGACATGGCACGCAACCTCATTAAATGCCATGTCACATGCATTAACACATCATCAAGGAGGGAGAGCTACCACACCTCACTCAAATTACCACATCATTAGTCTATGTCATCAAAACATCCACCGTGGATATATCATCACATCATCTTGAGTTGGTGCCACTTGTCACATACATGTAAAACCTTAGCTTGATAAGCCTTTGAGTAAATGCACTTGAAAGTTTGTGAAATGTATAAAAAGGGTAATGAGCTCAAGGAACCCACCACGAGTCACTCTAGCTACATTTAGGGCATGTGATTCTTTATTCATATGTGTGAAGCCTTAGCACTAGCTATATAATAAACATGAAGCCTTTATTAAAGATTAGAGTATTCTCATCTTAGTGTATTCTTACTTTTGCAAAAAAGTGAAGCTTTCCGTACCAGTGAGAATAGTGAGAAGCTTTGGTCACCCTTCAAGCTTGTGAAGCTCGTTGTCCACTCTAAACACACCCAAGGTAAACTCATATTCTATGCATTGCTAAGCTTCTTATGCATTCAATAGATTAAGACATGTTTAGAATGATTAATTATTTCTCTCATAAATTTGGCTTATTTAATTTTCTCTGATTTTTCCATAAAGGCTAAAAATTATTTTCTCCTAATCCCCTTGTTTAATTAGTGTGCTAAGCTTACAAATGCATTGTTTAACCTCACAAATGTTTTGTGAAAATTACTAATACAAGCTAGTAAGCCCATGATGGTGATTTTGGAAAATGCAATGTAAGCCTTGAGAATTGGGTTGAAGCTTCCAAAAGAGGCTAATTTTTAGAAATTTCAAATTTGTTTGATTAATCCGTAATCACTTAACTAAGTGGTATTTACTTATGTTTAGCTTTCTTGAGATGAATCTGAGCCTTGTACCCAATTAGTAGAAGTAGACCTTGAATCTTTTCCTTCTTAAAACACAAATGAATCATGTAATCTCTCCTAATTAAGATGACTAATCCATTAAGCTAATCTCATAACCCTTAATGCTTAAGACACGGCTTATGTGATCACTTGGGAAGAGGACAAGGGGTTGTATGGCTACCTAATCTCATAACCCTTTATGCGTAAGACAAGTCTTATGTTCATGATCACTTGGGAAGAGGACAAGGGGTTGTATGGCTACCTAATCTCATAACCCTTTATGCTTAAGACAAGGGTTATGTGATCACTTGTTGGGAAGAGGACAAGGGGTTGTATGGCTACCTAATCTCATAACCCTTTATGCTTAAGACAAGGCTTATGTGATCACTTAGGGAAGAGGTCAAGGGATTGTATGGCTACCTAAGCATAGGAGTAATTCTTTTGTTTAATCCATGGTCTTCACAAAAAGGATTATCATAAAGAGTTATTATTTATGTTCAAGTAATATGTTACGTGTAAGCATTTGATTTAGCACTTGAATCGGTGTTCACCGATTTGAAAGAACACTTGAGCACTTGAGCCTTGCAAGATAGAGAGAAGAAAGAGGAAGAATGCAAGGGTCTTACCGGCTTGCACCTTTAGCCACTCTTAGTAGAGCAACCCTCACTTGTGGAGAGGGTTGCTCAACCTTGCCTCCCTTGTTGTCACTTACAAGGGAGCTTACCAAATGGATAGGGAGCAAAGAGGGAGAAAGCTATGGAAAGCTTAACCTCTCTACTTTGATACCTCAGTTGAGTGAGAGCATAGGAGGGAAGGAGGGAGGGAGAAGAGAACTTGCATCAACACACCATCACTTTGATACCTCAGTTGAGTGAGAGCATAGGAGGGAAGGAGGGAGGGAGAAGAGAACTTGCATCAACACACCATCACTCACCCCTCACTCACCCACACAATCCTTAAGCATGCATGCAACAAAGAAGAGAAAGCATACAAGCAAACTCTTAGTAGAGCAACCCTCTCTAGTGGAGGACTAGGGTCTTCAAACCTTGCCTCCCTTGTTATTACTACAAGGAAGATTAGCAAATGGATCGGGAGAAGAGAGAGAGAGTGTTATGGAAAGCTCAACCTCTACTTCGATGCCTCGATGTGAGAGCATGGGAGAGAAGGAGGGAAGGAGAAGAGAACTTGCATCAACACACCATCAGTCACACACACAATCCTTAAGTAGGCAACAAAGAAGAGAAAGCATAAAGAATAAACTTTGATCATCATAAGAACAAGAAACTCAAAACTCAATTGTGAGAATAAGATCATGTGTTCTATCATTGGTCAAATTGTTGAGCGAAGAGAGAGAGTGATATGGAAAGCTCAACCTCTACTTCGATGCCTCGATGAGAGCATGGGAGGGAGAAGAGAACTTACATTAACACCCCATCACTCACACACACAATCCTTATGCTGCAGGAAATAAAGAAGAGAAAGCATACATATAAACTTTAGTCACAAGAACAAGAAACTCTAAACTCAATTTTGAGAATAGGATTATGTGTTTTCTTATTGGTCAAATTGTCTTATATACAAGATTCATATGTATAATGCTCGGCCATAACGCAAGTAATGTTCAGCGGCCCAAAAGCTAGTCTAGGCTAATTTTCTACTTTAACCATACATTACCCAAGTCATAAGCTTGATTTGACTATCTTTCGGCATTACACAAGTCGTAAACTTAGAGATTTTCCATAATCATTTTATATGAAGTGCATTGCACAGTACAAAAAAGTATGGCTTGAAGGTGTTGCCATGCATTCAAAGTAATGTTAGCCAACGTGGTTAATATGTCCCCCTCCCAAATCGCGGTTCTGTCCTTGGAATCGGTAGTGAAGCTCAATGGGAGGCTAATGGTAGAAGCCATTGAAGTTCCAATAGAAGTCGAAGCGAGACTTCATGTATGTACTAGGTGGTGCTGTGGAAGGCCTTGTAGGATGTCCGAAAGGCAGTTTCGAACATATATTCGAATGTAAGCATTCTCTAGACTTGCATATATTGTACTCACCTATATTAGCCAAGTATCTCTAGTAAAGGGTTGGGCCTCAAATGCTCAATTGGGAAATAAATTAGGCTAACTCTAAGGTACTTAGGAGTGTAGAAGTACTCTTTCCACAATACTTAGCTTGGAGAAGGTAGGGTCATCACACCACACAAGTTGTTCACCCCCATGAGTTCATGTGTGATTGAGGTAGCTCTAGCATGTAGTCTATTATATCCTCCTTTGTCCCTCTTACGAGATGAGCTCTTGCCCACTAGTTGAACTTCTCTTCCAAATAAACTTTGATTAGGCAAATGTCAAGGCAATCAGTGATCTTATTGATATCTAGGATGGGGTCTAAGTGCTTCCTCTATTCCAAGATCTTGATGTCTATATCAATATCAATGCCATCAAGAAAGTCTCGTTAATTGAATGGGTGGTTAGGGGGGTTCATCTATAATTTCTCTCCGATGGGGGGTGCTAGGATTTCACCTTTAAGACTCCCAGAGAAATGATCCCAAAGACAACGTACTACAAGGTAGGGGGTCCATTTCGAAAATGCCCTAAAGATATATGTGGTGTGGGTGGTTCGAGAGATTAAAAAAAGGGGATATATGCATTAGAGAGGTAGGGGGTGTAATCCTGGGTAGAGTGGTAAGTGGCGAGGTGGAGGTGAAAAGAGGCAAAAAGAAGAAAAAGACATCATTGACCTACTTACAGATTTCCAAGACTGCTTCATTTGGAAATACATTGACATGAAGGGTGTACCTTTGGAGGTGGTCAAACACATATTCCCATTATTTAAGGAGCAAAACAAGGCCTAGGAATGAATCCAAAATACTTAAGAATGGTCAAGGACAAAATTGACAAACTCATCAAAGTTGGATTTATTTATGAGATAGAGGACATAGAATGGCTATCCCTAATAGTCAAAGTGCCTAAGAAAAATGGAAAGATTCGAGTTATGTTAACCTCAAAAAGGTTAATATAGCTTTAGTAATAGACCATTGTCTGGAACACGTAGTGGGAAAGGAGGCTTATAGCTTCCTTGACAGGTTCTTGGGTTATAACCAAGTGGAGATAGACTCAAATGATTAACATAAGACTATATTTACCATGGAATGGGGCACTTATGCATGTAGAGTTATGCCATTTGGCCTATCCAATCACCCCATGCACTTTTCCAAAGGCTTATGTGTTCCTTGAAGTTTTCATGTGGATAACCTTTGAGTCAAGTCCAAATGGAAAGCTCATCTCTGGTGCCTAGGCAAGGTACTTGAAAAATGCAGACTATACAAGATATCCTTGAGCCCACTTAAATACAAGTTTTGGTTAAGACATCAATAATAGTAGGCCACATAGTTTCCCAAAATGGTATTTCTATGATGATAGCAAGGTGAAGCTCATTCTTGAGCTTCCACCACCCACAAACTTCAAGGATTTCCATTTACGGGACATGTCAAATACTACAAAAGATTTATAATCTTGTATGCCAACATAGGAAGGCCCTTGTACAAAGTAGTTATTGTCTTTGAGTGGAAAAAGGAGTGTCAAAAAGCCTATGACACTCTCAAGAAAGCCTTAGCCAAGTGCGCCAATACTAAGATCTCTCAACTAGGATATTATCTTCCATGTACAGGATACATTATCTTTTGCAATTGGCTGACATAGCAAGACCCTTGTATAGGATACATTATCTTTTGCAATTAGCTGACATAGCAAGACCCTTGTACAGACTACTTGTCATCTTTAAGTGGGTAGAGGAGTGTCAAAAGTCCTATGACACTCTTAAGAAAGCTTTAGTAAGCACACCAATCCTAAGATCTCCCAACTGGGATATCACCTTCCACGTGCACACATTGATGCCCTTTTGTAATTGGCTACGTATTGGCACAACCAAGAGAGCATAATATGGATTTCTTTGTTGCTTTGCCAACCACCAATGTAGAATAGAACTACACCAATGTAGAATAGAACTACACCACCATAGAAAAGGAAGGACTCTCAATATTCTATGCCATAAAGAGATACCACCATTATCTTTTGGTGAACAAATTCATGTTTTTCGTCGACCATCAAGCACTTCTTTACTTGGTCAACAAACCTTTATGGGAAGGATAACTAGATGGCTTTTGATCTTGCTAGAGTTTAATTTCAATATGATTATGCAGAAGGCACCACATCATGTACATGCTGATGCACATCCCTAATGGAAAACCATGAGTCAAAGTGGAGGATAAACTACCGCATGCTCCACTATTCAAGCTCTGTATCATTCTATAATGGGCTGAAGCGATCATCCATTATTTCACCAACGGTCTTTCCCAAGAGAGACCACTTAATACAAACAAAGCACGACGCCTTATTAAAAAGTAGGCCCCTACTAGTTGATTAGTAAAGCAATTCTATAAGCTAGGACAAGTTAGAGTCATGAGGCAATGTCCTCAAGAATTCGAATATGTCGATGTCCTTAAGCAAGCCCACTTCGGTGTGGCTAGTGGACATTGCTTGGCAGACACACAACTGCAAAGAAAGTTTTATTAGTAGGCTTGTGGTGGCCTACCTTATTTGGAGATGCAACAAAGATCATAAAAGGCTGCGATAAATGTCTGCAATTTGCTAGCGTTTATAATTATGATAGAATGCCCTTTGCACCCCCTGTAGTTTCCCTGTAGACATTTGAGATATGGGGTATTGACTTTTTCGGACCAATTAGTCTACCTACTTGAGGTACTCAACAATTTACCTTTATTACTATACGGACTACTATATCAAATGCATTGAGGCCTATGCTACCATAAAGCATAATAGGGTAACAACCAAACTCCTTTATGATTGGGTGTCCACTTGAACTACCAGTGTGATAGAGGGACTTACTTTATTAATGATGTGATTAAGTTCCTATAGAGTGAATTCATGGTAGTAAATCGTAAATCCTCACCCTATAACCCTTAAGACAATGGCCATGCTACTGAAAAAAAACACCAACAAGATTATCTGTGCTATCTTGACTAAGATAGTTAAAGCCTCACATAATGATCGGGAATAGAAGTTATCATCTACTCTTTTGGGCTTACAAAACTGCTTATAAAGTGGTCATCCACACCACACCTTTCAACTTGACATACGAAACAAATGTCATCATGCCCATGGAATTCTTAGTACCAAGCTTAAGAATTACCATCAAGAAGAAGTTAATAGGAAATATCATGACCAATCAATTGTTTGAGCTTGAATGCTTACAAAATGATCATCTGAAAAGTTGTAGCACAAGCAATGGTTTGATAAAAAGCTCAAGGGTAAAGAAATCAAAGACGGGGACATGGTTCTTATGTACAACACAAAGAACCAAAAGCACAAGATAAAGTACAAGGGAATGTGACCATTCCTAGGAGGCAAATGAACTCACACCTCAAGGATCCACACACATCGAAACATTTGACGGTGTGGAGATAAAAGGATTCCTCAATTCTACAGTAACTATTCTGATGACAGATGAGGAGCCCATAACTTGCAAACCCTCAACACCAAATAACCATTCTCAAATCAAAGAAGTGCTAAAGCGAATCGAGCTTCCAAAGGTAACCCATACACCAACCATGCCACTCAAAAAGGTAACCTATACACCAACCAATCGAGCTTCCAAAGGTAACCCATACACCAACCATGCCACTCAAAAAGAGGCCCATCTTTTACTTGGCTACCACCGCAAGGGTAAGTAACCAAGTTCCATCAAAAGCCTTGCCCAAGGTGGAACAACCTTTGTCTCATCGAGTACCCCCCGGACATGTGGCCTCTCTAAGAACCAACTCTACTAACACCGAAACCGCTAACATTTCTAACCTTACAAAACCAAGACCATCGGTGCTAAGTTTTGATGATGGAGGTAGGTACAAAAAGAAATACTCTATAGGCATTAGGTTACTATGAAGGGAAAATGAAAATCTAGGTACCAAAGAGAAAGGTCCAGCATAAGCTAATGATCACCATGCCACCAAAGGACAACATTGCAAAGTAGTGAAACCCAACCCTAAATTGAAAACATGGTTTTTTTAGAAAAGAGTTGTTAGAAGCCCAAGGATACTACACAGGCCAAAAAAACTTTGGATACCCAAAGAAACACAATCAAAACCATCCAATTAAAGAAGGCACCCTAAGGAAGAGGTGCTACCCGAAGATGGTGATTGTCACTCTTTATTATGGCTCACCCAAACCCCCCTTGGAACACAAGAAGATTACCTAGTGAACCACAATTGTCATGAGGATCTTTCCATTGGCCAAGCTCGTAACCCTTGCGGTCTCCAAGCTCCATAACTCCTTGAGAAGCAATTGCATCATGCATCCCTCGACTGTTGTCACACCGTCGTGTTGCACTACGTGTATTCGTCCCTCCTCACCTCACTTCACTCACACACACTCACTGACATGGATTAGAGAGAGATTAGCAAGAGCAAGACTCTGTTGCACAATGGAAGAGTCCATGTATTATAAGAGATATTCACTTATATACATGGCCATAAGTGTTCACACTCACTTAAGAGTCCATGTATTATAAGAGGTATTCACTTGTATTATAAGAGATATTCACTTATATACATGGCCATAAGTGTTCACACTCACTTAAACTGTGGCAGCCGACCGGGCACTTTAGGCTCATAAGTGTTCACACTCACTTAAACTGTGGCCGACCGAGCACTTTAGGCTCATAAGAGGCCTAATGCTTACAACAATGACTACTCTCATAATATATCCATGAAGTACCTCACTTGGGACTTCATCTAACTTACTACCACACACTCTTGAAGTGGAAATCGCCATAAGTATTCCATAGGACCATTATGAGCACCTGTCCAAGTTGTAGATTTGGGCATCGTTGCTTCATATCTTCAATGTATGACCTTTTGGTGTGTCCACCTTGACTCTTTGATGTAAGTTGCTCTTGCTAACCCTATAAATGGGTTAACATTCCCCCCTTCCTGATGTCGATCACGTCCTTGTGATCATGTTAAAGACCTTTGTGTGGGGATAATTGACAAGCTTTGCTGATGGCTTTTGATGTTGAGTGATGTTCAATGGTCCTTGTTCCTCGTGGAAGGAATAAGAAAGGGTAGTTAGTAAATGAAAAGGTTAGAGATTAGCGTGAATTCCTAACGGGGTGGGGGTTTTTATTTAGTGACTGCATTTTTATATTTTTGTAAGCATTTTTTGGGTATATTTTGTGCTCACTTTGTTTTTGGCAATCACAAGTAGAGTTACATATTGGTGGGGAATCTAAGAGATGTTAATAATGAGGGGGAAGAGAAGGAAGGATCCAGAGGAATGTAGATGAAATCATTCGAACGAGTTATTCTCACTTTCTCATCTGATTCATTGAAATGACATTCATCATCACTTAAAGAATTTGGCCTTCGATGATGTCCCTTTTTATGGCAAGATTCTTGTCAAATGTTGTTGAGTAGGAACTATTCCTGCATGCTTCTTCCCATATGATTTTTAAGCTTTTATTTATATTTAAGTACTCTATGAAGCAAATATACATGAAGTACATGAACTGAGTCAAATAGGCTCTTATTGACCTACTGCTTATTGAAGTAGCCACCTGTTAGTGAGGCATGAAAGAATTATGTTAACTTGCAAGGCTAATATAGGCATCTTCACAAAGAATTAGAGGCCAATGTGTTGTGATGAAGACTTAGCTTCATTTGGAGAGGTTTGCAATTTGAAGGAAAATTTCAGACAATGGGTTATACCATTAACCAGGGTTTCGCCCACCATGGCCCCCCCATCTAGATATGTACTTGGAAAGTTATCGAATGATGAGACTTTGGTGAAAATGTCCTCTAGTGCATGAGTGTGGATATGTACTCATGGAGTAGCTGCTACATTAACTTAGCCAAAAGATAAGGTATAAGCTTAACAAAAATGTATTGGCTATTGGGAAGATCGTTGGGAGTTTCTTGTGATATTCTACCATTTTAAGGTAGGCCATACTGTGACTCCCTTTTGTTATTGTCTTTTGTTATTGTCTTTTTTCTTTTTCTTTTGTCTTTTTTTATTTTTTTTAAAAATTTATTTATTTATTTTTGTTAGCATCTGGCAAGAAATAGGTTCTTGTGTCTACTCTCCTTTTTTAGAGAATAGGTTCTTAAGTCTATCACGTAGCTTCGACACTCATGCTCCTCATCCAAAGGGGTGAAAAGAGCATTGTGAGTTTATTCATGATGCATGCATAAGTCTCCGTTGTTTGCAAACGTGGGGATTGATTCTTGAATTTGTGGCTCAAGTGTTATCGAGGTGGTAGGTATAGTTTTTAGTTGGTTGCCATTGTTGGTGATTGAACACGCAAGCTCCTGTGTATGTGTTGTATGCACGAGAGAGGTTGAGTGGCTTCCTTGGTGTTGCTTGGGCCTCCATTCTTGTTAAACTTTAGGTAAATCTGTTGGGGTTGAAGGTGTTAGTGAAGCGTTCCTCCCTTTGTTTGATCTTGGCAACCATATGATGGTATTTCCATCACAGTATCTTTATTCCTAAAGCACGTGCACAGGCACCCATCTTTGATGAACATTATGAATTGGGGGCTGATGCTTTTGGTGCTGAGGTTTCTTTCTTTGTATGCAGGCTCGAGTGAATGCACTTGGGAATCCAAACTTTGGTGACTTTTGCATTTCACAAACTTCCAAGTGCATTTACTCAACGGCTTATCAAGCTAAGGTTTTAACCTTTTGACTTTCACAAATGGCTTATTAAGCTTATAAGGTTTTAACCTTTTGATTTTCACAAACGACTTATCAAGGCTAAGGTTTAAACCTTTTGACAATCACAAAATGGCTTATCAAGCTTATAAGGTTTTAACCTTTTGATTTTCACAAACGACTTATCAAGGCTAAGGTTTAAACCTTTTGACAATCACAAAATGGCTTATCAAGCTAAGGTTTTAATCTTTTGACTTTTGCTAAGGTTTTTGAGGTTTCTTTGTCTAAGGTTCCTTCCAAGTGCATTTACGTAAAGGCTTATCAAGAAGCTAAGGTTTAAACCTTTTGACTTTTGCTGAGGTTTTTGGGGTTTTCTTTGCCTAAGGTTCCTTTAATGTGGATCACTTTCTTTTTGACTTGGGCCTACACGTGACCTTGGATTTTGTTACAGCAATGTGATGAGCTATGGTGGATCAAATGCTAGAATCAACATCATTAACAAAGAGATTAGACAATAATTAAGACGTGATTAGTGAGCAATTAATTGATAGCTTAATGTAGGTATGGATAATCAAAAACCACCAAATTCACATTAGGCCAATGCCTCAATTTACAGGGTTTACATCCAAGCATCCAATCCCACTGATTTCTCCTTGATTCTCTCCACCTCTCTCAGAATATCTCCACACCTCCTAAATCTCCTCATGCTACCCTTTATTCTCTCCTCGTAGATGCTTCTCATCTTTTCACAGGTTCTCTCACATTTATAAATTCTCTTTTACAGCCTCTTGCCAAGTGCTTGTTCCCGCCCACACCCTATTCACTTATATATTTCAACAACTCCCCTCAACAAGTGAATACTCCTACACCTGGACCCTATACCAAGTTTCCCTCTTACTTGATAGTCCGTGACCAGTGCCTCAAGTCCCTAAACTCATAGTCCTTGACACTATCTCTCTCTATGTGTCCAAGGCTACTATAAGTGCCCGTGACCTTGACTAAAGTGCTCACACATACATCTACCACATGGCCTACATCATCAGTGGGGCTCAGAGGTGGTTTTACTCTGTTGGGGCAAGTTACATTGGGTTGTGGGGTTTCTCTCTCTCTCTCTCTCTCTCTCTCTCTCTCTCTCTCTCTCTCTGTGAGATTTTCACATGGCTTCTCACTTCTTGGAGCCTCACATCTTCTCTTGATTTCAATCTTCTTGTTGTGGCAGCTTCTCACGCGTCCATGTCTTCCTTCAATGCTTCCTTTAGCTCTTCTTCTCGGTGTGGATCTTCTTCTTAGAAAGAGATGTTCTTCTTCTTTCATGGCTGGGGCCATGAGCTTGTCCGTCAGTTCTTGCTCCATGTGAGCAACATGTTTTAATGTATTGTTGACAGTTCTTTTGGGCTTTTGATGTTTATCTTGTGTCATTATGCAATGCAAACCCAAATCTATGCGGGAGGTCTTGCCTCTTGCCTTATTCTAGAGACAAGGGTAGTGTCTGATCCCATTTTTACAATGATGTAATCACCCATGTGTGCCCAATACATAATGCATATAGCATTCATTCTTATGCACATTCCCAAATGCAACTCTGGCTGTGAATAACTTGAATTTGAGTGTGATTTGTAGACATTAACCAAGGGGTAAATGCAAAATAATGATTACCACAAATTTATTAGCATATTTTACCAAAAATTACATTAAATCAAGAGTAACCAATTTGTATGGAATGGTTGGAGTATCAAACCATCTCCCAATTGAAATTTGAAGTTATAGGGATCTGTATCAAATACCTAATGGTTAATTTAAACCCTCAAATGCACCAAAATACAGTGATTAGCACTGATTAGCAAATTAATCCTCCGTTTGATGTGCAAAAAATAGAGTATGCGGGGAGCCCAGATCTGAGGCCTTAGAGTTCAAATGAGCTCAAATCCTTTCAAGGCCATCAATAGCAATTAGTCTAGTAGAGGATTAAGCCAAGAAACACAAGATTTGACCAAACATTGAATGCTTCATCAAATCTGCTTCTGCTGCTGCTGCAGATTTGATGAAGAGCTTGGATCTCACTGTAGACTTGATCAAATCAAGTTCTGTCTTCACCAACTTGTAGAGCACCCTTGAAAATCCCTTGGGCCAAGAGGAATTAGAGCAATTTGATCTAGATCAATAGAGATATCAAATCTTCTTCAAAAAAAAGGCGCTAGCAATTTAGCAAATTTTATGAGATTTGCTTGGCAGTTTGACATGCCGATTCGCTTGGCTAGGACTGTGGGGAGGCTAGCTATGTATGCCTATAAGGGCTTGAGCTAATGTTGCTCCTGGAGGGAGATCAAGCCCCTCCACTAGCTGGGGGTACAATGGGCTACTTGAAAATAACTAAAAAAGTGATTATATCTTAATCATCTACTAATCCTAATTAGTTAGATAATGGGCTAATAAATTTGATGGATTCTAGGCTAGGCTCTGATACCATGTTAAAGTTACAGCAATTTGATGAGCTATGGTGGATCAAATGCTAGAATCAACATCATTAACAAAGATATTAGATGATAATTAAGATGTGATTAGTGATTAACTGATAGCTTAATGTAGGCATGGATAATCAAAAACCAACAAATTCTCATTAGACCAATGCCTCAATTTATAGGGTTTACATCCAAGCATCCAATCCCACTGATTTCTCCTTGATTCACTCCACCTCTTTTGCTTGATTCTCTCCACCTCTCCTAGAATATCTCCACACCTCCTAAATCTCCTCATGCTACCCTTTATTCTCTCCCAGTAGATGCTTCTCGCCTTTTCACAGGTTCTCTCACATTTACAGATTCTCATTTACAGCCTCTTGCCAAGGGCTTATTCCCGCACACACCCTATTCACTTGTATATTTCAACAGATTTCACCCGATCTTTGGTCACATTTGAGTTTCAGAGGTGCACAAGTGCTGAGCGCTTAATTTGGTCATAACTATTTATTAATATGTGCGGGTGGTTTCTCATGGAGGGAATTCACCCAAAATTCTTAAAATACCTACATAGCAAAAGTCAAGAGGTTAAATTGCCATGTTTGGATTCTGGATGCTCATTTTTTTGACTTTTCTCCTTTATCGCTTACTTTTTGTTGGGTGTGGCGTCGCAAACTTGCTTTCTAAAAATATCACTCATATATGAACTCTAGACTAAGATCCTTTTTGATACACAAGGTCATAACTATTTATTAATATGTGTGGGTGGTTTCTCATGGAGGGAATGCACCCGAAATTCTTAAAATACCTACATAGCAAAAGTCAAGAGGTTAAATTGCCCTGTTTGGATTCTGGATGCTCATTTTTTTGTTTTTTCTCCTCTCGCTTACTTTTTGGGTGTGGCGTCGCAAACTTGCTTTCTAAAAATATCACTCATATATGAACTCTAGACTAAGATCC
This sequence comes from Cibotium barometz, assembly GCF_041138505.1. NCBI lineage: Eukaryota > Viridiplantae > Streptophyta > Polypodiopsida > Cyatheales > Cibotiaceae > Cibotium > Cibotium barometz. Next base: position 15,480,381 of record NC_141103.1, on the reverse strand, counting down.
TTGTTGATACACGAGGCCTAGAAATGAACTTGCAACTTTCTGTTCAAACACTTTTTCTACTCTCTCTAGACTATTTTCTCAGTCTAATGTTTTTTTATAAGGTAACAAATGTATTTTATGTTACGTATGTTCCAAAAATTCATATAACATAAAAACAACATATTCAATAGTTTATCTAACTAAAAAATAATATCAACTAACCCAAGAATGGGACTTGCACATATCTAGCAGGTCTAATTAAAGACGTGCGTCCTAAAAATTCCAACTCTTGGGGGATTTTTCCATGATGATCTTGGAATTCTAGGATCCAAGGACCAAAAAGAAACTCTCATTAAAGTACTTTTTTTAAAATGTGATTTTCTCTCTCTAGAATTTTAACTACAGAAATGCAGAGCTTTGGTTATACCTTGGAGAGGTCACATAGGGACCTTACAGTTCTCATCGACAAGCTTGACCATGAGGCTTGTGCCTTTGAGTGGTTGGCTTCCCCAAGCCTTCCAAAAATCTTTGGTGAGTATGCTAACATCAGGACCGCCACATCCAAGATTATAAAGACAGTCATTCCCATAAAACAACATGTAATATGATATTCATTTCATCCCTTTCAAAGTAGTGTCCCAGCTTGTTCGTGGGCAATTTTGGCTATCCTTTGGTCTTGGGTAAGGATCACACTCAATGGGGCATGGCTCGTCCTCATCCTCTTCAAGCTCGGCTATGTGGGCTCTTAGGCTCTTAGGCTCCCATTCATCCACTTGGATAAGTCTTTCAAAATTTAAGAATCTCCTTATAAAAGAGAACTTATCAAGGCTCAAACTTTCGAGGGACAAGAAGGTTGTGAGGCCCACTATGTTATGCAAGAGGTATTTGCACTCACTCAAAGGTGGGCTTAGGCTTACCATCATGTATGGGATGTGTACTAAATTTTATGTGGTGACTATGAGGACCCATGGAAGGCCAACTTTCACCTCCCGCTAAGTCCTCTTTCACTGTATCTAACAATGTGGGGTTTAATTTAACTGGTTTTAGAGGAAGAGGCTCCAAAATTAGCTCTACTAGTCACTTCTCAATGATACACTCTAATGCTGTAAAGGGCTAGTGGGGCTAGTAAGAAAACCTAGTAGGATGACCACATATGCTCTAATTTAATTAGTTCTAGAGGCGGGGACTCCAGAATTGTCTTTACTAGCCACTCCTCAATGATACACTCTAATGCTCTGTAAGGGGCTAGTAAGAAAACCTAGTAGGATGACCACACATATGCTCCCCATGCTAAGGTAGCCATTAGCCTTACCAACCCCACCCCTCAACCATATAAGCTCCAGTGTCAAAACCCCTTATAGAAAGATACGTCCAGACCACAAACAATTACCTTACCTACATTTGGAGATACCACCTTAATTGGTTCCTCCAAAGAATCACAACCAATACAATAACATTAAACTTGATGACTCTACGTGTAGAAATAAAAAACCAAGAACATGATAACTACGAGTCTTATGAGAGCAACAAGACCTAGACGAGTAGAATAATCCTTCTAGATATCCAAAATAGGCTCCAACCATAGACTATGTCTCCTTGTTCAAAGCCATGGTGGTGAAACAAGAGCGAGAAACCTCAACAACATGGTACGTAGGCCATCAATGCAATGCTCTTGATACAAAGACCTAGAATATCCTCATAAGGATCCTCACAAGAATCCCAAAGTGTTCTAAGCATTTCAAATCCACTGCACCGAACCCCAATGTCATTCCTTATAATGACACATGTTACAAGTGTGGATCCAGTCATACTTACAAGGATTGTCCTAATAGAGTGACAATTGACCTAGTGGTAGAATCATTGACAACCACTTCAACAAGCCTTAACTTGTTGTACAGAAGAGGACTCATTCATGTAGTCCCCATTAATGCCATCGCACAACACTAAGGTAAGACGAGAGTAGTAGCCAAGGATGCAAGCTTCAACCTCAAAGCAAGTAGTAAAAGAGCCTGAGAGCAACATGCCCTAAAGGCTATAATAGCCCCTAAAAAGGCTAATGGAATGGAACTAGAGGTCCATAAGAAGAAAGCATTAAAGCGCATGAGAAACGTAATGTGTTATTAGTTATTATGAGGACAACAGAATGCATGATTAGTTGAGGATAACGATATTGTGGCCATCAAAAGTGGTTCGAACAAGAACTCCGAAGCTACCTCCTTTATGGAAAAATGAGTGATCTCCCACTAAACTAGCTCTTCCCAAAGGAATACCCCAAACCCATGCTGGAGAAGGAGCAAATGAAACAATCCTAAGAGCTTGTAAGGAGGGTGAAAGCACTGAACTGGAGCCTATCCTCAAAGCAAGTAGACAAGTACGAACCAGTAATTTCACCTGCACATATCCCAGATCTTTTTCCAAAGCCAATAATAAAAACTATATGGGAGCCTCAGAGCATGCCAAAGGCCTTGACTAAACCTATGACCATACTCAAGAGGCCAAAGAAAACCGTAGAGGCTTTGGATTATGCGTCCACTATCTCTTGGTTCAGGTGGATGACTTTTACATCCCTATCTTGCAAATTGTCTACCTGTGTATTGCCACATGACAACAAAAATATATAGTGTCCATACCTATAGAGATGGTCGTGAAACCTCTTGCCCTTGAGACCAATCATAAATCAATCAATGAGAGATAAATCATCTCGCCTTCCTCAGGAAGTTCATCTTATTATGAGATGGAGATACTTGGCTCTAGTGATGTAGTCTTGCATGGTCTCACCTTCCTCTTACTTAAGGTTGTAGATTTGCACAATGGGGCTCCCCACTGGGTCTCAAGACCTTGTAGTGGCCTTTTCAAGTAGGTTTAGCACCCTACACCAGTGGGGTTGCTTTGCCTTCAACCTTGAGATTTGTATCTAGAGTTAATTAGGGTGTGTAGAAATGAATTAAACTAATCATCTTAGCATGCTAGAAAGAAATAAAGAGATTAATCCTAATGACAAAGCTAATGACAAAAGTGAAGCATAATGACAAGACAAGAGGTTTAACTCAAAAACTCATACATTTAAATCCATTAGATAGAGTGCCTTTTTATAGGCTTGAGTACATCTCCATTAGCTATTAATCATGGCCCATAAGCTTGCTTAAGAAACCCCTAATCTTTTCTAGATTTAAGCACCATCTCCTGTGTTTTGCCTAAGTTATAAAAAATAAATGCTTTTTTTAAAGGCTCACGGGCTCATGCCTGTTGGCTCCTACCAATGGACTCACGCTTGTTGGCTCCTACCAATGGGCTCACGCCTGTTATGTCTCATGCCATGTGGGCTTCTCACACCTACTATTATGTGTCATGCCACTGAGCTCCTCACACCTTTTTATATGAAATAGCCTCATGCGGGTGTCTCGTCCGCTAGGCTCATGTCATGCTAGTAGGCTCAAGTATGTGGGCTCATGTGTGTGGGTTCACGTCTAGTGGGGCTCACACCTTATGGGCTCATGGATCATGCCCGAGCTCACATATTTTTTTATGAAATAGGCTCACAAAAATTTTATTTTTATAAAATAGGCCTTCTTGGGCATAGATTCCAACAAGTGGTGGTGCATGAGACTCTGGTCCTATAATAGGGTTGGTGATTGGAAATAATAATACTTAGTGCACAAGGGACATAATTTTCCTTGGAACTTATTGCCACAATAATAATACATTGTAGAGATAATTTTCCTTAGAACTTATTGATAGTACATAATCTCATGATAGGAAAACCTTTAGGACATGAGTAGCCATGTCCTTATAAGTCTTTAAGGCAGTTTTTATTAGCTCATACAATATTAGGTTCACCTACCTCTAGTGTCATGAACTGATGTCTCTAGATTCACGACTCGCATCTAAAGGTTCATCACTCACAAATTACGACTCCGGGCTAATGTCTGCTAGACTCAACATCTTTTTTCTCATGAGACTATGGGCTCTGATATCCTGAATTGAGATGCGTTTTAGCTCGGTTTTGGAAGTTTTTTATGGTTTAGACTTGGACTTGAACACAAACAGATAAGGGTTTCTAATCCTAATTAATGGTGTTTATGCTAATGACTGTGCGTTTCTTGATTGTTTGTGGTTGGATTTACATACTCTAAGCTACAAAATTTAACAATACCAATTTACATACTAATGTGTGTTTCTTGATTATTTATGGTTGGATTTACATGCTCTACGCTACCGATTTCAACAATATATGAAAATTTATGAAATAGATTAATAAAAATTTAACTTTCTCACTCCAATCCACACCAAATAGAGCTTGTACCTTATGTTTTTGGAGTGGATTACACTCTAATCATAAATAATAATCAAAGAGCTTATACCTTAAGTTTTCGAAGTGGATTAGACTCCTAATCATAAATAGATTAATAAAAATTTAACTTTCTCACTCCAATCCACACCAAATAGAGCTTGTACCTTATGTTTTTGGAGTGGATTACACTCTAATCATAAATAATAATCAAATTTATGAAATAGATTAATAAAAATTTAACTTTCTCACTCCAATCCACACCAAATAGAGCTTGTACCTTATGTTTTTGGAGTGGATTACACTCTAATCATAAATAATAATCAAAGAGCTTATACCTTAAGTTTTCGAAGTGGATTAGACTCCTAATCATAAATACTAAGATATTTCTTGATTCAATACAAATAAATCAAAGCCTTGTGGGACAAAAAATCTTGCAAAACACCAAGGAAATAAGTGTTTTCCCCTTCCAAGTATGCAAATATAATGGCCTAATGCAAAATAAAATAAAAACAATAAATGTAATGTATCCACCCAAAGTTCCAAAATTGTATTTTTTTCGGAGTGCGACCTCTTAATCAACACCGCCAGGCAATATTAGGTGATCCCAATAGCTTGGAATGGATGAAAAAAAATGAGCTATGCCCTAGGCTAGTCCCCATCGATAGCCAAATATGTTCAAGTCAATAGCTTACCTGAGCCTTTGTCGAAACAAGTTGCCTTAGAGCCATAAGTGTAACTTCCCGATTTGGGTGTGCTAGCTCATCCATCACATCCTCACTCTTCTCTATGTTACACTGGAATGGTTCCTTTGCTAAGGGGGTAAAGGAAAAACTTCATTCACCTTGATGGAGGTGAGGAAAAGGTTGCCTACACTATGGGATCAAAGAGGTGGATAGAGAGGAGAAGCTCCTGCAAGAGAAATCTTATAATCAAACCTATCTAAGCACATATCCATTAAGCAAACAAGATCCAATATAACACAAGCAAGAGGATAGGGAGAAGCTAGAGAGCTCATAAGTATTCTATTGTAAGGGAATTAATGTATATCGCTTAATGTTAAAATTAATTCTTACATACAAATGACTAGCTTTCACACTAGGCTGGATAAAACTTGAAAATAGTCCATGCCACTAGTTCTAGTCTTAAGAATTCATCAAGTAAGCAAGATCCAATAGAACATAAGAAAGAGGATAAGGAGAAGATGGAGAGCTCACAAGTATTCTACATAAGAATTCATCAAGTAAGAAAGATCCAATAGAACATACGAAAGAGGATAAGGAGAAGATGGAGAGCTCACAAGTATTCTATTGTAAGGGAATTAATCTACATTGCTTAAAAATAGTACCATGCTACTAGTTCTAGTCTTAAGCATTCAGAGAGAAGATTGTGGGATTTAGTTGTGAGGAGTGTTGTTGTTGAGGATCGAGGGCTGGTTTCTGGTGAGGATGGGTTGTCAAAATAGAATGGTAATTGGCTCTTTTATCTAGGTGAAGAGTACAAGCAAGTACTTCTAAACAAATAGAGATGTATTTAGAAGTACTTCTAGACAAACAAAGATGTATTTGGAAGCACTTCTAGACAAACAAAGATGTATTTAGAAAGATGTATTTAGAAGCACTTCTAGACAAACAAAGATGTATTTAGAAGTACTTCTAGACAAACAAAGATGTATTTGGAAGCACTTCTAAACAAATGATACTCTTACCTTTTATATGTATTATTATGTGTGCCATGCCCAATCTCACATTGCTTGGAGATATTGCAAATGCTTTAACTAAGAGAGATTTGCAAACTTGGGACCCTCTACTATAATGGAGACTTTGCTGCCATCTAGAACGTGAAATATTACATAGATAGCGGGTCAACAAGTTCCAAAAGGTACCATCATTGTGGCTTGACAAGTTCCACACAGGTCGCATTGTCACGGACTTGATGAGCAATGCTGAAGTCAATGACTACTACCACCACCTAGGAGTATGTTGTCCCCATGAACACTTTTGAGAACATCTACGAGCGTTTTGTCAAGATTTAAAAAAGTGGCTCATCATCTGAAGGCACGATGGACTTGGAGGTGTATTTCTTTTGAGGTGGAAAGCTATTGACTATTATTTATAGTAAAAAAGATAACATGTGATCAATGCTCCTAATCCATGAAACAACTTTGCACTATTTTATTGGGACACTCCAGTTTGCCTTTCATCCGGGCATGTGTGAAAAGGATTACTAAAAAGCCTAAGTGTGTACATTTTTTGAGAACCCTTGTAGCAGAGGTTTGAATACTCTTAGGAAACACCGAGCGAGCGAGGGCAGTGAGCAAGCATCTCCTTCATCCATTTTCTTCATCATCATCACCATCATCGTCTTCAACCAGCAGAAATCCAACAATGGCAACGGCCGGAGCTTCTGTTGTAGGTCAGTCTTTGTGCGCCACTTTTTTCTTTGCTTTTCTGCGAAGATTGAAGGGTTTCCCTAACACGAAACATAACTAAGAAGCCCAAGCCAAACAGGTCGATTTTCCGTCATAGGCTGAATGGCCTTGGTAGAGAAGATCTTAGCTTAAGCTGCAAAAACGACTGATTTGTGTTATGGATCACTGATTTCTGTGTTAGGGATCCCTGATTTCATGTTAGGGTTAATATTTGATCCAAAAGGAACGATTTTCTGTTTACGATCATCCTTAGGGTTAAGTGGTTTCAATCCCAATTGGTTTTAAAGGTTTAGTTCCTAATTAAGCTCAGAAGACCAGTGAATAGGGTTAACCAGTCCAGATATACGGCTAACTTTTGACACAGAAGGAACCATAAGAATATGATCTCTTGTTTATCTTTTTTGAAAAGAATGTGATTTCTGATTTATCCATAGACAAGTGGCTTCAGCCGTTGAGACAGTTTTGTGAGTTTTTTCTCGCATGGTAACTGTTTTTGTTAGAACTGCTGGAGTTTTTGGCAGTTTTGGCCTGTTTGTAAAAGTTGCTGTGCAGTTCCTAGGAACTTCAGATTGCTGGAGGAGCTGGAAAGGGGGGAGAAAGGGATCGGGGATGGGACCGTCAGTTACGGAATGGATGACAGTGATGATATTTTCATGCGGTCTTGGACTGGAACCATCATCGGGCCTCACAATGTAAGTTGAATTCAGTTGTCTCTTCTTGAATCATTCATTGGACTGTGATTGATCTATGCCAGATGATGTTTTTTTTTCTTTATGGGCAGTCTGTACACGAAGGACGAATATATCAGCTGAAGCTTTTCTGTGATAAAGACTACCCGGACAAGCCTCCAACTGTGAAATTCTACTCGAGGATCAACATGACCTGTGTAAACCAAGACACCGGAGTGGTAAGAACAGTTTCTTTACGAGTTTCTGTGAACTTGTGATCATCTTGTATGTATACATTTCTGCAATGTTACCATCTACCTCATTCCCTATCTAAGTTAACACATGATCACATTCTTTTAGTTGCTCATGGCATTTCCACAGTGACTGTTTTACATGTAGCTTAAAACAATGTAACACATGATCGCATTCTTTTACATTTGGCGAAGAAATGCTGACACGGAAGGGGGAGTGGCCTTGTAGCCTCTGGAACACCTTATCCCCATTTCCACGTGGATTTTCAGTTTCACATGGTGCATTCCCACTATACTATTTCACTACTTAGGGGATACTAGTTGTGATGCTATCTTTCATGACTGGTATTTTCTTTCATACTTCTGCAACATCAATAGGTTGCAACTCATACCTTGTGCTGTACTTATCATGCATTGGCATAGCCTTGATCATTGAGTCAGAACTTCACCTCCAGAGAAGTGAGAGAAACTGTGTATGCTGGTATGAAGATTTGTCTTTCTTTATGCATGAACTCCATCTATTCTTGGGTACTGATAACATGAGTGGCTATGTTATAGCACATAGTTCATGCTGTGCATGATGGGAGACTATGGTCTGAAGCTTTGTGAGTAGACTCCCATGGAGATTTAGTTTTTGTTAATTTTGGGAAATAACTTGAACTTTCTATTGTTATGTATCAGCCCTTGACCTCTGTGCTATTCTGAATCTCATTTTAGCACGCTTGGTGATAGGAGACTGATCACTTATCTCAATGTCAAGTTATGGCAGTGGTTTTTGCGCGAAGCCATAGTTGCACAGGTCCCCTTGGTGGCACAAGTTGCTGATTGCAGCAGCAAGGTCATGTCTCCCAGAGGTAAGCCGTGGGACACTTAACGAGTGGCCCGTTTGGCAGGTGGCGGGCTCATTATGCTGGCATTTCCGGATATTGTGCCATGTGACTGGCCGCTTAAGGCCCCTGCCTTGCTGTAAACCCAACTCTTAAACTACTGCAGGAGTAAGTGCAGAATTTGTGAGTGCTAGAGGCCTGAATGTGCATGCAGCTCATGCATTGAAACCCTGTGGCACTGTCTATTGTGCTATATGACCCATTTCAGAGTTATGATTTTAGATTGACTATAGCATGGGTTGCTATGGCCCATATTTACGGTGCGGCAGGCTAGTGGCTCTATTTTTCACTAATTTTGTTCCCTAAGCGGTACAAATTTTAACATTTCTTTAAGGTGAAGCATGATTTGAAAGTGACATTCTAACCTTTTGTAACTTGGCAGCCAATGTTTTCCACTGTTGCCAATGGCATGGGAAAGGGTTGACTCTGACAAGTTGGGATGCAAATGTCTCAACTGGTTTGCAACAGCTCCTCTTAGCAAAAAAATGTAAGAACTGGGTTGGGACCTTGCCAATGACAACTATGCTGTGCGGAAAACTTGAAGCTGCAGCATTGTGTAAACAAGCAGCGGAGCAAGCTTCTTGCTGGAAACGGGTGGAAGCTTTTCGGTGAACTTTTGAAGGATCGTTCATAATGGACTAGACTGCTGTTCCTAAAGTCTGTGTTCTTTAAGTTGAGCTTGGGGGATTGTCCTGGATTTTTTTTCAACACACTTTGCAGCTGTTTTTGTTGACCTTTCTCTGTTCCTTTTTCTATCCTTTTGAACAGGTTGAACCAAGGCATTTCTCATTGCTGGCAAATTGGAGAAGAGAGTATACCATGGAAAAGATCTTGACAGAGTTGAAACGAGAGATGGGTTCCTCTCACAACAGAAAGCTGCCACAGCTTCCTGAAGGGAGTACATTTCCCAGCATTTGATGATTCTCAGCTTGTATGACCAAAGACAGAAGAAATCTTTTGTTGTTTTGGCCTAGCAGCTACTACCCAAAAGGGACCTGGGAATCACTGTTGAAGCTAATGAATTTCTTTGGCTTCAGAACTTTGATTTGAATCAGACAGTATTTTACAGCCATGATCATGCATAAGGTGCTTCAGTGTAAAGAAAGGGCCATAAAAGTGTAGCATTGTTTAGGGTAAGGAAGTGAATCTTTTTCTCTCCCGTTGTAACAGTAGAATTTTGAATATTGTGCTGCTCTTTGTTGGATGTGACATGGTCTCTATGTGTAGAAGTCGAACCATGATTCAAGCAAACCGGCCAAGGCTTGCTTTAAAAAAAAAAAAACTAGTTTGTCAAACCACGTAATAGACATGTATATTTTCCTGGATTCTGGTGCTGGGTTCAGCTGTACAGCAGCCAAAAAGATGCCCACCTCAGGCCCCAAGCTGTCCTAAGCAAATGCAGATACCCTACCAAGATAACCGCACAACAGCATTACTGATAAAATCATGTTAATGAGATGGGGCCAAACGTTACACTGGTTTTCTAAACAAAATAAACTTAAGGGATGCTGCATCAAACTTTCTTATGTTTTTTTTGTAAAGCCACATTATCATTTTGCTATACAACCGCTACATGTTTTAACATTGCCAAGAAAATGTGCTCTTAACCTTACTCATATCTGTTGTTCTAAACAAATGTTGCATTGTTTAAGTGATTTCCTGAGGTTATGGTTCAATTATGTGTTTTGCAATGCTGATGCATGAAAGTAAATAAATTTGGGCACATATGTCTGAGTGTAGTAAGGGCAAGAAGGCTGATCTTTGGGTATAGCTTCCAATTAAAAGTTGCTTCGGTTCTCACTATCGATGGAATATGCAAGAATAAAGAGGGTTCCTCTCTTTGATGATGATATTCAGGCTTTTGAAGCACCTACAGTGTGATGATAGAGATTCTTTCCAAACTGGATTCATGTGTAGGATGAGATACCTTACTCGTGAGCACAAATAAAGTTTTGACTGTTATTCTGCCGTTGAACATGACACAAGTAACACGGACAGCTCTCAATCCACGACATTTCAAGAAGTCTTATTGACCTGTTTCACTTTTCGAAGTTATCATGGAAGTGGTGTTTGCTGCCTCTGAAAAAGGGAATATGAGCTTGATGTTAGGAGGAATGAGTTCGCAGGTTCTATCCTCACCCATACAGCCTGGTGGAGACTTGCAGTTCGCAGAAGTTATCCATTCTTCTCGGACAGTTCTATTTCATCAGCTATGCTGATTGGACACCCACCAGAACAGACGGCATTTATTGGCACAATATACCCGTGGTGCCCTGTACCTGATGTCCCTGGGGCGTTTTTTGGGGTGGGTGGGTGTGTGTGTGAGGGGAGTTTGGTTTTAAAGTCTCTCCAAAACGTTAAGATGCTGGTGGTAACGTACAGGTGCTAAAGCTGTCTTTGTGATTGGTGGTTGCTGTCAGTGGATTTATGAGCTTGACGCCTAGGTGCTGTGTTAAAAAGGGTTTGTCACATCCTTTGGAGGGTGTAGGTGTAGGAAGCTTGGATTCCAAACATAAATTATAGCTTTTATTGATGTATATGATTCATCTCTTTATTCCTGTTACGAAAGAGGGTTTGGGCTGAGCCATCTTTCTATTCTTGTTTCTGAAGGAGGATGTGTTGCAGCAAGGCATATTACGTTTGGAGATAAACGTGTATGCCTACACAAAGATGGAACCCCCACTGTTCACTGCTCTGGTAATAACAGAGAAGAACGCTGTGCTACAGATAGAGACGCCGAACTTCGAAGGCGCAGCTTAAAGCCTTGGCTCTACTACTGACAAGGAAGACTGGTATTAAGCTTGACTGCGCGTATTAAGCTTGACTGCGCCTACAGGAACCTGCTAACCAAGATGTCGCTAGCACTCAGGACTGCTGCTAACGAAGCAAGTGTCGACAATTGCTGCAACATTGATGAGCCCACCTGGGCTGGAGCTGCCTTTGGTTGAGGATTATCGTCTTTTTAAGGTGTCTGCTCGCTAATGATCGAAAAATCATGGTTCTTAATTTTTGTGGATTAATTTATATCCACCAGTTTTTTTTTTCAAATAAAAATAAATCAATTGCTATGATTTTTACTGATATTTTGTTTTTGAGTCGTGAGGGAAAGTAGTTTCTCACTAGAAAGCAAAGTGAGTTAAAATGAAAGCAAAAAGTAGCCAGTCTTGTGGACACCATAAGTGAGCATGCCGAAATGAAATGGCTAGCTCAATGTCATTATTGTTTGGAATTGTGACACTTACTCTTATTGGGTTGTGTGCTCGTGCTAAGTGGTTAAGTGATTATCAAACATTATTGATTGCCAAGAATATTTGGTGTTGAGATATCAAGCACAACTAGTGCTGCTGACATTGATGACTTGTCTGGGTAATAGCTTTTGCATTACATTATCTGTATGTATGGGTGATATACATTGATGACTCGTCTGGGTAATAGCTTTTGCACTTACATTGTTTGGATTGGTGAGATTATCGGTGATATGCTGCTAGTGGTGTATAGGTTGTGTGAGATTACTTTGGTATACTAGAGTTATGGCATAGTTATAGTATCTGCTCATGTAGTCAGACTCACCAACCTTTGTATGTTATAGTAGGATAGTATTTTTTCTTATATGGTATGTACTTTTATCTCTTTATGTTATGGTTATAGAGAAGAGAAGAGAATAGAAAAAAATTCAGCCATTCATCTCTAGATTTTTGCATGCATGTTGTGAAAGTAATGATTTTTTGACTGTGTATGCTCAAATTTTGGTCCAGTATAAAGTTATCGCATAAATTTAGTTGTAGGGAAGTCTGTGTAGAGAGTTTGAGATTTGCAAGTTGTTGGCGGTTGTATGTTTGTGTGACTGTTTTATATATAGGTTAAAATATAATATGTTTACAGTATTGCTATGTTGGATATTACACGTTTGTTGTAACTGCTAGAGTCTTTGCAAGCACTATTTGGTAAGTTGCTGTAGGCAAAGATAATTTTCAGGCTTGAAAATTTAGGATGACCAATTTGTGTATGGTAAAATGATATTGGGAGTTCATAAGGAGCTAGCGATTGCTAAAAAAAATCCCAACCCACAGTAGGTGCAGGTATATAAAGCATGGCATGAAAGAGCTAGAAGGGTGTGTTATACTAGTTGTTTGTTAGTGTGATAGACTATGATTATTTATAGGATGCACAAATGCCTAAGGAGGCTTGGGACACCTTAGTGAAGATGTATAATACAAACACTCAAGCTTGGAAAATGCAGCTAAAGTATAAGATGCATAATCTGACCAGAGGGAAGATGGGTATAAATGATTACTTGGTGAAGGTTAAAGGGCTTGTAGATGTCCTTGCTTCTATTGGATCACCAATAGATGACGATGATACGATATCAGTGACTTTGAATGGCCTTGGTAAGGAATATAATCAATTTCGGACCTCCATTGGAAAACTTTCCTGATTGTTAAGAATTGATTGTTCTCCTCGTTCATGAGGAGATGAATATTAGGAGAGATTCATCCTCCAGAAATTCACATGAGCAGGCCTTCTACTCATATACATGTAGAGATAGAGGTAAATTGTCATCTAGAAAATGCGATGGTGGTCGATTTGGAAATCAAAACCAAAATCAACAACAAGAAGAAAATCAGTCTCATATAGGTGGAAGAGGCCCCTCTAGAGGTAGGGGGAGCTAGAGAGGCCAAGGTGGTTGATAAGAAATCAAAATACAAATACCATGGAGTGCAAACCAAGGCACATTGCAAAGTGTTTCTAAGATCTTCTATCTTGGTAAGGGATTTTTCAATGTTTTGTTTATCAAAGGGAAGTCTGACTGAACTGTTTGCCAAGGCTCCTTTGTTCTTTGGTCAGAGGCTAATTCATGTCTTTCCCTTCGACCCTCTGTTTGATGTCAATAAAAGTTTATAAAATGCGTGTCCTGTTTGGGTCGAGATGCTAGGATTGCCCCCTTGGCTGAGACCAGCTTTGCGTGACATTGCTCAATCTCTTGGCCCAATGTTGTTTGTCCCTGGTTGATGAGGTTGAAGGAAAACAAGGGGACATTGTAATGGTTTGCCCTTTTAGAAGAGTTGCTGTTGAAAAGACAAACTGTTGGGCTGGATTCTAGTGCCACTGAGCTGTACTTTAAGTGTCAAGCTAATATCAAAATAGAGGAAGATAAATGCTTTAGAGAACATGAATATTGGACTAGAAAGAGTCTCTTCAGCAATAAAAAGAAACATGACAATAATTTTTTTAAACTATCCAAGAACAAAAGTGACATAGTGATGGGGGGGTGCGTTCTAGATGAGGATGTCACTCCTTTACATGACTCTAAACTGCTTGCTCTGAAATGGGTCAATTTTTTGGGATCTGCATTGAGTCTGAAAGAAGATTGTTCTTTGAGGAGATTCCAAGCTGAAAACGGACTGCCTGCTCTTCTTACAGAAAATGGATTCTGATAAAGCTAAATGGTTAGAAAGGGATATTGAGATGGATGAGTGTTGGTGTGCTCTACTAAAGTTGGGTAGGGAGAAGGCTCCTGGGTGGGATGGTCTTTCAACTGAGTTCTTTATAACCTTTTGGCCCTCATTAAAAGAAGTGGTGACTGACAGTTGTAAGAAAGCCTTCAAATTTGGTCACGGGGACAAGGCCTTTAAAGAAGGATTGGTGAAACTTATTCCTAAACAGACTGCTTGTGCAATAGGTCTGGGCATTGGAGGCCTATTACCTTACTGACTGTGATGTATAAAATTTTAGCTAAGGTGCTTGTTGCTATCAAAATATTCCATGTGTTGCAAGAGATCATTTCAAGAAAACAACATGGCTTTATTAAAGGCAGATCCATATATGACAACATCTTTCTTGCTTTACTGGGTAGAGAAGTGGCCATTAAAACTTAGTAGAAATGTGTCATGATGCAATTAGATATTGAGAAAGCATATGATAGAATACAGTGGTTATTTTGCAAGAGTGATGGAAAGAATGGGGTTTAGTACCAGAATGGCTACTTGCATCTATTCTCTTTCCTTGGGTGGTTACTCTAAAGTGCTTCTTAATGGAAGAGTAGTAGGGGGCTTTGAAATCAACAGGTCAATCAGACAGGGGTGTCCTTTTAGCCCCCCTTCTCTTTGCTATTGCTCCTCATCCGCTAATCATATCACTTGAGCTGGCGTGTAGGGAAGGCAAGATTACTGGCTTAAAACTCAAACATAGTGAGCAACTAGTCATTCAGTGCTTTGCTAATGATTCTTTATTATTTTTAAAACCTGAGAACATTAATGTGAGAATGGCCTTGAATATTGTTCAGGATTTTGCTGATGCCTCAGGATCTAAGTGCAATATTCTAAAGTCTAGGATCATAAGCTTGACATAGGATAATGATTTTGATCTTCAGAGATGGGGATGTGAGGTAGTACAAAAGGTTTAAAGCCATTACATCTCAAGTCTCTCCATTAGGGGAAGGTTGAGGTCTATAGGGGCCCTTTAAGATGCCATGTGATTAAAAGGCTATTAAGGAAAAGGGCCAATCATGTGATGCCATGTATACAAAAATGTTGGGTGATTAAAGGTGGTCAAAAGATTCTCTAGAAGATGCCTTTTTGTACTTTTCATTCCCAAAAAGTGGGGGAGGGGGAGTTTTTGAAATTTCGGACATCCATAAGTTCTACATATGAGCTCAAAATTTGTCGGAGATTAGAGATCCAGAATCTACTCGCTGAGCTCTTTCCATAGATATGTCACATGATATGGTTTTGCCCACTCAATTTTAAATTCAATTTTGGCGGGACACTTTGAAATTTAAACTTCTAGCCATTTGAAGAATAAGAAGGTATCTAAAGTCAAAGAAACTTAACATTTTAACAAAAAGTTATTAAAATCATAATATGGCAGCTTAAAGGGCCCCTATAGACCTCAACCTTCCCCTAATACTATGAGTACAAATCTCAATCTTATAACCTAATTTAACTCGAGTCTAAAGCTTCACTAGCTCACACACATACTCATGATGAGTTCCCTTCACTTCTATCCACCTTAGCTCACCTTTATCATCATCATTTTCATGGCTATGGAGAGCTCTAGATCCATGTATTTTAACATAGTATCAGAGCCAACTGAATCTCTCTCATAGCTACATTAGCTTAGGTAATCTCCCCTTAGCTACATTAGCTTAGGTAATCTCCCCTTAGCTACATTAGCTTAGGTTTATCTCTCATTAATCTCCCCTTAACATGGTATCAAAGCTAATTGAAGCTCTCTCATAGCTACATTGGCTTAGTTTTAGGTCTCATAAATCTCCCCTTAGCTACATTAGCTTAGGTTTAACTCTCATAACTACATTAGCTTAGGTTTAGCTTTCAATCTCCCCTTAGCTACACCTACATTAATCACAGTACTAGACTCATTAGCAAGAGATTAGGGTAAGGTGTAGCAGCCCCAACGACACGAGAGGAGGCAACCAACAAGCAAGTGCAACAGTAGCTAAATAGCAAGGTGGCCACACAAGTAACTTAGCACGGACGACTAGAAGACGAGAAGGGAGCAACCCACCGGCCGAACATACCACCTCAAAAATTATCTTGAGGCAGTAGCCTCACAACTTGCAGAAGCACCATGAATTTCAGCAGCAAATGAAGAGATAGGTTTTTTTAAACCATAAGGTTACCTTAATTGGTGTAAAAATACTTTTATAAAAGGGGTGTTCATATAGGCTCATCTTTTCTAATTATTTTTATTGCATAACTCTCATCTCCTCATTTGTACCGGGACTCGACACTGGCCGTGAATATTTTATCACGTGCAAAGATCTTCTTGACTTCCTCATTGCATATCAAACTTGCAAAACGATTGCATCATCATGATCACTCTTTGAGTCATCTTATCCACCTTTTGTGCTTACACAAAGTGAAGATATATATAAATAAAAATAGAAAGTATTATAAAGGTTGAAACATGTTTTGTAAATAAAAATAAAAAGTATTACCTGCATTGGTGTTCTCCTTGCTCTATTGTATTATTCATCGGATATGATCCCTTCATCCGTGAAGGTAATCCCATGTATCTCCTCTACTGGATGGCGACGATGTATCTACTGGGCGGCGACGATGGTAGCCAGTCTCTACTGGGGTAGGATATCTATCCACAATGTCATGCTACATCACAAGACAAACATTATAACATAACTCAAATAGAGAGAATACAAAGAAAAGACATGAAGTTGCACTATACATACAAACTCAGCCTCCCATGATGCACGACCTCCAGATCCGAAGTGCGACGATCCATATCGCTCCATTTATATTCGCCGCGCTTCTCTTTGTTGTTGCTGGTTCACTACTCCTTCTAAGAGCTCCTTCTTGGCTTTCTTCCACTCGCCCTTATATGAACAGTAGATGGCTTACCATGTCCATTTGACCGGCATCTATTCGGGCTTTCTCCTCCTTTGTATTTCTCATGCATAAAGCTATGCATGAGGCCTTAAGCATAAAACTATACATGAGGCCTTATGCATAAAGCTTATGCATGAGGGCTTATGCATAATGCTTATGCATAAAGCATGTAGGAGCATTATTCATAAAGCATTATGCATAAAGCATGCAGGAGCATTATTCATAAAGCATTCTGCATAAAGCTTATGTGCAAACCTACAAAACAAATTCCCAGCACCCAAGGGTGCAATAATAATAGAGGGAAGAGATGAAAGCACTTACCTCTTTTTCGTAATGTTGAAAGAGAGGATTAGAGGACCTACAAAACCAACAAAAGGATGAGGAAAAGATTAGTAATGTAGGATTAGAGGACCTACAAAACCAACAAAAGGATGAGGAAAAGATTAGTAATGCATACATACAAAATCTTATGCAAGTTATGCCGCTATGCAAGCCCTAAGCCTTATGCAAGCTATGCTAAATCTTATGCATAAAGCATGCATGAGGCCTAATGCATAAAGCTTTAAGCATAATGCTTTATGCATGAGGCCTTATGCATAAAGCTTATACATAAAGCATTATGCATAAGGCTTATGCATAAAGCACTATGCATAAGGCCTTAAGCATGAGGCCTTAAGTATAAAACTATGCATGAGGCCTTATGCATAAAGCATGCATGAGGCCTTATGCATAAAGCCTATGCATAAAGCTTTATGCATAAAGCTATGCATGAGGCCTTATGCATAAAGCTATATGCATGAGGCTTATGCATATAAAGCATTATGCCAGCATATCATCAACATACAAAATGATGACCACAAAACTTTGAAACGTAGATTGCATAATAATAGAGATAGAGAAGAATATTATATTATTAACATAATACAATAGATGGCAAAGCCCTACACTTATGTGCTCTTATGAAGGGAGCTTTGATGGGGCTGATTTGGAACTACTAAAAGACAGAGGTTATATGTTAGTAGAAGGTAGGGAGTAAATAACTCATAGTGATGAGTGATGAATTATGTGGAGAAGGGATTGGTCGTGTATCTTTTTAGGCCTATATACACAGGGCAGCCACCATGACATGAATGCATAGGTCCTTGCGGTGCCATAGTATGCAATGTAGACTTGACCCATAAAGAACTAGAATCTGCCTAGCAATTTTCTCACCTATGGCCATCCGGGCTCATCTTAGGTCTCACTTAGACCCCGCAATGTTAGGACAAGATGTCCAAGATTAAAGTCTACCTACTCCATGTGTGGAACTTGCCACCTTCCCATGTGAGGAGTGTCGAGAGATCAAAGTAGCAACCCATATATATTTGCAGCAAAGGATAGATAGATGGAAGCATGAGCTAGTCGGTGCCTTAGATAATTCAATATGAGGGTGGAGCATTGATATCCAACAATATGTTGAGGATTTTTTATGTAAATTCTTTTTGAGGCACTCAATAACCTACTTGACAAAGTGTGATCCTTGATCAATTTTACAAGCTCATGCATACAAATCTGCAAATAACTTACTCATACACATAAGAATTTATAATGGTGAAGGATGATGCTCCATCCTTAGCCTTCCTAAAGGCTCTGGCCTCTACCCATTTAGTGAAATAATATGTATCCATAACAAAATAATGTGCTTGGGTCAACTATGTGGTAGACCTGATGGGTCCTAAAAATTCGATTCCCTCCTTCTCAAAAGAAGGTTGAACTATGATTAGTGTGAGTGGCATTCTATCTTTTTTTCTTATAGCACAATGATCATTGACACTCCTTACATCCTTTGAAAAATACATGCCATCACCAAACAACCACCACCATAAACTTGAGGTCTTAGATCTATCTCTTCATCACATTCTTCTTCATTTTGATCCATGATCCTCTTGGATTCCTTTTCTGCTTGAACCAAGGCCTTATTTTTTTCTCTCCTTTCAGACTTGGTGAGTCAAGGTTTTGTCTTTTCCTTGAGTCTATCTTATCATTCGTTTCTCACCATTTGGAAACTAACTCAAGGTTTAGTTCTTCACGCTATTTTAGAGAATTCCTCATGTAATTTAGTGGATTTTACGTATCTTAACCACCACTAAGAAATCATCGTTTTTCTCTATAGTCTTTGTAGAGTATCATTGCACCTAGCACAACAACACTTTTGGTTTAACCATTTCCTGAGACATAACCCTTGGTTGTAACTCTCACTATCTAAACTATTTGCACTTCTTAATGGTGCACTTTTAGAATCATCAACAAAGGTTTTAACACCAAGAATTCAAAGAACCTAGTTCTATTATGTTTATTTCTATGTTTTTCATTCCTCTTGTTGTTGGCACCGCACATCAATGGTAGCAAGTACATGCATTGAATTTTCACTAAATTTGAGAGAGAGAGAGAGAGAGAGAGAGAGAGAGAGAGAGAGAGAGAGAGAGAGAGAGAGAGAGAGAGAGAGAGAGAGAGAGAGAGAGAGAGATGCATATATCCTATCCTCTTGTTGATCTAATTTTGTTCAACAAAGGTTCTAACACCAAGAATTCAAAGAACGTAGTTCTATTACGTTTATTTTTGAGTTTTTCATTCCTCTTATTGGCACCACATCAATGGTAGCAAGTACATGCATCCAATTTTCACTAAACCTCGGAGAGGGAGAGATGCATACATCCTATCCTTTCGTTGATCTGATTCTAATTAAGATACTAGTTTACACACTTGCACCGGTAGTTATGGATTGATGGTTGAAAAACTATAGTGCAAACAATGGTTTGATAACCAACTCAAAGACTGCATGAAAGAAGGTGACATGGTACTCATGTACAATGTTAATAACAACAAAAATTGAAACTCAAATACAAAGGCTTAGGTTCCTATCAAGCAACAGATAGAGACCCTAGATGGAGCTAATATGGAAGGGCAGTTCAACGGTAGAAAACTCAAATACTAGTATTATGGGCCTCTCACCCGACATGCTATATCTAATCCATAAGAAACTAGATGACAAACAAAGGCAAAATACCAAAAATGCAAGATATGACTTAAGGTAATGGTGCAGAAAAAGAACCAAAGTGGCTGTAGGCCCAAAAGTGTATAAATCTCCATACACAACTATGTGCACAAAGCTAACCTCCATGGTGTGACCTCCATGGTACACCTCCATGGTGTGGCTAAAATAGAAACAATTATAAATCATGGTCATCTTGACTCAAAAAGACCACGTAGCTATGTGGCCAACTCTTGTAGACATCAGGAGACATGGACCTCATTAGGCCACCCACCCTAACCCCTTCAATTGCTACCCTCATCTCAGTAAACAATTACGAATCTATCACTATCGATGCATGTTTTAAAGTTAATTTTTTAATTAAGAACTATGCATGTCTATTTTTTATGTGACACTAACATGCACAATGGAACAAACAATCATCCTTAGATAATGTGGCTAATTGCACAATCAAATGAAAAAAAGATCCGCGAGCTTGATCTCCCTAATGGGACCATTATCATATCTTTGGTGAATGAGGATACCCGAATTTCCCAAGCTTCATCTTCCAATATGTGGCCCTCATCTCAGATCTTCTCAAACTTAACACTCCTCACTTGGCCGTGTGAAACTACCCCTTCAAACCAATATGGTGATCCAAAATCTTACCAGTAGAGACGAAGAGACCAACTCTAAAGCATCAACCTCAACAAGTGCTACTATTAGGCAATCTGGTGAGCCAAGGGATCTATGATGTTTAAGAGAAAAATTGCTAGCCACCACCATTTAACGTGGAGCCTATCCACGATGACAAGTGAGAGCCCCAAGAAGCAAAACTTTACTGACAACCCAAGCCCTATTAAATTTCCACCAAACTATTGGTAAGCTCAAGGATACACTATAAAGGGAACCCTTTTGTCTAAGTCTCGAAAACAAGCCTGCATCATGCACAACCCTCTGAACTCCATAGAAGGTTACGCGATGGATCTGAACTATAATTCCATCCCAGTGGCCCCAAAATTCTAATCAAGTTGGTAGAGGATAAAGGCTTCTCTGAAGAGAAGTCCATCCCAACAGCCCAACACCTAGTTGGATTCTTATTAAGTTGCTAGAGGCTCAAGGCTTCTATTGACAAGAATTCCCATATTTGGGTCTCAAAGTCAAAGGAACCCTCATAGTAAGCCTCTATAACCAATCCAAGGAAGCCATTAAATGTAAAACCAAAGATGGAGTGGAGACCTAAAGTCATGCCTTTAATGCCATCCCCAAAGCTTATGGAAGAATGGAGAGAAATAGTGTGGATACCGCCCCTTCTATGAGGGGACGCTACCCCTAAAGAAGTTGGAATGGAGAGCACTAGTGGATATCACCACTACCCAAGGAGGCAAGACACCCCCACCCCTAAAGAAGCTAGAATGGAGAGGAATAGCGGATACCACCACCACTACTCCATTTATTTGGCCACCACAGGTTAACATTTTATTACCTACTTTGTATAATTATTTGTAAGATTCCTCCCTCTAGCTTTTGAGGTGTGCAGGTGTAAGAACCTCCCCTTTTGATCTTATAATTATTCCCCTCTCTGAAATAAAAGAAAGATCTTGTTTTACCCTATTTTGGCCTGGAGAGAGAAAATGTCTAGAGGAAGGTAATTCGAAATTGAGATATTTCTGGATATAAAAATCCTCCTAGTGTCTAAAATGGTTTCCCCTGAAACAGAAATTCAAAAAGAACTTTCCAATGTACAATTGGAATTAATTGAAAATAGGTATAAAGGACCTTAGCCTAAGGGTCCATATTTTCAAAAAAAAATAGATTATGGTCCAATTAAGCTTCCTATGGACCAATAAGATTAATCCAAATGTAGGAAGGAGATAAATTGAAGAATAAAAGAGAAACCCCCCAAAAATGAGTAAATGCTCACATAAGATGAAGAATGGACTAAGGACCAAAGAAAAGAATTAAAAAACTCAATTTTGACACCTCAATGTGGGGATCTCCCCTCATGAAGTAGGTTCCTTTTTCTCATCATTACCCCTAATTTTTAGTCAATTAAATGAGATATTTTCATCTCTCATCTCTTCTATTTCAAAACTAGATTCAAAAAGTAAGCTGAAAACTGACCCAAAAATGGTCAAAAATTGACCAAAATGATCTAGAAAATTCTAGAATCAATTTGCTTAGTTAGAGGCTCACTTTTTCCTATAAATAGAAGCCTCCCCCTTTGTAAAAGCTTAATGCTATTTATGCACTGTTACTCTGCTCTCCTGTCCTGATCCATTTATAATGAATTTTTAATAATTCAATTGTTTTATGCACTGTTACTCTGCTCTCCTGTCCTAGATCCATTTATAATGAATTTTTAATAATTCAATTATTTTATGCACTGTTACTCTGATCTAGAAAATTCTAGAATCAATTTGCTTAGTTAGAGGCTCACTTTTTCCTATAAATAGAAGCCTCCCTCTTTGTAAAAGCTTAATGCTATTTATGCACTGTTACTCTGCTCTCCTGTCCTGATCCATTTATAATGAATTTTTAATAATTCAATTGTTTTATGCACTGTTACTCTGCTCTCCTGTCCTGATCCATTTACAATGAATTTTTTAATAATTCAATTATTTTTGGCCTAATCTTCTCCAAAGTGAATTGGTGGCCACTCTTGCTTCAAACAAGAGTAGAACCCTCAATCCCTCAAGCCAAAGGAGATCTTACAAGCTCTATGTAAGGTAATTTTCTTACTTGTTTAATTTTAAATCTATAGTTTTCTTGATTTTCATGTTTTTCAGTTGATTGAATTAAATTCAAATGCTATGCCTTTGAGGAAAAGGCCACCCCCTTCTCTTCTTTACATTCCAGCCTTTCTTAATCCTAGAAAGATTAACTAAGTGATTAATTAAACTCTTCTTATTGTTTACTCTCTTGAATTTAGAAAATTGTATAGATTAGAGTTCTATAATTCTAAATTAGGTTAATTAAGTTAATTGTAGAAAGATAAAAATGAGAAATGGTCAGCCATACAAAGGAGCTTATGGTAAAATTTTCCAGAATTTTATGAAAAAGAAAGATTGTCTTTATGTTATTCCAAAAGAGTAATTCCCACCATTTTCGTATAAGAAATACTCTTGTATTCAAAAGAAAATCAAACTGAAAACTTGCATAGAAACCCTGTTTTCTTAAAGGATTGTCTTTATGTTATTCCAAAAGAGTAATTCCCGCCAGAATGCTGGAGGGAGCATAGATGTGAATGAATGGATGAGATGTGAATCGGGATGTGAATGAATGAGATGTGATGACATGTGAATCAGATAAATGTGAATGAATGGATGAGATGTAATGTGATGTGAATTGGGATGTGAATGTGTATGTGAAGAATGGATATGGATGTGTACGTGAAGAATGGATATGAATGTGTATGTGAAGAATGGGTGTGAATGTGTATGTGAATAATGGATGTGGATGTGTATGTGAATAATGGATGTGGATGTGTATGTGAAGAATGGATGTGGATGTGTATGTGAAGAATGGATATGGATGTGTATGTGAAGAATGGATGTGGATGTGTATGTGAAAGAATGGATGTGGATGTATGTGTAAGAATGGATGTGGATGTGTATGTGAAAGAATGTGATGTGATGTAAAGAGATGTGATGTGACATGAATATATGTGGAAGTGAAGTGAGATATGAATGTATGGATAGATGTGAGTAGTCGTACATGTGAACGATTGCATGGATGTGGATGAATGAGATAAGATGTGTATGAATGAGATAAGATGTGTATGAATGAGATAAGATGTGGATAGAAGTGAATGAGATAAGATGTGGATAGAATGTGGATAGAATGTATGTGATGGGATGGTTATGAGAATGAATGTGGTGGATATGAATGAATGAATGTGATGGATATGGTTATGAGAATGAATGTGGTGGATATGAATGAATGAATGTGATGGATATGAATGAATGTGATGTGATGGATGTGATGTAAATGAATGTGATGGACGTGAATAGATGTGATATGATGTGAATGAATGAGATGTGATATCATGTGAATCGGGATGTGAGTGAATGAGATGTGATGTAAATTGGGATAGATGTGATATGTGATGTGAATGAATATGATGTGATGAGATGTGGATATGGGTAGATGCGAGTGGATGAGATCTGATGCGGATAAATGAGGAAAGATGTGATGAGATGGAAAATGATGTGATGAGAATGGGAATACATATGAAATAAATGAGGATTGATGTGTGGAACAATGTGAAAAGACGAGAGTTCGTTATAGAAACTATATTTATGACCTATTTTTAAATGACTGTTTTATGTCAAGAATGCTGGGGAAGTATTTTGACCATCTTGTGAATGAGGTCGTGGAGACCTAGCTAATAAAGTTGCAACAGTTGACGCATAGTCAACGAAGGATGTCTCGCGTAGCAAGGTTTGACTAGCCTCAGTTCGATTTAAATGGTGAGCTTCCGGTACGGTGGATGAGGGACTAAGGAAGCGGCCTATGAGTGAAGCACTAGATCCTAGAGGGTGCTGACCATACAGTGCTCGGGCTCTAGGTCCCCACACATATGTTGTGGAAGATATTGGAACAAGGAGTAAGAGTTGTTTTCTGAATGCGGGCATGGATCAGGTTGATTGACCTTACTGGTCCCAGCGGGGATGAGTCCATGGCTCTTTTATATAGATCTGTTGGTTGATCTTGCTGATCTTCAACAGAGATTCCATTTTGCTTTTTATAAGTGAATATGAGCTAGGAACTATCGAAAAGGCCATAGGCACACCGATGAAGAAAAATTTGGAAATTAGGATTCAGCCGGATGTTTTGGAGGATTATGATCAGTGATACTATAGTTTCATTAAATGATTATTTTAAAGCTGAATCTGTGAAAAAGGCAATTTCATATTGGGTGTGTAAGTGGTGTGACTAGTTTTAAGTTTGCATGAATATCTAGCTAGGGGGCCTGGGAACTCTTTTCCCTGGTACCCGGGACAAAACCTAACCAAATTTTTAAATGGATCCCATCACTGCAGTGGCGGTTGGCTAACCCACGGGACAGGATGGGGTTAGGCTGGATGGGGTTAGGCTGGACTGATGGATCCCTAAAATGAGACTCAATTCTGTTATGGTACGATAGATGTAGGGATAGGATCCATTTAGGAATTCGGTTATGTTTTGCCCTGGGTACCAGGGAAAAGAGTTCCCAGGCCCCCTAGCCGGCGCTTCAAGCAAATTTCAAGATAGTCACACCACTTACACACCCAATATGAAATTGACAGATTCAGCTATCTTTAAAACAATCTTTTAATGAAACCATAGTATCACTGATCATAATCCTCCAAAATATCTAGCTTTAATTCTAATTTCCAATCATTCCTTCATCGGTGTACCTATGGCATCATTGGCACAACCAGAATGCTCACCACTTGTTCACTCAAGGGCCTTTTCAATAGTTCTTAGCTCATAGTACCTGGAAATATAATCACATAAGAAAATCCAAATGGACTCTCCATTGAAGATCCATGCCCGAGTTCAGAAAACAACTCTAACTCCTTGTTCCATTTTCTTCCCCAGCGCGCACACGTGGGTGTCTTTGGCAACCCAGAGCCTGAGCACCGTATGGTTAGTACCCTCTAGGCTCCTTCGCAGGTCACCTAGCGCTTCACTCATAGGCTGCTTCCTTGGTCCCTCATCCACCGTACTCAAAGCTCACCATTTAAATCAAACTGAGGCTAGTCAAGACCTCGACCGGCCTTGCTACGCGAGACATCCTCCTTTGACTCTCCATCTCAGTTGTTACAACTTTATCACTTAGGTCTCCACGACCTCATTCACAAGATGGTCAAAATGCTTCCCTAGCATTCTTGACATAAAACAGTTATTTAAAAATAGGTTTCATAAATACAGTTTCTAACGAACTCTCATCTTTCCACATTGTTTCACATCAATTCACATTGCTTATTCCACATCCAATCATATGTATTCCCATCGTCCTTCATCCATTCTCATCCAATCACATCATATTACATCTCATCGTCCTTCATCCATTCTCATCCAATCACATCATATTACATCTCATCACATCTCATCACATCTATCCTCATCACATCACGTCACATCCATCCACATCACATCTCTTCCATTCATATTACATCACATCTCCTCCATTCATATTAGATCACATCCATCTACATATCATCACAACACGTTCACATCATATTACATCACATCTTCTCCATTCATATTAGATCACATTTCATTCAGATCCACATCACATCTACATATCATCACAACACGTTCACATCTATTTACATCACTTCACATCTATTTACATCACTTCACATCCATTCACATCTACCCAGGTCCACATCACATCACATCTCATCTATCCACATCTATTTACATCACTTCACATCCATTCACATCTACCCAAGTCCACATCACATCACATCTCATCTATCCACATCACATCATATCTCATCCATTTATATCTAACCAGATCCACATGACATCACATCCATTCACATCTCATAACATCACATTCACATCTCACCACATCCATTCAGATATCATCACATCACATTCACATCCATTCACATCTCATTACATCACATTCACATCTCATCACATCCATTCAGATATCATCACATTGCATTCACATCGCATTCACATCTCATCGCATCTCATCACATCCACTCATACCTCTCACAACCATTCACATCTCATCACATCCATCACACCCATTCACATCCCACATTCATTCACATCCATCCTCATCTTATCACATCTCGTTCACATCCATCCACATCACATCACATTCATTCCATCCACATTACATCACATTACATCACATTACATCCACATTACATCACATTCACATCTATCCATATCACACCACATCCATTCATAGCTCATCACATTCATCCACACCCAATCATTCATTCACATCCACATTTATCACGTCACATCTCATTCTCATCCATCTACATCACACCACATCTCATCCACAGTTCATCACATCCACTCACATCTCATCTCATCACATCACATCCACTCACATCTCATCTCATCACATCACATTCACATCTTATCATATCACATTCACATCTTATCACATTCACATCTTATCACATTCACATCTTATCACATCACATTCACATCTTATCATATCACATCTTATCATATCACATTCACATCTTATCACATTCTCATTTTATCACATTCACATCTTATCACATCCACTTTTAGTACCATTTTTAACTTTCGATATATTGATAGGACTTTTCTAAGTTTCTGCCAATTGCTTGGCCTAGTTAAAGGTACTTTTTCTCGATCCCAGTGAATCTACATATCAGAGTGTTGTTGAAGGTTTAAAAAGAGAAAATAAACCTTATCAAAATTGAATAGTAAAAACTCACAAAGAGTATTTACGTATTGTATTTTCATTCCTTAAGCTTCATTAATGAGAATTAATTCTAAACTTCTGTTTACTCATTGGATCCTCGATCTTCCCAGGGATTCTAGATTCTCTTTTTTGAATAAGAATTATCCAAGTTTTCTCGATTGATATTTTCATATTCTTTCTCAAATTTCTCAAGTAGGATATATTCAATATTCTTCTTTTTTAGTAAAAGATTCATGGGATCTACAAAAATCAATTCTACCCATATTTTCCAATAAAAATAAAAATACTCAAATATCTTCACACGGGGGTCAATTCTTGCTCGGTAGAGCAGGCTTCTTACCCTTTCTGGCCACTGCATTCAACCAACATTAGAGCTGTAAAATCCCAAAAAGTAGGCTTCTTACCCTTTCTGGCCACTGCATTCAACCAACATTAGAGCTGTAAAATCCCAAAAAGTAGGCTTTATAACTTGTACAAATTAAATATTGTGCACAAGGAAACGTACTCTGAAACTGCTCTGCCTCTTTGGGTAGTCTAATCACCATGGACAAAGTATCCATGTGTCCTGACCCCAAAGCTCGTCGATCCACTCTTTGGGGTACAATCCTGTCTCCTCCACCTCGACAGCACCCATGCATCTAAAGGGTGCTCAAGAATGTAGACTTGATCATGTACACTACTTCTCCACCACCTAATACACAGCCATTAGAAAGGTCTAAGAAACCAATACAAGAAGCAGGAGGACTTCTCCACCCATGCATCTAAAGGGTGCTCAAGAATGTAGACTTGATCATGTACACTACTTCTCCACCACCTAATACACAGCCACTAGAAAGGTCTAAGAAACCAATACAAGAAGCAGGAGGACTTCTCCACCATGCAAGGAAAATAAAAATAAGAGTTGTGGTACTTTATACCTGTATAAGAGGTGTCGTGATGTGCATGGTAGGTGTTTGCTAGTAGACAAGATCCAAGGTAGCATGCATTTGTCCTTTCCATCTAACAAATGCCTTCTCAAAATGAGACTTCCTATAAGATTTCAGGGCATCCGTGATACCTACTCCAGAGTCTTATGTGGCTCTTTCATGCATGCTAGCTACTATAGGTGAGCCCGTCGCCTCCAGCTGTGTACAATTTGAGCATGTACTCGGTCAATTGGAACTAGTACACATGATGATGGATCCACATGAAGAAGGCTCTGTCAGATATGGCAGAATCTGCGCATCCCTAATAGCAAACTCTCGCCACCCACTAGCCAATATGTCAAAAGCAGCCTACATTTTCTGCATAGTAAACAAGCATTAGGTTTCTAATAACTTTTAAAAAAATGTAATGCATCAAGAGAGCTGAAAATCTTACTCTTCATTTGAAACATGTGCTCGAGCAATCTCGGCTAGCTTCAGTGTAGTGAATTTGCTAGCCTTTTCACCCCACCCTTGGTATGAGATCACTTTTTTAAAGAACTCTTCCCACAGTCGGGGTTGGCAATTTGTGCCAGCTCATGTCCCCTTT
The DNA here is from genome assembly GCF_041138505.1 of Cibotium barometz. NCBI lineage: Eukaryota > Viridiplantae > Streptophyta > Polypodiopsida > Cyatheales > Cibotiaceae > Cibotium > Cibotium barometz. The sequence continues at coordinate 15,451,575 of NC_141103.1, read as the reverse complement.
TAGTGAAGAGTTCCTCCGTCTCCTTTAGGGCATCCCTATAGTTCTTGTTGAACGATTCTGCATCCATCATGTATTCTCTACTCCCTCACTCAAGCAAGCCACTGTTCTTGGCCTAGAACGTGGCATCAAATTCCGACTGCAATATGCATTTATGGGTGAAAGCATGATAAGGTGAAATGAAAACCTATGTCTTGGGCAATGGTTTACAACTATTGTGAAACACTATTATGTAGAGTTAGAGAATTAAAACATGGTTGTTTAATCTTATTTCACATTTATCATATCTAAAAGGCACTAGATAAATTGCTAAATACATCTTATGATGATATTAAATCCACTAATATTGGTTGTCTTCAAGGGTGGTAGCAACCAATCCAAGTGTATCACCTTTCATGTTTTCACCCTTATATTTATTTAAGAAACATAATTCTAAATGAAAACATTAAGAAATATATTTTGAAATCAAAACATACTATAATGCGCACACACCTTGAACTAATTGTGTGACAAGAGTGCCATGGGAAGCTTCAACCACTTGGATCTGTTGGGTCCCCAATGAGGAAGCGCTTTTTGGGCCCATGCACAATCAGCATCACTAAAATTTGACAACAACGATTGTGGATCGGCAAGACCCACACGCTGCATCATAAATATATCATGTGCCATTGTGTTTGGCATATGAATGGTGGTGACCCTAAAAATTTTGCATGCATTATAAACAAGGCAAAATATGACATACACAATGTTTCTTCATTTCATATACACATTGTACAATGCACTTGTTGTTGATCATGTGCAGCACTAACAACAAGAACTCCGCCTCCTCTTCCTCAAGGAACCGGACCACTCTGCAATTCACCTTGGGAATCCTCTCTTTTTTGACTCGATTAGTATTCACCCATTCTTGCCAAGCTTTGAGTCGATGGTTGCCATCCCAAACAATGAACATCTTGCCAACCATGTGTTTCCATCCTTTGGTCTCCTCTAATATCATGTCAAACTCACTTGATAATGATAGATCGTGGTCGGCTGCACTTAGACGGTTGAATGGAATGGGGGGTTTACATGGGAATCTCTCTAAGACAATGAATGTCACCATTGTCAATTGGTACTTTCTCTCCTCGATTCTTTTGATCAGCCCCTCAATAGAATCCTTGTTTATGCGAATTACTAGGTTTGGAAATAAGCAGGTGACAAAGCGGCACTCTAGGAAGGCGGTTTTGGTTATCGACCAAGTGGTCCTCCACCCAATTCATAGAGATGTGTCGATCAACCACTTAGCCGAAACTATATTTCACACAGAATCCTCTTCTTCTATAATCATGGGACTACTGGTGGCCACACGATTGTCGACGACCATTAAAGAACCAACTTCCTGTAATTGTTAGGTGTTTGTCACCTCGCTTGATGTGGCCACTTGTGATATGCTCACATCTTGCGAGAGAATGATTCCATCTTGCGATCCAGTGAACCCTTTCGACTGCAGATGAGTCCGTGGAGGCATTTTGTCTTGAATACACATCTATATTACCTTGAATACTTCTTAAATTAGTCTTTTGTCATTCAACATGTGATGCAATTATCTTAAATTAGTGTTGGAATTAGGGTTGCAGGAATGCACACACAACTTCAAGAAGATGAGGAAGCTTGAGCACAACACAGTAGTGTATTATGAGTGCCAAAAATGAAAGATAACAAGCCCTAGAAGATAATGGGCGTATATACAATGCACGGGGAAAAAACCTCCTAGTGAGGGAAAAAGTGCCCCGGCGGTCCTAAGTGTGTTCACACACATCACTACTATAATATGGTAACAAATCCCCCCTGGAGTGATGCGGTGAACAAGAGCTAGCACTCATGTATAGGGAAGTGTCTAGCTATGTGGACGAATCCACAAAAGGGAGTAAGCCCAAAGCTTTGCGAAAAGCTTCAAACTTCTCACGAGGCAGAGCCTTTGTGAAAAGGTCTGCAAGGTTATCCTGTGTTGGCACATAAGCCAAACTGATCTCTCCTGCAGAGAGTCTCTCCTCCCTGACATAATGGTAGTGCACCTCAATGTGCTTCGTACGAGCATGGAACACTGGGTTCCGCGCAACTGCCAATGCGCTCTGACTGACAGTGAAGATGGTGGTGGCAGATGGCTGCCCAACACCCAAATCAGCCATAAGGCGTCTGAGCCACACACACTCAACCGTAGCTGTGAAAGCTGCCCTGTACTCAGCTTCACAACTAGAAGTGGCCACAGTAGGCTGCTTCTTGCTCAACCATGATATGCATGAGCTTCCAAGCATGAAGCAAAAACCACTCGTGGACACGCGTGTGTCATAACAACCAGCCCAGTCAGAATCTGAAAAAGCATGTAAATCTGGCGGCAATGATCCCCCCTTGGGATAAAACAACCCAAGATGCCGAGTACCACTCAAATAGCGAAAGATACGCTTCACTGCCTGCCAATGCTTAATGCCTGGGCTATGCATAAATCTGCTCACCTGTGAGACTGCAAACTGAATGTCTGGCCTCGTAATGCATACATAAATGAGGCAACCAACAGCTGTCTGATAGAGTGTGACATCAAAGTGATCTCCAGCATCATGAAGACTCAACTTCAAACCTGTCTCCATTGGAGTAGCAATAGGCTTGCAGTCTTCAAGGCCAAATCTCCGCAACAATGTTTCAATATACTTTGTCTGACACAAAGCAATACCTCCATCACACTGCTTAAATTGTATCCCCAAATAATGATGCAAATGCCCCAAATCTGACATCTCAAAAGAGGCATTCAAATCAGCCTTAAAATCAGCAATATGACTCTCATTTGGTCCTGTGAGCAGCATGTCATCGACATAGAGAGCAATGATTAGATGTACACCATTCACACGTTTAACATACAAAGTGCTTTCTGTTGGACTATTCTGAAACCCATGTGCAGTCAAATATGCATGTATTTTTTCATACCAAGCTCGTGGAGCTTGCTTTAAACCATATAAAGCCTTTTTTAACCTGCACACTTTGTTTTCCTGCCCTCTTTGAACAAAACCACGAGGCTGCGATACATACACCTCCTCATGCAAATCTCCATTTAAGAACGCAGTCTTTATGTCCAGCTGATGTACATTCCAACCATTATGAGCTGCTAATGCACAGATGCTACGAACAGTGGTCATACGACATGTGGGAGCAAAAGTCTCATCAAAATCAATGCCCTTCTCTTGAGCATAACCTTTTGCAACAAGCCTAGCCTTATGGCGATCCACTGTGCCATCAGGCTTACGCTTCAATTTGTATACCCACTTAGTGCCAACGGCCTTCTTGCCAGGGGGCAAGTCACATAAAGACCATGTACCATTCTTCATAATAGCATCGTATTCTGCTTGCATAGCAGCCATCCAATTTTCTGAACTTTGTGCCTCATCAAATGAAACAGGCTCACTTTCATCGCACATACTAGAAACAGCCAATGCATAACAATCTGACACATAAGAGGCACCATGAGAGCCAGAACGAGTGTGACTAGACAAAGGGGCATCCAACTTGCTGTCACGCAAAGTCTGCACCAGCCATCTAGGCATATTCCTAGAGCCCTCAATCTCTTGTCTCTCATCCTCAAGTGCATCATGCACATCTGCATCAGATATAGGCTGATCTGTGCCATCATTTAAAACCTGCATAGGCTGAAAAACTGCCTCATGAGGTATTGCACTTGACTGTGCACCACTGAAAAGAGGCAACAATGTATCATAGACATCACGTGAGCTGATATCTGTCTCCTTAGTACATGAAACCAAGGGATGAACTGCATCTTCCACAAATACAACATCACGGCTAACCAAAATGCGCTTTGTCTGTGGATGATACAAACGATAGCCTTTGCTCTCAGCACTATATCCAACAAAAATACATTTGACAGCTTTGTCATCCAATTTTCTGCGATGTTGCACAGGCACTAATGCATATGCCAGGCAACCAAAAACACGTAAATGGCCAACAGATGGCTTGCGGCTATGCCAAGCCTCATATGGAGTGACAACCTGTAATGCTTTGGTGGGACACCTGTTTAGTACATAAGTGGCACACATGACAGCCTCAAGCCAAAAACCATGTGGTAGACTTTGACTCTTAACCATACATCTTGCCATTTCCATGATGAGAGACCTGTTTTTTCTCTCAGCCACACCATTTTGCTGTGGTGTATACGGCACTGTACATTGGTGTTTTATCCCACGCTCAGCCAGAAATGCATTAAATTCTGAAGACATATACTCCCCCCCTCGATCTGAACGGAGGGTGCCCATCTTACTTTCTGACACATTTTCAGCCATAACCAAAAACTGTTTGAAGCACAAAAACACTTCGGACTTTGCCTTCAAAGGATATACCCATGCATGCCTGGTAAAATCATCAATGAAAGTCACGAAGTAAAGGTAGTTTCCAAATGATGGAGTTTGCATGGGACCACAAACATCACTGTGAACAAGCTGCAATCTGCGTTCAGCTCTCACTGATCCATCTTTGGGAAAGGAAGCACGCTGCATTTTACCCAATATGCAGCCCTCACAAACATGCTTGACAGGTGCCTCAAGCTTAGGCAAAGAAGACACCATTTCAGATTTCTGCAGGCGCAGCAAACTTGCAAAATTCAGATGACCAAAACGTGCATGCCACAGTTTTGCATCTGAAATAGCCTGCGTATCCATAATAGCACATGCTGAATCCTCTACACATTTGCCATTCATATTGAGCTTATACAGCCCTCGACATAGTGAACCAGATGCAACAATGATGTCACCACAAGAGAGATCATGAACAGTACATCTGTCATCCACAAATTTTACAACCAAACCTGTTTTGGCAAATGCGGAGACTGACAGCAGATTCTTTTTGATCCCTGGCACATACAATGCATCAAAAAGTGTAAAGGTGTTGCAATTTGCAACATTCAGCACAATCTGTCCAACTCCTTCAACGGGATAAGAGGAGTTATTGGCACAAGTGACAGTATTCCCTGTGGGAGCAGACTCAAGGAAAGTGAATAAACTGCGCTGCGAGGTGATATGCTTAGTGGCACCACTGTCAAAGTACCATACATCTGAATCTACTGCAGACATACATGTGTCATGCAAAGATGGGTCATAACTGCACTGCACATTGAATGCCCATTCTGTATCTTGCACAACATTAGCAGATTCATTGTTAGAAGGAGAGGCATCTGCAACAGCCATACCAGCCTCTTTCTTCTTAGCCTCTTTCGCAGCCAGCTTAGGACAAGCTTTGATGACATGATCATTTCCCTTACAGTACTTGCAAAATGTCTTCTGTTTGTCACCCTTCTTCTCATCTTTGTCTTCCTTCTTTGGTTGCGCAGCATTTGCAGATTTCTGCTTACTAGAAGAAAAGCCAGCTTTACCTTTCCCGCTTCTCTGACTAGCAACGAAAGCTTGATCTGCGACACGCATAATATTCCTGTTTTGCCTTGACTGGTCTTCTTGCAGCAAAACAGAAACTAACTCCTCAAATGATAAGGCATTGGGATTGCCTTTCATCATCAAGCGAAGAGTGGAAGCAAAACCCTGATAAGAATCTGGTAGACCATTCAAAACAGTCTGCACAAGTGAACTGTCTGACAGGATTTCATCTGCAGAAATGAGCTGCTCTTTGAAATCCTTGATCTTTGTCAAAAAGCTATCCATAGAATCACCTTCGTTCATATGCTCACTCTCCAACTGTTTTCGGAGGTAAGCAACACGAGCCTCATTTCTTGCCTGATACAATGTGGCAAATACATCCCAAGCATCCTTAGAAGTCCTGCAGGAGCGAATATGTGGGATAATGGTACGTTTGACAGACAGCGCAATCAAGGCATGAGCCTGCGCATCTCTACCATCCCAACGAATCTGCTCTGCTGAAAGTGGTGGTTCTCGAACAGCTGCTACAGCACTTGTGCCTGCACCATCATCTACAGTACCTGTTTCTGATGTGTTTGCAGCATTCCCAGCCACAATAGGACGTGCATCAATACCCTGCACAATGTTCCATAACCCCTTTGCTACCAATACATGTCGCATCATATATGCCCACAATGGATAGTTGGTGCCATCCAACTTATCCTCAGCAGAGCCAACATGCGGAATACATCATTGTTGTCAGCCATGGCCAATGACTGTACTACTAGATGTAAATGCTGTCTGTAAGAGGTAAACCTGTATAAAATCGACCTGTGCTATGTAGCACAGCCCAAAACAGACGAATGGGCACCTGTCCTGCAGATTTTAATCTTGACAGAAAATCTGCACAGTAGGACAATTTTGCCTGCGCAGTACTTGGAATGCAAAAACGGAGGGCGAAATGACTTCAGATCAAAATTCTGAAACGACCAAGCCCTACGGGCTTGCACACGGCATATACTAACCTGCAGACGCTCGTGAAACCTCGTCGCAATCGGAGGAGATGAAGCGGCAGGTGCCGGTGATGCTGCCCGGGAGGAGGAAGCCTGCTCTGATACCAATTGTTGGAATTAGGGTTGCAGGAATGCACACACAACTTCAAGAAGATGAGGAAGCTTGAGCACAACACAGTAGTGTATTATGAGTGCCAAAAATGAAAGATAACAAGCCCTAGAAGATAATGGGCGTATATACAATGCACGGGGGAAAAAACCTCCTAGTGAGGGAAAAAGTGCCCCGGCGGTCCTAAGTGTGTTCACACACATCACTACTATAATATGGTAACAATTAGTATTTAAACTACATTAATTTTTTATTCCAATTACATGTGATACTATTGAAATTTTTATGCTATCCATATATAGTCTACCTTGGAGAAGTTTGATGATTGAGAACTCTTCTTCGACGTTGAGGGCAAGTGAGGACCGTTATTGCTTGAGGGCATTCCAACAGTTGAGGTGCGCTTGTTGAGAGAGAAAAGACGTCTCTTTGTGTGGTGGGAGAGAGAGATATCAACTCTATGGAAGGGGTTGAGAGAGAGAGAGAGACGGTGGCTTTGTTGAGGGGTTAAGAGAGAGGGGGAGCGAGGGGGAGAGGAGGGCGAGCAAGAGAGGGCGAGCAAGAGAGGGGGAGAAGAGGGGGAGCGAGGGAGAGAGAGAGGGCAAGCGAGGAGGAGAAGAGGGGGAGCGAGGGAGAGAGAGAGAGAGAGAGAGAGAGAGAGAGAGAGAGAGAGAGAGAGAGAGAGAGAGGCAGGCTATTGAGGGGGAGAAGAGGGGGAGTGAGAGAGAGAGGCTGTTGAGGGCTCTTTTGTGAGCCGTCAATAGTTGATGTGCAACGGCTTAATAGCCGTTGCACAGTCACCCACGTGACCATGCAACGTGGCCTGCGTGGCCCACATTGCATGGCCACACGACTGGCCTGCATGGCCACATGGCTGGCCTGCATGGCCAGCCATGTTGCCTATGGCCTTTGCCGTGTTGCATGTGGCCTTTCCCGCGTGCCACGCACGCGGCAAAGGCCACGCATCCACCGCATGTAATGCTCACATGTGGGTATTACACGATGCGGCATCACCACGTGGAGTGGCCAAGTGGTGTAAAGCCCGAGCACGGGCATTACACTTGGCCACACCACATGGGCTGTTTAGACCACATGGACTAAACAGCCCACATGGGCTATTTAGTCCATGTGGCACTGCCACATGTAATGCTCGGGCATTACACGTGGACTAAAGAGCCCAAATGGGCTGTCTAGTCCACGTGGACTTTTTAGTCTACGTCGTGTGGCCACGTGGCTCGCCACATAGATGCATACATCTACACGCAGTGATGCCACGTGGCACTGCCGCGTGTAATGCCCGACCTCGAGCATTACACAGGTGGCATTTCCACATGTACTAGCTTGTCCACGTGGTGAGCTATTGGCTCGCCAATGTGGACAAGCCAGACCACGTGGCATGATACGGTGTGCCACATGGCCTGCAAAGCACATGTGGCACCATCTAATTGGCTCCACGTATGCTAAGCATGGTGCCCACATGGACTGGGCCACTGCGCACAGCCCACATAGACACCACATGTAGTGTGTCGTGCACGTGGTGCCACGTGCATGGCGCACTACACATGGTTGCCACGTGTAATGCCTGCACTCAGGCATTACACATGGTAGCCACATGTGAAGTGCGGGCATTATAGGCATTACACATGGTAGCCACATGTGAAGTGCGGGCATTACACATGGTAGCCATCCTTAAGTGCCTTTGATGCATTATGTGTGGATGACATGGTTTGCAATGCGGTCATCTCATGCCATTATGCTTTTGGCATGCTTAGTATAGTGATTTGTGTATCTATGATTTTCTTTGTAAGATGCTTTGGAATGTATATGCACATGTGTGTACCCTTTTGTGCTTTCTCGAGAATGTAACTCTTTCCCAATGAGTTTTCTCATGCACTTGCTGCTTCTTGTCATGATGAGAAGGTCTTGCTAGCAAGCTTTTGTTTTGTTTTATTAGCAATGTCTAATCTCATACAAGATTGGCAATAAAAAAGAGCGCTAGCCAAAGCGCGTATCATAGACTTGTTGGCATTCTTCTATCCACTCAAATATAATGAGAAGCTTGTACAAGGGACAGGCAATCTTGGCATAGAAAAGGATGAATTGCCTATAGTAGCTTGCATGTCCCATAAACCTTTGGACTCCCTCATAGTTTGTTGGTGATTTTACTCTTATCTGTGGAAATCCCATTTTTGGACACTTTATGTCCTGAGATGACTTCGTGTTTAACCCAAAATTGGCATTTGAATGGGTTTAAAGATAGACGATAAAGTCTGCACCATTCAAATACCTTTCGTAAGTAGGATAAATCCTCCTCCCACCATGGCGAAATATAATAGCGTTTTTTTGTTGCTAAGAACGCTACTCAACACAGTGTTATGGTATGAGAACAAACGAGTTACAACAGTATGGGAATGTGTCTATGTACAAGTAAGCAAAACCTTAAACCAGAGAGCTGTCTATGTAGAAAATGCAGCTGTACATCTGCACAGGAAGCTCTCTAGATTTTTTTAAATTCCAAAGCACGTCTATAATAGAGGCTATAAGTGCATCTATAAGCGCATCTATATTGATATAGACGCGCATATAGACACGCATATAGACACTTGTCGATAGACATAATTTTAGATGTGCTTATAAATGTACACGTAACATTTTAAACCACGTTGTCAAAATGCGTCTATAAACGCGCATACGGTCGCTATTCCTTGTAAGTAGTGAGGTCTATCCTAGATGGATAAAAGATCAGATGGTGAACATGATGAAGCACTAGCGCAAGGACATCACACGCAAGGTAAAGTCAAGGGGGAAAAATCCTTGGAATTTCTCACAAGAGATTTGGGAAGAGGAGTGTAGAAAGCGCTGTGCAAATCCCCAAAGGTATAAGCAGCAAGAGGAGGTCGCAAACAGTGAAGCAAATGAAGAGCACAGGGAGCTCCCATCTTGGAAGCGGTGGATGGGATGCTCCACCCCTACTTCATAGGTGTTCAGTCACTTTTTTTGGCATAATGGGCATTACATTTTTTTAAGAAGTACTCATGCTTCGTGCTTCTATCTGTGAGTGGTCGTCGATGGTGCTGTGAGAGTGATGCGAAGGAAAGGTACACCCTATTGCACGGGACATATGCCCTCCTCGAGCAACTTGAGCAAGAGGGCCATAACGTGAATTGGACGGATGTGGTGAATATGGTAAACCTCTACATTTTCCACCCATCAATTAGTTTTTTCCTCACTTGTCATTTCTAAGTTTTTTTCCCTTGAATACTCTTTTGCCAAGGACCAGTGCCAAACCTTGAGGGCAACAATGATGTTTAGGAGCTATGTATAGGAGTCGGGGCCTCAGTGACATACTTCTTTCTATCGGCTCTATGCCCCTTTTTGTGTACTTTTTGTCGACTCCATTATGAGCTATGTAACTTTTGTTAATAAAAATTTAAGTTTCACGACCTTTCAGTAGAGAACAGGGATGTAAACAGTAAAACTGGTATATAGGGACACCCAGCTGCTCTGCAAGACTGCACCTGGGTGTACCATTACTTAAAAAATAAATAAAACCTGCATCCATTGATATAACCATTGAAATAAGCATCAAAATAGGCGTTTGAAATGTTCGTCAAAAAATGTGTTGTTTATCAGCGTCAAAATACAGGTCCCAATAGTAGTCGTCTCGTCAATGTCAAAACTGGCATCCCAATAAGCATTGAAATAGTGGTTGAAAAGTAACATTAATCTTTGACATTTATATCGCGACGGTTATTTTGACGCACATTTCGACGTATATATCGATGGTATTATATCGATGCTTTTTTCGATGCACATATTGACGCTTTCAAGGATTTTTTACATGTTCAAAATCGTAAAAAAAAACATAAAAAATCAACCCGCCTTGTAATAGTGTGACCCTATTTTCCATTGATATATGAATATTTCTAGAATGTACCTAAAATTATGTGAAAACTTTCTACTATCCCAAGTAGTCATTGTTGCTACTAGCCTTTTCCACACTAAAATATATTTGAGTCTTAAAAACATGAGTCTTAAAAACATGCATGGAGGCATATATCTCCCTCATTTACCATCCCTATTTTAGTAATATTTTTAAATTTAGCATCCTTAATTTAGTAATTCTTAGCTTACCCTTCCAAGTTTACTAAACTCCATTGCCTAGTTTTCCAATTTCCCTAGTATACAAATTTATCTAGTTTGCTAGTCTATCTGCTTCCCCATAGTTGTATCAATAACCCTAATTTACTTCTTGTCCATAATCCTATTTTACCACCCCTAGTTTACCTTATGTAGTTTACTAGGATCCAACAGCCCAAAAAATGCCAAGAGTGACAGGATCGTCTGTGAGTGCAGATCCCATCTACCATGGGCATTTAAGCCCCGGTGGTTAATTAGACCTAAGGGTGAGCACAACTCTTCTAACCATGGTCACTCCCTTGCCCATGCACCCCTCACACTCCTAGCATCAACTCTCATCTATATCATCCTTCACACACATCAAAAGACATGCTCCTCTCTCTCTCTCTCTCTATCTCTCTATCTCTCTCTCTCTCTCTCTCTCTCTCTCTCTCTCTCTATCTCTCTCTATCTATCTATCTATCTATCTGTCTGTCTATCTATACATATATGTATGTACGTATGTATGTATATATGTGTGTGTGTGTGTGTGCGTGCATATACTTATATATATATTTATATGTTTATATGTATATACATATTTTCTTGTGTGTGTGTGTGTGTGTGTGTGTATACTTATACATATGTGTATATATATATATACATACATATGTGTGTATATATATATACGTACATATGTGTGTGTGTGTGTATGTGTGTGTGTGTATGTATGTATATACATACACATATGTTATGTATGTATATACCTATATGGATATACACACATATGTGTATGTATGTGTATGTATGTATATACCTATATGGATATACACACATATGTGTATATATGTGTATGTATGTATATACCTATATGGATATACACATATATGTAATTATATATGTACATAAATACATACATATATATGTGTATGTATGTATATACCTATATGGATATACACATATATGTAATTATATATGTATAAATATATATATGTGTAATTATATATGTATAAATATATATACATACATATATGTGTGTATATATATATGTATATAGGTATAAATATATATACATACATATATGTGTGTATATATATATGTATATAGGTATATGCATACATATATATATAAACATGTGTGTGTGTATACACACACACATGTGTGTGCGTGTATATACATATGTATATACATATGTATATACATATGTATGTGTATGTATATATGTATGTATGTATTGTTATATGTGTCTGTGTGTGTATACATACATATATACATACATACATACATACATACATACATACATACATACATACATATATATGTATGTATGTATGTATACACACACATACATATATATAAATTTGTGTGTGTGTACATGTGTGTGTGTGTATTATATGTATATATATCTATGTATATGTATGTATGTATGTGTGTGTGTGTGTGTGTATTATATGTATATATATCTATGTATATGTATGTATGTATGTATGTATGTGTGTGTGTGTATGTATGTATAAGTGTATATATGTATGTATGTATGTACATATATATATACATACATGTATATATGTACGTATGTATGTACGTATATATATACATACATGTATATATGTACGTATGTATTTTTGTATGTATATACATATATACATACAACAATACATGTATATATATATACATACATGTATATATGTACGTATGTATTTTTGTATGTATATACATATATACATACAACAATACATATGTATTTACGTTTGTTCCACATTATATAAATGGGTCCTTTCACACCCAACTTGAATGAGGTGAGAGGTTATCTAAATGTGCATGTATGTGTTCTCCCTTGAGAGAATCTTAATGTAAATACATATGTATGTACGTTTGTTCTACATTATATAAATGGGTCCTCTCACACCCAACTTGAATGAGGTGTGAGGGTATCCAAATGTGCATGTATGTGTTCTCTTGAGAGAAGTGTCCAATGTCTAGCAAGCCTTAAACTACTACTCCCCATTCCTACTTCTTTAGTGGTGGTGCATAGCACCTTTTTAGCTCATTTTGTTGTAGGATAGCTATATAAAAAAGGTAAGGATGATGTCCTTTGTCAATGTGTCCTTGAGCCTAAATACATGTATATGCTTGAAGAAGCACATAGTGGTATGGGTGAATGATGCTTTGCGGAAAAAATCATAGCTCGGAAGGTTCTTTGATCTAGTGTTTTGATGGCCCACCTTATTTATCGATGTAGTTAATTTTGTTAAAAGATGCAATGAGTGCCAAAGGTTTGGTATCACACATGGCCGATATTGTATGCCTCTTACTATGGTTATGTCTCTATAACCATTTGAGAAATGGGGGCTAGACTTAGTTGGTCCAATAGCAAGTTCCAGCAACTAAGTCCACAAATACTCAATTTGTCATTGTGGCAAGAGGTTATTATTCCAAGTGTGTAGAGGACAAGGCAACGATTAAGGAAGATGCATTGTCAAATTCATTTATGAATACATTATTGCATGCTCAATATATCATTGTTGGTCCAACTCACAATGCTCAATATATCATTATGGCAAAATGTTATTATTCCAAGTGTACAGAAGCCAAAGCAACGGTAAAGGCAAATGCATTGCCAAATTCATTTACGAATACATTATAGCATGTCATAGTTGCCCACTTAATATTTTTAGTGTGGTAGAGGAACACACTTCATTAATAACGTGATCACCCTCAAGTGATCACCTTTGTTCTCATGATTGAGCATATGAAGTAGACTTCCCCAAACTATCCTTAAGCTAATGGTGGTGGGGACATGTCAAAAGTAAAAAAAAGACACTTTGTATGATCCTTGTGAAGATGATAAATGAAAAAAAGAATGATTAGGAACAAATAATGCAATCCACTCTATGGGTTTACAAGACTGCGACTCGAATGACCCCATGCCTACAGGATAGTATACAAGACTGTAATTGCAATGACCCTGTTCCATCTAGATTGCAACTGGAATGACCCTGTTCCATCTAGATTGCAACTGGAAAGACCATGTTCCATCTAGATTGCAACTAGAATGATCCTATTCCATCTAGTATATCATTTGGAAGTTGTAATGCCTTCATAATTCCTTCTTTAAGAATATTTGTCTGAAAGGATTGATAGCTACATGTTTACTATGAAGGGTTGTTCTAACTAGTATCAACCAAGACACAGTTAAGAGAAGCTTATGGATTTTTATGGAGAAACTCTACAAGAAGAAATAGTTTGATTAACAATTAAAGAAGCATGAGTTTGTAAAATGGTAATTAAGAAAAACAAAAGAACTTATGGGTATGGGGCCCTTTAGAGTTGTGGAAACCATGTCACGAGACCCTTTAATCTTCTTGAAGAGAATAATCAAAAACTCATAAATTATATCAAATATTAAAACAACTACTTGAATTAAATTAAAAATTAAAGCATGTAACAAAACATAAGACAAGAGAAAGAAAAACATCACCATCAACACAAGGCTGGGTGCAATCTCCCCCCCCAACGTGAGTGGCTTCTTCTCGCGTGGGTATTTGTGATATATTCCAAAAGTAGGCTTTTAGCCAAAAATAAAGTACACATCCATATTTGTACTTTGCCATTTAATTAGCCTTTGTCCTCAATTAGCCTTTGTCCTCAAGCCTTCTAAGGTTTGCACAATTTTCTAATACAATAATCTAACTTGTGCACATATGCACATTACAAAATAAATCAACTAGTGCTCGTACGCACACTATACAATAAATTGACGATTGCGCACACACACATCACACTGATGTCAAAATAATATCAAACGCCATAATATAGCCACAAAATATTGTGAATATAATAATGAGATCTGTCCACATGCCACGACTGAATCCACCATCCGTGCGACACCTAAATCGGTACCCTCGCACTGTGCAACACCTAAATCGGTACCCTTGCACACCTCATCACCTAAACTCATAATAAACATAAACTACGTCAGTAGTAACAATCAATTGACATCGCATCAATCAATCCTAACGTGTTCATGAGAAATAGGCATCATAAAAAAAATTATAAATCAAATATTAAATGACCATGACTATCATTCGTCAAATAACATGGATCATAACAGTCCCCCCTGTTGGTGGGAAAGCAACTGTCCTCAGTTGCGCAATCAATGAGTGGATGGCTTCATGGCACAAGTGGAGGAAAAGATCAACACATCAAACAATTTCTGAAAATAAAACCAAACAAGTGAATGCATGTGAAATGGATCTAAGTGTCCCATTCCACAGAGGTACCTTCCACATACAAACACTCGCTGGTGAAAGAAGATAGAAGACATAGATATGTCTGGTGTAGCCATGTGAAACCAATCTAATATCCCATACCATAGATTAATTCCACACAACACTACCTTAAGAACAGAAGTTTGAGACGGAGTAGCTAATTCTCTCTAAAACTTTCATTCTGACATAACTTTTCTCTATCCTCAAAATTAGACTACAAGTCTTATTCGAAAAATGAATTAGGTCCAAATGGAAATTCTTATCAACTTAAGATTGAAAAATAATCACTTACATTACTGTCAATAACTTGATGAATTCTGGGGATTTGTTCTTGATCTTAATCTTGTAACTGTCTAACTAAATTCAAAAATTATAATCTTTGAATAGGTTTATAATTCTTGAATTTGTGAATCTTACTTGTAAACAATGAAATCTAAAGGGGATCTTGATCTTAAGCTTAATCTTAAACTTGAAATCAGAACTTGAAAAAAAAAGATAGACATCTTGTGCCCTAGAGTTGATAGCAAGAACTTGATATACTAGTAATGAATCTTGGCTTAGATTAAAAATACTTGAATGGACGAAAATTGAGAGATTAGTGTTTAATTAATTGAGAGATTAATTAATCATAATTGTAATTCTTGAATAAATCTTGTTCTTAATAAGGGGTTTAAATCTTGTGGTTGAATATATCTTTGACTTAGAGCAATTCTTGGTCTAGAAAGAATCTTGTACTTGGATAGATCTTAAACTAAAACACTTGAAAATTTAGATAAAACTTTACTTGAATTGGTATAAACCTCGTAATTGTGATTGGTATACAACTTAAGCTTGGTTTCTAATCACTTGAGAGCTATTTCTTTACTTTTCTCATCATCACTAAATTCGATGGTGAAGCAATTGATAACTTGAATCAAAGACTGGAGAAACTTGCTTGGTTCTTGAATCTTCAAATTGGTCTTAATCTTCTATGAAATGTCTAGCAATCATTTTTACTTGAATTTGGGCAACTAGATCTTGAATTTGGGCAACTAGATCTTGAAGATAACTTTTGCTAATCTTGTCTCGATCTTTTTAGTTAGGTCACGGTATCTAAAACTCTTTTCAGGAGCTAAAGTTTTCTCAAGCTACCAAAATTCAAGTGACCAAAGCAAGCATGCCACTCTGTGGTGTTACTCATAACATGTGTGGTAGAACTGAACAAGCAGTATGTGCCAATCTCTCATACATTTACCAGATACCTTCTCCATCTAAGAGGGTAGCTCAATCTAAGATAATTAAAAGAGTAGTTAAAGGAGAAGATGAAAAGGGGAAAGATTCAAGAGAACCTTCTCTAAACCTATTCTAATATCAATTACTAGAGTGGATATTAAGGCAGCAACACACACATAGATCAAGCAAGCAAGCAGAGATAGATAGACGCACAACACTCAAAGTAGATTAATGAGAATGAGTGAAGTATAAGTAAAGTGACTTGATAAGGTCACTTACACACTCATAAGAGTGTACAAGTAAAGTGACTTAATAAGGGAAAAAACCTCCTAAAGAGAGAAAAAGTGTCCTGACCCACTACCATATAAACGGTTATATTTAACTTTCAAAAAGGGAGTGAGAGCTTGAGCTTGAGCTCTTATAAGCACACACACTCACACAACAATGGATGAGACACACAAAGATATAAGGATAAAATCTTCTTCTTGTTGTTTATCTCAAAATAGGTCTATAAAAGATAAGTAAAACCAACATAAATACTAGAGTACTATGTACAAGCATGTGAACACAATAAGTAGGTGAGCTGGTAAGATAAAAATGCCACCATAACTTGACTGGACTAGGTAGGTGTAGTCTAACTATATAATCACTCATGAAGATCCATCGTATTAGCTACCAAATGTGGCAGTGGCATAAAGGTGGAACGGTCACCCAAGCATGTCATGAGTGTTAGCTTGTGTTGATCTTGACATCTCAATAGTACACAGGTTAAGAAAATTTTTAAAGGCCATAAGTAGGCTCTCATAGCATGTTATGTGAGAGGATAAATGCATACTTGGTTTGCAAATGTTTTTTACACCAATCCAACTAAAAGTACCTCTATGTAAAGAGGAGTAAAGATTATTTTTTGGTTGACATCGTTTTATATGTTGATGACATGCTATTCGCCCTAATGAGGAAAAGATTTTAGCCTTTAAGGTTAAATTATATGTAGCATTTGAGATGACAAATTTGGACTCATTGTATCGGTATTTTGGGCATGCAATTTATATAGCATGATGACGATATTGTGATGTTACATTCAAATAACATATAAAGAGGCTCTTACCCGGTTTGATCTTTAAGATTGTAAGCTTGTTTTGCTACACCAATAGAGATAGATGCTAGGCTTAGTGTCTAGGGTGTAGGTGAACCATTTGACGCATTACTTTATCAATAGGTTGTTGGGTGTCTCATCTATCTATCTATATAATAGGAGGCCAAACATTGAGATTATACATAGAATTAGAAGTAAAGGCTACCAAGAAAGTATTTCGATACTTACAAGGCACTCAGCCCCTTGTTTGGAATATTCTATGCTAAAAGGAGGGGTGGTATTCAGCTACGTGCTTTCAATGATTTCGACTAGGCTAGATGATTTCGACTAGGCTAGATGTTATGACATGCAAGTATCCACTAATGGATTTTGCTTTCATCTTAGTGATTCATGTATATCATGGCTCAATATGCAATAGTCAAAGAAGTAGCCAATAGTGGCCACTTTGAGTTGTGAAGTTGAGTATAGTGCAGCTTTCGACTAGGCTAGATGTTATGACATGCAAGTATAGTGCAGCTTTCGACTAGGCTAGATGTTATGACATGCAAGTATAGTGCAGCTTTCGACTAGGCTAGATGTTATGACATGCAAGTATTCACTAATGGATTTTGCTTTCATCTTAGTGATTCATGTATATCATGGCTCAATATGCAATAGTCAAAGAAGTAGCCAATAGTGATTCATGTATATCATGGCTCAATATGCAATAGTCAAAGAAGTAGCCAATAGTGGCCACTTTGAGTTGTGAAGTTGAGTATAGTGCAGCTTTTACAGTAACTATGGAGTGTGTATGGCACATAAGTCTTTTGGTAAATCTTGATTTTAAATAGTAGTCCAAAACCAAGATTTGTAAAATTTTTCAGCAACTATGAAGTGTGTATGGCTCAGACATGCCTAAGTCAGATTTTGGAGAGTCAGCTACCTAAGTCAACTGTGTGAGTCAGCTACCTAAGTCAGATTTTGGAGAGTCAGCTACCTAAGTCAACTGTGTGAGTCAATTGTTTGAGTCAATTGTCTGAATCAACTGTTTGAGTCAGTTGTCTGAAGAATCAGCTGTCTAAATGAATTGTCTGAGTTACCTCTCGAAATCAACTGTGTTTGAATCAGCTGTCATTACTTAAATCATTTGGGATGAATTTTTACATTAAACATTTATTTTCTTGTTAAGGGACTAGACACTACCTCTCTGATGTAAGACCTTCCCCTAATGGCCACCAAGATAGAAACATTTGCAGAAACTAAGCTTTCATACATGTCAAAATCAAATTTTGTTTCACATTTTTAAAATTTGTTCCATATTTATTCTCATGCATATCTTATTCGAGGAGGGCTCATTACTTAAATCATTTGGGATGAATTTTTACATTAAACATTTATTTTCTTGTTAAGGGACTAGACACTACCTCTCTGATGTAAGACCTTCCCCTAATGGCCACCAAGATAGAAACATTTGCAGAAACAAGCTTTCATACATGGCAAACTAAGATCAAATTTACAGTGATGAGAAAGGGGTTGTGGAGCATTTCCAATGAGAAGGTAAAAAAAGCCTAACACGAGGGAGGGAGAACCATTGTGGGTTAGCAAGGATTAAAAATATCTTGCCATCATAGCATTAGGCTTAAATGATCAGTTTATCCATCACATAGATGGAAGAAATGCTTCAACTGGACCTTGGGAAGAGTTGGACACGTTGTTTGGTGCTCAAGCTAAGAGCTCCAAGATCAACCTTCTAATTCAATTCTCTAGACTTAAGTTAAACAGGGAAGATTCTCTTGCCTCTATGCGCTTTTGCCGCACAGTCGTAGAGCTGGGGACTTGCCGAGCATCGTATGCGAGCCACGAATGACTGCAAGTATACAACCAGGGAAGGAAGCTCAAACAGAATGCAAAAGGTGTGTCACTCACCGCTCAACCGCCTCCTTGAAGGATTCCCACGTTGCAGTGAAGAAGGAGCCACTGTCGTCGCTCTACCGCCTCTCCACCGCACCGTGCCGCTACACAGTGCTCTCTCACTCTCTCACTCTCTCTCTCTCTCTCTCTCTCACATACGCAGGAGAAGGAAACCAAGGAGATAAGGCAAGAGCACTCTTGTATTCACAACACATGAGAATGAGGGTTTTAGGGTTACATTTGACTCTTATAGGTGACTTGGCCGTTCACACATGGGCGCCCATACATGGCTGGCCAATCCTAACCCTTACCCTGCTGATATTCAAGGTGCGCCTCTCGGCGATCACCCAATCCCTTTATCCTTAACATATGGTGCCGACAAGCCCGGCCCATGACTCAGAATATTTAAATTAATGACCTAAAACATAGTACGTCTCAATGTCCGTCAGGTTAACATGCCCCCTTCCTGATGTAGATTCCATCCTCGGAAGCTATGGTATGGTAAGCTCGATAGCGTTGTTGTGGTAGACCGTCTGCAAAACAAGGAAGTGGAGTGAAAGTATGCTGGAATTCAAAAGATATAAAGTGTATAAATTCAAGCATATAAAGTATGCTGGAATTCAAAAGATATAAAGTGTATAAATTCAAGCATGTTAGACCACGATGGATGTTGCTATGAGAACTTAGTTTAAGGGTCACATGAATGTGTGAGTGTAGCAAATTAATAGGAGTTTAAAGTCATTGAAAGTAAATCAAGAGTTAGCAAGGTGTCAAAGGTTAATCAAGGTTTATAATTGGCCTAAGTCAAGGAAAATAACCAAGCTTAATAAATAAACAGATGATTACACTATGTCTACTCTAAGAACAAGTTAATACCACGAGTCTAGGGACACAAGAAACATCAAAGTGCCTTTATTTCTTTATGCACGTGACAATTTTTATACACAATGGCGACCTTCCTAAGGCAAAACTAACATCGATCCTGGTACCATGTTTAACACAAGGCATTATCCAGGAATCTATTAGCTCACTTTAGGCAAGGCTACCCCCTATCAACCAAGGCATCGGTGTGGAGTAGAATACTCCTTGCCTACCAAGTATCAATAAGGCGATAGGCCAACATTAAAGCACATCATAGACTTGTATTGCCATTTATTGTAGGCTCTTTAAAAAAATAATAATTTCTTTTGATCTTCGCTCCTGAACTATAATTTGTCTTGCATCCTTTCGACAAAGGGGTAAAAGCTATGTCCTAGAGGTCAACACACACATGGCCAGGTGTCAAACATTAAGATGGTTTGACCCTAGACCTAAGACAATCATATTCCAAGGTTAACTAAAGATGTCATGCATTCTCAGGAATATATCCAATAAGGTTAATTAAAGATGTCATGCATTCTCAAGAATATATCCAATAAGGTTAAGCTCATTAATGATTTACACTAGCACGTCAAGCAACTTCACAAACTAAGTATTACATTGACAATTTCCATGTGGTCATGCATTATAGTTCATGCAATTAATTGAACATAAAAAATGAAAGAGAGTGGGAATGGAAGAATTACACCTGTATTTTGGAGATCTCCTTGATTCGATGAGAGAAATGCCCGCAATTTGATGAGATATTTATGTATGAGCGTTGCGGCTATCTTAGGACTTGAAAGCGGACCCACCTCAAACTTTTCAGCCTGTACAATCAACTAACAAGCACTATACCTCGAGAGGCACATCAATGTGAAAAATTAAAGACTCATTTAAGGAATCCAAACTAGAAAAAACTTGAAAACACTAACCTACCTACCAGTCACCACACTACTACTGAGGATACGGTAAGAGGATGTTGTAGAGTCCTGGCTCTAGTCCTAAGGCTAAGCCTCTATCCGCATCATCCAAATAAATAAAGTCAACCTCAGTAGTGCCATGAGTTTCATCCATCCATTCATCATTGTTGTAAGATTCCTCCCCCAACCCCTTTTTGATGTCTAGTATCTTCCCCTGTAATCAACCCTCTCCAGAAATATAAAGACCCTGTTGCTAACTATTTTAGCCTAGAGAGAGAAAAATTATTCTAGAGAGAGAATATTCAGATTTTGAATATTTTTGGATAGAAAAATATCTCTTATAATTCAGATGAGTTCCCCTGAAACAGAAATTCAAAAAGAATTTTCCAATGTGCAATTGGAATTAATTGGAAATAGGTATAAAGAACCTTAGTCTAAGGGTCTAGATTTTCAGAAATCTTTAGACTATGGTCCAATTAAGGTTCCTATGGACCAATAGCATCAATCCATGTGTAGGGAGGAGATAAATCCAACTTGTAAAAAGAAAATACCCAAAAATGAGTAAATGCTCACATGAGGTGAAGAGTTGAAAATGTACAAGGATTATTAGTAAAAAACTATGAGCAATATTAAAAATATGACATATGTAAGGAAGGGGAATTCTTTAAAGGAGGTGCATATTTCACATAAGATGAAGAGTTGAAAATGTACAAGGATTATTAGTAAAAAACTATGAGCAATATTAAAATGATTCCATTATGACACATATGTAAGGAAGAGGAGTTCTTTAAAGGAGGTGCATATTTCACATGCTTGAATGAGTTTTAAACTCATAAAAATTGAGATATTTCATCTCTCCTCTCTCCTCATTCAAGTCTAGTTCCAAAAAGTTAGCTTAACTGACCTAAAAATGGTCAAATATTGACCAAACTGATTTAGAAAATTCTAGAATCAGTTTGTTTGGTTAGGAGCTCAATTTTTCCTATAAATAGAAGCCTCCCCCTTGTTGAAAAGGAGATAGTGTTTATGCATCGTTACTCTACTCCACCTAAGCCAAGAACTGTGAATTCATTTAATAATTCACTAGTTTTTGGAGCTTCCCTCTTTCTTCAATCCCTATTAGTGGCTCCATCAACATACTTAACCAATTGATTGGTTGGGGGCCTCTACCGTGAACAAAGAATCAAGCAAGTTGTAAGGTAATTAGTGAATATTGATCTTTCTATAATTTCTCAATGTTTCTCTCTTCTCAATCCCTCTCAAGCTTGAGAAGTTTAATTGGTATGGTTTTTTTTTAAATGCTATTGAAGTTTGAATAGTAGTGAAGAGTTACATAATGCTATTGAAGTTAATTTTCATTTATGTTTAAATTCTAATGATTTTTATGTAAATTCTCTCTCTCACTCAAGAAATGGTCATACTCATGAACCATTCTCAATCCAAATCAAGCTTTTCATAAAGCTTTTCCTTAACCCAAGATTAAGATATGCTTGAGGCCAAATTAATGGCTTTTTTCTATGCTTTTAGTTTATGTATATTAATGATTCAATCCATTATGGATTGATAATCCAATTAGAGATCATTTTAATTATTTTCTTAATGATAAGCTTTATCCCTTAGAAAAATTGAGATTTATCAGTCATAGCAGCGGAGCTATGGCAAAATTTTTATAAAAATTATGCATAAAATAATTTCATTCAAAGCATAAAAAGAGGACTTCCTACCATATTCTAGGAATTATCATCCTAGATTAATTGAAAGAATTTCATTACAATCATGGAGAAATTGAATTTTAATATTATGCATAAAGGAAAAATTTTTATATCAAAAGTGTTACTTTTATCATTTTTAATTTTCATGCATAGAAGTATGCATAAAAGAAATTTTTTTTATATCAAAAGTGTTACTTTTATCATTTTTAATTTTCATGCATAGAAGTATGCATAAAAGAATTTTTTTTATATCAAAAGTGTTACTTTTATCATTTTTAATTTTCATGCATAGAAGTATGCATAAAAGTTGATTATTTTATTATAAAAGTGTGACTTTTATCATAATTGAATTTCATGCATAGAGGTATGCATAAAAGATATTCTTTTTACACTAAAAGTGTGATTTTTCATTATAAATGGATTTTATGCATAAGAGAAAATTTTTTTATTCTAAAAGTGTAATTCCTACCAAATTGAATTTATGCATAAGAAGATACATAAAAGATTAATTTTTTAATTCAAAAGTGTCATTCTCATCTAAAATAAATTTATGCATAGAAAAATGCATAAAAGATTGAAATTTAATTCAAAAGTGTCATTTTCATTTAAAATGAATTTATGCATAGGAAGATGCATAAAAGATTGATTTTTACTTCGAAAGTATTAATCTCCTTAAATAGAATTTATGCATAAATAAATGTGTAAAGAAATCTTATATCAAATGTAAGAAATCTCTTGTATTCTATAAATAGATAAGAGATGTGATAGGATGTGATAAGAGGTGTGATAAGAGGTGATAAGATGCTTATGAAATAAGTTACGAGGTGATAAGATGAATTAAAATGTGTATGGGGGGATGAGGTAAGAAGTGTATGTGATAAGATAAGATGTATATGGGTTGTGATAGGGTGAGAATGGATGTGAAGTAAAAGATTAGATGTGAAGGTATATGAGGTTATATAAATGGGAATGTGAAAATGGATGTATGTATGTGGATGTGTGAATGTAGATGTAGATGTGGATGTAGGAACGTGAAAATGGATATATACATGAAGATGTATATGCATAGATGTGAATGTGGATGTAGATGTGGATGTATAGATGTGAATGGATGTGGATGTATAGATGTGAATGGGAATGTGGATGTGGATGTGGATGTATGTGAATGGGAATGTGGATGTGGATGTATGTGAATGTAGATGTAGATGTGGATGTATAGATGTGAATGGATGTGGATGTATAGATGTGAATGGGAATGTGGATGTGGATGTATGTGAATGTGGATGTAGATGTGGATGTATAGATGTGAATGTGGAATGTGGATGTGGATGTATGTATGTATGTGGATGTAGATGTGGATGTATAGATGTGAATGGGAATGGGGATGTGGATGTATGTGAATGTGAATGTAGATGTGGAAGTATGTGAATGTGAATGGATGTGGATGTATAGATGTGAATGGGAATGTGGATGTGGATGTATGTGGATGTAGATGTGGATGTATAGATGTGAATGTGGAATGTGGATGTGGATGTATGTATGTATGTGGATGTAGATGTGGATGTATAGATGTGAATGGGAATGTGGATGTGGATGTATGTGAATGTGGATGTAGATGTGAATGTATAGATGTGAATGTGGAATGTGGATGTGGATGGATGTATGTATGTGGATGTAGATGTGGATGTATAGATGTGAATGGGAATGTGGATGTGGATGTATGTATGTATGTGGATGTGGATGTATGAATGAGGACGTGATAGTGGATGTATGCATGTGGGTGTGGATGTATGGATGTGGATATGGATGTGTATGTATGAATGTGGATACGGGATGTGGATGTATAAATGAGGATGTGAAAATGGAGGTAAGCATGTAGATGTGGATGTATGGATGTGAATGTGGATGTGGATGTGGATATGGATGTGAATATATGATATGTGATGTGAAGGAATCTGAAGTGAAGAGATGGAAAATGATGTGATTGGATGAGTATATATATAAATGGAATGTGGAATAAGTAATGTGGATTAATGAGGGATAATGTGGAAAAATGAGAGTTAATATAGAAACTGTATTTGTAAACTATTGTAAATGCTGTTTGTAAATGGCTGTTTTATGTCAAGAATGCTGGGGAAGCATTTTGACCGTCTTGTGATTAAGGTCATGGTTAAAGTTGCAACTGCTGACGGAGAGTCAATGGAGGACGTCTCGCGTAGCAAGGTCGGCCGAGGTCTTGACCAGCCTCGGTTCGATTAAAATGGTGAGCTTCCGGTACGGTGGATGAGGGACCAAGGAAGCGGCCTATGAGTGAAGCGCTAGGTCACCTGCGAAGGATCCTAGAGGGTGCTGACCATACGGTGCTCGGGCTCTGGGTCGCCTAGGATACCCACGCGTGTGTCGAGGAAGATATTGGAACAAGGAGTAAGAGTTGTTTTGTGAAAACGGGCATGGATCTGGTTGATTGACCTTGCTGGTCTTCAATGGATGAGTCCATGGCTCTTTATATGGATCTGTTGGTTGATCTTGCTGATCTTCAACGAGAGTCCATCTTGATTTTTATAAGTGATTATATTGTCGAGTATTATGGGCTAGGAACTATTGAAAAGGCCCCTGTGTGGACAGGTGGTGAGAGTTCTAGTTGCCAATGATGCCATAGATACTCTGATGAAGGAATGATGGGAAATTATGAATCAACTGGATAAATTGGAAGATTGTGATTAGTGGTACTATGGTTTCATTAAAGGATTGTTTTAAAGTTAGCTGATGCTAAGAAAAAGGCAATTTTCATATTGGGTGTGTAAGTGGTGTGGCTAGTTTTATGTTTGCATGAATTTCCGGCTAGGGGGCCTTGGAACTCTTTTCCTTGGTACCCGGGACAAAACCTAACCAAATTCCAAATTGGATCCCATCACTACAGTGGTTGGGCGGTTGGCTAACCCATGGGATCGGATGGGGTTAGGCTGGACTGATGGATCCATAAATCGAGACTCAACTTTTGTTTTTACGATAGATAAAGTAAATCCCGGATAGAAATTGTTCTATGGATAGGAATCAACGGCTGTGCCTCTTGATGGGGAAAAAAGCGTTGATCCCAATGATCCAAGTGCAAGTTTCTTCCTTGATTTGACCAAGTACCGTTAAAGGTGCAGTCAGATCAGTTGATCCGTAATGATCTTGACTACGTTAGAGTAAAGAGTTATCCTGGTGGAATCGCCCATGCTTTCCGAGTAAAGGAAGTTTTTCCAGTTTCGGTTTTGGACAAACCGACGGATTAGTCTCTTGTCCGGATATCCGTGGGCGAGGCCCCGAGTGTGAGACCCCTACCCACGTATGATGTGCTACTTCCGTTGCTAGTACCCCGAATCCGTTGATCGGTGGGGAACGGGGGACCTCACAATTGTCAGATATTTCCTTTTCATTTTCCCATCCACATAAACTCATCAAGAATGTAACCATGCGAGGATAGTCATCTTGTGGAAAAGGAAAGCATTGGGCTATCGGGGATATTTTCTCTACACAGAGTAGGGGTTAGTCATAGTCAATAGGCAAATTAGCCATTCTAATTCCTCAACATTTTTCTCTCTGGCTAGTACATCTATATGATCCCATTCAGTTTCAATAACAGGATAGCACATGTGAAATATCTGAGAAAGGTATAGATGATACCTCTCACCAAAGGTGGATGAAGTGTGCGATGCTCTTGCATTTGCCATATCTGCAAACACAGATATAGCATCAGTAGGTTTATGATAGGTCAATGTAGTTCTTGATTGTATACGGATATTTCTCCTCTTTTTGTGCTCTTGCTCTTTTTACTATTTTTTATTTTTCTTTTCTTTTCTTTTTTTATGTATGAAGCTATATATATACATCCCCTTGAATTTGGTAATTACATGGTCAGGGGAGAAGGTTAGGGAGAAAGCTATAGAATGTTGAGTGTGAGTACATGCTCCCCCTTTCCTTGGGTAGATCATATTTTCTACAATGATGTTGTAGCCTCTTGGAACCAATTTGTCCAACGGGTCATAGGTTGTGATGTGGGCAGATAGCTTTTTATGACCCTTGTGGCCACATCCAATTCAGAGATGGTAGTGTACGCTCCCATTGACGAATGGAAGAAATGGTTTCTGATGATACTATTACAAGGGGAGATGTAGAATCATCAGTTTTTTGTTGGGTGTTGACAAGAGTAGGTGTAGAGCATGTAGAAACTTCTATATGAGTGTGTGCCTGGCATGAGGAGCTAGAAGCTTCATGTGGCTCCCCCTTTCCTGAGTTAGGTGGTAATGATCGATATCGTTTGGGAATCCAAACTAACTTTGGAAGAAGTGGTGCGGAGCACTCTATTACCTTTCCCTTACCACGGTCTTGAATTGTCATTGGGGTGGCAACAATTGGTTTGCAAGGTTTTACAGGTGATGTAGAGGGATTCAGCTTATGTTTAGGGACCCAAATCTGGTCATTCCCCTCGTAGTACCCTTGGGCTACTAATAATTTTTTAGGGATCCATCGTGATGTTACATTGCCCTTTCTCGGGTGGGTAGCTGCTTTCCTTCTACGAGGCTTCTTGTCTGAACGAGATTGAACAGGGGAAGTAGCTGTTAACGAAGCTTTTGGGACCCATTTGTATATACTCTTTGGCATAGTAAGCAGAACCTTAGAGACCACCTTGCCTGTTTCCACTCTTGGCGTTGAAGCGTTAAACAATCAAAGATGGTTTTGCCACTGGACTTGGCGTTGAAGCATTAGAGGAGTAGCAACATGAAGACTAGGAATGACAAATTCCCACGGCATGACTGCTTCTTGGCCATATACCATTTTGAATGGTGTGCAATTAATAGCCACTTTGTACGCAGTAGTATGATAGGCCCATAAAGCTGTCGTAAGCTTTAGATCCCAATCCGTGCAATGAGCTTCAACTATCTTTGTCAAAACAGAGATTAAGGTCTTGTTGGTACTCTCGGCTTGGCCATTCGCTTGCGCAGAGATTAAGGTCTTGTTGGTACTCTCGGCTTGGCCATTCGCTTGTTGGTACTCTCGGCTTGGCCATTCGCTTGCGGATAGTAAGGAGTAGATTTATGATGGGATATCATGAAATTTGTTGTGAGCTCCTTAATCACTTCATTTATAAAATGCGTACCATTGTCGCTCACAAGTTCAAAAGGACAACCGAAGTGTGTGATTATATTTTCAAAGAGGAACTTGGCTGTTGTCCTTGCACCTGCCTTACGTGTCGCTTTCGCTTCAGCCCATTTGGTCATATAGTCACTGGCCACAATAATATAGCGAGATTCTGTGTTTCGGGCCGCTGGGCTAATTGGACCTACAAAGTCTAAACCCCACTTTTCAAATGGTTAGTTTACTTTGATTGGATGTAGGGGCATCTGATCTTTCCGTTGGGGTTTCTTGTATCGTTAGCATTCATCGCAACCTTTCACAAAGAGTGATGCATCTTGGAACATAGTGGGCCACCAATACCCTGATTGTAAGATCTTTCGCGCAGTTAAGTCTCCTGAGAAGTGACCACCGGCTACGCCCATATGTGCCTCTTGCAAAATGTATAGATACTCATCCTTCCGGGCACAACGCCTAAGAACGTCATCCTTTCCTCTTTTATAAAGAGTCCCTGCTATCAGGCAATAGGGTTCGCATTCTTTGATCAGCTTTCGAGCTAGATCTTTACAAAGTTCCTTGGGTGGAAAGCCATTAACCAAAAAGTTAAGAATCTTCTCACTCCATTCAGGCATTGTCTCCACCATGAACAGGGAAGTGTCAGGTAAGTCATCATCAACCCCCGTAGGAGCCTCACCATTAGGTATGCGAGACAAATGATCAGCCATAACATGTTTTTTGCCAGGTCTCACAACAACACTGAAATCAAACTCAAGAAGAATCAATAGCCATCGTGTGATTCTTCCTGTGGAGCATGGTTTGTTTACCAGATACAACAATGCTTGATGATCCACATAGAAAACAAACTTGGTGGCAAGGAGGTAATAACAAAATTTCCTTACTGCATATATCATTGCCAACCCTTCTCGCTCCGTAGTGGTGTAGTTCATCTCAGCATCGTTCTGGCAAAGCTAATGGGGTAGTCTAGCTTGTGTTCTCCAGGTTGAGTTAACACACACCCACCAATAGCAAAGTTTGATGCATCAATATGCACATGGAAGAGTAAATCCCAGTTAGGCATTCTCAAGATTGGAGTACTCGCCAAGGCCTCCTTTAATAGCTCATAGGCATGGTCACATTCTTCGGTCCAAATAAACTCGATGAGAAGCTTATACAATGGTCGAGCTATCTCGGCGAAGAAGAGAATAAACCTTCGATAATAAACAACGTGGCCCATAAAGCGTTGGACTCCCTTGTAGTTGGTGGGTGGTGGCAATTCCAGAATGACCTTGATTTTACTCTCGTCTGTGGAAATCCCATTTTTTGGACACTATATGCCCTAAGATAACTCCGTGTTTAACCCAGAATTGGCATTTGAAAGGATTCAATGAGATGCGATATAATCTACACCTTTCAAATATTTTTCGTAAACACATCAAGTGCACGTCCCAAGAGGAATGAACACAAAGATCATCTAAGAAAGCTTCACAAAAGTCCCTTAGATATTCCTTAAAGGCCGTGTTTATCAATCGTTGGAATGTTGCAGGTGCATTGGCCAAGCCAAAAGCCATGACGCGAAAGGCAAACACTCCACACTCCATGACGCGAAAGGCAAACACTCCACACTCCTTGATGATAAATGCTATTTTAGCTTGGTCCTCGACTGCATCTGATGTTAACCCATGACGAACATTGAGATGTACTATGTTTACGTCATTAATTTAAATATTCTGAGTCATGGGCCGGGCTTGTTGGCACTATATGTTAAGGATAAAGGGATTGGGTCGAGGCGCACCTTGAATATCAGTAGGATAAGGGTTAGGGTTGGCCCGCCATGTATGGGCGCCCAAGTGTGAATGGCCAAGTCACCTATAAGAGTCAAATGTAACCCTAAAATCCTCATTCTCATGTGTTATGAATACAAGAGTGCTCTTGCCTTATCTCTTTGGTTTCCTTCTTCTGCGTGTGTGTGTGAGAGAGAGAGAGTGAGAGAGCGATCGAGCACTGTGTAGCAGCACGGCGCGGCGGAGAGGCAGTAGAGCGGCGACAGCGGCTCCTCCTTCACGGTGGTTGTGACGCGGGAATCCTTCAAGGCGGCGATTGAGCGGTGAGTGACACACCCTTTGCATTCTGTTTGAGCTTCCTTCCCTGGTTGTATGCTTGTAGCCATTTGTGGCTCGCATACGGTGTTCGGCAAGTCCCCAGCTACGACCTGTGCGACAAAAGCACACATTTTTGGCGCCGCTGCCGGGGAGTTGCCCTGCACCAAAGCTCCAGTTTGCAGCTCGGCTGCTGCTGCTGCGTGAAGTTTAATCTACACTGCAGGAAAGCGACTGTGTGTTTGCTGTTGAGGTGTTTCTGTGGTTTGCAATCTCTGTTTCTGTAATTTGTCTTCTGCATTTCTGTTTCTTTTGTTATTTTTCCGCTCTGCGTGTGGGCGCACGATCGGTTATCTGGTTTTCTACATGTGAGGGGGGTTTCTGAATCCCCAGATCTGTGCTGTGTGCGCGAACTGCGCCGCGGCTAAGGCTAGAACCCTAGAAAACTTATCTCAGAAAAAAAAATAAAAATTAAAAATTAAAAAAAATATAAAAAATAAAAAATAAAAAATTAAATTTTATTTTTAAAGAAAGAACCAAACGTGTGGAGAGGAAAGATTTTCTAATTGGAGAAAAATTTTTTGAAAAGAAAGAACCCCAATTGACCCACGACCCCGGCCCCGGTCTCGGTCTCGGTCTTTTGATATATATATATAGGAGAGTGAGCCTCCATAGCTTTCTTTCAAGTGAGAGCTTATGGGAAGTCGTGCCCTATATGTAGCCCACTCCCCAAGGAGTAAAGTGAGCATGTGGGATAAAGCCCTCACCCTTTCCTCCACAAGCAAATAGGCTTTTGCCCCTTCCCCCAAAAGGAAACGGACTGTTTTGAGGACTACAGGAGCTCTAGATAGGCGAACACGGTGCTGTAAAGCACGCTAGGACCCTTTAAACGATACGCTCGTTTCGAGCTATCACACGCCCTAGTCCAAGTTTGACCGTAAGTAAGGGGGTCAAAAACGAGTTAAAAACAATCTAAAAACAAGTAAAAACGGGGTGCGAAACACCTAAGAAACCACTCGTGTGAGTTTCAAGGGTAGTTACCAACGCACGTAGGGTACCCACGTCACATGCATCTACGTTCTGGTCGCGGGTGCTAGAGCCTGAACCACTAGAAAGCATTTCAGTCTACGCAGGCTCACACCATCCCTCCACGTTGGCATCTTGGCCTTCGGCTGGAACCCAAGGGAGTGCAACCCAAGATCCACAAATAGTGGATAGTGACTCGTCTTCCGACTCAGAAGCCATGGAAGGACACCCTACCAAGAACCCTGAGGAGACAAGCCAAAACATGCCAGTGTGGGCCCCACAACCTGGATCTAGCATGTTTAGTCGTCTAATAGAGACCTTTAGTAGAGCTACACGCTCTGAGCATGCGACAAGCGAAGTAAATGAAGAAGGAGGGGTAGTAGATTCACCATTCACATCTTATGTAGACCCTACCCTCCCAAAGAGTGTCCATGTGGATATTCTACCCACTTCGTTTAATGAGGGCCCTACTGAGCTACCAACTTCCGATGCTCTTCCTAAAGTAGAGGTCCCTAGAAGCCAACCCATAAGAAGTGACTTTGCGTCCACTTCAAGAGAACCGTTTGGCACACCAAGTCTAGATGGGATATTTCTCAATGAAAATTGGGAATATGATCTACACACAGAGACTCTAACGGACCTATACACGGGTTACACATACCATGTAGGTTGGTTAGAAGTCCTACGATCTACATCTAGCGCCACTAATCTAGAGAAGCAACAACACATGATATGTGAGGTGATTCATAGAATTATCCAAATTGAGAGGCAAAATAGGGGAGTGAACTTAGGTTCCACTGGCCCTATGAGATTTTTGGACACGGGCAAGGCCAAACAACCAACCCTATCACAGTGGAGACTCCCTCGGTGAGTCCCATGGACCCTTTGTATGTTGTTTCACCTGGAGTCTCAATGCAGGTTGAGTCCACGAGCAGTAACTTTAGTTTTCCAACCTTGGCTCAACTTTCCATTAAGGAATCCACAATGCCTACCCCAATGATGAGCATGATAGAAAGCGCACCTGTTACCACTGTAGTTAGTACGACACCGCTACCTAGTGGAACAGTACCTACAACAGTGCGTGCCAGTGCCTATCGACCCTATGTACCTATCGCTACTCATGCTCAGGTAGCTCCTACGCCTCTTAGTATGCCAATGGCGTATGCTCCACGACCGCCTTATCACCACCCTTATCCAAGAGGAGCTAAGCCTAGCCACATATCATATCCTACATCATTTGCCAACCTACTCAGACCAACGCCAACTCCTATCAGCCAGGCTATCCCAGAAGTGCCTCCACCAGCTATGCCTGCTCACCTAGGTGATCTCGCAGCGTTTGCTCAGACGATTGGACGATCTATTGCGGAAAACATGCGGGGTATGCCTGAGAGAGAACCTAGAAGCAAGGCAGTACAAGTGGCTAAGCTCACTCAAAACTTCAGTGGTAACGAGGATGTTAGGAAGCACATTGAAGTCTTTGAACATGTGTGTGATTCCTTGGAAGAGCACAATGAGCTGCATAAGTGTAAAGCCTTAGGCTTAACCTTGAGTGGGAAGGCCGGAGATTGGTATCGAACCTTAAGGGTTGAAGAGCGCACTCACTACCCCACTCTCAAGAGATTGTTCTTGAAAGAATACATACGTGAGGGTGTGCTTTGGGGAGTAGCTTCTCAACTCCAAAAAGCTGAACGCGAGGAAGGGGAGTCAGTGAGAGACTTTATAAGTCGATTGAAGCATCTAAATTCTCGCTGCACTCCCGATGAACGCTTCAATAACAACCAACTCCTCGATAGATTCATCCGAGGATTGCGCCACGAGGACATTTACAATGGCCTAGTCATTAGAGGTCTTACAACGTGGGAAGTAGTCACTGCCAATGCAATCCACTTAGAAGACAACTTGATGATTTGCAGGTAAAAAGGTGTCTTCAGAAACAAAATCCATTAGTTCGCAAGTATCTGGGCACGAGCCAATGACGGTAAAACCTATTGCCAAGGAGCCCAAGATATCTGAAATGTCTGTGTGACCGACCTTACTAAGGCTCTCCAAGAATACTTTAGGGGTAATC
This sequence comes from Cibotium barometz, assembly GCF_041138505.1. Classification (NCBI taxonomy): domain Eukaryota; kingdom Viridiplantae; phylum Streptophyta; class Polypodiopsida; order Cyatheales; family Cibotiaceae; genus Cibotium; species Cibotium barometz. Next base: position 15,418,686 of record NC_141103.1, on the reverse strand, counting down.
GAGCTCCTCAGAATAGCCATATGTACCCAAGGAGAGAGCAACAATGGTGTTCGGTGTGCTTAGGACCACATAGCACGAGTGAATGTCCCACATTCAGAGTCAAATTCAATGGAAATTGTAATGCATGTGGTAAGTACGACCATCAATCTAAAGATTGCCTAGTACTTAAGCGAATGTTGGCAAATCAGGCACCACTGGCCTGGTCAAACACACCTCAAGTGCCCGCGCTAATGCCTGCACAACCTGTCGAGCAACCGTCACAGCACATAGTTCCAAGGAATCCGAATGTAGTCCAATCTGTGCCGTTACCACCGCCAGTGCTAGGACCACAACCTCCACATCCAAGGATTACCCCAATAAACCAGATGGGTTGTGAGACACATAGTGCGTGTGGGGATTATGAAGAGGAGATAGACCCCACTGCTCCATATGGGATTGATACGTTTGAAATGATTCCCCAGTACTACATGGAGGATCATTTTGGGCAAGTCAAGCCTGTATATCAAGCGGCTGCTCTCGCCACAAGAGGCCAAAACCTTAATACCTTGGCGAGGAGACCACCTCTTCAATGCTACGATTGTGGTGGACCGCATCGTGTAGCGGAGTGCCCTAATAGGCTACAGAAGATCGCTACTCAAATGCAACCAAATCAAGGGAGCACATCGGGAATGCCGGTACTTACATGTAATCGTTGTGGCATAGATCATTTGGTCGCTCAATGTCCACATAATCCTAATGCACCCAAGATTATGCCATTGAATTTGGTTGAGGTCACCAACCAAGCACGAGGAACCACACCCGTTGTACCTGTGAATGTAGTTACACGGTCAATGCTTCAAAATCAAAACTACATTCTTGAAGAGAGGGATACTGCATCAATCGCTCAGGTAAAGGTAAAGAAAACACGGCGGAAGAAATCGCTTAATGCCACGAGCTCCAAGCCCCAGTTCGAAGACCAACATAGGGACAGGAGACGACCTCGTGTATATGAATGATCCTGAAGACGATTCTGATTCAATAGAAACCATGGGGACCAAAGCCACTACCTTAAGGGAGGAACCCACTCGGGAGCTCAAGGAAGGAGAATCAAGCGAGTACATAAATAAGGGGAAACAGAAGGAAACTTCCTCGGCCCCACAACCAAGACAGTTAATGCCCTCTCGACCACCCAAACTGACTGAGACTCCCCAAGACAAGCCACGTGGGCCAAAAACCCTCAAGAAAAAGATTGGAACTTACCCGAACCCAGTTGAGGAGATTGAACAAGTGCAACACTTAAGGGGTTTGGTGGAAGAAACACAAAGAGAACTAGAGCCAAACCCGAGAAAAATCAAAATTCCAGACACAGTGTTTCCTACGCAAGTTCAGCCTCACCGAAACCATAAACCGTTAGCTATACCTAGTATCATTCGGGAAGAAAGTGAGGATAGGACATCAAGAAGTGGGCAACCACCCTTTTTGCTTGAAAGAATGTTTAGTGAGGGAATGCCTAACCCCATCGAAGAGGAAGTGATTCCATCTTCACCAGTCCCTAGTCAAGGGGCGATGTCTCGAAAAGTACCATTGAATGTGTCCAAGCTAATGGATTTCATGTCCTCTGAGATCAGAACCACGATCATATCCAAATTATACGGAGATCCTGAGCTATTCTTAGCTCTTTGGGCATTTCTCAATGGAGAACTAAAGGCGGGGTTACCACAATTTGCAAATATGGATAGACTCGACACGCTTCAAGATGAAGGGGAGCATTGGGATCTACAACCCAACTTAGATGAAGATTCGGTCTCGTTGAAATACTTGTGAACAAGTTGGGACAGTACTTTGAAGGTGACGAATCTAATGCCACCCTCCCCATTACTACCAAGGGATTAACTCTAAAGGGAATCCTTGACGGTGGTGCTGGCGTGAGCATTGTGACTAAAAACTGTTGGGAATCTATGGGAAGACCTCACCTTGAAGTCACAAACATAGTGGTTAAGATGGCAAACGGAACCATAGCTAAACCTATTGGAATGTTAAGGGACCTTAAGATCAAGGTCCTGGGATACAAGGTAAAACATACCTTCATTGTAATGGATTTCTCCAAGCATCCTATGTCATATCAAATGATCTTAGGGCGCCCTTTCATGAGGGAAGCACAAATGGTGCATGACTGGTCGAAAAACCATGTCTACCTACAATTCCAGGACTCTGTCATTCGAGTTGATCTTGAGAATGGTCGTGCACATCCTTTAGGAAGCAAGGTTATCATCGATAATCGATCGGATACCACTGTTCATTCCGCCCCATTAAGGTATTGCTATACATGCAAAAAAGAGACTGATGATGGGAAAGATTCTCCTTATATGGATGTCCTACCGGGTATGACTGAGTCGGATAACGTGGATTGGGTACACCTAGCGGCAACCATAGACACATGGGGAAATAGAGGCACAAGTTGGGTAACACCTCTGAGGGGCAAGATATGCCACCGTTAGTGCCAATAAACATGATAGGTGTTATGCACTTGGCTCCTGATGGCGAGAGCGTGGCAAACTCCACCGACACTGAAAGTAGCGAAGACTCTGACCAATGCAACTTTGAGTATGAATCTCAAGAAGAAACTGACCCTGAGCCTGCTGATGGGAAAAATGAATCAAATATTCACCCAAATGTGGAAGCAAGGTGCTCAAGGCCTAGGACAGTGGCCTCCTGCAGTTCATCCGAAAGTGAAGATTGACCAAGTGAGTCCGAATCAGATAGAAACAAAAATCAAAAACTTGGTAAGAAGAAAACGAGACATAAGCACCAACGCTATCGAGATAATGTACGAATTGCAATAAATAAGGAGAGATCCACTGCAGAATGGCTTAGTTATGTAGGAGCCATTGACGCTCATCGGAAGATAGCGGATAATTGGAGACAATACCTCCAAAGTGTCATGTGGTGTATTCCGCAACCTCATGACGTCGCCCAATTAGAAATCGAAGAGAAGCCAAAACTAAGTCATACTGCAAGAAGGCGGCAAAGCCAAGAGTTGGCTCAACAACAAAAGGAGGCGGAATTAAAAGAAAAAAATCGGGCACAACAAGAAGCAGTAGACTTACACCCCGCACCCGAGCATTTCAAATCATTCACCATAGGGGAATGTAAAGTAGTCTACACAAAAGCCCAACGAACGCCTACCAATGGGAGTAGCGGTGTCTACGATGGCCCTGCGGTAGTTAAGGAGATAGACTTAGCAGATCCGGGTGAGGAGTCTAAGCCAGTTTTTATTACTCAAGACCTCACTAAGGCGGAAGAAGCTGCACTTACGAAGCTTCTTAAAGAATTCAAGGACATATTTGCTTGGACATATCATGATATGAAGGGTGTTCCACCCTCGGTGGTGCAACACACGATTCCAATGATTAGCACTGCTAAACCAGTCCAGCAACGTCCCTACCCAATGAATCCTAAGTACGCAAAGATTGTACAAGAGGAAATTGAAAAGCTTGTAAAATGTGGATTCATATACCCTATTGAGCACTCAGAATGGGTTTCTCCGATAGTCATCGTGCCAAAGAAGAATGGAAAACTCAGAGTGTGCGTTGATCTCAAAAAGGTTAATGCAGCCACCAGAAGGGATCATTACCCCTTGCCGTATTCTGAACATGTGCTTGAAAGAGTGGCAGGCAAGGAGGCATATAGCTTTTTAGATGGGTACTCGGGTTACAATCAAATCACAATTGCAATCGAGGACCAAGCTAAAACAGCATTTATAACGGAGTTTGGAGTGTTTGCCTTCCGCGTCATGGCCTTTGGCTTGACCAATGCACCTGCAACATTCCAACAATTGATAAACACGGCCTTTAAGGAATATCTAAGGGACTTCTGTGAAGCTTTCTTAGACGATCTTTGTGTTCATTCCTCTTGGGATGAGCACTTGATGTGTTTACGAAAAATATTTGAAAGGTGTAGATTATATCGCATCTCCTTGAATCCTTTCAAATGCCAATTCTGGGTTAAACACGGAGTTATCTTAGGGCATATAGTGTCCAAAAATGGGATTTCCACTGACGAGAGTAAAATCAAGGTCATTCTGGAATTACCCCCACCCACCAACTACAAGGGAGTCCAACGCTTTATGGGCCACGTTGGTTATTATCGAAGATTTATTCTATTCTTCGCCGAGATAGCTCGACCATTGTATAAGCTTCTCATCGAGTTTATTTGGACCGAAGAATGTGACCGTGCCTATGAGCTATTAAAGAAGGCCTTGGCGAGTGCTCCAATCTTGAGAATGCCTAACTGGGATTTACTCTTCCATGTGCATATTGATGCATCAAACTTTGCTATTGGGTGTGTTTTAACTCAACCTGGAGAACACAAGCTAGACTACCCCATTAGCTTTGCCAGTCGCGAGTTGAACGATGCTGAGATGAACTACACCACTACAGAGCGAGAAGGGTTGGCAATGATATATGCAGTAAGGAAATTTCGTTATTACCTCCTTGCCACCAAGTTTGTTTTCTATGTAGATCATCAAGCATTGTTGTATCTGGTAAACAAACCCTGCTCCACAGGAAGAATCACACGATGGCTATTGATTCTTCTTGAGTTTGATTTCACGGTTGTTGTGAGACCTGGCAAGAAACATGTTATGGCTGATCATTTGTCTCGCATACCTAATGGTGAGGCTCCTACGGGGGTTGATGATGACTTACCGGACACTTCCCTGTTCATGGTGGAGACAATGCCTGAATGGAGTGAGAAGATTGTTAACTTTTTGGTTAATGGCTTTCCACCCAAGGAGCTTCGTAAAGATCTAGCTCGAAAGCTAATCAAAGAATACGAACCTATTGCCTGATAGCCGGGACTCTTTATAAAAAAGGATAGGATGACGTTCTTAGGCGTTGTGCCCGAGAGGATGAGTATCTATACATTTTACAAGAGGCACATATGGGCGTAGCCGGTGGTCACTTCTCAGGAGACTTAACTGCGCGAAAGATCTTACAATCAGGGTATTGGTGGCCCACTATGTTCCAAGACGCATCACTCTTTGTGAAGGGTTGCGATGAATGCCAACGATATAAGAAACCCCAGAGGAAAGATCAGATGCCCCTACATCCAATCAAAGTAAACCAACCATTTGAAAAGTGGGGTTTAGACTTTGTAGGTCCAATTAGTCCAGCGACCCGAAACACACAATCTCGCTATATTATTGTGGCCACTGACTATATGACCAAATGGGCTGAAGCGAAAGCGACACGTAAGACAGATGCAAGGACAACAGCCAAGTTCCTCTTTGAAAATATAATCACACAATTCGGTTGTCCTTTTGAACTTGTGAGCGACAATGGGACGCATTTTATAAATGACGTGATTAAGGAGCTCACAACAAATTTCATGATATCCCATCATAAATCTACTCCTTATTATCCGCAAGAGAATGGCCAAGCCGAGAGTACAAACAAGACATTAATCTCTATTTTGACAAAGACAGTTGAAGCTCATCCCATGGATTGGGATCTAAAGCTTACAACAGCTTTATGGGCCTATCGCACTGCGTACAAAGTGGCTATTAATTGCACACCATTCAAAATGGTATATGGCCAAGAAGCAGTCATGCCATGGGAATTTGTCATTCCTAGTCTTCGTATTGCTACTCAAGAGGGTTGGGATGGTAATCCCTTAGTAGAGCATCTATATATCCTTGAGCGGCTAAACGAAGAAAGACAATTGGCTGTATACAATGCCCTTGTGGAGAAGGATAGAAGGAAAAAATGGTTTGATCGCCATCTAAAGGACAAGGACATCAAGGTTGGGGATAAAGTCCTGATGTATGGAGTGCGAAATGAAAAGAAGAAGCTCAAATATGCTGGTAAGGGACCATATAGAGTATGTGAAATTACCCCGCAAGGTACCATCAGAGTGGAGACTCTCGACGGAGTTGAAACCATTGGATTCCTTAATGGGAGTAAATTCAAAAGATACTATGACCCCCTGAGAGCCAGGAGGAGTTACATGCAATCCATCAAAAGAAGGCAGCTAAAGAACAAGCTGAGCTTAAGAAAATACAAGCGAGAGTTGAAGCCAAAGAACGTCAACAGCGTGCTAGGCGACAACGAGAAGCTAACTTGGAAATTACGCAAGTATTTTTCGAGGAGGGAGAGGAGGATTCACTGGAATCTGACCCACCTCTAAGATACCCAATTGAGTTACAGAGTCCTTACGGGGAGGTGGCTGTATAATGCATTATTGGATACAGGAGCTCAACACAATTTGCTATCATATGGCGTGTGGTGCCAACTTGGAAAACCACCTTTATCCAAGAGTTCTATCCAAGTTCAAGGAATCAACAAGAAGAAAACCCCTGTCTGAGGAATTCTGCACACTCCGGTTGCTTATGACAAGGGAACCATAATTCAAAGCTTTTTGGTTATGCCTGCGGGTACCATGGAAGGGACTGTAAACTTAGGGCGCAAATGGATGATGGCCACCAAGTGCAATATCGATTGGGCAACTAGACGAGTCACAACGCAAGAACCAATACTAGGTTTGACTGCTCAAAATCCCGCACCTAAGTCATCCACTCAAATATTAGATAATGAAAAATCACAAAGCCCAGTGGCAAAACCATCTTTGATTGTTTGCCATCCCTCTAACGCTTCAACGCCAAGAGTGGAAACAAGCAAGGTGGTCTCTAAGGTTCCGCTTCCTATGCCAAAGAGCACATACAAATGGGTCCCTAAAGCTTCGTTAACAGCTACTTCCCCTGCTCAATCTCGTTCAGCCACCAAGAAGCCTCGTAAAAGGAAAGCAGCTACCCACCCGAGAAAGGGCAATGTAACATCGCGATGGATCCCTAAAAAATTATTAGTAGCCCAAGGGTACTATGAGGGGAATGACCAAATTTGGGTCCCTAAACATAAGGTGAATCCCTCTACATCACATGTGAAACCTTGCAAACCAATTGTTGCCACCCCAATGACAATTCAAGACCGTGGTAAGGGAAAGGTAACAGAGTGCTCCGCACCACTTCTTCCAGAGTTAGTTTGGATTCCCAAACAATATAGATCATTACCACCTAGCTCAGGAAGGGGGGAGCCACATGAAGCTTCTAGCTCCTCATGCTATGCACAAGCTGATATAGAAGTTTCTACATGCTCTACACCTACTCTTGTCAACACCCAACAAAAAACCGATGAGTCTACGTCTCCCCTTGTAATAGTATCGTCGGAAACCATTTCCTCCATTCGTCAATGGGAGTGTACACTACCATCTCTACAATTGGATGTGGCCACAAGGGTCATAAAAAGCTATCTACCCACATCACAACCTATGACCCGCTGGACAAATTGGTTCCAAGAGGCTGCAACATCATTGCAAATAATATGATCTACCCAAGGAAAGGGAGAGCATATACTCACGCTCGACATTCTAATGCTTCCTCCTTAGCCTTCTCCCCTGACCATGTAATTGCCAAATTCAAGGGGATGTATATATATAGCTTCATACACAGAAAAACAAAGAAAAGAAAAAAAAATAGTAAAAAGAGCAAGAGCACAAAAACAAGAGAAATATCCGTATACAATCAAGAACTAGATTGACCTGTCATAAACCTACTGATGCTATATCTGTGTTTGCAGATATGGCAGATGCTCGCTCATCATACACTTCATCCACTCCTACCTTTGGTGAGAGGTATCATCTGTACCTTTCTCAGATATCCCACATGTGCTATCCTGTAATTGAAACTGAATGGGATCATATAGATGTACTAGCCAGAGAGGAAAATGTTGAGGAATTAGAATGGCTAATTCGCCTATTGACCATGACTGACCCCTACTCCGTAGAGGACATATCCCCGATAGCCCAATGCTTTCCTTTTCCACAAGATGACTATCCTCGCATGGTTACATTTTTGATGAAAATGAAAATGAAATATCTGACAATGATGAATGGACGGATGAAACTCATGGCACTACTGAGGTTGACTTTATTTGTTTGGATGATGCGGATAGAGGCTTAGCCTTAGGGCTAGAGCCAGGACTCTACAACATCCCCTTACCGTATCCTCAGTAGTAGTGTGGTGACTGGTAGGTAGGTTAGTGTTTTTAAGTTTTTTCTAGTTTAGATTCCTTAAACAAGTCTTGAAATTTTCACACTGATGTGCCTCTCGAGGTATAGTGCTTGTTAGTTGATTGTATAGGTTAAAAAAGTTTGAGGTGGGTTCGCTTTCAAGTCCTGAGACTGCCGCAACGTTCATCAAAATATATCTACATCAAATTGCAAGCTGTCTCATCGAATCAAGGAGATCTCCAATTACAGGTGTAATTCTTCCATACCCACTCTCTTTCGTTTTTACTGTTCAATTAATTGCATAAACTATAATGCATAGCCACATGGAAATTGTCAATGTGCTACTTAGTTTTTGAAGTTGCTTGCATGCTAATGTAAATCATTAATGAGCTTTTGGAAATATTCCTAGGCAGCATGACGTCTTTAGTTAACCTTGGAATACAATTGTCTTAGGTCTAGGGTCAAACCGTCTTAATGTTTGACACCTGGCCATGTGTGTGTTGACCTCTAGGACATAGCTATTACCCCTTTGTCGAAAGGATGCAAGACAAATTATAGTTCAAGAGCGAAGATCAAAAGAAATTATTTATAAAAAAAAAGAGCCTATAATAAATGGCAATACAAGTCTATGATGTGCTTTAATGTTGGCCTATCGCCTTATTGATACTTGGTAGGCGAGGAGTATTCTACTCCAGACCGATGCCTTGGTTGGTAGGGGGTAGCCTTGCCTAAAGTGAGCTAATAGATTCCTGGATAATGCCTTGTGTTAAACATGGTACCAGGATCGATGTTACTTTTGCCTTAGGAAGGTCGCCATTGTGTGTAAAAATTGTCACGTGCAAAAAAAAAGAAAAAAGGAAAAAAAAAGAAGGTAAAAGGCTCCTGTAACTCTGATGTTTCTTGTGTCCCTAGGCTCGTGGTATTAACTTGTTCTTAGAGTAGACACAGTGTGGTCATCTGTTTATTTATTAAGCTTGGTTATTTTCCTTGACTTAGGTCAGTTATAAACCTTGATTAACCTTTGACACCTTGCTAACTCTTGCTTTCAATAATTTTAAACTCCTGTTAATTTGCTACATTAGCTCATTCATGTGACCCCTAAACTAAGTTCTCATAGCAATTCCATTGTGGTCTAACATGCTTGAATTTATACACTTTATATCTTTTGAATTCCAGCATACTTTCACTCTACTTCCCTGTTTTGCAGACGGTCCACCACAACAACCCTATCGAGCTTACCATGCCATAGCTTCCGAGGACGGAATCTACATCAGGAAGGGGGGCATGTTAACCCATGACGGACATTGAGATGTACTATGTTTTACGTCATTAATTTAAATATTCTGAGTCATGGGCCGGGCTTGTCAGCACCATATGTTAAGGATAAAGGGATTGGGTGATCGCCGATGAGAGGCGCACCTTGAATATCAGTAGGATAAGGGTTAGGGTTGGCCCGCCATGTATGGGCGCCCAAGTGTGAACGGCCAAGTCACCTATAAGAGTCAAATGTAACCCTAAAATCCTCATTCTCATGTATTATGAATACAAGAGTGCTCTTGCCTTATCTCTTTGGTTTCCTTCTTCTGCGTGTGTGTGTGAGAGAGAGAGAGTGAGAGAGCGATCGAGTACTGTGTAGCGGCACGGCCGGCAGAGAGGCGGTAGAGCGGCGAGACGGCGGCTCCTCCTTCACGGCTGCGACGCGGGAATCCTTCAAGGCGGCGGTTGAGCGGTGAGTGACACACCCTTTGCATTCTGTTTGAGCTTCCTTCCCTGGTTGTATGCTTGTAGCCATTTGTGGCTCGCATACGGTGTCCGGCAAGTCCCCAGCTACGACCTGTGCGGCAAAAGCGCACACCCGAGTACCCATCTAAAAAGCTATATGGCTCCTTGCCTGCCACTCTTTCAAGCACATGTTCAGAATATGGCAAGGGGTAATGATCCCTTCTGGTGGCTGCATTAACCTTTTTGAGATCAACGCACACTCTGAGTTTCCCATTCTTCTTTGGTACGATGACTATTGGAGAAACCCATTCTGAGTGCTCAATAGGGTATATGAATCCACATTTTACAAGCTTTTCAATTTCCTCTTGTAAAATCTTTGCGTACTTAGGATTCATTGGGTAGGGACATTGCTGGATTGGTTTAGCAGTGCTAATCATTGGAATCGTGTGTTGCACCACCGAGGGTGGAACACCCTTCATATCATGATATGTCCAAGCAAATATGTCCTTGAATTCTTCAAGAAGCTTCGTAAGTGCAGCTTCTTCCGCCTTGGTGAGGTCTTGAGCAATAAAAACTGGTTTAGACTCCTCACCTAGATCTGCTAAGTCTATCTCCTTGACTACCGCCGGGCCATCGTAGACACTGCTACTCCCATTGGTAGGCGTTCATTGGGCTTTTGTGTAGACCACTTTACGTTTCCCTGTGGTGGTAAATGATTTGAAATGCTCCGGTGCGGGGTGTAAGTCTACTGGTTCTTGTTGTGCCAGGCTTTTTTCTTTCAATTCTGCCTCCTTTTGTTGTTGCACTAACTCTTGGTTTTGCCGCCTTCTTGCAGTACGACTTAGATTTGGCTTCTCTTCAATTTCTAATTGGGCGACGTCATGAGGTTGCGGAATACACCGCATGACACTTTGGAGGTATTGTCTCCAATTATCTGCTAACTTCCGATGAGCGTCAATAGCTCCTACATAACTAAGCCATTCTACGGTGGATCTCTCCTTGTTTATTACAGTGCGTACACTAGCTCGATAGCGTCGACGCTTATGTCTCGTTTTCTTCTTACCAAGTTTTTGATTTTTGTTTCTGTTAGATTTGAACTCACTTGGTCGATTTTCACTTGTGTCCCCCTCACTTTCGGATGAACTGCAGGAGGTCACTGTCCTAGGCCTTGAGCACCTTGTTTCCACATTTGGGTGAATATTTGATTCATCCCCTCCATCAGGCTCAGAGTCAGTTTATTCTTGATATTCATACTCAGAGTTGCATTGGTGAGAGTCTTCGCCACTTTCAGTGTCAGTGGAGGTGCCGCTTTCTCGCCATCAGGAGTCAAGTACATAACACCTATCATGTTTATTGGCACTAATGGTGGCATATCTTGCCCCTCAGGTGTTACCCAACTTGTGCCTCTATTTTTCCATGTGTCTATGGTTGCCGCTAGGTGTACCCAACTTGTGCCTCTATTTTTCCATGTGTCTATGGTTGCCGCTAGGTGTACCCAATCCACGGTGGCATATCTTGCCCCTCAGGTGTTACCGCCTCTATTTTTCCATGTGTCTATGGTTGCCGCTAGGTGTACCCAATCCACATTATCCGACTCAGTCATACCCGGTAGGACATCCATATAAGGAGAATCTTTCCCTTCATCAGTCTCTTTTTTGCATGTATAGCAATACCTTAATGGGGCAGAGTGAACAGTGGTATCCGATCGATTATCGATGATAACCTTACTTCCTAAAGGATGCATGTATAGCAATACCTTAATGGGGCAGAGTGAACAGTGGTATCCGATCGATTATCGATGAGATAACCTTACTTCCTAAAGGATGCACACGACCATTCTCAAGATCAACTCGAATGACAGAGTCCTGGAATTGTAGATAGACATGGTTTTTCGACCAGTCATGCACCATTTGTGCTTCCCTCATGAAAGGACATCCTAAGATCATTTGATATGACATAGGATGCTTGGAGAAATCCATTACAATGAAGGTATGTCATACCTTGTATCCCAGAACCTTGATCTTAAGGTCCCTTAACATTCCAATAGGTTTAGCAATAGTTCCGTTTGCCATCTTAACCACTATGTTTGTGACTTCGAGGTGAGGTCTTCCCATAGATTTCCAACAGTTTTTAGTCACAATGCTCACTCCAGCACCACCATCAAGGATTCCCTTTAGAGTTAATCCCTTGGTAGTAATGGGGAGGGTTGCATTAGATTCGTCACCTTCATAGTACTGTCCCAACTTGTTAACAGGTAATTCAACGACCGTGTCTTCATCTAGGTTGGGGTGTAGATCCCAATGTTCCCCTTCAACTTGAAGCGTGTCGAGTCTATCCATATTTGTAAATTGTGGTAGCCCTGCCTTTAGTTCTCCATTGAGAAATGCCCGAAGAGCTAAGAATAGCTCAGGATCTCCGTATAATTTGGATATGATCGTGGTTTTGATTTCAGAGGACATGAAATCCATTAGCTTAGACACATTCAACGGTACTTTTTGAGACATCGTCCCTTGACTAGGGATTGGTGAAGATGGAATCACTTCCTCTTCGATGGGGTCAGGCATACCCTCACTAAACATTCTTTCAAGCAAAAAGGGTGTTTGCCCACTTCTTGATGTCCTATCCTCACTTTCTTCTCGAATGATACTAGGTATAGCTAACGGTTTATGGTTCCTGTGAGGCTGAACTTGCGTAGGAAACACTGTGTCTGGAATTTTGATTTTTCTCGGGTTTGGCTCCAATTCTCTTTGTGTTTCTTCCACCAAACCCCTTAAGTGTTGCACTTGTTCAATCTCCTCAACTGGGTTTGGGTAAGTTCCAATCTTTTTCTTGAGGGTTTTTGGCCCACGTGGCTTGTCTTGGGGAGTCTCAGTCAGTTTGGGTGGTCGAGAGGGCATTAACTGACTTGGTTGTGGGGCTGAGGAAGTTTCCTTCTGTTTTCCCTTATTTATGTACTCGCTTGATTCTCCTTCATTGTGAGCTCCCGAGTGGGTTCCTCCCTTATTAAGGTAGTGGCTTTGGTCCCCATGGTTTCTATTGAATCAGAATCATCTTTAGGATCATTCATATACACGGGGTCATCTCCTGTCCCTATGTTGGTCTTTGAACTGGGCTTGGAGCTCGTGGCATTAAGCGCTCTCTTCCGCCGTGTTTTCTTTTTCTTTGCCTGAGTGATTGATGCAGTATCCCTCTCTTCAAGAATGTAGTTTTGATTTTGAAGCATTGACCGTGTAACTACATTCGCGGGTACAACGGGTGTGGTTCCTCGTGCTTGGTTGGTGACCTCAACCAAATTCAATGGCGTAATCTTGGGTGCATTAGGATTATGTGGACATTGAGCAATTAAATGATCTATGCCACAACGATTACATGTAAGTACCAGCATTCCCGATGTGCTCCCTTGATTTGGTTGCATCTGAGTAGCGATCTTCTGTAGCCTATTAGGACACTCCGCTACACAATGCGGTCCACCACACTCGTAGCATTGAAGAGGTGGTCTCCTCGCCAAGGAATTAAGGTTTTGCCCTCTTGTGGCGAGAGCAGCCGCTTGATATACAGGCTTGACTTGCCCGAAATGATCCTCCATGTAGTACTGGGAAATCATTTCAAACGTATCAATCCCATATGGAGTAGTGGGGTCTATCTCCTCTTCATAATCCCCACACGTACTATGTGACTCACAACCCATCTGGTTTATTGGGGTAATCCTTGGATGTGGAGGTTGTGGTCCTAGCACTGGCAGTGGTAACGGCATAGACTGGACTACATTCGGATTCCTTAGAACTATGTGCTATGATGGTTGCTCGACAGGTTGTGCAGGCATTAGCGCGGGTACTTGAGGTGTGTTTGACCAGGCTAGTGGTGCCTGATTCGCCAACATTCGCTTAAGTACTAGGTAATCTTTAGATTGATGGCCATACTTATCACATGCATTGTAATTACCATTGAATTTGACTCTGAATGTGGGACATTCACTCGTGCTATGTGGTCCTAAGCACACTGAACACCATTGTTGCTCTCTCCTTGGATACATATGGCTATTTTGAGGAGCTCTCTGAGATCCCTATTCCCACCGAGCAACGGATTCGGGGTACTGGCAGCGGAAGTAGCACTTCTCGTGCGTGACAGGGGTCCCACATTCGGGGCCTCGCCCATGGATATCCGGACAAGAGACTAATCCGTCGGTTGTTCCAAAACCGAACCCGGAAAAACTTCCTTTACTGGAAAGCACGGGTGATTCCACCAGGATAACTTTTTACTCTAACGTAGTCGAGATCATTTCTGATCAAGCTGATCCAATTGCATCTATAAGATACTTGGTCAGATCAAGGAAGAAACTTGCACTTGGATCATTGGGATCAACGCTTTTTTTCCCATTCAAGAGGCACAGCCGTTGATTCCTATCCATAGAACAATTACTGTCCGGGATTTACTTTATCTATCGTAATAACAAAAGTTGAGTCTCGGTTTACGGATCCATCAGTCCAGCCTAACCCCATCCAATCCCATGGGTTAGCCAACTGCCCAACCACTATAGTGATGGGATCCAATTAGAAATTTGGTTAGGTTTTGTCCCGGGTACCAAGGAAAAGAGTTCCAAGGCCTCCTAGCCGGAAGTTCATGCAAAATAAAACTAGTCACACCACTTACACACCCAATATGAAATTGCCTTTTCACAGATTCAACCAATTTTAAAACAATCCTTTAATAAAACCATAGTATCACTGATCACCATCTTCCAATTTATCCGATTGATTCTTAATTTCCCATCATTCCTTCATCAGAGTATCTATGGCATCATTGGCAACTAGAACTCTCACCACTTGTGGGGCCGTTTCAATAGTTCCTAGCCCATAATACTCAGCAATATAATCACTTATCAAGATGGACTCTCGTTGAAGATCAGCAAGATCAACCAACAGATCCATATAAAAAGAGCCATGGACTCATCCGTTGAGGGACCAGCAAGGTCAGTCAACCAGATCCATGCCCGGTTTCAGAAAACAACTCTTACTCCTTGTTCCAATATCTTCCTCGACGCACGCGTGGGTATCCTGGGCAACCCAGAGCCCAAGCACCGTATGGTCAGCACCCTCTAGGATCCTTTGCAGGTGACCTAGCGCTTCACTCATAGGCCGCTTCCTTGGCCCCTTATCCACCGTATCGGAAGCTCACCATTTTAATCGCACCGAGGCTGGTCAAGACCTCGGCCGACCTTGCTACGCGAGACGTCCTCCATTGACTCTCCGTCTCAACAGTTGTAACTTTATCAGTTAGGTCTCCACGACCTTAATCACAAGATGGTCAAAATGCTTTCCCAGCATTCTTGACATAAAACAGTCATTTACAAACAGTATTTACAAACAGTCACAAAATACAGTTTCTATATCGAATTCCGTCTTTCCACATTATCCCTCCTCAATCCACATTACTTATTCCACATTCCCTTCATATGTACTCATTCTCATCCATTCATTCATATCAACGACACATTATTTCCCATACACATTCACCTTCATTATTCTTCATACACATCCATGCATACATCCATTTTCACATCCTTATTTATACATCCACATCC
Organism: Cibotium barometz; assembly: GCF_041138505.1. Classification (NCBI taxonomy): domain Eukaryota; kingdom Viridiplantae; phylum Streptophyta; class Polypodiopsida; order Cyatheales; family Cibotiaceae; genus Cibotium; species Cibotium barometz. Next base: position 15,403,340 of record NC_141103.1, on the reverse strand, counting down.
ACATACATACATCCATACATACACATCCACATGCATACATTCACATCTACATGCATACATCCATACAAACATACATCCATTTTCTCATTCCCATTCACATAATCCCATACGCCTTCTCATCTATTCTTTTTCATCACATCCATTCTCACCCTATCACAACCCATATTCATCTTATCTCATCACATACACTTCTTATCTCATCCCATACACATCTTATCACATCTTAACTCTTCTTATCACATCCTAACTTATCTCATATGCATCTTATCACATCTTAACTCTTCTTATCACATCCTAACTTATCTCATATACATCTTATCACATCTTATCACATCTCATACACCCCTTATCACATTCTAACTCATCTTATCACATCCTAACTCATCTCATATACATCTTATCACATCCTAACTCATCTTATCACCTCCTAACTCATCTCATATACATCTTATCCCATCACATACACTTCTTACCTCATCTCATACACATCTTAACTCATCTTTTATGCATACCTCTATGCAAGAATTTCAATTGTGATAAAAGTAACACTTTTATGCATACCTCTATGCAAGAATTTCAATTGTGATAAAAGTAACACTTTTATAATAAAATAATCATTATTTTTTTTCTTTATAATTTTATAATAAAATATTTATCTTTTATGCATGCCTCTATGCACAAAATTCAATTATGCTAAAAGTAACACTTTTATAATAAAATATTCATCTTTTATGTATACCTCTTATGCATAAAATTCAATTATGCTAAAAGTAACACTTTTATAATAAAATATTCATCTTTTATGCATACCTCTATGCATAAAATTCAATTATGCTAAAAGTAACACTTTTATAATAAAATATTCATCTTTTATGCATACCTCTATGCATAAAATTCAATTATGTTAAAAGTAACACTTTTATAATAATATATTTATCTTTTATGCATAATATAAAAATTTAATTTTCTCATGATTACTATAAAATTCTTCAATTAATCTAGGATGATAATTCCTAGAATATGGTAGGAAATCCTCTTTTCATGCTTTGAAATGAAATTATTTTATGTGTAAATTTTTATAAAATTTTACCATAGCTCCGCTCCTATAACTAATAAATCTCAATTATTTTAAAAGATAGGTTATCTTTAAGGAAATGATTAGAATGATCCCTAATTGGATCATTAACCCTTAATGGATTAAATCAAAATTATCATAAACTAAAAGCATAGATAAAGAAAACTATTAATTTATTCTCAAGCATAGATTAATCTTGGATTAAGAAAAAGCTTTATGAACAGCTTCATTTGGATTGAGAATGGGTCTTGAGTATGACCATTTCTTAAGTGAGAGAGAGAAAAAACCATTAGAATTAAACATAAATAAAAATTTATGTAATTCTTTACTATCATTAATTAATTAACTTCAATAGCATTTCAAAAACCATACCAATTAAGCTTCTCAAGCTTGAGAGGGGTTGAGAAGAGAGAAACATTGAGAAATTATAGAAAAGATCAAAATTCACCATACTTACCTTACAATTTGCTTGATTCTTTGTTCACGGTAGAGGCCCCCAACCGATCAATTAGTTTATTATCTTTATGGAGCCACCAATGGGGATTGAAGAAAGAGAGAAGTGTCAAAAACTAGTGAATTATTAAAGAATTCACAGTTCTTGGCTTAGGTGGAGTAGAGTAACAAAGCATAAGACAGTATATTTTTTTCAACAAGGGAAGGCTTCTATTTATAGGAAAAATTAAGCTCCTAACCAAACAAACTGATTCTAGAATTTTCCAAATTAGTTTGGTCAATTTTTGACCATTTTTAGGTCAGTTAAGCTAACTTTTTGGAACTAGACTTGAATGAGGAGAGAGGAGAGATGAAATATCTCAATTTTTATGAGTTTAAAACTCATTCAAGCATGTGAAATATGCACCTCCTTTAAAGAACTCCCCTTCCTTACATATGTGTCAAAATGGAATCATTATACTCAAATATCTCATATTTTTAATATTGCTCATAGTTTTTTTTACTAATAAACCTTGTACATTTTTAACTCTTCATCTTATGTGAAATATGCACCTCCTTTAAAGAACTCCCCTTCCTTACATATGTGTCAAAATGGAATCATTATACCTAAAATATCTCATATTTTTAATATTGCTCATAGTTTTTTACTAATAAACCTTGTACATTTTCAACTCTTCATCTTATGTGAGCATTTACTCATTTTTGGATACCCAAAATATCTCATATTTTTAATATTGCTCATAGTTTTTTACTAATAAACCTTGTACATTTTCAACTCTTCATCTTATGTGAGCATTTACTCATTTTTGGGTATCTTCTTTTACAATTTGGATTCATCTCCTCCCTACACATGGATTGATGCTATTGACCCATAGGAACCTTAATTGGACCATAATCCAAAAATTTCTGAAAATCTAGACCCTTAGGCTAAGGTCCTTTATACCCATTTCCAATAAATTCTAATTGCACATTGGAAAGTTCTTTTTGAATTTCTCTCTCTAGATTAAAACAGTTAGAAATAAGGTCTTTATATTTCTGAAGAGGGATTGATTACAGGGGAAGGAATCTTACATTTTACCCCACTTAAAAAACGCGAGATGTCCTCATCTCGCAACTTGGGATAATTTCGCAAGATGCACGAATAAAGATTAACGACCAAGAAAAGTCTCAAAGAGAGTAAGATTCAAGACAAGAACAAGATTTAAACTTTATTCATTCTTGGAACATATACAGTAAAGATAGAAGAACTCTTTACACTTCCATAAGCCCGTCCATCATATGATCACAAAAGCAACACTCACAAGCTGCACATGTATAAGGTAACTCATCTATGGGAATAATTCTGTTGATTATTGCCGCACCTATCTCAGTGGTATGAGGTGATCTAACAAAAGGACCTCTGAGAGGTAAGCCAAAAACGGGGTAAAGGCATATCTTCTCATGAGGAAGAAAACACGCCAGTAAGAAGACCCGCTCAGAAAACCCAAGATGTCTTGATCTCATGACGCAGTAGTATCGGGGACCCAAACCCAAAGCTTCAATAACCATGGCCAAGCGGACATTGTTACGAAAGTGCTGCTGACCCCAGGGTGTTACCCTAGTTTGGCCTGAGCTACAGAAGTTCCCAAGTGAGGGAAAAGTGAGCGCTCATACTGTTCTATAAAATCCTTCTTCACAGACTCGCTTGCGTCTTGAAGGTGAGAAATCATCATGGATAAAACTAATTCTTGTTGCCAAGCCATGAAGGAGATTAAGAAAGAAGGAGATCGATGGGAGTAAGATTACTGTGAGTGACAAGTAAAAGTTACGACTTATATAAAGGAAGAGCTAGCGTAACTTAGAGGCCAACGGTAACTTGCCACCCACTAAAGTTTTACCATCTTTCCATGATTTGGGTTTGGCACAATTTTTTATAGAAGGCATTAAGAACTTTGAGATGAGGAGATAAAAGAAGCTCGTAAGCTAAGTCACTTACTTTCTTTGAATTCAGATAAGGCTCACAATATCTGGGGGATAACTTCTTAAACTCCCCAATAGATAAAGAACTTCTTTTGGGCCGTACTTGCATGAAGACCAAAACCTTGGTATCCAAAACACCGACTTTTACTTCTGAACTCATTGTTCTGAATCCTTAAAATAGGTGGAACTCTTGAGAAGTATTCTAGGGAAAGGGTCTTCCTTTTTTAAACAGAATCTTTCTTTTATTTTAGAGAGGGAATAATTATAAGATCAGAAAGGGAGATTCTTACTCCTGTATACCTCGAAGGCTGGGGAGGAATCTTACAAAGTGCGAGATGTCCTCATCTCGCAAGGTAGAGGACAACTCTTTTTCTTAAGATCCAATTTTATTCTGGGATTCCTTATATTCTGGTCAACCCAACAGAATACTGGGATAAATATCCCTTATATAGAACTCATAATTAAATAACAATTCATTCAGATCTTATCATTCATATCTTTAACATGATAATGGTCCATCAGACCGAAAAATTTCCTTCTGAACATTCCTCCACGGGAATTTCAGTCAAGCAAGTTCTCAATTTGTCATCCCTTAACTTGATCTACCGATCAAGTGTTAACAGTAATAATTTGACAGCACAACCCACTAATCTCATAGTGATTTGCTCAATTCATTATCATCATTCTAGTTATGAATATCATCACAGGGACTCTCCCATTTCTCCTCATTGTGGTTTCATTATATTTCAACTAAATTTCAGAAATCATCATTTTTCAATCAGGATTTTCAATCAGAATCCAAATCAATTCATCAATTCTCAAACAGAATTAAAAATCGTATCAACCACATTCGAAATTATCATCTGGATAGCATTGACGCTTATAATTTCAAGTCTTAGATTTACTCATATATACTGTCAGTAAAGAGCTGCAGTTATACTCTCGGTATATATGGTAGTCACGGCCCTTGGAATTATAAGGTAAATACCATCATGTCTAGGCCTCAAGCAAGTCAGGGATTCTATGTAATTGCGGTACTTCCATCTGAAGACCCAATTACCAAATTACAAATTTCAGTTTGAATATCAAATTGTATGAATTATATCACACAATTATAACCTTTTTGTGTTTCTTGATAAATTTTTGACATATTTGTCTTCTCAGTTGATCTTTATTAACCAAATGCTCTGATACCAACTGTGAGATCCCTATTCCCACACCGAGCAACGGATTCGGGGTACTGGCAGCAGCGGAAGTAGCACTTCTCGCGCGGGACAGGGGTCCCACATTCGGGGCCTCGCCCACGGATATCCGGACAAGAGACTAATCCGTTCAGTTGTTCCAAAATCAAACCCGGAAAAACTTCCTTTAACACCATATTAGTGAATTTGGAAATTTCCCAATTGCCATTTTTGAATACTTAAAAAAGGGGACATGGATAACATGTTTGTAAAATTCTCAAAACCCTATCATATGACCTATCGTTGGAAAGCGCTTGAAAAATGGAATCTAAAGAGCTATAAAGCGCTCATTTTGGATTAGTGGTGTTCAAGTTATGGTTAATCCAAACTTTTGACCACGTGTCCCAAACTTGTGGGAAATTCCCATATTCCCCAATATGGTGTTCTTTACCGGAAAGCACGGGTGATTCCACCAAGATAAGTTTTTACTCTAACGTAGTCAAGATCATTTCCGATCAAGCTGATCCAATTGCATCTATAAGATACTTGGTCAGATCAAGGAAGAAACTTGTACTTGGATCATTGGGATCAACGCTTTTTTTCCCATTCAAGAGGCACAGTCGTTGATTCCTATCCATAGAACAATTACTCTCCGGGATTTACTTTATCTATCGTAATAACAAAAGTTGAGTCTCGGTTTATGGATCCATCAGTCCAGCCTAACCCCATCCGATCCCATGGGTTAGCCAACCGCCCAACCACTGTAGTGATGGGATCCAATTAGGAATTTGGTTAGGTTTTGTCCTGGGTACCAAGGAAAAGAGTTCCAAGGCCCCCTAGCCGGAAGTTCATGCAAAATAAAACTAGTCACACCACTTACACACCCAATATGAAATTGCCTTTTCATAGATTCAACCAATTTTAAAACAATCCTTTAATACTAAACCATAGTATCACTGATCACCATCTTCCAATTTATCCAGTTGATTCTTAATTTCCCATCATTCCTTCATCAGAGTATCTATGGCATCATTGGCAACTAGAACGCTCACCACCTGTCCACTCAGGGGCCGTTTCAATAGTTCCTAGCCCATAATACTCAGCAATATAATCACTTATCAAGGTGGACTCTCGTTGAAGATCAGCAAGATCAACCAACAGATCTATATAAAAAGAGCCATGGACTGATCCGTTGAGGACCAGCAAGGTCAGTCAACCAGATCCATGCCCGGTTTCAGAAAACAACTCTTACTCCTTGTTCCAATATCTTCCTCGACGCACACGTGGGTATCCTGGGCGCGACCCAGAGCCCGAGCACCGTATGGTCAGCACCCTCTAGGATCCTTTGCAGCAGGTGACCTAGCGCTTCACTCATAGGCCGCTTCCTTGGCCCCTCATCCACCGTACCGGAAGCTCAACATTTTAATCGCACCGAGGCTAGTCAAGACCTCGGCCGACCTTGCTACGCGAGACGTCCTTCATTGACTCTCCCTCAGCAGCATGACCTTAATCACAAGATGGTCAAAATGCTTTCCCAGCATTCTTGACATAAAACAGTCATTTACAAACAACATTTACAAACAGTCACAAAATACAGTTTCTATATCGAATTCCGTCTTTCCACATTATCCCTCCTCAATCCACATTACTTATTCCACATTCCCTTCATATGTACTCATTCTCATCCATTCATTCATATCAATGACACATTATTTCCCATACACATTCACCTTCATTATTCTTCATACACATCCATGCATACATCCATTTTCACATCCTTATTTATACATCCACATCCACATACATACATCCATACATACACATCCACATGCATACATTCACATCTACATGCATACATCCATACATACATACATCCATTTTCTCATTCCCATTCACATAACCCCATACGCCTTCTCATTTATTCTTTTTCATCACATCCATTCTCACCCTATCACAACCCATATTCATCTTATCTCATCACATACACTTCTTATCTCATCCCATACACATCTTATCATCCCATACACATCTTATCACATCCTAACTTATCTCATATGCATCTTATTACATCTTATCACATCTCATACACCCCTTATCACATCCTAACTCATCTTATCACATCCTAACTCATCTCATATACATCTTATCACATCCTAACTCATCTTATCACCTCCTAACTCATCTCATATACATCTTATCCCATCACATACACTTCTTACCTCATCCCATACACATCTTAACTCATCTTTTATGCATACCTCTATGCAAGAATTTCAATTGTGATAAAAGTAACACTTTTATAATAAAATAATCATTATTTTTTTTTCTTTACAATTTTATAGTAAAATATTCATCTTTTATGCATGCCTCTATGCATAAAATTCAATTATGCTAAAAGTAACACTTTTATAATAAAATATTCATCTTTTATGTATACCTCTTATGCATAAAATTCAATTATGCTAAAAGTAACACTTTTATAATAAAATAATCATCTTTCATGCATACCTCTATGCATAAAATTCAATTATGCTAAAAGTAACACTTTTATAATAAAATATTCATCTTTTATGCATACCTCTATGCATAAAATTCAATTATGTTAAAAGTAACACTTTTATAATAATATATTTATCTTTTATGCATATTATAAAAATTTAATTTTTCCATGATTACTATAAAATTCTTCAATTAATCTAGGATGATAATTCCTAGAATATGGTAGGAAATCCTCTTTTCATGCTTTGAAATGAAATTAGTTTATGTGTAAATTTTTATAAAATTTTGCCATAGCTCCGCTACTATAACTAATAAATCTCAATTATTTTAAAAGATAGGTTATCTTTAAGGGAATGATTAGAATGATCCCTAATTGGATCATTAACCCTTAATGTATTAAATCAAAATTATCATAAACTAAACGCATAGATAAAAAAACTATTAATTTATTCTCAAGCATAGATTAATCTTGGATTAAGAAAAAGCTTTATGAACAGCTTCATTTGGATTGAGAATGGGTCATGAGTATGACCATTTCTAGTGAGAGAGAGAAAAAACCATTAGAATTAAACATAAATAAAAATTTATGTAATTCTTTACTATCATTAATTAATTAACTTCAATAGCATTTCAAAAACCATACCAATTAAGCTTCTCAAGCTCGAGAGGGGTTGAGAAGAGAGAAACATTGAGAAATTATAGAAAAGATCAAAATTCACCATACTTACCTTACAATTTGCTTGATTCTTTGTTCACGGTAGAGGCCCCCAACCGATCAATTAGTTTAGTATCTTGATGGAGCCACCAATGGGGATTGAAGAAAGAGAGAAGTGTCAAAAACTAGTGAATTATTAAAGAATTCACAGTTCTTGGCTTAGGTGGAGTAGAGTAACAAAGCATAAGACACTATATTTTTTTCAACAAGGGAAGGCTTCTATTTATAGAAAAAATTGAGCTCCTAACTAAACAAACTGATTCTAGAATTTTCCAAATCAGTTTGGTCAATTTTTGACCATTTTTAGGTCAGTTAAGCTAACTTTTTGGAACTAGACTTGAATGAGGAGAGAGGAGAGATGAAATATCTCAATTTTTATGAGTTTAAAACTCATTCAAGCATGTGAAATATGCACCTCCTTTAAAGAACTCCCCTTCCTTACATATGTGTCAAAATGGAATCATTATACCCAAATATCTCATATTTTTAATATTGCTCATAGTTTTTTTACTAATAAACCTTGTACATTTTCAACTCTTCATCTTATGTGAAATATGCACCTCCTTTAAAGAACTCCCCTTCCTTACATATGTGTCAAAATGGAATCATTATACCCAAAATATCTCATATTTTTAATATTGCTCATAGTTTTTTACTAATAAACCTTGTACATTTTCAACTCTTCATCTTATGTGAGCATTTACTCATTTTTGGATACCCAAAATATCTCATATTTTTAATGTTGCTCATAGTTTTTTACTAATAAACCTTGTACATTTTCAACTCTTCATCTTATGTGAGCATTTACTCATTTTTGGGTATCTTCTTTTTTATTTTGGATTTATCTCCTCCCTACACATGGATTGATGCTATTGGCCCATAGGAACCTTAATTGGACCATAATCCATAAATTTCTGAAAATCTAGACCCTTAGGCTAAGGTCCTTTATACCCATTTCCAATAAATTCTAATTGCACATTGGAAAGTTCTTTTTGAATTTCTGTTTCAGGGGAACTTATTTTAATAAGATGAGATAATTTTCTATCCAAAAATATTAAAAATTTGAATATTCTCTATCTAGAATATTTTCTCTCTCTAGATTAAAACAGTTAGAAACAAGGTCTTTATATTTCTGAAGAGGGATTGATTACAGGAGAAGATACTAGACATCAAAAGGGGGTTGGGGGAGGAATCTTACACAATTATAACCTTTTTGTGTTTCTTGATAAATTTTTGACATATTTGTCTTCTCAGTTCTTTATTAACCAAATGCTCTGATATCAACAGTGAGATCCCTATTCCCACCGAGCATCGGATTCGGGGTACTGGCAGCGGAAGTAGCACTTCTCGCGCGAGATAGGGGTCCCACATTCGGGGCCTCGCCCCCACGGATATCCGGACAAGAGACTAATCCGTCGGTTGTTCCAAAACCGAACACGGATATCCGGACAAGAGACTAATCCGTCGGTTGTTCCAAAACCGAACCCGGAAAGACTTCCTTTACCGGAAAGCACGGGTGATTCCACCAGGATAACTTTTTACTCTAACGTAGTCAACATCATTTCTGATCAAGTTGATCCAATTGCATCTATAAGATACTTGGTCAGATCAAGGAAGAAACTTGCACTTGGATCATTGGGATCAACGCTTTTTTCCCCATTCAAGAGGCATAGCCGTTGATTCCTATCCATAGAACAATTACTGTCCGGGATTTACTTTATCTATCGTAATAACAAAAGTTGAGTCTCGGTTTACGGATCCATCAGTCCATCCCATGGGTTAGCCAACCGCCCAACCACTGTAGTGATGGGATCCAATTAGGAATTTGGTTAGGTTTTGTCCCGGGTACCAAGGAAAAGAGTTCCAAGGCTCCCTAGCTGGAAGTTCATGCAAAATAAAACTAGTCACACCACTTACACACCCAATATGAAATTGCCTTTTCATAGATTCAACCAATTTTAAAACAATCCTTTAATACTAAACCATAGTATCACTGATCACCATCTTCCAATTTATCCGGTTGATTCTTAATTTCCCATCATTCCTTCATCAGAGTATCTATGGCATCATTGGCAACTAGAACGCTCACCACCTGTCCACTCAGGGGCCGTTTCAATAGTTCCTAGCCCATAATACTCAGCAATATAATCACTTATCAAGATGGACTCTCATTGAAGATCAGCAAGATCAACCAACAGATCCATATAAAAAGAGCCATGGACTCATCCGTTGAGGACCAGCAAGGTCAGTGAACCAGATCCATGCCCGGTTTCAGAAAACAACTCTTACTCCTTATTCCAATATCTTCCTCGACGCACGCGTGGGTATCCTGGGCGAGACCTAGAGCCCGAGCACCGTATGGTCAGCACCCTCTAGGATCCTTCGCAGGTGACCTAGCGCTTCACTCATAGGCCGCTTCCTTGGCCCCTCATCCACCGTACCGGAAGCTCACCATTTTAATCGCACCGAGCTGGTCAAGACCTCGGCCGACCTTGCTACGCGAGACGTCCTCTATTGACTCTCCGTTTCAGCAGTTGCAACTTTATCAGTTAGGTCTCCACGACCTTAATCACAAGATGGTCAAAATGCTTTCCAAGCATTCTTGACATAAAACAGTCATTTACAAACAACATTTATAAACAGTCACAAAATACAGTTTCTATATCGAATTCCGTCTTTCCACATTATTCCTCCTCAATCCACATTACTTATTCCACATTCCCTTCATATGTACTCATTCTCATCCATTCATTCATATCAATGACACATTATTTTCCATACACATTCACCTTCATTATTCTTCATACACATCCATGCATACATCCATTTTCACATCCTTATTTATACATCCACATCCACATACATACATCCATACATACACATCCACATGCATACATTCACATCTACATGCATACATCCATACATACATACATCCATTTTCTCATTCCCATTCACATAACCCCATACGCCTTCTCATCTATTCTTTTTCATCACATCCATTATCACCCTATCACAACCCATATTCATCTTATCTCATCACATACACTTCTTATCTCATCCCATACACATCTTATCACATCTTAACTCTTCTTATCACATCCTAACTTATCTCATATGCATCTTATCACATCTTATCACATCTCATACACCCCTTATCACATCCTAACTCATCTTATCACATCCTAACTCATCTCATATACATCTTATCACATCCTAACTCATCTTATCACCTCCTAACTCATCTCATCTACATCTTATCCCATCACATACACTTCTTACCTCATCCCATACACATCTTCACTCATCTTTTATGCATACCTCTATGCAAGAATTTCAATTGTGATAAAAGTAACACTTTTATAATAAAATAATCATTATTTTTTTTCTTTATAATTTTATAATAAAATATTTATCTTCTATGCATGCCTCTATGCACAAAATTAAATTATGCTAAAAGTAACACTTTTATAATAAAATATTCATCTTTTATGTATACCTCTTATGCATAAAATTCAATTATGCTAAAAGTAACACTTTTATAATAAAATATTCATCTTTTATGCATACCTCTATGCATAAAATTCAATTATGCTAAAAGTAACACTTTTATAATAAAATATTCATCTTTTATGCATACCTCTATGCATAAAATTCAATTATGTTAAAAGTAACACTTTTATAATAATATATTTATCTTTTATGCATAATATAAAAATTTAATTTTTCCATGATTACTATAAAATTCTTCAATTAATCTAGGATGATAATTCCTAGAATATGGTAGGAAATCCTTTTTTCATGCTTTGAAATGAAATTAGTTTATGTGTAAATTTTTATAAAATTTTGCCATAGCTCCGCTACTATAACTAATAAATCTCAATTATTTTAAAAGATAGGTTATCTTTAAGAGAATGATTAGAATGATCCCTAATTGGATCATTAACCCTTAATGGATTAAATCAAAATTATCATAAACTAAAAGCATAGATAAAAAAAACTATTAATTTATTCTCAAGCATAGATTAATCTTGGATTAAGAAAAAGCTTTATGAACAGCTTCATTTGGATTAAGAATGGGTCATGAGTATGACCATTTCTTAAGTGAGAGAGAGAAAAAACCATTAGAATTAAACATAAATAAAAATTTATGTAATTCTTTACTATCATTAATTAATTAACCTTAATAGCATTTCAAAAACCATACCAATTAAGCTTCTCAAGCTTGAGAGGGGTTGAGAAGAGAGAAACATTGAGAAATTATAGAAAAGATCAAAATTCACCATACTTACCTTACAATTTGCTTGATTCTTTGTTCACGGTAGAGGCCCCCAACCAATCAATTGGTTTAGTATGTTGATGGAGCCACCAATGGGGATTTAAGAAAGAGAGAAGTGTCAAAAACTAGTGAATTATTAAAGAATTCACAGTTCTTGGCTTAGGTGGAGTAGAGTAACAAAGCATAAGACACTATATTTTTTTCAACAAGGGAAGGCTTCTATTTATAGGAAAATTTGAGCTCCTAACCAAACAAACTGATTCTAGAATTTTCCAAATCAGTTTGGTCAATTTTTGACCATTTTTAGGTCAGTTAAGCTAACTTTTTGGAACTAGACTTGAATGAGGAGAGAGGAGAGATAAAATATCTCAATTTTTATGAGTTTAAAACTCATTCAAGCATGTGAAATATGCACCTCCTTTAAAGAACTCCCCTTCCTTACATATGTGTCAAAATGGAATCATTATACCCAAATATCTCATATTTTTAATATTGCTCATAGTTTTTTTACTAATAAACCTTTTACATCTTTAACTCTTCATCTTATGTGAAATATGCACCTCCTTTAAAGAACTCCCCTTCCTTACATATGTGTCAAAATGGAATCATTATACCCAAAATATCTCATATTTTTAATATTGCTCATAGTTTTTTACTAATAAACCTTGTACATTTTCAACTCTTCATCTTATGTGAGCATTTACTCATTTTTGGATACCCAAAATATCTCATATTTTTAATGTTGCTCATAGTTTTTTATTAATAAACCTTGTACATTTTCAACTCTTCATCTTATGTGAGCATTTACTCATTTTTGGGTATCTTATTTTTTAATTTGGATTTATCTCCTCCCTACACATGGATTGATGCTATTGGCCCATAGGAACCTTAATTGGACCATAATCCATAAATTTCTGAAAATCTAGACCCTTAGGCTAAGGTCCTTTATACCCATTTCCAATAAATTCTAATTGCACATTGGAAAGTTCTTTTTGAATTTCTGTTTCAGGGGAACTTATTTTAATAAGATGAGATAATTTTCTATCCAAAAATATTAAAAATCTGAATATTCTCTCTCTAGAATATATTCTCTTTCTAGATTAAAACAGTTAGAAACAAGGTATATATTTCTGAAGAGGGATTGATTAGGAGAAGATACTAGACATCAACAAAAGGGGGTTGGGGGAGGAAACTTACATTCTATCCCACTTAAAAAACGCGAGATGTCCTCATCTCGCAACTTGGGATAATTTCGCAAGATGCACGAATAAAGATTAACGACCAAGAAAAGTCTCAAAGAGAGTAAGATTCAAAACAAGAACAAGATTTAAACTTTATTCATTCTTGGAACATATACAATAAAGATAGAAGAACTCTTTACACTTCCATAAGCCCGTCCATCATATGATCACAAAAGCAGCACTCACAAGCTGCGCATGTATAAGGTAACTCATCTATGGGAATAATTCTGTTGGTTATTGCCGCACCTATCTCAGTGGTATGAGATGATCTAACAAAAGGACCTCTGAGAGGTAAGACAAAAACGGGGTAAAGGCATAACTTCTCATGAGGAAGAAAACACGCCAGTAAGAAGACCCGATCAGAAAATCCAAGATGTCTTGATCTCATGACGCAGTAGTATCGGGGACCCAAACCCAAAGCTTCAATAACCATGGCCAAGCGGACATTGTTACGAAAGTGCTGCTGACCCCAGGGTGTTACCCTAGTTATGTTTTGATAGGTCCACCATTTGGTCTGAGCTACAGAAGTTCCCAAGTGAGGGAAAAGTGAGCGCTCATACTGTTCTATAAAATCCTTCTTCACAGACTCGCGTCTTGAAGGTGAGAAATCATCATGGATAAAACTAATTCTTTTTGCCAAGCCATGAAGGAGATTAAGAAAGAAGGAGATCGATGAGAGTAAGATTACTGTGAGCGATAAGTAAAAGTTACGACTTATATAAAGGAAGGAGCTAACGTAACTTAGAAGCCAACGGTAACTTGCCACTGAAATTTTACCGTCTTTCCATGATTTGGGTTTGGCACAATTTTTTATAGAAGGCATTAAGAACTTTGAGATGAGGAGATAAAAGAAGCTTGTAAGCTAAGTCACTTACTTTCTTTGAATTCAGATAAGGCGGCTCACAATATCTGGGGGATAACTTCTTAAACTCCCCAATAGATAAAGAACTTCTTTTGGGCCGTACTCGAATGAAGACCAAAACCTTGGTATCCAAAACACCGATTTTTACTTCTGAACTCATTGTTCTGAATCCTTAAAATAGGTGGAACTCCTGAGAAGTATTCTAGGGAAAGGGTGTTCCTTTTTTAAACAGAATCTTTCTTTTATTTTAGAGAGGGAATAATTATAAGATCAAAAAGGGAGATTCTTACTCCTGTATACCTCGAAGGCTGGGGAGGAATCTTACAGCTCGATTCCTAAAGTATTCTTGGAGAGCCTTAGTAAGGTCGGTCAATCACACAGACATTTCGGATATCTTGGGCTCCTTGGCAATAGGTTTCACCGTCATTGGCTCGTGCCCAGATACTTGCGAACTAACAGATTTTGTCTCCGAAGACACCTTTTTACCTGCAAATCATCAAGTTGTCTTCTAACTGGATTGCATTGGTAGTGACTGCTTCCCACGTTGTAAGACCTCTAATGACTAGGCCATTGTATATATCCTCGTGGCGCAATCCTCGGATGAATCTATCGAGCAGTTGGTTGTTATTGAAGTGCTCTCATCGGGAGTGCAGCGAGAATTTAAATGCTTCAATCGACTTATAAAGTCTCTCACTGACTCCCCTTCCTCGCGTTCAGCTTTTTGGAGTTGAGATGCTACTCCCTAAAGCACACCCTCACGTATGTATTCTTTCAAGAACAATCTCTTGAGAGTGGGGTAGTGAGTGCGCTCTTCAACCCTTAAGGTTTGATACCAATCTCTTGAGAGTGGGGTAGTGAGTGCGCTCTTCAACCCTTAAGGTTCGATACCAATCTCTTGAGAGTGGGGTAGTGAGTGCGCTCTTCAACCCTTAAGGTTCGATACCAATCTCCAGCCTTCCCACTCAAGGTTAAGCCAAAGGCTTTACACTTATGCAGCTCATTGTGCTCTTCCAAGGAATCACACATGTGTTCAAAGACTTCAATGTGCTTCCTAACATCCTCGTTACCACTGAAGCTTAGCCACTTTTATTGCCTTGCTTCTAGGTTCTCTCTCAAGCATACCCCGCATGTTTTCCGCAATAGATCGTCCGATCGTCTGAGCAAACGCTGCGAGATCACCTAGGTGAGCAGGTATAGTTGGTGGAGGCACTTCTGGGATAGCCTGGCTGATAGGAGTTGGCGTTGGTCTGAGTATGTTGGCAAATGATGTAGGATATGATATGTGGCTAGGCCTAGCTCCTCTTGGATAAGGGTTGTGATAAGGCGATCGTGGAGCATACGCCATTGGCATACTAAGAGGCGTAGGAGCTACATGAGCATGAGTAGCGATAGGTACATAGGGTTGATAGGCACTGGCACGCACTGTTGTAGGTACTGTTCCACTAGGTAGTGATGTCGTACTAACTACAGTGGTAACAGGTGCGCTTTCTGTCATGCTCATCATTGGGGTAGGCATTGTGGATTCCTTAATGGAAAGTTGAGCCAAGGTTGGAAAGCTAAAGTTACTGCTCATGGGCTCAACCTGCATTGAGACTCCAGGCAAAACAACATACGAAGGGTTTATGGGACTCACCGAGGGAGTCTCCACGAGGGAGTCTCCAATTGTGATAGGGTTGGTTGTTTGGCCTTGCCTGTATCCAAAAATCTCATAGGGCCAGTGGAAACTAAGTTCACCCCTATTTTGCCTCTCAATTTGGATAATTCTATGAATAACCTCACATATCATTTGTTGTTGCTCCTCTAGATTAGTGGCGCTAGATGTAGATCGTAGGACTTCTAACCAACCTACATGGTATGTGTAACCCGTGTATAGGTCAGTTAAAGTCTCTGTGTGTAGATCATATTCCCAATTTTCATTGAGAAATATCCCATCCAGACTTGGTGTGCCAAACGGTTCTCTTGAAGTGGATGCAATGTCACTTCTTATGGATTGGCTTCTAGGGACCTCTACTTTAGGAAGAGCATCGGAAGGTGGTAGCTCAGTAGGGCCCTCATTAAATGAAGTGGGTAGAATATCCACATGGACACTCTTTGGGAGGGTAGGGTCTACATAAGATGTGAATGGCGAATCTACTACCCCTCCTTCCTCATTTACTTCGCTTGTCGCATGTGTAGAGTGTGTGGCTCTACTAAAGGTCTCTATTAGACGACTAAACATGCTAGATCAGGGTTGTGGGGCCCAAACTGGCATGTTTTGGCTTGTCTCCTCAGGGTTCTTGGTAGGGTGCCCTTCCATGGCTTTTGAGTCAGAGGACGAGTCACTATCCACTATTCGTGGATCTTGGGTTGCACTCCCTTGGGTTCCAGCCGAAGGCCAAGATGCTAACGTGGAGGGATGGTGTGAGCCTGCGTAGATTGAAACGCTTTCTAGTGGCTCAGGCTCTAGCACCCGACCAGAGCGTAGATGCATATGACGTGGGTACCCTACGGGCATTGGTGACTACCCTTGAAGTCCACATAAGTGGTTTCTTAGGTATTTCGCACCCCGTTTTTACTTGTTTTTAGATTGTTTTTAACTCGTTTTTGATCCCCTTACTTACGATCAAACTTGGACTAAGGCGTGTGATAGCTCAAAATGAGCGTATCGTTCAAAGGGTCCTAGCGTGCTTTACAGCACCATGTTCGCCTATCCAGAGCTCCTGTGGTCCTCAAAACAGTCTGTTTCGGGGCGAAAGCCTATTTGCTTGTTGTGGAGGAAAGGGTGAGGGCTTTATCCCACATGCTCACTTTACTCCTTGGGGAGTGGGCTACATATAGGGCACAACTTTCCATAAGCTCTCACTTGAAAGAAAGCTATGGAGGCTCACTCTCCTATATATATATATCAAGAGACCGAGACCGAGACTTGAGACCGGGGTTGGGGTCAATTGGGGGTTTTTCTTTTCAAAATTTTTTTCTCCAGATAAAAAATCTTTCCTCTCCACACGTTTTCTTTTTTCTTTAAAAATAAAATATTTTTTTAAAATTTTTCTTTGAAATTAATTTTTTCTTTTTTTTTGAGATAAGATTTCTAGGGTTTCTTTCTAGGGTTCAGCCTTGTCCGCGGCGCAATTCGCACACAGCACAGGTCTGGGGATTCAGAAATCCCCCCTCACAAGCAGAAAACCAGATAACAAAACGCACGCCCACACGTGGAGCGAAAAATAACAAAAGAAACAGAAATGCAGAAGACAAATTACAGAAACAGATTGCAAAACACGGAAACACCTCAACAGCAAACACACAGTCGCTTTCCTACAGTGTAAATTAAACTTCACGCAGCAGCCCGAGCTGCAAATTGGAGCTTGGTGCAGGGCAACTCCCCGACAGCGGCGCCAAAAATGTGCGCTTTTACCGCACAGGTCATAGCTGTTGGGGACACCGTATGCGAGCCACGAATGGCTGCAAGCATACAACCAGGGAAGGAAGCTCAAACAGAATGCAAAAGGTGTGTCACTCACCGCTCAACCGCCGCCTTGAAGGATTCTCGCGTCGCAGTGAAGAAGGAGCCGCTGTCGCCGCTCTACCGCCTCTCCGCCGTGCCGTGCCGCTACACAGTGCTTGATCGCTCTCTCACTCTCTCTCTCTCTCACATACGCAGGAGAAGGAAACCAAGGAGATAAGGCAAGAGCACTCTTGTATTCACAACACATGAGAATGAGGGTTTTAGGGTTACATTTGACTCTTATAGGTGACTTGGCCGTTCACATATGGACGCCCATACATGGCCGACCAATCCTAACCCTTACCTTGCTGATATTCAAGGTGTGCCTCTCATCGGCGATCACCCAATCCCTTTATCCTTAACATATGGTGCCGACAAGCCCGGCCCATGACTCACAATATTTAAATTAATGACGTAAAACATAGTACGTCTCAATGTCCGTCATAGGTTAACAGCCTTTCACCTAAATCTGATGAGAAACCTAACCACACAGCTTGCAAGGATTAACTTAAATATGGAAGAAGATGTATGCATTGCATTATTGTTAAAAAGGTTTCCCCATGAGGACTATGGCAATGTAGTCACACCCTCACCAACTTGCCTTCTCCAACACTAGTTAACATCAATGTAGCTCTTTTGGAAGAGGACAAGAAGATCAAAATGCAAAACACCACTAGCACCACTTTGCCTATATTCCAAAATGAAGCCTACTTCACAAAAAGGCACATCAACAAGGGATCTGCATCGAAGCCAACATTTAAAGACAAAGGAGAGAGTAAGTGCCACTTATGTGGTAAGACTAGAAACTTCGAGAAAGATTGCTACACCAAGAAGAGGCTATCTACAAACCTGGTAGAGGTCAAAGATGAAGAAGAACCTGTTGATGTTATGGACTCTCATGAGGCCAATTTTTTTGACATTGATTGGTCCCTCTAAGTGCTCATAAAATTAAGGATCCTAACTCATATATAAATCGCATATGCCAATTGAATCCTCTCATTTTGTAAACCAATAGACCAAATTTGGAGTGATATCATATTGGGGCTACGGTGCCCAAAAGAGTCTACTGCTATGCAACTGGGATGAGTATAAGGTTGGGGTCATATGAGTTAGTGTACAAGTGTGATCAAGCTATGTAGCTTCCCATGGTACTACTGTCAAGTTTGAGGATCATTAATTTGAGGGAGGGATTGTTGGATAAAATTGATGTATACATGGGAATGAGGGATAATATATGAAGCATAACCTTAGGGAAATAGGTGAAAATGTCAAATCTATAATCAACCAGCCAGTAAAACTCTCAAAAGAAAAATTGATGCAACTCGACAGGAAATCAAGTAGGAGAGAAAAATTGATGCAACTCGGCAGGAAATTAAGTAGGAGAGAAATCAGAGTGAGAGAATGTAGCTGATTGATATCTCAATTTACGGGCTAGAATCATGGAGAGAATATGAGAGAATCTCGTTAGTATCTTAAGCAATATTAGCATCACCTAATCAGATGTACTAAAAGCCTATATAATGAGGCTCATATTCATGAATAAAATAATCATCATGCTTCATATTATTATGTTGGTTATCTGTTAATTTCTTTGCTTATCCGGTTAATCACCGAATCATGTGCTTACTTAGGCTTAATCCGTCATGATAATGCTTGTGTTTAATCCACCATGAACTTCAACAATATTTTCCCTCTCAAAATGTATAAAGGGTGCCAACTACAAGAGAATCATTATTTTTCGATGCTTAGTTTCCACGCCTGGTCGTGTCGTCTCGATATGTGCGTCGAAATAGGCATCGAAATATGCATGGAAAAAGGCGTCGAAATAACAGTCAAAATATGCATGGAAAAAGTCATCTGAATAAGCGTCGAAATAATAATCAAAGTTTTTCTTTTTAAAAAAAATTCAATTTATATATAATATTTTCTAGTTCCCATCTTGGGATGTGTTTTTGCCTTCTCTTTCTACCTCTTTGAAAGCATATGTGTCTATGAGAGAGAGAGAGAAAGAGAGGGGGGGAGCCGAGGGAGAGAGGAGGGTATAATTTCCATCATGCTCTTTGAAGGAGAAAAAATGCTAGCTCCTTCTCCTCATCACTAAGGTGCAATTAAGAAAGAGAGGGGGGGAGCCGAGGGAGAGAGGAGGGTATAATTTCCATCATGCTCTTTGAAGGAGAAAAAATGCTAGCTCCTTCTCCTCATCACTAAGGTGCAATTAAAAAAGTGCTCTATTTTACAATGAAATTAAAGTTCATCAAAAAAGATTGTAGCAGGTAAGTTTGGATGACAATCATGACTTAACATAATATGTTAACAAGCTACAGTATTATCTGAGCACTTTTCATAGCCAGGCCAATCATGCATAGTCCACATAAGTATTCCTCTCAATGTTAGTGCACGTTGTTCAAACCTCTTGGAAATATCATGAACTTCAATGCCCTCCCATAGAACACGAAGCTCCTCAACTAAAGGGGCTAAATACACATCCATGTTCTTCACCTTGTAATTTCCAGGAACTATCAAAGACAATAAAAGTTGCCCTTTTTTTTTTATCGCTACCCATGGTGGAAGCTTATAGTTAACTAGACAAACAGGCCATGTACTCCGTGATGAACTTCGTAGACCAAATGGATTCACTCCATCCATTGCTAGTCCGAGTCAAATATGGAGAGCCCCCTCCTCCTGAAAGGCAACCCACTTCTCTTTAATGTGCTTCCATGCAAGGGAATTTGTGGGCACATGCATAACACCATCCGTGGACCTAGTGTTACGGTGCCAAGTCATCAATCCTACAATGGATTTGCACTTGAACATTGTTTTAATCCGAGGGATGATGGGAAAGTGTCGTAAAATTTTTGCTGGTACCATTTCTCCTTGCACATCTTGTCTGTATCTCAATGTACCACAATGTGGACATTGTACTGCGTTGTTATATTCTTGAATACAATCATTTGGACAAGCATGGTGTGTGTTGTAGTCCATTCCAATTGAGTGAAACATTGCTTTTGCTCGAGTACAGTCCACTGGCGTCTCATTATCTTATGGCAATATTTGATGTTTCAATAAGCTGTTACACAAAATAGTCAGGCTAAGAAAATGTATATAAAGGTACATAACTCACTAATTGCATATGATATCATCACTAACGCAAAAAGTTTTGATACGCTCATATCAGACTATCCAAAAAGTTTTGATACGCTCATATCAGACTATCCAAAAATAGATTGCAAGTTCAATATGGATAGGCAAGAGCGTAAAACAGACACATGTGCTCCACGATATAGAGGAAGACGAGCAAGCTTACGTAGCTGTTTCTCTTCTTGGGAAGCGTATTCCACACGTCGTGTGTTTTCTTCTACCCCTTCGTGTTCCAAACCTCGATCTACTGTTCCATCATGTAAGGCATTTATCATGTCATCCATGTCATGTTCTAGTATTTGCTCCGAATCCGCCTTAAGTTCCTCGGGTTGTTGGATCACCTCGTTTGTGGCTACTCTTGTTGGTCTCTATCGTTCAGGCTGGGTATCCACTGGTCCGTCATTGATAAAGCGTGCATTGCCACTAATTAGATGTTCCAGTCGCTCCACCGAAAATATTTCTCATTTTTTTGTATGATCATTGCAAATTCGTTGACGTTGAGCCACTTGGTATTTGCAGCGAGTACATGGGCAAAGTGTCTTCTCCTCTAAATCAACAAAATTTGAGGGTGTGGCGTCATCCATGGTTTCCATATTGATTTGCAAAATGGGAACAAATGCTTATTTTTAAAGGGGAATCCTCCCTTAAGTATTTGTGGAGGGTGGTAGTCGGTGATAGGTAATTTGAAATGTCGGGACTTGGGGGCGTGCAAGATCTAGAAAGATTTTGAATTTGAATGAAAAGTAGCGACTGTCAAAATAAGCATCGAAAAAGCCATTGAAATATACGTTGAAAAGAGCGTGGAAATTTTATTTTTTCAACTCTTCATTTCCACGCTATTTTCCACATATTTTTTGATGCTTTTTCCACTCTTATTTCGACGCATATATCGACGGTGCAGGTTTTTACTGTAAAACAGAACCTCTCTTTTTTTGCATTTTTTTCTTCATGCGCGTGTGTTTTGCTTGCTTCCTCACCAGGTATGCCTCCTTTTCCCTCACTCCCATCTCCTCACATGTACATGTGATGTACATGTGATGTAAAATGTATGTGTGTGTAATCATGAGTAATTTTCTTGTTTTTTTGCTTTCTCATTTGTTTTGCAGGTTCTTTCTCTCTCCCAAGCTCTTCTCCACCTCCTTCTTTGCCCTCCCTCCCCTCCCCTCCCCTCTCCTCTCCTCTCCTCTCCTCTCCTCTTGGTTGTTAAATTGGTGTGTGTGTGTGTTGAAGGATAAACCTCCTTGTGTATCCATGCTATTTACACTTTTAAGGTTTTGTATTACTAATTCTTTTCTTAACTTTTTGTTTTGTTTTGTAGGTCTTCTAATCCTCTCTTTCAACTTCACCAAAAAAAGGTAAATTTTTTTCTTTCTTTCCTCTCTTTTTGATTTTGTATATGTATGCATTAGGTTCTTAGGGCTTTTACAAGTATGTATGCATTACTAATCCTTTCCTCACCCTTTTGTTGGTTTTGTAGGTCTTTTAATCTTCTCTTTCAACATCATCAACAAAAAGAGGTAAGTGCTTTCCTCTCTTTCCTATCTTTTTATCCTCTCTTTCTTCTATTTTTATCTGCCAAAAAGAGGGGTTTTGTTTTGTAGGTCCTCTATGCATGCATTAAGCTCTACGCATAGAACTTAATGCATGCATAGAGCTTAATTCATCCATAGAGCTTAATCTATGCATGCATTAAGCTCTATGCATAGAGCTTAACCTATGCATGCATGCTTAATTCATAGTGTCGGGGTACGGTTCAATTTAGGATAGCGTGGCTTGCATAGTGCTTTATGCATAAGCCTCATGCATAATGCTTTATGTATAAGGCCTCATGCATAGCTTTATGCACAAGGCCT
Organism: Cibotium barometz; assembly: GCF_041138505.1. NCBI lineage: Eukaryota > Viridiplantae > Streptophyta > Polypodiopsida > Cyatheales > Cibotiaceae > Cibotium > Cibotium barometz. The sequence goes on along the minus strand of NC_141103.1, from coordinate 15,380,604 downwards.
CATGCATGCTTTATGCATAAGCTTTAGCATCGCTTACATAGCGGCATAGTTTGCATAAGGCTTGCATAAGCTTTAGCATAGCTTGCATAAGCTTTTGTATGTATGCATTACTAATCCTTTTTCCTCACCCTTTTGTTGGTTTTGTAGGTCCTCTAATCCTCTCTTTCAACATCACGAAAAAGAGGTAAGTGCTTGTCTATCTTTCGTCTCTTTTCTCTATTATTATTACACCCTTGGATATGCTGTGGATTTGTTTTGTAGATTTGCGCATAACCATTATGCATAATGCTCATTCATGCTTTATGCATAAGCCTCATGCATAGCTTTATGCATAAGGCCTCATGCATAGTTTTATGCATAAGGCCTTATGCATAGTGCTTTATGTATAAGCTTTATGCATAAGCCTCATGAATAGCTTTATGCATAGGCTTTATGCATAAGGCCTCATGCATAAATGAATGAATGTTGAGGGATAATTCATGTGTATGCTCTTATTTTAAAGTGTCCATGTGGGCCTTGTTATGTGTGTGTAAAAACATGTCTCGCACTCCAGATGAGACACCGGCTTACTCTCCATCCTTCTCTCCATATGCCATGTTACCTGACCAATTTCATAGGTTTTTTAGCACAAGCCATGCCCGAGCAAAGAGCGATGGCACAACAATATTTTGGGAGAGGGGCGGGCACTTCGGTTGCACCATCGGGCACCAGCACCGCTAACCCTAGTTCACATGTAGTACAAACCCCATAAAGAGCCGCTAGAACCCCTCTCTCAAGCCCTCGTCCACTCACAGAGGACAACGCTTGAGTAGTGGAGGTGGAGGCGGTTGTTGTCCAAGTGGGAGCACGGATGGGTCTATGCCCCCACGTGAGCGTTCCCATTTAGCGCCAGAAGCACTCCACACTCACGATCATTCTTGACGTTTCGACACACACCCACACTTGCCGATGGAGAAAATTTTTACAGAATTATCAATGGCAATGTGGTTTTGGATAATGTCGAGCAAGAGATGAAGAGCCGTATCCCCGCGAGCTTTGCCACATTGTCTTTGCAAAAGACTTTATGAATTTATGGCCAAATTTGGATAAAGACAAGAAAGATAGAGTCATAAATCAAATCAAGGATGAGTACAAGAGCTGGCCGGCGGTAGTGATGTCGTCCCCATAAGGTGGATAAAGGGCCACATGGGGGACGTCATGAAACATTGGCGGGGAGATGTGACTAGAAGAGTGAAGGCAGGGGGTGAGAAGCCTTGGTACATGAGCACCGAGGATTGGAATGAGAAGAAGCAAAAGCATGCTTGAAATCCCCAACGCTACAAGCAACAAGAGGATGCGGCCGAATGGAGAGCGTAGGAAGCTTTCACCTTGGAAGTGGTGGTTGGGATGCATTCCATGTCTACTTTGTAAGTATCAACATTTATCTTGTATGTTTCATTTGATGTTATGTCTACTTTGTAAGTATCAACACTTATCGTGTTGTTTTGGTACTTTTAGAATTAAGTGGTTGGCCGGTCGACAACGGGAGGAGAAGAGGAGGACATTGCTCATCGCCGCCATAGCAAATACTTTCTTTTGGAGAAGCTTGAGAGAGAAGACACCAACCTCAATTGGGGGTGCATTGTAGATATGGTAAGTGCGGCAAGCCTCAACCTTATGATTTGTATACTTGCTTTGCCTTGTCATGTTAGATCGTTGTTTTGGTATACCAAAAAAAGCATCTTGTATGGTTTTTGCAGGGACCAATGCCTGATCTCCTGAGTGAGGGCTTCGCATAGAGTGGCCTTGCCCATGTCTTTTCCCTTGTACATACACATTTTGGTCAGCTCATATCTTTTTTTGAGCTTGTATAGATTAAATGTAAATTTTGGCTTATCTCGTCAGAGCTTGATATGTAAATTTTAATTTTGGCTTATCTCGTCAGAGCTTGATATGTAAATTTTAATTTTGGCTTATCTCGTCAGAGTTTGATATGTAAATTTCACATCTTGTAATATAATTTGGCCATTGTTTGCACTTGTATGAATTGTGTACCTACTTTGTAATGTCAAAAATGTTATGGCACTCTCTCTAACTTTTTTTAACAAATTTGCTTCGTTCTTCACATCAGAGTACAGTTGCCTTTGGTACTCTATAGATTTGGCATAATGGTGCATCTAGCTACAAGACAGCTGGATGCACCATTATGCCAAAAAAATTTAATACCTGCACGTGTCAAAATAAGCATCGAAACAAGTGTCGAAAGTTTCCTTCATTCGTCGAAAACAACGTCTAAATGATAGTCGAAATGATAGTCGAAATACGTATCAAAGTAGTAGTCGAAATGATAGTCGAAAACAACGTCTAAATGATAGTCGAAATACGTATCAAAGTAGTAGTCGAAATAACTGTCAAAATAGTAGTCAAAATGTTAGTCAAAATGTTAGTCAAAATAATCGTCGAAAAGGGCGTCAAAAAATGCATGATAAAATTACTTTTTTTGACTCTTGTTTCGACGCTTATTTTGACGTGTATTTCGACGTTAAAACCTTACCAACTCCTTTTATAGGATACAAGGAGTTGTTTACACATGTAACTACAACTCCTTAAGAAGTAGATTCAAGTCACTACAACAGAATGAGGGATGTGTAGCAGCGAAAATAGCAGTGCTTTTATAACTAGAAGGGTAAGGAGATATCGGGCCCATTTCATTACTAAAAAAGCTGCTATTTTTGCTGCAACAATGGAATCGCTACTCAACAGTGAAAATAGTAGCGAACTTTCACTGTTCACAAGCAAAAATAGTAGCAAAATTTCATAACTGAGCAGCGATATTTCACTGCTATTTTCACTATTGAGTAGCGATCAAACTACATGGAAAAAAAAAAACTAGGGTAGACTGGGGAGTCATCACAGGACTCCCCTATCTGCTCTAGCTTTTTTTTAATATAAATATAATAAAACTAACACAAGTTCATGTCCTACTCATCGTCATGGACACATGTAATGTAAAACTTTACAAATAAAAAAAAAAAGACAATTGCAACTCATGGTTGGCAAATGTCATAATTCTATTACAATACTTGGCGAAATTACATAAGTGTATGAATCCAAAAAGGTCATATACAAAATAAAGCATAATGAAAATCTATGGAGTTAGGGGCTACATTGAGGGGCTCTATATCTCATGCATTCAATAATTGTTGTCCCTTGCAGCTCCACCCTCTTCTCTCACATTTCTATTACTTCTTGCTTTCACATTTGCACCATTGTTTATAGTAACGCAGTTTGTAGTGGCATGATCCTAAAATATAATAAAACTAATACAAGTAAAAATTAGTTTACAAAAACAAAGAGGTTATGGTTTTAGGAATGTACTTACCTACCATGCTTTGAAAACATGTCCTCCAGTAATAACAATTGATGCTTTGTCTTGCACCCTTTCAAAGAGAGCTTCCAAACCCATTGTAATGCAAAATCATATTCATCTTGCATAAGGGGGTGGTCCACTACTTCAAGCTATAGAAATACAAACAAATGAAAATTGATTTTATGTCGTTATTTAAGGTAACCTTCTTTTCTTAAAAGAGAAGATACAGTTTGAGGCTAATATATAATTATAAAGATTGTTGGGATATATACTCCTCCTTCACGTGTAACATCGTGCCACAAGTTATTTGCAATCTATCCAAGAAGAAACATAAATACTTAAAACTCTTATGCATACTTAAAAATCTTAGTACTCGAAAGCTACCAACATGCATTGAAAGCTACTGGCATGCCACCCAGGTAGCACCTAACAGCTATTGCATGCCTAGGTAGCATCCGACATGCATTCAAAGCTACTGGCATGCATAGGTAGCATCGGTTGCATGCTCTTGGCATGCCTAGGTAGCATCGGTTGCATTGGAAGCTTCCTGGAATGCTAATGTATAGGCCTCATGCATGAGGCTTATGCATGTCTCATGCATATGGCCACCTCTTGAGAGATGCATTGCTCTTTAACAACTATGCATAGAGGCTTATGGCTAATGCCTAAGTCTCATGCATAAGCTTTATACATGAACCTTATGCATAAGCTTTATACATGAACCTTTGTGCACAACTCTCATGCATGTGGCCTATTCATAAGCCTCATGCATAATGCTTATGTATAAGCCTCATGCATAAGGCTTATGCATATGGCTAATGCATAAGTCTCATGCATGAGGCTTATGCACTAGCCTCATGCATAAGCTTTATATCCTAGCCTTTTATGCATGAGGCTAAGGCATATGGCCATCTCTTGAGAGAAGCATAGCTCTCAAAAGGCGATCCATAGAGAGCAAGGAAAAAATAACAAACCCTAATCTTAAAAGCCCTAAAACTTACAAACCCTATAACCTGTAAAAGCATAAAAGAATACAAAAAAGAGATCTCTTACCTTGTGAGGCTTGTATGTGTTGAAAACTTACAAAATCAAACCAAATTAAGAAAAAAAAAGTATTAAGAACAAACCCTAATCTTAAAATCTCTAAAACTTACAAATCCTGTAAATATGTAAAAGTATAAGAGAAGAAACATACAAGAAAGAGATATCTTACCTTGTGAGGCTTGTATGTGTTGAAAACCTATAAAATTAAACCAAATTAAGAAAAAAGAGTTACCGACATGCATTGGAAGCTACCAGCATGCCTAGGTAGCACCCTGGAAGCTCTCGGCATGCAGCACTGGAAGCTACCGACATGCCTAGGTAGTGCCTGGCATGTATTGGAAGCTACCGTCATGCATTGAAAGCTACCTGGTATGCTAATGTATAGACCTCATGCATGAGGCTTATGCATATAGCTAATGCATATGTCTCATGAATATGGCCACCTCTCGAGAGATGCATAGCTCTCTAAAGACTATGCATAGAGGCTTATGGTGGCTAATGCCTAAGCCTCATGCATAAGCTTTATACACGAGCCTTATGCATGAGGCTTTGTGCATAAGTCTCATGCATGTGTTATGCATATGGCTAATGCATAAGCCTCATGCATGAGGCTTATGCACTAGCCTCATGCATAAGCTTTATGTCCTAGCCTCATGCATGAGGCTAAGGCATATGGCCACCTCTTGAGAGAAGCATAGCTCTTAAAAGGCTATCCATAGAGCAAGGAAAGAATAACAAACAAAGCCCTAAAACTTACAAACCCTATAACATATAAAAGCATAAGAGAATACAAGAAAGGGATCTCCTATCTTGTGAGGCTTGTGTGTTGAAAACCTACAAAATCAAACCAAATTAAGAAAAAAAAAGTATTAATAACAAACCCTAAACTTAAAAGCCCTAAAAATTTTAACAAACCCTATAAACATGTAAAAGCATAAGAGAAGAAACATACAAGAAAGAGATCTCTTACCTTGTGAGGCTTGTACATGTTGAAAACCTACAAAATCAAACCAAATTAAGAAAAAAAGTACTAAGAAAAACTAAGATCTCTTACCTTATGAGGCTTTAATAATGGAGAGCTCTTAATTATGGTTTTTATATAGAATCTAGGGTTAGGGTTAAACTTCAATAAGAAGGAAAAAAGAAGAAAAAAAACACTTAAAAGAGAGGAAAGAGAAGGGAAATACTCAGAAGAAAGCTTTCATGGAAAGCTTGTTTGCATAAGAGATGAAGAAAAAGAGAAGACACACCTTGCTTGAGCTTGAAGAGGATAGGGTAGGAGGAGGATAGTATAGGAGAGGTAGAATTGATGGGGATACGACATAAACCTGCAAAAAAAACTCAAAGGACCAAGTTTAATGCATTGAAAAGATAAAAATAACGTTGTGGCAAAAGAAGCGGTATATTTTTACAGTATAGCAGCGTTTTTTGCTGCCAAGAAAGCTACTCAGCAATGTTTTTACAGCGAAAAAATACTGCTAAGTAGCGAAAAAATGTTGCTTCAAGTAGCAAAAAATGCTTCCGAGTAGCAAAAAAACATTGTTATTCTCCCAATGTGTTGTAGTGAGTGAGGAAAATAAATCACGCTGATAAGTATTGTGCTTACTAGTATCACTATCAAAGTACCAGACATGCTAATCTATCATCATGGACATGCATATATCATGGATAGAAGGATCATAAATGTAGTGCACAATGAATATATCACGGATATTTATATATCATGGATAGAAGGATCATCAATCATCCTATACATAGTTTGTTGACTCCTCCTCGATTTCACCCTCAACGGCAAACAACGCAACAAGAAGCCGAAGCAAGAGCCCGCACAGCAGCGCCAGAAGAAGAAGAAGCTGAAGGCCTCCCCCCTTCAACTCGACGATGATGGAGAACATGCGTACAGCATCCAGAGGCAAAAGATGCTGCAAGAACAGTACCCTCCCGAGTACATATCAGCAATCAGATCCCAACTCCTGCAGATACACATGCAAGAGCAGAAAGGCTTAGGGGAACTGCTGCCAGTGCCCGCCCCGGCGCTTCCATTCCTCTTGAACACTCATGTACATGACCAGCAAGGCATACAACAGGCAGAGACGATGCCAGTGCCCGCCCTGCAGGCGCTGCCATTCCCCTTGAACACTGTAATCTATCCTTTGCCCTTGAACACCCATGTACATGACCAGCAAGGCGTACAACAGCTAGAGATGATGCCTGCAAATCTACCTGCAGCACATGGAGAACAACAGCACTTCCAACTACATTTTGATCACTCGTGTGGAGGCAAGTTGATGATGATGGACGGTACATGGGATGCCTAACAGCAGCTATTCCAACCCCTTTTTGACAACTGCCAAAATTTTGACCAGGCCATATCAATGCAAGCAGGATGCGGACACATGCAGCCGGGAAATGACCAAAAATGGGATGTACAACATCAGCTCTTCCAGCCCCACTTTCAGAACCCCCAAGATTTGACCAGTCCATATCTATGCAGGCGGATGCCAAACAGATGCAGGAAGGGGGCGACCGGTCTTGGGAAGCGCAACAGCAGACATGGAATGCACAACAGCAGTTGTTCCAACCCCATGTTGAGTACTCCCAGCATTTTGAGCCCATATACATGCAGGCCGGGGACGCATAGATCATGAATGTACAGGGCGACAGCCAGATGATGATGATGGATTCATGGGATCAGAGAATTCTCACTGTGATGCCAGATGATGACAATATTCCAGAACTCAACACACAGTCTCCATCATTCGGCCTCGGGCAGCAAGAAGAGTCCTTGCCAGTGGAAGAACTGGTAAGGACTGTGATACCAGATAATGAAAATATTCCAGAACTCAACACACAGTCCTTCCCAGTGGAAGAACTGGCATATGTATGCCAACAGTCGCAAGAGTGGATCGACGTGGACATCATGGACAATCATCATGAAGACTTCACTGTTCAGAACGTTCAATCATGTCCAGTTACTCAGTCTCAACCGCCCGGACGAGCACTTGCTTAAGAGTGCAGCCAATGATTATCATGAATGCATACTGATCAAAGACTCAGAACCCACTGTTATCACCAGCTATGCCTTTGCAATGGAAGATCATCGATCACTAATTATAGCAGATAGCGCCCTTTTTATGGAGCTGCAGCCAATCGAGGCACCTTACAACCATGATGATGATGGGCGCATGGCCACCCACACATGCGAGCTGCAAGCCCGAGAACCAATGCATGTCTCAATCACCTGCAATTTGAATGATGGCATGGCCACCAACACGTTCGAGCAAGCGGCGGAAGCAATGCATGTCGCCACTGCCTGCAATATGAATGCAGCAGCGATGCATGTCCCCACCACATGCAGTCCTCATCACAACAATCCACAACAGGAGGCTGCTGCAACATATGGGGAGTCTAATGAAGAGAAAGGCAAGCAACAGGAAGAAGAAGTGGATGGACATGATGATGGAAAAGCAGAAGTTGCAGTTCAAGCTGCCAATCCAAGCTTCATATGTGATATTGATCAAAGACTCAGGACCCACTGTTATCTCCAGCTATGCCTTTGCAATGGAAGATCATCGATCACTTATAGCAGATAGCGCCATTTATATGGAGCTGCAGCCAATCGAGGCACCTTACACCCATGATGATGATGATGGGCGCATGGCCACCAACGCATGCGAGCTGCAAGCCGGAGAAGCAATGCATGCCCCAATCGCCTGCGATTCGAATGCTGGCATGGCCACCAACACGTTCGAGCAAGCCGAGGAAGCAATACATGTCGCCACTGCCTGCAATATGAATGGAGAAGCGATGCATGTCCCCACCACATGCAGTCCTCACGACAATCCACAACAGGAGGCTGCTGCGGCATATGGGGAGCCTAATGAAGAGAAAGGCAAGCAGCAAGCAAAAGGAATGAATGGACATGATGATGGCAAAGCAGAAGTTGCAATTCACAGCCACGATGAATATGCAGAGACGGCTAACAAAGCAGAAAATAGCTTGCTGTCATAATGGGGGAAGTGTGCATGGAAAAAGGCGCGGGAATTAATACACCATATACTATCAAGAGGACAGGGTATTGGTGCAACAGAAGCTGAACCTTAGCAGATTTGTCTTGGCTCTTTGTACTGGCTTGCGTATGGAATTAATTATTTTCTTCTGGCATTGTAGTACTCATTTCCGTTACTCGTGTAGGTATCCGAGGTATCCCCCGATTCCCACGTCCGGCAGCGCTCCGTAGCTTCCACTTAACATGGCTCTCCACTGTCGGCGTTGAGGTTTACGCCGCCTTTGACCCCACTCCTGCACTGGGCACCATCGCCGGTGTCAAAACAGCCGCTGCGACCACCAGTCGTGCAGATCTATGTCGCAGCCGTGGTCTTTATCTCACACGGGTTCTTAACGAGCCTTGTCAACTGGGATCTACGGTCACGGATGATCTTATCGTTCTTCTGGGACGTTGGATCTGAGTAGATTACGGAAGGTAAACTGGGGTGAGAAGTAAACTAGTTGATGATGATTATGGATTTGGGACAGTGATTAGTAAACTAAACTTTTGTAGTAGTAAACTAGCATGAGAATTTTCAGACGATTTGTATGCAAAAAAAAAAAAAAAAGAGTATACATGTTGAGATTCTAACTCAGAACATACCTAACATTGTGTGATAACTTTCCTACTCTCGCCACTTAACCAAGTAGTCATTGATATTGACCCTATTTTCATACTAGCCAATTAACCAAGTAGTCATTGTTACTAACACTACTACAAGATGACCCATTTTCGACACATGGGATCGACAGTTTCTGTGCCGTCGATATAGTTGTAGATATAAACATTGAAATTTATCGTCTAAATATTCGTCGAAACCAAGCGTCAAAATAAAAGTCCTGTCCTCAGCTAGATCCATGGCTCCGAATACATCTATGTCCGGAAATACCTCTCCATCTGCATCTTCGTCAGCCTCCATATCGTCCTCTTCTATTTCAGGCATTAGAGGTGGTTGTGTTGAAAGTTGTTCTTCTATTTCTTCTTCAAATTCCGGATTAGTTGTTGTGTTTGCTTCTAGTTCAAGTGATAGTAATTATTGAATTACTATACCTTCATTTGATCCTTCTTCTAGTTGTTCAATTGGATTAATATCTGTTTCTTGTGCTTCTTGAGTGGGTTTCTCAACCTCTACTTCATTTGAAATTTTTATATCTTCAAATATTTGTTTATTATGTGGATCAATTTAGATTACAAACAACCACCTATGATCTCTCCGAAGACGACCTGTTCACAATGCTCTAGTAGCACAAATGTGTCCCTTTGGTTTGTTCATATCTTTGTGGAGTCTACTTGAACAAATCCTCTCTTATCTTTGTGCATGGTTGCTTGTGGTCCTTAAGTTACTACCTTGAACCACTTCACATAAAAAATGAACATAGAAATTTTTCTAAACCCAACCTTGATAATGTCTTGTATCATTCCACAGTAATCAAGCATGCCAACTTCACTACTTCGATCACTCGCACTTAAATGACTTTCTTGCATTTAACACTGCAAGAGCAAATGTTGTTCTCTTCTTATCTATTCGCTCCACTCAAAAGTGACGACCGGTGACCAAAGTGCACCAAATTTGCGATACTGTAAGCAAAAGAAGATCATGAAATTGTATCAAGAATAAAAACTTATACAAGACTATGTCTTACGGTTTCTTGTGTACATATAAAAACTCACTTACACGGTAATCACAACCATATACAAGCTCCTCCTCGTCGTCGCTTATAACCTCGCCACTCTGTTTTGCTTATTGTATGGTTTGTTGAAGCCATCTACTAGAAGGAAATTCTAGAAGTTTAGCAAGTAAATCTAGGTATGGCAATGCTCTAGTTGTTCGACTCTTTCTAAAATTCAAACGATCTCAGTCACTTTCCCTCTTTGTTAGGTTATACCTCTCGATCCATTTCTCCATAGCACTTGAGTTGAGGATGCAAAATTTATCAATCTTCTATTGAAATTCCATATCCATTGTTTTCTGAAGCCCTTGTCCTTGAGGCTCTTCCCCAACAAGCCGATCATCCTCTTCTTGTGTCCACAATCGTGGAATATTTGGGTCTAACATACTAAGGAATTATGTTATGTATATAAGAGATTCTTGAATAAGCCATTCCATTGCCATACTAGCTTAGGGCGGGCTTTTTGACGAACAAAACCTTTCAATGTCTTCATAAATCTCTCGAGGAAAAACATCCATCAACTATGAACAACACCTGCTATAGCAACCTCATCAACCACATGAACAAGTAGGTACAATTGAATGGTCAGGAAACCTATTGGGGAAAGAATTTCTCCGCCATTTGTAACTGTTTCAATGGAGTTTAGACAAGTTGCTTCCAACGTATTTCTTCTAATCTCCTTCTTTGATATCCACCATACCACTACACTAATCTTGTATATTGTCGCTCTTATGTCTTTGCTGAGGCAATCCTTAATGGCTATTAGCAGCACAAATTGTAAGATTTTGTGTTAGTTCATGAGATTTCAAGCCACTAAGCTCTTCATCCTTTAGGAATGCTCCCTTTTAAGCAATACATACAAACTAGTGGGAGTACAAAACGCACTGATGCACTTCTTTACACGCCGCTGCTCTTCTTTGGTTAATACCCAAGGTGCTCTAGGGAGAATCACATTCCCATCAGGTCTGCTCCGTGGCCCATAAGTGTTGCACCACCTCTTGTAGATAATCCCTTTGTGTCTTGCTCGCTTTAGCACCTATGATGGTTTTCCAAAGCATATCGGTTATGTTCTTGAAAATGTGCATAGGGTCAAGAAGACGATTGACTAAAAGGTCACTCCAGTATGGAAGTAGATGGAAGATGGATACCCGCTTCATTCTGGGGAGTGAACAACTTGGATCCACTTCCCATGCCCTCCTCCAATCACTTGGCTTTAGCACACGAGGAGGCCTCTCAATCATGCATGGTCCACTTAAGTATTCCTCGCATTGTTGCAACCCTTTCTCCAATCACTTGGCTTTAGCACACGAGGAGGCCTCTCAATCATGCATGGTCCACTTAAGAATTCCTCGCATTGTTGCAACCCTTTCTCCAAACTGCTTAAACGCATCATGAACTTAGATACCATCCCATAACGTGCGTAGCTCGTCAACTAATGGAGCCAAGTAGACGTCCATGTTCTTAACCTTGTACTTTCCTAGAACTATCAAGGAAAGTAAAAGGTTCCCCTTCTTTATTACTAACCATGGTGGCAAGTTATAATTCACTAGGCAAACAGGCCATGTACTCCATGATGAACTTCATAAGCCAAATGGATTGACTCCATCCATTGCTATTCCAAGAGACGAATATGATGAGGCTCTTCCCCAAAGTCCACCCATTTCTCTTCGATATGCCTCCATGCTAGAGAATCGATGGGTACACGCATAACGTCATCTATGGATATGGTGTTTCGATGCCAAGTCATTAAAGATGCAAGCATGTGAAACATAGAGAGGGGAAGGGACATATACCCCATAAGTTTTCAAACGCTCGTATCAGACCACCCATATACTGATTGCAAGTTCAATATGGAGAGGCAAGTGCGAAGAATTGAAACACGTGTGTCATAGTAAAGTGGTAGACGGGTAAGCCTACATAGTTCTTTCATCTCTTGTCAGAGAAGCACGCTCCACATGTCGTCTGATGTCTTCTACGTCATGATGGTCTACTTCGTGGCTTGTGTCATGTAGGGCATCTATCATGTTGGCCATGTCATGTTCTAGAACTTGATCCAAGTCCATAAAAGCTTGCTGGTGTTCCTATCCCATTGAGGTTGCCTCTGCCCTTGCTCTTTTTCTCCGCTTAAGTTGGATATCCACCAGTTCATTGTTGTCTAGGCGAATGTTGAGGTCAGTAAAAAGTAGATGTTACAAGTGCTCTACTGGAAATATATCCCATTTTTTGGAATGCTCATTGCAAATTCTTCGATGTCAAGCAACTTGGTACTTGCAACAACAACTACATGGGCACAGCATTTTCTCCTCTAAATTGATAAAATTTGAAAGGTTCATAGCACTCACGGGCTCCATGTATGTTGAATACGCATGTGAATTTGGATCCAAATGAGGGGGAGGTGGAGCTTCTTTTATATTTCATGCATGGCCTTGTCGACATATTCTTGTTTTTTATGGAAAGGTGTCGGGCCACCAAAAAACTCAAAATTTGAATGTGAAAAGGAATTAAAAAATGAACTTAAGCGATCGTCGAAATAGGCGTCAAAATAACCATCAAAATAAGTGTCAAAAATAAAATCTATAGATGCGTATTTTGATGCTTTTTCGACGCGTATATCAACGGTTATATCGACAATTATATCGATGGTTATTTTGACACCTATTTCGACGGCTATTTTGACGATGGGGATTTTTAACAGAACCACAACGCCTCACTATTAGTGTTTTCGAAAACAGGTTTTTGCTTACTCTCTTCAAAAAATTAGAGGTTCTCTTCTCTCCCTTACCCCATCCCTTTCTTGTTTCAATTTTTTTTACATGCGTGTCTCTAATATACACCTTCTAATTGTGTCCTCTTCTTGTTTTAGTTTTTTTTATGAGTGTGTCTCCAATATGCAGCTTCTAATTGTATGTTTGTTTTATAGCTTCTAGTTTGCTGAGATTCTAGGTAGCCCTTCATCTTTCCTTGGTTTTGTTTGTTTATTGGCTTTGCTTTTGATAATTGCACCCTTGTGTGCTGGGGTTTAGGATTCTCTTAGGTTTAAGCATGCATGCATCTAGCTTAAGGCTATGCTTAAGGCTTATGCATAAGGCTTGAGCTTAGGCAAAGAGATTAAAGCTTATCCATAGAGCTTCAAGTTTATGCAAAGAGATTCTTGTTTCCTTTGCCTTCCCAAGATCTATTAATGGTATGATTTTCTTGTTGCTTTGCTTGTGTTGTGTGTATTTAAAGGTTTGCCTACCTATTAATGGTATGATTTTCTTGTTGCTTTGCTTGTGTTGTGTGTATTTAAAGGTTTGCCTATCTTTACACAATCTCTTCACATCTAGGTATGGACCATAAACCCTTGCTACTTTTGTTATTAAAAAAAAAAAAACTTGTATACAAGAGGGTCCAAGATGGGGAGGTGGGCAGAAAAAGCATGTTGTATAGGATTATTTCCTTGTATAGAGTTTATGCAAGAAGCTCATGCATAGAGCTTGCATAGGCTTTTTGCAAGCTTACTTGAAGCTTATGCATAGAGCTTGCATAGGCTTCTTGCAAGCTTATGCACAAATCTTGGTGGATAGACTTCTTACAAGCTTATGCATAAGCCCTTATGCCATAACCTTTTGCATAAGCCCTTATGCATAGGCTTATGGATAATCCCTTATGCATTAGGCTTAGGGTTTAGGGTCTATGCATAGACTTCCTTCATTTTATAGAGTTTATGCAAGAAGCTCATGCATAGAGCTTGCAGAGGCTTCTTGCAAGCTCTATGCATAGGCTTCTTACAAGCTTGCATGAAGCTTATGCATAGAGCTTGCATAGGCTTCTTGCAAGGTCTATGCATGGGCTTGTTGCAAGCTTACATGAAGATTATGCAGCATAGATCTTGCATAGGCTTCTTGGCAAGCTTATGCATAAGCCCTTATGCATAGCCTTTATGCATGTAGGCTTATGCATAAGCCCTTATGCAATAGGCTTATCCATAAGCCTTATGCATAGGCTTATGGATAAGCCCTTATGCATTAGGCTTAGGGTTTAGGCTTATGCAATAGGCTTATGCATAAGCCCTTATGTATAGCCTTTATGCTTATAGGCTTATGCATAAGCCCTTATGCAATAGGCTTAGGGATAAGCCCTTATGCACTAGGCTTAGGGTTTAGGGTTATGCAATAGGCTTATGCATCACTACAAGAGAATGAGAACATAACCGCGCAACATAGCCACGCAAACTAGAGAGAGATGGAAGTGAGAGAGGGGCCATGGGCGAATTTACGATCTGGCAGGGTTTACACGGCTATATGTGCGGCTATTTATGTGGCTATTTACGCAGCTATTTGCATGACTATTTGCATGCGCATATAGCCACGTAAATAGTCGCGGTCTATTATAATAAAAATTTGAATAATCCTATGTCAAGGACGCAACTATTTTTGCTTCCCCTCTGCTCCCTTTGCTATACATAACCCTAAGTTGTTGCAACCCTCTCTTCCTCATGATGGCTGCACCTCACCCCCTTTGTCCTCTCCTCACAAAGTCTCCTCCCCACCCTTTGTCCTCTCCTCATCAAAAGTCTCCTCCCAAGGAGGATTCCTTACAAGGTAATTGAAAGTCTCCTCCCAAGGAGGATTCCTTACAACGTAATTGAAAGTTTCCTCCCACAAGGACGATTCCTCACAAGGTAAGCTCTATCCCACTTGTCTCTCCCACCTCTTCATATATTCATGATTTTTGAATGGTATGTTTAGAATTAGGGTTTTTGATTGGTATTCTCCTCACTCTCTCTTTCTCTCTCTCTCTCTCTCTCTCTCTCTCCTCTCACTCTCTCTTTCTCTCCCTCTCCCTCTCTCTCTCCCTCTCTCTCTCTTTCTCTCCCTCTCCCTCTCTCTCTCCCTCTCTCTCTCTCTCTCTCTCTCTCATGTATAAGCTTCTTATGCTTAAAATTTTTAAATGGTATTCTCTTCTCTATCCCTCTCTCTCTCTCTCTCTCTCTCTCTCTCTCTCTCTCTCTCTCTTTCTTATGCATAAGCCTAAGAGGCTTATGCATAAGAGGCTTATACTTAAACCTCCTTATGCATAAGGCTTAAACCTCCTTGTGTATCCATTCTATTCACACTTTTAGGGTTTTGTATTACTAATTCTTTTCTCAACTTTTTGTTTTGTTTTGTAGGTCTTCTAATCCTCTCTTTCAACTTCACTTAAAATAGGTAAATGCTTTCTCTCTTTCCTCTCTTTTTGATTTTGTATGTATGCATTCGGTTCTTAGGGCTTTTGTATGTATGCATTACTAATCCTTTCCTCACCGTTCTGTTGGTTTTGTAGGTCTTCTAATCTTCTCTTTCAACATCACCAAAAAGAGGTACGTGCTTTCCTATCTTTCCTCTCTTTCATATCTTTTTATCCTCTCTTTCCTCTATTTTTATCTTCCAAAAAGAGGGGTTCTGTTTTGTAGGTCCTCTCTTCTAGAACGTACCTAGAATTATGTGAAACTTTCTGCTATCCCAAGTAGTCATTGCTACTAGCCTTTTCCACTAAAATGCATTTGAATCTTAAAAACATGCATAGAGACATGTATCTCCCTCCTTTACCATCCCTAGTTTAGTGATGTTTTTTAATTTAGTATCCTTAATTTAGTAATTCTTAGTTTACCCTTCCAAGTTTACTAGACTCCATTGCCTAGTCTCCCAATTTTCCTTGTATACAAATTTCTCTAGTTCGCTAGTCTATCTGCTTCCCCATAGTCATATCAATAAACCTAATTTACTTCTCGTTGGTAATCCTACTTTACCACCCCTAGTTTACCTTCTCTAGTTTACTAGGATCCAACGGCCCAAAAAATTACCAAGAGTGACAGGATCGTCGGTGAGTGTAGATCCCATTTTCCATGGGCAGTGGTGAATTAGACCTAAGGTTGAGCATCTCTTCCGACCATAGTCACTCCCTTGCCATGCACCCCTCACACTCCCAGCCTCAACTTCATCTATATCATCCTTCACACACATCAACAGATATGCTCCTCTCTCTCTCTCTCTCTCTCTCTCTCTCTCTATGTATGTATGTATGTATGTATGTATGTATGTATGTATGTATGTATCTATGTATGTATCTATGTATGTGTGTATGTGTGTGTGTGTGTGTGTGTGTGTGTGTGTGTGTGTGTGTGTGTGTACATATACTAATATATATATCATATATATATTTATATGTATATACATATTTACATATATATATATGTATGTATGTATGTATGTATGTATGTATGTAACATCACCAAAAAGAGGTACGTGCTTTCCTATCTTTCCTCTCTTTCATATCTTTTTATCCTCTCTTTCCTCTATTTTTATCTTCCAAAAAGAGGGGTTTTGTTTTGTAGGTCCTCTCTTCTAGAACGTACCTAGAATTATGTGAAACTTTCTGCTATCCCAAGTAGTCATTGCTACTATCCTTTTCCACTAAAATATATTTGAATCTTAAAAACATGCATAGAGGCATGTATCTCCCTCCTTTACCATCCCTAGTTTAGTGATGTTTTTTAATTTAATATCCTTAATTTAGTAATTCTTAGTTTACCCTTCCAAGTTTACTAGACTCCATTGCCTAGTCTCCCATTTTCCCTTGTATACAAATTTCTCTAGTTTACTAGTCTATCTGCTTCCCCATAGTTATATCAAAATAATATTTACATATATATATATATATATACATATATATATATACATATGTATACATATATATATATGTGTGTGTGTGTGTCTATATATATACATACATATATATATATATATGTATATACATATACACACACACACACACACATATACATACATATATATATGTACATATATATATATATATATATACACGCGCACACACATATATATATATATATATGTACACGCACACACACACACACATATATATATATATATGTATATGTGTGTGTGTGTATATGTATATACATATATATACATATATATATATATATATATATAAACACCATATTAGTGAATTTGGGAATTTCCCAATTCCCATTTTTGAATACTTTGTATTATTGTATGTATATACATATACATATATATATATATATATATATACATACATACAACAATACGTATGAATGTACGTTTGTTCCACATTATATAAATGGGTCCTTTCACACCCCCAACTTGAATGAGGTGTAAGGGTATCCAAATGTGCATGTATTCTCTTGAGAGAAGTGTCTTAACGTACATACATATGTATGTACGTTTGTTCCACATTAACTAAATGGGTCCTTTCACACCCAACTTGAATGAGGTGTGAGGGTATCCAAATGTGCATGTATGTGTTCTCTTGAGAGGAGTGTCCAATGTGCATGTATGTGTTCTCTTGAGAGGAGTGTCCAATGTCTAGCAAGCCTTAAACTAGTACTACTACTCCCCATTTTAATAGTGGGGAGCGTGGAAAGTCCTCAAAACCTATCATCCGAAAGGGGCACTGTCCACCCTAATTGTCTAAGTAGTATTCTAGAAGGTCTCAATAAAATTCTAATATCACATGAGTAGTTTAAGAGTTCTAATGTGTTCTTGTGTTATTTAAGTTTGAGCATTCATAAGGTAGACACATAATAGATCTACTTTTTAAGCCTCGTTCTTATAATGTAGACATGTGGGGAGATGATCCAGACTTGAGAAGCCCATGGGCCATCGTTCAGTGTCCATTTGTTGATGATCCGTACATGGAGCATCTCTCATCATTGACCTGCTAGTTTGTCACATCGGTATGGTAGAGAGAATGTGGAACATTTTTGCTCCACCCTTGTTATGGCTCACCCTAACAAGGGCTGCAACTATTGTGAGGATCTTTCTAATGGCTGAGCTCGTAACCCTTAAGGTCTCCAAGCTCTATAACTACAAGAGAATAAATTCCACTGCATCTCGCTCGCGAAGAGCGTTTTCACACTACCACATTGCACTATGTATACTCGTCCCTCCTCTCAGCTCACTTCACTCATGCACACTCACTAGCATGCAATAGGGAGAGTTTATCAAGAGGATTAGCAAGAGCAAGACCCTATTGCACAATGGGAGAGTATGTTGTGTTATGAGAAAAATTCACTTATATACATGCCCGTAAGTATTCACACTCACTTAAACTATGGCCGACCATGCACTTTAGGCTCATACGATGCCTAATGCTATTACAATGACTACTCTCATAATATATCCATGAAGTACATCACTTGGGACTTCATCCTACATGCTACAACATGCTCGTAAAGTGGGAATCACCATAAATACTCCGTGACACAATTACGGGAGCCCATTCAAATTGTAGATTTGGAAACCATTGCTTCATATCTTGAATGCATGACCCTTTGGTGTATCTAACTTGACTCCTTGATGTAAGACAATGGTGGTAGTTCTTATTAACCATAGGAATGGATTAACAACCCTCACTTCATTCCACATTTAACCCTACACCGATGGGGGGTACTCCAATGGGTGGTTCTACTCTTGGGTTATGCACTCCTATACCCATGTCCACTACCATTAGAGGATCTAGTCCTTTTCAAGGTGTTGGGCCTTCACAAGGAGGTTGTGAGCGACCAGGCCACTTCACTCTCTTTTGTGGCACCTAGTCCATGACCTTGTACCACAACCTCGTCAGATAGGAGGTTTGCCTCTTCTCGTCTTTCTAGTGGAGTCGTTGTTTTGGTGGGGGTGGATGTGAGGGTTATTTTGGGAGAAGTATAATAAATCTTCTTCCAATTTCCCATTAGAGGATGTGTTGGCACAATAGGTGGTGGATCCAAATGCCTACAACCCAGCGATGCTTCCTTACCATGTTAGGAGGGCAGATGGGTCGATCATTGAGGATAGCAAGGGAAAGCATGTCATAGCATGCATGAATCACCTTGTAAATCTTTAGTTTAGAAACTAGAGAAATCGAGACAATACAAAGAAGCAATACCATTTTAAGTGTATTGAAGACATAGTTTCCTGTGCCCCACTCCGACTTATAATTTAATGACCTTAAGATGTTGGATCGTATTCAAGGTCTTGTGAGTCACAGGAAATCATTGATTGCCAAGGCCATCAAGCGTGGTGGCATCAGGCCACCAGGAGAATTAGAAAAGGATTGGAAGAAGGCCAGAAAGACGTACCAAGAAAATCTTGATCTATTCAAGCAACCACAAAGAGAAGCATCTCGAGTACACATGCATAAAAGAGGGGCTTCTCATCTTGGATCGGGTGGAAGGCCATCTTTCCTCTCTCAGCTTATAAGTATTTGAACTCTTAGCATTTTGTATTCAAAACTTTAGTTTCCCAAAAAATTAAATCTTATATAAATTGTTCTTTTTTAATGTGTGTTTAACGTAGGGAAATATGGTGGGCCGTTCTCCTCAATATGTCTATTTGTACAAATTAGAACTATTGAGTGTCACTAAGTGGTGGAAATAGAGACGCTAATGTTTTTTATTAGCATTGTAGAGCAGCGAATATAGCGACGCTAATGTTTTTTGAGTAGTAAAAATAGCATGGGATATAGTGGCATTTATAGTGTGGGATATAGTGGTAGTTATAACATGGGATATAGCAGTGGTTATAATGTGGGATATAGTGGCGGTTATAGTGTCAAAAAAATAGCTTTGCTTATAGCGGTGCTTATAGTGATGCTTACGCCTCAACACTTTTCCATATCCTTTTATAAAAGCTACACTATAACCATCACTAACCCCTCTTTTTGTTGTAGTGCCAGTACCTTATACACCTCAACAAAATGATGTGGCTGAGAGGACGAGCAGATCTCTCATGGAGATGACACATTGCATGGTTAAAGGCTAGGATTTGCCTAATGTTTTTTGGTTAGAGGTAGTTTTGTGTGCCACTTTTATAATGGGCTAAACAGATGCCCCTCCAAGGCCTTGCCCTTATAAAGCTTGGAATGGCAACAAGCCCTTTGTGCAGGGATTTCATTAACGTCTTCACAATTTCGTGATCACGTTAACAAAACCTAGTGTTAACATATTAAAACTTGTGATCACATTGTATATTCACATGACCTGAGAAATGACCTGCCGGAATCCACTAGTCCAGTAACACCTCCGGGCTTCTATCTTTCCCGGCGGGCCCATCGGGATACAGGGTTTTCCCGGCGGGCCCGCCGGGAAAGACAAAAGCCCGGCGGGCCCGCCGGGAAAAATAGGAAACACCGGCGGGGTATTATTCTGTATATAAACACTGCCCGACACCCATCGTACAACTTTTGGGAAGATAGTCCTTGTTTTGGGGGCGTGATATCTCTCCTCAAAGTACTTGTAGAGCTCTCGAGTTGCTAGAAGTGTTCTCTTGGGAAGAACGTCCTTATTTTAGGGGCTGTTGTCTTTCCTTGTAGGCACTCCTAAGGCTATTGGGCCACTCGTCCTTAGTTCTTTGAACTGGGGGCAGGGTGTGGTTCGTAGCTAATACTTGCGGAGATTTAGGGACAAATTTGGAGTCATTCAGCTTTGCATTTGAGCCACGTACGTAATCTACCTACCTCATTCTGCTTTATGAATGGTTTGATGGAGCCAAGAGTCCTGCTTAGGGGCTTGTATTGGTTCTTGATACTTGATATAGTTTAGAGTAGACAAGGGTCTATTGTCCTATACTAGAGTATTGGGCAAGCATAGATCTTTGATTTTTTTTGTGAATGTTAGAGAAGGTCTATTGTCCTATACTAGAGTATTGGGCAAGCATAGATCTTTGATTGTATAAAGTATCCTTAATTGGGTACAAAAGGCATCCTTCATTGGGGGTGCAATGTGCATGATAGTCTCGAAGTAGTTTTGTAGTAAGACCTTGCAAGATAGTTTGAAGTAGTTTTATGTTATGTGATGATCTTTTGTATTTGTCAAGATAGTTTCGAAGTACTTTGTCTGCAGATGTATGTTTTGTCATACGTGAGTGATTTGTTGTTTTTTCATTTGTGTATTCATTGTTATATGCTTGGTTGAATAGGTTATTTGTTGAGATGGAGGACAATGTTGGATCCAGTGATACCTCCAATAGAGTCCAAATTTCAAATAGTAGAAAAAAAAAGGCACCTGGGATAGAGTGGCAATATGTAATTAACGTTGGTGATCGATTCATAGATTGGGAGTGTAAGCTATGCCATGCAGTAAAATCAGGTGGGGCGCCTCGACTAAGAGAACACTTTTTAGGCGGACCGAAGAAAAAGTCATGTACCCACCCCTCTGCACCTATAGTGGCCAAACGCATAAGAGAAGAAATTCAAAAGAAAGATTCAAGAAAACATGACACTCCTACCGTTAATGTATCAAGGCAGCAAGAACACTGTTGTTCTAATCATCAAACTCCCGCTACATCGCCTACTTGTACCCCGAACGGCAATGTGCAACCAGAAAGTAATCTACCCAGTGCATCTTCTTGCAAGCGAAACTTTGACGTAGGAAATATACCCATGCGTCAAACTTCATTGCAAGAAAGCCTACGTCAAGGTCGACTCGATGATGCACAACTCGTCCTTGCTGAAGCGATTTACTTTTCTGGGAGTGCTATGATGATGGTGGACAGTGAGCATTGGAAGAGAGCATGGAAGAAAATTGGTGAGTTTGGACCAGGGTTTTCACCGCCTACGTACCATGCTATGCGAAATGATCTATTAGAGAAATGTTATGCGCAGGTAAAAGAACGTGTACAAAGAATAATTCTTAGCAACTTTTTGGATGTAGTATAGTAAGTGATGGATGGTCTAATGTGCAAAGAAAACCATTAATTAATGTAATGGTTATTTCACCTAGAGGTGAGACTTTCATCCGTGCCGTGGATTCAGCTGGTTCAATCAAAACTGGGGCTTACATTGCTCAAGTCATTAGCTCTGTGATAGAGGAAGTGGGTGCCAAAAATGTAGTCCAAGTCGTCATGGACAATGCAAAAAATTGTAAAAATGCATCCAGAATCCTACAGCGACAATATCCACATATTTTTCCGGTAGGCTGTAATACTCATAGTTTGAATCTTGTATTAAAAGATTGGTATAAATCTGATGATACCAAATGGTTTGCCTCAATCGTCGACACTGCTCGTCGCCAGCTTGTGAAATTCATGCTCAAGAGACAGAGAGTTTTAGATATGTTTCGACCTCGCATGTCAGTTATGTTAAAGCTTCCAGCGGAGACTAGGTTTTGCACTCACTTTTACACTTTTGAGTCTCTTCTTAGAAATAAAGATGCAGTTTGTGAAACATTTACATGCATGGCATTTCATGACTGGGAGAACACTCAGCTTGAAAAAGTGAAAGAGAAAATCAAAGTCTTGAAGGGAGCACTTACGAGAAGAAGTTGGTGGAACAGTGTGATGGATGCATACCATGTAATGATGCCTGTTATGTATGCTGTACGAAGTCTTGATCAAAGAGCGCCTAATCTCGGAAAAGCATGGATGCAATGGTGGACTGTCCAGCGGAGTTTGGAGTGTCCTGAGAAATTAGAGCATTCAGTGGTGGAAAAGCAATGGCGTGTACCATTCTCCAGTAGACAAAGAAAAGTTCTGTTGAAGTACTTTCATGCTAGATGGATTGGAGCGCATTCACCACTGCACAGTGCTGCTTACATGTTAGATCCTGAATATTGGAATATGGATTTGATGTCCAACGTTGAGGTGGTGCAAGATTTTTATAAAGTGGTAAACACTTTCTATAATAATGATGATGATCGTGTACAGTGCATAAAGGAGATGACCTCATTTCGGTTGAAAGAGGGTTTATTTTCCAACTCCCTTGTTCAACAAATGGCTAAAGAGCAACCTGCATGGAAGTGGTGGATGATGAATGGTGGTGAGCATTATGCTTTATTGCGCAACCTTGCGATGAAGGTTCTAAGTGAGTGCTCTTCAAACTCAGGCTGCTCAGAAAGAAACTGGAGCATGTATAAATATATTCATAGTACTATTCGCAATCGACTTCTTGCAGATCGAGCAGATAAACTTGTTTACATGTACTGCAATGAAAAGATCTTGCGAGACATCAAAAGCGAAGAGTATGAAGAAGATATGCCCAGATGGATGTACAATTGTGAAGATGTAGTAGACGAGAACTTTGATGTTGGACGTACGTTGTGTACCACCCTTGAGATAGAAGACAATTTAGACATTGACTTAGATGAGCTTAATTTAGTAGACGAGAGAGTAAACGGTGAAAGAATTTTGGAGCAAGATACTGACATAGAGGAAGAAGTCACTTCATTAATTTAATAAAAAGTACTTGTACAAATGATCATATTTGGAGAAATTATCAATACAAAAGTAGAATTTGTTTTTCTTAGCTCTCATCTTGAAATAAATTGCGAATTGCACTAGGAGTTGCATCTAAAGGTCCTGGTGGTTTATATTCGCTAGCCATGCCGAACACTGTATAAATACCTTGATTTATTGGGACATTGCACAATGCACATGTGGAAGTATTTTGCATTTGTCTCACTAAACATATTAAGTGGTAATAGTGTCCACATGGTAGTATATACTGGCCGCTCCGCCCATCGAATACTTTGTAATATACAGGACATTGGGGGGTGGAGGAACTTGTAGCCTCAGCAGAAACTCCCACAAGATCAGGATGTATCAAAAAATGAGAGATGTGGTTTCCTTGGCACACAGGAGCAATACGTGAGGACATGCTCTGCACATCTTGGCTGATCTTTGTTAGCTGCTCTTGAATCCCTCTATTGGTCGGGGGAGGAGTTGACGCTTGAGTTAATCGGTCAGCTTCTTTCTCCTTCTCTGCTAGCTGTGCCCCTAAGCTTTCTTTGACCTGGTTTAACTCCAGTCCAGCGCCCTCCACCATGAGAGCAAGTTCTTCTCTTGTGAATGTCACTGTCTCTTCACGTATGTCGTGGGTGTTGACAGTGGCCTCTCTGGAGGCGAAGTCCACTGGAGTTTCTAGGATAAAGTGAGCATATAGCATTTTAGCAAAATAGAGTGGAGCGTCGGCGTTATGGAGAGGACGACCGTACACCTCCAAGAAAATGCGCTCGGCATTAGTTTTGATATCATTGTGAGTGCAACGAGAAATCTTCCATCTTCCCTTCTTAATCTCGCCATCTGGACATGGCCATATTTCCTTTATCATCTCTGTGGTGGTTACGCGTTTTTTTATGTCTTTCCATTGGGCATAAGTTGGATTTGTCCATTTCGATAACCTGCATGCTGTTCTTGTAGCTTCGCGGGCTGTCAGGCCATGTGCAAGGACCTTCATTCGCTCGTATGCCATCTTGGCTAACTCCTGATGCTCGTTCGCTTGCGCCTGCTCCATATCTGCATGAACGTAAATGACTTTAGGATTTTAATGAACTGTAAAGATCAACGTAAGATAAATTGACCATTACTCTCAAAATCTTGAAGTCAAACACCACGAGAGGAGATATGTATTGCAAAGACTCGATGAGAAATATCCACTTGACTCCAAAAACACTTCAAACAATGCTCGCACATCAAATTTTGAAGAGAAAACATAAACTTAAACACCACAAGAGGAGAGAGATGTTGCAAAGACTCAATGAAGAGAGAAACAAAATTTTGAAACATTGGACACATCAAATTTTGAAGAGAGAAACAAAATGCCATTCCTGAAACTTAATCTCTTGATACTGTATCATTACAAAGTTGGGGTGAATGCCACCGATAGCTCTACAAGAGGACGTTGTGCCCTCGTAGGGTCAGTCTTTAGTGATCTAAAAAATTCAACTACTTGCAAAATTGATTTTCGCTCATCGCGATTAGGCAGAAACATCCAATTTTTGACTCTATGAATAATAGTATCCATGGTAACTTTGTCATGGGAACTATTATCCATCCACAACTCTTGCACTTTCTGCCAAAAGTCATATAAAGTTTGTAATAAATATCCCAAGGCAAAAACATCAGATGCAGGAGTGTATGCATCTGCCAAAAATGGATCATAAAGCTCTGGGGCTATCCACGGCCGTTTATTTCGCTCTCTGTCTGCGTGGGAGACTGGCTGTGCCACCTTCTCGGGGTTCTTGTCTGCTTCAAAAACAAAATTGAGAGACACCCGTTTTTTGGGCGCTCTCAGCAGCAACCCCCAATCGATAATACCTATGTGTGGCTTTAGCTCTTTTGTATAATCCAACGCTACATTGAAAGGATGTAGGTCGGTATGTACAATACCTGCCATATGTGCTGCCGCTAGACCTTCCACTAGGGCATGCATAATATGTGGCATGTTTATTACTACCTCTTTTATTTTTGAAAGTTCTAGATGACTTAAAGGGATATTATCAGGTGGGGGTTGTCTCCATCCTCCATCCAAACGAAAAATGGCTCTGGTGAACTCACTGAATCTGAAGGGAACCTTCAGAAGAGTATCACCAAGAGCGCCGCCATTATAGTACGGGAAAATTGTGATCCAAGGAGCCTCTTTTGTAAAGGCAATGCATCGGACAATCGATGGATGTAGCACTTGCATACCCTGCTCTGCCTGGAAGCTCTCGAACTTCGCGCTGCCTTCTCCTTTGTAGTGCTTTCCGCAAAAAGTGATGTGCTCCGGTAAAAATGATATACCTTTAATTGCATACTCTTTTACTGTTCCAAACACGCCGGAGCCTATTGTTCGTCCTTCGTGAAGTGCTTTGTGCGGGATGCCAATAAGATGTGTGCACATAGAATTGTAGATGGTACGATTAATGACACTTGTACCACTTGCATCTGCCTGACTGGACGTTGCAGCGACGTCCTGGGCAATACGCACTCTTTTGGGGAGGGACTCTGCATCCAACGCCTTCATGCGCTTGCTCTTGGCTCTTTGCTCGCTCCATACAACGTCCCATAACTGTAGACGTTGCATATTGGCTTCAAGCGGGGCAGCATCTCTAAGATCACTGCATGCTACACGCATGCTCCCCAAAACGGTTCGTGTTATGTGCTGATGGTTGAAATCTGCTATCTTCTGTCTGTCTAGCAGCTCAGCGAAGCCGACGTTGTGCATTTTCCCATATTTGGTCTATGAGATCTCGCATGAGTATCTCAGACTCATTGATCTTTTTGACGACATCATCAGTACATTGTGATACTGTGATGACCGCTTCAACGCGAATTACTCGTAGAACAATTTTGCGCTCTTCGGGAGAAAGCATGTTGCTCGTCTTCGTAAATCTAGAAAATAACACTAAACACAAAAAAACAGAATATCAAACATTACTGAAATAAACATCAAGCAGACGTGAGAAAACAGCAACAAGTATATCAATATCGTCAATGTTCATACAAAAACGGAATATCAAATAATTATAATGAACTCAACATCATCCAATACATCATCAAACGTGAGAAAACAGCAATAAGTGTATCATTACTTATCAATGATCAAACAAAAACAGAATATATCAAACAACATTACTGAAATAAACATCAAGCAGACGTGAGAAAACAGCAACAAGTATATCAATATCGTCAATGTTCATACAAAAACGGAATATCAAATAATTTTAATGAACTCAACATCATCCAATACATCATCAAACGTGAGAAAACAGCAATAAGTGTATCATTACTTATCAATGATCAAACAAAAACAGAATATATCAAACAACATTACTGAACTCAACATCATGCAATACATTATCGAACGTGAGCCAACTGCAACAAGCGCATTATTACTTACGAAGTGTATACATTATCAAATGAGAGAGAGAGAGAGAGAGGGGGAGGAAGAGAGAGAGGTGTGACAGATAGAGAGAGGAAAAATTAAATGATATTTTTTATAGTTTTGTGAGTTCCTAAAGAGAGAAAAATAATGTTTTGTAATCCTAAAGCACTCCTCATCTACATACCTATCGTGATAGAGAGAGATGTGAAG
Source organism: Cibotium barometz (assembly GCF_041138505.1). Taxonomy (NCBI): domain Eukaryota; kingdom Viridiplantae; phylum Streptophyta; class Polypodiopsida; order Cyatheales; family Cibotiaceae; genus Cibotium; species Cibotium barometz. The sequence goes on along the minus strand of NC_141103.1, from coordinate 15,353,657 downwards.
TGTATCATGAGAGAGAGAGAGAAAGAGTTGTGAAGTGTATCATTGCGAGAGAGAGAGAGAGAGAGAGAATTGTGAAGTGTATCATGAGAGAGAGAGAGAGAGGAGAGGAAGAGAGAGTTGTGACAGATAGAGAGAAGAAACATTAAATGACATTTTTAATGTTTTTGTGAGTTCCTAAAGAGAAAAATAATGTATTGTGCCAATTTTTAAGTAAATAGAGGGAGAAAAAAGAAATTATTAAGAATTATGTATATTTTAAGAGAAATAAAAAAAATCATTATCTACACATCTATCGTGTTGTGAAGTGAATCATGAGAGAGATAGAGAAAGAGTTGTGAAGTGTATCATGAGAGAGAGAGGGGGGTAAGAAGAGAGAGATTCATATTTTTTGAGTTACGAATCACGATATTATAAAATAAAACGTTTAGACAATATGATGTAAACTTTGATCCATGAAATACTAATGCCGCGTTAAGTATCGCATGGATCAAACACAATAAAAACAATACAAGTCAAATCAAACAAATTTACGACATTTATTCGACCGCGTTAACGATCATATGCCGAAATACGCAAGCAAATTTACGACACTTTTTCGACCGCGTTAACGATCAAATGCCGCAATATGCAAAAAACATTTTATGCACTAGCGGACGACACCAACTTGCCGTGTTAACGACAAAATGCCGCCCGATTCTATGGGAATACCAATAGGATACGAACATACACTTGCCACGTTACCGACCATATGTATGCATTTGACAAAGGGAAGGGAAGGTGACATCGCCATAACGATACTATGCTTGCCGCGTTACCGACTAGTACCGCTACGGCGTGTCATACTTACCATAGGACACAGACTAACCGCGTTACCGACTAAGTGCCCCAGGGTAAGCACCATTCCGAAGAATGGCCTTACACACACACCAGTCTTGTGGCGGGCCACCCAAATCCTGTCGCGCATTGCGACAATGGGCGGCTGCCCGCACGAACTCACCCACACACACATCCCTCGTGTGGCGGACCACCCACATCCTGTCGCGCATTGCGACAGTGGGCGGCTGCCCGCACGAACACACCCACATACACACACACACACACACACACAAGTTTTCATTACCTGTGTATGCTGTCAGCAATGAAATCCCAAAGGGCCCCCCGGGCCCATATATATAGAAAACTGTACCCCGCCGGGCTATATGACGACCCCGCAGGGACCCGCCGGGCTTTGATTTATCCCGGCGGGCCCGCCGGGTATAGCAAAAGCCCAGCGGGATTTTTCCCGGTTACCAGGTCGCTTGCCACCGGCTTTTTTGAGAACATGTTAACATGTGAACATGTTAATAACATGTTCACATATGTTATTAACAAAAAACATTTTGTGATCATGTGAATATAAAATCAGAGCCTTTGTGGCTCATTTGTGTGTTTTTGGTTATTTTGCTTATACACTTGTGTTTACAAAATGTAATAAGCTAGATGATAAGGCAATAAAATGTATTTTTATGTGGGATATATCTAAGAGAGCAAAGGGTATCCAGCCACACAAAGTGGATTTTTGTGAGTAGAGATGTTGTCTTTGTTGATATATCAGATTAGCCCATGTATATTTTGTTTATAGATACAAACAAAGACATCCTGAAAAGCATGAAAGTAGAAGTATTGCATGGACAACAATTATCATGCGCTTGTTACCTTATTATTTAAAACAAAATGATAGCAAATTTTAGTGTATTGCTGCAAACACTAGTATGAATAATAGGACATGTGCTAAGGGCATATTTGACCTTTGATCAGTTATAATTTACATCGATAACACAATGTTATGCCTTGTCTATTGGCATAGGCTAATAAACACGATTCATACAAAACCCACTAAAAAAAAGTAAAATTTGACCACACAAACGGTATAATTACTCTCAATCAAGTCTATAATTTGTGTCAAATGAGTCCTTCACTCACTCTCATGTTATGTGTCATGTTATATTGTAGCATTTATATGGTAGTGATGTGTGGATGTAGGCTACTAATAAATCAGGGAACTTTTTTCCTCTTTAGGAGGTTTTTTCCCTGAGTATACATGTATACTCTTCACAAGTACTTTACTCATTCTCATAAATCTACTTTGAGTTTTGTGCTTCTACCTATCTCTCCTTGCTTACAAGTTGCATCTATGTGTGTATTGCTACATTGGTCTCCACTCTAACAATTGGTATCAGAGCATGTTCTCTTGGCTCTCACCCCCTTGTCATCTTCTCCTTGAGTTTCTCTTTTGATTATCTCAGATTGAGCTATCCTCTTAGGTGGAGAAGGTATACCATATAGTGTGTTGTTAACTTTGTAAAAAAAAATTTAAAACGTATTTTAGATGCATTTTGAGGCTATTTCTATGTTGTAAAGTTTCTATAGGCATCCCAAAACTATCAGTTTGAACTTTTTTTGTTTGATTTTGGGTTTTCTACACATTACAACAACATTTGGAGTGTAGATAGGCTCATTGTTATCTTTGTCATTGTATCATTGAGCTTATCTTTAATAACTTCAACAACATTGTCAACATTATTATCGGTTTATTTATTCATGCTAAGTATTTTTTCTACACTTTACAATTTTTCATACACTTTTTAGGTTTCCTTCGTCATCATTTGTGATCTGATGCATTAGCAGAGTAAGTGCTGAAAAGGAGTCAGCAAAATATGCATAGGATGATTGGGCATTAATTGTGCACTGCAGTTATGATTCTTCTATCTATGATATATACAACATTACTTCTCAGTGTGATTTATTTTCCTCACTTGAGTCTCTCTGCAAGGAGGCATAGTCACATGTGAAAATGACTCCATGTATCTTATAAAAGCAGTTGGTAAGGTTGTATTGATTGTTGCATTAAATGGTGGGGGGATAATCACTCTCTCAAAAGTCTTGTTTGCATTAAAAATAACTTGCCATTAGTCTCTCTTCCACTGCTAGGGGGCAGGGCATGCCTAACTGTCATATTTGTTAATAATAGGTGTACATTTCATGATCGGAGTGATGGAGACATCATTGTGGTACCCAGTACTACTCTATGCCATGGGCTTTACAAGTTGGATAGGTATGAGAGATTGCCAACTAATCAATTGTTGCCAATCCAAGTAGTAGAGGGCAAGTTCCAAAGTTCAGATGCAGTGGATGGAAATGGGTGAGCCACGATTCATAAGTTCATAACTATACCATAACTTGGTTTGGAGAGGCTACAGAGAGAGGATAAAGGTTAGGGTCATCCAATCAGGTCAAAGGGAGGAAAACTTGGGTGTTTGTTTTACCATGCCCGTGAAAGGATAAATGTCAGGGTCATCAAATCAAGTCAAAGGGAGGAAAACTTGGGTGTTTATTTTACCATGCCCCTAAATGTTATTAGATCTTACATAAAACCAAGGAGTTATCATGTTCTCAAGTCTTACACGGGTGTTTGTTTACATGCCCCTAAGTTATCAAATCTTATAGAAAACCGAGGAGTGATGTTAAATCTTAATGAGAGAGGACTAGGACTAGTGGCTACCACAATGGAATTTGACTATAATCCCTTCACCATTATCAATTTCCTCGACTCTTTTGATATAAATAATGATGCAAGAAAAGTAAAAGTGGAAGGATAGGTGGTGGGTAGAGGTAACACTCACTAAGGAGTTGGTGGCAAAAGTATTAGAACGGTCAATTAAGGATAAACTGAACAAACTGAGTTCAGAAGATATTGACCTTGGCTCTTATGTCCAAGGATAGCTAGCAAACATAACACTCACAAAGGAGTTGGTGGCAAAAGCGCTAGGACTACCAACCAAGGATAAATCAAACAAACTCAATTTAGAAGATATTAACCTTGGCTCATGTGTCCAGAGATGGTAGAAAAATCACAGCGGAGCATCTTTTGAGTCCACATAGGATGTAGACTTGGAAACTGCCAATTGAGAGCATAAAATATGTTGACACACGGGTCAAGCATATATATATGAATAATAGGATGATACCTCACTAGTTATATGTCCTAGCCCACAGAATTGTGGAAGGTTGGGCTCATCAAATTTTCAAGGATTTAAAGACATATTACAAGGATCACTAGAACATAGTAACCCTTTTTTGCTACATCAGATTTTTTTTTATATAGAGCTAGGATACTCTAGGTTTCCCCCAAGGCACGAGCCAAATGTGGAAGTTGCATTAAGAAGTTGGGAAGGGAGATGCAGTAATCGGTCCTACTAAAGAAGGGATATACAACATATCAAACAAAATATTAGATGTCTCACAAAGAAAAGTCAAGGAGGTGTGTAACCAAAAAGAAAAGGATCCAAAATGACATTGGTTAACTTAAGAAAATTTGTGAGGAATGGTTACAAGAATTAGGAGCTACATAAAAGGATAGGGATCATCTTAGAAACACCAACAAAGAGTTTTCTCTACAAATTGCTCAACTTCAAACAAATAAAGAGAAAGTTGTAGGGAAGCTTATAGATGAAAGGAAGAAGAATGCTTAGCTAACAAACCAACACAAAGGTAAAGTTTTTAAAGCAACTCCAAATGTACTATGAAGATGAGAGAGAGGCAACACACAAAGAGAAAAAGAGAAATATGAGCAAGCATATTGATCTAGAGGAAGCTCTTCAAGCTAGCTCAAAGGTACACAATTGAAGAAGAAAATTGCTAAAGAACTTGAATTAGTTCTTGAAAAGCAGGAAGACAATGAAGATACAAGCTTGTCTCCCAAGAAAACGTGTAATTTCATGGATTCCCTCTTCTTTCATGCTTCTTAGTTAGCCACACTAGTTGTTGCACCTAAGACCCATGAGAAAACTCAAGAATTTTTTACATCTACCTTATTGTTATCAATAATCGAAAGGAATATAGCTTTTTTATTACCCATTAGCCATGATGATGTAGAGTTTATGTACATAAGGTTGTGAAAAATGCATAACACCCACTTTTATCATAGCAATATTTCATAGGGATGTAGAACTACATGAACTTGATGATGTGTTTGAGTTTCCAATTCATCATGTAGTTCTTAACTTTAGGGCCTAGATCGTTGTACTAATGTAATCACAATATTTCCTTGATAATGATGAGCCCTTGAGCACTTCATTCTCAGTTTGGGGAAAAAAATATCTGAGGATTACCAATGTGTCCCACGGAGTTTATTTCTAATAGCCTAGTTTAGATGTACACTTATAGAATTTATGAAGCTATAAACTACTATTTGTACCTAAAGGTAGAACACAATGAGTCTTATCAATATACAAACTATTCTTAAATCTATGCTCACATGTGGAAACTTTGAAAAGTCTAGTTGGGTGGTTTGCAAGATGAGGGTACTCACTATCGTTCACTCTCTCTAAAATTGGGACATCGACGCAACTCGGGTGGAGTACCTCGATCATGATATCACCAATCAATTAAAACATGACACGTGCCTCCCAAACCTAAAGCCCCATATCTGGAATGAGATACCAACTAATGCCATGCAAGCAGGTCTGGGTTTCAAGTCACCTTCCATGTCACCAGTACATGTCACCGCCACCACGCGAGCAGGTCTGGGTTTCAAGTCACCTTCCATGTCACCAGTACATGTCACCGCCACCACGTTATCTCGATCGAGATATGTAGGCCCCTCGGATCCATGTCAATGCCATAGTGGATCCCCCTTGACTTGCCCGCTCAGATGTACATTCAGCATATTCAGTGATGTACATTCAGCATATTCAGTGATGCCATCTCCACCGTCCACATATTTCGAACGAGATAAGGAAATATCATCTCAACCATTCAAATCTCATTTTGAGGTATAGAGATGTGATCTCATTCGTCCATTATCTCGTTCGAGATACCAAGAAGTAATCAAAGTCATTGAAATACCTCAAATGAGATACATCTACACAATCCAAGTCATTGAAACACCTCAATTGAGATACATCTACACAATCCAAGTCATTGAAACACCTCAATTGAGATACATCTACACAATCCAACCCATCCATTCGCGCCCATTTCAAGAGATGCGCGATAACAACCATAACAACCATTTACATATCTCAATCAAGGTATGAAGTGAATCGCGTGACCGTCAACCATACCTCGATCATGGTAATCACTCAAAATCTAAGCCAACCATGTATCTTGAACGAGATACGTATTTCAAATCGCAACCTTCAATCACCACCAACCTTAAAATCAAATGCATATCTTGTTTGTTTGTCTCACTAACCCTAAAATCGCGTGTACATCCGGGGCATTGATCTTGCAAACCCTAAAATGCATGCCACCGAATCTTGATCGAGGTTATAAAACCGAAAAGTTTTTTTTTTCGCCTCATTCTCACACATCGTTTTCGCTCTCCTTGCTCTCTTGATTTGGATTAAAAATTAGTAGCCTCATTAGTATTATTTTATAGCTTCATTAGTGCTACTTAGCACTAAGCATTGGACCTTTCACATTGGCCTTTCACATTGACCTGCTTGTTTGTGTTAGGCTTAGGTTCTAGCATGGAATCACGTGAGAAGGGCCATGAGGAGGGCCGCTTGTCGATTGTGGACCTGCTTGTTTGTGTTAGGCTTAGGTTCTAGCATTTCACATTGGCCTTTCACATTGACCTGCTTGTTTGTGTTAGGCTTAGGTTCTAGCATGGAATCACGTGAGAAGGGCCACGAGGAGGGCCGCTTGTCTATTGTGGACCTCATCGGGGAGATAGACTGCGAGTTAGCGGCTATCCATAATAGGACTGCTAGAGACACACTATCTACATTACATATCGTGGTCCCTGAGGAAATACTATCATCCCTTCATAGCCTTCACAATATTGTTTATGTAGATGAGTGGATAGCTCCCATCGCATTGTTCTTGTGTCACATGGCCTGACATATCATCAGGTGTTACATATCCGTAACGCCGCTATACGGGCATTACCACAAGAGGGGACGGCCTCTGGCTCACCACCCAGTCATAGAGGAAGAATGAGGATTCCAGGCTATATAGTGTGGGGCCTGTCGTCCACACTAGCCTGGCCGCCCATGACTCCGCATGGGTGTCCTCTCCCACTGAACCCCAAACATGGCCATCCGGTCTGCCGTCGGTCACACAGGCATTACAGCCTACGTGACATTACCCCCCCCCCCTTAAGAAGAGTTTTCGTCCTCGAAAACAAATTGGGGAAACTTTTTGGAAATTGCACTACGGCGTTTCCAGGTTGCTACTCCTCATCCCTATCTGTCCATTTATTAAGTACCTCCTGGTACACTTTATGTCGGGTTTGTCTATCATCACGATACTGTAGAATCTTTTCAGGTTCATGTGGTATCTTTGGTGGCTCTATCAAGTCCACCAAAATCTCTGGAGAAACTATGTTCTCTAACCCGTGAGCTGATTTCTTCAGTTTACTGACATGGAAGACAGGATGGACTTGAGAACTCTCCGGTAACTCAAGTTTATATGCTACGTCCCCAATCTTCTTAAGGATTTTAAAAGGACTACAATATCTCGGAGAAAGTTTATCACACTTTCCCGTTTTCATGGTTTCTGACTGCGCAGGAACCTTGAGGAATACAAAGTCACCTTCTGCAAAGGTCACCTTTCTTCGTCCTTTATCCGCATAAGTTTTAGCGCGATCCTGAGCGCTACGAATGCTCTCTCGTGCGGCTCTGAGCATATCATTCATATCTTCAAGGAAATCCTTGACAGATTGAATCTTCTCCTTTTCTAGGCCTACAGCCATCGGAGATCTCAGCTGGAATCCATACATTAACATGAATGGTGTAAATCCAGTCGTTATATGCAAACTCCAATATGGGCAAATATTCTTCCCAATTTGATTGCTTCTTACTTACATAAGAACGCAACATATCCTCGAGTATTTGGTTAACCCTTTCTGTTTGACCATCAGACTCCAGATGGTCCGCCTTACTCATACTCAGAGTAGTATCCAACTTTTTTGAAGATTTCCCTCCAAAAATGACTGTTGAACTTTCTATCTCTATTCGACACTATATCTGCCCGGGCAGGCCATATAGCTTGTAGAGATGTTCAATAAAGAGTTTTGCCAACTCTGGCGTTTTTACAGTTTTCTTCGTGGCAATAAACTTTGCCATTTTAGTTAACCTGTCCACTACCACCCACACCGAGTCATTCCCTCGACGGTAAAACCTGTAATGAAATCCTTGGAAATGTTTTCCCATTTCCCTTGAGGAATCTCCGGCGAAGGGAGTAGTCCTCCAACCTTAAGACGTTCATGTTTATTGACCTGGCACTTACTGCATTTCAGCACATAAGTCTGGACGTCCTTAAACAAACTAGGCCAATAAAACTGTCTTTTTTACTAGTGCATAGGTCTTCTGAATCCCAGGATGACCCACACTTGGACTATCAAAACTATACCCCGAAGGCTCGGCTAGCCTCTCCGGACTAACTCTTGTCTCGCTACCCACCGCACCTACCGCCAGTCTCTCCGGACTAGCATTACGTGCCGGCAAGGAAGGTGGGCGCGGCTGTGACAAAGTGCGTACGCGTACAGCACGCCAGACCTCTGTAAAGACAGGATCATGCTCACACAAGCCATGATTTGGTATTTCAACCAAAATCTTAAGGCAAATTTCATGCCTTATTTTGTATCATGTCATTAGCACAGAAGCTAATGTACTGGAGAGCACTCTAGTAGCGCAAGTTCTTAGACTATGCTACTAGATATTTGTAGACTACGCTACCATGTTGCATCACCAACTTGTTAAAACTTCTCCTTAGAAAGCTCTAGAGCCATAGGAGAAATAAACTAGAGCCAATCTTTGCACAAGCATATGCTCTAGAATCTTGTTGAGTTTCTAACTACCATCAATCTACGGATGGTTAAACTCCACTGTAACTCAGAGTAAATGTAACTTTTGAAGATTTCCCTTCAAATATAACAATCAAACTTCCTATCTCTTATCACATACTATATATGCGGGTAGACCATATAGTATGTGGAGATGTTTGATAAAGATTCTTGCACCACTACGGGTGTCTCGAGTTACATCCAATCACTTACAACTCTTTGTTGCTATTACCAGACACATCCCTTCAAGTATTGTCTGGACTCACACAACTATTCGAGTTTATGTGATATTTGAGGATATTTCTCCTTTCCCTCAAGAAAGGTTTTTGTCCTCAAAAACTCTACTCTCAAGCGGACTACGCACTAGTGTCATAGGTCCAAGAACAAATCTAGACCGTGTTTAATATCATATGTTATATTCTTGAGTCTTCCAAGAAACTTTTAAACATCTTGCAACGAAGATGTGGTATAGTGTCTATGCACATATGGTGGTACTATTGATAAACTGCTTTGCAACAGATCAGTGGTTTCACACTTGTAACAAAGTGCTTCATTGTTGCATTTATTACCCTTCATAAGTGGTTACACACTTATGAATTATTTGGGTGGGTTGTACCATCTATCAAGAAAAATTTCAAACTACTAATAACCACATTATCAATCCACAGATAATGACTGAGCTTGCTGCGAAGCCATAGGTTGCTAGATAATTGATGGTAATTACACAAGCCCAATGTCTCATTACATCATGCATTCAATATAAATGCAAACATCACAGTACTTCGTGATGATGAACTTAGGAATTTCATCCTATCCCTGCTTGGTGTTGGTATGAAGTATAACTATGAGAACATTATTTGCTGCCTCCTCATTATAGCGGCAAAGCTACCTACCCATCATCACAGGTGGCAATCTCTACCAAGCTATAACCAATGACAAGCAAATAAACGAGTACTCTTGTAAGAACTTCATAACCATGTGTCACACCAAACTCATAATCACTACGGATTAAATGCCAGGGCTTGCAAAATTGAATGTTGTCTGATAGGTAGAGGGAATCATCAAACTACGGATGACCTTGACAACTCACTAGGACTAGTGATGTGTAACTTTTAAGTTACTCCACTCTCTTTGCTTATTCCATACCATCGAACAAATCGGTCCCTCGATTTGAGCAATGTCAATATATTTATGAGTACCTCGATACTCATGGATTGTGGTTCGGTAATTAAAATATTGATCTAGAGTATCTTTCACTCGAGGATCTTAATTTTATTAGCAGCTATGTATTAGTAGTGAGTAACTACGTACCCACTATCATCACACTAGTAGCTCCATACTAGTCTGTGAGTAACTCCGTACCCAATGGCGTACCTCCCCCGAGTGGGAGTACCATATACAACCATCTATAACAAGATGCTTAAGTCACTTGCTGCTAAGAAGTGACTACACAAATTGACATACCAGTCTGTGAGTAACTCCGTACCCAATGGCGTACCTCCCCCGATTGGGAGTACCATATACAGCCATCTATAACAAGATGCTTAAGTCACTTGCTGCTAAGAAGTGACTACACAAATTGACCCCTCCATTGCACATTGCAGTACAATTTTTGGTATTACAACACGAATTTTTGGACGTCCTTATCATAGAGGTCAACTTAAAAACTAGTGCATAGGTCTTGTGGAGTCTCGGCTGACCTAACCACACCACTGGTGACTTACTACAAAAAATGTGGCACCGAAGTCACCACCTATGTACTTTAACTCCGTAAAGTACATGGTCTTCATCTATCATCTATGGAAAGTTGTAAAACATTCCTGCGATGGATTTTTATCACCCTAAAATTATTGTGCACTATTTTAGTGTGAAGAGCTTTTTTCCTGGGTACCATGGTTCATCTGTTGCTAAATTCTCCGATTTAACAAAAGATATGTCTGCCTCCGAACACTCCAGTTCAGCCCCAAACTTTGAGTTTACTTCTTAACACTCCGGTTAAGTCAAAACTCACCAGATACAGTAGGATTTACTGCTAAGCTCTCCGGCTTAGCCTCCTATCCTAACTCAGCCCGATTTTATGTACACTACATATGTCGGATCCGATACTAACAACAACCAGGCTCATCTGGAGTGAGATACTACTCACTATTGCCATGTAAAGCCTTATTAAATCCTAGAAATGCTCCACTCATTCCCCAGGGGTCATACGACTTATAGGGTTACACGCACATGAACTTTGTAAGCAAAATAGCCTGTCATGCAATATTACAATTGCTTATGTAGGAAAGTAATATATTTCCCAAATTCATATGGTAGCAACTAAAATGTTCTCACAATCGCACATTATGTTGAACATAGGCAAGACTACGCTTGCAAAACGCTATAGGGCGTCCCCCATGCATGACATTGTCCAACCAAACTAGTCTTACTGCTAACCTCTAGATTTAGATCACTCCGAAACTAAATCACTTTGTTAGCACTAGCACACCATCATGGTCTTGCTACCTAGAGCTTCTCCGAACTCTGTAACTGGGTTTTATCCCAACTTATGGCTATATTTGGTAAATTTCAAAGTTCAAATTTTATCTTGCACACTTTATCACTACAGACAAGTGTACATACAGACCTGCCAAAGAGTCAAGTTACATGCACAAGCCTTGGCGTCCCATTCCACCAAGACTACAATCGATTCCGTGAGAATTTGATGTCCCATACCACCAAATTACCACCAAACCAATTGATGTGATATATAAAAAGGCTCTTTCCTCCCTCGAAAGATCACCACAAACCCTCGAGCAGTGGGATCGACGCATGGCAATAAAAAGAAGAGAAAACCATGCTAGTAAGTTTAAGAACTGTTCTCTTCGATCAACTTGTATAAGGGCATTGAGCATTACATCTCAAGACTATACCCCTTCAGATTTACCTTTGATTTCTACAAATCAATCCTAAATCTGATATTATTATCTAGGCGTATGCTAATCCCTCAGATTAGTACTCCTAGATAAACCAAATTGAGTACTGCTAGCAGCACTGCTAGCCCCTTTTTTCCAAGTAATACACACCTTAGGGATTACTTACAAGGCAATCGACGTGACTAAATCAAACTTAGTCATTACTCTCTAGGCCCAAGTAGTGACACTATTTTGTTACTACCAACAAGGGCCAGCTTGCTTCTACGGGCCAAAGCTCTCTTGTTGCTAACAGTAAGCAACTTGTTTGGAGGCATAACCACATCAAGACTACACTTGTACATGGTTCTCATTTGCCAAAGTTTATCACGATCTTCTAGCAACTGTTAAAAGATTGTGAAGGGTTATGAGCACTACGGCTCAATTAGGCTTACCTTGATTTCTCGTGATAAGTACTTCGTCTAATTTGGGCACAACTGACGCCATTGCCGGTCCTCTTAGCCCAAGTAAAACACACCACAGTTTTAGATTACACTATAGCCAAACTACGTGACTTTGATGGTCAATACTAAGTCTATGCTCAGCTTAAATTTAGTCTTTTGAACCAAATGTGTGATCACCACATATGCTACTTTCGAGGCGCTACAGCCATAGACGTGTTCACTAGGCACAACGGCCATAGAACGGCTCTCTCTCGAAGGACTCGGCACTACGGCCGTGGGATTTGTCTCTTTCTTAGCATGCGGCGTTACGGCCATGTGCGGTGGGTCTCTTTCGTAGAAAACAGGCACTACGGCCACACGGCGCGACAGCCGTGTTGGGTTTGTTTCGTGGGGTGTCTACAGAAGAACACATTTGTTTGTCACTACAGAACAAACACAAATTTGTCCGAACAAAAACTTTGACTCTAGCAAGACGACGTTCGCAAAAGTGTAAATTGAAATCTGGTGAGGCTACGCTCCCAGAGTCTTCATAAAAAAATAAAAATTGTCGAGAGGCTATGCCTTGCCGGGATTAACTTTCCTCCCCTTCTGCGACAGGATTCACTTGAAATTTTCTCATTTTTAATTACATAAAAATGAATAATAAAATATAAATAAAAGAAAAAATAGTTTTGAACTCTTTTCTTTTTCTTTTTCTTTTCTTTTTCTTTTTTTTTGTCTCGTGGCGTTTGCTGGGCTGGTGGCTGGCCGGCGTTGGCTGGCCGTCGTCGCCGCCGCCGCCTGGTTGGCTGGCTGGCTGGCCTGGCTGGTCGCCGCCGCCCGCCGCCGGCCGTCGCCTGGTTGGCTGGCTGGCCGGCTGGTTTCCCTCTCATGTCCGTGCTGTTTTGCGAAGGGCCAAGCGAAGCTTTGGGCGGGTGAGCAGCCTGCACACTCGAGCCGTCCGGGTGTGGTTTTCGGACCCCCCACACCAAACGTGGTCTTCGCCCCCACCCACTCAGCTGGGTCTGCTCCCGCAGTCGTGGGGCTCTTCAGACTCTTCAACGAACCGTGGGGCTGGTGTCCGCCGCCCCCCCCACACACACACGCTTTAGACTCTTCAACGCAGCCGTGGGGCTGGTGTCTGCCCCCCCCCCCACACACTCGTTTTTATTTAACTTCGTGGGGTTGGTCTGCGCCCCCCACCTCTACACAGGTTTCAATTCGCAAACGGAGAGGTTTTCGCAGCATTCGTAGCCATTCAACGAAGAAAACAAAAAGAAAGCAAACAAAAATTTTGCTTACCTGCGATGCTCCTTCGTGTGTGTGACGGGGAGAGAGAGAGAGAGAGAGAGAGAGAGAGAGAGAGAGAGAGAGAGAGAATTCTTCCCTTCCATTCTTCCATGGCTCCTCCCTCCACACCCTCCATTCGAGATAAGGGTGAGAAGATTGTGGATGAAAACCATCGGTTCCCCGTTCACGCGGCGCGGACTCTCACGATCCCCTCGAACCACGCTCTGATACCAGTGTTACATATCCGTAACGCCACTACGGGCATTACCACAAGAGGGGACGGCCTCTGGCTCACCACCCAGCCATAGAGGAAGAATGAGGATTGCCCCTCATCCCCCAGGCTATATAGTGTGTGGCCTACCGTCCACACTAGCCTGGCCGCCCATGACTCCGCATGGGCGTCCTCTCCCACTGAACCCCGGACATGGCCATCCGGTCTCACCATGCATTACAGCCTACGTGACATCAGGTCTGTGAGCTTGGTCCAATTAGGGATGGAGCCTACTTAAACCTTTTCCTTGATAGCCGTGGGATGCGGCCTGGGGTGGGGAAGCCCCTTACTATTTCATGGTGTTCGCAGTCTCGTATGGTGACACATATCTATAGTTGATATGTTGCTATGGGAGGATACTGAACAACTGCCAGATTCCCATATACTTCGTAAAAGAAATTATATGTGGAGTTTGTCTTAGGAGAGTAGATGGATTACACTAGTTATATCGGCCCAGTGGTGGTGCTGGTCAAGGTCGTCTCCAGGACCAGGGTAGGTGGCCTCCACCAACCCTTCGTGGTGTAGCTGCTATAGATCCTACGTTTGCGCCCTCATCGATGGTCAAGGCACTTGGCACCCAGGTGGGTATTGATGACGTACAGAGTACCACACAGAAAGCATCCAGCACGTGGTGCGCTTGTTTTCATAATCGATACCAACAAATGTTGAGGTATTTACACATATTTATTACTTCTTAAGGTTTTTCATAGTCATTTTTTTACATGTTTATATGTACTTTTATATATTTTTAAAATGAGCGACATGGTCGCTCATTATGTCACGTAGGGTCCCACACCTACTAGTGAGAGACTCACTCAAGAGTAGATAGAGGTAAGAGTGGAGATTGACCACCTTAGAGAAGCATTACAGATGACAGAGGTAGCCATTGCAGAGGCACGCCATGCAAGAGAGTTTAACATCCAGCAGGTATGTTTCTCTTGTATATGTAAAAGAGTTATAATTAAGGTCTAAAATTATAAATTTCTTTGAGTAATACCTAATCAGAAAGACTAATAAATTATTTGTATGCTTTACTTTTTGAGTAGGCCCAGATTGAGGTAGAGAGTTTTAGAGTTGAGGCGGAGCAGCACATGATTATGGATCAGATTGTGTAGCATAGGGCAAAGTAGTTAATGTTGCATGTTCGAGAGTTCTCTAGATCTTCAGACGTGATAGTGCCTTACTGGCCTCTATATCCACGGCCTATTATAGAGGTTTTTCGATGACCTCTCGCTCAAGATGCACCACCATTCCTTCACGAAGCCTGCTGCACTCTATGCCTCTAGGACATTGATAGTACTGGTGGGGATATGCTGTGGGATGTGTATATTTTTTCCATTTGTCGTGCATCACCCCCAGGAGCTAGTACGCTTCTCGTCGGCATGTCCCTCTTGCCGAGCACACATTGAGCTAGTGACATACAGAGTTCTCGACATTGATGATCTTCATCGAGGCTTCGCTTGAGTAGATGTTAGGACTGGTAGACCACTTGATTTTACCTCAACTACTGACTTAGGACTTGACGTTGCCCTGATGATAGAGATTAGAAGCCTGAGGTGACTCTAGAGATTAAGTGGAGTGCAAACGAGTTTAATGCATACCAAAGAGTCCGTTAGGAGAGCCAGCTCATAGCACACGAGCATGTGGGTGGTGCTGGTATAACAGTGCTGCTTCACATGAGCAGGATGACCTTACAGTAGAGGAGCTTACACGCATAGAGTGACAAGCACATACCACTGCCGATTATAGATTTTGGGTTTATAGAGAGATTTCTTGCAGTAGCATGACATAGAGAGAGGGAGAGGGTTGTAGCAGCTTATGAAACTCGAGAGCTCCCAAGTACACTAGCACCAGCTTATGATCTTGCCTTTGAGGTAGACCTCCCCGCCGCAGATATTCAATGACCACTACAGTCTCAGCATAGCCTACTCGACGTGCACAGTAGCCTCGATGTGCACATCGACCACCAGTCTCAGAGATAATGATATTGATTGGGTTCTCGTTGATAGTGACTAAACTCACACTAGCTGGGTTAGCTCACTTACATTAATTGTACTTAGATTTATTAGGCAACCTCAGACTAGCATAGCTCATTTTCATTATGCTTTGATCGATTGAGTTAGTGGCTAAAACCAAAGTAGTTGGGTTAGCTCACATTCTGATGTACTTAGTTGATGTTTATATCATTTTTGAGTTTTTTAATTATTTTGAGTTAGTGGCTAAAACCAAAGTAGCTGGGTTAGCTCACATTCTGATGTACTTAGTTGATGTTTATATCATTTTTGAGTTTTTTAATTATTTTGCATTTTAGTTGATGTTCACGGTTTTTGGATTTTTTAACACTTTGGCTATCATATTATTTGTTGAAAATCCCCATGCCATTGTACCTAAACATGCTCCGACGGTGATCAAACTTTATGAGTACGTGGGGGCAACCCACCCCCACATGCTCACAAAGTTTGGTCCCCATCGGAGAGCGTGCTTGGATTAGCAATTAGCACCCACCACTGTGGATTTTTCAAGTCTCTTGGTGCTTGAGAGGCCATGGAAAATCCCACTCTTCTCCATGCCATCATACCCAAACATGCTCCGATGGTGTTAAAACTTTGCGAGCATGTGGGAGGGACCCGCCTCCACATGCTCGCAAAGTTTGGTCATCATCGGAGCCTGTTTGGATTAGCAATTAGCTCCTAGTGCAGATTTTTCAAGTCTCTTGGTGTTTGACAAGCAATGGAAAATCCTGCTCTTCTCCATACCATCGTACCTAAACATGCTCCAATGGTGGCCAACCTTTGTGAGCATGTGGGGGGGGGCACCCCCATCGGAGCATGTTTGGATTAGCAATTAGCACCCAATGTGGATTTTTCAAGTCTCTTGGTGCTTGAGAGGCCAAGAAAAATCCCGCTCTTCTTCATGCCATCGTACCTAAACATGCTCCGATGGTGACCAAACTTTGCGAGCATGTGGGGGGGACCCGCTTCCACATTCTCGTAAACTTGGGTCACCATCAGAGCATGTTTGGATTAGCAATTAGCTCCCAGTGCAGATTTTTCAAGTCTCTTGGTGTTTGACAGGCCATGGAAAAACCTGCTCTTCTCCATAGCATCGTACCTAAACATGCTCCGATGGTGACCAACCTTCACCAGCGTGTGGGGGGGCCGCCCCCACATGCTTGCAAAGTTTGGTCGCCATCGAAGCATGTTTAAATTAGCAATTAGCACCCAGTGCAAATTTTGCAAGGCTCTTGGTGCGTGAGATGCCATGGAAAGTGTCGCTCTTCTCCATGCCATCATACCCAAACATGCTCCGATGGTGACTAAACTTTGCGAGCACGTGGGGGAGACCTGCCCTTACATGCTCGCAAAGTTTGGTCCCCATTGGAGCATGTTTGGATTAGCAATCAGCACCGAGTGTGGATTTTTCAAGTCTCTTGGTGCGTATAGAGGCCATGGAAAATCCCCGCTCTTTCCCATGCCATCGTACCCAAACATGCTCTGATGATGACCAAACTTTGCGAGCATGTGGGGGGGACCTGCTACTACATGCTAGCAAATTTTGCTCACCACCATCACAGTATGTTTGGATTAGCAATTAGCTCCTAGTGTGGATTTTTCAAGTCTCTTGGTGCTTGACAGGCCATGGAAAATCCCGCTCTTCTCCATGCCATCGTAACCAAACATGCTCCGATGGTTACAAAACTTTACAAGCATATGGGAGGGCCCACCCCCACATGCTTGCAAAGTTTAGTCACCATCAGAGCATGTTTAAATTAGCAATTCGCACCCAGTGTGAATTTTGCAAGTCTCTTGGTGCTTGAGATGCCATGGAAAGTCCCACTCTTCTCCATGCCATCATACCCAAACATGCTCCGATGGTGACCAAACTTAGCAAGCATGTGGGGGGGACCCGCCCTTACATGCTCGCAAAGTTTGGTCCCCCATCGGAGAATGTTTGGATTAGAAATTGGCGCCTAGTGCAGATTTTTCAAGTCTCTTGGTGCTTTAGAGGCCATGGAAAATCCCGCTCTTCCCCATGCCATCGTACCCAAACATGCTGCGATGGTGACCAAACATTGCAAGCATGTGGGGGGGGCGGGGTGCCCTCACATGCTCGCAAAGTTTGGCCCCCATCTGAGAATGTTTGGATTAGCAATTAGTGCTGAGTGTGGATTTTTCAAGTCTCTTGGTGCTTTAGAGGCCATGGAAAATCCCGCTCCTCGCCACACTGCGATGGTGACCAAACTTTGCAAGCATGTGTGGGGGGGCGACCCCGCCCCCCCACATGCTCGCAAAGTTTGGTCACCATCGCAGCATGTTTGGGTACGATGGCATGGGGAAGAGTCGCCCCGCCCCCCCCCCCCCACATGCTCGCAAAGTTTGGTCACCATCGTAGCATGTTTGGGTACGATGGCATGGGGAAGAGCAGGATTTTCCATGGCCTTTGAAGTACCAAGAGACTTGAAAAATCCGCACTGGTGGGTGCTAAATGCTAATTGATGGCATAGGGAAGAGCAAGATTTTCCATGGCCTCTCAAGCACCAAGAGACTTGAGAAATCCACACTGGGTGCTAATTGCTAATCTAAACATGCTCTGATGGGGAACAAACTTTGTGATCATGTGGGGGTGGGTTCCCCCCACATGCTTGGAAAGTTTTGTCACCATATTGGAGCATATTTGGGCACGATGGCATGGGGAAGAGCGGGATTTTCCATGGCCTCTCAAGACTTGAAAAATTTGCATTGGGTGCTAATTGCTAATCTAAACATGGTCTGATAGTGACCAAACTTTGCGAGCATGTGGGTTTGGGTTCCCTTCACATGCTCGCAAAGTCTGGTCACCATCGGAGCATATTTGGGTACGATGGCATGGGGAAGAGTGGGATTTTCCATGGCCTCTCAAGCACTAAGAGACTTGAAAAATTGCACTGGGTGCTAATTTCTAATTCAAACATGCTCTGATGGGGACCAAACTTTGTGAGCATGTTGGGGTGGGTCCCCCCACATGCTCACAAAGTTTGATCACCATTGGAGCATGTTGGGGTACGATGGCATGGGAAAGAGCAGGATTTTCTATGGCCTCTCAAGCACTAAGAGATTTGAAAAATCTGTACTGGGCGCTAATTGCTAATCCAAACATGCTCCAATGGGGACCAAACTTTGTGAGCATATGGGGGTGGTTCCCCCCACATGCTCGCAAAGTTTGGTCACCATCTGAGCATGTTTGGGTACGCTAGCATGGAGAGAAGAGTAGGATTGTCCATGGCCTCTCAAGCAGTAAGAGACTTGGAAAATCCGCATTGGGCACTAATTGCTAACCCAAACATGCTCCGACAATGACTAAACTTTGTGCGAGCATGTGGAGGTGAGGCCCCCCACATTCTCGCAAAGTTTGGTCACCATCAAAGCATGTTTGGGTATGATGGCATGGGGATTTTCAACAAACAATACGATAGCCAAAGTGTTAAAAAAATAAAAAACCATGAACATCAACTAACATGCAAGGATCCCCAATAATGAAAAAACTCAATTTGATAAAAACATCAACTAAGTACATTAGAATGTGAGCTAACCCAGCTACTCTGGGTTTAGCCACTAACTTAAAAGATCAAGGCATAATGAAAATGAGCTACCTTAGCTATTCTAAGGTTAGTCACTGCCAATAAATCTAAGTACAATGTAAGTGAGCTAACCGAGTTAGTCCGAGTTTAGTCACTATCAAGATAGAGATCTAGTCACAATAGTAGCACCCTCTCTAGAAAACTCTCATGGTCATCCACTTGAAGCCAAAAAATGCTCTAGAAAACTCTCATGGTCATCCACTTGAAGCCAAAAATGCCGGCAAGATCTCTGTTTTTGGCTCTGTACTCGATCAAGAGAGTGAGTCTGGTAGCAACCACTAGATGAGAGAACTAAAATGCCTCTAACTCCCACTTCCATTGCTGGAACTCAAGACTCCGCACCAACGACAAAATCAAATCTACTAGTAGAACCAGCCTACCACAATCATGCTATGGGCATCAAAAGAAAACCCATGATCATCCACTATATCTTTGTCAAGGATGCACTTTGGCCTAATTCAACTCATCAGATAGTAGTCTACTCCCTCGCTATTTTCCTCACTGGCGTGATAACAACAAATACATCACCCTCCTGTGTAGCAAATCTATCAGGATCATAGCTGGCCATGAACACACGACTTGTGTGCTCATCGGACAACACTGGATGTGAAGGATGCTCGAGGGAGAGGACTATCTATATCCATGCATCTGCCCATCCTCTTGTGACACAATGTGACCAATTGCCATCCATACATGCTCCATAGAAGCATGCAAACTGTCGTGTGTAAATCATGGGGGCCACTAATGCATGTGCTCTTGATGGAATGAAAGCCCAAGGTGTTAGGTATTGTCACAATCATGGGAGCCTCTATGATCAAATCATGCCACCATCCACATGCCAAAAAATATCATAACAATCAGAGCATCATGTTTGGAATACGATGATGCTGCACTCTCACACAAATGTTGGGAGCACCGCTCGACCATGTGGCCCGCATCTCTAAACCGCTCAGCATCCTATCAGCTGATGATGTCTCAGAGCACGTTTCACACACGTGCCCGCACCATCATGCTCTCCCTTCCCGTGACCAGTCTCAAACAATGACCAAATCACTGAGATACTAGACTACATATGCCACCTATAAACCCATAAAACAAAGTCTTAGTTATTGTTTTCTTTAAGATGTTCTAGTGAATTTAGTTTAATTACGAATCTAAGAGAACCATACGTACTAACTGTAGAGCCAATAGAACTGTCGTGTGACAACTTGAACTGTGTGCCACAGCCATCCGACCAAACCTATCGTTGGCCACGTGTGATCCCACAATCTCGTAAAAAATCATCATAGAGATGAGAACAGTGCTGCACAAAATGTGCATCATGTGAACGATCATCTAATATAGAAATGATACTCTTGAATAATGACACGAGCCTCTATCCCATGTACATGGGCCTCTGCATGTCGATAGCTAATGTGGACCATATTAATAGCAACCTGGTGAGGTAAGCAAGAGAGACGATTAGGACACAAAAAATCAAATAAATAATATAGCTCAAACACGAAACAAATATTATGAAATATAACCATTACCTACTCTGAGAAGTAATACTCATATTGTATCTCTTGAAACAAATATTATGAAATATAACCATTACCTGCTCCGAGAAGTAATACTCATATTGTATCTCCTGAAAAGCTGTGAAGGTGTAGTTCTCTACAAAATCAACCATAGAGATGACCACACCGTGACAACGTGGTGTATGTTTGTCCATGAGCTGCAACTTCCTAGACTACCCACCACCACTCTAGAGTTGGTGTCTCACATACTCATGACGTCGCCATGGCACTATCTCTTGGTCACTTGCATCAAGATCTACCAACTGTAGATATGCAAGTGAACCACACATGATATGCAATTGCTCTCCACACAAGGCATCTGCCCACTAAGAGAACGGAACACATCATAAAAAAGTTAAAAATCAACATGGCAATAGCAACATGTGTCATACTGTCAAGAGTACCTTACAAACCAAGGCTTACACCCCTCAAATGGCCTTTGCCCAATTTTAAGGTATGGATATGATGCCACAATCTGAGAATACAACTCTATTTGGGTCATTTCAAGAAAGCAAGCACCGTGCTCAATGAACACTCCTCTTGTCACTCTCTTACACAAACCCTTCTTGAAAATTGGCGCGGCACGATAATTTTCCTCCCAAAAACTTTCTATCAAGGCTCTAGTGGTTTCATCTAATAGGCGATCATGCCTAGCTACACAACCACCACTCGCCCACCATAAGGCACTAACCTCATTAGTATCTAAACTTTGCCGTCTAATAGACCCAAATATAAGTGTGTGTGGTGCTATGGAAAGGATGCAAGATGTGGCACTCACCTTACCCTTCATTTGGGAGCTACTTATGGCTACCACAATAGCCCGTCAAGCAGCCAAAGCGTCCGCAAAGTTCCTCTTCTTAACTGTATAAGAACAACAAATACTTTGTAGCACCACCATGCCAGCTCTCCTCTTTCTTTGACCTCCAATGTTAGAAAGCGCCTTGCAGTTGGACATGTTGGGCAGATCGATCAAAGCATCAAGCACGCATGCCTGACGAAGGCGTGAGGTCTTTGATTGGAAGATTGCATGGGCACGATAATGCACCCTTGACTTTGATAGTTCTTTTCTATCCACACTATGGGCGCCCAAAGGAGGGGGTGGGTTCTAATGGAAGAGAAGGGGGCTCAGGAAGGGTAGGTTCATGTGGATTATCTAAACTAAGGGATAGTGGGGGGGAAGAGGGTAGAGGGAGAGGGAGAGGAAGTGGAAGAGGAAGAGAAAGACTTGAATCATCACCAATGGAAGGTGTTACTTGTTGACGTGCTCTCCACTCTCTTTTTCTCTCACGAGCTACCCTTTTCCTCTCCTCCTCTTGAACTTGGTGGACGGGGGAAAGTCTAATCCTATCATGTTTTCGACTCCTACGACTTTGAGAACCCATTCTCAAGGAAGCTAAGAGAGAAAAAATTATGAAGGCTCAATGATGGGATAGTACTAGAGATGTGTGTGGGGGATAGTACTAAATCCACTTCAAATCTCATTGGATTTCCTATCTAAGATTAATTGGATAATTAAGATAAATATAAAGATAAAAAAAACTATTATCCACTTAAAAATCAATATTATTAATAAAAAATATTTACAAGTCTAGATATAATTCATTACTAGATATATAAATATATCTTAAAATATATCTTTTGTTTTATAATTATATAACTGTAATTTCTTTTATAATGTATTTTTTTCAAATTTTATTCAAAGGTTTTTTCTACACATAAAATATTTTTAAGAAATATTAAATTAAAAAAATTAAATTTATTAAATTAAAATAAACTTTAAAAATAATACTATTTATCTGATTTCAAAATATAATCCTTTAAAATTAGTGATTTTAAATTCTTTTATATTAATAAGTTATATATATTTTATTATGGCTGATGTGGCAATTCCATGATGTGGTATGCCAAGTGCGAGGAGGTGGCATACAAAGGCGGCAAGAAGATGTGGCATTAATGATGACTAGGATGATGAGATGGGAAGTCAACTAGGTTGACCATGTTGACATGGAGGGTGGAGGTGGCAAGGTGCTTATGTGGATCCTCTCAAAGCTGATGTGGACATAAAGTGGCATGCATATATAAGATTTGTGCCTACCCAAGCCTCACACATGGTTGGATATCTAGGCTTTGCAGTTTACCAGCCTAGATTTCCAAACCTAACTAGGATTAGTTTTAGACTTGAAAAGGGGAGAGTGGACACAATATGGGAATTTTTACTTTGGGAGGATTGAAAATGGACCTTCCCATACTCAAATTAAGCCAAACTTTTTTTTAATAAATTCATGGTAGCAAGTATATTGATTCCTAGAGTTTTTAGATTAAAACATTCAATATTTAATTTTTTAGAATTGAATTACAATTGATTTAATGGGTGTCTAACAATCATAACAAATTTTCCAAAGTAAATTTACAAAAATCTTATTGTTAGATTTGTAATTTTACCTTAGATCCACATGATACTAATCTTTCCCAATCTAATAATCACTAGATACATACAAATTGAGCATTTTAAATGGTAGATGTGGTGGGAGGACAAAAAAGTATATTTTTTTAACAATTCTAATGTTTTTTAAATAATATAGAAAATAGTAAAACATATTAAAAATTATTCAATAAATCAAGTTAAGCTCTATGTTATTTGAATTTGTGATATGGAAAGTGGAAACATCATATGAGTAATAATGTAAAAGTTATAGGCAATTTACTCACATTCAGTGTACATGTCCAAACCTCCGACGACAGGGCTTGTATATAATTTTGGTTCCCAAAGAAAATGGGATTTGCAATTATTGGATATTCGATCAAATTATAGTTTTACGGTTGTCCAACTTTGCATATGATGTTTCAGTAGAAGACCTTGAAGAGAAACTCCTTGGCTAACTAGGAGAGATTGGCTATTCTTCTTGAAAAAATGCATGTTTTCAGGCTAAACACAAGGGGGCCCACTAAACGAAACTAGATAACCTCATCTTGCAACCACCCAACTCTAGAGAATTTGAGGCTATTCACCTAAACTACCCTAGCTTAGATGATGTTGTGGGTATACATTCCTTGGAAAATAAATTTAAAGATAAAACACAAGATCTTAATATGGATAAGAAATAGAAGAAGCAACTAGAAAAGCTCACTTATTCATATAGGAATACTTTAACTATTTAGCATTAACTTAAAAAAAGCTCACTTATTTATATAGGAATATGTTTAACTTTTTTAGTAGCAACTCAAAAAACCCTTTCATCTTAAAATTTGACTAGGAAGAGACCATAAATTATGAAGACCCTCTAGAGAATAAGATTTTTTAGTAGAGCAAAGGCTCAATGGGAAATCTATGAGATGGAATGGATCCTTAACCAACTTAAGGAAGGCCAATGAGAAAAACTATGACACTCGACTACATGAAGCTCTAACACTGATATACAACAAGGCTAGACACTTAATCAAAAGGTAGAAGAGGCAATCCCTAACTTTGCATAAAATCTTGAACAATAGTGGCACAATCCATAACTTAGCATAGAAGCCTAGGAGTGGAAGAAATTTTTAATGAGGGCCAAAAATATTGGCAAGGAAAAAGTGTAGTGGCAATGAAGGAAATTTCTAACTTGCAGTAGCACTTAATGCATATCTATTAATTTTTACACTTTAATGCTCATAAAACAATGTAGACAAGACTCGATCACCTCTAAGAGTGCCCAAGAACTTAGTAAGTTTGTATAAAAAATAACTCAAGAAATTA
Source organism: Cibotium barometz (assembly GCF_041138505.1). NCBI lineage: Eukaryota > Viridiplantae > Streptophyta > Polypodiopsida > Cyatheales > Cibotiaceae > Cibotium > Cibotium barometz. The sequence goes on along the minus strand of NC_141103.1, from coordinate 15,329,023 downwards.
GAATGGACACTTCCCTTATGTGATATTGAGAGATCTTGTCTTCTCTACTACCTTATATGTTGTGTGAGAGTGAGAGAGTGTGAGTGAGACCATAGATACTTGCCTTCACCACCATGGTTTCTTGGCTATGAGAGGCATGTCCTTGGAGAGTGTTAGAGCGGAGATAACGATAGTAACACACACACACATATGCAATAATAAGCAAGTAGTAATAGAGTGGAGACAAAGGTAGATAACACACACATAAAGATGCAATGAGCAAGTAGAGATAGAGAGAACCACAACACTCACGGTAGATTGATGAGAATGAGTGGATAAGGTTACTTGCTCAAGAAATAGACCTCTCAAGGAGGGAAAAAGTTCCCTAGCCCATTATTGGACTACATCCATACATCACTACCATATAAATGGCTACGAATACCCCATGTAGTGATGATGTGAACATGTATAGGGATCATGTGACTGATCGATCCCTAAATGAAAACAATCGCAAATTTTAAGCTTTGCAAAAAGGTTTAAAATTCTCTTGTGAGAGAGCCTTTGTGAACATTATTACCACATTGTAATATATAGAGACGTAAGCTAGGCTAATCTCACTTAAAATGATCCCCTCCCCTAACATAATCCACCTCAATGTGCTTTGTTCAAGCATGAAATATCAGGTTCCTTGTAACAGCCAATGCACTCTGGCTCTATTAGTGAATATGGAGGTGAATCCACCAAAAGACGTTTGATTAATATACACTCCACAATCAATATAAAAGCTACCTTATACTCAAATTTATATCTCAAAATGGCCACTATCGGCTACTTCTTGTTGCTGAGCCACAATATACATGAATCACCAAGATGAAAGAAAAAGCCATTAGTTGACACTCGCATGTCATAACATCCAACCTAATCAGAAATACTAAAATCTTGCAGCTGAATATCACCCCCTTAGCATAGAATATGCCAAGAAGTGAGTTTTCATTACATAAACTGGCAATAAGAGCATGACCTACGTCGACATGAGATATGTGATGAGAAGCTACACGTGTTCTGCTAGGTAAAGGAGTGGCCAATTTATTGTCACATAGTGTTTGCACCAACCATTTTAGCATACTTTTTGACTCCTTAATCTCCCTTTTTTCCTCATCAATTGCAGCATTCACATTTGCCTCATCAATTGCAGCATTCACATTTGCCTCATCAATAAGTTGATCTGTGGGCTGAAAAACATGCTAATTTGTAACTAGTGTGGGATGATTTTCAGCATTTCTTTGATTATCCAAATTCTCTATATCAATGTGTCTTGCATTGAACAATAGAAGGAGAGTGTTAAATATGTCTTGCGAACATACATTTTGCTATTTTTTACATGAAAGAAAGGGCTAAATTGCATCTTCCAAAAAGACAACACCTCTACATCACAGGAATCCACTTGGTAGCAGGATGATAGAGATAGTGACCTTTACTTACCGAGTTGTACTCCATAAAAATACATTTAATAGCCTTATCATCAAACTTGCTAAATTTTCTCAGGCACAAATGCATAAGCAAGATAACAAAAAATTTGTAAGTGAGCCACAAAGGGCTTTCTTCCATTCCTAGCTTCAAAAGGTGTATTTGTATGCAAAGCCTTTGTAGGACACCTATTAAAAACATATGTTACACACATGGCTACTTCTAGCCAGAAACCATGAGGTAACTCTTGACTTTTGACCATACAACATGCCATCTTCATGAGAGACCTCTTTTTGCATTTAGCTACACCATTTTACTAAGGTGTACAGGGCATAGTGCATTAACGCTTTATCCCATGATCAGCCATGTATGCATGAAACTACTTAGACATATACTTCCCCCCCCCCCCTTGATTAGTATGCAGGGTACCAATATTACATGTAGAAGCATTTTCTTAGGGGGTGCACTATTAAGAAATCCTATGTTCCATGTGTGTTCAAGGAGTATTTAAAAAATTTCCTTGTGCTAGCCAGCTTACCCCCATTAGGGAAAAACGGAGCTCATTTTGGGGCCCTGTAAGAAATTCACTATTTTTAAATTTATTTCTCTCCTAAAAGATCTCAAAAATAATAAAATATGGAAACGTGGCTCAGAACTGTCAGTAAGGACCACTGAACTGTCAGTTCCGAAAAGAATAAGATAATCTTTTGTCTAACTAACACGATTTTGCATTAAATATCTCCTTAATTTTTTTTGTTTCTCGAAGATTTCGCATCTCTTTTGACGACGTGTGCAGGCCTCTCATAAAGAATCCATCACTGAACTTAATGATTGTATGGATACCGCCGCACTTCCACAATTCATGTTACAAAAAGACTATGAGATTGACAAGCCAACTTTGCAACCTCAGAAGCACAAAAATGGCCGATACTAGTGAAGTACAATCTCAGAAGAAGCGATTATATCATCTTCACATCGACTTAGAAGAACAATATGCTCCAGCACAAAAAAGATGAAAGGATACGGTGCTAAATGCTCAACAACGGGAAAATATGAGAAGAGAAGGGCTCCAACATATTGACTTATGGTGTGATGGAAGTATATATCCAAAATGTCTAGTACAAAACTCTACACCTCCATTTGTCAATCCAACCACACTATTGAGGTTTGCGGGCGATGGACAAAATGGACTTCTTGGTTATATTTCAGCACAGTCTGCATTTGCAGAAACATATAAAACTATGTACCTACAAGAAAAGGGAGCCAGGATTCAAGAGACAGCTATTCGTGCAAAATTGGAGCAGCAGTTGCAGAATGAAATTGAGGAGCATTCAAAGAGTAAAAAAGAGTTAACAAGATCAAGAAGGAAGAGAACCATGCTTGGAGACAGACAACGAAGTAGGAAGATTAAAAACATTGCAAATTTGAAGGCTGGGACTGGTGGATGCAAGCGAAGAATTCAGGAAGCAAGGTTAGTTTGCAATTTTTTATTTTTTAAACTCAAAAATACTCTCAAATGACTATATGTATTTTGTCCATTAATGCAAAACAGGATTGGAAGTGTTGAATAATATAGGCATATTGTGTTGTTACTATATTGTTACTATAGGAAATTATTGGAGCCTGCAAAAGAAAATATGGATCCCAACCTTCTTCCAGTTAAACAAATGAAAGGATTGCTTTCTTGTGGTGTAGCAAAAGGTTTGATTGAAGAAAAAAAATACAAAACAATCAAACGCAATGTTGTAGAGGACTTTATATCCAATAATCAAGTTGATGGTACTACAATCCAAGAGGCTGTTGATGTTAGTGGAGTTAGCAGGAAGGGATATAGTTCGATTTTCCATGTGATATCCTCAACTTTGAGAGATCAAAGGATTAAACGAGTTTTACTGCCAAATCCAGCAACATTGTGGAAGATAAGAGGTCATTTGAATGAAAGTATAGATGAGTTCATTGGACCATATATCCATATTGAAGATATATTTCATGGTGCTAAAGGAACCACTGTGTATGACCCTTGGAACAATATATTTGTAGATCTACAACAACTTCAAAGAAGAATGGTCGAGTTTTATGGAATAACATTTGAAGAGTGCAAAGGCATTTTGAAATTTGTTATCAAACTGGATGAGTGTGAGGTTGTAAAGGAAAAAAAAATGGAAAGGATTACTATCACATTGATGAATGGAGCACTTGATACATCATTGAATGAAGCGAGTTCGAAGTATTTTAGTGTGCAGTCGGAGAAACACATATGGTGGTTGGGCTCATTCCAGGTATGATCATTTTTTATTTCGTACTTGATTTTAGTCAATGTTTTCAAATCTTTTATAGTAAGACTTTTGTTTTGTATAATCACAGGTAAAGACAGAAGACCATGAAACACTAGATTGGGTGTTTCACCACACAGAAATACCAAGAATAATTAAAAGACAGGTGCAAGGAGAGAATCTCCATGTTGCAGGAAAAGGTGATTTTCAAGTAGAGTGGCACATGGCGGGGGATCCTAAAACACTTAAGTGCATGTATAACGTTAGTAAAGGAGGTAACTCAAAGTCTCCTTGTCTTTACTGCAAAGAATCAATGCAAGTAATGGATTCTAAATGGTGGAAGAGAGCACCTAATAGAGATAAAGTTGACCCTGACTTCAAGGCCATTCTTGACATTCCACTATGTAATGTTCACATATGCACATTGCATGCTCTATGTCGAATTATTGAGAAATTGGTATTTTTGTATATTGGATTTGCTTGGAAACTCCATCCCGAAAGAAATAGAAAGGATGCTCTTCATGCATTGGAAAAAGTGTTATCCGATATAGGTCTGCATGGAGGTGATGTTCGTATCACAAAGGATTTTAAAAAGTCTAGCAATGGCAAGGAGGTACCAATCAAGCCCTCTATTGGTGGTGTTAAGGCAAGAAGATTCTTGTCTCGACCCAAACACAATAGTAAGCAAGTAAGGCAAGGTAGAACAGTTTCAAGGATTAGTTATGGATTGTGGAAGCAAGTCCATAATGCCGTGAAAGATCATGAGGCAGATGGGGAAGCACGAAATGTGAAGGCAGAGGTGTGGAGGTCTCTTGATCAACTCTTCATGTTCTGTGACAATGTAACATGGACAAAGAGTGATTACAAGAACTTTGAAGAGGCAATAAAACATTTTGGGAAGTCAATGAAAGACGCATGGACAGCCTGCAATATAACTCACTACATGGTAAAGTGATGTCTTCTTCTACTTAAGTGTGATCCTCTTTTCTTTTATAACTTACTATGCATTCTTATGTCTTTGTGAAAACAGCATATCATCTACAACCACCTTCCCTATTTTGTTAAAAAGTATGGATGCCCAGCAATTTGGTCTACCCAAGGCATGGAGAAGTCTCACTACATGGCACGTAATGCATTTTTCAGACACACACAACACTATGGAGGGAGTCAAAAGGCAAATAGTCTGAAGGAAGTCTTCCAATGGTTTTACCGAGGCATTCTACAAAGGCTGCATGCTAAAAGAAAAGTTGCTAGCTCCAAAGTCAAGCTTGCTTTTATTCTAGCCCAAAAGCAAAGACGAAGACAAACTTTGGACAATTCAATGGCAGCAGAGAGACATAGACAGTGGAGGGATTCGAAGATATTTAGAAACCATAAATGGACAAGTAAACATGAATAGCAGTTTGTAACTTATTGGTGTTATGTCCACATGTTTTCAAACTCAATCAATAGATTTTTATTCTGTGGAACAAGTGACTCTTGGTGTAATCCTATATGTTTTGAGACTCCATCAAAAGTAAGTCTTTTGTGAAACATGTGATCTATATTAACAAGCATCAATACATCCATATATTAACACACAAAAAATTCAATCAATACTACTTAATTATGCTAGACATACTGTTGATCCTTACCAATAAAATACTGAGTGTCAAACACTTTTAGAAGCTTTTGAGTGGGGGAAGAGTACTGAAGTGTCGTACGGTGATGGGACAAATGCAAAAGGGTACTAATCGTCCGTACGGACAAGGAACTGCTGATGAGGATCAAAGACTTTGTACAAATCAGTTCAACTTCAACATAATGTTTGTGCTATATTTGATGACTAAATCCTATTACTCCCAAGGCTTGCGAGCCGGAACTCTCTTTTTGAACTTGATTGGACTCTTTTTCTTCCTTATTGGCTTGATGTCGACTTTCTGTTTATCAATGCTTGCCTCTGTTGCTTGTCTGAGAGGGGTATCCTTGTCTTCAGCTATCTCCACGTGTTCTTCTTCTTGGATTGTGTGGCCTGATGCAATCATGGGTGGCTCTCGAAACCTTATGAGCTTGTGTTTTCCATAGCCCTCTAGACATTTGGGCTCCTTAACACCACATGCTAATGCATAAGAAGTGTAAGACAAAAAGTAAGAGGCCCTAGAGGCCTGCTTATTCACATAATCCCCAAATATATCTATGGCGGACAACCTCTCTATTAAAATGATCTTTTCCTTTTGACATGGAAGATCATGTCCACCTAATACCCTAGACAAACATTTAAAGAAGTAAACAATGGCTTCTCCATTGTTGCTCAACTGCCTATGGTAAATCAAGATCTTAGCACTGCCTAGATCATGAATATAATGAGCTAGGCTTGACATTTTGCCAAACCCAACTGGCCTGCTTCCACTTGATCTCTGGAGGAATGTGTCATCCTCAATTTGTAGCTGCCATGTATCAAAAGATTATAGTGAGACAATGATACATAACTACAAAACATTTAAACACAACATAAAGTATTTGATTTGAAGTAATAATATCATACCCTCTCATTTTCATCAGCAACAAGAAGTTAATCTTTCCAAAGATTTATTCCTCTCCCCTCCAGTCCAGCCTCTTCTTTAAGTTTTTCCTTATGAAGTGATGAGAGATTCATAGCTTCCTGGGTGAGCTGGAAGGCAGCTTCATCTGGCTCTTGGAAACTTTCAGCCTCTTTGAAACAAATAGTAAGGGCCTCTGCAGGATCAAAGGTTGTTTCCAAAGCTAGCAGTGAATGGTCATCCTCTATGCCAACCTCCTTGTCAAGCCTTGAAGCCTGGGCAATAAGGGAAATGGCATAGTCCTCCCTCAAATTGAACATACACTCTATATCATGGAGGAAAACATAATCTTTACCACCAATCAAGACACCTGGAAGCATGGGCACTGCATAGTTGCTGCTCTGAACATCAAAGTCTTCAACTGGCTGTGCTGCCCTAAGAGTTTCAGTCCTCAGTTGAACAAGGTCAAGAGCAGCCACTTGCAGCCCCTCATCCTCGAGGTTGATATCTTCTTCCTGCTCTGCCATATCTGTTGCCATAGGAATATCCTCTTTTACCTCTGCTACAGATATATCTTCTTCTTCATTCTCCTGCCCTTGCTCCTCTAGAGATTGCTGTTGAAAGACAATGTACATAAGGAATGCCATGTTTTCCTCAAGCACTCTACACTTTCTGGTGTGCAAGTTACAGCTGAATTTATATTCCTCAGGCAGGCTGTCAAACCTTCTATTCACATGGTACCTCAGCTTGTCAATGGAGACAATATGATTTAAATGCACAAAGACCTTTTCACCTTCCACAATCCTTCCTGCCTCTGTCAGTTGTTTGAAGGTATCCCAATGGTCTGAAAGGAAATCTCTGTGATGGTCCAAAAGAGAGCTCATAGTGAACTCCTTGTTGAAAATACTGTGGTATATGTGGAAGTTCCTTTGAGCCTTGCACTTGTGAAGAAAGTCAAATAGGAGCAAATCTGGAGATTTGTCCTCTTCTGGTTCCCTTTGTTTTGAAAGGGAAGACTCACCTTTCTGCTCTAGTCTCTTGCTTTTGCCTGAAGCAAAATTTATATAACATGAATTCTATATGCTCACATATGCAATCAGATAATGTATAGGATATCACCAAACAAAACTCTTCATAAGCACAAATGAATCACCTGGTGATTGCTGTGGTCTGAGTACAACAGCAGAAAAGTCCAACTTCCTCTTGAAAGGAGGGGCCTGAGGATCAACTGTTCCAAAGCAAAAACATTTCTCATCATCAAGAAAGACATCTCCATGGACATAGAAAGCAAAACAATGATTGCTGTGGTCTGAGTACAACAGCAGAAAAGTCCAACTTCCTCTTGAAAGGAGGGGCCTGAGGATCAACTGTTCCAAAGCAAAAACATTTCTCATCATCAAGAAAGACATCTCCATGGACATAGAAAGCAAAACAATGAGCAAACAGTAAAAACCAAAAGAGACACAAGACTTTGCAACAAAACGCGATGCAGATCCATTTGAGAAATGTAAAGTGCTCTCCTCGCATTTTGTTGCAAATTCTGAATTTCTACTGACATCCATTTCCAATCAAATGCTAGGGATATCTTACAATGTTTAGGACAGTAAATGATGCAGGGAGGAATTCTCCAGTGCAAAAGAGACTAAAAGAAGGAGGAACAAATAAAAACTAAAACAAATATCAGATTTTGCAGGAAAACGCGATTCGGAGCATTTGAAAAATGTAAACAACTATAATCGCATTTTGTTGCAAAATTCTAAATCCTACTCATATCCATCTCTAATCAAATCCTAGGGTGATCTGCTAGATTTCTAGGCACTGAGATTTAAGAATTCTACAGATGGAAGAAATATATATCAGAAAACATTATAAAGGGTATAGATCTCTGACCTTTCTTTTCCCCTTCCATACTGTTGGAATAGCCCTGGAGATTCTCCTGCTCTCTTCCAAAACTGAGCTGTAGCACTGGTAACCTGGAGATCTGGTAATGGTAGTAGTCTTCAGACAGGTTGCAGAGTGGATGGAGTGTGTTGGGTAGAAAGTGGTCAAAGTGGGAAAGAAAAGGATGATGGGAGGGTGCTGGCAGGGATGGAATACGGGGAGGGAATAGTGTTAATGGATCTAATTATGAAATCATTATTGGCACAATTTCCAAGGCAAAAAGGTACCCACAAATTTCAAATCCCAAAAGATCTGGTGGGACCCACACGTGTTAAAAAACGACTATATCTCACACGTGTGGTATTTAATAACTCCATTATTTGTATTTTGTAATAATCTACTCTCCTAACTCAGTTCTCTTGCATCTCTACCTCCCTACTCTACACCATCAGCATCCAGACCAGCAGCACAGCAGAGGTTCATACCCAGCACAGGATACTCATCATCAGCACAGCACACTTGCAGATAGCTTCCAGGTTAGTAAGAAAATCTTTTTCCTCTTCTTCTTGTTTAATAGTATATTAGGGTAAGGAATTGATTGATGTGATGTAGATTACATATTATGATAAATATTATGTGCATTTTTTAAATTTTCTCCACTGCATGTAGAAGCAGGAAGACTTTTTATTTGGGCCTGTTGAATGAGAGTTTGATCACTTCTTGATGTCCATAGGCTCAATCTATGTTGCACCAAGCTGCATACACACTGAAATGACTAAAGGCATGCTGAAGTATGTTGTCTCTAGAATTTATAGCAAAACGCGAGGAGAGCATTTTAGAAATTTCAAAATAGGTCAAATCGCATTTTGTTGCAAATTTTAAAATGCTTCTTCATCCACCCATTTCAAGCCTGCATAGTTCTTCTGTAAACACAATACATATTGTTTATAGTTGGAAAGATAGAGAATTCATCATATGAATGCAATAGCATGTTGTTTCAAGTATTTGCAGAAAAACGTGATCCTGAGCTGTTACAAATTTCAAATCATCATAATCGCCTTTTGTTGCAAATTGTTTAATTTTGCTTCATCCAATTTGTCACATCACATTCTTTAATCATTCTATGTTCTCCATGTTTCTAATCTTTTACTATTGCTTTGTATAGACCTTTTCAGAGTGATGGCAAGAACCAAGGCAACTGCAAGGAGGTCTGGCAAGGGGCCAGGGCTTGCAGCAGCAACAGCTGGGGCTGATGTCAAGGAATCTAGTGTGCCTGCAAAAGGAAGAGTTGCACATGGCAGGAAGGGGAAGCCAATGAGCATGCTGCAGCAAAAGTCCAAGAGGTTAAAGCATTCTGCTGGTGTGCTAAAGGAGATCAGGAAACAGCAAAAAGCTATAGGCTTTGCAATCCCCAAGGCACCTTTTCAGAGGCTAGTGAGAGAAATTTGTGATAGATGGCACCTTGGTTTCAGGTGGAACAGGACTGCCATTCTTTCCTTACAGGAAATGGCAGAGGATTACTTGGAGAAGTACTTTGAAGATGCAATGCTTGTAGCAGCCCATGCTCACAGGGTAACTCTGATGGTGGCCAAGGACTTCAACACATTGTCCAGGTATGACAAGCTGGTCCATCCTGTGGAATGGCAGGACATTAAAATGAGAGACATATTATTAATTCCACCTACAAGGAAATTGAAGGCAGACAAGGTGACGGTTGTTGAAGTGACCCACTCAATGAGCACCAATGAGCACCAGAGGGAAAGCTGCTTATGAGGAGTCACTGAAGCAGCAAATAGAGGAATCCAAATCTGCTATAAATGTGGAGACTATACAGATGGAGCTACAGATACAGAGAAGGTTGCAGGAGCTGGGCCCTAACATAGCTGTCCATATTGAAGATGACTTTTCAGAGAATAATTTTGACTTGACAAGAGCATGCTTGGCAGCATTGGCTCATAAGAATGAGTATTGCTCAGATACTATCATTCTTGCAATGCTCTAGTAAGTGTCTTTTATTTTACATTTGTTTGCAAAACAATCCTTATTGTACCTCCTCCCTTACACCTTACCTTAATTATTGTTTTGTCCAATGTAGCATGATGAGAAGCTGGCTGAACCATGCTGTACAGCATACAGTTTATATTATTGATCCTGCAATTTCCTTCAAGTTAAGAGATCCAAAGGAAACTCCCATGGATATTTCCAATTGGTTCAGACACTGTGATTTTGATCATGTTGATATTTTGCTACTTCCATACCATAACAAGTATGTGTGTGGCTGCTTCTTTTGGGATTTTCCTTCAAGATTGAGTACTCTTGTAGCCTTTTATTTCTTAATGCTTTTTTCCTTATGCAGTGACCCACTGGAGCTTTGCTTCTATTGACATCCAGCAGAAGCAATGCTTTTTATTCAACTCTCTTAGAAACACACACAGAGAGGTTAAATTGTAAGTGGTTTGTGTGCTATTTTTAACTTTAAACTTCGTTATTTGGATTTAATGCACACTAACTGAATTATATGTATTGCAGTTGTATTAGAAGACTTCTAGATGCATTGGATCAGTGTCCTCCTAATGTCAATCTTTTGGATTCAATAGAGCCAATAGATTTAGAGGTAGAAAGTTGCTCCCTCTACTGATGTCTATTTCATGCTATGCCTTTGAACTTATTGAATAATTTTATTTTGTTCAGATATTAACAGTTTCTAACATATCTTTCCAACTATCCAGACACCACAACAAGATGATTCAAGTAGCTGTGTGTATGCTGGAGAGTGCTGGATTAGTGCCAAATATATACTTTCAAGCTATTTTGAGATAGGACAGCCAGAGCTTGTAAGAAAAAATAATTTTCATTTAGCTTCAAAAAATTTGATATTGGTACAAAGTGTTCTAAATCATCATATCTCATTGCAGATGAGAGAAGATAGCTTCAACTCGAGCTATGTGTATAGTTTCAGAGCTGATATAATTTGGAAGTTTTTGAAGTATGCCTTCCCCAAACCTATTGTACCAGCTACTGTCGAGTTAGCTGAGAGCTCTAAAGTCCGAGAAGGTGTCATACACCTTGATGACACAGATGATGCAGATGTGGTGCCACAAGAACAAGGACCTAGTGCTGATGAGGAGAAGCCACAAGAACAAGGACCTAGTGCTGATGATTGAGGAGAAGCCACAAGAACAAGGACCTAGTGCTGATGAGGAGAAGCCACAAGAACAAGGACCTGTTGCTCTGCTGATGTTATTGAGGAAATGATGGAGCAACAGCAAACAGATGCTCCAGGGGTAGTAGAGGAGACAATGGAGCAGCACCAAGAGACTGTACACGACAAGATGGAGCAACAGAAAGTAGATTCTCCAAATAAAGATGATACGGTGAGCTTGGACCATGTAGAGCAGCCTGTAGATAAATAGAAAATTGTTGTCAAGAATAGGTTCTACATATGTAATTAAACACTTCTGTACAGAATTTTACATTTCTGAATATAATACCTTTGTTTATGGAGTCTGTGTTATCTCAATTTTAAAATTTTCAATGTCTTTGCATTTTATTGATCTCTCTCTTCTTTTGAGTACCTGCAAAAAAGCAATATGAAACAATAGGGTAAAGTAAACTAATAGCAGTGCTTAATGAGACTAGGATAAGTCACATGGTATACCTTCTTATTGTTGTAGATAAATAAAAAGTCCTTTGAAATAGAACCTTCTGTCTCAAATAGAATGTCATTGCGCAATTGAGCTAGGGAGCAACATTGTCTTAATGTGATATTGACTAGCACATCACCATTCTCAACAACATCAATATCAAGAAGTTTATTTTCTACACCAAAAGAATCTTCATCTTGATCCACAGGGACTAGTTTTGTACCTAGCATTCGACTGCGCTTATAATAAAAAGAAAAAATGAAATTTTGTGATGCAACCATGTACTTCAGTTGCATAGAAGGTTGGACAACCTCACAAAACACTGAACTACATGTCTTCTTATCCCAACCTTTATCCAAAAATTGTGGCATGCATGCCAGACTTGTTGCTTTAACTGTGAACATTGTTTTTGAAACCTTCACTGGAAAGGTATTAAACAAGTCTACAAAAACTGTGAGAGGCATGCACAAAGAAATTTTTATTATCCTTGTGGCAATATTGGGCCTCAGAGCTTTCTGTACTTCTTTGAAAAGCTTGGCTCTATATGCCTCTGTAACACTAAAATGTGGGAGAGGCCAATCCACTGAATTCCATGCTGGAAGGTCTTGTTTTCTACACACCATGTGTGTTTGCATTGTCCAGCAACAACTGATAAAAATGATCAGTAAAAAATATACCGGATTGAGCTAGCTCTGTTGCACATCGACCTTCGTATTGTTGTTCTCCTATCGATCCATGCAAAACATCTATAAATCCCAGAATACAATCGATGTTTTGCCATGTCTCATACGATGAAGGGTATAAATCTGAAATAAAACAACACAAGAATATCAGTAAGCAAAGAAAGAAAGCTTTGTCTTAAAAATCCATGCACCTCATAAAGAACAAAACCACAATAGAAAAATATACAATTAGGCCTGTGTTGCGGAAGATCATTTGGATAGTCTCGCAAGACAAGTTCTTTATGCATGTACACATGCTGAATCAAAACTTCTTTCACCGATATCTTTCCTCTGGTGATTTTAAAATCTCGTACTCTTCCCTTCCATGATGCCAAGAAAATATTTTTTGTCTGGGGTCTCTTTCTTTTACTAGGTTGCATGAGCACCCATGCTCCTTTCGAAACAGTAAACCTTTCCCAAGTTCCTTCCGTTTTGACTGTACTTGAATTCTCTACCGAAGAAATAGAAGAAGCAGGTCGACGGGGTAAGGATGTGTGGTATAATTCTGCCTTCATAGCATTATCATCCACAGAGCGTCTTCCACAAGAACGACCATAGTTTTTATTCACCATGGATACCTTGTGAATCTGTAACCACAGCAAAGTAATGTAAACAAGATAACAAAGTGAAGTTTCAAGAAAGAGAAAGTAGGCAGACAGATAGTTGACAAGAAACATCTTACTCTAAGCCAAACTGGATCAAGGGAGCAGTTTTGGAAAAGAAGAGGTTGCTGCACATTGAGGTAGTGGTGTAGAATGGTAGACCTTTCGAAGGAAAGGCAGCACAACAATTCAAAGTTGAAAGGGAGGTGGAAGCGGGAAGGCCCTTGTCAGAGAAAATGTCAGACTAGATTCTATCTTCATGTCCAAAGATCTTGTGAGAATAAAAAACCAATCTCCACATTAATGTAGCACGCTTGTACCTACATAAAATATTGTTTCTTTTATCTATTTTCTTTTATTTTTGTGAATTTCCAACGTTACGTTGGCCCTCTGTTCATTGGTTGAGAGCTTATTTTTCCAAACCGTAAAAGGCCCCAAAATGAGCTCCCTTTTTCCCTAATGTTCCTTTCTGAGCTTTGGAGAGAGTGCCAAAAGCTGCCCAAATGTGATTTGTGCCATTTTCTCCCTAAGATCTATTAAGAGGTCATAACTAAGAGATCCTTGTCCAAGAGAAAAGTCAGATTGTCCAATTTTTCTCCTAGACGACTTCTTCTTCTTATTATTTTTCTCCTCTTCTTCAGATTTATCTTCTTGTTCTTCTTTTTCTTGACGCCTAGTTTTACGACCCCTTTTTGCCATTAACGGTATCAATGTTTCCTCTAAAAGTGCTAAACTTTTATCATCTCTTTTCCTCAATTTTGGACACTAGTGCGATAGTGCCCCTTCTCTTGACATTCATAGCATGTGACACTACTTCTATCCCTAGGTTTATCCTCAACTCGTGGAACCCTAGGTGGCTTTGCGTTGACTAAGTGTAACTTCAAATCAACAAATTCTACCATAAGTTGTGCAATGTTATGATCCAAGGATGGAGCTTGTACCTGAGATGTTGAGGCTATCTCTACTCGTGGTAGGGTCGGCACACTCGGAGAAGATTGGAATGTGGACTCAATATGAAGAGTGGCCTTCTTCTTCAAAGCAATATAAAGAGCCTCTTTAAAATTAGTGGGATCTTTGCTAAGAACTTTTCCATGCAAGCAGGGATCCAAAGCCCTGATAAACTTGCTCATCTTAAGGTGCTCCATTGAAGAACTCTTTGAATCTCCCATAGAAGGTGAAGAAGAAGAAGCAACAACATGTAAAGCAGCTTGTTGATATTTGATGAACAAGGCTTCATACCTCACTGAAAAGGCAGAAACTGACTCTCCTTCCTTTTGGGAAAATCTGATCCAATTGCAATAGTAAAGCATTTGGTGACTCCACTATCCCAAATCTCTCCTTCATTGCTTTGGTCAACCTTTCCCAATCATTCTTGGACTCCTCTGGCAAAGCCTCATGCCAAGATAAGGCCACACCCTCCAAGAAATCTGGAAGTATTTTTGCCCTCTCCTTCATAGACCAACCCTTCAAGCGGCATGCTCAGTTAAACTCTCGGAGATAACTCCCTAGGTCTTCTCCTTCCAATCCTTGGAACACCGGAATGTTGAACATCGTGCACCAAAAGATGAGTAGCAACAAGGGAAATTTACTTATTTCAAAATAACTTTCCTTTAATCATGCAAGACTTTGAGGTTAAAATAGAATAGTTCTAAGTAAAACCTGCCCGTCAACTCCACCAAAAGATGTGACACAAAGTTGGGGTTTTGACTTCGGTCACTTCTTAGAATCAAAACACACTTGTATGAAACCTCACAGCCTCCTCACCTCCCTTTCTCTCCCTAGGTTAAGATATAGATAAACACATCAAAGGTGAGATCATAATTCATGGAAGGAAAGATGAAAGGCTCAGGAGAAGCAAGAATTTCTGTCAGTCTGGCAGCTCCAAACAAGAGGGAAATTCTTTGTTGGAAGAAAATCTTCTGACTCAGAATTATGTGAACAGAAACATACGGGGAATGTTGGTAAGGTTCATCCGTTTGAATTGGGCGATTTAGATGGAACATATTAGAGTAAAAGAATATAGCAATCACTTACAAGAGGATAAGACACATGGGATTTGCCTTTTAATAAGAGATTAGGAGGAATTAATCATTATTAAGAAGAAATAATGGCCAAAAGTCTATAAAAACATAGATACACAGAGAATTGTAGTTTTAAATCCATATAGACTGTGCAAAAGAGGATTACATAGGTACGTAGGTCTTGAAGAGAGCTTCGCGCTTATATAAAAACTTTTGAAAACGAGCAACCGAGCGAAAAGTTATGAGCATTTTACTACAAGACTATAGAATTGCCAAAATTTGCCTAAAAGTTAGCAACTTTGGGAGAAATTCTGATCTCATCAATGAAGTAAAGGATTAAGAAATTTGCCTAAAAGTTAGCAACTTTGGGAGAAATTCTGATCTCATCAATGAAGTAAAGGATTAAGAAATTAGTAACATGAGTGGAAAGAGCATATAAAGAGCTTCCTACACATATGATCAATTCTAGAAACTAATACTCGAGTGATAAGTATTACCGGTTGAAATTTGGGTATTAGACCACAAAACTGCACTTCCCTCTCTTTGCATGAAACCTCAATTTTCACATAGCCTCTTGCCTTGGCATTTACAATGTGTGCATCCTAAATCAAGTAAAACCATTATATTTGAAGATAGAATGCTGTTATCAGGGTAGCCGCCAAGCTGCCGTATCACCACGCCGTTATTTCATTGTGGGCGCCGCAATCTTCTTGGACAAGCTTCCACCTTATTACCATTGAGAAACCATCAAAATATGAACAAAATTGAAAATGAAAGATATCAATTTTTCATGTCACAGTATCAAGAGGGAGTTAACTACTCCAGCATTAAACCCATTAGCAAGAAGTAAACCACTGTATTAAACTAGGCATTAAACCCATTAGCCAGAAGTAAACCACTATACTAGACCAAAGCATTAAAGCTATTAGCTAGAAGTAAACCACTGTATTAAACCAAAGCATTAAACCCATTAGCTAGAAGTAAACCAGTGTATTAAACTAGGCATAGAAGCCAACCACCAATGCATTAAACCAGGCCCACACAGTGAACCACTATTGAGCATGGCGGAGAGAAGGATTTACAACTTTGCTAATAAAGGAGAGAATTGATGAAGGAATGGGAACCAACCTTAGCAGCAATTGAACCCATCTGCATCTAGCACAACTATAGACAAAAGCAACCGTTATGTAGAGGAAAGCAACCACATCTAGAGAAAAGTGACCATATGTAGAGGAAAGCAACCACATGTAGAGGAAATTAATCATGTGTAGAGGAAAGAGATTCACACTCAAGTCTTGGTGCACAGGAAAGAGGAGACAACCGAAGAGGAAATCAAACTCCAGCTTCAAACTCGAGTTTCATCCATATGTGAGATGACCCGTTGTGTTTGTCTGCCACCATGCGTGAAGGCAACCCGTCTGCATGGCCACCCCTTCCTACTAAAATTAGAAAATTGGGCTTACTTTACTCACATGGCCGAGTTGCTATGGTTTACCACCACAAACAAACTCGGGCCTCATTCGTGAAATCCATGTGCAGCACCGAAATGGCCTCCACTTTTTTTTAAATCAAAACAAGGAGAGAGGATTACATAGGTACGTAGAGCTTGAAGAGAGCTTTGCGCTTAAATAAAAACTTTTGAAAACGGGCAATTGAGCGAAAAGGACCCACATCCTCATAACCAGGTGTGGCTGCAACATATACACCTCTTCTTGCAAATCCCCATGCAAGAATGCATTCTTTACATGATTAGCAAAGCAAAGCTCTCCATCAACACTCAAGCTGCTTCATCAACACAAAGATTGCATTGCTTCATCGGCACAAAGGTTACATTAGTCAATGTATGATGCAATGAGGATATGCTTTTGATTCTATGCCTAATGCCAAGGGAGCATTGATTGTTGGATTGAGTTCATTGGGAAACATGAGATTTGGTCCCTAATACAAAGGAGACTATGCTAAAATTTTTTAAAAATTATATGCATGGATTAGATCAAGGGCATTTGTGGACACATGTAAGGTGCTTTTGGATGCCAAAGTTTCTTGGAAGCAAGGGTGGAACATGCGGAAGTCTAATGGGTACCAAAAGATCACTTGAGCAAAATCTACAAATTCACAAAACCTTAATTCAGTAAAATTACATTAGGTGATTATATAGGCTCTTAGTACTCCCTTACACCTTCCCAACAAGCCTTCAACCTCTCCGTTTTGACACCATTTGGATCCCCAACTTAGCATTTTTCACCGGAGGTCATAAAAAATAACAAGTTATTTGGGACAAATGACATCATAAGATCGATGCACATCATTAGGGCTTTTCAACAATCCATAGTACACCCGAATCGAATGTCATTTGGATGGTCAAACCTAGGTGGTTAACTTTGACTAAAAAGTCAAAATAGGGTATATTTGCACTTTGACTTTCGTCAAATCCTCTTAGGCATAGTTAGTACTCATAATCACAAGCTCACACACCCAATTGCATCCAAATTCGGTGAGTTTTGAGTATTCTATAGCCTAATTTCTATTTTCCACAATGTTGTACAAATCCTAAAATAGAGAATATTAGGGCTATCCAAAAAAATTCTGTTCTTGCATATTTGGATACTACGCAACAAGATCTATCCATAGAGCCCTAGATCACCAATTTTTGACACCATTTAGGCCTCTACTAGCTATTTTCTATTTTCAGTCATTATGCCAAGGGGGCGTCCATCTAAGCAAGCGATGGGACATCAAGAGATAAGGGAAGACAGGGAAATGGTGAATGATGATAATGTAGAGGTGATTGGTGGACGAGGATATGAATTTACAAGGTGACAACAACAATGCAAATATGGCACATGGAACAAATCATGTCCAAATTGGGCCAAGTTTTGCAAATGTGGCCAATACATAAAATCAATTGGGAGGAGCAAGTGCACAAGCAATGCCCTCTTTGACAAATGATATGTCACAAATGATGATGATGATGAAAAGCATGATGAAAATTGTGATACAACCAATTGTGCAAGAGATTAGGGGCATTCATGTGATGAGATAAGGACCGAGGATGAAGATAAGGGTGGACCTCATAATGTTCGACAAGCTCACATTGAAAACAAAGAGAATCATCACCAAAGTCTTCATTCTGCTTATGGTGCTATGCGCAACCTAATGTTTCCATACACACTCAATGAAGCCAAAGGTAAGGGTCATGCATCTCCAAATGAAGGCTTAAGAGTCCCAAGGAGTGATTTTCATGTTCCATTCAAGGGGAATACTCATGAAGGTGGTGCTTCAAGACCTCATTTTAAAGAAGATCTTTTTGGTGAGTTTGAGGATTACAATCATTATATGGATAGGCCTATGCGTAGGTGTGGTGACCATCATGGGAATGGAGATGAATTCAAGGGTGTGAAAGATAAGATTTTCCTTTCAAAGTTTAGTGGTAAAGGCACTAACAATGACATCTTTGAGGGGTGGGTGAACAAATTGGATCTCTATTTTGAAATGAACCCTCGAAGTGAGAAAGCTATGGTTTACTTTGCTACCTTACACTTGAAAGGCTATGCTCATTCATGGTAGAGGCATCTCCAATCACAAGGTTATGAGGCTGCAAGTTTGGATGCATTCAAGGAAGATATGAGAGATGCATTCACTTCCAAGATGCACAAAGATAAAATGGTTTATGAATGGGATGATCTACAACAAAGATACTTGAGTGTGAAGGAGTACACACATAAGTTTCTCAAACTTATACTTCATGTTGAAGGCTTTAGTGAAGAGTTTAAAATACTCAAGTATATCAAGGGCTTAACGAATGCAATTGGAATGGATGTGAAGGCACAAAGACCAACAACTCTTAAGGATGCAATGATCTTGGTCAAGGTATATGAAGAAAAGTATGCAAATACATGGGTGATACGTGGGCTAGATTATGGGTCAAATGCTTTCATAAAGCCATCTTTTACCACTCCCAATGTACCCGAATTTCTTACTGTCTATGGTAGTGGTGGCAAACCATACAATGCGGGTGGTTTCAAAAGTGGGAATACTTCTGAAAAGCCTTCACAAGTGGCTGCAAAGCCAACCAATGATGGGGTTACCAAGACCAAATTTGTGAGGGAAGACCGTATCAATGAGATGAGGGACAAAAACCTATGCTACAAATGTGGTGGGAAGTATCACAAGGAGCATTGGAAGGAGTGCAAAGCCCACAATGTCAAAATTAATATGGTTTATTTGGAAGTGTGGATGAGACTAATGACAAAGAAATGGAGCCACTTAATGAGACATATGAGTTTGTGGATGTCGACTATTCTTTAGAACCGGAAGGAGAGTTTCCTTTTTTGACCTCGGTGGTTCTCTTGGTGATCTTTCTGATTACGATGATGGCTTACCTCATACTTTGGGTGCTACAAATGCATATGAACATAATGCTACTCTTTGTTCCATATCCAATGAATCCTATGCCGGTTGCAAAGGGGCACATACATTGAGATTCAAGGCTAAAGTCAAGGGAAGAGAAGCATTTGTGTTGGTGGATAGTGGTAGCACACATAGTTTTGTGAACTACAAATCATTGGAAAATCTCAAGTTGTACCTAGAGGCATTAACAATGAAGAGAAACGTTGAAGTGGCAAACAAGGATAACATGGATTGCACAATGATTTGACGAAATGTGGAATTGATTCTCTCAAAGGAGTACACTTGTAAAGTTGAATTGTTGGTGCTAGATATGGGGCCGATTCATATGGTTTCGAGATGTGATTGGCTATCAACTCTTGGAACCTTCTCTATGAATTTGAAACAAGGATTTTTAAGGTTTATGCATGGGAAGGAGACCATTACATTGCATAGTTTTGGCACCTCCAAGTTAACCTTGAGATCAATAGCACACACAACTCAAGAGGGAATCGAAAGAGTGGCTATATGTATGTTTTGCAGCTTTGCAAAAATGAGGACAATGAAAAAGAGAGCAAAGTTACACATGTGGGCATGGAAAAGCTACTTAAGGAGTATGAAGATGTGTTCCATATGCCCAAGTGCTTGCTACCAATGAGGGAGGTAGATCATGCCATTGAGTTCAAGCTGAATATAAGGCCAGTCAACAAACCTCTGTATAGATTATCAAAAGTGGAGAAAGATAAAGCAGAAAAGTAAGTTAAAGAGCTCATAGATATAGGCTGGGTGGAACCGAGTCAATCACCATTTGCATCGCTAGTTTTATTGGTGAAGAAGAAGGATGGGACTTTAGAATGCGCATAGATTATCAGGATATCAATAAAATCACCATCAAGAATAGGTACCCAATTCCAAGAATTTATGATCTCTTAGATGAATTGAAGGGGCCAAGTTCTTCACCAAGATTGACTTGCGGTCCGGTTACCCACCAAATAAGAATGAAAAGTGGGGATGAGCACAAGATGGCATTTTGTACCAAAAGAGGTCTCTATCATTTCATGGTGATGTCATTTGGGATATATAATACACCGGCCACTTTTTAAATATTGATGAGCAAATTGCTACAACCATTCCTCTTCAAGTTTGTATTGGTGTTTTTTGATGACATATTGGTGTATAGAAAGAGTGAAGAGGAGAACTTGGTTCATGTGAAGGAAGTATTTGATGCATTGAGAGCCAACCAATTGTATGGCAAAGAAACCAAGTGTACATTCATGGCAAAAGAGGTGGAATACCTTGGTCACATTGTGAGCATTGATGGCATAAAGGTGGAATGTGTGAAGAATTGGCCTACTCCCACCAATCTCACTCAAGTGAGGGGATTCTTAGGTCTCTCATCATTCTATGCTGGTTCATTGAGAAGTATATATATATAGCGGCTCCTTTGTGACAGATAAGTTGAAGAAGGAGGCATTCTTTTGGGATGTAATGGCACAAAAGAGTTTTGATGACCTGAAAAGAATGCTTACTTCGGCACCTATCTTGGTATGCCTGGATTTCTCCAAGCCTTTCACTATTAAAGCGGATGCATTTGGAAGAGGCATTGGTGCCGTGTTGTATCAAGACCGTGGGGTCATTGCTTATAATAGCCGCAAACTTGATGACAAGGAGATGGAGATGCATGTGTATGACTAAGAGATGATTTCTATTTTGCATGCAATCAAGAAATGGCATCACTATCTTTATGGAAGCAAGTTTTATGTGTGAAGTGACCATAGGGTTCTTCAATTCTTCCTATCAT
Source organism: Cibotium barometz (assembly GCF_041138505.1). Lineage (NCBI taxonomy): Eukaryota > Viridiplantae > Streptophyta > Polypodiopsida > Cyatheales > Cibotiaceae > Cibotium > Cibotium barometz. Next base: position 15,307,728 of record NC_141103.1, on the reverse strand, counting down.
AATCAAATCTTTCACACCTAAGTAAAGAAGGTGGTTGGCTACCCTTCAACAATATGATTTTGAGATCACATATATGAAGGGAAAGGAAAATGTGGTGGCGGATTCACTTTCTAAAATATGGGCATGTTCATTATATTGGCCATCATCACGGAAGTGCATAACGATTGGATTAAGGAGATTCAAGAGGAATATATGCTAGATGATGAGGCTTCACAAATAGTGCATAAATTATAGCATGGTTTTTGTGACGATTTACCTCATTTCAGTTACAAAATGGTCTCCTCTATCATAAGGAAAGGGCGTATCTTGTACCAAACTCATCCTTGAAGAAAAAGGTCATGGATGAGGTGCATTGGCAAGACATTTGGGTTTGTTCAAAACCTATGATTCCATAAGGAAGAGATTTCATTGGAAAGGTCAATGGACAAAAGTCAAAGAGTATGTTGCTAAGTGTATGCCTTGTCAACTCAACAAGGATCCCACACACAGTTTGCTTCATCTTTTACCTATTACTGGCTATGGATTTCATTACTGGCTTACCTTCTACCAAGAGCGTATGTGATGGCATCTATGTGGTGGTTGACCAATTGACAAAAGCTGCCCATTTTGTACCAAAAAAAGTGAGACACTCGACATCTATGGTGGCACACCAATTCATGGAAAATGTATTCAAGTTGCATGGTATGCCGCAACAAACAGTGAGTGACCGAGATGTGAAGTTTATGGGTACATTTTGGCGTACATTATTTGATAGCATGGGTACCAAGTTGACTCCTAGCATAGCCTATCACCCGGAAATTGATGGTCAAAACCAAGAGGGTCAATAAGTGGCTTGAGACTTACTTGAGGCATTATTGCTATGAAACGCAACATGCATGGGATGATTGGTTGCATTTGGTGGAGTTTGGCTACAATAGCACCTATCATAATAGTATTGGAATGTCACCTTTTGAGGCTATGTATGGCTACAAGGTGCATGTACCGATCATAGCATTCAAGAAAGAGAATACAAATCCACATGCAAGGAAGGAAGTGGAAAGAATGCAAACTCTTTTGCAAACATGCAAAGAGAACATCAAGAAGTCTCAAAAGAAGATGAAGCATTATGACAATGCACATCAAAGGCCATTGGAATTCAAAGAAGGTACTTTGTGTTCTTGAGGATACCTAAGACTCGATATGGGTCTCTCAAAGGTAGTACCAACACAAAGCTTGCACACTGTCATTATGGGCCATACAAAGTATTGAGAAGGCTTGGTGAAGTGGCTTATCAATTGCTAATTCCATCTACTACAAGGATACATGATGTCTTTCATGTATCACATTTGAAGGCATATGTTGGACTGGAGGTGTAAGTATTGGATGAGCTTCCACCATTAGTGAAGACGGCATGGTGGAGTACATTCCCGCAAAGGTGGTGGGAGAAAGAGAGAAGGTGTTACGCAGCCGCACTTTGTGTGAATACCTTATCAAGTGGAAAGGTTTACCTCAAGATGAAGCAACATGGCAACCTGCCTCTTTGTTGGAGGGGATGGAACACCTTTTTGATGCATCCGAGGTGTATTTTTGAGTCAAAACAATGAAAAATAACTTGCTGTAATTTACTGTTATGCGGCATAAAAGAGGTTCAAATGGATGCCATTGACATATACACTTCATAGCCATGATTGACAATGAGTTTGGAAGCATTACATGAGGTTTTGGAGGTCTCAAAGGCTCAAATCATGCTCTTTTAGATAGCTTTGGTAAAGAAGTGTGAAGTGGTTCATGTTGATGCTTATGCAAACCATCCATACTATGGTTTTACTTTGTGCATGTTTCGAGGACAAAACATATTTAGGTGGGGATGGTTTGTAATGAAGCGGTGTGGACACATAAGTGTGGACAAAAATTGTACACATGAGGCCAAGGGCCAAGCATAAGCTATATTAGGCCAAGGGGCCACGTGTAAGTGAGGGACATAGGCTTATGAGCCAAAGACAAAGTAGGATGGATATTAATAAGTATGTGTGAAAAGGGGGCCATGGTATATAGACCAATGTGAACTACTAATCACAATTAACTCATACTAATCACAATTAACTCATACTAATCCAAATTACAAGCTAACAAGATTTCATGGCAATCTTTCCCTTCTTCTTGCTCATGGATGGTGCTCTTACACCCATGTTATCACTCCATGCTGTGAGTGATCAATCCTAGTTCATTGCACTCTCAAAGCTGATGTTAACATAAAGTGGTATGTACATATAAGATTTGTGCCCACCCAAGGCTCACACATGGCATGATCTCTAGGCTTTGAAGATTACCAAGCCTAGATTTCCAAACCTAACTAGGATTGGTTTTAGACTTGAAATGGGGAGAGGGCACAATATGGGAATTTTCACTGGGTGTATGTCACGGCCCAGACCTTGCACTAGCCCTGAGGAGGCGCAGAGCTTACTAAAGTCCTCGGCCGATTTAACATCATTTTGGTACGATAAACATTGCAAGGTGCTTATCACGCTGCCGGATATACCACTCAAGGTAAACGACGCGATTGAAAATGGACTTTCCCATACTCAAATTAATCCATTTTTTTAAATAAATTCATGGTAACAAGTATATTTATCCCTAAATTTTTTAGATCAAAAGATTCTATATTTTATTTTTTAGAATTAAATAACAATTGATTTAATGGACCTCTAACAGTCATAAAAAATTTTACAAAGCACATCTACAAAAATCCAACCATTAGATTTGTAATTTTACCTTAGATCCACATTCTACTAATCTTCCCCAATCTAATCATCACTATATCCATACAAATTGAGCATTTTAAATGGTAGATGTGGTGGGAGGATAAAATAGTACCGTTTAAAAAAAAATCTAATGCCTTTTAAATAATATTGAAAATAGTAGAACATATCAAAAATTACTCGATAAATCAAAGGAAGCTCTATGTTATGTGAATTTGAAATATGCAAAGTGGGAACATCATATGAGTAATAATGTAAAAGTTATAGGAAATTTACTCACATTTAGTGTACCCGTCCAAACCTGTGAGATGGGGCCTATATACAATTTTTGTGCCCAAACAAAGGGTCTTTGCAATTGTTGGATATTCAATCGAATTATAGTTTTAGTTTCCTAACTTTGCATGTGAAGTTTCATTAGAAGACCTTGAAGTGAAACTCCTTGGCTAACTAGGAGAGATTGGCTATTCTTCTTGAAAAATTGCCTGTTTTCAAGCCTAATCCAAGGGTGCCCAGTGCCCACTAAACAAAACTAGATAACTTCATCTTGAAACCACCCAATCACATAAAAATAATTTTTATAAAATTAATTTACTAATTACGTTATGCTGCTCTAAGACTTTGAAGTAAATTTCCAATAGTCTGAGATCTCTGAAAATGAAATTTGACCATACAGTCACATTGTTCTCATAATTATCTATCCTTAGAGCATTGAATCAAGTAAAAATACATAATTTTTATTATAAATATGTGATGTATAAAGAAAACACTCTTTTTGTATACTTTCAAAACATATAATAAATAATTTAAAATAGAAATTACATGTAAAAAATTACTCAATAAATCAAGTTAAGATCTCCATTATATAACTTCCTTGTGTGCAAAGTGGGGATGGAATTGGATTTAAAAAAAGGAAGTTATTAATATTTTATGATCATACTGTCTACTTGTTTAAGTTTGGGACATGCCATATACACTATATTTATGACGCAGGTAATTTGGCATTTGAAATTTTTTATTTTCGATCGGACCATATGTTTAAGTGCATGGCTAATGGTGTGATGTTTAGAAGAGCTCAATGTCAATTTCCTTTACTAAGTGGGTGAGATAGGCTAATTTTAGTGGAAAATGACTGTTTTTTGCTACGAAAATCTTTGAAGGTAATCCAAAGTGAGGAACCTTATTGTACAACCACCCATAAAGAGAGCATCCATGCTCTCTTTATGCCTACATATCCATTGTTTATGCCTTAAAGTAACCATACATGAGAGATCCATGCATAGCATATATGCATGAAAGCTTTATGCATGAGAGCTCTCTATACATTTACTCTATGTTTATCATTGCTCTTATTATATATTATTCTATGCATTATTGCTCTCATTTTGTTTTTGACTATGCTATGCTATGAGATCCCTCTATGCATGAGCTCTATGCATAGTGAGATCTTTGCATGAGAGATCTATGGATAGCATGATGCCATAGCAACATGCTTACCTCATTTTTCTCTCATGCTTACCTCATTTTTTATTTTGTGTTGTAGGTCTTGTCTCTTTTAACCCCAGCCCATCTCAATCACTTGAGGTAAGCTCTCACTGTAAGCTCTTTTGATATTTATGCTTTTCTTGTCTGCACCCTTGGGTGTCATTGTTTAAGGTTTGCATAGTTTCAATACATAGTTTAGGCTTATGCATGAGACTATGCTCTATAGAGTTTTCTATGCATGAGAGCTATGCACAAAGAGAGCATGCATAATGAGACTATTCTCTATGCATAATGAGAGAATGCATAAAGAGAGCTCTCTATGCATAAGAGCTATGTGTGAGAGCTCTATTTATAGATCTCATTTATGATTCATAGATCTCATGCATGAGAGCTATGCATAGTGAGATCTCTACGAATGAGAGCACTATGCATAGCTCAATGTATAACTTATTGCTCTCACTAAGGCTAATATTAATCTATGCATTTTCTTATTTTACGTTGTAGGTTTTGCCTCTTTTCTCCCTCTTTTGAGCCCAACCCATCTCAATCACTTCAGGTAAGTTTTCAATGCAGACTCTTTTGATATTTATGCTTTTCTTGTTTGCACCCTTGGATGTCAGGGTTTAGATGCATAGTTTAGGCTTATGTATGAGACTATGCTCTATGCATGAGAGATATGCATAAAGAGAGCGCTCTATGCATAAGAGCTATGCATGAGAGCTATGCATAGTGAGAGCATACATAAAGAGAGCTCTCTTTGCATAAGAGATATGCATGAGATCTCTTTGCATAGATCTCATTCACGATGTATAGATCTCATACATGAGAGCTATGCATAATGAGAGCACTATGTATAGCTCAATGCATAGCTTATTGGTCTCATTATTCTAATATTAATCTATGCATTCATTAAGCTCTCATTTTACAAATTAGCCTTAATAGCATTGCTCTCATACTTACCTCATTTTTTTTGTTTTGTATTATAGGTCACACATTTTTTGAACCCAACTCTTCTCAACCACTCGAGGTAAGCTTGTTTGCACCCTTTTTTAATAATATGTTGTATTTTTTATGCATGTGTTAGTATGTTTTTTTTGGGGAAGGGGATAGAATGGGAGGGAGAAAAGCAGATCTATTTCTCTCCCATTATGTCCCCTCCCCCATTTTTTTTCCAAATTTCTCTCATGTAGCTATGTGCACAAATCTATTTGTGAAGCTATACAGCACAAGGTTATGTGCGCGACTATGTGTGGGGCTATGTGCGAGGGTGCCCCTAGCTGCATGCATAGCCGTGCAAGAGAAATTTGAAACTCTAAATTTCCTTTGTTTTACAACTTGGTTGTGAACAAAACTACGCACGCATCCTCTTGTAGTGAGATGAGATATGAGAGCAAAGGGTATGTAAGTTGACATGAGCACCTAGCCTATGGGGTAATGCTTGTTAGGTTGCACCCTTTATTAATTAAGATTAGTATTAATTAGGAATAGGAAGTGTCATCTTCAATGTTGTGCATAGGAGCTTTTCTTAGTGGATACATTCCTTACATAAGGGGGGAGATATAGATAGATAAATAGATAGACAGATAGACAGATAGAGAGAGAGAGAGAGAGAGAGAGAGAGAGAGAGAGTATAGCTAGAAGCTTTGTAGCCATGAAATTTTGAGGCCTTAAAGCCTTAAGGCAAGGCCTTAAATACAAGGAAATCACACATGCAAGCCAATGAAGAGGTAAGAAGCAATATGGGAGAGGCAACATGATGACATGCTTGTGCAAGCAAGAGAGGGGGGGAGATAACCTCGTAGAAAAAGCAAGAGGAAAGAATAAGGCCAATGTTTTCTTCTTTACAAGGAACCCTTTAGGCCCAAGAATTGAAAGAGATGTAAGGGGAACCACACATTATTGTGAAGAGAATAAAATCCCTACATAAAAAAAGATGAAATAATATGTTTTTTTAATTACAAGGAACCCCCTAGGGTGAGAAGTGAAGGAGATAAGGGGAACCACACATTATTGTGAAGAGAAGAAAATCCCTGTAGAAAAAAAAGATGAAAGAATATGTTTTTTTAATTACAAGGAACCCCCTAGGGTGAGAACTAAAGTAGACATGCCATTGGTAGATTTCGAATTGGGACCCAAGTCCTCCACGAAGAAGGATAGAGCAACTACCAATCGGTGGTAATATTGCTCACCTTTCTTCTTATCTTTTGCAAGCATGGTCCTGCTTTGTAGCCATGAAAGCTTGAGGCCTCAAAGCCTCAAGATTTAAGGCCTTGAGAGAAGGTAAGGAAATCATGGTAGTAGCATGTGCAAGCCAATGAAGAGGTAAGAAGCAACATGGGAGACATGATTGCAAGCAAGGGGGGTCATCCCCATAGAAAAAAAAAAGAGGAAAGAAAATTACCAATGTTTTCTTTTTAAAAAAAGACAAAAAACTCTTTAGACCTAAGAGCTAAAGGAGACATAAGGGGAACCACACACATTGTGAAGAGAACAAAATCCTTGTAGAAAATCAAAGAGGATAGAACTTATGTTTTTTTATTATAAGGAACTGAAAGAGATGTGCCAATCGTAGATTTCAAATTGGGACCCAAGTCCTCCACGAAGGAGGATAGAGTAACTACTAATAAGTGGTAATATTTCTCACCTTTCTTATGACCTTTTGCAAAGTTCAAGTCACACATAGGACCATGAGGGAATTCATAGACATGGAGGCATTGCTTTTTTGCATGCTCTTACAAGGTATGGACCATGCACATGTGTTACTTTTGCATCTTCAAGGAAATGAATTATGTGTAGATGAGAGGTGTTATGGTTACATACCACTTTATTTATGCCTTCTAGAACTTGCTGTGTATTGCTTTATTTTACAAGCATAATAACTCGTTTGAGTCCATGGATCATCTATATCAAAATGCATGTAGCACTATATGTTGGCTCCTTGTTGGTGTTTTTGCATACAATCAATGGAGTTGCTACCATTATTTTGTTGGTTGAGGTGAGGGCCATCTTGCTTGTGCAACCGAATGAGAGTGTAAGCTGCACTTCCTGCTAAAGCCCCAAGATGTGGGCCCACCATGTACACCCAAAATCCTTTGTATTCATTGGCCACTATTGCAGGACCAAGTGTTCGAACTGGGTTCATGGATGCCCTCGATATGGCACTGCCAAAAACAATGAAAAAAATTTCAGCTTTCCTCTATAATAACTATAGTGATAATAGAAACAGATGCCAAGGTCGATGTAAAATCTTGCTTTGAGAAAGTAAACAAAACATCAATGAATGACATTGAATTTGCATCTCACTAACTTCAGACTTCTTTGTATATACAAAAGAAGAAGTTCCAACTTCTAATTTGTCTTAGTTTCAAGATCAACTTGGTACCTATAGATAAAGAGGTTCTAGCATCTGAGACTACGTCTTAGGGCCTTTACACACGTGATCCTCACATTAAGGGCCTTCTCTCCCTTATGGGGGGGGGGGGGGGGGGGGGGTGGAGTCAATGAGCTTGGCCAGGGAGATGCATTGCTGGGAAGTTTGCAAACCTCCTTGGTTAGGTTTGATTCAGCAATGCATACCTCCTTGGTTAGGTTTGATTTTTGACGAGGAGTTAACTTATTTTTTTTCCATGAACCTTAAAAATTGCATTAAAAAGGGTATTTTATATGCATGGTACCATAAAATTGTTCCAAGAGTAAGGTTAGGAAAACGTGATTGGAGACTGGGACGCGTACCCGGCGACAAAATTGTTCATTGTAACTGTGGCGCCTACGGCCATGCCTGCCAGCTCGCCAACCTGCGCACATGCAGCTCCCAACTTTAGTACATCTTCTTGTAAAACATGCACACAATTACAGTAATTCATGCACACAATTACAGTAATTAGCGCTAACACATGCACGGCATCGCATCATTACAGTATACACCGGCGATTACAACGCTTCCGTCAATTATTTGGATCGTTGTGCGCTAACTACAGAGATTAATTACGTGTAAGAAAAGAGCGCTAATTAAACACATCCACACAAAAAGAGCGCTGATTAAACATGCACAGAATTACATAATTACAGCATTCCCAACGTTGATTTTACAAAGCTTTGATCGATTATTTACATGGTTAATGCGTGCGGAACAGAGAGATTTGAAACAGAAAAAGGGAAGGTTGGCAAGGTTTTGTTAATTATACTGCTCTCGTGTCTGTGGAGACTGCTGTGACGACGAACATGAGGATGAAGGTGATGATAAATTCTACCACAAGGGACTGCAGGTTGGTTCCTGAAGGCACTGTGACACCCCCCCCACAGTGGTAAGGCCAGAAAAGAAACTTGAGCGTGAAGGATGCGCAGACGGAGCCAGCAATTTGAGCCATAACATACCACGGCACCTGAAAAAATTAAGAAAAAATAATCATTACCAATATTTCCTGCTTTTGAATAATGATAATATCAATTATTGCATATATATCTTGTCTGAATATATATACACTGATCAATATATAATATTCCGCTCACCTCCGTCCATGGGAAGTGCTTGATGGAAGCGAATGCCAAAGTCACAGCCGGGTTCATATGAGCCCCGGAAATGTGCCCAGTTGAACAAACCAGAGTCATTACAGCCAATCCCGACGACACCCCCACTCCCATGTAAGTTAGGCCTCCCTGCGTCTTCTCATTCACAATGCTGCTTCCTGCTGCAATGAAGATCAGCAAGAACGTGCCAATGAACTCCGACCCCGCCTACAGTCGCACACATATCAACCATACCGTAATTAGTGAAAAATGATTAACTTAAGCTGCTCTCTTCTTTTTAATCTTCATCTGCATGCGATAACAAGCTTATTAACAGTAGTTTAAGCTTCTTTCTTCTAATCACAGCCTTCACAGTTCATCTGCATGCCATAACAAGCTAATTAGAAGTAGTTTAAGCTTCTTTCTTCTAATCACAGCCTTCACAGTTCATCTGCATGCCATAACAAGCTAATTAGAAGTAGTGTAAGCTTCTTTCTTCTCAATTCATCTGCATGCCATAGCAAGCTAATTAAAAGCAGCGCTTACCCTCTTCATAGATTGCAAAGTGCTCTTGTTGGGCGCCCAGAAAGCCATAATGTGTAATGAGCCTTTCATGATAGAAGGTATAGGGAAATATAGGGAAGTCTAAATGAGATGGAAAATTCAAAGTCTCTCTCAGGGTCTAACATGGTGGATTGGAGCCTTAAGACAAGGTGATGAGGCTCAAAATACAAACCATGAGAGGTTTCTAGCCTGTTCCTCAGCTCACATACATTGGGTAACTCGTAGTATAAAAAAAAAGCCTTCATAATATTGTGACCATGTGGAGTACTACACCACTTTGTTACATATACATATGCCAGAGTGGTAGGTCAGATTGTGAGGTTGCAAATCCTCTCACTCCATTATTTCCATCCCCCTTTTTGCCGTTTCCTTTCATTGTTTGTACCACCTTCCAAAAGTGCTTAATTTACAAATTAGGTTGAAAGGCTTGCTCATTTTCACCCTTAATAAGGGTTTACATTGTTTGTACAACCTTCCAAAAGTGATTAATTACAACTTGGGTTAAAGGCTTGCTCATTTCCACCCTTACTAAGGGTTTACATCACTAGTAGAATATTCATATGCCAACATTTGATCATCATCATGATTGTTGGCATGTTACACTCTTAAGTATGCATCTCCAACTTCCTGCTTGATCTTGATCCAACACCTCTTAATCCTCATTACCTACATGTGGCCCCAACCTAAAAATGCAACATCCGGAACCTCTCATTACCTATATATATATATATATATATATATATATATATATATATATATATATATATATAAGGTCAACCTTAAAATGCATCAGGTTTCAATAATTAGCAAAGAAAATGCTACTAATGAGCCTCAATATAGATTAGGTAATGAAGGTGTATATTGATTTGAGTAAGTTTAAATATGATAAAATGTAACAAAAATGGTAACTATACCAAATGTCTAGCATCCATGCAAAGTTCTCTCTGTGTGCATGTGTCCCAATTGCTTTATGCCATGCTTGAATTTTGAACAATTGCAATGCCCATTTTGGAGCATTTTGGCTGTTGAATACATGCAAAATTTAGAAATCCCCTCAAGTTGAACATGTAAATGTAAATTATGCTTGGTTTTACTTGCATTTCATCACCTTTGAAGAACAAGGGTGCCCTAAAAAAGAAACTATGCTTTATGCCACTAGAGATTGATAAGACCCACTCTCTATATCCTAGCATCCCAAAGTGTGGAAGGTTATAAAGCTAAGTTAATTATGTGGCATCATGATTTGGCGCACAAAGCATTACAAATAGGCATATAGTGGGAGGTAATCTTATATTGTTGACATAGGGCACAATGCATGGGAACTAAACTACGGTTGATGAGCACTTGAGTAGACTCTTGCATTCTCTCACATATAAGCTTTCAACAAAGGTTAAAAGTGATCTAAGCTTTGTAGAAGGTCCAAGTTTTGACTCAGTTTTGAGTAGAAAATTTTGAGAGTCTTATTATCAAACAAAAAATAACACACCCTATAAAATGTGAAGTGCCAATTTAATGATTAAGGTTTTGCACTGGTCTACAAGTGGTGTATAAGCTAGACTTAAAGGTATGGTAGCTAAAGTGCAACACTAGAACACACTCACTTATTTAAGGCATTTTCCTTGTATTTATAAAGAAAATGTGTTTCATTTCAATCATTTTTGGAAGGGTTCCAAGTAACAAGAAATCTTATCATTAGAAAATGACAAAGTTGCAATGTTGCATGTCGAATAAAGTAGCAATGTGATGCAAGTGATGTACATAAAATAGTCAAATCCCTAGACCTAGAGAATGACTTACAATAATGCAAGAAATGTTTGGCAGATCCAATAAAGCAGCAATGTGATGCAAGAAATGCTTACAAGCAACTTGTGATGTACATAAAATAGTCAAAGCCATAGAGAATGACTTGAGAAACTCTTTAGCTATAGCACATTTGTTCAAGAGCTATTGAAAAAACTTCTTTTCCATGGATGTGAAGATTCTGAAGGTAACTCTTTAATAAATTTAAAGATCATAAAGGGTAATGTTTTTGCATCTAACTCCTAATGTACGTGCATACCTTTTGTAGTGATGTACTTTTACAAAAAAGAGAGACTAAAAGCATGGCTAGGTTGACTAGAAGAAAACATAAAATAGATAAAAATAAGTATGAAAATAGAAGTTAATATTTAAGCATGCTTTTTAAAGCAAAAAAAAAAACCCCTTTCCTTGATCTCAAACCCTATGTTACATGTGTTATCAAGGGTTATTTAAAAGGACATGTTTCTTATGAGAATAAACTAAAGAGAAACTTCTCACCTATGCATGTTTATATTTTTTAACGCTATAAAAAAGAAAACAACATTCTATTGAACTCTCAAGATATCTTGCATGGTTATAAGAAGCACCTCCTTGGGCCCTTATCCCTCCTTTTGTTAAGGAGGGATCACTTCATTTTTATGGAGTACTTTAATCCCACCAATACTTGTCAAATATTTTTGGATAGCAAATGGGTTCATAGCCTTAGTGGTTAGGCTGTGTTTCCAAGGCATGGACATAAGTTCATCCCCTTCCTAGTCTACATAAGTTCGTCCCCTTCCTAGTCTATGGTTGTGAGCAACCTATATCCAAATCTAGAATTTTCTCCCATACCTGCATTTTGTTTCAAGGCTAAAAATCACCACTAGCCTTTACTTTTCACTTTATTTCTCTAGAATCTTTTTCCCCCCCTTTTAAAACACTGTTATGGATCGGGTGGGTAATATTACTTATTAAAGGAGAAAGACTTTATATATTCAAATATTTCCTTGAAAGAGATATTTTAAAGAAAGTTTAAACATCTCTATATTACTCGTAATTTTCAAAATGACCCAAAATTATACTTCTTTAAAAAAAATATAAATAGGAGCAATCTAAAAACCTATCAAATTGTGGGGTATGAGTATCTATATATTAAAATTAAATATGTATACTTCCATAATTCTAAAAATATATCAATGTACCTAGTTTTAAAAAAATCTACACTAGAGAAAGAAATCCTCAAATATAAAATATAGTAAAAAAATTTACATCATCACCATTGAGGTTAGCTACTCTTCATCTTTATCTACACCATGATTATATTAAACATCATTATTTATATCCTTGAACGATATAGATGAAGCATCTTTATCGTCAATACCATCATTATCTTAAACATCATTGTTTACATCCTTGCATGATATGAATGAAGCATCTACGAATCTAACATTATCTTCATCAAGGTGAAGAACTATGATAGCATTGTCTTCATCTGAGTTATCTAAGACAACATTGTCTGCAAGGTGAAGAACTAAATATAACAAGCTTTGAGTCTACCACCTAGTAGACACTTTTTTTGCACAACTAGAAAGCTTTAATTCATTTATTTTGAGAATCTTCTCCTTTAAAATATATCTATTTGGCCTTCTCATATACCTAGATTCTAATAGAGTGAAATTCAAATGTCTATTTGACTTTCTCATGTACCTAGATTTTAATAGAGTGAAATTATACTATGTCTATTTAACTTTATTATATACCTAGATTCTAATAGAGTGAAATTATACACAAGCATATCAACCTTGCTTGAAGTATACAGTTTAATCTCTCTTTTCTTGCCTCTTCCTTGAGTGAAATTCCATAGCTCCCATGGCTATCTAAGACCGTATGGACCCTCAAACAGGCCACACAACCCAAGAACAGTGTGTCCTCGGTTTACTATCCAATGCTACGAATGTGATCACATAGCGCACACAAGCATGCATCCTACTTGGTTGAATGCTACGAATGTGATCACATAGCGCACACAAGCATGCATCCTACTTGGTTGAATGCTAAGTCTACATAAGTTGTCTCCTAGCTAGCTAGCCACATTTGGCCACCATCCACTCTTTAATTGGGAATTGTTGGGTGTTTGGGTGCTCACCACAATGGCTACTTCTCATATAGGGGGTTTTACAAAATAGAGCACATCCACCATCACTTTCAGTGGGTGGAGCATTGACATGTAATTCTTTAATAATGAGAGATTAAGGTAGTTATTTCACAAGATCCATTATATCTCCTTACTTAATCACCATCTAGTTAAGGAATTGAAAAACATCTTCCCATGGTCACACCATCCCTTTAAAGTAAGATATTCTCCTTCCATAGCTATTCATCACAAGGATGACTCCAGAGACATGGGGTCACAAAATTTTCTAGCTTGATGTCATCCCTCATAGGTAGCTTATAAACCAGGGGATGCACAAAAGAGCATGTGTCATGTGTGAGAACACATTTAAGAAGTATAAATATGGTTAATTAAGAGGATTAACCATTTAGAATTAATGAGGATAAAAAATTATATACCCTTGGTGTTATAATCATATCTCTTACTTAATGGTGTGAAATTTGTATACCCACATAGAAGCTCTCAAGACTTAGTTAACTTTTGTATACCCACATTCAGGCTCTCAAGAGACAATTAACATCACTATCTCTTTGTGATGCCTCTATTCAAGGCATTCTGTTTCCTTCTTTCATGTGTACATGGTTGGGAGCCACTATACTCATTGATTAATGTGAGGATTACCTCTTTTGTCATGTATTTGAACATATATTTTAAATGTGAGCCACTATACTCATTGATTAATGTGAGGATTGCCTCTTCTGTCATGCATTTGAACATATATGGTTAAGTTTCGTTCTTCATATGGAAACATTCCCAAGAATAAGTTCAAGATGAGACCTTGTTATATAATTATAAATGAGAAATTTGTCTCTTTCTTTCACATGATATATAGTTCCTCAAATAGGGAAGCTATACACTCACCATCATTTTCTTGATTTGTTTTTAATAATACAAGGTTTTGTGCATGCATTTGAACTTTGAAATTGATCTTTCTACATTTATGTAGAAAGATCAATTTACACACACACACACACACACATAGTGTAAGATTCCTCCCTCCAGCTTTTGAGGTGTAAAGGTGTAAGAACCTTCCCTTCCGTTCTTGTAATTATTCCCCTCTCTAAAATAGAAGAAAGTTCTTGTTTTACCCTATTTTGGCCTAGAGAGAGAGAAAATATCTAGAGAGAGATAATCTAAATTTGAGATATCTTTAGATATAAAAATCCTCCTAGTGTCTATAATGGATTTCCCTGAAACAAAAGTTCAAAATGAACTTTCCAATGTGCATTAGCAATTAATTGAAAATGGTATAAGGGACATTAGTCTAAGGGTCTACATTTTCAAAAAAAATTAGATTATATTCCAATTAAGGTTCCAATGGACCAATTGGATTAATCCAAGTGTTGGGATGAGATAAATCCAAAAGAATAAAATAAAATATCCAAAAATGAGTAAATGCTCACATAAGATGAAGAGTTGACTGAGTACAAGGTTTATTAGTTAAAAATTATGAGATATTACTAAAAAAATGAGATATTTTAGAATAATGATGCATTTTTGACACCTTGGTAAGGAAAGGGGAACTCTTGAGGTGGGTGCCTATTTCACATGTGTGGAAGGGTTTTCAATTCAAAAAAATTTTGATATTTTTATATCTCCTCTTTCCTGGATCAAACCAAATCAAAAGGGGAGCCAAACTGGTCCAAACTTGTCCAAATTGAGTCAAACTGAACCTAGAAAATTCTAGAACCCAGTTGGACTTGGTTAGTGGACTCCCTCACCTATAAATAGACCCTCAATCATTTGTAATAAAATATTAGAGCTATACCATGCCAGTATTATATTAAAATAGTCATATTTTCTATTATCCCTTAAATTTTTCTCTCTTGGGAGCTTGGAGCTCTCTCTCTCTACAACAACTCTTGGAGTTGCTCTTTTCCTCTTTGTGGACCAAGTGATTGGTCGGGAGCTTCACTGCTAATAGAGAATCAAGCCAAACTTGGAGGTAAAATCATTTTTTATGATTTTTTCCAATTTATCTCAATGACTTTCTTCTTCTCAACCCCTCTCAAGCTTGAGAAGCTTTCTAAATGAATGTTTTAATTCAAATCAAGCTTTCCCTTAAAGTCTTAATGCTTAATTAAGAAAAAGTTAATCTTTATGCTTATTTAAATAATGCTTAATTAAGAAAAAGTTAATCTTTATGCTTATTTATAATGCTTTCTTTAAATAAATCTCTCTCTCTAAAAGAATAGCCATCTTTATGGCTAAATCCCTTGAAAAAGGATGCTTCTCAATGATAGTCTCTTAATTCAAAGCTAAAATCTAGGCTTGATAAGCTAGAGATTAAGAAAATGGTATTTTTATGATTTTGTATATAAAATAATGGTTATTTCTTTTAGATTATTTATAAGTAGTTAAAAACTACTTTGATTGATTCTTAATGAGAAATAGATTATCCTATCAATTTGGAAAAAGAGAAATAATGGAATTAGCTTAATCTAGTGGGATAATCATAATTAAGTTTATGATTATGGTTAAAATTATGATTTAAATTCATAGTTTTATTTTAAGCATAAAAGAGAAACTACTATCGTATTTTCATTACAAGCTTTTATTCTTTGGAATTTTTTTTTTTGAGAATTATCAGTAATAGCAGCGAAGCTATGGTAAAACTTTCAGAAAATAATATATATTTTAATCTTATGCATAATGCTAAAAGAGGACTCCTTACCATATTCTAGAATTGGACATCCTATGCAAAAAGAATGATTTTTATCATATTCATGATAAATATTTTTTTTATAATTATGCTTAATTAATTGATTATGAGAAAAGAGTAATTTTTGGTAAATTTATTTTTATACAAAAAGAGGAATTTCCATGATATTTGAGATTCAAGTATAAATGGTAAAAGAGGAATTTTTGGCATAATTCAAATTATGAGTATATCAAAAGTGAAATTTTGAGCATTATTAATTTTATTGGAAAATATGGATAGAATTGATTTTTGTAAATCCCATTAATCTTTTACTGAAAAGACGAATATTGAATATATTTCACTTGAGAAATTTGAGAAAGAATATGAAAATATCCATCGAGAAAAAGTACCTTTAACTAGGCCAAGCAATTGGCAAAAACTTAGAAAAGTCTTATCAGTATCGAAAGTAGATAACGGTACTAAATGTGACTGCAATGCGAATGAGATGTGAATGCGATGTGATAAGATGTGAGTGGATGTGATGTGATGTAAATGAATGTGGATGTGGATGTGATGAGATGTGATGTGATGTAAATGGATGTGGATGTGGATGTGATGAGATGTGATGTGATGTAAATGGATGTGGATGTGGATGTGATGAGATGTGGATGACATGTGATAGGATGTAAATGATAGGATGACATGTGATAGGATGTAAATGAATGTGGATGTGGATGTGATGAGATGTGATGTGATGTACATGGATGTGGATGTGGATGTGATGAGATGCGGATGAGATGTGATGTGATGTGATGTAAATGGATGTGGATGTGATGAGATGTGGATGTGGATGTGGATGTGATGAGATGAGATGTGGATGTGATGTAAATGGATGTGGATGTGGATGTGATGAGATGTGGATGAGATGCGATGTGATGTAAATGGATGTGGATGTGAATGTGATGAGATGTGAATAAGATGTGGTGATATGTGAAAGGATGTGATGTGATGTAAATGGATGAGAATGAGATGTGATGTGATAGATATGCATGTGAATGAATATGGGATGTGAATGGGTGTGATGGATGTGAATGGATATGATGAGGTGAGTGGATGTGGTGAGATGTGAATGTGATGTAATAAGATGTGAATGGATGTGATGTGATGTGGATATGGTTAGATATGATGTGGATAGATGAGATGTGGATAGATGAGATGTGATGTGATATGACTTGGGTAGATGTGAATGGATGTGATGTGATATGGACTTGGGTAGATGTGAATGGATGTGAAGTGATGTAAATCGATGTGATATGGACTTGGGTAGATGTGAATGGATGTGAAGTGATGTAAATCGATGTGAACGTGATGTGGTGATATGTGGATGTGATGTGGATCTGAATGAATGTAGATGGATGTGATGTGATATGAATGGATGAGATGTTATGTGGATATGTTGTGATGTGATGTGATGAGAATAGATGTGGATAGATGTGATGAGATGTAATATGATGTGATTGGATGAGATGTAATATGATGTGATTGGATGAGAATGGATGGACGATGGGAATACATATAACTGGATGTGGAATAAGGAATGTGAATTGATGTAGAAGAATGCGGAATAACAAGAAATGATATGGAACAATGTGGAAAGATGAGCGTTCGTTAGAAACTGTATTTATGAGACTTGTTTTTAAATGACTGTTTTATGTCAAGAATGCTGGGGTTCCAAGAATTTTGACCATCTTGTGAATGAGATCATGGAGACCTAGATGATAAAGTTGCAACAACTGACGGAGAGTCAACAGAGGATGTCTCGCGTTAGCAAGGTTGGCTGAGGTCTTGACCAAGCCTCGGTTTGATTTAAATGGTGAGCTTCCAGTACGGTGGATTGAGGGACCAAGCTAGAAGCGGCCTATGAGTGAAGCCTAGGTGACCTGCGAAGGAGCCTAGAGGGTGCTGACCATATGGTGGTCAGGCTCTAGGTTGCCGAAGATACCCACGCGTGCGTCGAGGAAGAAAATGGAACAAGGTGTTAGAGTTGTTTTCTGAACTCGGGCATGGATCTGGTTGATTGGCCTTGCTGGTCTCCTCAATGGATGAGTCCATGGCTCTTATATATGGATCTGTTGGTTGATCTTGCTGATCTTCAATGGAGAGTCCGTGGCTCTTATATATGGATCTGTTGGTTGATCTTGCTGATCTTCAATGGAGAGTCCATCTGGATTTTCTTATGTGATTATATTTTCAGGTACTATGAGCTAGGAACTATTGAAAAGGCCCCTGAGTGAATAGGTGGTGAGCGTTTTGGTTGCCAATGATGCCATAGGTACACCGATGAAGGAATGATTGTAAATTGGAATTCAAGCTAGATATTTTGGAGGATTATGATCAGTGATACTATGGTTTCATTAAAAGATTGTTTTAAAGACAACTGAATCTGTGAAACGGGCAATTTCATATTGGGTGTGTAAGTGGTGTGACTATCTTGAAGTTTGCTTGAGGCACCGGCTAGGGGGCCTGGGAACTCTTTTCCCTGGTACCCGGGGCAAAACATAACCAAATTCCTAAATGTATCCTATCACTACAATGGTTGGTGGGCTATTGTTGGCTAATCCATGGGATTGATGGGGTTAGGCTAGACTGATGGATCCTATCACTACTATCACGTAGGCTGTAATGCCTGTGACCGACGGCGGCGGCAGACCAGATGGCCATGTCCGGGGTTCAGTGGGAGAGGACGCCCATGTGGAGTCATGGACGGCCAGGCTAGTGTGGACGGCAGGCCACACACTATATAGCCTGGGGGATGAGGGGCAATCGTCATTCTTCCTCTATGGCTAGGTGGTGAGCCAGAGGCCATCCCCTCTCGTGGTAACGCCCGTAGTGGCGTTACGGATATCTAACACTGGTATCAGAGTATGGTTCGAGGGGATCGTGAGAGTCCGCGCGTGAACGGGGGACCGGAGCCCACTCGATGGTTTTCAACCATTCATCTTCTCACCTTATCTCCACAAGGGAGTGTGTGGAGGGAGGCGGCCAAGATTTTGAAGGGAAGAACTCTTTCTCTCTCTCTCTCTCTCTCTCTCTCTCTCTCTCTCTCTCTCTCTCTCTCTCTCTCTCTCTCTCTCTCTCTTTCTCCCCGTCACACACAGCAAGCAGCATCGCAGGTAAGCAAAAGCAATTTTGTTTTGTTTTTTTTTTCTGCGTTGAAATTGTCTGCCAGTTGAAGCTTGTGTGTGGGGGGGGCGAACACCAGCCCCACTGTCTACCGTTGAAATTGTCAGCGAAGAGAAGCTTGTGTGTGGGGGGGGCGAAGAGCAAGCCCACGGAAATGGCAGCCCCACGAGCTGCGTTAAAGCTCCGTGTGGGAGCTGCTGTGTGTGAGACAAAAACACACTAGCCTTTGTGCACCGTCGAACAGCCTTGCGGGGGAGTCTGCGTGCAGTGACATCAGACAAGGAGGCGCCCAGGCAGGCCAGGCCCATGGCAGTGCCCAGGCAGGCCAGGCCAGCCCTTAGACGGCCAACCCTTAGGCGGCCAGCCCAACGGGCAGCCATGCCAGCGGGCGGCCAGGGCGGCGGCAGCCCCACGGCAGTGCCCAGGCAGGCCAGGCCAGGCAGCCAGCCCAGCGAGCGCCAGCCCAGCGCGGCGGGCGACCACGGCCAGCCAACCAGCCAGCAGCAGGCAGGCGGCCACCAGCGGCGGCCAGAAAAAGAGGAGATAAGAAAAAAACCATTTCTTTTTTTATATATTTTCATTATTCAATTTTAATAAAAATTAAAAATGAAAAAATTCAAACAAACGCTCTCTCTCGGCTGGGGAGGAAGGATAATCCCCGCAAGAAATAATCCCGACAAGGCACAACCTCTCGATCATTTTAATTTTTGTTATGAGTTGCAGGCATTTTTCTCGTGGATCGGAGCATCCCGAAAACGTCCTTGTAGAGGCTCGCAACGCAACACAAATCGACAGGCAGGCAACCGTAAAGGGGGGTGACTATTCTCTCTCCACCGCACTGCTCATTTTTATTAGCGTTTTTTTTAGTAATTTCCAAGTTCTCGCATTATTTTTTTTGCAAGAATTAAAGATGTCTGCTAGGCGTAGTGTGTCCCCACCGCCTTCTACTTCTCTAGGTTTTTCCAGTCTCTTGTCCTCGGTCGCGGGTTTGGACCCCGACCGAATTGTCAGGCCGTACACGCCCTCGGTCCGGAGTGCGCTCATCAATCACGCGTGATCTGCCAGTGCCCTCCTCGTCTATTGACCCCGCCTTAGGACCCAGCGAGCCCGCAGCGGCCGCATTGGCTGATGACCCCTTTCTGGCCGATGAGCCAGAGGACATGAACATTGACGTCGCCGAGGGGACCGAGGAGAACCTCTTGGATTATGACGATGACGACTATGACCTATTGGACCCTGTTGATGTCTTGACAGAGACGGAGCTCTCTAGTGGACTGTTTAAATATCTTAATGCCAAATTGAACACTATGGGTAAAGTCCAGGCTGATTTAGTCACGATGCTATAGAGCATCTCCACACGGTTAGATGCACTGACAGCCGCCTCGGCTAGTACTCTGACTCCTCGTGGTAGCCGAGCTCCTGCGGCACGGGTGAGCATAGCCTCGCCAGTAATTGCAGGAGTACAGGCCGATGCGCCTGCGGGGCCATCTGTAGGCAACGGCTTTGTCGTTGTTAAAAGACTTAAAGCCACCCAGTTTTGGTGGCGAGGAAAAGGAGAGAAACAAGGACTCAGTCAATATGTTTCTAGCGAAGTGGTCAGATTTGCATGCGCTGCGACAGCAGCCTAGCCGTATACAGCCCGTAGAGGCTAGCCTCTCATTAACCGGCAAAGCATACAAGTGGTGGATGAGTTTGACAACTCGCCCTGCCACTTGGACGGAATTTGAAATAATGTTTCGAAAAGAATTT
This sequence comes from Cibotium barometz, assembly GCF_041138505.1. Classification (NCBI taxonomy): domain Eukaryota; kingdom Viridiplantae; phylum Streptophyta; class Polypodiopsida; order Cyatheales; family Cibotiaceae; genus Cibotium; species Cibotium barometz. The sequence continues at coordinate 15,286,913 of NC_141103.1, read as the reverse complement.
TTGCCTGTTAATGAGGCAAAGAGAAGCTGGGAGTTATGGGACAAGTGCTCGATGGAGAACAAATCCCTAACTCAATACATCTCAAACTACAGGGAGATAGTACTCAAGCTAAGGGGAATCGATGCATTCCAGACATTGCGAGGCTTTAAGAGAGGCTCAAAGATGATTACCTTGAGTACGTAGAGCCCTTACAGCCTAAAGACTTAGCAGAGGCAATTCAATATGCACAAATATTCGATAACATCAAGCGCCGTAGTGCGCGTGTAGTGGTTCTAGTAGCAGGGCCAAGGGTAGTGAAAAGAGGAGGTCATGCCTCAAAAGAAAAGGGTTCCACAGTGAGAAACAAGGGGATAGGATGGACCAGAAAGAACAGGGTGGTCATTGGTCTAAAAAACCGCGACCATCCAGGAAAAAAAGAGACACCGAAATCCAAAAGAAAGAGCAGTATATTAAAGCGCGAAGAAAAGAAAATCGCTGCTTTAATTGCAATGAAGTAGGGCACACGAAGGCTGAGTGTCCAAAGCCTAAAGCCAGCACGAGTGGCAACGAGCCGAAAAAAGATGGTAAATCTTCTAGGCAGTTGCATACAGTGCAGAGACTACCTCTCAGTTCCGCAGAGTTCAGAAAGGTGACGGTGTGTCATTGTGATGAGCATCACGCTTGTTCAGTGACACCAGCGATGTGGCAGCCTACTATAGGTCCGCATGACCTGGTGCGCATGTATGGCACCATAGGTGGCCATAGAGTCATAGTTTTTATTGATGATGGAGCTAGCCACAACTTCTTGAACTACTCGTTAGTCAAGAAGTTGAGGTTGACTGAGACCCGGAGTGATCATGAATATACTGTTGGCCTAGCCAACGGATATGACAAAACGGTATGGAATACCGTAGTATTGGGGATCCCATTATCTATACAGGACTATGAGGCTCCGCTTGACTTTCAGGTCATACACTTAGCCAGAGCAGACGTATATCTAGGCAGGGAGTGGCTGTATGGCTTGGGCCCTAGTCTAGCTCGGAATTACTTACATAATACGCTATGTTTTGAGCACGGAGGTAGAGTCATCACCCTGCAGGGCGACCGTACTGTCCCTGCCACACCACTTATTTCCTCCATGGAGCTATGTACAGTGGTCCGCAGAGACCAGATAGCAAAGGTATATGCTTGTTACCCTCTTTTGAATTCTGTTTCTGTAGATGAAACAATAAATGATGTTTGCGTAGACAAACAAGGAAAACAAAATAACCTTGGACGAGACCCACTGTTTGAAAACCCTGTTTGGCATGCATGTGATTCAAACAAGAAAAAATCCAAGGTGAATGAGACATTAAAGAAAAAGTACGTAGATACTTTAATGAATTTATTAGAGGAATTTCAGGATGTTTTTCCTGATGATTTACCACCATCTAGAGAAGTAGACCATGGCATCGAAGTTATGCCAGGATCAAAACCTATAAGCAAACCTGCTTATAGATTAAGCCACTCCGAGGCACAGGAGGTGGAAAAACAATTGACAGAATATTTGAACCAAGGCTTTATTCGGCCTAGTTCAAGTCCGTGGACATCGCCTATTCTTCTGGTAAATAAAGAAGAAAGACGGATCTATGCAGATGTGCATAGACTATAGGGCTCTTAATCAGATAACGATTAAGAACAAGTATCCAATGCCACGCATGGATGAGTTGTTTGATCAACTCTATGGATCGAGATACTTTACAAAAATAGACCTGAGATCTGGGTATCATCAGGTTAGAATTAAACAAGAAGATGTTGCGAAGACAGCATTTAGGACCCGTTTCGGGCATTTTGAGTTTTTGGTTATGCCATTTGGGCTAACCAATGCTCCAGCGACGTTTATGATGCTAATGGACACATTTTACATCCATATCTGGGAAAATTCGTAGTAGTTTTCTTAGATGATATTCTTGTGTACAGTAAGACACAGAAAGAACACATAGAGCATTTGCGTCTAGTGTTCGAGTTGTTGCGAAAGCACAAACTATTTGCGAAGAAGAGCAAATGTGAATTTTTTAAAACAAAAATTCATTACCTTGGCCATATTATATCCGTCGATGGTACGCGGATGGAGCCAGAAAAAGTAGAGGCTATTCTTAAATGGCTAGCGCCGAAGAATCTCGAGGAACTGCAGATTTTTCTTGGCATGTCGGGGTTCTACCGACAGTATGTGAAGGACTACACGAAGATCGCAGTCCCGTTGACTGACCAATTACGGTCAAAAACTAAAAACATTAGTTGGGGGGACGCCCAACACTATTGTGGATCCAAATGAGCCGTTTGTTTTGGAAACAGACGCTAGTAATGAGGCCATTGGGGCCGTACTTATGCAAAGGGGACGCCCAATTGCATTTGAAAGTAAAAAGTTAGATCGTGCGCAGCGTAACTACTCGGCTTACGAGCGAGAATTACTAGCGATAGTTCATGCACTGAAAAAGTGGAGACACTATTTATATGGTGCTACTTTTGAGGTCCGGACGGACCATGAAAGTCTGAAATGGCTTTCAAGTCAAAATGAACTGAAGGGTAGAAAAGCCCGGTGGGCAGAGATTCTATAGGAGTTTGACCTTCAGATACGTTACCAGAAAGGTAAGTATAACGTTGTGGCAGATGCACTTAGTCGCATGCCACAGATTAATGAACTTAGTTTCACAGTCTTCAAGAATGATTTCTTGGAGTCACTACGTGGTTTATGTGAGCATGATCCATCTTTTACAGAGGTCTGGCACGCTGTTACGTGTACGCACTTCTTCACAGATGCGACCACCTCCCTCGTTGGCACGTATTGCTAGTCCGGAGGAGAGACTGGCCGAAGGTGCAACGGGAAGGGAAGTGAGAGTTAGTCCGGAGAGACTAGCTGTGTCTTCTGGGTATAGTTTGGAGCCGGAGAGTTCTGACGTAGGCCCTTCATCACCTTTGACTGCCATGGCTTCAAAGGGGAGTGATAAACTTCGTCGGGGGGAGAAATATGCTAATTACTCCATTGACGACGAGCGACGGGTACTTACTCTACAAGGGTAGAATATGTGTACCAACTATTGGTGACTTTCGGGCCCAAATTCTTAAAGAAAGTCATGATAGTCCAAGTGCGGGTCATCCTGGGATTCAGAAGACCTATGCACTAGTAAAAAGACAGTTTTATTGGCCTAGTTTGTTTAAGGACGTCGAGACTTATGTGCTGAAATGCAATAAGTGCCAGGTCAATAAACATGAACGTCTTAAGGTTAGAGGACTACTCCATCCGCTGGATATTCCTCAAGGGAAATGGGAAAGCATTTCCATGGATTTCATTACCGGTTTACCCAAGACGAGTCGAGGGAATGACTCGGTGTGGGTGGTAGTGGACAGGTTAACTAAAATGGCAAAGTTTATTGCCACACGAAGAAAACTATTAAAACGCCAGAGTTGGCAAAACTCTTTATTGAACATCTCTACAAGCTATATGGCCTGCCCGCAAATATAGTGTCGGATAGAGATAGAAAGTTCAACAGTCATTTTTAGAGGGGAGTCTTCAAAAAGCTGGATACTACTCTGAGTATGAGTACGGCAGATCATCCGGAGTCTGATGGTCAAACTGAAAGAGTTAACCAAATTCTAGAGGATATGTTGCGTTCTTATGTTAGTAAGAAGCAATCTAATTGGGAAGAGTACTTGCCCTTATTGGAGTTTGCCTATAACAGCTCCAAACACTCAGCACAACTGGATTTACACCATTCATGTTAATGTATGGATTCCAACCGAGATCTCCAATGGCTGTAGGCCTAGAAAAGGAGAAGATTCAATCTGTCAACGATTTCCTTGAAGATATGAATGATATGCTCAGAGCCGCATGTGAGAGAATTCGTAGCGCTCAAGATCGCACTAAAACTTATGCGGATAAAGGACGAAGAAAGGTGACCTTTGCAAGGTGACTTTGTATTCCTCAAGGTTCCTGTGTAGTTAGAAACCATGAAAACGGGAAAGTGTGATAAACTTTCTCCGAGATATTGTGGTCCTTTTAAAATCCTTAAGAAGATTGGGGACGTAGTATATAAACTTGAGTTACCGGAGAGTTCTCAAGTCCATCTTGTCTTCCATGTCAGTAAACTGAAGAAATCAGTTCACGGGTTAGAGAACGCAGTTTCTCCAGAGATTTTGGTGGACTTGATAGAGCCACCAAAGATACCACATGAACCTGAAAAGATTCTACATTATCGTGATAGACAAACCCGACATAAAGTGTACCAGGAGGTACTTGTTAAATGGACAGATAGGGATGAGAAGGTAGCTACCTGGGAACGCCGTAGTGCGATTTCCAAAAGGTTTCCTTAGTTTGTTTTCGAGGACGAAAACTCTTCTTAAGGGGGGGGTAATGTCACGTAGGCTGTAATGCCTGTGATCGACGGCAGACCGGATGGCCATGTCTGGGGTTTAGTGGGAGAGGACACCCATGCGGAGTCATGGGCGGCCAGGCTAGTGTGGACGCAGGCCACACACTATATAGCCTGGGAAATGAGGGGCAATCCTCATTCTTCCTCTATGGCTGGGTGGTGAGCCAGAGGCCGTCCCCTCTCGTGGTAACACCTGTAGTGGCGTTACGGATATCTAACAACTACAGTGGTTGGTGGGCTATTGGCTAACCCATGGGATTGATGGGGTTAGGCTAGACTGATGGATCCCTAAATTGAGACTCAACGCTGTTTGTTATTACGATAGATGAAGTAAATCCCGGATAGTCCTTGTTCTATGAAAAAGAATCAACAGTTGTGCCTCTTGATGAGGAAAAAAGCATTGGTCTCTATGATCCAAATGTAAGTCTCTTCCTTGATCTGACCATGTGACTTATAGGTTCGGTCGGATCAGTTTGGTTAGTTAAGACCTTGACAACGTTAGAATAAAATATCTTGGAGGAATCGCCTATGTGGGTGAGGGAAGTTTTTCTAGGTTTGGTTTTGGAAGAACTGAGGGATTAGTCTCTTGTCTGGATATCCATGGGCAATGCCCCGAGTGAGAGGGTTTGCCTTGCGCAAGAAGTGCTACTTCCGCTACTAGCACCCCAGAATTTGTTGCGCGGAGGGGGCAGGGATATTTCACAGAGTTAGTTATAGTCTAATCATGCATGATGATTCATAGCCTTTGCAAAGCCTTTTACTTTTTCCTTTTTAAGCTATACAATGAGTATTAAGCAAAAGTGAGAGCCACACTTAAACTTCTCTCTTATTTTTTTAGAGATTTTTTTTGTACTGAATTTAAATAGTTTCAAATATGTATGGGTTGACGTAGATAGGAATATCCCATTAAGATCTATGTGGCTAGTTATTTATGTTACTCAAGGCAAGGGACACCAAAATTTAGCCAAGATGAGAGAGTGAGCTATGTTGGTTCGGGCTAGATACTTATTTTCTATCTTAATTTACCTTGAAGAGCCCCTTAGACTTTGAGCTATGTGAGTGCTAGTAGGTGTAAATATGGTTCTATGGTGATGTAGACTTTGCGAGGCTATACAGAACCCTCGCACATGCTATTTGGTTGGTCGTTTAGGCCTAAATGCCTACCATTTTATCTCACTTAGATTTGTAGAGACCCCTAAAATTTGAACTATACAAGTGAAAACAGGTGGTGATGAAACTTTGAGCTATACAAGTGAAATTAGGTGGTGATGAAACTTTGCAAGGGTATAATGTTCAAGAAAGTGGTATAGGCTAGATAATCCTATAGACTTCTTTCTAATTTCTTTTAGGGTACTTTTAGAGTGTTAGATGATACTATGATGATGTAGCTAACTAGCATTGTATAAGTACTAAAAAGCACTTTAAAAAAACACTAACTAGAAATACTACTATAAAGCACTGTTAAATGATGAAAATTGCTTGAAAGCACTATGGACTACTTGAAAGCACTAATTAAAATAGAGATTGACTTGCTTTAATAGCAAGATCGAATACATACAAATAGAGAGACTTTGCAATATAATAGAACAATTCTATTGGACTAAAATAATACTTGTATTATGAAAGATCAATGCTTGTGCACTACAACTTAGGATAAATTAGATGAACTCAACACATGAGAGAATTAACTCAATCCCTTAAGGCCTAATTGGCTTGTTTTATTAGCCCTTCATACACCTTTTATCCATGTATTACTCACTCTAATCACAATGACTTACATTGGGTATATATATAGATCTTTGTGCTTTGATTAGTGGTAGGTGTGTTATGAGCAGTTAATTCATGGAATATATACTCTCAAGTTTTCTATTATTTTTGGATTGGAGTTGATCCATGGAATATATATTCTCATGTTTCCCATTTTTAATGAATTCTCCTAGGTGAGCTTAGATTAGGATACCTTTCAAAATCTGGGTGATTGTAGCTTACTTTATGTGTACACGGGTGAATTTATACGTGTGGGAGTGTCACGTAGGCTGTAACGCCTATGATCGACGACAGACCGGATGGCCGAGGATGTGGCCATCCGGGGTTCAGTGGGAGAGGATGCCCATGCGGAGTCATGGGCGGCCAGGCTAGTGTGGATGGCAAGCCACACACTATATAGCCTAGGGGATGAGGGGCAATCCTCATTCTTCCTCTGTGGCTGGGTGGTGAGCCAGAGGCCGCCGTCCCCTCCCCTGTGGTAGCGCCCGTAGTGGTGTTACAGGCATCTAACATTGGTATTAGAGCATCAGTTCCATTTGGTCAGGGTCCGTGCGTGACCGGGGATCGAAGCCCACTCAATGGTTTTCAACCATTCAATAAAAATCTTATCCTTATCCCTCTACAGGGTACAATTGACTGTGTGGAGGAAGGCGGCCATAGCTAGAAGGAAGGGTTCTCTCTCTCTCTCTCTCTCTCTCTCTCTCTCTCTCTCTCTCTCTCTCTCTCTCTCTCTCTCTCTCTCTCTCTCTCTCTCTCTCTCTCTCTCTCTCTCAGTTGCACACACCCAAGCTCTCCATTGCAGGTAAGCAATTTCTATTTCAAATGCTTTGGAGCTTGTCTGCGAAAGACGAGGTCGTCTGTGAGAGAGAGACGGCTGTTTGGTGTTGTCGACTATGTTAGAGAACTAGCGGCCTGCCTAGCGAAGCTTATAATGGCGATTGTCTAGTGTGTGGAGGGAACCGGCGACCTGCCCAGTGGGAGGCCTGCCAGGTGCTGCTGACACCCAGCCAGGCCAGCGCCAGCCATGCCAGCGCAGCCGGCGGTGGCCAGCCCCCACAGGCGGCCAGCCAAGATTTTTTTTTCATTTTTTTTGAAAAAAAAATCAAACGAACACCTCTCTCCCGGTAGTGGAGGGATAATCCGGGGTGGTTCAAGCACAAGTTCCTGCGGGGAATAAGTTTTTTATGAGTTGTTTGCAGGCACCTTTCTCTCGGATCGAAGCATCCCGAAGTAGCGACGCTTGTAGAGGCTCGCAGTGCAACACAAATCGGCAATCGCGAGACGACAGTCTCGCAGGAGGTGACAGTCTCGCAGGAGGCGACTGTAAGGGGGGTGACTATTCTCTCTCCACCCACCACTGCTCATTTTATTAGCTTTTTTTGTAATTTTTGAGTTCTCGCATTTTTATTTGTGCAAGAATTAAAATATGTCTGCTAGGCGTAGTGTGTCCCCACCGCCTTCTACTTCTCTAGGGTTTTCAGGTCTCTTGTCCTCAATCGCGGGTTTGACCCCGATCGAATTATTAGGTCGTATACACCCGACCGTTGTCTGGTCCAGAGATCACGTGTGATCCGCAACACCCTCCTCGTCTGTTGACCTTGCCTTAAGACCCAGCGAGCCCGCAACGGCCACACAGTAGTAGAGCAGATGACCCCTTTCTGGGCGATGAGCCAGACGACATGAACACCGACATCGCCGAGGGAACCGAGGAGGACCTCTTAAAATATGACGATGACGATTATGACCTATTGGACCCTACTGACGTCTTGACAGAGACGGAGCTCTCTAGTGGACTTTTTAAATATCTTAATGCAAAATTGAACAATATGGGTAAAGTCCAGGCTGACTTAGTCATGATGCTACCAGAGCATCTCCACATGGTTAGACGCACTAACAGCTACCTCAGCTAGTACTCCGACTCCTCGTGGTAGCCGAGCTCCTGCGGCACGGGTGAGCGTAGCCTCGCCAGTGGTTGTTGCAGGAGTACAGGGCGATGCACCTACGGGGCCGTCCGTAGAGATAGCTTTGTCGTTATTGAAAGACTTAAAGCTTCCTTGGTGGTGTGAGGAGAAGAGAAACAAGGACTCGGTCAACATGTTTCTAGCAAAGTGGTTGAAGACTTGCACGCGCTGCGATAGTAGCCTAGCCGGATACAACCCGTAGAGGCTAGCCTCTCATTAACCGGAAAAGCGTACAAGTGGTGGATGAGTTTGACAACTCATCCTGCCACTTGGACGAAGTTTGAAACGATGTTTTGAAAAGAGTTTTTATATGTTAATGAGGTGGAGAGAAGCTGGGAGTTATGGGACAAGTGCTCGATATGGAGAATAAATCCCTGACTCAGTACATCTCAGACTATAGGGAGATAGTACTCAAGCTAAAGGGGATCGATGCATTCCAGACATTGCAAGGCTTTAAAAGAGGCCTCAAAGATGATTACCTTAAGTACGTAGAGCCCTTATAGCCTAAAGACTTAGCAGAGGCAATTAAGTATGCGCACATATTTGATGACATCAAGCGACCTAGTGCGCATGGTGGTTCGAGCAGGGCCGAGGGTAGTGAGAAGAGGAGGTAAGGCCTTAAAAGAAAAGGGTTCCGCAGTGATAAGCAGGGGGATAGACTGGACTAGGGAGGACAAGGTAGTCATTGGTCTAAAAAACCGCGACCATCCAGGAAGAAAAGAGATAGCGAAGTCCAAAAAAAAGAGGAGTATATTAAAGCACGAAAGGAAAATCGCTACTTTAATTGCAACGATGTAGGGCACACGAAGGCTGAGTGTCCAAAGCTTAAAGCCAGCACGAGCGGCAACGAGCCCAAAAGAGATGGTAAATCCTCTAGGCAGTTGCATACAGCGCAGAGACTCTCTCTCAGTTCCGCAGAGTTTAGAGAGGTGACAGTGTGTCATTGTGAGATGAGCATCACGCTTGTTCGGTGACACCAGCGATGTGGAAGCCTACTGTAGGTCCGCATGACATGGTGTGCATGTATGGCACCATAGGTGGCCATAGAGTCACAGTTTTTATCAATGATGGAGCTAGCCACAACTTCTTGAACTACTCGTTAGTCAAGAAGTTGGGGTTGACTGAGACCCAGAGCGATCATGAGTATACTGTTGGCCTAGCCAACGGGTATGAAAAAACGATATGGAATACCATAGTATTGGGGGTCCCATTATCTATGCAGGACTACGAGGCTCCGCTTGACTTTTAGGTCATGCACTTAGCTAGAGCAGACGTATATCTAGGTAGGGAGTGGCTGTATGGCTTGGGCCTAGTCTAGCTCGGAGTTACCTACATAATACGCTACGTTTTGAGCATGGAGGTAGAGTCATTACCCTGCAGGGCGACCGTACTGTCCCCGCCACACCACTTATTTCCTCCATGGAGCTGTGCACAGTGGTCTGCAAAGGCCAGATAGCAGAGGTATATGCTTGTTACCCTCTTTTAAATTATGTTTCCATAGATGAAACTGTAGATGATGTTTGCATAGACAAACAAGGAAAACAAAATAGCCTTGGACGAGACCCACTGTTTGAAAACCTTGTTTGGCATGCATTCGATTCAAACAAGAAAAAATCCAATGTGAAAGAGACATTAAAGAAAAATTACATAGATACTTTAATGAATTTATTAGAGGAATTTCAGGATGTTTTTCCTGATAATTTGCCAGATGACTTACCACCATCTAGAGAAGTAGACCATGGCATCGAAGTTACGCCAGGATCAAAACCTATAAGCAAACGTGCTTATAGATTAAACCACTCCGAGGCACAGGAGGTGGAAAAACAATTGACGAAATATTTGAACAAAGGCTTCATTCGGCCTAGTTCAAGTCCGTGGGCATCGCCTATTCTTCTGGTAAAGAAGAAAGGCGGATCTATGCAGATGTGCATAGACTATAAGGCTCTTAATGAGATAACGATTAAGAACAAGTATCCGATGCCACGCATGGATGAGTTGTTTGATCAACTCTATGGATCGAGATACTTTACAAAAGTAGACCTGAGATCGGGGCATCATCAGGTTGGAATTAAAGCAGAAGATGTTGCAAAGACAACATTTCGGACCCGTTTCGGGCATTTTGAGTTTTTGGTTATGCCATTTGGGCTAACCAATGCTCTAGCGATGTTTATGATGCTGATGGATAGCATTTTACATCCATATCTGGGAAAATTTATAGTAGTTTTCCTAGATGATATTCTTGTGTACATTAAGACACAAAAAGAACACATAGAGCATTTGCGTCTATTGTTCGAGTTGTTGCGAGAGCACAAACTATTTGCAAAGAAGAGTAAATGTGAATTTTTTGAAATAGAAATTCACTACCTTGGCCATATTATATCCACCCCGATGGTACGCGGATGGAGCCAAAAAAAGTAGAGGCTATTCTTAAATGGCCAGCGCCGAAGAATCTCGAGGAACTGCAGATTTTTCTTGGCATGTCGGGGTTCTACCGACAGTATGTGAAGGACTACGCAAAGATCGTAGTCCCGTTGACTGACCAGTTACAATCAAAAACTAAAAACATTAGTTGGGGGGAAGCCCAACAGAAGAGCTTTGATAAGCTCAAGGTGACCGTAGCAGCTGCACCTATTTTGAATATTGTCGATCCAAATGAGCCATTTTTCTTGGAAACAGACGCTAGTAATGAGGCCATTGGGGCCGTACTTATGCAAAGGGGATGCCCAATTGCATTTGAGAGTAAAAATTTAGATCGTGTGTAGCGTATGTACTCAGCTTACGAGCGACAGTTACTAGCGATAGTTCATGCATTGAAAAAGTGGAGACACTATTTATATGGTGCTTCTTTTGAGGTCCGGACTGACCATGAAAGTCTGAAATGGCTTTCAAGTCAAAATGAACTGAAGGGTAGAAAAGCTCGGTGGGCAGAGATTCTACAGGAGTTTGACCTTCAGATACGTTACCAGAAAGGTAAGTATAACGTGGTGGCAGATGCACTTAGTGGCATGCCACAGATTAATGAACTTAGTTTCACAGTCTTCAAGAATGATTTCTTGGAGTCACTACGTTGTTTATGTGAGCATGATCCATCTTTTACAGAGGTCTGGCACGCTGTACGCGTACGCACTTCTTCACAGACGCGACCACCTCCCTCGTTGGCACGTATTGCTAGTCCGGAGAGACTGGCCGAAGGTGCAACGGGAATGGAAGTGAGAGTTAGTCCGGAGAGACTAGCCGTGTCTTCCGGGTATAGTTTGGAGCCGGAGAGCTCTGACGTAGGCCCTTCATCACCTTTGACTGCCACAGCTTCAAAGGGGGGTGATAAACTTTGCCGGGGGGGAGAAATATGCTAATTACTCCATTGACAAGACGGGTACTTACTCTACAAGGGTAGAGTATGTGTACCAACTATTGGTGACTTTCGGGCCCAAATTCTGAAAGAAAGTCATGATAGTCCAAGTGCGCGTCATCCCGAGATTCAGAAGACCTATGCACTAGTAAAAAGACAGTTTTATTAGCCTAGTTTGTTTAAGGATGACCAGACTTATGTGCTGAAATGCAATAAGTGCCAAGTCAATAAACACGAACGTCTTATCTTGTATGTTTCCAACCCAATCAACATATGTTTATGCAAAAAACTTCATGGGGGAGAGTAAGCTTTATAAATCAATCCATGATCAAATGTGCCCTTGATATATCTAAGAATTCTCTTGGGCTGATTATGTAGGTTCGTGCATGATTTGACTCATAACACTCACAGAGAATGAGAGACCTAGTCTTGTGATTATGAGGAAAATCAAACTTTTAACTAAATGTCTACACATGTTTGCATTAGTCATCTTTGAGCCATCATTTTTCTCAAGCTTCAAGCTTTCTTTCATAGGAGTAGTGGCACGTTTGCATGAATCCATGTTGAATCTCTTCAAGATGTCCTCAATATACTTAAATTATTTTAGAAAATCTTGTCTACATCCCTAAAGACTTCAATTCCAAGGAAGTAGTGGAGTTCTCCAAGATCCTTTATTTCATACTCCTTCCCTAAAGTGTATTGACTACTTTCAAACTTTCCATGTTGCTACCTCTGAGAATAAGGTCATCGACATGTAGGATCATGAGAGTGATATCATTACCTTCATGTTTGATGTAGAGAGTAGGATCAATAACACTATTCTTAAACCCTTGAGCTTTGAAAAACCCACTGTGACCCATTCATCTTATTGTACCATGCCCTTGGGGCTTGCTTGAGCCCAAACAATGATTTTTTCAACCTGTATACTTTGTGTGGATAAGTGGCATCAACATAACTAAGGGACTACTACATATAAACCTTTTCTTACAAATCTCCATTGAGGAATGCATTCTAGACATCCATTTGATGATATGCTAATGCTATGACCAGACTAATAGTTAGCATCTTTACAACATGGGAAAATGTTTCATCATAGTCTTCTCCATACCTATCAATACTTTGGCACATAACCTAGCTTTATACCTATCAATAGAACCATATAAATTTTTCTTTACTCTAGATACTCACTTGCATCCTATTACTTTCTTGCCTTATGGTAAGTCAGGTTTGATTATAGGATTTAACTTAGCCATGAAGCTTGTGTGTATGGCAGTAAACTTTGATGTGTAATCCAACCTTTGAGATGTGAACTTTGCCCTTGTAGATCTCCTTAGAGCTATGGTTGAGGTTTCTTGATCTTCATATATATTTCATGGGGGAAATCTTCTTGGTAGGAAATTTATGAGCCATTACTTTAACCTTAACCTATGTCTTAATGATATATTCTTGGGGCTACTTTAAACCACCTATCATGTTCATCAAACACAACATCTCTTGACACACATGGCTAATTGGAATCAAGATAATACAGCCTTTAACCTTTGGAATGTGAGCCATATCCATGAATTTACATCTTTTAGACTTTGCATCTCTAATTTACTTTTCTTTTCATTTGGGATATGATGCATATAAGCAATGTAACCAAATACTTTCAAATCAGATATGTTTGGTTTTCTACATGGGTATGCTTCTTCTGAAGTGATATTGGTAAGTTCTTTTGAAGGACTTCTATTTTATGAGGTAAATTGATGTGTTGATTACTTCAAACCAGTAAGGGTTTGGAAGATTTGCTTCATTTATAGGAGCATGTGTACTGCCTCCTTGTGCGATGCTGCCTACAAAAGTATTCAAATTATTTGGACATGTATTCCATCCTTTTATCTGGTGTAGCTTCCACATTCTTTCTCTACCATAGCTTTGAACTACTGAAAATAGAGGAAAAAGTACTAGACTTTTGCTTTATGAAATAGACCCATACTTTCTTGGACATATTATCCACAAATTTCATGAAGTAGTGTGCTCTTCCAATAGATGTTGTTTGGCTTGGACCCCACAGATTTGTAATCTCCTCTATAATTGAGCTTATTGAACCTCACTCTCTATTGCTTTCTAAGCATGCAAGATAGGCATGTGATTTCCTACTTATTGAACTGTAGCATGGGTAGCCCTTCCACGAGACCTTATCTTTCCAAATACATGACCTAATCTCTCATGCCAAAGAGTAAGTGAGATTGATGGGGTTTGAGATAAGAAGCTAGCATGGTAAGAAACATCTAATTTCAGCTTGAAAAGTCTTCCAACTCTTTCTCCATATGTAATAACTTTATTGCTATCAACCTTAATAGAGAATCCTTTGAAATTGAATCTTACATCATAACCTTTCTCAACTATTTGACAAACTAAAATCATATTTTTGGTTATACTTGGAACAAATAATGACATCTATTAAATCTTTTACATGACTTGATGATGTTTCAACTAGTGCATTGTTATGAGAATTACTCTTGAATATTGGAAATTATATTTCTTATTTTATATCGGGGACACCCGTGTGTACCATGCCTGTTTTGGCATGTGTAATTTGATATTATGGTTGCCTACTTCTCATGACGATGTTGGGATTAATTGATGTGTTTAATTGATTGTTTAACTAATGTGGATTATGTCTATGAGTATAGGTACCGAGATATGCAAGGGTACCGATTGAGGTTTTACACTGTATGAGGGTACCGATTGAGGTGTCGTATGGAATGAGATGTGTGAGGGTACCGATTTAGGTGTCACACTATATGAGAGTACCGATTGAGGTGTCGTCTGGATGGTGGATTGAGTGGTGGTGTGAAGATGAGATCATGTGCTAATCATGTATTAGAATTTCATTAATCATTTATAGCCTATCATGTGGCTAGATTATTTTATGTGTGAGTGTGCACAAGATTATTTCATGTGCCAATGCACAAGTGTGAGTGTGCGCAAGATTATTTTGTGTAAAGGCTCATTAGTATTTATCATTGGGCAAAGGTTTTGATATGTATAAACCTTAGAAACCTTGACAAGGTTATTAATATGTAAAGCCACACTTAAGGGGGGAGATTGCACCCAATACTTGTCTTTTGTGTGGTGAAGTAATTTCTACTCTGTCTCATGTTTTTATTTTATTTTATGCTCAATCTTGTCAATTTGATTCAATTCTATGTTTAAATATTTGACTTAAAAGTGAGTTTTGATTACTTCTTCAAAAAGTATTTGAGGTCCCATGTCAGTGCATTTGGTTCCTCTTGGAGAGACTTGCATAAAAAACATGAGATGGAGGACCATATTTTACCCGAAGGTCTGATGGTGCCAGAAATGCTCAGAGCTATCATTCCTACAACTTGGTAGTATGTGTGTGCCATAAGTATGAATACACGGGCTCCCTGCTGCAAGTGTTTGTGAAACGTGGTGTATGATGATCTCCACAAGCTATAATCTCCTAGACTACCCACGACCCTGCTAATGCACAACATACTCATAGTGTTGCCATCAAACCAACTCCACCTCACTAACATCATGGTCCACCATCTCTAGCCTTGCAAAGAGATCCACATGTAGTGCAAGTATCCCCCACACAAAGCGAGCTAATGATGTCTTGGGCACACACAGTACAGAGTGGATGAAATCATGAGGAAGTTATGTATTCCCACTAAGAGATTGAAAAACAACATAAAAGAGATGAAACTCCACATGGTAGTGGACAACATATATAATAACTCATTTGAGTCCATGGATCATCTATATCAAAATTCATGTAGCACTATATGTTCGCTCCTTGTTGTTGGTGTTTTTGCATACAATCAATGGAATTGCTATCATTATTTTGTTGGTTGAGGTGAGGTCCATCTTGCTTGTGCAACCAAATGAGAGTGTAAGCAAAAATTCCTACTAAAGCCCCAAGATGAGGGCCAACCATGTACACTCAAAAGCCTTTGTATTTACTACCACTACTGCAGGACAAAGTGTTCAAATTGGGTTCATGAATGCCCTCGATATGGCACTGACAAAAACAAGAAAAAAACTATGTATTTCCTCTAATGAATATAGAAAAAGATGCCAAGGTCAATATAAAATATTGCTTTGAGAAAATAAACAAAACATGAACAATTGACAATGAAATTGTTTCTCACCAACTTCTTCTTTGTATATACAAAAGAAGAAGTTCAACTTCTAATTTGTCTTAGTTTCAAGATCAACTTGGTACCTATATAAAAAGGTTAACTTAGTTTCAAGATCAACTTGGTACCTATATATAAAGAGGTTCTAACATCTTAGACTATATCTTAAGGCCTTTACACACATCATCCTCAAATTAAGGACCTTCTCCCAAAATTCTCCCTAGGTGGGGAGGTGGAGACTCCTTGTCCTAAGCTTGGCGGGGGAGATTCCCCTGTTTTGTGAGATTCTTTACTCTTTCCTCTAAAAGGGGACGTTTGTAAACCCCCTTGGCTAGGTTTTATTTTAGATGGGATTTTTCTTCTTTTTTTGCATGTTGTGAAGCTTAAAAATGCACTAAAATGGTATTTTACATGCATTGTCCTCACATTGTCCCATTAAAATATTTGTTGGGCAAGGAAACTCTTATAAAATCAAGCCTACCCTTGGTTTGCTACCCTTGGTTTATCTCAAAATGGTACCTTTTTATGGGAGCACAATTATAATTATATTTATAAATTGGGCAGTTGCATGTACAACAACCTCCTTTCTATAAAAGCCACTCATGTCCCATCATATCATATCAGAAGAACTAGAACAACTCTTCACTATTAAGTAAACCATAGATCTAATCCTATCTCTCATCCTCCCACCCCAAAGATGAGTGCTCCTAAGAGATGTGGTATCCCTGCTACAATCCAACCACTAATAACAGAGACTCACTGGTGCACCCCTTAGGAGTTTTCTCTTCCATAAACTCTTTCTTGGTCCAAATCTTCCAATAGGATTCTCTATCAGGGTCATAAAAGTGTGAACATGTTACTCTCCTTCGTAAAACCATCTTTGTGTCTTAGGTCTAAAATTTGGCAAGCCTTTCTCAAATCTTTCCCGACATATCCCTACCACATGCCATTAAATGGTTAGGTTGCCTCAGTATGTGCAATCATCCCATCAGCATGCGAGTGGATCATTCTATCATCCTAGACTAGAAAGCCTACACTAACTCTACAAATATAATGTCATTCATCTTATTCACATAATATATAGACCAACAATGATGCACACACATATACATCAATTCTACAACATCTAACCCCTACCTTAACCCCTTTTGGAATACTAGACAATTTTTAGAGGTCCAAATATCCCATAGACAACTATATCTAACAAGGTTGATGTTAACCTATGACGGACATTGAGACGTACTATGTTTTACGTTATTAATTTAAATATTCTGAGTCATGGGCCGAGCTTGTCGGCACCATATGTTAAGGATGAAGGGATTGGGTGATCGCTCGCCGATGAGAGGCGCACCTTGAATATCAGTAGGATAAGGGTTAGGATCGGCCGGCCATGTATGGGTGTCCACTTGTGTGAACAGCCAAGTCACCTATAAGAGTCAAATGTAACCCTAAAATCCTCATTCTCATGTGTTGTGAATACAAGAGTGCTCTTGCCTTATCTCTTTAGTCTCCTTATCCTGCGTGTGAGAGAGAGAGAGAGAGAGAGAGAGAGAGAGTGTGTGTGTGTGTGAGAGCGATCGAGCACTGTGTAGCGGCACGGCGGCGGCGGAGAGGCGGTAGAGCGGCGACGGTGGCTCCTTCTTCACTGCGACGCGAGAATCCTTCAAGGCGGCGTTTGAGCAGTGAGTGACACACCCTTTGGCATTCTGTTTGAGCTTGCTTTCCTTGTTGTATGCTTGCAGCCATTCGTGGCTTGCATACGGTGTTCGACAAGTCCCCTACGACCTGTGCGGCAAAAGCGCACATTTTTGGCGCCGCTGTCGGGGAGTTGCCCTGCACCAAGCTCCAGTTTGCAGCTCGGGCTCTGCTGCGTGAAGTTTAATTTACACTGTAGGAAAGCGACTGTGTGTTTGTTGTTGAGTTGTTTCCGTTTTTTGCAATCTGTTTCTGCAATTTGCCTTCTGCATTTCTGTTATTTTTTCGCTCCGCGTGTGGGCGTGTGTTCTGTTATCTGGTTTTCTACGTGTGAGGGGGGATTTCTGAATCCCCAGCAGACCTGTGCTGTGTGCGAACTGCGCCGGGCTGAACCCTAAAGAAACCCTAGAAAACTTATCTCCAAAAAAACAGAAAATAAAAATAAAAAAATCCAAAAAAATAAAAAATAAAAAAATCCAAAAAATAAAAAATTAAATTTTATTTTTAAAGAAAGAACCAAACGTGTGGAGAGGAAAGATTTTTTAATTGGAGAAAAATTTTTTGAAAAGAAAGAACCCCAATTGACCCATGACCCCGGCCTCGGCTCTCGGTCTTTTGATATATATATATATATAGGAGAGTGAGCCTCCATAGCTTTCTTTCAAGTGAGAGCTTATGGAAAGTTGTGCCCTATATGTAGCCCACTCCCCGAGGAGTAAAGTGAGCATGTGGGATAAAGCCCTCACCCTTTCCTCCACAAGCAAATAGGCTTTTGCCCCTTTTCCCATAGGGAAACGGACTGTTTTGAGGACCACGGGAGCTCTGGATAGGCGAACACGGTGCTGTAAAGCACGCTAGGACCCTTTAAACAATACGCTCGTTTCGAGCTATCACACGTCCTAGTCCAAGTTCGACCGTAAGTAAGGGGGTCAAAAACAAGTCAAAAACAATCTAAAAACAAGTAAAAACGGGGTGCGAAACACCTAAGAAACCACTTGTGTGAGTTTCAAGGGTAGTTACCAACGCACGTAGGGTACCCACGTCACATGCATCTACGTTC
The DNA here is from genome assembly GCF_041138505.1 of Cibotium barometz. NCBI lineage: Eukaryota > Viridiplantae > Streptophyta > Polypodiopsida > Cyatheales > Cibotiaceae > Cibotium > Cibotium barometz. The sequence continues at coordinate 15,268,542 of NC_141103.1, read as the reverse complement.
TGGTCGGGTGCTAGAGCCTGAGCCACTAGAAAGCGTTTCAGTTTACGCAGGCTCACACCATCCCTCCATGTTAGCATCTTGGCCACCCAAGGGAGTGCAACCCAAGATCCACGAATAGTGGATAGTGACTCATCCTCTGACTCAGAAGCCATGGAAGCGCACCCTACCAAGAACCCTGAGGAGACAAGCCAAAACATGCCAGTGTGGGCTCCACAACCCGGATCTAGCATGTTTAGTCGTCTAATAGAGACCTTTAGTAGAGCTACACGCTCTGAGCATACGACAAGCGAAGTAAATGAAGAAGGAGGGGTAGTGGATTCGCTATTCACATCTCATGTGGACCCTACCCTCCCAAAGAGTGTCCATGTGGATATTCTACCCACTTCGTTTAATGAGGGCCCTACTGAGCTACCACCTTCCGATGCTCTTCCTAAAGTAGAGGTCCCTAGAAGCCAATCCATAAGAAGTGACATTGCGTCCACTTTAAGAGAACCGTTTGGCACACCAAGTCTAGATGGGATATTTCTCAATGAAAATTGGGAATATGATCTACACACAGAGACTCTAACTGACCTATACACGGGTTACACATACCATGTAGGTTGGTTAGAAGTCCTATGATCTACATCTAGCGCCACTAATCTAGAAGAGCAACAACACATGATATGTGAGGTTATTCATAGAATTATCCAAATTGAGAGGCAAAATAGGAGAGTGAACCTAGTTTCCACTGGCCCTATGAGATTTTTGGATACGGGCAAGGCCAAACAACCAACCCTATCACAATCGATGAGTCCCATAGACCCTTCGTATGTTGTTTCGCCTGGAGTCTCAATGCAGGTTGAGCCCACGAGTAGTAACTTTAGCTTCCCACAACTTTCCATCAGGGCCCCAATGATGAGCATGACATAAAGCGCACCTGTTATCACTGTAGTTAGTACGACACCGCTACTTAGTGGGACAGTATCTACAACAGTGCGTGCCAGTGCCTATCGACCCTATGTACCTATCGCTACTCATGCTCATGTAGCTCCTATGCCTCTTAGTATGCCAATGGCGTATGCTCCACGATCGCCTTATCACAACCCTTATCCAATAGGAGCTAGGCCTAGTCACATATCATATCCTACGTCATTTGCCAACATACTCAGACCAACGCCAACTCCTATCAGCCAGGCTATCCCAGAAGTGCCTCCACCAGCTATGCCTGCTCACCTAGGTGATCTCGCAGCGTTTGCTCAGACGATCGGATGATCTATTGTGGAAAACATGCGGGGCATACCTGAGAGAGAACCTAGAAGCAAGGCAGTACAAGTGGCTAAGCTCACTCAAAACTTCAGTGGTAACGAGGATGTTAGGAAGCACATTGAAGTCTTTGAACACGTGTGTGATTCCTTGGAAGAGCACAATGAGCTACATAAGTGTAAAGCCTTAGGCTTAACCTTGAGTGGGAAGGCCGGAGATTGGTATCGAACCTTAAGGGTTGACGAGCGCACTCACTACCCCTCTCTCAAGAGATTGTTCTTGAAAGAATACATACGTGAGGGTGTGCTTTGGGGAGTAGCATCTCAACTCCAAAAAGCTGAACGCGAGGAAGGGGAGTCAGTGAGAGACTTTATAAGTCAATTGAAGCATCTAAATTCTGGCTGCACTCCCGATGAATGCTTCAATAACAACCAACTCCTCGATAGATTCATGCGAGGATTGCGCCACGAGGACAAATTTACAATGGCCTAGTCATTAGAGGTCTTACAACGTGGGAAGCAGTCACTGCCAATGCAATCCAGTTAGAAGACAACTTGATGATTGCAGGTAAAAAGGTGTCTTCAGAAACAAAATCCGTTAGTTCGCAAGTATCTGGGCACGAGCCAATGACAGTAAAACCTATTGCCAAGGAGCCCAAGATATCCAAAATGTCTATGTGACCGACCTTACTAAGGCTCTCCAAGAATACTTTAGGGGTAATCGAGCTCCTCAGAATAGCCATATGTACCCAAGAAGAGAGCAACAATGGTGTTCGGTGTGCTTAGGACCACATAGCACGAGAGAATGTCCCACATTCAGAGTCAAATTCAATGGGAATTGCAATGCATGTGGTAAGTACGGCCCTCAACCTAAGGATTGCCTAGTACTTAAGCGAATGTTGGCAAATCAGGCACCACTAGCTTGGACAAACACACCTCAAGTACCCGTGCTAATGCCTGCACAACCTGTCGAGCAACCGTCATAGCACATAGTTCCAAGGAATCCGAATGTAGTCCAGTCTGCCGTTACCACCGCCAGTGCGACCACAACCTCCACATCCAAGGATTACCCTAATAAACCAGGTGGGTTGTGAGTCACATAGTGCATGTGGGGATTATGAAGAGGAGATAGACCCCACTGCTCCATACGGGATTGATACGTTTGAAATGATTCCCCAGTACTACATGGAGGATCATTTCGGGCAAGTCAAGCCTGTATATCAAGCGGCTGCTCTCGCCACAAAACCTTAATACCTTGGCGAGGAGACCACCTCTTCAATGCTACGAGTGTGGCGGACCGCATCGTGTAGCGGAGTGCCCTAATAGGCTACAGAAGACCGCTATTCAGATGCAACCAAATCAAGGGAGCACATCGAGAATGCCGGTACTTACATGTAATCGTTGTGGCATAGATCATTTGATTGCTCAATGTCCACATAATCCTAATGCACCCAAGATTATGCCATTGAATTTGGTTGAGGTCACCAACCAAGCACGAGGAACCACACCTATTGTACCCGCGAATGTAGTTACACGGTCAATGCTTCAAAATCAGAACTACATTCTTGAAGAGAGGGATACTGCATCAATCGCTCAGGCGAAGAAAAAGAAAACACGGCGAAAGAGATCGCTTAATGCCACGAGCTCCAAGCCCAGTTCAAAGACTAACATAGGGACAGGAGACAACCCTGTGTATATGAATGGTCCTGAAGATGATTCTGATTCAATAGAAACCATGGGGACCAAAGCCACTACCTTAAGGGAGGAACCCACTCGGGAGCTCAACGAAGGAGAATCAAGCGAGTACATAAATAAGGGAAAACAGAAGGAAACTTCCTCAGCCCCACAACCAAGTCAGTTAATGCCCTCTCGACCACCCAAACTGACTGAGACTCCCCAAGACAAGCCACGTGGGCCAAAAACCCTCAAGAAAAAGATTGGAACTTACCCAAACCCAGTTGAGGAGATTGAACAAGTGCAACACTTAAGGGGTTTGGTGGAAGAAACACAAAGAGAACTGGAGCCAAAACCCGAGAAAAATCAAAATTCCAGACACAGTGTTTCCTATGCATGTTCAGCCTCATAGGAACCATAAACCCTTAGCTATACCTAGTATCATTCGGGAAGAAAGTGAGGATAGGACATCAGGAAGTGGGCAAACACCCTTCTTGCTGGAAAGGATGTTTAGTGAGGGAATGCCTGACCCCATTGAAGAGGAAGTGATTCCATCTTCACCAGTTCCTAGTCAAGGAGCGATATCTCGAAAAGTACCATTGAATGTGTCCAAGCTAATGGATTTCATGTCCTCTGAAATCAGAACCACGATCATATCCAAATTATACGGAGATCCTGAGCTATTCTTAGCTCTTCGGGCATTTCTCAATGGAGAACTAAAGGCGGGGCTACCACAATTTGCAAATATGGATAGACCCGACACGCTTCAAGATGAAGGGAAGCATTGGGATCTACAACTCAACTTAGATGAAGATTCGGTCGTTGAAATACCTGTTAACAAGTTGGGACAGTACTTTGAAGGTGACGAATCTAATGCCACCCTCCCCATTACTACCAAGGGATTAACTCTAAAGGGAATCCTTGATGGTGGTGCTGGCATGAGCATTGTGACTAAAAACTGTTGGGAATCTATGGGGAGACCTCACCTCGAAGTCACAAACATAGTGGTTAAGATGGCAAACGGAACTATTGCTAAACCTACTGGAATGTTAAGGGACCTTAAGATCAAGGTTCTGGGATACAAGGTAAAACATACCTTCATTGTAATGGATTTCTCCAAGCATCCTATGTCATATCAAATGATCTTAGGACGTCCTTTCATGAGGGAAGCACAAATGGTACATTACTGGTCAAAAAACCATGTCTATCTACAATTCCAGGACTCTGTCATTCGAGTTGATCTTGAGAATGGTCATGCACATCCTTTAGGAAGCAAGGTTATCATTGATAATCTATCGGATACCACTATTCACTCCGCCCCATTAAGGTATTGCTATACATGCAAAAAAGAGACTGATGATGGGAAAGATTCTCCTTATATGGATGTCCTACCGGGTATGACTGAGTCGGATAACGTGGATTGGGTACACCTAGCGGCAACCATAGACACATGGGGAAATAGAGGCACGAGTTGGGTAACACCTGAGGGGCAAGATATGCCACCGTTAGTGCCAATAAACATGATAGGTGTTATACACTTGACTCCTCCTGATGGCAAGAAAGTGGCAAACTCCACTGACACTGACAGTAGTGAAGACTCTGACCAATGCAACTCTGAGTATGAATCTCAAGAAGAAATTGACTCTGAGCCTAATGGGGGGAATAACTCAAATATTCACCCAATTGTGGAAGCAATGTGCTCAAGGCCTAGGACAGTGGCCTCCTGCAGTTCATCCGAAAGTGAAGATCGACCAAGTGAGTCCGAATCTGATAGAAACAAAAATCAAAAACTTGGTAAGAAGAAAACGAGACATAAGCGCCAACGCTATCGAGCTAATGTACGCACTGCAATAAACAAGGAAAGATCCACTACAGAATGGCTTAGTTATGTAGGAGCCATTGATGCTCATCGAAAGTTAGCGGATAATTGGGGACAATACCTCCAAAGTGTCATGTGGTGTATTCCGCAACCCCATGATGTTGCCCAATTAGAAATTGATGAGAAGCCAAAACTAAGTCGTACTGCAAGGAGGCGGCAAAACCAAGAGTTGACTCAGCAAAAGGAAGCGGAATTGAAAGAAAAAAGCCTGGCACAACAAGAACCAGTAAACTTACACCCCGCACCCGAGCATTTCAAATCATTCACCAGGGGAATGTAAAGTGGTCTACACAAAAGCCCAACGAATGCCTACCAATGGGAGTAGCAGTGTCTACGATGGCCCTGCGGGCGGGCGGTAGTTAAGGAGATAGACTTAGCAGATCCGGGTGAGGAGTCTAAACCAGTTTTTATTGCTCAAGACCTCACCAAGGCAGAAGAAGCTGCACTTACGAAGCTTCTTAAAGAATTCAAGGACATATTTACCTGGACATATCATGATATGAAGGGTGTTCCACCCTCGGTGGTGCAACACACGCAACACACGATTCCAATGATTAGCACTGCTAAACCAGTCCAGCAACGTCCCTACCCAATGAATCCTAAGTACGCAAAGATTGTACAAGAGGAAATTGAAAAGCTTGTAAAATGTGGATTCATATACCCTATTGAGCACTCAGAATGGGTTTCTCCGATAGTCATCGTACCAAAGAAGAATGGGAAACTCAGAGTGTGCGTTGATCTCAAAAAGGTTAATGCAGCCACCAAAAGAGATCATTACCCCCTGCCATATTCTGAACATGTGCTTGAAAGAGTGGCAGGCAAGGAGGCATATAGCTTTTTAGATGGGTACTTGGGTTACAATCAAATCACAATTGCAGTCGAGGACCAAGCTAAAACAGCATTCATTACGGAGTTTGGAGTGTTTGCCTTTCGCGTCATGGCTTTTGGCTTGACCAATGCACCTGCAACATTCCAACGATTGATAAACACGGCCTTTAAGGAATATCTAAGGGACTTCTGTGAAGCTTTCTTAGATGATCTTTGTGTTCATTCCTCTTGGGACGAGCACTTGATGTGTTTATGAAAAATATTTGAAAGGTGTAGATTATATCGCATCTCCTTGAATCCTTTCAAATGCCAATTCTGGGTTAAACACGGAGTTATCTTAGGGCATATAGTGTCCAAAAATGGGATTTCCACAGAGACGAGAGTAAAATCAAGGTCATTCTGGAACTGCCACCACCCACCAACTACAAGGGAGTCCAACGCTTTATGGGCCACGTTGGTTATTATCAAAGGTTTATTCTCTTCTTCGTCGAGATAGCTCGACCATTGTATAAGCTTCTCATCGAGTTTATTTGGACCGAAGAATGTGACCGTGCCTATGAGCTATTAAAGAAGGCCTTGGCAAGTGCTCCAATCTTGAGAATGCCTAACTGGGATTTACTCTTCCATGTGCATATTGATGCATCAAACTTTGCTATTGGGTGTGTGTTGACTCAACCTACAGAACACAAGCTAGACTACCCCATTAGCTTTGCCAGTCGCCAGTTGAACGATGCTGAGATGAACTACACCACTACGGAGCGAGAAGGGTTGGCAATGATATATGCAGTAAGGAAATTTCGTTATTACCTCCTTGCCACCAAGTTTGTTTTCTATGTGGATCATCAAGCATTGTTGTATCTGGTAAACAAACCATGCTCCACAGGAAGAATCACACGATGGCTATTGATTCTTCTTGAGTTTGATTTCACTGTTGTTGTGAGACCTGGCAAAAAACATGTTATGGCTGATCATTTGTCTCGCATACCTAATGGTGAGGCTCCTACGGGGGTTGATGATGACTTACCGGACACTTCCCTATTCATGGTGGAGACAATGCCTGAATGGAGTGAGAAGATTGTTAACTTTTTGGTTAATGGCTTTCCATCCAAGGAGCTTCGTAAAGATCTAGCTCGAAAGCTAATCAAAGAATGCGAACCCTATTGCCTGATAGCCGGGACTCTTTATAAAAGAGGAAAGGATGACATTCTTAGGCGTTGTGCCGGATAAGTATCTATACATTTTGCAAGAGGCACGTATGGGCGTAGCCGGTGGTCACTTCTCAGGAGACTTAACTGCACGAAAGATCTTACAATCAGGGTATTGGTGGCCCACTATGTTCCAAGATGCATCACTCTTTGTGAAGGGTTGCGATGAATGCCAACGATACAAGAAACCCCAGAGGAAAAATCAGATGCCCCTACATCCAATCAAAGTAAACCAACCATTTGAAAAGTGGGGTTTAGACTTTGTAGGTCCAATTAGCCCAGCGGCCCGAAACACACAATCTCGCTATATTATTGTGGCCCCCACTGACTATATGACCAAATGGGCTGAAGCGAAGAGGCGACACGTAAGGTAGATGCAAGGACAACAGCCAAGTTCCCTCTTTGAAAATATAATTGATAAAAAAACAGGAGCAGGATGTAACACACACAAGAGAAGCAAACCCTAATCCATATCCATCAACCATAAAGAAGGAGAGAAGCCATAGTCACCATCTCTCTCACACACACAGAGGAGAACACAACATAGTGTTATGTCCACACTACAAAGTAAACCTAATGTAATGTCCACACCACACATGACCAGCTGGACGCGGTCATAAACACACCACACGATATCTATCTACCATACTGTCACTCTGTCAGCACCCATGTGCTATCCTCCAGCTGTATACGAGCTTGATATTTCAACACTCCCCCTCAAGCTCGACATGTCCATCTCTAGGACTCCCAATCTAGTACGGAAATACTCGAACTTATCCTTACCAAGTGCTTTGGTAAAGATATCTGCAACCTGCTCATTTGTCTGCACATATGTCAAATCAACATGCCCATCTAGCACCTTCTCTCTGATGAAATGATAGTGGACCTCAATATGTTTGGTCCTGGCATGATAAACTGGGTTGCTAGCGAGCTGAATACTACTCATGTTGTCACAATGAATGACAACTCTCATATCACTCTGTAACCTGACATCATCTAGCAACTTCTTCAACCACATAGCCTCACATGCAGCTATGGCTGCTCCACGGTACTCTGCCTCTGTGGTAGATAAAGCAACTGTAGGTTGCTTTTTACTGCTCCAACTCACAGCTCCACTACCAAGGCTGAAAACATAGCCACTGGTAGATCTCCTGTCATATGCACTACCGGCCCAATCTGCATCTGTATATCCATAGACATGCATGTCTTTTCCTGCCTCATAGAAAAGACCATAATGCGCGGTAGTTTTGACATATCTCAGAATCCGTCTCACAGCATCCAAGTGAGGTTTACGAGGACTCTGCATAAACTGACTCACCAAACCAACTGCATAACTGATATCTGGCCTCGTAATGGTCATGTAGATAAGACTACCAACCATTTTCCTGTACATGGTGATATCATCAAGCTCATCACCCAAATCAGCCCTAAGCTTCATGTTTTGTTCTAATGGTGTCAACATTGGTTTGCATGCTGTCATACCATACTTTGCCAGCATGTCAAGTGCATATTGCCTTTACACCAACCATATACCCTTGCCTGTTCTAATCACCTCAATGCCAAGAAAGAACCTCAAATCACCAAGGTCTTTCATATCAAACTCTTTGCATAAAGAGGCCTTAACCTCATCAATGCCTTTCCCACAATCACCTGTGATAATCAGATCATCAACATAAATGACTATCATCACGATACCATCATGTGTCTTCTTCACATAAAGTGAAGAGTCTGCATTTCCAACCACAAATCCAATACTGACAAGATATCTGCTGATCTTGTCACTCCAAGCACGAGGTGCTTGCTTCAAACCATAGAGTGCTTTCTTTAACCTGCAAACAAAAGTCGGATATTTTGGATGTACATAACCTTCTGGCTGTTCCATGTACACCTCTTCTTGTAGATCACCATTCAAGAAAGCATTCTTTACATCCATTTGATGTAAAGCCCAACCTTTTTGTGCTGCTAGTGCAATGATAGACCTCACTGTAGCCATTTTAGCCACTGGGCTGAAAGTTTCATCATAATCAAGACCATAAGTTTGTGCATATCCTTTAGCGACCAGCCTTACCTTATGTCTCTCTAGGCTGCCATCTGACTTGCACTTTACTTTATACACCCATTTACATCCAATTGCATTCTTTCCTTTAGGTAACTCAGCCAATTCCCATGTATCATTTTTGTCCAAAGCATCCATCTCTTCATCCATGGCTTTCTGCCATACATGCTCTCCAATAGCCTCTGAATAGCATGTAGGTTCCACATGCTTTACCATAGATGTCATGTATGCATAATGCATAGCAAAATCTCTATATGTCAATCTTTCCACTGGATATCTGACTCTCTGGGATCTCCGCAATGCATGCGGGTCACTCTGTACACCTGTAACTCGAGCATGTGGTGGCACATATCTGTCCTGCCTAACACCAGGTGTGCGTACAACAGGTATCCCGAGCTCCTCATCCAAACTCTCTGAGCTAGAAGACTCATAACCTGTGATCCCAATTCCTTCAACTTTCTTCTTGCCTTTATCCATAGCACTACTGCCAGTGCTAACACTCTCATGTCTCAGACGTCCTGACCACGGACGGACACTGCTACTACTCTCAGCTTCTGCTGCTGGCCCAGACATAGTAGTAGAACTAGAACTTGCTTGTGAGGGCAAGTTCACAGGCACATTAGCCTCAAGTGTGTCAATGACTCCCTCATCTTTGGCTTTATACCAACTAGCAAGCTCATCGAATACCACATCTCGTGAGATGACTACTTGTCTAGTTTGAGGGTTATAGCATTTGTAAGCCTTTCGATCCTGTGCATATCCAACAAATACACATTTCTCTGCCTTAGGATCCAACTTCCGTCTTCTTTCATCAGGCACATGAACATAAGTTACACATCCAAAGACTTTCAGATGTCCAATATCTGGCCTGTAACCTGTAAGCCGCATCTCAGGCGTGCTTCCATGAATGGCTGCTGTAGGTGATTTGTTCAGGATATACACTGCAGTAGCACATGCTTCTGCCCAATAGTAATCTGGCATGCTCTTTTCATTGAGCATTGCCCTTGCCACTTCACATATGACACGATTCTTTCTCTCAGCCACACCATTCTGCTGAGGTGTATACCTGCATGTCAACTGTCTTCTTATCCCATGCTTCCGCAAGAAATGCTCAAATGCTTTTGAGGTGTATTCACCACCTCCATCTGTTCTCAGGCACTTAATCCAACCAACAGCCATATTGTTTTTCTACAAGAGCTTTGAAATCCATGAATTTTTCCAGCACTTCACTCTTCTCTCTTAAGAAATATATCCATGTCATCCTGCTGAAGTCATCTATAAATGTCACATAGTATAGACTTCCTTTGATAGATGGGTTTTGTGCTGGGCCCCATACATCACTGTGCACTATCTCAAGTGGTCTATTACTCATGTTTCCTTCTCTAGGAAACCTCAACCTTGCCTGCTTGTGAGATCCCTGTTCCCACCGAGCAACGGATTGGGGGTACTAGCAACAGAAGTAGCACTTCATGCGCGGGGCAGGGACCCACACTCGGGGCCTCGCCCACGGATATCCGGACAAGAGACTAATCCGTCGGTTTGTCCAAAACCAAAACCGGAAAAACTTCCTTTACCCGAAAAGCATGGGCGATTCCACCAGGATAACTCTTTACTCTAACGTAGTCAAGATCATTACGGATCAACTGATCTGACTGCACCTTTAACGGTACTTGGTCAATTCAAGGAAGAAACTTGCACTTGGATCATTGGGATCAACGCTTTTTTCCCCATCAAGAGGCACAGCCGTTGATTCCTATCCATAGAACAATTTCTATCCGGGATTTACTTCATCTATCGTAATAATAGAAATTAAATCTCGATTTACGGATCCATCAGTCCAGCCTAACCCCATCCGATCCCATGGGTTAGCCAACCGCCCAACCACTGTAGTGATGGGATCCAATTTGGAATTTGGTTAGGTTTTGTCCCGGGTACCAAGGAAAAGAGTTCCAAGGCCCCCTAGCCAGAAGTTCATGCAAACATAAAACTAGCCACACCACTTACACACCCAATATGAAATTGCCTTTTTCTTAGCATCGGCTAACGTTAAAACAATTCTTTAATGAAACCATAGTACCACTGATCACAATCTTCCAATTTATCCGGTTGATTCATAATTTTCCATCATTCCTTCATCAGAGTATCTATGGCATCATTGGCAACTAGAACGCTCACCACCTATCCACACAGGGGCCTTTTCAATAGTTCCTAGCCCATAATACTCGGCAATATAATCACTTATAAAAATCAAGATGGACTCTCGTTGAAGATCAGCAAGATCAACCAACAGATCCATATAAAGAGCCATGGACTCATCCATTGAAGACCAGCAAGGTCATCAACCAGATCCATGCTCGGTTTCACAAAACAACTCTTACTCCTTGTTCCAATATCTTCCACGACGCACGTGTGGGTATCTTTGGCGACCCAGAGCCCGAGCACCGTATGGTCAGCACCCTCTAGGATCCTTCGCAGGTGACCTAGCGCTTCACTCATAGGCCGCTTCCTTGGTCCCTCATCCACCGTACCGGAAGCTCACCATTTAAATCGAACCGAGGCTGGTCAAGACCTCGGTCGACCTTGCTACGCGAGACGTCCTCCATTGACTCTCCGTCAGCAGTTGCAACTTTAACAGTTAGGTCTTCATGACCTTAATCCATAAGACGATCAAAATGCTTCCCCAGCATTCTTGACATAAAACAGTCATTTACAAACAGTCACAAAATACAGTTTCTAAATCGAACTCTCGTCTTTCCACATTATCCCTCCTTAGTCCACATTACTTATTCCACATTCCATTCAATGTGTACTCATTCTCATCCATTTCCTCATATCGACGACACATTAATTCACATACACATTCACCTTCACATCCATACATCCACATTTACATGTATACATCCATTTTCACATCCTCATTTATACATCCACATCCCATATCCACATTCATACATACACATCCATATCCACATCCAACATCCACATCCACATCCACATTCACATTCACATCCACATTCACATCTTCATTTATACATCCACATCCACATCCACATTCACATCCATACATCCACATCTACATGCATACCTCCATTTTCACATCCTCATTTATACATCCACATCCCTTATCTACATTCATACATACACATCCATATCCACATCCATACATCCACATCCACATCCACATTCATATTCACATCCATATATCCACATCTACATGCATACATCCATTATCACGTCCTCATTCATACATCCACATCCACATATATACATACATCCACATCCACATTCTCATTCACATCTATACATCCACATCTACATCCACATACATACATACATCCACATCCACATTTCCATTCACATCTATACATCCACATTCATATACATCCACATCCACATTCCCATTCACATCTATACATCCACATCTACATCCACATACATACATACATCCATATCCACATTCCCATTCACATCTATACATCCACATCTACATCCACATTCACATCCACATTCCCATTCACATCTATACATCCACATCTACATCTATATCCACATTCACATCTATGCATATACATCTTCATGCATACATCCATTTTCACGTTCATATATCCATTTTCACATTCATACATCCATACTCCCATCTCCACATCCACACATCCACATACATACATCCATTTCCACATTCCCATTCATGTAACCCCATATGCCTTCACATCTAATCTTTTACATCACATCCATTCTCGTCCTATCACAACCCATATGCATCTTATCCTATCACATACACTTCTTACCTCATCCCATACACATCTTATCACATCTTAATTCATCTTATCACCTCTTATCATCTCTTATACACCTCTTATCACATCCTATCACATACACTTCTTACCTCATCCCATACACATCTTATCACATCTTAATTCATCTTATCACCTCTTATCATCTCTTATACACCTCTTATCACATCCTATCACATCTCATATCTATTTATAGAATACAAGAGAACTCTTATATTTGATATAAGATTTCTTTACACATTTACTTATGCATAAATTCCATTTAAGGAGATTAATACTTCCGAAGAAAAATCAATCTTTTATGCATCTTCCTATGCATAAATTCATTTTAAATGAAAATGACACTTTTGAATTAAAATTCAATCTTTTATGCATCTTCCTATGCATAAATTCAATTTAGATGAGAATGACACTTTTGAATTAAAAATCATTTTTTTAAAATGCATCTTCTTATGCATAAAGTCAATTTGGTAGGAATTACACTTTTAGAATAAAAGAATTTCTCTTATGCATCTAAGTTATGCATAAAATCCATTTATGATGAAAATCACACTTTTAGTATAAAAAGAATATCTTTTATGCATACCTCCATGCATGAATTCCAATTATGATAAAAATTACACTTTTATAATAAAATAATCAACTTTTATGCATACCTCTATGCATGAAATTCAATTGTGACAAAAGTAATACTTTTTACATTAAAATAATCATCTTTTATCCATACCTCTATACATGAAATCCAATATGATAAAAGTATCACTTTTGATATATAAAAAAAATTATCCTTTATGCATACTTCTATGCATGAAAATTAAAAATGATAAAAGTAACACTTTTGATATAAAAATTTTCCTTTATGCATACTTCTATGCATGAAAATTAAAAATGGTAAAAGTAACACTTTTAATATAAAAAAATTATCTTTTATGCATACTTCTATGCATGAAAATTAAAAATGATAAAAGTAACACTTTTGATATAAAAATTTTTCTTTTATGCATACTTCTATGCATGAAAATTAAAAATGATAAAAGTAACACTTTTGATATAAAAAAAAATTTCTTTTATGCATACTTCTATGCATGAAAAATAAAAATGATAAAAGTAACACTTTTGATATAAAAATTTTTCCTTTATGCATACTTCTATGCATGAAAATTAAAAATGATAAAAGTAACACTTTTGATATAAAAATTTTCCTTTATGCATACTTCTATGCATGAAAATTAAAAATGATAAAAATAACACTTTCGATATAAAAATTTATCCATTATGCATACTTCTATGCATGAAACAAAAATGGTAAAAATAACACTTTTGATATAAAAATTTATCCATTATGCATAATATTAAAATTCAATTTCTCCATGATTGTAATGAAATTCTTTCAATTAATCTAGGATGATAATTCCTAGAATATGGTAGGAAGTCCTCTTTTTATGCTTTGAATGAGATTATTTTATGCATAATTTTTATAAAAATTTTGCCATAGCTCCGCTGCTATGACTGATAAATCTCAATTTTTTCTAAGGGATAATGCTTATCATTAAGAAAATAATTAAAATAATCTCTAATTGGATTATCAATCCATAATGGATTGAATCATTAATATACATAAACTAAAAGCATAGAAAAAAGCCATTAATTTGGCCTCAAGCATAGCTTAATCTTGGGTTAAGGAAAAGCTTTATGAAAAGCTTGATTTGGATTGAGAACGGTTCATGAGTATGACCATTTCTTGAGTGAGAGAGAGAATTTACATAAAAATCATTAGAATTTAAACATAAATGAAAATTAACTTCAATAGCATTATGTAACTCTTCACTACTATTCAAACTTCAATAGCATTAAAAAAAAACCATACCAATTAAACTTCTCAAGCTTGAGAGGGGTTGAGAAGAGAGAAACATTGAGAAATTATAGAAAGATCAATATTCACTAATTACCTTACAACTTGCTTGATTCTTTGTTCACGGTAGAGGCCCCCAACCAATCAATTGGTTAAGTATGTTGATGGAGCCACTAATGGGGATTGAAGAAAGAGGGAAGCTCCAAAAACTAGTGAGTTATTAAATGAATTCACAGTTTCTGGCTTAGGTGGAGTAGAGTAACGATGCATAAACACTATATATTTTTCAACAAGGGGGAGGCTTCTATTTATAGGAAAAATTGAGCTCCTAACCAAACACACTGATTCTAGAATTTTCTAAATCAGTTTGGTCAATATTTGACCATTTTTAGATCAGTTAAGCTAACTTTTTGGAACTAGACTTGAATGAGGAGAGAGGAGAGATGAAATATCTCAATTTTTATGAGTTTAAAACTCATTCAAGCATGTGAAATATGCACCTCCTTTAAAGAACTCCCCTTCCTTACATATGTGTCATAATGGAATCATTTTAATATTGCTCATAGTTTTTTTTTTACTAATAAACCTTGTACATTTTCAACTCTTCATCTTATGTGAAATATGCACCTCCTTTAAAGAATTCCCCTTCCTTACATATGTCATATTTTTAATATTGCTCATAGTTTTTTACTAATAATCCTTGTACATTTTCAACTCTTCATCTTATGTGAAATATGCACCTCCTTTAAAGAATTCCCCTTCCTTACATATGTCATATTTTTAATATTGCTCATAGTTTTTTACTAATAAACCTTGTACATTTTCAACTCTTCACCTCATGTGAGCATTTACTCATTTTTGGGTATTTTCTTTTTACAAGTTGGATTTATCTCCTCCCTACACATGGATTGATGCTATTGGTCCATAGGAACCTTAATTGGACCATAGTCTAAAGATTTCTGAAAATCTAGACCCTTAGGCTAAGGTTCTTTATAGCTATTTTCAATTAATTCCAATTGCACATTGGAAAATTCTTTTTTGAATTTCTGTTTCAGGGGAACTCATCTGAATTATAAGAGATATTTTTCTATCAAAATCTGAATATTCTCTCTCTAGAATAATTTTTCTCTCTCTAGGCTAAAATAGTTAGCGACAGGGTCTTTATATTTCTGAAGAGGGTTGATTACAGGGGAAGATACTAGACATCAAAAAGGGGTTGGGGGAGGAATCTTACATTCTACCCCACTTAAAAAACGCGAGATGTCCTCATCTCGCAACTTGTGATAATTTCGCAAGATTCACGAATATGAGACTTAGAAAAAAAATTTAATCAAGATTAACCACCAAGATAAGTCTTAAAGAGAGCAAGATTCAAAATACGAACAAGATTTAAACTTTATTCATTCTCGGAACTTATACAGTAAAGATAGAGGAACTCTTTACACTTCCATAAGCCCGTCCATCATATGGTCACAAAAGCAGTCCTCACAAGCTGCACAAGTATAAGGTAACTCATCTATGGGAATGATTCTGTGGGTTATTGCTGCGCCTATCTCAGTGGTATGAGGTGTTCTAACAAAAGGACCTCTGAGAGGCAAGCCAAAAATGAGGTAAAGGCATATCTTCTCATGAGGAAGAAAACACGCCAGTAAGAAGACCCGCTCAGAAAACCCAGGATGCCTTGATCTCATGACGCAGTAGTATCGGGGACCCAAACCCAAAGCTTCAATAACCATGGCCAAGCGGACATTGTTACGAAAGTGCTGCTGATCCCAGGGTGTTACCCTAGTTATGTTTTGATAGGTCCGCCATTTGGTTTGCGCTACAGAAGTTCCCAAGTGAGGGAAAAGTGAGCGCTCATACTGCTCTATAAAATCCTTCTTCACAGATTCACTTGCGTCTTGAAGGTGAGGAATCATTATGGATAAAACTAGTTCTTGTTGCCAAGCCATGAAGGAGATTAAGAAAGAAAGGAGATCGATGGAAGTAAGATTACTGTGAGCGACAAGTAAAAGTTACGACTTATATAAAGGAAGGAGCTAGCGTAACTTAGAAGCCAACGATAACTTGCCACACTGAAGTTATACCGTCTTTCCATGATTTGGGTTTGACACATTTTTCTATAGAAGGCATTAAGAATTTTGAGATGAAGAGATAAAAGAAGCTTGTAGGCTAAGTCACCTACTTTCATTGAATTCAGATATAAGGCTCACAATAACTGGGGGATAACTTCTTAAACTCCCCAATAGATAAAGAACTTCTTTTGGGCCGTACTCGAATGAAAACCAAAACCTTGGTATCCAAAACACTGATTTTCACTTCTGAACTCATTGTTCTGAATCCTTAAAATAGGCGTGACTCCTGAGAAGTATTCTAGGAAAAGGGTCTTTCTTTTTTAAACAGAAACTTTCTTTTATTTTAGAGAGGGAATAATTATAAGATCAGAAAGGGAGATTCTTACTCCTGTATACCTCGAAGGTTGGGGAGGAATCTTACATTCTACCCCACTTAAAAAGTGCGAGATGTCCTCATCTCGCAAGGTAGAGGACAGCTCTTTTTCTTAAGATCCAATTTTATTCTGGGGTTCCTTATATTCTGGTCAACCCAACAGAACACTAGGATAAATATCCCTTATATAGAACTCATCATTAAATAACAATTCATTCAGATTATATCATTCATATCTTTAACATGATAATGGTCCATTAGACCGAAAAGTTTCTTTCGGAACATTCCTCCACGGAAATTCAGTCAAGCAAGTCCTCAATTTGACATCCCTTAACTTGATCTACTGATCAAGTATTAACAGCAGCAATCTGACAGCACAACCCACTAATCTCATAGTGATTTGCTGAATTCATTATCATCATTCTAGTTATGAATATCATCACAGGGACTCGTCCCATTCACCCTCATTGTGGTTTCATTATATTTCAACTAATTTTTAAAAATCATCATTTTTCAATCAGAATTTTCAATCAGAATTCAAATCAATTCATCCATTCTCAAACAGAATTAAAAATCATATCAATCACATTCGAAATCATCATCTAGATAGCATTAACACTTATAATTTCAAGTCTTAGATTTACTCGTATATACTGTCAGTAAAGAGCTGCAGTATACTCTCAGTATATACGGGTAGTCATGGCCCTTGGAATTATAAGGTAATTACTATCATGTCTAGGCCTCAAGAAAGTCAAGGATTCTATATAATTGCGGTACTTCCATCTGAAGACCCAACTACCAAATTACGAATTTCAGTTTGAATATCAAATTGTATGAATTATCTCACACAATTATAACCTTTTTGTGTTTCTTCATAAATTTTTGATATATTTGTCTTCTCAGTTGATCTTTATTAACCAAAGGCTCTGATACCAACTGTGAGATCCATGTTCCCACCGAGCAACGGATTCGGGGTACTAGCAACGGAAGTAGCACTTCATGCGCGAGGCAGGGACCCACACTCGGGGCCTCGCCCACGGATATCCGGACAAGAGACTAATCCGTCGGTTTGTCCAAAACCAAAACCGGAAAAACTTCCTTTACCCGGAAAGCATGGGCAATTCCACCAGGATAACTCTTTACTCTAACGTAGTCAAGATCATTACGGATCAACTGATCTGACTGCACCTTTAACGGTACTTGGTCAATTCAAGGAAGAAACTTGCACTTGGATCATTGGGATCAACGCTTTTTTCCCCATCAAGAGGCACAGCCGTTGATTCCTATCCATAGAACAATTTCTATCCGGGATTTACTTCATCTATCGTAATAATAGAAATTAAATCTCGATTTACGGATCCATCAGTCCAGCCTAACCCCATCCGATCCCATGGGTTAGCCAACCGCCCAACCACTGTAGTGATGGGATCCAATTTGGAATTTGGTTAGGTTTTGTCCCGGGTACCAAGGAAAAGAGTTCCAAGGCCCCCTAGCCGGAAGTTCATGCAAACATAAAACTAGCCACACCACTTACACACCCAATATGAAATTGCCTTTTTCTTAGCATCAGCTAACTTTAAAACAATTCTTTAATGAAACCATAGTACCACTGATCACAATCTTCCAATTTATCCGGTTGATTCATAATTTTCCATCATTCCTTCATCAGAGTATCTATGGCATCATTGGCAACTAGAACGCTCACCACCTATCCACACAGGGGCCTTTTCAATAGTTCCTAGCCCATAATACTCGGCAATATAATCACTTATAAAAATCAAGATGGACTCTCGTTGAAGATCAGCAAGATCAACCAACAGATCCATATAAAGAGCCATGGACTCATCCATTGAAGACCAGCAAGGTCATCAACCAGATCCATGCTCGGTTTCACAAAACAACTCTTACTCCTTGTTCCAATATCTTCCACGACGCACGTGTGGGTATCTTTAGCGACCCAGAGCCCGAGCACCGTATGGTCAGCACCCTCTAGGATCCTTCGCAGGTGACCTAGCGCTTCACTCATAGGCCGCTTCCTTGGTCCCTCATCCACCGTACCAGAAGCTCACCATTTAAATCGAACCGAGGCTGGTCAAGACCTCGGTCGACCTTGCTACGCGAGACGTCCTCCATTGACTCTCCGTCAGCAGTTGCAACTTTAACAGTTAGGTCTTCATGACCTTAATCCATAAGACGGTCAAAATGCTTCCCCAGCATTCTTGACATAAAACAGTCATTTACAAACAGTCACAAAATACAGTTTCTAAATCGAACTCTCGTCTTTCCACATTATCCCTCCTTAGTCCACATTACTTATTCCACATTCCATTCAATGTGTACTCATTCTCATCCATTTCCTCATATCGACGACACATTAATTCACATACACATTCACCTTCACATCCATACATCCACATTTACATGTATACATCCATTTTCACATCCTCATTTATACATCCACATCCCATATCCACATTCATACATACACATCCATATCCACATCCAACATCCACATCCACATCCACATTCACATTCACATCCACATTCACATCTTCATTTATACATCCACATCCACATCCACATTCACATCCATACATCCACATCTACATGCATACCTCCATTTTCACATCCTCATTTATACATCCACATCCCTTATCTACATTCATACATACACATCCATATCCACATCCATACATCCACATCCACATCCACATTCATATTCACATCCATATATCCACATCTACATGCATACATCCATTATCACGTCCTCATTCATACATCCACATCCACATACATACATACATCCACATCCACATTCTCATTCACATCTATACATCCACATCTACATCCACATACATACATACATCCACATCCACATTTCCATTCACATCTATACATCCACATTCATATACATCCACATCCACATTCCCATTCACATCTATACATCCACATCTACATCCACATACATACATACATCCATATCCACATTCCCATTCACATCTATACATCCACATCTACATCCACATTCACATCCACATTCCCATTCACATCTATACATCCACATCTACATCTATATCCACATTCACATCTATGCATATACATCCATTTTCACGTTCATATATCCATTTTCACATTCATACATCCATACTCCCATCTCCACATCCACACATCCACATACATACATCCATTTCCACATTCCCATTCATGTAACCCCATATGCCTTCACATCTAATCTTTTACATCACATCCATTCTCGTCCTATCACAACCCATATGCATCTTATCCTATCACATACACTTCTTACCTCATCCCATACACATCTTATCACATCTTAATTCATCTTATCACCTCTTATCATCTCTTATACACCTCTTATCACATCCTATCACATACACTTCTTACCTCATCCCATACACATCTTATCACATCTTAATTCATCTTATCACCTCTTATCATCTCTTATACACCTCTTATCACATCCTATCACATCTCATATCTATTTATAGAATACAAGAGAACTCTTATATTTGATATAAGATTTCTTTACACATTTACTTATGCATAAATTCCATTTAAGGAGATTAATACTTCCGAAGAAAAATCAATCTTTTATGCATCTTCCTATGCATAAATTCATTTTAAATGAAAATGACACTTTTGAATTAAAATTCAATCTTTTATGCATCTTCCTATGCATAAATTCAATTTAGATGAGAATGACACTTTTGAATTAAAAATCATTTTTTTAAAATGCATCTTCTTATGCATAAAGTCAATTTGGTAGGAATTACACTTTTAGAATAAAAGAATTTCTCTTATGCATCTAAGTTATGCATAAAATCCATTTATGATGAAAATCACACTTTTAGTATAAAAAGAATATCTTTTATGCATACCTCCATGCATGAATTCCAATTATGATAAAAATTACACTTTTATAATAAAATAATCAACTTTTATGCATACCTCTATGCATGAAATTCAATTGTGACAAAAGTAATACTTTTTACATTAAAATAATCATCTTTTATCCATACCTCTATACATGAAATCCAATATGATAAAAGTATCACTTTTGATATATAAAAAAAATTATCCTTTATGCATACTTCTATGCATGAAAATTAAAAATGATAAAAGTAACACTTTTGATATAAAAATTTTCCTTTATGCATACTTCTATGCATGAAAATTAAAAATGGTAAAAGTAACACTTTTAATATAAAAAAATTATCTTTTATGCATACTTCTATGCATGAAAATTAAAAATGATAAAAGTAACACTTTTGATATAAAAATTTTTCTTTTATGCATACTTCTATGCATGAAAATTAAAAATGATAAAAGTAACACTTTTGATATAAAAAAAAATTTCTTTTATGCATACTTCTATGCATGAAAAATAAAAATGATAAAAGTAACACTTTTGATATAAAAATTTTTCCTTTATGCATACTTCTATGCATGAAAATTAAAAATGATAAAAGTAACACTTTTGATATAAAAATTTTCCTTTATGCATACTTCTATGCATGAAAATTAAAAATGATAAAAATAACACTTTCGATATAAAAATTTATCCATTATGCATACTTCTATGCATGAAACAAAAATGGTAAAAATAACACTTTTGATATAAAAATTTATCCATTATGCATAATATTAAAATTCAATTTCTCCATGATTGTAATGAAATTCTTTCAATTAATCTAGGATGATAATTCCTAGAATATGGTAGGAAGTCCTCTTTTTATGCTTTGAATGAGATTATTTTATGCATAATTTTTATAAAAATTTTGCCATAGCTCCGCTGCTATGACTGATAAATCTCAATTTTTTCTAAGGGATAATGCTTATCATTAAGAAAATAATTAAAATAATCTCTAATTGGATTATCAATCCATAATGGATTGAATCATTAATATACATAAACTAAAAGCATAGAAAAAAGCCATTAATTTGGCCTCAAGCATAGCTTAATCTTGGGTTAAGGAAAAGCTTTATGAAAAGCTTGATTTGGATTGAGAACGGTTCATGAGTATGACCATTTCTTGAGTGAGAGAGAGAATTTACATAAAAATCATTAGAATTTAAACATAAATGAAAATTAACTTCAATAGCATTATGTAACTCTTCACTACTATTCAAACTTCAATAGCATTAAAAAAAAACCATACCATTTAAACTTCTCAAGCTTGAGAGGGGTTGAGAAGAGAGAAACATTGAGAAATTATAGAAAGATCAATATTCACTAATTACCTTACAACTTGCTTGATTCTTTGTTCACGGTAGAGGCCCCCAACCAATCAATTGGTTAAGTATGTTGATGGAGCCACTAATGGGGATTGAAGAAAGAGGGAAGCTCCAAAAACTAGTGAATTATTAAATGAATTCACAGTTTCTGGCTTAGGTGGAGTAGAGTAACGATGCATAAACACTATATATTTTTCAACAAGGGGGAGGCTTCTATTTATAGGAAAAATTGAGCTCCTAACCAGACAAACTGATTCTAGAATTTTCTAAATCAGTTTGGTCAATATTTGACCATTTTTAGATCAGTTAAGCTAACTTTTTGGAACTAGACTTGAATGAGGAGAGAGGAGAGATGAAATATCTCAATTTTTATGAGTTTAAAACTCATTCAAGCATGTGAAATATGCACCTCCTTTAAAGAACTCCCCTTCCTTACATATGTGTCATAATGGAATCATTTTAATATTGCTCATAGTTTTTTTTTTACTAATAAACCTTGTACATTTTCAACTCTTCATCTTATGTGAAATATGCACCTCCTTTAAAGAATTCCCCTTCCTTACATATGTCATATTTTTAATATTGCTCATAGTTTTTTACTAATAATCCTTGTACATTTTCAACTCTTCATCTTATGTGAAATATGCACCTCCTTTAAAGAATTCCCCTTCCTTACATATGTCATATTTTTAATATTGCTCATAGTTTTTTACTAATAAACCTTGTACATTTTCAACTCTTCACCTCATGTGAGCATTTACTCATTTTTGGGTATTTTCTTTTTACAAGTTGGATTTATCTCCTCCCTACACATGGATTGATGCTATTGGTCCATAGGAACCTTAATTGGACCATAGTCTAAAGATTTCTGAAAATCTAGACCCTTAGGCTAAGGTTCTTTATAGCTATTTTCAATTAATTCCAATTGCACATTGGAAAATTCTTTTTTGAATTTCTGTTTCAGGGGAACTCATCTGAATTATAAGAGATATTTTTCTATCAAAATCTGAATATTCTCTCTCTAGAATAATTTTTCTCTCTCTAGGCTAAAATAGTTAGCGACAGGGTCTTTATATTTCTGAAGAGGGTTGATTACAGGGGAAGATACTAGACATCAAAAAGGGGTTGGGGGAGGAATCTTACACTGCTTCCCAAACTGACAGGCTTCACAAACATGCATATGACCATCATATTTGAATCGAGGCAATCCACTGACAATGCCCCTTGTTTGCATGTTCTTTAATCTCTGTATATTGACATGTCCAATCCTCTTGTGCCACATGTCAATGTCCTGCACAATCCCATTGCTCTTTGAAAACATGGCTGAGCTCAATTCTGGTATGCCTGCATCCAATTTGAACAACCTTCCTTCCTTCTTGCCCTTGGCAACCAATCTACAGCCATGCTTAAAATCTTCCACAAAACAGCCTTTCTCATTGAATCTGACTTGTAGTCCCTGCTCAACCATCTGTCCTACTGATGCCAAACTCTTTGTGATGGATGGTACATATAACACTTCAGACATATTTTTCACATTTCCATCATGCATCTTCAAAGGCACACTGCCAACATGTGTTATAAGATGCTGAGTATCATCTCCTGTGACCACATAACCATTTGTATCCAATGGTTGCATCTTCTCAAACCACTCACCATGACATGTCATGTGGTTTGAGGCACCTGAATCCATATACCATGACTCATCTCGAGCATTCTGAGAATCCATTGTCCCCATAACATGCTTCATTGCAAAAAGATGGTTTGAACTCCCATCATTGTTACTGGTAGATGCATAATTTCCATGTTGTGGTCTTCCATTCCTCGCATCATTCTGCTTTTTGTAACAATCTTTTGCCAAATGTCCAAGTTTGCCACAATAGTAACATTCAATCCCATTCAAATTTTGTTGAGGACCTTGCCATCGTCCTCTACCACGAGCACCTGCTCCAAATCTCCCCCTATGGGATTGAAATCCACGTCCTCCACGTGATCCAAATGATGACTGTGAATTCTGAAAATTCTGATTTGATTGTGGTTGAGTAGACCTATCATTCCAACCACGTCCTCCACGGCCTCGAGGGGTAAATCTCCCCCTTCCTCGAAAGCCTCTAGATGAGTAAAAAGCCTGATTCCTTGCATGTTCATCATTGCCTGACAAGGATGCACCACCTGTAACACTCAGACCACCAAGGCCTAGCTTTAATTCTTCCACAATGAGCAATGACACAAGCTCATTAAAGTCTGGCATTCCTCCCAACCTTACTGAGATGGAAGTATCAAAAGATTTGTATTCTTTGCCTAAACCACGCAACCAAATCATCATCATCCATCGGGGCATGGATCGATGACAAGGAGTCAGCATAACCCTTGATTTCCTGAACATACTCATGTATGCTCCTATTCCTTCGTGTGACACTGTGAATCTGTTGCTTCAGTTGTATCTTCCTTGCACCAGTGTCTGTCTCATACATACGGCACAATATACCCCATGCTTCTTTCGGTGTATCTGCATCTTGGATGTGAATAAGCAAGGCATCTGTTACACATATTGAAAAATAATGCAACACCTTCGAAGACCGCTCTACCCATTGCTTGTGAGCCAGTAACTGAGCATTATTTGGTTGAGGAGGTAAGTATGGCTCCGGATCTTCCTCCGAGACAAGACTCCATAAACCTTTGCCTTTCAAAAAACTTTTCATTCGAAACTTCCACACTTGAAAGTTTGTGCGACCAAGCTTCTCGCCAACAATCTGTATCGGACCATCTCCCATTGTTGCAAAAAAAAATAGAGTAGATGTACCCTTTCGATTACAATGTACGAAGTACCTGTAATGCTCCAAATCTCTCCAAATCACATCAAATGCTTGCAAATTGTGTGCATTAACATCCCACAATGATTCACCAACAATGTACACTCGATCAAAGTTGAAATCAAATGAAACTCCTTCACAAAAAAATTTCTGGTTTTTTTCTCGCCAGTAATTTCTCGCCAGTAACCAGTCAGGATTTTGCTCTAAATCCTTCAAATCTTGTCCAAATTCAATGATTCAACTTGCATTAGCTTCCCAACACATTGCTCCAACATATCCTAGAAGGGTTTGATCCAATTCTTCAAGGGGAATGAAAATACGAACAAGATTTAAACTTTATTCATTCTCGGAACTTATACAGTAAAGATAGAGGAACTCTTTACACTTCCATAAGCCCGTCCATCATATGGTCACAAAAGCAGTCCTCACAAGCTGCACAAGTATAAGGTAACTCATCTATGGGAATGATTCTGTGGGTTATTGCTGCGCCTATCTCAGTGGTATGAGGTGTTCTAACAAAAGGACCTCTGAGAGGCAAGCCAAAAACGGGGTAAAGGCATATCTTCTCATGAGGAAGAAAACACGCCAGTAAGAAGACCCGCTCAGAAAACCCAGGATGCCTTGATCTCATGACGCAGTAGTATCGGGGACCCAAACCCAAAGCTTCAATAACCATGGCCAAGCGGACATTGTTACGAAAGTGCTGCTGACCCCAGGGTGTTACCCTAGTTATGTTTTGATAGGTCCGCCATTTGGTTTGCGCTACAGAAGTTCCCAAGTGAGGGAAAAGTGAGCGCTCATACTGCTCTATAAAATCCTTCTTCACAGATTCACTTGCGTCTTGAAGGTGAGGAATCATTATGGATAAAACTAGTTCTTGTTGCCAAGCCATGAAGGAGATTAAGAAAGAGAGGAGATCGATGGAAGTAAGATTACTGTGAGCGACAAGTAAAAGTTAAGACTTATATAAAGGAAGGAGCTAGCGTAACTTAGAAGCCAACGGTAACTTGCCACTGAAGTTATACCGTCTTTCCATGATTTGGGTTTGACACATTTTTCTATAGAAGGCATTAAGAATTTTGAGATGAAGAGATAAAAGAAGCTTGTAGGCTAAGTCACCTACTTTCATTGAATTCAGATATAAGGCTCACAATATCTGGGGGATAACTTCTTAAACTCCCCAATAGATAAAGAACTTCTTTTGGGCCGTACTCGAATGAAAACCAAAACCTTGGTATCCAAAACACCGATTTTCACTTCTGAACTCATTGTTCTGAATCCTTAAAATAGGCGTGACTCCTGAGAAGTATTCTAGGAAAAGGGTCTTCCTTTTTTAAACAGAAACTTTCTTTTATTTTAGAGAGGGAATAATTATAAGATCAGAAAGGGAGATTCTTACTCCTATATACCTCTAAGGCTGGGGAGGAATCTTACATTCTATCCCACTTAAAAAGTGCGAGATGTCCTCATCTCGCAAGGTAGAGGATAACTCTTTTTCTTAAGATCCAATTTTATTCTGGGGTTCCTTATATTCTGGTCAACCCAACAGAATACTGGGATAAATATCCCTTAGAACTCATCAACAATTCATTCAGATTATATCATTCATATCTTTAACATGATTATGGTCCATTAGACCGAAAAATTTCCTTTTGAACATTCCTCCACGGGAATTTCAGTCAAGTAAATCCTCAATTTGACATCCCTTAACTTGATCTACCGATCAAGTATTAACAGCAGCAATCTGACAGCACAACCCACTAATCTCATAGTGATTTGCTGAATTCATTATCATCATTCTAGTTATGAATATCATCACAGGGACTCGTCCCATTTCCCCTCATTGTGGTTTCATTATATTTCAACTAATTTTTAAAAATCATCATTTTTCAATCAGAATTTTCAATCAGAATCCAAATCAATTCATCCATTCTCAAACAGAATTAAAAATCATATCAATCACATTCGAAATCATCATCTAGATAGCATTAACGCTTATAATTTCAAGTCTTAGATTTACTCGTATATACTGTCAGTAAAGAGCTGCAGTATACTCTCGGTATATACGGGTAGTCACGGCCCTTGGAATTATAAGGTAACTACTATCATGTCTAGGCCTCAAGAAAGTCAAGGATTCTATATAATTGCGGTACTTCCATCTGAAGACCCAACTACCAAATTACGAATTTCAGTTTGAATATCAAATTGTATGAATTATCTCACACAATTATAACCTTTTTATGTTTCTTAATAAATTTTTGATATATTTGTCTTCTCAGTTGATCTTTATTAACCAAATGCTCTGATACCAACTGTGAGATCCCTGTTCCCACCGAGCAACGGATTCGGGGTACTAGCAGCGGAAGTAGCACTTCTCGCGCGGGACAGGGGTCCCACACTCGGGGCCTCGCCCACGGATATCCGGACAAGAGACTAATCCGTCGGTTTGTCCAAAACCGAAACCGGAAAAACTTCCTTTACCCGGAAAGCACGGGTGATTCCACCAGGATAACTCTTTACTCTAACGTAGTCAAGATCATTACTGATCAAACTGATCTGACTGCACCTTTAACGGTACTTGATCAATTCAAGGAAGAACTTGCACTTGGATCATTGGGATCAACGCTTTTTTCCCCATCAAGAGGCACAGCCGTTGATTCCTATCCATAGAACAATTTCTATCCGGGATTTACTTCATCTATCGTAATAATAGAAATTAAATCTCGATTTACGGATCCATCAGTCCAGCCTAACCCCATCCGATCCCATGGGTTAGCCAACCGCCCAACCACTGTAGTGATGGGATCCAATTTGGAATTTGGTTAGGTTTTGTCCCGGGTACCAAGGAAAAGAGTTCCAAGGCCCCCTAGCCGGAAGTTCATGCAAACATAAAACTAGCCACACCACTTACACACCCAATATGAAATTGCCTTTTTCTTAGCTTCAACTAACTTTAAAACAATCCTTTAATGAAACCATAGTACCACTAATCACAATCTTCCAATTTATCTGGTTGATTCATAATTTCCCATCATTCCTTCATCAGAGTATCTATGGCATCATTGGCAACTAGAACGCTCACCACCTGTCCACACAGGGGCCTTTTCAATAGTTCCTAGTCCATAATACTCGGCAATATAATCACTTATAAAAATCAAGATGGACTCTCGTTGAAGATCAGCAAGATCAACCAACAGATCCATATAAAGAGCCATGGACTCATCCATTGAAGACCAGCAAGGTCAATCAACTAGATCCATGCTCGGTTTCACAAAACAACTCTTACTCCTTGTTCCAATATCTTCCACGACGCACGTGTGGGTATCTTCGGCGACCCAGAGCCCGAGCACCGTATGGTCAGCACCCTCTAGGATCCTTCGCAGGTGACCTAGCGCTTCACTCATAGGCCGCTTCCTTGGTCCCTCATCCACCGTACCGGAAGCTCACCATTTAAATCGAACCGAGGCTGGTCAAGACCTCGGTCGACCTTGCTACGCGAGACGTCCTCCATTGACTCTCCGTCAGCAGTTGCAACTTTAACAGTTAGGTCTTCATGACCTTAATCCATAAGACGGTCAAAATGCTTCCCCAGCATTCTTGACATAAAACAGTCATTTACAAACAGTCACAAAATATAGTTTCTAAATCGAACTCTCGTCTTTCCACATTATCCCTCCTTAGTCCACATTACTTATTCCACATTCCATTCAATGTGTACTCATTCTCATCCATTTCCTCATATCGACGACACATTAATTCACATACACATTTACCTTCACATCCATACATCCACATTTACATGTATACATCCATTTTCACATCCTCATTTATACATCCACATCCCATATCCACATTCATACATACACATCCATATCCACATCCAACATCTACATCCACATCCACATTCACATTCACATCCACATTCACATCCTCATTTATACATCCACATCCACATCCACATTCACATCCATACATCCACATCTACATGCATACCCCCATTTTCACATCCTCATTTATACATCCAGATCCCTTATCTACATTCATACATACACATCCATATCCACATCCATACATCCACATCCACATCCACATTCATATTCACATCCATATATCCACATCTACATGCATACATCCATTATCACGTCCTCATTCATACATCCACATCCACATACATACATACATCCACATCCACATACATACATACATCCACATCCACATTCTCATTCACATCTATACATCCACATCTACATCCACATACATACATACATCCACATCCACATTTCCATTCACATCTATACATCCACATTCATATACATCCACATCCACATTCCCATTCACATCTATACATCCACATACATACATACATCCATATCCACATTCCCATTCACATCTATACATCCACATCTACATCCACATCTACATCCACATTCACATCCACATTCCCATTCACATCTATACATCCACATCTACATCTATATCCACATTCACATCTATGCATATACATCTTCATACATACATCCATTTTCACGTTCACATATCCATTTTCACATTCATACATCCATACTCCCATCTCCACATCCACACATCCACATACATACATCCATTTCCACATTCCCATTCATGTAACCCCATATGCCTTCACATCTAATCTTTTACATCACATCCATTCTCGTCCTATCACAACCCATATGCATCTTATCCTATCACATACACTTCTTACCTCATCCCATACACATCTTATCACATCTTAATTCATCTTATCACCTCTTATCATCTCTTATACACCTCTTATCACATCCTATCACATCTCATATCTATTTATAGAATACAAGAGAACTCTTATATTTGATATAAGATTTCTTTACACATTTACTTATGCATAAATTCCATTTAAGGAGATTAATACTTCCGAAGAAAAATCAATCTTTTATGCATCTTCCTATGCATAAATTCATTTTAAATGAAAATGACACTTTTGAATTAAAATTCAATCTTTTATGCATCCTCCTATGCATAAATTCAATTTAGATGAGAATGACACTTTTGAATTAAAAATCATTTTTTTAAAATGCATCTTCTTATGCATAAAGTCAATTTGGTAGGAATTACACTTTTAGAATAAAAGAATTTCTCTTATGCATCTAAGTTATGCATAAAATCCATTTATGATGAAAATCACACTTTTAGTATAAAAAGAATATCTTTTATGCATACCTCCATGCATGAATTCCAATTATGATAAAAGTTATACTTTTATAATAAAATAATCAACTTTTATGCATACCTCTATGCATGAAATTCAATTGTGACAAAAGTAATACTTTTTACATTAAAATAATCATCTTTTATCCATACCTCTATACATGAAATCCAATATGATAAAAGTATCACTTTTGATATATAAAAAAAAATATCCTTTATGCATACTTCTATGCATGAGAATTAAAAATGATAAAAGTAACACTTTTGATATAAAAATTTTCCTTTATGCATACTTCTATGCATGAAAATTAAAAATGGTAAAAGTAACACTTTTAATATAAAAAAATTATCTTTTATGCATACTTCTATGCATGAAAATTATAAATGATAAAAGTAACACTTTTGATATAAAAATTTTTCCTTTATGCATACTTCTATGCATGAAAATTAAAAATGATAAAAGTAATACTTTTGATATAAAAAAAATTTCTTTTATGCATACTTCTATGCATGAAAATTAAAAATGATAAAAGTAACACTTTTGATAAAAAAAAATTTCTTTTATGCATACTTCTATGCATGAAAATTAAAAATGATAAAAGTAACACTTTTGATATAAAAATTTTTCCTTTATGCGCATACTTCTATGCATGAAAATTAAAAATGATAAAAGTAACACTTTTGATATAAAATTTTTCCTTTATGCATACTTCTATGCATGAAAATTAAAAATGATAAAAATAACACTTTCGATATAAAAATTTATCCATTATGCATACTTCTATGCATGAAACAAAAATGGTAAAAATAACACTTTTGATATAAAAATTTATCCATTATGCATAATATTAAAATTCAATTTCTCCATGATTGTAATGAAATTCTTTCAATTAATCTAGGATGATAATTCCTAGAATATGGTAGGAAGTCCTCTTTTTATGCTTTGAATGAGATTATTTTATGCATAATTTTTATAAAAATTTTGCCATAGCTCCGCTGCTATGACTGATAAATCTCAATTTTTTCTAAGGGATAATGCTTATCATTAAGAAAATAATTAAAATAATCTCTAATTGGATTATCAATCCATAATGGATTGAATCATTAATATACATAAACTAAAAGCATAGAAAAAAGCCATTAATTTGGCCTCAAGCATAGCTTAATCTTGGGTTAAGGAAAAGCTTTATGAAAAGCTTGATTTGGATTGAGAACGGTTCATGAGTATGACCATTTCTTGAGTGAGAGAGAGAAATCATTAGAATTTAAACATAAATGAAAATTAACTTCAATAGCATTATGTAACTCTTCACTACTATTCAAACTTCAATAGCATTAAAAAAAACCATACCAATTAAACTTCTCAAGCTTGAGAGGGGTTGAGAAGAGAGAAACATTGAGAAATTATAGAAAGATCAATATTCACTAATTACCTTACAACTTGCTTGATTCTTTGTTCACGGTAGAGGCCCCCAACCAATCAATTGGTTAAGTATGTTGATGGAGCCACTAATGGGGATTGAAGAAAGAGGGAAGCTCCAAAAACTAGTGAATTATTAAATGAATTCACAGTTTCTGGCTTAGGTGGAGTAGAGTAACGATGCATAAACACTATATATTTTTCAACAAGGGGGAGGCTTCTATTTATAGGAAAAATTGAGCTCCTAACCAATTAAACTGATTCTAGAATTTTCTAAATCAGTTTGGTCAATATTTGACCATTTTTAGGTCAGTTAAGCTAACTTTTTGGAACTAGACTTGAATGAGGAGAGAGGAGAGATGAAATATCTCAATTTTTATGAGTTTAAAACTCATTCAAGCATGTGAAATATGCACCTCCTTTAAAGAACTCCCCTTCCTTACATATGTGTCATAATGGAATCATTTTAATATTGCTCATAGTTTTTTTTAACTAATAAACCTTGTACATTTTCA
The DNA here is from genome assembly GCF_041138505.1 of Cibotium barometz. NCBI lineage: Eukaryota > Viridiplantae > Streptophyta > Polypodiopsida > Cyatheales > Cibotiaceae > Cibotium > Cibotium barometz. The sequence continues at coordinate 15,236,362 of NC_141103.1, read as the reverse complement.
ACTCTTCATCTTATGTGAAATATGCACCTCCTTTAAAGAATTCCCCTTCCTTACATATGTCATATTTTTAATATTGCTCATAGTTTTTTACTAATAAACCTTGTACATTTTCAACTCTTCATCTTATGTGAGCATTTAAGGGACTCCCCTTCCTTACATATGTGTCATAATAAAATCATTATACCCAAAATATCTCATATTTTTAATATTGCACATAGTTTTTTTACTAATAAACCTTGTACATTTTCAACTCTTCACCTCATGTGAGCATTTACTCATTTTTGGGTATTTTCTTTTTACAAATTTGGATTTATCTCTTCCCTACACATGGATTGATGCTATTGGCCCATAGGAACCTTAATTGGACCATAGTCTAAAGATTTCTGAAAATCTAGACCCTTAGACTAAGGTTCTTTATACCTATTTCCAATTAATTCCAATTGCACATTGGAAAATTCTTTTTGAATTTCTGTTTCAAGGGAACTCATCTAAATTATAAGAGATATTTTTCTATCCAAAAATATTCAAAATCTAAATATTCTCTCTCTAGAATAATTTTTCTCTCTCTAGGCTAAAATAGTTAGCAACAGGGTCTTTATATTTCTGAAGAGGGTTGATTTACACGGGAAGATACTAGACATCAAAAAGGGGTTGGGGGAGGAATTCTCTCTTCTCAACCCCTCTCAAGCTTGAGAAGTTTAATTGGTATGGTTTTTTTTAATGCTATTGAAGTTTGAATAGTAGTGAAGAGTTACATAATGCTATTGAAGTTAATTTTCATTTATGTTTAAATTCTAATGATTTCTCTCTCTCACTCAAGAAATGGTCATACTCATGAACCGTTCTCAATCCAAATCAAGCTTTTCATAAAGCTTTTCCTTAACCCAAGATTAAGCTATGCTTGAGGCCAAATTAATGGCTTTTTTCTATGCTTTTAGTTTATGTATATTAATGATTCAATCCATTATGGATTGATAATCCAATTAGAGATTATTTTAATTATTTTCTTAATGATAAGCATTATCCCTTAGAAAAAATTGAGATTTATCAGTCATAGCAGCGGAGCTATGGCAAAATTTTTATAAAAATTATGCATAAAATAATCTCATTCAAAGCATAAAAAGAGGACTTCCTACCATATTCTAGGAATTATCATCCTAGATTAATTGAAAGAATTTCATTACAATCATGGAGAAATTATAGAAAGATCAATATTCACTAATTACCTTACAACTTGCTTGATTCTTTGTTCACGGTAGAGGCCCCCAACCAATCAATTGGTTAAGTATGTTGATGGAGCCACTAATGGGGATTGAAGAAAGAGGGAAGCTCCAAAAACTAGTGAATTATTAAATGAATTCACAGTTTCTGGCTTAGGTGGAGTAGAGTAACGATGCATAAACACTATATATTTTTCAACAAGGGGGAGGCTTCTATTTATAGGAAAAATTGAGCTCCTAACCAATTAAACTGATTCTAGAATTTTCTAAATCAGTTTGGTCAATATTTGACCATTTTTAGGTCAGTTAAGCTAACTTTTTGGAACTAGACTTGAATGAGGAGAGAGGAGAGATGAAATATCTCAATTTTTATGAGTTTAAAACTCATTCAAGCATGTGAAATATGCACCTCCTTTAAAGAACTCCCCTTCCTTACATATGTGTCATAATGGAATCATTTTAATATTGCTCATAGTTTTTTTTAACTAATAAACCTTGTACATTTTCAACTCTTCATCTTATGTGAAATATGCACCTCCTTTAAAGAATTCCCCTTCCTTACATATGTCATATTTTTAATATTGCTCATAGTTTTTTACTAATAAACCTTGTACATTTTCAACTCTTCATCTTATGTGAGCATTTAAGGGACTCCCCTTCCTTACATATGTGTCATAATAAAATCATTATACCCAAAATATCTCATATTTTTAATATTGCACATAGTTTTTTTACTAATAAACCTTGTACATTTTCAACTCTTCACCTCATGTGAGCATTTACTCATTTTTGGGTATTTTCTTTTTACAAATTTGGATTTATCTCTTCCCTACACATGGATTGATGCTATTGGCCCATAGGAACCTTAATTGGACCATAGTCTAAAGATTTCTGAAAATCTAGACCCTTAGACTAAGGTTCTTTATACCTATTTCCAATTAATTCCAATTGCACATTGGAAAATTCTTTTTGAATTTCTGTTTCAAGGGAACTCATCTAAATTATAAGAGATATTTTTCTATCCAAAAATATTCAAAATCTAAATATTCTCTCTCTAGAATAATTTTTCTCTCTCTAGGCTAAAATAGTTAGCAACAGGGTCTTTATATTTCTGAAGAGGGTTGATTTACAGGGGAAGATACTAGACATCAAAAAGGGGTTGGGAGAGGAATCTTACATTCTACCCCACTTAAAAAACGCGAGATGTCCTCATCTCGCAACTTGTGATAATTTCGCAAGATTCACGAATATGAGACTTAGAAAAAAATTTAATCAAGATTAACCACCAAGATAAGTCTTAAAGAGAGCAAGATTCAAAATACGAACAAGATTTAAACTTTATTCATTCTCGGAACTTATACAGTAAAGATAGAGGAACTCTTTACACTTCCATAAGCCCGTCCATCATATGGTCACAAAAGCAGTCCTCACAAGCTGCACAAGTATAAGGTAACTCATCTATGGGAATGATTCTGTGGGTTATTGCTGCGCCTATCTCAGTGGTATGAGGTGTTCTAACAAAAGGACCTCTGAGAGGCAAGCCAAAAACGGGGTAAAGGCATATCTTCTCATGAGGAAGAAAACACGCCAGTAAGAAGACCCGCTCAGAAAACCCAGGATGCCTTGATCTCATGACGCAGTAGTATCGGGGACCCAAACCCAAAGCTTCAATAACCATGGCCAAGCGGACATTGTTACGAAAGTGCTGCTGACCCCAGGGTGTTACCCTAGTTATGTTTTGATAGGTCCGCCATTTGGTTTGCGCTACAGAAGTTCCCAAGTGAGGGAAAAGTGAGCGCTCATACTGCTCTATAAAATCCTTCTTCACAGATTCACTTGCGTCTTGAAGGTGAGGAATCATTATGGATAAAACTAGTTCTTGTTGCCAAGCCATGAAGGAGATTAAGAAAGAGAGGAGATCGATGGAAGTAAGATTACTGTGAGCGACAAGTAAAAGTTAAGACTTATATAAAGGAAGGAGCTAGCGTAACTTAGAAGCCAACGGTAACTTGCCACTGAAGTTATACTGTCTTTCCATGATTTGGGTTTGACACATTTTTCTATAGAAGGCATTAAGAATTTTGAGATGAAGAGATAAAAGAAGCTTGTAGGCTAAGTCACCTACTTTCATTGAATTCAGATATAAGGCTCACAATATCTGGGGGATAACTTCTTAAACTCCCCAATAGATAAAGAACTTCTTTTGGGCCGTACTCGAATGAAAACCAAAACCTTGGTATCCAAAACACCGATTTTCACTTCTGAACTCATTGTTCTGAATCCTTAAAATAGGCGTGACTCCTGAGAAGTATTCTAGGAAAAGGGTCTTCCTTTTTTAAACAGAAACTTTCTTTTATTTTAGAGAGGGAATAATTATAAGATCAGAAAGGGAGATTCTTACTCCTGTATACCTCTAAGGCTGGGGAGGAATCTTACACCAATTGAGTTACAGAGTCCTTACGGGGAGGTGCTGTATAATGCATTATTGGATACAAGAGCTCAACACAATTTGTTATCATATGGCGTGTGGTGTCAACTTGGAAAACCACCTTTATCCAAGAGTGCTATCCAAGTTCAAGGTATCAACAAGAAGAAAACCCCTGTTTCAGGAATTCTGCACACTCCGGTTGCCTATGATAAGGGGACCGTAATCCAAAACTTTTTGGTTATGCCTGTTGGTACCATGGAAGGGACTGTAAACTTAGGGCACAAATGGATGATGGCCACCAAATGCAATATCGATTGGGCAACCAGACAAAGTCACGATGCAAGAACCAACGCTAGGTCTGACTGCTCAAAATCCTGCTCCTAAGCCATCGACTCTGGTGGACAAAATGTTGGATAACGAAAAATCACAAAGTCCAGTGACAAAACCATCTTTGATTGTTTTCCACCCCTCTAACGCTTCAACGCCAAGAGTGGAAACAGGCAAGGTGGTCTCTAAGGTTCCGCTTACTATGCCAAAAAACACATACAAATGGGTTCCAAAAGCTTCGTTAATAGCTACTTCCCCTGCTCAATCTCGTTCAGCCACACCAAGAAGCCTCGTAAAAGGAAAGCAGCTAACCACCCGAGAAAGGGCAATGTAACATCACGATGGATCCCTAAAAAATTATTAGTAGCCCAAGGGTACTACGAGGGGAATGACCAGATTTGGGTCCCTAAACATAAGCTGAATCCCTCTACATCACCTGTAAAACCTTGCAAACCAAGTGTTGCCACCCCAATGACAACTCAAGACCGTGGTAAGGGAAAGGTAACAGAGTGCTCTGCACCACTTCTTCTAGAGTTAGTTTGGATTCCCAAACGATATCGATCATTACCACCTAGCTCAGGAAGGGGGGAGCCACATGAAGCTTCTAGCTCCTCATGCCAGGCACACGCTCATATAGAAGTTTCTACATGCTCTACACCTACTCTTGTCAACACCCAACAAAAAACGGATGAGTCTACGTCTCCCCTTATAATAGTATCGTCAGAAACCATTTCCTCCATTCGTCAATGGGAGCGTACACTACCATCTCTACAATTGGATGTGGCCACAAGGGTCATAAAAAGCTATCTGCCCACATCACAACCTATGACCCGCTTGACAAATTGGTTCCAAGAGGCTGCAACATCATTGCAAATAATATGATCTACCCAAGGAAAGGGGGAGAATGTACTCACGCTCAACATTCTATTGCTTCCTCCCTAACCTTCTCCCCTGACCATGTAATTGCCAAATTCAAGGGGATATATATATATAGCTTCATACACAGAAGAGAAAAGAAAAGAAAAGGTTTCTTATGTCCCTAGGCTCGTGGTATTAACTTGTTCTTAGAGTAGACACAGTGTGGTCATTTGTTTATTTATTAAGCTTGGTTATTTTCCTTGACTTAGGCCAGTATAAACCTTGATTAACCTTTGACACCTTGCTAACTCTTGATTTACTTTCCATAATTTTAAACTCCTGTTAATTTGCTACACTAGCTCACTCATGTGACCCTTAAACTAAGTTCTCATAGCAACATCCATTGTGGTCTAACATGCTTGAATTTATACACTTTATATCTTTTGAATTCCAGCATACCTTCACTCTACTTCCCTGTTTTGCAGACGGTCTACCACAACAACCCTCTCGAGCTTACCATACCATAGCTTCCGAGGACGGAATCTACATCAGGAAGGGGGACATTGAGACGTACTATGTTTTACGTTATTAATTTAAATATTCTGAGTCATGGGCCGGGCTTGTCGGCACCATATGTTAAGGATGAAGGGATTGGGTGTCGCCGATGAGAGGCGCACCTTGAATATCAGTAGGATAAGGGTTAGGATTGGCCGGCCATGTATGGGTGCCCAAGTGTGAACGGCCAAGTCACCTATAAGAGTCAAATGTAACCCTAAAATCCTCATTCTCATATGTTGTGAATACAAGAGTGCTCTTGCCTTATCTCTTTGGTCTCCTTATCCTGCGTGTGTGTGTGTGTGTGTGTGTGTGTGAGAGAGAGAGAGAGAGAGAGAGAGAGAGAGAGAGCGATCGAGCACTATGTAGCGGCACGAGAGAGAGAGAGAGAGAGAGAGTGAGTGAGAGTGAGAGAGTGAGAGTGAGAGAGCGATCGAGCACTGTGTAGCGGCACGGCGGGGCGGAGAGGCGGTAGAGCGGCGACGGCGGCTCCTTCTTCACTGCGACGCGGGAATCCTTCAAGGCGGCGGCGGTTGAGCGGTGAGTGACACACCCTTTGGCATTCTGTTGAGCTTGCTTTCCTTGTTGTATGCTTGCAGCCATTCGTGGCTCGCATACGGTGTTCGGCAAGTCCCCAGCTACGACCTGTGCGACAAAAGCGCACAATTGAACAAATCAATTGACCCCTCTAGTTCTGTTAGTATCCCCATCAACTAGTCCCCCCAAGACCCCCTTACCCCTATGCTATCAAATACCCACTTATCAATTCTGGTCCATAGCCCCCTGATAGCAAGGTATCCCTAGAAAGCATGTCTACCATCCTCAACTACTGATCCACATCAAGGAAAAACCCCTAAGGTAAAGTTTCTATTCACGAATTTGTATCCAAGAGGAAGAGCCCAAATGCAAACTCTCCACAAAAAAGTATGAGCTTTCAAAGGTATATCCAAACCCCACAACAATTACCACCTCTTCTTCCAAGTTCTTATACTACACCTTATCCTCCAGATTCTATTACAGTACTTCACATTCATCTCACTCTTACTCATCTCCTTATACAAAGATTTTGTGGTCACCCTCACCAGCTTGGCCTCATTAATCCACAACCAATCCTTCAACCAACATGCCTCATTGGAGGCTATAGAGAACCAGCCTTTCCCCACCTACTCCAATGATTATCTTGCTACATGCAAATCCCTCTGATGATCCCAACTCATCCCTTATCTGTCCCAACTCTTTCCACCCCACCTGAGATCTATCCCAACAATCTCCAATCCATTCCAACCCCTAACCATCATATTCACCCCCACTTTTATGGAATTGACGCCCTCATTGAACAATCATTTTCAAAACTAGGGTGAGTGTATTTACCCAATCATTATCTATGTGCATATGTGAGGCTAAGGTAAATAAACGTGAGAGGTCTTAACCTTGCTTTATAGCCATAAGAAAAGTCAGTGTCTACAAGAAATTGTGCATACTTTTGTATTTTTATTTATCTTTTGGCTTGGACTTCAAGCTCCTGAATGAGAGTCCCTCAGATACCCACAAAATTTGGTGTCTACAAGAAATTGTGCATACTTTTGTATTTTTATTTATCTTTTGGCTTGGACTTCAAGCTCCTGAATGAGAGTCCCTCAGATCCCCACAAAATTTGGTGTGGTTATCTGCATGGCCCCACCAAAGCTCCTGTCTGAGCCAAGTTAGAGTGATTACCTTCTTTTGGCAATGCAGCTTGTTCGGAATGCATGTCTTCATAATAGAAGGAGAGACTTGTTTGCCGAGTTGACACAACTTGGTTGCAACATCTTTCTTCAACTCTAACTTCACATTCCTTTTGGAACATCTTGAGCCTATTGCTCGGCTTTGCCAATTGAGCCTTGTGTGCAAAATCTTCATGGACAAGAATTTCCCAAACCTTACTAACACCATTTTGCTCTACCCCATTGTGTTCCAACTTTTGACCCTACACTTGGTTGCCTTGGTCTTTTTTGCTCTAAATCAACCTGTTTGTACATAGGTGTATTGGTCTTCTTAACAAAAGTGTCTTTGTCCCCAGCTGACTCCAAGTGACACCACCGCGTTCCTTTTGGCATTTGAACCTTTGCACCTCTTCGGCCTCTGTTCATTCTGATTAAGTGCTCTAGCTTACCAGTCCCTTAACGTGTTCAGGCAGTTTTGACCTTTATGTCTGGATATACTTGTTCAGGCAGTTTTGACCTTTATGTCTGAATATACTTGTTCCTATTCACTAAGGTGCAAAGCCCATCCACCACTAAAGTCTCCTTAGGCCACCATGACACCATGACAACCTACACATGATCTTTCTTTCTTGACTCTACACCATCACCTTGAACCTATAAGTTTTGAGTGTGTCATGCACTTCTTTAAAGATTCCAGTCTTCTTTGACACCATCCCAACAACCTCTGCTTGGTCAGCTAAGTCCCAAGCTTCACCTACTTGAACATTGTCTTGGGTTGTACCCTTCTGTTTTGCACCCTCTTTGACCTTTGGCTGGATTTGATCCCCTCTACTTGGAACCTCCTTTGAGAACTTACTTCCTTCATACTTAGGGTAGCCCCTAGAAACTCAACCCATTTCTGAGCTATCTGTTTGAGTTTCTAGGGTAGCCCCTAGAAACTCAACCCATTTCTGAGCTATCTGTTTGATATCTCCAATCTCCTTACCCTTTTTATCCCTAATCTACCCTATCACCTCCTTGTCACTTTTCTCCTTAACCAATCTGAACAAATACCTAGCAGGTTTCTTCCTATTATTGGAAGCTCTCCACCTATCCCCCCTTTCCTATCATCTTCTTTTCCCAACTGAGCATGACACCAAGCATGTTGGTTGACTTTATCTTCAGACAAACCTCCCCTCTGCCTCGTTCCTTGAAATTTCTCCATCAACTCACTCAGTTCCCTCCTTGCCTACCTCTTCTCTTCTGTCCTCAGTTTCCCTACCCTCCTTATAAAAACCCTCTCCAAGATCCATCCTCAGTACCCGTACCTCTCAACCTTCTAATTGCCTCCTCAGTAAGAGTTACAAACAAATCATCCTTCAATAACAGGTTATTCACTCTTAGTTTCCTGGTAGGAAATTACCTTAGGTCATCTTCCCCCCATTTAGCCACATGCCACCCCCATTTTAATGGCATGTGATCAAATAGAGCTAAGCATGGGTCCACTTTAGTATGAGGCACCCAAGTGGCTTGTTGATTGTAGAAGATTCTATCAATCCTTGGTGAGGACCCAGTATACTACAAGCTAAAGTCAGTGTGCCCAGGTTCATATCCCCACACCCCCAACTCTCTTCCATCAACCAGACCTAACTTACCTCTTGTTATATGCACATTATGTGCGCATATACTAGGAGGCTAACCCACATTAGGCTTGTGAGCATGGGAGCATGGGAACAAGCTCTAGTGGAGCATGGGTTAGGACTAACCTTAAGGGTTAAGGTTAGGGTCAAGCATCCAAGGGTCAGGCATCCAAGGGTTAAGGTTAGGGTCAGGCATCCAAGGGTCACACATGGGAGATGGAGAGTCAAGAGTCACTTGAGGGTCCTCCTATATAATAGGGGCATGGGACACACTCAAGGGAGGTTTAGGTTATGGTCTCTTGATGTTATCTTGAGGCTAGGTTATGTTATGTTCTCTTGTGTAGAGGATCATAACTACTCACCTACCATTTCACACTCAAGGGAGGTTTAGGTTATGGTCTCTTGATGTTATCTTGAGGCTAGGTTATGTTATGTTCTCTTGTGTAGAGGATCATAACTACTCACCTACCATTTCACACTATAGCTACATGTTGCTGGATTGGAGTTATACCTTTTGATGGTATGGGACATCAAGGTCAAGGTATGATGTACTTCATTATAATTCATGTGTGCATCCCTTGGGCTCAGGGGTGGTCGGGTGGATGAGTTTATGCCTGATTTATGCATGTTTATGCATAACAATTATCTAAAGAGATCTTAGGGTTTTAATAATGGTATCAGAGCAATCTCTAGTTAATTTTTGTTATTGTTTCTTTCTTATTGTAATTTTTGATATTTTTTGAAGTAAATTTTAATATTTACTAAATAAAAATAATATTTTATTGATTTGTGTTGATGTTTATTACGTGGATCGTTGATATGGTGATTGGAATGCGTGTTTCTTCAATTCAATGGATGAATCGATGTTGTGGGGGAATTTCGTGAGTTTAATGCTATTTTTTTCTCTTTTTTATGGTTAAAAATAAGAATTAATGGAAATTTTTACAAAAATACCACATATTTTATTGTGGATATTTTTGGTAGAATGGATTCCCTAAATTTTTATAATTTTTTAGGAATTTTTTTCTAATTTTTTAGAAATATTTTGAGCATTTTTATGGTTAAAAATATATTTTTTATACCTTTTTGCAGGTTTTTCTGCCGCGAGTATTCGATCAAATTTCTACCGATTTTCTGCTGAAATGCAGTAGGGGGTAGCATGTTGATGCATTGAATGCTATCCCATGTGCATGGGATTCCCTTCGTCTCTCAATTCTGAATTTTCCTTCTATTTTCCTCCCGCGTGTATGAACACCTCTTAAAAAAGCACATTTTTTATTTTCCTTCTATTTTCCTCCTGCGTGTATGAACACCTCTTAAAAAATCACATTTTTTATTAATGTTAATCATAATTAGGATTTAATTATGATTAAAAAGATTAATTAAAAGTTAACCTCTTTATTAACAGAGAGAGAAGGAGGGGGTGAAGAGAGAAATGAATGGAGAAGGAGGATGAGATCAGAGGAGAGAGGAGAGGGCTCCTCCCTCTCCATCTCGCTCACATCGCAACACCGGAGGGGGGGGTGGGGGGAGACTGCTGTGCGCTGGGCGAAAATCGCCACCCCCCCAAATCGTTTTTTTTTTAGATTTTTTAAAAACCTTAGTTACAAAGGTTTTATTTTTTGCTTTTTAAATATGTTAAAAAAGAGTTTTTTTTTTAATTCCAAAAAAGCTTTTCAAAGCTTGTGAAAAAGCTTGAAAAAAAAAAGGAGAAAGTATGAAATTTTGAGAAAAAAAAATCTCTGAAATTTTTTGATTTTTTCTTCTTGAAACCTTTTGGCTTTCCACATTCCCGAAAAACCTATTGGCTTTTCGAATTCCGGAAAATCTTTTGACCTTTCGGATTCCAGAAACTTTTGACCTTTCACATTCTGATTTTTTTTGTCTTTTCATTTTCCCGAAACTATTGGCTTTCCGTATTTCGGAAAAACCGTTGGGATTTCAAATTTTTGCGTTCGGGGTAAATTAAAATTTTCAAAAAAATCCTGTAAATTGGTGAAAAATTAGACAAAGATTATTTTAAATTTCAGGAAAATGTGGGATTTGTGTTTGGCATGTGGTGTGTCCATTGGAGCTCCCGTGACCATTCAAATTCCTTTAAAAATATATTTTTGATCCAAAAATTTTAGAAAATCCATTAAAATTGTAAATTTTCATTGGATTTGAGAATTGTCGAGCGGAATTGGAAATTTCGTGAACAATGGGATTCTCAGGAAAAAATCAAGAATATTCTAGAAATTATTTTTAAAAATCTCATAAATTGGTATTTTTAAAAATATCAATGGTATTTTAGCAAATCTATTTGCTAAAATTTTTTTAGAAAAATATAGGTTTGGTATGCCATAAGATAGGTTTGGTGATTGCTTTGCTTGAAAGTACATAGATATGAAGGGTGTACCTCCCAAAGTAGTCAAACACACCATTCCTATGGTTGATGGAGAGAGATTGGTCAAGCAAAGAGCTTACCCTATGAATCCAAAGTACTCCAAGATGGTCCGAGAAGAAATTGATTGACTCATAGATGTCGAATTCATCTATACAATTGAGCACATGGAATGGGAATCACTTATAGGGATAGTGCCCAAAAAGAATGAAAATGTACGAGTGTGCATGGACTCCTTAAAAAGGTCAATGTTGCCATTATATACGGGATCACTATCCCTTACCCTTCACAGAGCACATGCTCGAAAGAGTCGCAGGAAAGGAAGCCTATAGCTTCCTGGATGGATTCTCTAGATACAATCGAGTATTGATCGATCCCAAAGATCAACACAAAACAACCTTTGCTCTACTGAATGGGGAACTTATTCATACTGTGTCATGCCTTTTGGGATGACCAATGCTTCTGGCACCTTCCACCGTCTAATGTGCACAACCTACAAGGAGTATCTCTGAAAATTCCTTAAGGTCTTTATGGATGACCTCCTCTGTGTCAATTTCACGTGAAAATCACACCTTGAATATTACAGAAGGTGCTAGAAAGATGTAGGTTCTACCGTATTTCCTTGAACCCTCTCAAATGCCAGTTTTGGGTTCGGCATGGAGTCATCCTAGGACATATAGTCTCCAAACAAGGAATCTCCAAATGACAGCATGGTGGGGCTTATCCTTGAGCTGCCACCACCAACCAACTTTAAGGGAGTCTAGCGCTTCATGGGACATGTTGGGTATTATTGGCATTTCATTTTCATGTATGTTGATATCGCTCGCCCCCTTTAAGAACTCTTGATCCTCTTTGAGTGGACAGAGGAATGCCAACACGAGGCATATACCACCCTTTGTGGACTCTTGATCCTCTTTGCATGGAAAGAGGAATGCCAACATGCATATACCACCCTAAAGAAAGCCTTGGCAAGTGCTCCTATTCTAAGGTCCCCTAAACTGAGACATCATATTTCATGTCCACAATGATGCATCTACCTTTGTAGTTGGGTATGTGTTGGCCCAACCTGATGAACATAAGATGGATTTCCCCATCAGCTTTGCCAACTGCCAACTCAATGAGGTAGAACAAAATTATACCATCATTGAGAGGGAAGGGTTAGCTATGGTTTACACGGTCAAGAAGTTTTGCCCATTATGGTGAGACCAAATTTATCTTCTGTGTAGATCATCAAGATCTTCTATATCTGGTAAACAAATGCTTGCACAACTGGAAGAATCACTCGAATGCTGTTAATCTTGCTTGAGTTTGACTTCATTGTCATAGTGTGGAAGGGCTCATACCATGTCTTGGCAGACCATATGTTTCGTATCCCAAATGGGGAGCCACTAGTGGTGGGAGTTGATGATGATTTACCAGACACTGCCTTGTTCCAATTATGCTTAAATTCGGAATGGGGCGAAGAGGTTGGACACTTCCTAGTAGCCAATGGCCTACTACTTGACCCACTCCTCAATAAAGATTGAGCACGATGCCTCATTAAACAGGCACCCCCCTACCAATTGGTTTCAGGTTTCAGGCCAACTCTATAGGCAGGGGAAGGACAAAATTATAAGACGTGTCCGAGAGAAGACGAATATGTCTTCCTTTTAGAATAGGCTCACTCTACCTGTGATGTGGGGCACTTCGCTGCATATATAACTACACGCAAAGTCCTCATAGTAGGACTATGGTGGCCCACCTTAATGGCCAATGTAGTGGAATATGTTAGACGATGCAATGAATGCCAACAATAAGTGGCAATTCCATGCTTTAAGGGACAGTATGCCCTTGAACCCTATTGTGTCCTTGCAACCGTTTGAAAAATGGGGCATTGATTTCATCGGACCCATTAGTCCTCTGGCTCGATACACTCAATCTTGATATATCATCATAGCCATAGACTATTGCACAAAATCGGTCGAAGAAAGGGCTACACCACAAGGCTAATGCGTGATCTACTAGAAAATTCCTATATGTGTCAGTGATGATCGCTCACTTCGGATGCCCTTTTGAGATCGTGAGCAACAATGGCATGCACTTCATTAATGAGGTAATACAATTCTCTTACAAGAATTCCTTGTCACTCACATAGGAAATCTTCCCCATGCTACCCCCAAACCAATGGCCATTCAGAGAGAACCAATAAAGTTCTTTGTGCCATTTTAACCAAAATAGTTGAAGCCAGCCACACTGATTGGGAACAAAAGTTACATGCAGCAATTTGGGCCTATCGAACATGCTACAAAGTGACACCCTTCAGTTTGACCTATGGTACTGAAGTAGTCATGCCTATGGAATTCTTGATCATCCTGAGTTTGTAAATTGCAGTAATGGAAAAACTCACGGGCAATGTCCTCAGCAGTCACCTGTTTGAGCTTGAAAAGCTTGATGAAACACACCTCCTCGTTGTCTATCGGTATGATTGTCAAAAATTGAGGCGTAAACAGTGGTTTGATGACCAGCTTAAGGTAAAACAAATGAATGAGGGCAACATGGTCCTCCTCTTTAGCACAAAAACCCATGAAAAGAAACTCAAGCTCAGAGGTTTAGGACCTTTCCTAGTCACTGAGATAACCCCACAAGGCACAATGCACATAGAGACACTCGACAGCGTCAAGATGGCGGGATATTTCAATGGTAGCAAATTGAAACACTACTATGGCTCACTAATTGAAACCACCCTCAAGGCCATTCATGATTTAAAAAAATGAAACACCAAACACGATGAGATGAAAATAGCAACCCAATAAGAGGCTAAAAAGAGCGGCAAGCCAAACTTCGGGGGAAAAACATTACGGCCAACATGGCCCAAGTTGTCGACCTTAAAGAGGAAGATTGGGAGGTGAAACCTGCTCGGTTATGGTTAGGAATGACCACCCTGACAAGCTTCACCCAAAAATTTTCTCTTGTCGATATAGGGGCTAATTATAACTTAATGTCTTATGACACATGGCTTTCCCTCGAGAGGCCCCCATTAAAAGAGACCCCTACCCCCACAGTCATAACAATGGCCACTCAAAGTAGTTCAATGTCTAGGCACAATCACAACCTTATTCCACAATGGAAATAATCCCTTGGAAGGGAAGTTTTATGTGATGCCTACTACAAGAATGCCTACAAGAACTATGCATGAGAAAATTCTTCTCGGAAGAGGATGGGTGGGACACAACCATTGCAACACCAACTAGGATGCAAGGACTGCCACCCTACAACTGGCCTCCGACCAAGTTACAGTCCTAATGACGGACGAAGAACCCATGCCCTTCGATCACTCATGCCTAGATGATAACCCCCCTCCTCCCCTCACCACTATTATTCTGCCCTTCAATCAACACCGATCCATACCTCTCAAAAAGAGGCCTCTCACCACTCTAGACACCCCATTGCCTCGAGTATCCTCACCACTACCCAACTCTGTAGCAACCGAATCTGACCTCCCCAATGCCACCACTACCCAACTCTGTAGTAACCAAATCTGACCTCCCCACCAATGCCATTACTGCTACTACTGACCCCCACCACAAAACTAACAACATTAACCCTACGCACACAAGGCAAGCACTCTCTGGTAGATACATAAGAAGCTTCTCACAGCCCAAGGGTATTATGAAGGTACCACTACTCTGTGGATCCCCCTCCAATCCACTTCTCACACTCACATACCGGCAACATCAACTCCTCATCCCTTTCGAAGGCAACCCATTCGGTAATCCCAAGCCGGCAGGGTACAGAAAAATCACCGGCCAAAATGCTCCCCAAGGCCGAACCATCCTCGCCCACACCCTAATACTTGCTCAAAAACAAATTACCAGTAGATCCCCAAACCTCTGCTTCAAGCTACTATCAAGGCAATTGCCAAATTTGGGTCCCCAAATCACCAACTTCCTCTTCTTGCATTTCATAGTTACCAACCTTCAATGGAAGCCCAAAGTGGCCTCTACCACTACTACTTCACATGCAAAAGGGAAATAAAAACTCCATGAAGCACCCTTGCCCCTCCAACTAAAGCCCATGGTCCCTAACTATGATATACGCTCAACTTTGGCTACTCCCCCACCCCTCATTATCTGACTACCTCGGAGTACTCCCACTCAGCTCTTGGCCTCTCCACCCTCCGCTACTCCCTCCTTGAAAACCTATGAACTCCCAAGGGATATCCTAACCTTGCCATCACCCAATTGGAACCGTCTTCTTACTTTGGCAAACTGGGCATAGAGTTAGTACAAAACCCGCAATGGGGTGCTGGCTACATAGCCCGGGGATACAAAACCTATTTTGCAGGGTACCCAAAAACAAACCTGCCACATCCATACCAATCAGAAGCCATGGCCATACCATTCTATATCTCAAATGACATGACCTTACCAACCAGAAGCCACGGCCATACCATTCTATATCTCAAATGACATTCCCACAACAACATGAGTGGAAGGAGTAAACACATTAAAAACCTCGTGAATGTGTTAATTCACTACTATGTTTCAGAAGGGAACTTCTATGTTAAGCCTATAGGTACCATGCATGAAGAAGTACTTCTTGGATGATGATGGATGGGGCACAATTGTTGCCATATTGACTGGGACTCACTAACTAATACCTTCTTACAATTTGCCTTGGGATATGTAATTGTTTTTATGATAGATGAAGAGCCCATGTCTTACACTCTTACACAACCTCAACATCAAAGAACTATTCACGCTCTAATCAACCAATAGAGCTTCCAAGGGCAACCCATAATCCGACCATGCCACTCAAAAAGAGTCCCATCCTTTACTTGTTGGTAAGAGAAGCAAGTAACCATGTTCCATCAAAAGCCTCACCTTTCCAAGGATTGACCTATCTAACACCAATACTACTAACCTTGCACAATCAAAACCACAAGTGCCACCCATCAGTCCCTAGCAACACCAATGTTTCCATAATTTAGGTGACAAATGGTGTGATAAATGGTGGTACCAAAAGAAATACTCCAGGCACAAGGTTACTAGGGTAAAAGAAAATCTGGATACCAAAGAGAAAGATCTAGCATAAGTCAGTGGATGAAATCCATGCCACCCAAAAGGACCACATTATAGGTCAACGAGACCAACCCGAAAACATGGTTTGTTAGGAAATATTTGTTAGAATCCCAAGGATACTATGCAAGCCAAAGAGAGCAACCACACCACGCTATACCCTAGACCAAAGGTGGGACACATCCCTAGTAACCCAATCTAGACTAATCTAGCAGTCTAGGGAACCATGCCGACTACCGTAATGGCAAAGTCATATCAAAATTGTAGGCTTATATCGAACCTAGGTTAAGAGCCAGCTCACCTAGGCTCAGAGACCTCTTGTCCAAGGGAAAGAGCCTACCCAGAACATTTCAACCAGCACACGGCACCTATGTACAACAACTATCCGCCCCGCAGAATGTATCTTGGATACCATGTGGATCCCTATGAAGCACATATTAGCCCACCATCCACCACTGATGCAAGGACCATAGATGGGATACTATCCTCCTGTGGCCTAGCTCCCCCGCCCATCATACCCCAACTAGCACACCAACACCAGCCATGGCAAGATGACTGACACTAGAAATGTTGAGGATAGCCATGGAAATAGAGACGAGGGTACCTTCAGTAATTTCACCCCGCCAACACCTCAGCAAATGCAAGGGCTAAGATAAGAGAGAAATTAACCTACCCACATTTCTAAACTAATTACTAAGTTTGATGGGACTTGAGACCCCATACACCATCTAGAAATGTTCAACAAGATTTGTGAGGCATTCAGCCATGTAGACAATCAAGTTAAGGTTAGTGTCTTTGGCCTCACCCTAAACGAAAAAGTAGGAAAATTGTTTCGATCACTATAGGTAGAAGATAAAGCTACCTTTGACGCCTTGAAAGAGGCTTTCAATCCCTTGCTTTTTGTGAGAGACAACCATGGTGAAGGACCATCTCTTCTTACCTCTATCTAGGCATCGAGCATTCCGATGTGATAAATGAAGTGAGGACAACAACAAAGTGAGGATGTGATGAACAAGCTAGCGCACCCACAATGGGATGTTTTGGCAAGGCTAAGGTAAGCTCTTGACTTGAACACTCACCATATACAATAATGCTTGATGGTCAACAAAGTTTTGCCTTTGACACTTTTGCTGCTTGCTTTGAAGTGGAAGCATGCGCTTTCTATTTATTGGCAGCCTTAGATGTTCCTTTGGCCTACTACCCTTGGCTTGGCTTAGAGCCTTGTGATGGAATTAAAAAGGGGGACTATATATGGATAAGTCCTCCTTGTATGCTTAACAAGTTAAGGCTTGTCTAAGTGATAACTTACATGATTCTACCCCCCATAGGGGTGATTGTTGTCACTCTGTTGGAACAATCCTTGTAAGCATGGTTGAATCCATACTTATAACATATGCCATCATAAAGAATTACATTGGGGTTTAGCATGGTATTTAGAGTGTGCTTAGAGCACTTGGAGGATTCGGTGCAAGGTATTTGTGAGGGCATTAGCACGGTATTCGGAGTGCTTGGAGCACTTGGGGGATTTGGTGCAAGGTATTTGTGAGGGCATTCCACAATATTTTATGATGTGGGCCTTTGTATCGAAAGCATTACATCGATGTTCTGCGCCCTATATTGTTAAGGTCTCTTGCTCTTTATTGCACCATGGCTTTGAATAGAGAGGCATAGTCTATTGATGAAGCCTATTCACAATACCCATAGGGGTCATATTGTTAATGCTCATATGGGTCTTGTTGGTCATAAGACTCACATCTCTCTTATTCATGGTTTTTTGTCTCCATGGGCACGGTCACCAATTCTTGGAGGAATTGGTTACGGTGGTAGTACCGAAGGTGAAACTAGATGGTCTATACATACCTTAGAGTAAGGGATTTTGATAGGTAGGCACTGGAGCTTCTGCCTAAGGACTAGTGGTGGGACTCACAAGGACAATGATTTCCTTGGCACGTAGAGAGGAGCATTTGTCGTGGTGCCAAAGTCCACTTTATAGGGTTTCCTTGGTACACTCTGTTATAATTGACACCAAACCATGTCTCTACCTAGGAAGAGGTATGGGTGTCCTATTTGAGGTGCTAGCTAGGGGCTAGCCTTGAGATTGTCCTTAGGGTTAGCCTTGAGATTGTCCTTAGGGTTAGCCTAAATGGTTTAGTAGATTCTTTTTCAAATCATCCATGCTTGTGTTGGTTGAGCACCCAATAAGGCTTTGATGATATAGATTATATAAATTTAAATTTTAACTAAAATTTAAATTAATAAATATTATATATATAATCATATTATATTTAAAAATTATTATTTTAAACTGTTTAATATCTTATTTATTATTTATATTATTATTAAGCCTTATAAATATTCTTCAATTAGGTCCTTATTTTGTTTAATTATTCAATAGTTATTATATTATAACTTTTATTAAATTAATAGCATTGACTATTTTTACATTTTTATGTAAAAATAATATTTATTTTATTAATAAGTTAACATGATTTTTATTTAATTTGATACACTAAGGTTCTAAATCTTAAACTAAGGTCTAAAGTTTAAGTCTTTAGCTTGGATATAATGTTTGCATGTATCCATGCATGCTACCATTGCATATGCACACATACATACCATGACATATGCATGCATCTATGCATGATATATTTGATATGGCATTTCGCATAACATATACATATATTCATTTACATATATATGTATTCATGCATATATATGTAAATGAATGATATATTTGATATGGCATTTCGCATAACATATACATACATTCATTTACATATACATGTATTCATGCATGATATATATATGTATTCATACATACATATATATGTATTCATGCATGATATGGTGGCATGGTGTATGTATGCATCCACACATGGTATGGTTGACATATCAACTCATAATGATGATGTGGTGCTTGTTTATTGATGTGGCAGTGCATTTTGAGGACATGGCATGAGTAAGTTTGCATGGGATATCATGACATGAAGTAGTGACATGCCATAGATAGCCTGCATGTGATGATGGATGTGTGCGATGTGTTTCATGATGTATTAATGTTTTTGTGATGTGCCATGAAGGAGGTGTCATGCCATGTCATCAACAATGATGTGGCATCGTTACGTGGTAAAGTGAGGTGGCATTCTTACATGGTAATGTGAGGTGGCAAAATTGTTGACATGGCATGCAAAGGTGACATGTTGATGTGGCAACGAGTGAGCATTTTAAATGCTCCACTATGATGAGGTGGCTAGATATGTGGAGCTTGTATTCCACCAAGCCCATGCAAGCGTGGCATTAGGCATCCAACAAGTTTTTTACATGCAATAGAGGATTCTTGGCTTCGAAGGGCCAAAAATGGCCCTTCCCTTACACAAATTTAACCAAATGTTTATCTACAAATGTATCTCTATGAACATTATGTGCATAGTAAAATTCAATAGCTTTGCAATTACTAGATTAAATTTAATTTATTCACAACAATATAAAACTCAAATGAAGATCTTGTGTTTTTACACACTACATTAAGGAGTGCCTCACTCTCACCCACTCTCCATTCATAGACCCACTTACTCTTGTACCTTTCTTGTAAGGCCCTACCTACCCTTCCCTTTGTACCTTATGCAAGCAAACATGGCAAGATTAGAGAGAGAGAGAGAGAGAACATGTATACTCCTTGAACTTTGTAAGAAAAAGAGAGAGGGGAGTGGGAGGATGTACTACTTGATCCTTGTAGCAAACGCATGCACACCCAAAGAGAAAAGCATATTCTGGAATCCTTGTAGGATATAAAGGCACATGCTCTCTCTCTCTCTCTCTCTCTCTCTCTCTCTCTCTCTCTCTCTCTCTCTCTCTCTCTCTCTCTCTCTCTCTCTCTCTCTCTCTCACACATATCCTTTAACAAGCTGGGTTAAGAGGCATGCCAAGAATGGTGAGGAGAATAGAAAGAGAGAGTCTCTCAATAATTTTTGGGCTTTTTCTTGTGTGTTTCTCTATGCCACACATGCATGTGTACACACACACACTCATTAGCAACAAGAGACTCTCTCCTTTTTATGTTCCTTGCCATTTCGAACTCTTCCCATGGCCCTTAACCTTTCTCACATAAGGACATGGAGAGAGAGAGAGAGAGAGAGAGAGAGAGAGAGAGAGAGAGAGAGAGAGAGAGAGAGAGAGAGAGAGAGAGGGAGAGAGAGGGAGGGAGGGGGGAGAGAGAGAGAGAGAGAGAGAGAGAGAGAGAGAGAGAGAGGGGGGGGGAGGAGGGAAGGAGGGAGGGAGGGAAATTTCATTTTTGGAATGAGGATATTTTTAATGGTTGTAGGTGTGGAGAAGGGATGGAGCTATGGGAAGCGCATGCCTAAGGGATTGAAATGCATTAGTGAGACTACTCCAAGGGCATATATCTTTTCTAACACATTACCTCCCAAGTGTCCAACGAGTTACTATGTGTGATACACCTTTAAGGCACCTTCAAGGGCATGCTCTCGTCTCTAACAAAGTGCCTTCAAGAGACTTTTATACATGTATTGATAGAGGGGAAGGCTTATTCTTAGATTGGTTTCTCAATGCACTAAAAATACCCATTTGCAAAAAGGTGTCTTGCCACTTGTTGGAAGCTTATGGTGGAGCTGATTATAGCATTTACGGGATGCTGTTGTTGCTTCCACAAAGTGCAACTAGCTTGAGACCCCCTCCCATAATAGTGGTGGTTTCTCAATACTCTACAAATACCCATTTGCAAAAAGGCATCTTGCTACTTGGAAGCTTATAGTGGAGCTGATTGTAGCATGTAGGGGATGATGATGCTTGCTTCCACAAAATGCAACTAGCTTGAGACCCCCTCCCCTCCCATAGCAGTGGTGGGGTGATCAACGAAGCTTAAAGTCTAGACACTACTACAGCCTATAAGGTGATTATCACATTGATTGGGCATCACCAAAGATAGGCGAATACAATGTATCATGTACATACATGTTATTAGTGTTGATTGTCGACGTTCATAGTCCCATGCCTCTCTGAAAGTATGAAAGCCTTGTTCTTCAACTAGCCTTGTTTATCTACCAATTGTGTGTTGTTCTACAATTGCAGATTCTTAGAGGGTGCAACATCAATGAGGAGCTGTTGAAGAGTAGCACTAGTGCATGGACTCGACGAGCACTAGATGCCAAAGTTATGAATTTCTTAACGGTTTTGGAAGGACATAGGATTCACTACTTCCTCTTTAGTTGTTGGTTTGCTGATTTTGGTGGTACCACTAGCACAGTGAACCCAATGAGCATGGTCATCATTGCTTGGTAGCCTAGTCAAGCATGATAACGTAACCTAGTTTGGCAAGACTAATAGCATTAAGGTCAAGCTCTCTGATCAATTGATTTACAATATTAAAAACATCATTTTTTCATCTCTCTCTCTCTCTCTCTCTCTCTCTCTCTCTCTCTCTCTCTCTCTCTCTCTCTCTCTCTCTCTCTAGTAAGAAGCTCTATGATAAATTGTCAAAGGGGAAATTAATGTCTCAACTATGCAATAATGTGTTAGGACCCATGGGGAAACTAATCTATCCATTTAGGCAAGCATAAAGTTTGTGCATAATTTAAAAATAAAGGCAAACAAGGAAAAAGCATAACATGGCACATCTATGCCTAGTTGACCTCGGCCCAAAAAACAAAACAAAAAAGTTGAATGGAGATAAACAAGGCCAAGTTGATTGGAAATGAACAAGGCCAAGTTGATTGGAGATCAACAAGGCCAAGTTATAGGTGAGCTGGAATTAAAGAAATATCTTAGTATTCCTCTTTCTATTTTGCCCCTTCCTTCTTTGTTGTTGTGTTGTTTGTGCAAACATTTGTGTGAATAACAAGAAAAGTTTGTTGCTCAGAAAATCCCTACTCAAATTGCTATAAATGACTATGCTTACACAAATCCAAAAATCGCATGTGTGGCACTAACTAGCATGCACCTTAAACACGAGTTGTCATCTCTAAAATATTCAATACTTATACATTACACTTTAGAGAAATCTACCAAAAAAATACACGATAAAATGATTTAAAAAATCAATACTTATAAATTACACTTTAAAGCAGTGTGCCAAAAAAATTACACGATGTTAACCCATGAGACGGACATTGAGACGTACTATGTTTTACGTCATTAATTTAAATATTCTGAGTCATGGGCCGGGCTTGTTGGCACCATATGTTAAGGATAAAGGGATTGGGTGATCGTCGATGAGAGGCGCACCTTGAATATCAGCAGGGTAAGGGTTAGGATCGGCCGGCCATGTATGGGCGCCCATGTGTGAACGGCCAAGTCACCTATAAGAGTCAAATGTAACCCTAAAACCCTCATTCTCATGTGTTGTGAATACAAGAGTGCTCTTCCTTATCTCCTTGGTTTCCTTCTCCTGCGTATGTGAGAGAGAGAGAGAGAGAGTGAGAGAGCGATTGAGCACTGTGTAGCGGCACGACGGCGGAGAGGCGGTAGAGCGGCGATGGCGGCTCCTTCTTCATTGTCTGCGATGCAGGAATCCTTCAAGGCGGCGGTTGAGCGGTGAGTGACACACCTTTTGCATTGTATTTGAGCTTGCTTCCCTCGTTGTATGCTGGCAGCCATTCGTGGCTCGCATACGGTGTTCGGCAAGTCCCCAGCTATGACTTGCGCGGCAAAAGCGCACATTTTTGGCGCCGCTACCGGGGAGTTGCCCTGCACCAAGCTCCAATTTGTAGCTCGAGCTGCTGCGTAAAGTTTAATTTACACTGCAGGAAAGCAACTGTGTGTTTGTTGTTGAGATGTTTCCATGTTTTGCAATCTGTTTCTGTAATTTGTCTTATGCATTTCTGTTTTTTTTGTTATTTTTTCGCTCCGCATGCGGGCGTGCGTTCTGTTATCTGGTTTTCTGCATGCGAGGGAGGGATTGCTGAATCCCCAGACCTGTGCTGTGTGCGAACTGCGCCGCGACCAAGGCTAAACCCTAGAAAGAAACCCTAGAAAACTTATCTCAAAAAAAGAAAAAAAAGAAAAAATTAATTTCAAAAAATAAAAAATAAAAAAATTTATTTTATTTCTAAAGAAAAAACCAAACGTGTGGAGAGGAAAGATTTTTTAATTGGAGAAAAAATTTTTGAAAAGAAAAACCCCCAATTGACCCCGACCCCGGCCTCGGTCTTTTGATATATATATATATAGGAGAGTGA
This sequence comes from Cibotium barometz, assembly GCF_041138505.1. Taxonomy (NCBI): domain Eukaryota; kingdom Viridiplantae; phylum Streptophyta; class Polypodiopsida; order Cyatheales; family Cibotiaceae; genus Cibotium; species Cibotium barometz. Next base: position 15,213,019 of record NC_141103.1, on the reverse strand, counting down.
GCCTCCATAGCTTTCTTTTGATATATATATATAGGAGAGTGAGCCTCCATAGCTTTCTTTCAAGTGAGAGCTTATGGGAAGTTGTGCCCTATATGTAGCCCACTCCCCAAGGAGTAAAGTGAGCATGTGGGATAAAGCCCTCACCCTTTCCTCCACAAGCAAATAGGCTTTTGCCCCTTCCCCCATAGGGAAACGGACTGTTTTGAGGACCACAGGAGCTCTGGATAGGCGAACACGGTGCTGTAAAGCACGCTAGGACCCTTTAAACGATACGCTCATTTCGAGCTATCACATGCCCTAGTCCAAGTTCGACCGTAAGTAAGGGGGTCAAAAACGTGTTAAAAACAATCTAAAAACAAGTAAAAACGAGGTGCGAACCACCTAAGAAACCACTTGAGTGAGTTTCAAGGGTAGTTACCAACGCACGTAGGGTACCCACGTCACATGCATCTACGTTCTGGTCGGGTGCTAGAGCCTGAACCACTAGAAAGCGTTTTAGTTTACGCAGGCTCACACCATCCCTCCACGTTGGCATCTTGGCCTTCGGCTGGAACCCAAGGGAGTGCAACCCAAGATCCACGACGAATAGTGGATAGTGACTCGTCCTCTGACTCAGAAGCCATGGAATGGTTACGTTCTTGATGAGTTTATGTGGATGGAAAAATGAAAAGGAAATATCTAACAATGATGAATGGACGGATGAAACTCATGGCACTACTGAGATTGACTTTATTTATTTGGATGATGCGGATAGAAGCTTAGCCTTAGGGCTAGAGCCAGGACTCTACAACATCCTCTTACCGTATCCTCAGTAGTAGTGTGGTGAGACTGGTAGGTAGGTTAGTGTTTTCAAGTTTTTTCTAGTTTGGATTCCTTAAACAAGTCTTTAATTTTTCACACTAATGTGCTTCTCGAGGTATAGTTCTTGTTAGTTGATTGTACAGGTTGAAAAGTTTGAGGTGGGTTCGCTTTCAGCCGCAACGCTCATACATAAATATCTCATCAAATTGCGGGCATTTCTCTCATCGTATCAAGGAGATCTCCAAAATACAGGTATAATTCTTCCATACCCACTCTCTTTCGTTTTTTCTATTCAATTAATTGCATGAACTATAATGCATGACCACATGAAAATTGTCAATGTAATAGTTTGTGAAGTTGCTTGACGTGCTAGTGTAAATCATTAATTAGCTTAACCTTATTGTTCCTGAGAATGCATGACATCTTTAGTTAACCTTGGAATACGATTGCCTTAGGTCTAGGGTCAAACCATCTTAATGTTTGACACCTGGCCATGTGTGTGTTGACCTCTAGGACATAGCTTTTACCCCTTTGTCGAAAGGATGCAAGACAAATTATAGTTCAGGAGCGAAGATCAAAAGAAATTTTTTTTTTAAAAAAATAGCCTACAATAAATGGCAATACAAGTCTATGATGTGCTTTAATGTTGGCCTATCGCCTTATTGATACTTGGTAGGCGAGGAGCCTAAAGTGAGCTAATAGATTCCTAGATAATGCCTTGTGTTAAACATGGTACCAGTATTCTACTCCACACCGATGCCTTAGTTGATAGGGGGTAGCCTTGCCTAAAGTGCGCTAATAGATTCCTAGATAATGCCTTGTGTTAAACATGGTACCAGGATCGATGTTAGTTTTGCCTTAGGAAGGTCGCCATTGTGTATAAAAATTGTCACGTGCGTAAAGAAATAAAGGCAAAAGGCTCCTGTAACTCTGATGTTTCTTGTGTCCCTAGGCTCATAGTATTAACTTGTTCTTAGAGTAGACACAGTGTGGTCATCTGTTTATTTATTAAGCTTGGTTATTTTCCTTGACTTAAGCCAGTTATAAACCTTGATTAACCTTTGACACCTTGCTAACTCTTGATTTACTTTCAATAATTTTAAACTCCTGTTAATTTGCTACACTAGCTCATTCATGTGACCCTTAAACTAAGTTCTCATAGCAACATCCATTGTGGTCTAACATGCTTGAATTTATACACTTTATATCTTTTGAATTCCAGCATACTTTCACTCTACTTCCCTGTTTGACATTGAGACGTACTATGTTTTACGTCATTAATTTAAATATTCTAGGTCATGGGCCGGGCTTGTCGGCACCATATGTTAAGGATAAAGGGATTGGGTGATCGCCGATGAGAGGCACACCTTGAATATCAGCAGGGTAAGGGTTAGGATCGGTCGGCCATGTATGGGAGCCCATGTGTGAACGGCCATGTATGGGCACCCATGTGTGAACGGCCAAGTCACCTATAAGAGTCAATGTAACCCTAAAACCCTCATTCTCATGTGTTGTGAATACAAGAGTGCTCTTGCCTTATCTCCTTGGTTTCCTTCTCTTGCGTGTGTGAGAGAGAGAGAGAGAGAGCGATCGAGCACTGTGTAGCGGCACGATGGCGGGGCGGAGAGGCGGTAGAGCGGCGACGGCGGCTCCTTCTTCACTGCGACGCGGGAATCCTTCAAGGCGGTGGTTGAGCGGTGAGTGACACACCTTTTGCATTCTGTTTGAGCTTGCTTCCCTGGTTGTATGCTTGCAGCCATTCGTGGCTCGCCTACGGTGTTCGGCAAGTCCCCAACTACGACTTGCACGACAAAAGCGCACACACGATAGCAATAAAAAATACAAGGACTCCTAGATTAAAAGACCCACACAAAGGAGACTGAATCATGTGAACCTTTTGACTACCAAAATAAAACATACAAGTTAAAAGCTAGCATACACGATTGGAGATAACTAGAGATAAAAGGTATATAACATGCAAAGGATACTTAATCATGTGATCCTTTTGACTACCAAAATAAAGCATACAAGTTACAAACCTAGCATACAGGACTCAAGATAACTAGAGATAAAAGGTGTATTATAATGTTGTAGCTAACCCTTCTGATTCCAACTACAACTTTTACTCCTAGCCATTTACACACTCCAAAGCAATATGCGATTTCGATGCTAATTGTCACATAGTTAAGAGTAATAATTATAACATCAACACAATATAAAATTCTACAAAATAAAATCCTCCACTATTGAAACAAAAACCCTTTGATTGAACCCTTTGATTCAACCATATAACCATTCCTCACAATGTTTGCAAATAGATAGACCAAAATGATAAGTGGACTACTTGACATCATCTAACTAACATTATATTTACACAAAGCATCTACCTTATGAGAACTTGAGATGTGGTGTTAGTATAAGCCAAATTCATATTTATAGGCACTAGCTACATCCAAAAGGGAAAGTTTTTTTGGCGAGCTTAGGTAGGCGAGCTTCGGCAGTTTTAGCAAGCTTCTTGGCTATGTCAAACCTATTTTAGTGAGCTTGATTCCACATTTGTTTTTGCAAGTACATGGCAGAACTAATTATGTTTTAGTGAGCTTCCTACTCGAATGTAAAACACCAATACTAATTCAAAAACTTGATTAAAAGGTTTAGATTATAGAAGAATTGCAAAAAAAACAAACTTATGAAAAGTTTGAATTTGGCACAAAACAAAAATTGCAATACTAATAAAGGTATACAAAAGGCAGCACAAAAATCAAGTCCATTACAAAATGTCTTAAAGGATGGCAAAAATGCATGAGAGGTGTACAAAAACAACAATACTAAATAAGGGTGTGCAAAAGGCAGCACAAAAAGCAAGTCCATTAAAAAATGTCTTAAAGGATGGCAAAAATGCAAGAGAGGTGTGGTATAAAATATATGATCTTTCCTTTGTCAATGCCATTATGACCTCATGTTCCTTAAAAACTGGCTGATGCATAAACATATGAGAGTCAGCATCGAACCCAAATACCCTAATAAATATAAAGTAAATATGTTTGCATGCCACAAGGATGATTGACATTTGTTCACCCAATGTCGAAAGTCCTCAAGTGTATGTAGGTGTTTCTTTTATTGCAACTTCATATTAGTTTGCCTCCATGGAGCTTCCCATTTTGCTCTCCACAAGAAACACCTCATGCTCACACTCCTTAAATAACCCTTTCCTCAAGAAGATGTGCATCCAATACTATAGCTCTTTGGATTCTTTGTTCAGTACCCTTGGATATTCTAGACCTATAGTAAGAATGACATGCAGGCAATGAGTCTCTCTGAATAGGTAGGTAAATCATTTTTACCTTGCGATTGGCTACCACCACCCCCAAGGGGAGAGAATTGTCCATTGGGATCTCGGGTAGAATAGGAGTGATGCTTTCATCCACGTTCCATGTGTGTGTGCATGTGGTGTTGCAAAACCATACCCATTGTGGTGTTGGTCAACCGTAATTATGCATTCTTGTAGAATAGATGCATGGAGCAGGTACTAGAGCACCATTTATAGAAATGTGGTCATGGCAGCGCTTCCTCTCAAGTGTCCATCCAAAGCATTTATCACAACTTTTGAAATTATTTTTATGAATAGACCAAAATTTTTGGTTAATCCTCCTTTCAACCACCATGCAACCATATTGTGTCATAGGTGGATTTGATGGAGGACGTGCCCCTAGTGCAGCATCTTTATTTACTCCTAAGGGTGGTACGGATGGTTCAATTGTATCTTGTCTTATGCAACCATATTGTGTCATCATAGGTGGATTGATGGAGGATGTGCCCCTAGTGCAGCATCTTTATTTACTCTTGAGGGTGGTACGAATGGTTCAATTGTATCTTGTCTTATGTGGTTGGGCGGCATACTCATATTCTGGTCTGTGGATGGTTACTTCCTTTACTTGCTATTGTCAGTATTATTGGGGAGCTACATTTACACACCATCTCCACATCACCCTCTAGTGAGGTTCTTTTTTACAACATAGGTGTCCTTGCTGCTTCTGTGACAATGCGTAGCACATCTGAAGGTTTGTTTAGCCTTGATTGATTTGCATGCTCCGTCAACTTGATTAGGCTAGGTCCACTACCTAGATGTTTACCCATCTCATATGCATGTTGCTTGGCACTTTGAAGGAGCGCATTGCATAAGTGACTGATAGCAGCATCGTATAAGGTGATTTTAGACTTAAAGCCTAGAAAAAGTTTTCCATCCAACTATGTACTTCGTGTGATCAAACATCACCCAACTTGTTTTTACATCACCCAACTTGTTTTTAGATCACCCTTCCCTTCCATATTCATCCTATTAACTAGATCTACCCCTGGCGTTGGCCCCTTTGTTGACATCTTGAATATGAAGAATCGATCCTCTTCAAATCCTTGTCTGAGAAGTGACTTGTTTGGAAAAAATCATACATACATTTTTGTTTTCAGTTCCAATATATTGTCTAGCCCACCATTTCTTGATAAGCTCTCCCTCTTAGCCTTTGCAACCATCCATTGGAGACTATAGAGACAATATCACATAATGCTACTCAATTTAGTTATTTTAAAAACCAAAATCATCTTATTGGAATATTTTCAAAATAATGGACATAAAAACATACCTTTTTGTTTGCACAACAGGCCCCATATCCTTAAACATGTGGGTCAACTCAACATCACCAAATTGATGCATGGTGGAAGTAGAGTTATTCATTACCAATTCCTCAATTAGCCTCTTTGCAACATCCATTTGAACCTTTCATGCACCTGCATTGTGTTGCAATTGGACAATATCTTTGACCAATTTCTTTACCCATAGAGGAGATGATTTCGTGAAGTCCCTTCTTGAACTTTGTGGGAGTGTTGGCCCAAGTGTATCATTAATCATGACATGCCATCTAAAGTATATAGACACTGTTCCACACACATCACAATGCTCTAGCAAAAATGACATTTCAATGACTCCCCATTTTTTGCAAGAAACCCAAGCTCAGGATTCTTTGTCTCCATAGGCCCTTGAAGAGATAATCATTTCTAGATCCTACATTTAATAAACATGCACAAGATCACGGCACTCAAAAGCTCCCCCACAATGATGTGCACAACACCATCAAAACACTATATTGTTTGTCATCATAGGCTTTGTCCATAGGTGTCCATCGTACTTTTGCTCCATCCTAGCCATACCTTGCTCGGGTGGCAATTCAAAAATGCAATCCCCATTGTATGTTCGAGGTAGCTCATCAACAAATTGCGCATTCCCCACCCTCCATATTAGCATCACCAAGATGGTGTTATTGTACTTTGACATTATGATAGGAATAATGCTCTCACCTGGTTGTTCCTTTTGAAGCACATCTTTGAAGGGCATCTCATCATCACTGTAGTCAAGTGTCACCACCAGGGTCACCTTCCCTTCATACTATATTATCTCCAACTGGAATAGATGATTTTGAGGATGACCTACATGCTTGAGAGCTTGTTGCCCATGAGGAGAGAGTATCATATATATTGGTTGCATGTAAGGATGACTTTAACCCTGAGTTAATGGATGTTGGAGCTACTATACATTCAATCCCATCACTGCTATGATGGCTATCTTCAACATCATATAGCATAGCAATAGGGATTTATTGAGAAGTGTTGTTTGACACATCCGATTGAATGTTGATTGGATGAACATGTAAAGATGTTGGGACCACTGGTAGCATGCTCCTCTTTCTCATTTTCACCATTATCAGTATGCTCCATTAGAGGCCTTGATGAAGATGGTTGTAACCCAACATCAATATTGTAATCATGGACTAAAGCAACATACAATGAAGAGAGGCTACTATCAATGATTAAATGGGAGTAACCCTCTATGTCCCTATGTTCCTCTAAGGGAAACACAAAGTCCTTGCTTTATGGCATTTGTATTACTACATTAATATGTTGTAGAGATGAATTCCTAGAGGAAGTTTGGACTCAATTAATTTTTTGCTAGCAACTCATTTTCCACCATGAAGGGGGATGTGGATAGGTTACAAGAGAGGAGGTTCAAAAGACAAAGTTGCAAACGACATAGATGGTGCACACCCTTGAAACCACTCACAAGCTTTTTTGAGGGGGTGTATTATATGACATAGGAAGCAAATAGGTTGTATTTTTAAAAAACATTGTAGAGGTTTTTAAAATACGAGTGTGCAAACATCATATTAATGATCCATTTGTGCCTCATTAATAAAAAACGCGTAAAAGTGGTCTTAAAAGTTTAAAAGGTCAAGGCAAAAGTGGTCCAGGAAAAAGTGGTCATGATGTTAGGGTGGGCATATCTTAATGTGGATTATATCATCATTTAACTAATAAAGAGTGGTAGGGTGTGAAAGAGAAAATGAAAGAAGGGTGAAAGAGAGTGGAGAGCAAGGAAGAAGTGCAAGGAGACCCACACACTACGATAGCTCCTCTCCCATTCATGTCCTTTGTCTGCATCAGCCCTATCTCTATATTTTTGCAAGTATTTTGTCACCCCATGTTAGTCCACAAGGAGGTTTTCATCAAGAGAAAACCACCTCATGGTGGCTAACATAGGGATCACAAAGCTACCTTTTCTCCAACTCTCCCTGCCAGGAGATGGTTTTCGCCAAGCGAAAACTACCCAATTGTGGATGACACATGGCCTCACAAGCTCCTTTTCTTCATTCGCATCCACCCAAGAGATGGTTTTCACTGGGCAAAAACCACCTAGTGGCTGACACAAGGCATCACAAGGGGCCTTTTCTCCCCCTGCTTCTAGCCAAGAGATGGTTTTCGTCGGGCAAAAACCACTCGATGGAGCTAATAGGTGACAAAATTGTGAAGATTGTCAAACCCTTTTCTTACTTGCCTCATGTAATTTGTAGATATCTTCGAGTAGTGCAAGCACATGGTACTCCCTTTACGATCTCAATGTAGATCATGAGAGGAAAGGGAAAAAGACAAAGCATCATACCTATCAGAGATCACCTAAAACCTAAAAGGAAAGATGTCAATAGAGGCATTGCAGCCAATTCAAGAGCTCACTAATCAAGAGGCCTCCACTTTGCATTTGAGGTGCTTATGCAAAGTGGAGGGGTAGGTTCATCACAAGGTGCTCTCATGGTGGACACTCCTAACGATGGAGAAAACATGCTTGAGGAGGTAGTGGTGGGCAGCACCTTCAAAAGGGCCATCCGGAGGCAAAGAAAGGAAGTGAAAAGAAAAAAGGGAGCACATCGAGATGTGGACTACAAGTTTGGGAAGGTGATTCAAATTGACCTCTTTGTAGGATGTGATGGATAGCATCAGTTTGAAGAAGCAAACAGAGCCTCCCTACATTCCCCTTTGTAGGCTTATTGTCAACAAGGCCATAAGGACTATGGGTGGTAATATTCAAGAACTAGCATCCAAATTTGATAGCCAAGGATATGTGTCTAGCAGGGAAGACTTCCTTGTCACACTTGGAAGGCCTGGGAAGCAACATGTGGAGGTGAGCCTAGAGGATATTTAGCATTGGGGCTCTATGTGTGTGAAGAGTTTGGCAAAATTCAGCAAAACCCTGAGTGGCAAATTCTCAAAGGAAAGAAATTTCTTGTGTGGAATAAAAGCATGGTTGCAACACATAAGCAGAGGTTCCTCGTCATACTCACACACATATTGATTACTTGCATTAAATGTCAACATCTTAATTATGTTCTTTTGGTGTGTAGTGTGGGATGATAGTAGCAAGCAAACGCATGTCAAGGTGCTGTTGCACCTGACAGTGCAGTGGCAGAGCAGAAGGATCAATGGGCAGCAAGAGTGGAGCAGAACCCAGGACGCACAATGTGATGACCACCTCAATAGCACACGTGTGAAGGCGACAGATTGTAACCGCCGTAGAGCCGTTGCCAAGATCAAGAAGGCACAGTTTAAAAGGGTGACCAACTATTGAGGACAAGATGATGCTGAGAGTAGTGTATACTGAGAGAAGTGTGTGACAACTCACTGTCTATGTGATGTGCAATGAAGTATAGCTTTGTAAACTCTCATTATTAGTTGACGCTTATTTCATGAAACTTGTAGCATGTTGAATCTTGCAAGTGTTCATCTGTACTAGGTAACAGTTCTGTGTTACTCTATAATTCTTTTGAAATGAAATCAAGAACACACTTGCCATTGCTTCTCTCTTCTATGTCACATGTTATTCTGGGATGTCTGAGTGTGTTCTATTTCTGCTTAATGGTGCATGCTGTGTAAGAGAGAGAGTGTGAGTGTGACATGCAAAGAAGTGATGTAGAATAAGAGCTAGGAAACACTGTGTGCATGAGCCTATCCAGTTGAGCGGAGTCTGTAATGTTCCTCATGACCATGTAAGGGTTGGTGTTTTGAATCTAGAACGGGAGTCTACATGTCTCCCACCCACGGCATTGCCTGACTAGTCTAATACACCAGAATGTTGTCCTACCATTCTGCTGTTAGGGAAAACAGTGAGAAACACCTAGCAATCTTGCTGTGGGGACAAGCTCTACTAGGTAGCATTCTACACCCATAAGCAAGGAAGGGTGTAAATATATTTCAAGAAAAACCATGGTGAAACTGTACCATGAAAGGAATTTTCTAGAAAAGTCAACATGAAGAGATTTTCACCACATACTAGAAAGTGGCCAGACCTCGGGATTTAGAAGAACCAGAGTTGAGTGAAATCTGCAAAGATGCCTTCATGGATACTTTCAAGGACAAAGACACGGAGTGGGTGTCAAGATATCAGGACAACCATTTCCAGACCTATGAATAAGTCATGATTGCCTTTTTGGGGAGATTCCGCAAGATAAAGTCTACAACTCAACTCTGTATCAAATGAGAAAGCTCCGACAAGAGGACATGGATGTGGAATCTTATGCAACAAAATTGTTAAGCTTGAGGTAGAGTGTGGTAGACACAAACCCGACCCTCCATACAAATAGTTGTCGATTGGTTTGTCCAAGGGCTTAAGCTACACATCCATGCAGCAGTTAGCACAAAGCCAGTGAAAACTAAAGAAGAATCTGAGGAATTGGTGGAGCTGGCCACCAAAAGGGCAGAAAAAGAAGTAGGAAAAGGAGATAAAAGAGGAATCCCAGGAAGAGCGTCACCACTAAAGAAGGCAATTCAAGCAACTCTTCACTGGACACTCTAGTGCCAAAAAAGAAAGACAAAAAGAAGAAATCCAGGAAGGTACCAGCAAGCTCCAGAGAACTGATGTAGCAGATGAAGCATCTGGTGCAAAAAGGGAAAAGGTGCAGATTTTTGAAGAATGTGTTCTCTTCCCAATGCAAGCAGGAAGGTCACCTCAAGGAGGAATGTACTGTACCTCCAACTTGCTTTATTTGTAACATGTACAACCACAGTACATGGAACCATAGATATAACATGAAGAATAGAGCTCCTATTGTGAACAACATAGAGGGAGCAGAAAGAAGACCCCTGGAATGGGAAGGTATGGGAATAGAGGTCGCAAAAATTTTTCAAGGAGAAGAGGCCAAGGACGTTCCGAAGGAACAACCAACTTCACATGCTACTATTGTTAACAGCCTCCTGAACATACCAAAGTAGAATGTGCCATGAAGAAAAGATACAATGAAGAAAGACAAGCAAAATTGATATACAACTCAAGGAGAATCCGCCAAGTGCCAACATGATGCAGGCAGAGGACATGCAGTTAGAGGTTCATGACATCCTAGCATTAACAAGGGCTAAGGCAAGTGAATTGGGTGGGGTGATAACTCCTCTTGGTGATCAAAACTCACTCAAAGGTTGCAAAAAGGCAGCTGTGGTGGACTGGAAATAGCAGGAGAAGGTGAGAATTTAAACTGCTAGGGAAATAGAAAGAAGGCAAGAAAAAGGAGGATGAATCAAGAGAAATCACTAAAGATTTTTCGAAAGCAAGTGGAAGCAAGTGGAAGCAAGCATGCGGAGCACTTTGACAAGGAATGCCTGGAAGAAAACCAGAAAATGTTGTGGTTTGCAAACAAATATGATGTCAATGCTGCTCGATAGACAGGTTCAGCTAAAAAAAGTATTGGATTTATGTCCAAGGTTCAAGGCCAAAATTTTGATGGCAGGAATTGAAGGACTGAGTAAAGAATTGAAGCACATGGTAGAGGAAGAAACCCCGGAATGTGGCAATATGTAAGCAGAAGAACCACCAGCATCCAAAGATGTGATGAAGTGGCCAAAGTCACAATTCAAGTCAACAATGTTTTCATTAATGATGCAGTGCTGGATGGAGGATCCAGAGTGAATGTTGTCACCAAAGAAACAGCATTAGGATTGGGCCTTAAGTGGGGGCCCATTGAGTTCAACATAAGAATGGCTGACAAAATAGGGTGGTGGTACCAAAAGGAATCATAAAAAATGTCTCAATGAGGATCAAACAGGTTTACTTCAAGGTCAACTTAGTAGTTATCACTCACCACAGAGAAAACCACACTAGGTCTTACCAGGTATTATTAGGAAGGCCCTGGCTAAGACATGGAAAGGTAAAGCAGGAATGGGCCAGGAATAGAATCACCACCAGAAGGGGAAAGTGGAAGGTGCATGTGGATCTCACTAATGCAAAGAAACCATTGAAACTTGCTCAAAGGCCTGTCCATGCCAAAACTTTCAACATGTCATAAGGCTTTAATGATGATGAAGAGACCAAAATATTCTGCGAACATCCAAATCTTGTGCCCTTGTACATGATAAATGTGGAGGAAGCAATAAGGCATCATACAGAAACAAAGGGCGAAAACGCGGAAGTAGCAGATGATCAATTAAAGAATGCAGAAGCAGATTCTAGGGAAACAGAAAACTCAAAACTAAGCAAAACATTGCAGGAGAAGGCCTCGAAAGAAATTAAGTGGGCCTGGAATCTAGAGCAAGCAGAAGAGATCCAAGAAATCTGGGAATGGGTGCAAAAGAAAAAGGAGAACTAGGAAAACAATGCCGCAAAAGTCAGCCCAGACAAGTTACAAGAGGTCAATCTAGGGGAAGAAAAAGATAAAAAGCACGTAAAATCAGTCTCAAGCTAGAAGAAAAATTCAAACAGGAGTTGGTATCCTTATTGAAGGAATACCAAGACGTCTTTGCATGGTCATATGAAGACATGGAAGGCATTGACCTAATTTTTCCAGCACAGCATCAACCTAAAACAGGGAGCCATACCTATCAGACAGTAAAGGTACATAATAAACCCAAACTATGCAAAGCAAGTCAAAGAAGAAATTGATAGACTATTAAGGGTGGGTTTCATTGTACCAGTAGCTCCCATTGTGGTAGTACCCAAAAAGAATATGAAGATCAGAATATGTGTGGATTACCGCAAGCTGAATTCAGCAACAAACTCAAATCCCTTTCCGCTTCCATTTACAGACTCCTTGCTGGATGAAGTAGACAAAAAGGAGATGTACTTGTTTTTGGATGGTTTCAGCAGCAGGCAGGTACAACCAAGTCAAGATGGCCTCGGAAGACAAGCAAAAAACAGCCTTCATCACAGAGTGGGGTGCCTTTGTGGCAACTCTTATCATGTTTGGCTTTAAAAATGCACTTGCCACATTCCAAAAATGGTGCATGAAATCTTCTATGACTACCTAACAGATTTCATGAAAGCTTTTGTGGATGATTTCAATGTGTCCGTAGATAAAGCTAAACACATCTATCAATGTGGATGATTTCAATGTGTCCGTAGATAAAGCTTTTGTGGATGATTTCAATGTGTCCGTAGATAAAGCTAAACACATCTATCATCTGAGGTTATGTTTGCAGAGATGCAGAGATACAAGGCTCAAGTTGAATCTGGCCAAATAAGTATTTGCAGTAAAGTCCAGAACACTATTAGGACACATCGTGTTAGCGCAAGGATTGGCCATAGATCCAACTAAGGCAAAGGCCATATCCAAAATGTCCACTCCCCAGAACATAAAGCAGCTTGAAAGATTCCTTGGCAAGGTGAAGTGGCATTCAAAGTTTTTGAAATACTTAGCACATGTGGCTTATCCATTATATGCACTAACAAAAAAGAAGCCAAATATGAACGGAGCTCGGAATTATAGAAGGCATTCCATTGGCTAAAGAACATGGTATCATCTGCACACTGGTAATGATCAATCTGAAATAGAATCTGATATTCCATGTTTATGTAATACTTCAGACAAGGTAATGGGTAGCGCACTCATGCAGGAGAAACAATAAGGGTACATGCAGCCTATGCATTCAGATAAGGTAATGGGTAGCGCACTCATGCAAGAGAAACAATAAGGGTACATGCAGCCTATGCATTATGCCAGCAAAGCTCTCACAAGAGCAAAAAATAACCACAGTACAACAAAGTGGGAGGCTCTCCCCATGTATGGTTCCTCCCCAGTCCTAAAAGATGTATAAGCTCTCCTCTCAATCCCCTGTAATCATCCCCTATTTCAGAATGCAAGAAAACATTGTTTTCCCTTGTTTTTGCCTAAAGAGAGAAAATGTTCTAGAAGGAGGTAATTCAAATTTGAGATATTTTTGGATATAAAGTTTCTCCTAATATCTAAGATGAATTCCCCAAAAACAGAAGTTCAAAAAGAAATTTTCAATGTGCATTAGAAATTAATTGAATATGTGTATTAAAGACAGCCTAAGGGTCCACATTTTCAGAAATTTTTTACTAAGGTCCAAATAAAGTTTTAAAGGGCCAATAGGATTAATCCAAGTGTTGGGAAGACAAAAATACAAAGAATAAAAGAAAATACCCCAAAAATAAGTAAATGCTCACATAAGATGAAGAGTTGACCAAGTACTGGGTTTATTAGTAAAAATTAAGGTTTATTAGTTAAAAATTTAAATTTTGACACCTCAGTTAGGAGGGAGAGGGCTCATGAAGGAGGCGCCTTTCTTTCATCATTGCCTTGCATTTTTAATTCAAAAAAATGAGATATTTTTGTCTCTCCTCTTGCAAACTGGATCAAAAAGTGAGCTAAACTGGTCCAAATCTTATCCAAATATTGGATCAAACTCAAGCTGGAAGCCTCTAGAACCTAGTTGGACTTGGTTAGTGGCCTCCCTCATCTATAAATAGACCCTCATTCCTTTGTATTTTCATCTTTGTGTATTTACATGCCAGTATTATCTTCATTTTAGTGTAATTCTGTTATCCCTCTATTTTGCCTCTACTTTGGGAAGCTTTGGAGCTTCACAAATCTTCATCCTCTCTTGGAGATTACCCTCCCCATCTTGGTGGCCAAGCTTGCTTTGTGGGTTTCACTTCTTTTTGAAAGAATCAAGCCAAAAATCAAGGGTAAGCCTTAATACATGTTGATTTTCTATCTTTCTCAATGATAATCTTCTTCCCAACCCCTCTAATACTTTGGAAGCTTTTTAATCCATGGTTTTTTCTTAAAATCAAGCTTTTTAATGATTCATAATGTTTAAATCATTTAATGCTAATATTTATGCTTAATCATAATATTTTTTATTAGTAAATCTCTCCTTTTGAAAGATTAATCATTTTTACTGGTTAGATCCTTGTCAGAAGGATGGATCTTAATGATAATCTCATTATCTTAATCAAAACTCTAGGCTTGATAAGCTAGAGAAGAAGATTAAATATTTTTATGATTTTAATCTAGTTAAAAAGAAAAGAGAAATTTTTGTTATATTTATTTTTTCATGCAAAAAAAAAACATTTAGATGCAAAAGAGGAATTCCCACGATATTCTAGATACAAATAATTTAAATATTAAAAGAGGAATTCTTGGCATATTTCAAAACATGGGATATTTTTATTTATTTAAAAGAGAAATTTTTATCATACTTTAATTAGAAAATGCATAAATTAAATTTGGTGTTAAAAGAGAAGGTTTAACCATAATTTCATGTAGAAAATTATGGTATATTAATGTTGAGGATCAAAATGGAGAAAAGAATGTTTTAAGACATTTCTATGCGAATAAATCAATAAAATGATGTATGTATATTCACAAATGGATTATTGGAAAAAGAGTCATCTTTATAAAATTCCATTATTCTCGAATAGAACTATTTATAATTCTATTGTGGCCAGGAAATAATAAAATTCCATTATTCTCGAATAGAACTATTTATAATTCTATTGTGGCTAGGAAATAATAAATTTTCATAATTTTAGATTTTACCCTTACGATTAGAAATCCCAATTAATTCATCAGATAAATAGAAGAAAAATCCTTAGGAATCAAAACTAGGATTAAATCCGAGTAATTTATGGTTAGACCATGACCAGGTGAGAATGGTGGGCTAGTAAGATGCTTACCTATCTCTCGAATCAGAAATTAAGCAAAACCTTGTGACCATTCCCATTTCTTCAGTACAAAGAATGGATTACTGGTGATTTAGAGAAGTTTTCCTTAGCCGGAATCATTGAGAAATAAGTCAGAAATTCATTGTAATTGATGGGTGGGTTACCGACATACTAGAATTGTGATTTTCATTAAGAAAGTTTGGATTTTGAGAAAAAGGGTCTTATGGAATCAAACTCAACGGGAAATTCTTACTTGCATAGAAACTCTGTTTTTGAAAAATGATTGTCTTATGCCAGAATGCTGGAGGAAGCATTTTGGCTTATGGTTTAATCTAAGGAGAGTTATGTTGCAACAGGTTGTGGGGAGTCATCAAAGGACATCTCCCGGGCGGCAAAGCCTGCCAAGGTCATGACTAGCCTTAGTATGGTTAAAATGGTGTGCTTCCGGTACGATGGACGAGGGCCGACGAAGCGGTCCTTGAGTGTAGTGCTAGGACACCTAAGGAGGATCCTAGAGGGTTCTGACCAGGCGATGCATGGGCTCGCGGGCTAGGACACCCATGCGTATGTCAAGGAAGATATGGATGGAGTGGCAAGGAATTATCTATGTGAACTGAAACTTGAAATTGGATCTCGTTGGTTGACTAGGTGGTCTTACGCAGAGTCCGGATGACATTTTGATTGTAAAACAATGGACTAGAATTTTGAGGATTATGATGGAAACATTATGGTTTCATTCTAATTCAGTTCTAAAGACAGCTAAATCTATGAAAAAGGCAATTTCATACTGGGTGTGTAAGTGGTGTGTCTATTTTGTATTTTTCACAGCCTTTTTCACAGCTAAATCTGTGTTGAAAAAGGTAATTTCATATTGGGTGTGTAAGTGGTATGTCTATTTTGTATTTTACTTGAGTGCCGGCTAAGGGGCTTGGGAACTCCTTCCCCTGGTACTTAGGACAAAACACAACCAAATTTTTATAAAAAGGGATCCCACCAATTCAGTGGTTGGGCGGTTGGCTAACCCATGGGCCGGTTGGCTGGATCAGTGGATTCCTACAATAAATTTAGATACGTTCAAGTTACGCTAGTTAGAGTAAGTCCCAGGAAGATTCTTGTTCTATGGAAAAGAATCAAAATGGCTGTGCCTTGTTTAAGGGGGAAAAAGCGATGATTTCTATGAACCGAGTGCAAGTCCCTTCCTTGATCTGGCCATGTGACCTACGGGTTCATTCAGAATAGAAAGGATAGTTAAGGCCTTGACCCGTTAGATAAAATTTTTGTTAGAAGATTTTTCTTGGTGGAATCGCCTATACTTTTTGGGCGAGGGAAGTTTTTTGGGTTCGGTTTTGAAAGAACCGTCGGATTAGTCTCTTGTCTGGACATTTGTGGGCGAAGCCCCGAGTGGGAATCCCTGCCCTGCACGCGAGAGGCTGCTACTTCTGCTGCCAGCGCCCCAAAGAAGGCCGTGTGGAGAGGGCAGGGGTCTCACATCTGGTATTAGAGCTTTGTTCAAAGCTTAAGAATAAAAGACCAAATTTGACAAAAATTTATAATAAAATCTTGGAAAAGAGCATTCACATATTATGTTTTCATTTAGATTAAGTTCATTATTAAATACTTTTAATTGATGAATTGGATTTTATAGATGAACGCCCCGTGTTTATCTGGAATCCTCGATCTTACTCAAACTCAGAATATGACTGCTTTCGCTTTTGAGCATATCCTCTCCTCCGCCTACAACTCAAACAAGCAGGGCAAGGCTCGCTAATCATTTTGAGGAGTTATATTTTCCGAACCCGATTGAGAGATGACAGCATATATGTCCGCGCCTCTTGCAACCAGTGCCTGATGCTGTGAGGAAGAATATCTCTTTTTAGCCATGGTCCTGTTGAGGCTAAAGGTGGTTTGCGGTGTTATCCCTGTATCACCCCACACCTTGAGATTCTAGGCTTTCCTGCCATATTTATAGACTTCTCATTTGTTTTATCCTGAGAAGTAAGATTGTAGCACCTTTAGCGATAAGGGAACAATTGTATCGCGGCATGTCTGTAGCCCAGTATCGCCGTCTCATGCGTATACCATGAAGGTTTTGATTTTCTGGAGCCATGTTGCTCTATGTATATATTGTAAACTTTATGTAAATAAAGAAATTTTTGTGAAAAATTTCCAATTGCCTAAGTGATTTGACTATCAGATATCGAGTTTAAAGAAATAAGATCTATTTTCTCAGACGTATATCGTAGATCTCTAGTAAGAACGATTACCCTGTTTGAAGTAATTAATTCTAAAATTCTTAAGTCTTAGGATCTCAATGATGACGAAATCAAATAGAAATTTAACGATGTATCGTTTTGGCATAATCATGAGATGTGCAAACCATGGCAGACAGCTAGATCCTCACAGATGAGGAAGAGCTTGACCCTGATGTTCGCAAAACCCTTCGCAGATCTCAGCCATGTCGACATTCACTGTCTCACAATGGAACCATCTCGTTCCTCGACCTACACGGGAATCAAGTCCAAGGAACTGGAATTTTCGGATCCCCAGTTCTGTAATTAGTCAAAGCTTCTAAATTACTGAAGGGACTCAGAAAGAGGCAAACTGTCTATGTCGTTTTAAAATGAATCCAGTAGATAGAAAATGCAAGGCTACGAAACCAGAATGGCTAAGTGAGTACGCTGATGTATTTCCAGAAGAGCACTCGTGGATTGGAAAAATCCTTAGGAATCAAAACTAGGATTAAATCCGAGTAATTTATGGTTAGACCATGACCACGTGAGAATGGTGGGCCAGTAAGATGCTTACCTATCTCTCGAATTAGAAATTAAGCAAAACCTTGTGACCATTCCCATTTCTTCAATACGAAGAATGGATTACTGGTGATTTAGAGAAGTTTTCCTTAGACCCGAAATCATCGAGAAATAAGTCAGAAATCCAGGAAGATTCTTGTTCTATGGGAAAGAATCAACGCGGCTGTGCCTCGCTTAAGAGAAAAACAGCGATGATTTCTATGAACCAAGTGTAAGTCCCTTCCTTGATTAGGCCATGTGACCTACAGGTTTGGTCAAAATAGAAAGGATAGTTAAGGCTTTGACCCGCTAGATAAAATTTTCGTTAGAAGATTTTTCTTAGTGGAATCACCTATGCTTTCTAGGCGAGGGAAGTTTTTCCGGGCTCGGTTTTGGAAGAACCGCTAGATTAGTCTCTTGTTCGGATATTCGTGGTGGGCGAGGCCTCGAGTGGGAATCCCTGCCGCCCTGCGCGCGAGAGGCTGCTACTTCCGCTGCCAGCGTCTCGGAGAAGGCCGCGCGCGGAGAGGGTAGGGATCTCACATCCCATGATCTTCGCCGCCCCGTGAACAAGTTTCGGCACTATATATTGGGAAAAAAAATTATTTTCCATGTGGATCATCAAGCTCTCATCTATATGGTGAACAAAGCCTTCCTGGTGTGGGGAAAATGGCAAGATGGATGCTTCTACTTCAAGAATTTGAGTTCACCTTTCAACACACACCTGGAAAAGAAAATGCAATGGAAGATTTTTTGTCGAGACTAGATTCTGGAGAACTTGCTTTGGAGGGTGTGGAAGACCACAACTCCCAGATGCCAACCGGAGTGGAAGAAAACTAGTATTATGACACGATACAATTTTTGGAAGATAGGTCTTTTTTTGGAAGAATATACTGCAGACTGGAAGAAGAGAATCACCCTAAGGAGCAGAAATTTCACTATGATTGCTGGCCAACTCTACAAAAGAAGCAACCAAATTCTATGCAAATGTGTTCCGGACCATGAGCAACAAGCAGTGTTAAGAGAGAATTGCACCACAACATCACCGGACACATGGGCGGTGCATCATCAGAGGACACATGGGTGATGAAATAACAGCCCGAAACATTTTGCAAGTAAGCCTGTGGTGGTGGCCGACTGTCATAAGAGATGCCAACATAGAAGCAAAGAACTGTGATGTTTTTCAACGCATGTGTCAATCCAGAGATTCCGATAGGTTTCCCATTACACCCATACTACCACTGTCACCATTAATGAAGTGGGGATTGGATTTTGTGGGACCAATCAAGCCACCCACAAAAGGCATCAGATGTGAATACATCATTGTAGCAACAGATTACTTCACCAAGTGGCCGGAAGCTAAGGCTGTGAAAAGTAACTCTGCAGAGAAGAGGTGGTGAAGTTCCTCTTTGAAGACATCATTGTGCTAGGCATGGGTTGCCGGTGGAAATAATCATTAATTAGGGGACACATTTCATGAACAAAGTGATGAAGGGATTAATAGAAATATAATTGATCAATCACAAGAAGTCCTCACCTTACTACCCACAACGCAATGGCCACGCGGGATCTGCCAACAAAGTGCTGACCAAGATTCTAAAGAAAATCATAAATGCCAACAAAAATGATTGGGACGAGAAGCTAGATGCTGCCCTATGGGCATTTGAACATTATTCAAGGTCACAAGACTGGGCAAACACCATATAAATTGGTCTACGATTTGGAAGCAGTCATGCCAATGGAGTATGTGGTACCCAGTTTGAGAGTGGCCATTTAGGAGAAGCCCCCAATGGAAGAATCCCGAGAGCATAGAATACAGGAACTCCTAGCTTTAGAGGAGGAAAGGCAAATTAGCTCTTTAGAAGCAGAGATAGTGCAACAGAGAAGAAAGGCTTGGACTGATAGGCATCTCAAGCATAGAATTTTTGTAAAAGGGAACCTTGTATTAATCTACAACACTAAGTTGGGACCTCATCCTAGAAAATTCAAGATCTCACAAATAGGACAATTCATAGTGAAAAACTCAGTCAGCCAAAATGCTTTCACCTTAGAAAACTTGGATGGTACACCCTTTCCAAAAGCAGTCAAGATGGTAAAGATGAGGAAATACAAAGGCCAACTAGTGGAAATCCCATCAGAAAAAGAAGAAGCTAAAGACCAAGAGCCGGTTCGGAGCATATGCTTTGGCATGATCTCACCAGTAGAGGTGGACGCAGAAGATTCAAAAAATCACAAAGCTGCGGGAGGGTGACTAGACCGCAAGGATGTCCAGACCATAAAAGCCCTGATCGTTGTAGCCAATCAAAGCTCGGACACCAAAAAAGCAAGTAACCAGGCATGCGCCAGCTCGAGCCACATCAACAATACAAAAGGCCACACAAGGAACTGCATGAAGGGCATGTGTCACGACATCATTAAAAATCCACTCACAACGGCAAGAAGGGAAAACAACAAAAAATGCTTTAATAGCATTAAACTAAGGCGACAAGCATGATGTAAATCGAGGGTCACATCACATTGAAAATGAAGAAGCCGTAAACACCTCAAAAAAGAAAGCCGTAGACACCTCAAAAAAGGAAAGCCGTAGACACCTCAAAAAAGGAAGTTAAAAGGAGAAAACATCATAAAAGAGAACACAAACGCTCACATTCACATTTTTCTCTCTTGCTCGACACACTCTCACCCATCTGCAACACTTTTCCAGAAATAGCTCCATGCCGAAGATCAACAGGACGCTTGGCCCGAAAAAACCCGAGAGAAAAGCCTCTACATGCCCATGTTCATCCCGGGCACGAGGAAGGAGCATTAGGAGTGGGCAAGGAGGTGCGGGTTTGCAAAATTTTTTGACTGACAGTGGGAGGAACTGGAGGATGGGGGGAGATTGATTAATCAATTTTTAGAAATCAAAACTGTGTACGTGGAGGGGAAGGAGCCGATAAAGATCTCAGAAAACGCAGTGCACCATGCGCTGGGATTGCCCTCGAATAGAGCTCTCGACACCAACTTGAAGCCAAGGGTGGATGAAGAAATCCCTAAAATAGGCAATATGCACCAAGTAAAAGATGTGGCAGATGAAACCTAGCGAGAACAATTTATCTTCTTCTTGCAAAACATCATGTTCATGGGGAAGCCAGAGGACATGTCTAACAAAAGTTACAGATTGCTCAGAGCAGCGAAGGCAAGAGAGAAGATAAATTGGGCTGCAATTTACAAGAAAAATCTGGCGAAGAGAGCAGCCACTTGGGCTAAAGGGAAACAGCCCACTGTGGTACATGCACACCTGAGGGCAATGCGAAGAGAGCAGCCACTTAGGCTAAAGGGAAACAGCCCACTGTGGTACATGCACACCTGAGGGCAATTGCCCAAGCTGTAAGATCGGTGGATCGACGGACAGGAGACATCTCCGAGAAGTAGCAAAACAAAGAAGCTGCAGGATCCTTGAGAGCTGCCAAAGTAACCTTCAGTTCATTTGAGGATGATGTGGATGATGAGGAAGAATGGCAAAAGATCGCCCGGAAAGCCAATAAAAAGAGGAAGAATAAGGTGGATGAAGAAATGTTGCCTGACCCATAAGAGGCCAAGAAAAAGAGGACAGAAGAAGAAAGGAAAAGGGAACTGGAAGAGAAAAAGAAATAGGGAGCCACTGCAAAAATTGAGAGAAAAAAGAAATCTAAAGAAGCGAAAAAGAAAAAGGAGGAAGAAAAAAAGAAAAGGTAGGAGGAAGAAGAGAAGAAGAGGAGAAAAGGGGAACATCAGAAAAAGAAAAGGTAGGAGGAAGAAGAGAAGAAGAGGAGAGGAGAAAAGGGGAACATCAGAAAAAGAAAGAAGAAGTAGCCCAAAAGGGAAAGATGCCCACAAGAACAGAGCTGTCATATCAGCGGAATTGTAGCCTTGGGTGGTAGCACTGGCGCAAAAGGCCCAAGTCACAAAGACAAATTACCTGAAAAACTGGAGACGAAACTTCCCACCCAACAGCTACACATGGACAAAGCACTAATGACTATGGCCTAGAAAATTCTCTCTCACACTCTCTCTTCAATGGAGGAGTATGAAACAAAGGCTAGAAGTGCAATTAATCAATTGAGTGCACTAAAGCATAAACAATATGGAATGTTGATGAGTGCCATAGCAAAAACCAAGGAGTTAGAGTGCAAATCACAGTTAATGGCGCAACAAAACGAGGAGTTCTAGAAGAAGGTGGCCATGGCGACTGAAAGGGTCCTATTAGACCAAAAAGAGCTAAGTGAGGGAAAAATCAGGACTCTCATTAACGAGAGGCAATTGCTCCAAGCACAGATAGAAAGGGTGCGAGTAGAATCGAAAGAGGTAAGGAAGCCAGCAAAAGTTTAAGCCGACGAAATCCAAGGATTAAAGGACGAAGTGTTGGATTCCACAATAGCTTTGGCAGTCACCCAGTCTGAAATACAAGCCCTGAAAACCCAGGAAGAAGAGGAAGTCAGATGCCAAAGTGGCGGTAATTAACATGACAAAGGCCAAATCAAGCAAAGTATGGGATTAGGCGCTGCAAGCTCTAGTAGAAATCCATGAGCAGTTGTCTTGCAAACCCCAACAAGTCATCCATGACTTGGATGACAATGATGATAGAGATGGGGATCAACCGCAACCGCAATAGCAAAACAACATCAGCAATAGTAACAACAACCAGTGGGCCATGAATCTTTAAAGACCAGCGCTTTTGGAAAGGAGAAACAAACAGAAAGTGAAGACCAAAGTTTGATGTAAGCATTGAAGGCCACCACTTGGAAAGCAAAGCATTGGGAAAAAGAAGCAAGGAAGTTATCTGAAAGGAACAAAGTGTTGCAGTCAAAGTTACAGGAGGCCACACCCATAAAAGAATATGCAAACATATTAAGAGATGCAATCCACGAGAGAGACAGAGCAAAAGACCAAGTAGAGGAGTACAAGCAAAAATTTGAAAGCACGAAGTTCGAAGTTGATGCCATCAATGAGTTAAATGCATTGGAACTAGAGATGCAGCAATGCATAGAAAATGAAAATTAGCTAAGAAAAGAAGGGCCCAGAGATTGGGAAAATTACAAGGATGCCCTACAGATACAAATGGAGGAAGCACGCCAATTGGCCAAAAGGGTGAAGCAAACCCAGAAAACAAGATTGAAATGGAAGTTAGAGCTGAGGGAAGAAAAAGAGGAAATTGCTAGACTCCAAGCCAAGCTCTCAAAAGTAAAAATAGATGCAGAGCTAGCCACAGAAAACCCATAGATGCTGACGCCCGGAGTACCTAGAAAAGAACGAAGAGAACTGTTGGTTGAGGCCAGGAAGCTGCAGGATGCCAACCAAGATTTTCTCAAGGAAAATGAAGGCTTAAAAGACCGACCGGACAACAATTCTTCTGCTCCATGTGGAAAACCCTTTTTTGAAGCCTCACGTCATGTTTTTTGAACTAATGAAGGTGAACATGGAATTGCCACAATATTTTAAAAATGTAGAAAGAATAACGTCTATATTAGTCCAGAAACCTCTTCCCCTCTCGAGCACCCATGCTCTCAGTTTTTGGGGCACATCCATATGCAAAGAATCAAACAAAAGAGGGTGGAAATTTTGCAAAGGAGTATCCCACTAAGTAGCACATAAGTTTTGTTCTCTTTTTTGGAGGTCTATGCATTGATCTTTTTGAGAGCCCATATGTATTCCACCATGAACTTAAATGGGTATCTTGAATTTAATTTTCTCATCAACAAACAAGAACTATATTAGGAAAATGTTTTGTCTGCAGGATTGTCAATGACCATAAAAAAAAATAAAAAATCCTCCCTTCTCTCTCTCTCTCTCTCTCTCTCTCTCTAGGGGTGAGGGTTTCAGAAGGGTCTCTTCCTCTCGTCCTTCTAGGGTTTCAGAAGGGTCTCTTCCTCTCTTCTTTCTGACTAACACAGTCACCCAGCGTAGGTTAGCGTTTGACCAGCATGGGAATGGTGGATCCGTCCAGGGAGACCGACAGCGCGAACTTTTCTGCTGCAGCAGAGGTGCCTGCGAGCGACCGCCCGCCGCTGCTACCCCTGACCGCCGACCTTCTGCAGGACAAAGAGATCGAGGAGAAGGAGAGACGTGCTCGCGAATCCGAGGACCGTGAGCGCAAGAGCCGAGAACTCAAGGCCGGCCTTCACCCCTTGCAGGTGTGGTTTTCCGCTTCCTATCTAGGGTTGTTAACAGAGTTTTCCATGACGAATATCTCTTGGTTTGCTGCTGACCAGCCCACAACCACATAAAGCACTGCATCTGCCCCTTGTTTTACAGGTGGCCGTGATGTCTGAAAGATGCTGTACATTCTTGAAATTGACATAGTAATGGTGCTATAAGATATGCAAATACAGCAATATGTGCATGCTTATATATACATGCCTGTGCTACTTGGGACTGAGAGATGCCCCACCCCATATTTTGGTTATTCTTTTATTCCAAACCTTTTAGATACAACGCTTTGTGCTAGTTGGGCTCCCTGGTCTTCGTCTATGTAACAAACATACACTGTAAAATCAATAGAAAAGAACCCAGAGTGGATGTATTTTTTTAAAGTCTTTGCTTCATCTCTCTTTTGTGCTTAAAAACCTGCAAGCATTGTTTCACAAGTCAAAGACTTAACTCCCTGTAGATGTCACAAGGCAGTGGCATGTTATTTGGTCTCAAAGATCCAAGTCCTAGGATCTACTAACACTCAGGATCAAGGCTAAGATCTACATACATGAGAAACCGTAATTAGGCCAATCCGATGTCATACTTATTGTATAACCGCTGTGACACTTTGTGGCTAGACCTAGCCCTATAGGTTTTGTACCTTGAACCCCACCAAGCCTAAGGTTTGATCGCCACGAGCTAGCCAAGCCTCGGTAGCCCCAACTTAGCATCCCATACCACCAGGCTGAACATATGCTTGCAGCTACTCTAGCCCTGAGGTTCTCCATGCGCTGGTAACACTGCTACTGCGTAGGTACAAAGGCTGGTACAACAAGTACAATGGCTAGAAATCATAATAAATGATTAAATACCCTTGCCTTCAGTATTTCTTCGCAATGGAAGCCTCCAAAATAGTCCCCAACAGCCGGTATTCTTCATGGGCAGCCTCCACTATACATGTTGTACCAGCATTTGTACTTGTTATACCTGTTGTACCAACCACCGTACCGGTTGTACCAACCATTGTACCTATTGTACCAGCCACCGTATCAATTATACCAACTACTGTACCGGTTGTACCAACCATTGTATCTATTGTACCGACTGAATGGAGAGTTGTACTTGCTGTACCAGCTCTATTGTATGAAGACCCGTGGTTTTTGGGGGAAGAATCAGCACCCACACGGAGGTATATGGATTATATTGTTGGCTCGGCATTTCTACAGCCTATGTTCCGGCTTGGTTGCCTCGTGTTGGGCTATGTTATGGCATTTGTATATGGATAATCTGGCATCTCCCGTGGGGAGAGTAAGGCCCTCAAAGCTTGTACATGATATTATTCTCCTTGGGTAATAAAATACTCCGGGGGGGGGTGGGCCCATTCCGACCTCTATGCGGTGCCACACGTGCAAGCTCCATTTTCAGCATTTGTGTCTGTTTTGTCCAGCTTTATGTTTTATGCAAAGTGGTGATGGATATGTGTTAAGGTTGTGGCCATGTTTAAGTGTTTTGATATGCATTGATGGTATCAACAAGTGTGCCAAAGGCCCTAGTCTCTCGGGCACCGCCGCGAGTTTCATTGGTATCAGAGCATAGGCTTTCTTCGAAGCAGCGGCTTCCTTCTATTAATAAGGAAGAGAAAAGATCTCAAGTGGGGACCCACTTACCATCATTGTTAAGCATGGCCAGCCGCTTCATAGCTTATGAAGTAAGAGCAGGAGCAGTAGACAGCTTGTTGATCTAAGGATTTATGAATTCACAAAATTTATCTTGGAAGTATGGAGTTGGCTTTATGTGCACACGTTTAGCACCCTTTCCATATGGATATTGTGGATTATATTATCAAGCTTACAAGCATGCTATATGAAGATATATCTTGGGATATCTTAAGGATATGGTGAGGAGATATTTCTTTTGGCTTCATGACCAACCTGGCAAAGAAAAGCTAAGTATACTTTGAGTTTGCAAAGTTGGTGCCTTGGCTATTTACTATGAAGTGTTTTTGATGTTCACTAACCCTTGTATAGCCATGCAAGGAGAAAGGTGTTGTTTGCCTTGAGATGGTTTAAGGGAAACATTGTTTATGGCTCCTTTTATTGGGATGGATTATATCTATGGAGATTTCTTTCTTGGACGAGATTTATTTAGATATTGGCCTTCACAAGCAATTTCTATGGACGAATCTGTCCCAGTTTATAGAGAAGAAATATTTGGATATCTCATGGATATGATGCTTTTATGGATTCTTGGTATATAAGAGTTATGGTATACAAGGATTATGGTATACAGGTCTATGGATTCTTGCACTTCTTTTCTAGGGATTTGGATCTATCCTCAGGTTTATGGATTATTCTTTTTGCCTCCCTTTATTTGGGATGCATTGGACTCATGGTTCACATACCCTGTGTAGTGTTCTCTTGTTCTACGTGCTCTCTTGAAGATTGTTTCTACCATGTGTGGGTGGAACAATAGAGAGCAGATGGAAGAGAACATAGGCACTTTAGAGGGTAGTGTCGAGCACAACATACCATGTGTAGTATTCTCTTGTCTTACGTGCTCTCTTGAAGATTGTTTCTACCATATCTGGGTGGAACAATAGAGAGCAGATGGAAGGGAACGTGGGCACTTGAGAGGGTAGTGTGAGTTGGTGGCCGAAATGCCTACAAACTATTGGTGGTCGAAATGCCTATAAACTATGTGTAGCAGAAATGCTTATGGAACACCAGGCTATCTATGCATGCGAGTGATTGTTTTATCTTGTTACTTGAGCCCACCTCTCATCCAAGGTGTGTGGTCAGAGTACCAACACGGAGTGCAAGTGGTAAAGTGGACATGATACCTGGTTGGCAAGGGACTTATGTGTACGCCAAGGGTCATGTGGATTGGCACATGTTTGTGTGCTTTGAGCTTGGATTATGATACCTCGACTTATGGGATTGTTTTGTCTCGCCCATTTATTTGGGACATGGATTTATTTATCTTTATGCCATATTAGAATTACTATCTCCCCATACAGAGGCCAAGAGGTTCATTGTTTATCTCACCATGCATGTGGAGTCATGTTGGGATTGTGAGAGGGCAATTCAATGAACACTCCACCATACACATGGATTCGTGTTGCGATTATGGAGTGAGTTTCATTGTTTCCACACCATGCTTGTTGATCAGAGTTGGGATTGTATGGGAGAACATGGGAACTGTTGGGATTGGGAGAAAGGATTGCTAGAACTATGGAGAACCAGCTTTTTTGTCACCATGGTTTGTGCTCTTGAATGGCACTAGTTTGTGTGCATAGCACATGTTTCTGTGTGAGGCACTAGTTTCTTGTGCATGGCACTTATTTAAGTGTCTTAGCACCTAGTTGGTGATTTTCATTGGCATATGATTATCTCATTGATATTGGTGATTGAGACACAATTGGCTCGTGCCTGTGTCTAGCATATCTTCCATGGAATTCTCGTCCATTTATTTTGGGACATGATTTTGATATTGGTATTATGGAGACTTATTTAGTCTCACGCATTTCTTTGGGACATGGATTCTTCAGTTATATTGGATTTTTGAGACTCTCTCGTCTCGCCCACTTGATGGCACATGATTATATCTTGAATATATGGCTTGAAGCTTAAAGTTGAGGACAACTTTTAAGAAGCTGGGGAGGATGTCACCAGCCTGGACATTTCCCAGTATGAAAGGGGTCTGGTGGACTCTAGGATGTCTAAATATTTGGAAAGTACAAGCTTTGGGAATGGGGGATTATCCTAGAATACAAAGGACCACACTCCTAAAATTTAGGAGAGTTGCACTCCGATGGAAATTCTGTTCGCGTCATTACATCTGGAATTGAGCACATACCAAGAGTTGGCAAAGTGCCTATATGACAGAATGTCTACCAGTTGGGATATTTTTAGAGAGAGAGTTTATGGAAGGACCCATCTCTTAGATTGGGACATGTGGCAAGAAAGTGAACCAAAGTGAGACAAGTGGCCTAACACTTGTTAGAAAGTGGATCAAAGTGAGACAAGTGGCCTCACACTTGTCACTTCAGCTATTGTGTGGCTCTCCACTTGTCATTGTAGCCTTTTGTTGCCATTTTAGCTCATGGGAGGTCCAAATCTATAAATTGGAGCCCCCTCTCTTCATTAATAGAGGCTCTCTTGTTGCACACTAGCCTCTACCACTGTTACAGGCTGCCCTAATGATGGCTACTCTCTTTCTCTCTCTCTTGAAGGCTGCCCATGAAGAATACCGGCTGTTGGGGACTATTTTGGAGGCTTCCATCGCGAAGAAATACTGAAGGCAAGGGTATTTCATCATTTATTATGATTTCTAGCCATTGTACTTGTTGTACCAGTCTTTGTATCTGCTGTACCAGCCATTGTATTGGCTGGACCAATCCTTGTACTTGTTGTACTTGTTGTACCACCCATTGTATCGGCTGTACCAGCTTTTGTACTTGCTGTACCAGCCATTATATCTGCTGTACTAGTCATTGTACATGCTGTACCAACATTTATACTTGCTGTACCAACCACTGTATCGGCTGTACCAACCACTGTACCTGTTGTACCAGCCACCGTACCGGCTGTATCAGCCATTGTACATGCTGTACCAACCACTGTATTCGGTTGTACCAGCCATTGTACCTGTTGTACCGACTGAATGGAGAGTTATACTTACTGTACCAGCTTTATTGCATGAAGACCCGTGGGTTTTGGGAAAGAATCAGTACCCACACGGAGGTATATGGATTATATTGTTGGCTCAGCATTTCTACAGCCTATATTCCGGCTTGGTTGCCTCATGTTGGGCTGTGTTATGGCATTTGTATATGGATAATCTGGCATCTCCCGTGGGGAGAGTAAGGCCCTCAAAGCTTGTACATGATATTATTCTCCTTGGGTAATAAATACTCCAGGGGGGGCTGGGTGGGGGGGCATTCTGGCCTCTATGCGGTGTCACACGTGCAAGCTCCATTTTCAGCATTTGTGGATGTTTTGTCCAGCTTTATGTTTTATGCAAAGTGGTGATGGATATGTGTTAAGGTTGTGGCCATGTTTAAGTGTTTTGATATGCATTGATGGTATCAACAAGTGTGTCAAAGGCCCTAGTCCCTCGAGCACCGCCGCGAGTATCATAGAGGTTGAGGACTTGTTCCTTGTCCCACATGAGCAAGGACTTATATATTGGATTTCAGGGAGAGGAAGCTTAGGAATAAGTTGATCCTTGGGTATAAGATCAAGTGGAAGGACATGGCGGTGGAGGACTCAAGTCAGGCGACAGTTGCTAGTTTAGAGAGAAGATTCCCTAACTTTGTTTCCTAGAGATTCCCTAACTTCCTTTCCTAGAAAGGAAAGGTCTTAGAGCCAAGCCTTGCAGGGACTAGGGTCCAGACTCCAAACTGGTGTGCAGGCAGGAGGAAGTTCTATCAAATACCCACAGTTGAATTTGGGAGAATGGGAGTGGATATCAATAGATAATTCTCACTACCAGGCCTTTTTTCCAAAATATAAAACCAAAGCAAAAGAAAGGGTATAAAGAAAAGCGTATGAAACGTTTATGGTACGAAACTTACATTCCTAGGGAATGAAACACGTTTCATTGCTACTATGGATAGGATTAAGATCCTAATTTAGTTTATAAGATTTGAAGCTTGTTATGTTTAAATTGAAATGATACTTGTATCAAATTTGTTAGATATAAGTCATTATAAATTTAAAGCCATTAATAAATCATTCAATTTTTGAATATATTAATATATGTGCGGGAATGGGTGAAACAATCCACACTGGTAGGATATGGTTGGTTTCCTTTGCTGGTCTCAGGAGGTCCTTGGTTTTGCCTGTTACTATTCTGTTTCTTGGTTGTGGCATTTGCCATTGGATTTGACTCATGTCCTCGGGATTGCCAAAAGGTTCGTGTGTCACCATTTGGCTCCTTTAACAACAAGGTATCCTTAAATAAATGCAAAGATAGATTCTCACTAGATCTTTCTATGCATTTGGACACCAGTTTGACTTGTGAATCACCCTTGGGATGTCCAATATTTGGGCTTTTTGCTGATATGATCAGTAGTCCTATGATATGGACTGATATTTCCAGAGGGATGAGAGCTTTGTTGATATGATCAGTAGCACGTCTGGCAGTGCTAGTGTGACTAGTAGGCTTGGAGGTGTGACCAGTATGACAGGGAACACTAGAGCTTGGGGTCATCTAGTATGACTAGACCCCTGAGTGAGATGAGATACATGGCTTGAGAACGGGGGATTTCCAATGTATATTTGTATATGCACTTCATTTTGTGTATGTGCGAAGATAAAAGATTTACTAGATGCATGACTTGTTTTCGTTTCTTGCATGCTTGCCTATGTTCAGTTTTGTAGCACTGGGGACGCCCAGAACTATGGCTACGAGACTCTGGATGCCTTTGCTTGTTGATTTGTGATTGGCTTTTTGCAGGCACCAAAACTGGCCGTTGAAAGGCTCAAACCATGTCGAAGGCTTAGTTACATTTTATAAAGTGGAGTGTTCACACCCACATTAAAAATGGGTGTGAACACCCCAAGAGACTAACCCAAACTTTTAAATAATTTGTATAGAAGGATTGGTGTCATTTACGAAGGCTGGTGGTATTTTAGAATAAAATAAATAAAAAGGACATCAATGGCCACATGGGTAACTTCTAGAGCCCTCACACGCTTATAGCATGGTGGTCGACGTGGGGGGGAAGAAGGGATGGCTGGCTGGCAAAGGAAGAGCAGAATTTGGGGATGAATGTGCTAACACCATTGTATTGTCAACTTCTCCAAATCTTTTATACTCATTAAGTTGAGTGTGGGTGAGTGGTTGTAACTGGTAAAGCTATCTATACGTAGTGTCTTTAATGTGAGGTTTAATATTCCTAGAAATTTGGATTGTACCACCCACCTCGGTTTCACTTTGCTTCTGTTGTAAAACATGTCACTGATTGGGTATTTTCCTGCATGCGAACAGCATCGATTTGTGCTCTGGTATACGAGACGATCTCCCGGGGTACGGTCACAAACTTCTTATGAAGACAGCATAAAGAAAATAGCAGACTTCAGCACGGTAAGTCAATTCTTTAGTGTGCCTTCGCCCGGGTGGCTGAATGTGTGTTTTTGGGTGGTGTTATTGGTTATTTTTTGAAGTAGATTGGTTCTGTAGGTTGAAGGGTTTTGGGGCTGTTACTGCCATCTTGCACGAGTATCATCTCTGCCCACTCCAACAGATTTTCACCTCTTTAAAGAGGGTATTCGACCTCTGTGGGAGGTATGTTAAAGCACATATTTTTTCTGTAGTTAAATATCCTTAAATACACATGGAGTTGATGATCTCTAGTTTGGATGGCCAGGATGCTGCAAATCGTAATGGTGGTAAATGGATTGTACGGTTCAAGAAAATAGTATCGGGACGGTTTTGGGAAGATCTGGTAACATGCGTGTGTTTTTTTTTTGGGGGCCTCACAAAACGCTTTTGGTTGTTCTTTGGAGTGACAGGTATTTAACATCTCTGTGAGCTCAGGTATTAGCTATCATTGGAGACCAGTTGGAGGCTGGTGACAGTGTATGTGGAGCTGTACTAAGTATTCGTTTCGGAGAGGACATATTGAGTGTTTGGAATCGCAATTCTTCAGATAACCAGGTGGTTTGAAAATCTTAATCCCATGCATTCTTAATGTTTGATATGGTATCTTTGTGTACTTGGTTTTCCCGCTCTCAAAATCAAGAGACATTGGGTTCAAGTTTCATCCCCTGCACTTCGTTTCCATTATATTGGATCATGTGGTAGGCTTCATCTCATCTCATCTCATCTCGTCTGTGCATGTGCGCATGTTTGAGTGGAGAGAGAGCTTGCTATGGGCGTTGTAACATGCATGCATTTCCTTATGAATTTTAGGCATACGACTCGGGACCTGTCCATCAGAGCATGCAACAGCAGCATCTTACAGTAGAGCTTAGGGTTGAACATCTGATATAGTTCTTATACGTTAGCTGCATTTAAAAAAAAATTAAATTTTGAATCAGCAGGCTGTTATGTCCCTGCGGGACTCCATAAAGCGGCACCTGCACTTACCTCAAAGCTATGTGATGGAGTATAAACCTCATAATGCCTCTCTGCGGGATAATTCCTCATTCAGAAACACATGGTTAAGGGGATGATTTGGCATTCTGAAGCTTCTGGTTGTGGGCCAGCTGACATGAGATTATGGACTACGGTTCTTGTTTTTTGAAGGAAGTGTCTTTGTGCCACCTTGAAGATGTTGGGTTAGAACATTGTTTGGGAGCAAAATCTGGTGTTTGCCAAAGTTAAATTGATGTACTAAGAACAAAATGAAAAGGAAGTTTCATAGAAAGAAGGTTCTCCATGATGTGACACATCGATCGTATCTTTAAGTGTGTTGTCATCATTATCTTTTGTAGCAGCAGATTCTAGCTTGTTTCAATTTTTATAAAAAATATTGTCAACGTTGGAATTCTTGTTACCTTCACTACCGCCCTATGAAATAGTATGCTAGGAAGGGCAAGTAAAGCTTCACCTTGTCTATCGGTTTAAAATACACAAGTGTACACTGACTTCAACAAAAACAAAGATTTACGAAAGAACTGTCTCAGCACACCTCATTTTAAAAGATGTGCCAAACTCAACAAAGCATAAAGTTATGCACCACAAATTTTCGCAATAATTTAAAATATAACTAGTGGGAAAAGCCCATCAGGTTGGGGTATCACATGAATTCTCTACTTATTTCCTTCTATGTGAGTTCGCTTTCAATAATGTCAACAATATATTTGCATCAATTATAGTCTTTATGACATGGTTGTGTAGTATAAGAAATCAACTTTTGTAAATATTTAGCTCCTTATATAAACCTCGAATGTGATAATAAAAGCATGTGGAATCAAAAACTAGTCCCACACACGTTCAATCTCTTGGTGCGTTTTGATTGGTGGAAGCATGTTCAGTTACATGTGAAAGCCTTATATTGATCGTTATTTTAGTCTTTTCGTAGCTCGGCACCAAGGCATCGTAGGTTCATGTCGTGATTGGTGGAAGCATCTTTAGTTACGAATTTAAATTATTCAATACCTCGAAATTGAGTGGAAATGCACCTTCATCTGATATATGATGATAAAGACAATAAAATCTAAGCGTGTTAACGGTGGCCTGTGTGATGCAAGCTTTGAAGTCATCTTCTATAATAAATCTCAATTGTCACATATATTCTCGATTGGTGCTTGAGGACGTGTTGGATGTAAGAAAATGCAACTTGTACATTCACGAAAGTAGTGAAATCTTTCACGAGAGAATTGAGTGCAATATAGATGGAGAACAATATTGAATTATTGTTTGCAAATTAGATTACAGACTGATGGCGTCTACCCACTGCAAGGAGCTTTGATGACGATCTACATAGAATCTGAGACTGAGGATGCATGCACTAGCAAGGGTGCACAACGCATTGAAGATAGATTTATACTTGATAATCTCAATATGATTGAGGAGGTTGTTAAATAAATCTATATACATAACCCATGGTTGGTCATATCATAGATTGGCCCATGTTGGCTGATTAGTATACATGGAACCACATCGACCACATAGACTAACTGTGACAATATAGTTAGAACAAGATATCAAAGGTCCTAGTATAGCTTCAAGGCTCATCGGGCACCCATTGAGGCCCGACAACCTGAGCACAAGGTGTCTCGGAAAGATTTCCTTCAACCCAAGGGTGCGATCTTGTTGACCCACACTTACATGCATCCTACTTAGCATAGCGTCAACTCTACATAAGCAGTCCCACAACCCTCCACCAACCACTTATAACCAAGATCGAGTGTCAAAACTAGGCACTATCGGGCGCTCAAGCATGCTCAACACACACGGCTACTCCTTATAAAGGGAGCCTTACAAATAGAGCAACTCGTCACCTGCACAATCACAATGCTAAGGGTGGAGCATTGTGCTATGGGCGCATGCAAGATGGACTGTGTTCAAGTCAAGAGCTTACCTTAGCCCTGTCGAAGCATGTGACATTGGGTCTTACCTTCGAGCCGCAAATGCAACTTCCCATTGTGGGTGTGCTAGCTCGTTTGTTACATCCTCACTCTGTTTTCACACCGGAATGCTTCTTTCCAAAGGGGTGAAGGGAGAGCTCTCAATGCCTAGATGGAGACAAGAAGAGATGGTCCTTCAGAATGACTCTCTCCCACAAAAGCAGGGAAAGAAGAAGGCAATCGAAGAGGGAAGTGTACAATCAAACATATTCAAGCATGCATCCATCTAGCAAGCATGAATTCAAAAGCCCACAAGAAAACTATCGAAAGGGTCAAATTGTGTTTTACTTATTGTAAAAAATGACTACTAGTTTTCACACTAGGGTGACCAAACTTAAAAATGGTCCGACCTCTATTACTAGTCTTAAGAAACTATGCACACTAAGTCCGTAGAATTTACCTATTTGACTTTAAGTTCATGGTAAGGCTGCTTTATGTGTGCCAGTGCCGTCTTACAAAAGGTAATTGCCTGTTCGTGCGCCTGTTCGTGCGCGGATAAGATGGCAAAGTGCCTTACGGTAGGTCATGTTAACCAATAGAGTGGTTAATAGACCCCCTTCCTAATGGTGACCGCGTCCTCGCATCACCCGTCGGCTTTGAAGTTGCTGGCCGGGAAGTGGTGTGGATGGTCTAGGATACGCCATCCTAATGGTGACCGCGTCCTCGCATCACCCGTCGGCTTTGAAGTTGCTGGCCGGGAAGTGGTGTGGATGGTCATGTTAACCAATAGAGTGGTTAATAGACCCCCTTCCTAATGGTGACCGCGTCCTCGCATCACCCGTCGGCTTTGAAGTTGCTGGCCGGGAAGTGGTGTGGAGTTGGCGGCTGATGTTAAGTGGTTGGTTTGGGACTCATCCGTAGGGGACAGTGATGGGAAGCTTTGGGCAGCCCTAATGGTAGGTAGCTTGTTAAGGCAACATGGAAAGGGATAGGTGATTTAGAGGTGCTACGTGCTAGGCCTCCCTTGGTTGTGGACATGGTATAGACTCTTCAACATGATGTAGTTGGCAGAAGCGATCCACACATAGTGATTGGCGGAATGAGTGCTAGTACCCCACGAAATGATTGGCATGGGTAGATAGAGGTTTGGGATGTCTTGGTGCAACAGGGTATTATGCCTGGATCTCATAGCATGATGCCTAGAGATTGAGATTTTTCTTGACAAATACGTCGGCTAGGGTGAGGTTTTGTTGGTGTTGAATGGGAGTTAAAGCATAGGATATAGGCATATAAGCTTGTTGGAGGTACTTCCAACAAGCGAAGGTTCATACCACGGGCTAGGCTTGTGCCATGGTCTCCCCATCCACAAATATACCTAGAGGGTTGGCGTTGACGAGGTTAGTTGCAAGTGCGCGTGTTTGTGTTGTGTGCCATGGGATGCGAGAAGTGAAAAACAATTGTTATACCCATAGTGAAATATGTAGGTGACGTGCATGGGCAATGGGCAAAATGTATGCTCATGTGTGCACACTTCTCCAAACAAATACTTCGCCAAGTCAACTACTTTCTTTGACTCTCTTGCTGCTTTCTTCGACATTTACTTGATAGCTCTTTTTGTGGGGAGTCAAAATCGTTAGAGTGTCTGAGGCATGGCAACGAATTTGTGCTTGGTTATGTCCATAGCTACAAGGGAGCTGGGCGACTTCTATGTTGAAAGAACGGTAGAGGGGGAGGAGACACACACACAGGAGCAAACCCTAATGTATATTGCAAACCCTAACCATAGAGGGAAGCCATCTCCACTCTCAAACAAAGCATAATGCCATAATCCAAAATCCACACAATACTATGAGTTGTGTCCACACACACATCTAACCCTAGCTAATGTCCACACACTATGACCAGCTGGACACGCGGTCATTTATGTCTCACACATGTTCCTACCTAACATGCCAGCACATAGCATAGCTGGCTCACACTGACATCGAGCTTGAATCTCAACAGCCCCTCTCAAGCTCATGATGTACTGCCGATGAAGATGTAGATGAGCTTGGGATATCAAGACTCTCAACACTCCCCCTCAAGCTCATCCCATGTACTCCCAACATAGTCCGGAAGTACTCAAACTTCTCCCTGCTAAGTGGCTTTGTAAAGATATCTGCCACACCTGCTCATCAGTCTTCACATACTGAAGATCAACTGTACCATCCAGCACCTTCTCTCTGACAAAGTGATAATGGACCTCTATGTGTTTGGTCCTCGCATGAAATACTGGATTCTTTGCCAACTATATACTGCTCATGTTGTCACAATGAATGACAACTTTGCCATCAATAGGCTCACATAAATCTGTCAAGAGACTCTTTAACCATATAGCCTCACAAGTAGCAATGGTTGCACCCCTGTATTCAGCCTCTGTAGTACCGGATAAAGCAACTGTAGGTTGCTTCTTGCTACTCCAACTCACCACGGCACTTCCAAGTGTAAAAGCATAACCACTAGTAGACCTCCTGTCATATGAACTACCTGCCCAATCAGCATCTGTGTAGCCATGTATATCCAAGCTTTTACCACTCTCATAAAGTAGACCATAATGTGCAGTGGTCTTCACATATCTCATGATGCGTCTCACTGCATCCAAATGTGGTTTTCTGGGGCTCTGCATAAACTGACTTACTAGCCCCACAGCATAACTCAAATCTGAGCGTGTGATAGTCATGTATATGAGACTACCAACCATCTTCCTGTACATAGATGGATCATCTAACTCATCACCATAATCAGCCCGCAACTTCACATTTTGCTCCAAAGGTGTACTCATAGGCTTACACCCTGTCATGCCATACTTTGCCAACATATTCAATGCATATTGGCGCTGTACTAACCATGTACCTGCATGATCTTTGACCACTTGAATTCCAAGGAAGTATCTCAACTCACCAAGATCTTTCATGTCAAATTGCCCACTCAAAGCTTTCTTGACACGCATCACATCTGCACCATGATCACTTGTGATAATCAAGTCATCCACATAGATGACGAGTAAAAAAATCCCATGCTCTGTCTTCTTCACATAGAGTGAAGAATCTGCTGTAGAAGTCTGAAAACCAAGTGAGATAAGATATCTGCTCATCTTATCACTCCAAGCACGAGGTGCTTGCTTCAGACCATACAATGCCTTTTTCAAGTGAGATAAGATATCTGCTGTAGAAGTCTGAAAACCAAGTGAGATAAGATATCTGCTCATCTTATCACTCCAAGCACGAGGTGCTTGCTTCAGACCATACAATGCCTTTTTCAATCTGCATACGTGAGTGGGATATCTTGGGTATACATACCCTTCTGGCTGTGCCATGTACACTTCCTCTTGTAGATCTCCATTTAGAAATGCATTCTTGACATCCATTTGATGCATTTCCCATCCATTAGCTGCAGCCATAGTAATGACTGCTCTCACTGTGCCCATCTTAGCCACTGGACTAAACGTTTCATCATAGTCCAAACCTTGGGTCTGTGCATAACCCTTTGCTACCAATCTTGCTTTATGTCTCTCAATAGAACCATTAGATTTGCACTTCACTTTGTAAACCCATTTACAGCCAACAACATTCTTGTCCTTTGGTAATGCAACCAAGTCCCATGTGTCATTATGGACCAATGCGTCCATCTCAACATCCATTGCTTTCTCCCATACATGCTCTCCAATAGCCTCTGTATAGCATGTAGGTTCCACATGCTTCACCATAGATGTCATATATGCATAGTGCATAGCGAAATCTCGATATGTCAATCTATCAACTAGATATCTGACTCTATGGGATCTTCGCAATGCATGCGGGTCACTCTGTACACCTATAACTCTAGCATGTGGTGGCACATATCTATCCTGCCTAGCACCAGGTGTGCGTAAAACAGGTATGCCAAGCTCCTCATCCAAACTCTCTGAACTAGATGACTCATAACTTGTGATTCCAATTCCTTCGACCTTCTTCTTTCCTTTATCCATAGCACTACTCCCAGTGCTCACACTCTCATGCCTCAAACGTCCTGACCATGGACGTACACTGCTACTCTCAGCTTCTGCTCTGCTGGCCCAGACATATTAGTAGAACTAGAACTTGCTTGTGGCAAGTTCACAGGCACATCAACCTCAAGTGACTCAATGACTCCCTCATCTTTTGCTTTGTACCAACTAGCTAGCTCGTCAAACACCACATCGCGTGAGATGACCACTTGTCTAGTTTGTGGATTATAATGTTTGTATGCCTTTCGATCCTATGCATATCCAACAAATACACACTTCTCTGCCTTAGATCCAACTTCCTTCTTCTTTCATCAGGCACATGTACATAAGCTATGCATCCAAAAACTTTGAGGTGTCCAATGTCTGGCCTGTAACCTGTAAGCCGCTGGCGTGCTTCCATGAATGGTTGCTGTAGGTGTTTTGTTCAGTATATACGCACATGCTTCTGCCCAACAGTAATTTGGCATGCTCTTTTCATTGAGCATCGCCCTAGCCACTTCTCACATATGACTCTATTCTTTCTCTCAGCGCCACACCATTCTGTTGAGGTGTATACCTGCAAGTCAATTGTCTTCTTATTCCATGCCTCCTCAAGAAATGCTCAAAAGCCTTTGACCACCTCCATCTGTTCTCAAACATTTAATCCAACAGCCATATTGCTTTTCTGCAAAAGCTTTGAAATCCATGAACTTTTCCAACACTTCACTCTTCTCTCTGAGAAAGTATATCCATGTCATCCTCCTGAAATCATCTATGAATGTCACATAGTATAAACTGCCTTTGATAGATGGGTTTTGTGCAGGACCCCATACATCACTATGTACGATCTCAAGTGGCCTGCTACTCATATTTCCTTCTCTAGGAAACCTCAACCTTGCCTGCTTTCCAAAGTGACAGGCTTCACAAACATGCATATTTCCATCATATTTGAATCTAGGCAATCCACTGACAATGCCTCTTGTTTGCATGTTCTTTAATCTCTGTATATTGACATGTCCAATCCTCTTATGCCACATATCAATATCCTGTACCACATTCCTGCTTTTAGAGAACATGGCTGATTTTAACTCAGGAATTCCAGCATCCAGCTTAAACAATCTGCCTTCTTTCTTTCCTTTAGCAATGACTCTACATCCATGTTTGAAGTCCTCAACGAAGCAACCATGCTCGTTGAAACAAACCTGTAATCCCTACTCCACCATTTGACCAACTGAGGCCAAGCTCTTTGTGATAGAAGGCACGTACAATACATCAGACATAGATTTTGTTTGACCATTGTGCATGACCAATGGTACACTTCCAACATGTGTAATGACATGCTGGGTATCATCACCTGTTTCCACATAGCCTTTTACATCCATAGGCTTCATATGCTCAAACCATTCACCATGACATGTCATATGGTTTGATGCTCCTCCAGAGTCCATATACCATGTGTCATCATTCTCAGCATTTGTCATCATTGATCCAACAACATGCTTCATGGCAAACAAATGATTTGCAGTGCCATCATTACTGCTTGATGCATAATTTCCACCACCATGTTGTGCATAATTTCCACCATAATGACCACCACGTTGTGCTCTTCCCCCTTTCAAATCATTCTGTTTGCGGAAACAATCTCTCGCCATATGACCATATTTCCCACAATAATGGCATTCAACATCTTGCATAGAATTTTGTTGGCCTTGCCAACGTCCTCGACCACGGGGGTTACCTTTGTCTCTCTGAGGTGCATATCCACGACCACCTCGAGCACCATATGTGGGCTGAAAATTCTGTTGTGGAGATCTGTCCTGCCATCCACGACCATTACCACCACGTCCACGTGATGTGAATCTCCCCCTGCCTCTTCTAAAGCCTCTCTGAGAGTAGAAAGCCTGATTTCTGCCATTATCATCATGGCTAGTAGATGCATCCAGAAATGAATCACTGAGCTTGATTTCCTCAACAAGCAAGAGGGAAACCAACTCATCAAAGTCTAGTAAACCTGTACTCCTCACTGAGATAGATGTATCAAAAGATTTGTATTCCTTGCCAAGACCACGCAAGGTAATATCCACCAAATCATCATCAGGCATGGGGGCATTTATTGTGGCCAATGCATCTGTTGTTGCAAACTTCTTGATTTCTTGCACATAATCATGTATGCTCCTTTTATTCCTTTTCACATCGTGTATCTGCTGTCGTAACTGAGACTTGCAAGCACTCGTATCTGTATCAAACATCTTGACCAAAGTATCCCATGCATCTTTGGGATTCTCAGCATCCTGTATGTGTATGAGCATAGCATCAGAAATACATATAGACAGATAATGCAGCACTTTGAATGCTCTTTCTGACCATTGCTTATGAGCGATAACCTGCTGCTGTGTAGGTTGTCGGGGTAGCTCAGGCTCTGGCTCAGCACCTGTAATGAGATTCCAAAATCCTTTTCCTTTCAAGAAACTTTTTATCCTGTACTTCCATGCCTGGAAGTTCTTCCTATCCAGCTTTTCACCAACAATCTGAGCTGGATTATCCGACATGTTTGCTTAATGTGCACCTTCCGCACTCGTCCAAATCTGTAACCGAGCCTTCCTCAGCTCAACCACACTCCTATGAGTGTTCCAGATACTCCAAAGTAACCACCAATCTTCAAATTTGATGTAGAAAATCAACTTGTATGCATCCAAGATGAACTGGCTCACGCAGTCCTTGATACCCTGTTTTGATGCGCTTCCACGGCTCCAAATCCGACATGTTTGCTTAATGTGCACCTTCCGCACTCGTCCAAATCTGTAACCGAGCCTTCCTCAGCTCAACCACACTCCAATGAGTGTTCCAGATACTCCAAAGTAACCACCAATCTTCAAATTTGATGTAGAAAATCAACCTGTATGCATCCACCAAGATGAATTGGCTCACGCAGTCCGAGATACCCTGTTTTGATGCGCTTCCACGGCTCCAAATCACAATGTAGTGGTGCAATCAAGTATGGAAAACTTGAATTAACACCTAAACAACCTCAATGTAGAGTATCAACACCATCTGACATGTGTACATATCAATTTTTGAAAACCCCTTTCTCTGTTTTGGGAAAAACCAGAAAAATCAGAAAAAACCAGTAGTAAAATGGCTCTAATTTCTTTAATATTTGTCCAAATTGAGCAACTAGGCATTCATTAGCTTAGCAATAGTGTCCATCAACTCCATGTAAGAGGAATTTGTCCAATTGTATAAGACCAAGGATTAATTGCTCAATTAAAATTGCTCTGTTTCTTTGCAAACCAGTGGATAGCCTGTTTAATCAGCTCATTCCCAGCTCAATTAGGCATAATTCATCAATCCAATCACATAGCCCTCTTCTCCAAAGTGTATAGCAACCAATTGCTAAAGCAATTGTGAAAGGAACCAAGCATCCAAGTAGAAATCGATCTCCTCGTAGCCAAAAAATCAAAAATATGCTCTGTTTCCCTGTGCTGGCTGCGCTGCCTGCTGTAGAAGGGTTTGGGAGTGTTTGAAGTATTAATTGATGATGGAAATAAGTGCCCAACACACCTAGGCAAGTGTGTGACCCATCAATGCTTTGATTTTTACCAAAAATATGCTCCAAATGCATCAAATCTTCACCTCCTTTTCTCTGTTTTGTGAGAGCTCAAAAAACCAGTAATTTCACTCATTCAAATGCATGTAACTTGCTCCAAAATTAGTTTAAGGCTTGCATAGGAGTTGCCAATACATCCCTCATTGTCAGATACATGTTTGCTTTGCCAGATTTACATGTATTTCCACCATACCTCAGTGCTTCCAAGCTTTAATGGAAAGCTTCCAAAAACCAGAAATTTTCTTTGCTTTGATTTGCTCTAACTTGCTTTGTTTTTGCCTGTATCACCTGCAAGCCGCTCAAGGATGTTTAGAAGACCTTACCCGGTAGGCCAAGCTCTCAGATCTAATAGTGTGCTCCAAGTTTCACAGCTCCAATGGCAAGCTTCACAGCTTCTCTTCACAGCTTCTTCTCCCTCTTCTCTTCACTCACTCATAAACCCTAATAGACAGCACAAGGCTCTGACACCATGTTGAAAGAACGGTAGAGAGGGAGGAGACACACACACAGGAGCAAACCCTAATGTATATTGCAAACCCTAACCATAGAGGGAAGCCATCTCCACTCTCAAACAAAGCATAATGCCATAATCCAAAATCCACACAACACTATGAGTTGTGTCCTCACACATCTAACCCTAGCTAATGTCCACACACTATGACCAGCTGGACACGCGGTCATTTATGTCTCACACATGTTCCTACCTAACATGCCAGCACATAGCATAGCTGGCTCACACTGACATCGAGCTTGAATCTCAACATTCTATGGCTTGATGGATTTAGCGTTGAAGACGAGGCCATGGAAGGTTCCTGTGCTGATTTATGAAAAGTCTAGGCAATAGGTTGCAGCATGGGCTAGGCTTGTGCACCTGCCATGTCTCCTCCATCTGGAGATGTACCTCGATGACTCTCGGCAATGAGACTCAATATGGGTTTGTGAAAGAACATATGTCTACAACATCGTGGATAGATTGTAGGTGGTGTGCATGGGCATAAGATAAAAGATGGGCCCATGGAGAAGCTTTTTTCGGTGAAAACTCTAATACTCAGCTTTCTTAGGCACTTATTTGTTTACTTTCTTGGACTCTTACACATGGTTTGAGATAGGAAAGTGGTGGTTGATGTGTAATGAGGTTTGCCAAAATAAGGTGGGTGGGAATGAGGTTAGTCAATAAGGTGGGTGGGAATGAGGTTGGGTTGTCTATGAGAATGGAAGAATTTAGGACACCCAGGCTAGCAGGAACATGGGTAAACCGTGAACTCAGACATGTCCGAATAGATCCGAGTACCTTTTGAGCCTCTTTTTGAAACGTTGGTGGCTATTTGACCCGCTTTCTTAAAGCTTGACAATCTCGGCTGAAAGAAAGGAAGCATTATAGAGCTTTCTCAACTTGGGGGTGAAATTTGGAGTGCTAGACAATGCCGACCTTGGGCATGCAGCCTTGATGTGACCTTTGGGCATCTCTACCTTGCTTCAAGAGTAGCAAGGATGGCAAGTGTTGTGCTGTGGAGGAGGGAGATGTAGAGCATGGCTGATGAATCATCGCTTTTGTCGGCTTCTGCTGTGATGCTAGCCCTTCACCCCAGCTAGGTGCTCTTCTCGGGAGAGGTTTTCTCTTGCTCTCTTTCTCTCTTCTTTTTCTTTTCTCTTGCTCTCTTTCTCTCTTCTTTTCTTCTTTTCTCTTGCTCTCTTTCTCATATTATTATGAATATAATAATACTGAAGATATATTTTTTGAGATTTGTTTCTTAGTAAGTTTTTTTTTTGCCTGATGACATGTGGTAACTCTTCAGAGAGGTCACTAAGAAAGTGTTACGACATGCATACACATAGGTGTTGTGGGGTTGAGGTGATCTCTTTGAGTACTGGGGTTGCTCAATGGTGCCACACATGGGCAAGCTGTTGCCTCCTCGTGTTGCTCAAAGTCCATGGGCTCTTTTGACTTTTTTGAAGGTGATGTCGGCACATCAGTCGGGGTGGAAGCCAGTACTCTCCATTCTTGCTTAAGATTTAGAGTCCGTGGTCGGAGGCATGGGTTTAGGTCTTTACAGGCACTTGGATTTAAAGAGGGGTATGTTAACGAGGGTTTGCAGCATGGATTCTCTTGACTTCAGAACCTAAATGTGCAGATTCCCTTTGTAGAATCCTTATGCTTCTAATAATTTTGTCAAGATCCAATAAAGCATCGAGAATTCTGAGGTGGTAGTGGTTACTGAGACCATTGCTTGAATCTTTTTGGCTTCAAGGCTTATGTGTCGATGGCAAGGTTTTTCCAAACAGACAGGTTCCCTTCATAGAAGCCTTGGGCTTCTAGCAGCTAGGGCTTGGGGTTTGGGTAAAACTCTGTTGCACTTAGGGTTCCCACATGGAAGATACCTCTCACGGTTGGGCTTTGGACCAAATGGTGGTTGTTAGGTCCTTGCATGGGTGTTGTACTTTTCATGGCTAGCCAAAATACCCTTGGGTACACGTTCTTTCTTGGGGACCTCTCTGAAAGGTTGGTAAGGTTGGTCTTTATAATTGTTGCTAGCAAGGTTTAAGATCTCCATAATGGTTTTAGGGGATGGTCGATGCAATGAAGGGAGAGTGTTGTGTAGTGTTAGAGGTTACCTGAGGTGGTGGCTTGTAAGTGGAGGACGAGGATTGGGATGTTGATAGGTTTGGGGTGACCTCATCCATTAGGGTTACAATAACCATTCCAACGGGGAGGTGGTGGCTTGTAAGTGGAGGACGAGGATTGGGATGTTGATAGGTTTGGGGTGACCTCATCCATTAGGGTTACAATAACCATTCCAACGGGGAGGTCAAGCGTACAATCTTTCTTCTTCTGTAGTTGATG
Organism: Cibotium barometz; assembly: GCF_041138505.1. Taxonomy (NCBI): domain Eukaryota; kingdom Viridiplantae; phylum Streptophyta; class Polypodiopsida; order Cyatheales; family Cibotiaceae; genus Cibotium; species Cibotium barometz. Next base: position 15,168,536 of record NC_141103.1, on the reverse strand, counting down.
ATGCGGAGCTCGAGCGTGCGATCCTTCTTCACTAGTTGGTGATGCAATCTGTCGTAGTAGCGATTTTTCCTTTCTCGAAGATGATACTCTCTTTCAAATGTACCTCTATGGGGGTCACATAAAACTTGCATGATGTAGGTTTAGATCCAATAAGAAACTTCACTTTAAAACAACAAATGGGCATGTATTGAGAGTTAGTTAATGTTCATTGTGGTAGGTGTCTAGGACAAGTGACCTGACAAGGTCCACATCTCCCAAGACAAAACATTGTAACTAGCTCTGGTGTCAACAACCAAGGTGAGCCACATAGCTAGGTTGTCTTTCTGGGGGGGAACTCAAGCTCAAGGCGAGCTGGTTCCACTGTTGGTTCTGTTTCAAATGCATCGAGCACAAACGAGGATGTGATTTTAGCATTGTCCAATCGTGCAAACCTTGTTCCAAGTTTCTGTGGAAGAGTGTCCATGGTTGTTGGAACATGAATCTAATCCTCAGAGTCAAAAGGCTTCGGGAGGGGCTCATATTCTTGGTCCTTATCTTCACCATACAACCTCTTGTTACAAGCTCTACAGATATCAATTGACGTGATGTGAGCTTCTACATTGCATGCCCTATAAATATTAATTGAACTCGGTCCGACCGGTGGTGTTAGACTCATTGGTGAGTGTCTCGACCCATGGGATGAGTCTTCCTTGTTTTCAAGTTTATTTTCAAGGACTAGATACCTTTGCATAGGTAAATGTGGTTAGTTTCCCAATCACGAACTAGCATCGTGTCTCCCATGTAAGGCCTTTCGAGGATCATGGTGCATGACTCTCATCTCTAAAAATCCATCACCATGAATATGTGGTGGAAGCATAGCCCAAAAGTCCAAATTTTGCATCCTGAAGTCCCAAAAGTTTACATGTGTTCCCATCGGCAAGCTTGACCACGAGGCTTATACCTACAAGTGGTGGGCTCCCAGGCCTCCCAACAATCCTTGATGATTATACTGACACTAGCACCAATATCCAAGATTGTAGAGACCATTGTTCCTTTATAAACTACAAGCAACATGGCATTCATTTCGTCGTTCTTCAAGTGGCGTCCCAACTTGTTTATGGGCACTTTGGGCTCTCCTTTTATCTTGGGTATGGAAGGAGACTGCTCACTGTGGCATGACTCATCATCCTCCTCTTCAGGTTCATGTTCAGTTATGTGGGCTCTTAAATTCCCATTCATCCAACTGGATAACTCTATCAAAAATTGAGAATTTCCTTGCAAAGGAGAACTTATTGCAAATCAAACTTCTAAGGATAAGAAGGCTATGAGGCATGGTATATACGTGTAATATCCACACTCACTTAGTCATACTAGCTTGGAGGTGGGATTGGACCTCCTAATGTGTAAGGGATATGCATTGATCCTTCCCTAGAAAGTGGTGCCTATGGGCTCAAAATGAAGTCATTACCTATCACATTGGAGAAAATATTATGGTAACTAATGACAACACATAGAAGGCCAACTTTCACCTCCCACTGAGTCCTCCTTCATAGCATCTACCAATGCAAAATCTTGTCGGATTGGTTATGGAGGTAGAGGCTCTGAAACTAGCTTTTAAGGCCTCTTTGAATGGTTACCGCTTTGGAAAGCACTGAGGTTCCCTCATTGATTCTATGATTAGCTTTGGAAAGCACTGAGGTTCCCTCATTGATTCTATGATTAGCTTTGGTTTGGGGTTAGGGATCTACTTAGGCGGGGTCAGTGGTTCGTATTCGACCATTTTCTCAAGTACTAGCTCTAGTTTAACCTATACCTTCCTCAAAGGTCTTGGGCTTGTTTCATTTGCTCTTTCTCCAACATTGGGTTGGGGTACTCTTTAAAAGTTTTTTATAGTCAATGGGTTTCTTCTCCTTGTGATGAAGAGCTAGTTTAAATGGGAGATTTTTTGTTATCTCTGCATTGTCTGAACATTTCTCTTGAAAACTGATCTGCGTGCTCTTTGTGGTCTAATTGTTCTAGACCTCATTTACCTTTTTAGGGACTGCTGTGTAGCCTTTGGGGCTTATAGCTTTGGCTTGTGGTCTTCTTCTTTTGGATCTCTAGTTTTGGTTCATTAAACTTTTTTTAGGGATTGCTATAGCCTTTGGGGCTTATGCCTTTGGCTCTTGGGCTGCTAGCTTTGAGATTGAAGCTTGAGCTTTTTGCTTATTTATTGCCTCGGATGTTCCTTGTCACTTTTCCTCGACTTGTTCTGGAGCCTTGCAATAGCATTAAGGGGGACTATATGAATAAGTCCACCTTGCATGCTTTAACAAGTTAAGGCTCACTGAAGTGGATGATGCTCCTACCACTAGAGTGATTGTCACTCTATTGGCACAGTCTTTGAAAGCATGTTTAAATCCACACTTGTAACATGTGCCTCCATATAGAATGACATTGGGGTTTATCATTGGATTTAGGAATGGAGTTGGGGCACTAGGTGTGATGATTCTATGAGGACACTCAACAACATGATGCAGGCCCTTATAATGGAAACATTGCAGAGGTGGCATGCATGCCATATTCTTGAGGCCCTTTCCCTTTGTTGCACCATGGCCTTGAAAATAGAGGTATAGTCTATGGTTGGAGCTATTATCGATATCCATATGAATCATATTGCTCATATACCTCATAGCTCTCCTATTTTGGACTCTCAAAGTTCATTGATAAAGTCATCGAGTATTGTTAATAAACTGGTGTGGTTCCATCGAGTATTGTTAAATAATAAACTGGTGTGGTTCCAAGAGGAACCAGTTCGAGCAATAATACCAAAGGTGGGTATGGAATTGGTGGCGGTTTGTACACATACCTCTTGGTATAGGGTTTTGATGATTGGGCACTAGATTATTTGCTGATTGATAAGCATTTAGTATGGGTGGTAGGGCTAGTGGTTCCTTTGGCACCGGGAGCATAGGTTCGGGTGCCGAGTTTCCATGGTACTAACAATAAGAGATATGCCATTAGTTCTCGTGGTGTCAGCAATGAGCATAAAATTATTGCTGTTTAGGCCTCAACATTCGATGACGTAACTCAAATGAGTTACGTGGTGTGGACACCCACAAGCCACCATGTACCTTGATCGAGTGTACATAGTGGACATCCATGTATGGATGATTGAGGTGCAAGGTGGACATCCACATAACTCCGTCGAGTTACATGGTGGATATCCACGTATATATCGATTGAGTTACCTAGTGGATATCGATTGAGTTACCTGGTGGTGGACATCTAACATGGAACTCGATTGACTTACAAGCTACATACGTGGATGCCCGATATGTAAATCGACTGAGTTACTTACATACACCATGGCATTCATTGTACATCAAGCATACTCCTCGATGCCTATGTAACTAAACAAAACAAAATTCTAAAAAAATAAAATATAATCCCATGTAACTCGACCGAGTTACATGGGGATACCCATGTAACTCGACCGAGTTATGGGGATACCCAACCGTAGATGGACACATGTATAGTTTGACCAGTTTGCACATGATAAAATCAAGATTTTAAATTTCCATGTATTTTGACCTAGTTACATGGGTACCTAACCCATGATGGACATACATTTTTTTTGACATTGCAAAGAAAAGGAGGAAAAACCAAAAAATATTTTTTTAAAAATTTTCCACGTAACTCGACCAAGTTACGTGGATACCCAATCAATTATGGATGCGTGTTTTTTTCATTTCAATGCTACAAAGGGGAAAATCAATTCCTCAAAAATATTTTTTCAATTTTCCACGTAACTCACATGGATACCCAATTGATGATGAACATGCGTAAAGATCAACGATGTTACAAAGGAGAGAAAAAAAATCAATTTTTAAATTTTCCACGTAACTTAGATACTCGATCAAGTACTATGGATATGTGTTTTTTTATTTTGATGTTGTGAAGGAAAAAACAATTCCTCAAAAATAAAATTTCAATTTTCCACTTAGCTTGACTGAGTAACATGGATACCTAACTGATGATGAACATGTGTAAAGGTCGACGACATGTTGCGAAGAAGAGAAAAAAAATCATTTTTTAAAATTTTACTAACTTGACTGAGTTACATGGATACATATGGCGGCACATATTTATAGCCGATATTTATCTGCTTATGGAAGGATGCTGAACCATCGCAAAATTCCCTTATACTTTGCAAAGTAGTTATATGTAGAGTTTGTATTAGGACTGGAGGTGGACTACAGTACTACTCGTCCTGGCGTTGTTGCCGAGTAGGGGTTGCTTAGGCAAGTAGCGTAGGCCGCACACCCCTTGGCCCTTTGAGTTGTTTAGGCAAACCCGACCTTTGTGCCACTTTTGACCGTTGAGGCTCAGGGATCATAGATTAGGGTCGATGTACAGCTTGCTAAAGAGAGCATCAACCAGCATATGGTGTAGTTATTTTCACACATAGTGCATATAGTGACTAAGGTTGGTACCTATCTTTGATTTGTTTACTTACATATATGTTAATGTCTCGTGTATTTTTTCTGTGTCTGTTAAGGCTCACCCTAACCCTTCGTGAAACACATCCAAAAAGAGCTTATCTGGTGAACCGCAACTGTCGTGTGAGGATCTTTCCAATGGTTGAGCTCGTAACCCTCGAGGTCTCCAAGCTCTACAACTCCTTGAGGAAGCAATTCCACCGCTTCTCCTGAGCGTTGTCACACTGCCGCGTTGCACTACGGGTCCTCGTCCCTCCTCTCACCTCACTTCACTCACACACACTCACTAGCATGCATTAGGGAGAGAGATTAGCAAGAGGATTAGCAAGAGCAAGACTCAATTGCACAATGGGAGAGTATCTTATATTATGAGAGAAATTCACTTACATACATGGCCATAAGTGTTCACACACTTAAACTATGGCCGGTCGAGCACTTTAGGCTCATAAGAGGCCTAATGCTATTACAGTGACTACTCTCATAATATATCCATGAAGTACATCACTCTTCATCCTAACTTGCTACTACCACATGCTCTTGAAAGCGGGAATTGCCATAAATACTCCGTCACACCATTACGGGCATCCATCCAAGTTGTAGCTTTGGACACTATTGCTTGATATCTTGAATGTATGACCCTTTGGTGTATCTACCGTGACTCCTTGATGTAAGATAATGGCAGTAGCTCTTGTTAATCCTAGAATTGGATTAACAGTGTCTTATTCATGTTTTCTCTTTCATGTAGACACCACCTGCACATTCTACTATGGAGCCAGACACAATGCAAAGAGGAACTATAGAGGTGGAGCATATGAGGTTAGAGATGGAGCAGATGAGAACACAGATGGGGGAGTAGAGATAGAGGTTATATAAGGAGGTCACGAGGTGTTGCATCAGGGATTTAATATTCACGTGATCACAAGATTTTTTGTGATGATAACACATGTGAACAAATTATTCACATGTTCTCATGTTACCGTTCACAAAATAACAGGTCACTTGCCATTTGTTGGGAACCCCTTAAAAGCTTAGCTACACATGGGAATAAGCTATTCACATGTTCTCATGTTACCATCTTCACATAATAGCAGGTCAGTGGCCACCTAAGAAGATTTTTTATGCCCGACAAAGATAATTTTTTTAGGCCCTTATGAAAGCTTTGTGAATATAACATGTGATCATAAGATTTTTTGTGTTATTAACATATGTTATTAACATGTTCACATGTTCTCGTTTACGTTAGTGAAATCCTTGTGTTGCATAGATGAGCATATGGTGGAGCACTTTTTTCAACAGTCTCGACTGATTGCTCACAGTCGAGGAGTCCATAGTGACCCTTATCTTGCCTTATATGCTCAGCCTCGATCGGAGATCTTTGAGATTCTTGCTCTTATGATTGAAGTTTTCTTGTATTGTGTGGGTACTCAAGTGATGGTGTGTTGATGCAAGTTCTTTTTCTTCCTCCCTCCTATTCTTTTCTCCCCACCCATTTGCTAAGCTCCTATTATAGTGACAACAAGGGAGGCAAGGTTGAGTTGTCCTACTAAGAGTGGCTAGAGGTGCAAGTCAGTGTAGTAAGACCCTTGCATTCTTCCTCTCCTTCTCTCTATCTAGGATCAAGTGCTCTCAAATCCATGAACAATCGAATTAAGGTAAGATTAGCAAAGGGAGCAATGCATACTCTCCATTTTTATAAGTGATGGTTCTGAAGCTCTATGATCTACCATGAAATGGCAAATGAGATCTTCCAAATCTTGCATGAAGTGATAGTTCTGAAGCTCTCTGATCTACCACATGCAATGGCAAATGAGATCTTCCAAATCTTGCATGAAGTAGTTCCAATTCTTGCATGAAGTAACTCTTAAATCATGATTTATGGTTTTGCATGCTAATAACCATTTTGGCTTATGATCTAATAAAAATAACTTGCTAATCTTCTAGTTATCCTTGTGTTTATTCTCAATTACAATACTAGTATGAGCATTGGATTTTGTAATTAAGTCTACCATGTTCTTTAATCTTGATCAAATGGTTTAGCATACGTCTCCTAATCTTGATTAAGTAATGATTTGACTTAAGTAAAGATTTACCATAAATATTTATGGGAAGGTATTTGATCATTAATCTTTGGTTCAAAAGTGATCTCTAATCTTTGTTTGAATTATGGGTAAGCATAGTTTATTAACCCTTTATTAGAAAGGATTTAGTATTTCTTACTAAACTTGATTAACGAATGGTTTGGTAATGTTCACTAACCTTTGATGATTTAATATTGTAATATTCTATTAGAAACAACTTGGGCTTAATTCACTAAACCTTATTTGGGGAATACATTAGTCAACCATTAAAGAAACTAATCTTAAAAAAGATTAGCAGAAGCGATTCATTTTGATCTTATGCATACATAATTTCGTTGACCACTTGATCTTGTGGAAAGATAGATCTACACTTTAATCTTCTCAATCATTATTGCTATGACATCTTTCTATGATGCTTATAGGATTGCTAATCAATGAAAGGGTAAGAATCGTTACTCTTGTTCATTAATTTTCCTTTATTTTTGAGTTAGTAAATCACTTTCCCTTTTATAATTGGGGTTCTCAAATTATTGAGAAGTAATGTTTACTCTTTTTGATAAAAATCATGCTTATGGATCGTGTTAGGATATTCAATTTTAGGAAAGATAGATTGATAAGCATTAAATCATGGTAAAACTCTTAATGTTTGATATTCTCTACTATGAGGTCACATGAGATGATTAGTTAATGACAATTTGTAAGACTAAGCATAAGTAAGTTACGCATAGTAGCTTATCAAGTACAAGCCAAAGCACTAATACATAAGGAAGGTTTTGCTTAATCAATTTCTAAATTTATTCAAAGGTAGACCAAATATTCTATCGTAGTAGTTAAAAGAGCTGAAGTTCCTTAAGAACAATACATAATTGATGTATAACATAGAGTTAAAATGATCAAGAATCACATCAATTTTTTAAAGATGAACGCATGATCCCTCCCTTCAGTATAAAAGATACCTCTTGACAAGTGGGATTGTGAGGTCCTTCTTTGGATGAGTCTCCTTCTAGATTTTTCTCAACCCATAGGGTGGTAAAATCTCCCCACCATCTAGACCAAGGTTCACTGTGAGTTGTGGTTCTTAATTACCCTTCTTGGTAAGGACTACCACAACAATAGCCCTATAAACCAAGTAACTTGTAAAGTTTCCTCAAGGACCCTATATTATTTTTAGGTTATATCTTATAGAAATTTTAAGTAAATGACTTCTAATCTAAAAGTATAGATTTTCCTGATATACAAAGACTCGCTATGCCGTACATTTGAAGGATAGCCAAGGGTAGAGATCCGACTCCTCTGAGAGCATTATGGGGCGGCGTGGTAGCATGTCTAAATGGCATCTCCTATAGGCTTTGATAGCACTTGTTGTTGGTGTTTTCAGGGGCATGGGGAAGCTCTCCTATGGAGATTGAGTGGTGAAGTCTATTGCAGCTTCCAGAGGTGGTTTATAGAGAGAGAGAGAGAGAGAGAGAGAGAGAGAGAGAGAGAGAGAGAGAGAGAGAGAGAGAGAGAGAGAGAGAGAGAGAGAGAGAGAGAGAGAGAGAGAGATGTGTGTGAAGGGAAAAAGAACAAGAAAAGTAGAGAAGTGGAAAGAAAAAAACAAGAAAAGTAGATACAATGAAAGAAAAGAAGAATAAGAAAAGTAAAGTGGAAAGAAGGCTAGAGAACGGAAAGAGGGAAGGGAAGAAGAAATAAAAAGAAAGTAGAGAAGAGGAAAAACAAAGCAAGAAGAGAAGAAGAAGTAAAGACAAAACAGAAAGAGAAGAAGAAAAGTGGAGAAGTGGAGAGAAGAAATCGAGTGAAGAAAAGAGGAGAAAGTAGGGATAAGAGAAGAAAGTAGGGAGAAGAAAAATAAAAAGTGAAAAAAAGAGAAGTGGCAGAGAAGAAGCATGAAAGTAGGGATAAGAGGAGAAAGTAGGGATAAGAGAAGAAAGTAGGGATAAGAGGAGAAAGTAGGGAGAAGAAAAATAAAAAGTGAAAAAAAGAGAAGTGGCAGAGAAGAAGAAGCATGAAGAAGAAAGAAAATAAAAAAACAAATAAACATAAAAGAGAAGAAACATTTAAGAAAAAGAAATCAAGAAGAAGAAGAAGAAAGAAAACAAAAAACAAAGAAAGAAGAAAGAAAAAAAACAATGAAGTAACAGAAAGCAAGAAGAAGAAGAAGCAACATTAGCAAAGAAGAATTAGAAAGGAAGCAAGAGACCAGTCAAACTCTAGTGCACAGATCATCACTGACAACGAGAACATCAAGTGGAGATGACCACAATCAACAAAGTCACCACACCACATAAATAGTGAGCGACTTAGCAAACCGTACCTCCCATTGCACCTAGGCCACATTTTAGCAAGCACGCCTCGAAAGTGATGCTGAAATCAACCTTCATTTCAACAAGCAAGATTGTGAGGCAAGTTTCTCAACCCTCCTATTTGCTTATTTATCTCCCCCCCGCGAGTGGGTAGAGTGGCTTATCTTGCAGGCACATACTTAGAAAGTCCAAATGTATACATCTAGAAAGTCTAAATGCATATAATCGGATAGTTTAAGTACCCAAACCGGAAGATAATTTGCATAACCATAGACTCCAACGTACCCATAGTACAAGAGGTTATTCCAAGATCACACAAGTGGACCACAACATTCTTTTCCCATCTCTTTACATTTCGATCTTTCTTCACCTCCTATCTATTGAATCTTGTTAATGCTATGGCTACCCCTCTTCCCTACACTACACTATACATAAACCACCTGTGCACATACCTAGACTAAGAAGGTAATCCTTTGCACACAAGGAACATCAAGAGAGGAGGAACCATGGCTAATGGTGGCACCTCCACCTGATCCCTTATCCATCAAGAATCCGAAAAGAGACCTCCATTTGCTAAACTGGGAGTCACAATTAAAGAAGATTCATGCTCCCTAGAACCAAGAATGCTTCACAAGGTATGAGGAGCCGTCATTGATGCACACAAGTCAAGACCACCATAGAAAATTACTATTGGGGGGGTAGCCTATCCACCATCTTGATACAATGTCATATCATCCTTCATATACTACCTAAACTATCCCCCTATATCGACAATGTCAGCCTTAATGCCTTCCATCATAGGGCTCGACTTTTCCTCTCATCCTGTAATTCATCTCAAGTCCTACCATGACAGTGAACTCTGGCGAGGTAGAGATGCTAGATGGGTCACTACACCGGATCACTCAATGAGAATCTAATCAAAAGAGCCCTCCACAAGCCATTAACAAAATTCCACAATAACGGGAAAGAAGCTCGGAAAAGGATCCATGGCGAAAGTTCGGCATCTTATCACGAAAGAAGAAGGCCTTAACTCTAATAATGGAGCCAATTTTGAAGACTTCATTGTCCTAGAATTGGGGTGCTCACTTTCCCCATTCACTAAAAGGCTAGGGACTACCACATGTGGTGGGAAATCCCTAGCATCATTCACCATTCTAGCCAATCTACTTACAAGCCAACTAAAAGGCTAGGGACTACCACATGTGGTGGGAAATCCCTAGCATCATTCACCATTCTAGCCAATCTACTTACAAGCCAACCAATAAATTAGGTTGAAGACTTTATCATGAACTATAAGGCTCTTGCAAGAATCCAAGTGGAAAGGTACATTATTCTGACATTCTCACAAAAGTTCTATGTCATGCCATTTAGCAAAGAACTCCCACTTCATGTGCCTCACCACCACCCAGCTTTATCCTACTTTATCTCTTTATAATCCTAAGCCCCATCTTCCCCAAAGAGGCAAAACCTAGAAGCAACATGTAACCCCTTATAGTATCCTCACCCACACCATGGAGGATCATTCGAAAGCCCCATCTTCCCCCAAAAGAGGCAAAAGTTGGAAGAAGCATCGCGCAACCACTTATAGTCTCCTCACCCCCCACTCATTGAGGATCATTTGAAAGACCATGAGTCCATTTCACAAGAGCAGCACATTAGGGGAAATTTGGACTCAAATTGGGCCCTTTAAGGGTTGCTACACATTCTCTCTCTACAAAAATGGTCTCATGGGATGGTGAAATTTTCACAAATCAACTCAAAAGTGAGCGGAGTTTGGATGCTTGGAGTCTACTTGTCGAGACCTTTCCAAATGATATATAGCATGATGGGAAATTTTGCATATTTAAGAAGTCCTCAAATTTCTGTGATGCCAGGCATGTAACGTGCCATGTCATCACAAAATTTGGGACTTCTGGTGGCAAATATGGAAAATTTCACATCATGCTATATATTATAAAAAAGGTCTCAAAGAGTAGATTCCAAGTGTCCAAAATCTTCTCACTTCTGATTTGATTTGCAAAAATTTCACCATGAGCCCATTTTGTATAGAGAAAATGTGTAGGAATCTATAAAGGGTCCAATTTGAGTCCAAATTTCCCCTAATGTGACTCAAGGAGCCACAATCCTGATTTCCTAATCCACTCTCATAGGTCTTTGGGCGGCTCAGGAAGTGGCATGTTTGAACCACATGACTCCTCACATAGGAAAAGCGCCCCAAGGAGGGAGGTGCATAAAGCCTAAGCTGCCCAACCAAGAAAGTCAAGTGACAAGAGGAGGCTCCACCCTCCCCTCCACAAATCCCACATCATACCAACTTCCATAATGTCTTCTATATCAATTGGCCTCCCACTACCAGAACCATCCGATGCATGTAAGATTCCTCCCTCCAGCTTTTTGAGGTGTACAAGTGTAAGAACCTCCCCTTCTAATCTTATAATTATTCCCCTCTCTGAAATAAAAGAAAGATCCTCTTTTACCCTGTTTTAGCCTAGAGAGAGAAAATGTCTAGAGAGAGGTAATCTAAAATTGAGATATTTTTGGATATAAAAATCCTCCTAGTGTCTAAAATTGAGATATTTTTGGATATAAAAATCCTCATAGTGTCTAAAATTGAGATATTTTTGGATATAAAAATCCTCCTAGTGTCTAAAATAGTTTCCCCTGAAACAGAAATTCAAAAAGAACTTTCCAATGTGCAATTGGAATTAATTGAAAATAGGTATAAAGGACCTTAGCCTAAGGGTCCAGATTTTCAGAAATTTTTGGATTATGGTCCAATTAGGTTCTTATGGACCAATAAGATTAATCCAAATGTATTGAGGAGATAAATTGAAGAATAAAAGAAAACCTCCCAAAAATAAGTAAATGCTCACATAAGATGAAGATTTGACTGAGTACAAGGTTTATTAGTAAAAAACTATAAATATTACTAAAAAATTGAGATATTTTGGATATAATGATACATTTTGGGTATAATGATACATTTTGACACCTTGGTATAAGGAGAAGGGGGATCTTCAAGGAGGCGCCTATTTCACATGTGTGGAGGAGTTTTAAACTAAAAAATAATAGATATTTTCATCTCTCCTCTCTCCTGTTTCAAAACTAGATCCAAAAAGTAAGCTGAACTGACCCAAAAATTGACCCAAAAATGGTCAATTTTTGACCATTTTTGACCCAAAAATGGTCAAAAATGGACCAAACTGATCTGAAAAATTCTAGAATCAGTTTGCTTGGTTAGAGGCTCACTTTTTCCTATAAATAGAAGCCTCCCCCTTTGTAAAAGCTTAATGGTGTTTTATGCACTGTTACTCTACTTCTCTCTTGAGCCATCTACATTGAATTTTTTAATAATTTGAACAATTGTTTTTGGCCTAATCCTCTCCAAAGTGAAGGGTGGCCACTCTTGCTTCAAACAAGGGTAGAACCCTCAATCCCTCAAGCCAAAGGAGAGCTTACAAGCTCCATGTAAGCTAATTTTCTTACTTTGTTTACAAATTTTAATGAAAAATCTATGGTTTTCTTGATTTTTATAAATTGCAGATGATTGAATTAATTTCAAATGCTATACCTTTGTTGAAAAGGCCACCCCCCTTCTCCTCTTTACATTCCAACCTTTCTCAATCCTAGAAAGATTAACTAAGGAATTAATTAAACTCTTCTTATTGTTTACTCTCTTGAATTTAGAAAATTGTGTAGATTAGAGTTCTATATATCTAATTTGGGTTAATTTAAGTTAAATAAAGAATGATAAAAATGAGAAATGGTCAGCCATACAAAGGAGGTTATGGTAAAATTTTTGAGAATTTTGTGGAAAAGAAAGTTTGTTTTTATATTATTCCAAAAGAGTAATTCCCACCATTTTTGCATCTAAAAGAAATATTCTAATTACTCCATGTACATATTCACCTATGAATATGCATGGATATCACTAATATTCTTATTAAATTTGATTTTATGCATAAATAGATGCATAAAGAAATTCTTTTATTTTAAAAGTGTTATTTCTATTAAATTTGATTTTTATGCATAGAAAGATACATAAATAAATTTTTTTAATTACAAAAGCGTTATTCTTATTAAATTTGATTTTTATGCATAGAAAGATGCATAAAGGAATTTTTTTATTACAAAAGTGTTATTCTTATTAAATTTGATTTTTATGCATAGAAAGATGCATAAAGGATTTTTTTATTATAAAAGTGTTATTCTTATAAAAAATGATTTTTATGCATAAATAGATGCATAAAGAATTTTTTATTACAAAAGTGTTATTCTTATTAAATTTGATTTTTATTCATAGAAAGATGCATAAAGGAATTTTTTTAATTACAAAAGTGTTATTCTTATTAAATTTGATTTTATGCATAGAAAGAAGCATAAAGGATTTTTTTAATTACAAAAGTGTTATTCTTATTAAATTTGATTTTTATGCATAGAAAGATGCATAAAGGAATTTTTTAAATGACGAAAGTGTTATTCTTATTAAATTTGATTTTATGCATAGAAAGATGCATAAAGAAAAATTTTTAATTACAAAAGTGTTATTCTTATTAAATTTGATTTTTATGCATAGAAAGATGTATAAAGAAATTTTTTAAAATTACAAAGTGTTATTCTTATTAAATTTGATTTTTATGCATAGAAAGATGCATAAAGGAATTTTTTATTATAAAAGCGTTATTCTTATAAAAATTGATTTTTATGCATAAAGAAATTCTTTTTTTAATAGAAGTGTTATTCCTATCAAATTTGATTTTATGCATAAAAAGATTTTTTAAATAAAAGTATTATTCCAATTGAAGTTGATTTTTATGCATAAATAGATGCATAAAGAATTTTTATATCAAGATTAGAATTCTCTTAAATTCTATGAGTATTTGATAAATGAATAATTAAATACTCTAAGAGAGAAATTTCTATCGTTTTATATTCACACGGACTGTAAAAAGAAAATTCAAGAAATCTATTGAGATCAAAATATTTAGATAAATGATTAATTTATTCCTCATTGGAATTCATAACTAATTTAGAAATTAGTTAAGTGAATATTCAAAGAAAAAAATTTAGTAAAATAGTAACTGAATTATCAAACCTTTTTGAGAAAGATAACTCAGGAAAAATCTTATCCGACCCAAACCTTCAAAATCAAACTATGACCAAGACCAAACTCTTTCGTCAGTTTCGAGAGGAAAGAAGGTGCGACTAGTTTAGAAAAATACACTCAAAACTCCGCCAAATCTGAAACTAAGTTTGAGACCCTTCAAATTGATCTGTGGATCAAGGTTATAGAATTCGAGGAATTCTGGTATCAGAATTTCGATCAAGAAGTTTTGGGAATACCGATTCAAGAAATACTCTTTGTATTCAAAAGAAAATCAAATTGAAAACTTGCATAGAAACCCTGTTTCCCTAAAGGACTGTCTTACGCCAAAATGGATGGATGGGATGTGATGTGAATAGATGTGATGAGAATAGATGTGAATAGATGTGATGTGAATAGATGTGATGACATGTGAATCAGATAGATGTGATGACATGTGAATCAGATAGATGTAAATAAATGGATGAGATGTGATGTCATGTGAATCGGGATGTAAATGAATGAAAGGATGTGGATGAGTATGTGAAAGAATGGATGTGAATGTGTATGTTAAGAATGGATGTGGATGTGTATGTAAAGAATAGATGTGGATGTGTATGTGAAAGAATAGATGTGGATGTGTATGTGAAAGAATGGATGCGGATGTGTATGTGAAAGAATGGATGCGGATGTGTATGTAATGAAAATGGATGTGAAGAATGGATGTGGATGTGTATGTGGATGTGGATGTGAAGGAATGGATGTGGATGTAATGAAAATGGATGTGAAGAATGGATGTGGATGTGTATGTGAAGGAATGTATGTGGATGAATGAGATGAGATTTATATGAATGAGACATGATGTGGATGTGATGTAATGTGGATGGGATGAATGAGATATGATGATGTGATGTGATGTAATGTGGATAGAATGTATGTGATGGGATGGTGATGAGAATGAATGTGATGGATATGAATGAATGTGATGTGATGGATGTGAATGGGTGGAGGTGATGTGATGTGAAATGGATAGATGTGAGTGAATGGATAGATGTGAGTGAATGAGATGTGATGTGAATCGGGATGTGAGTGAATAAGATGAGGTGAAATGGATGTGATGTGATGTGGATCGGGGTAGATATGAATGGATGAGATGTGAATGAATGTGGATATGATCGGGGTAGATATGAATGGATGAGATGTGAATGAATGTGATGTGATGAGATGTGGATATGGGTAGATGCGAGTGGATGAGATGTGGATATGGGTAGATGCGAGTGGATGAGATCTGATGAGGAAAGATGTGATGAGATGGAAAATAATGTGATTGGATGAGAATGGGAATACATATGAAATGGATGTGGATTAATGTGGAACAATGTGGAAAGACGAGAGTTCGTTATAGAAACTGTATTTATGACCTGTTTTTAAATGACTGTTTTATGTCAAGAATGCTGGGGAAGCATTTTGACCGTCTGAAGAGGTCGTGGAGACCTACCTGATAAAGTTGCAATAGCTGAGAGGACGTCTCGCGTAGCAAATGGAGAAAGAGACGGATGTGGACATGAAGCATTTTGACCGTCTGAAGAGGTCATGGAGACCTGTAACCTGATAAAGTTGCAATAGCTGACGGAGAGTCAATGGAGGACGTCTCACGTAGCAAATGGAGAAAGAGACGGATGTGGACATAGTACCTACTACTACCCTAGAATGAACAAAACTAGTCAAGTGAGTGGGTGTACTTGGAATATGAAGGGACTGAGAGATAGAAGGAAGAATGCAACACTATGGGGATTAGTGAAAGGATGGGGGCTTTCAATGATGGCAGTGTAAGAACATAATCTTTTTGGGTTGAAGTCCATAAGAAAGGATAGATATAAAGACTGGATAGTTATATATGGGGGGACTAAGTTAGGATTTAGTGGGGTCATGACTATAGTCAGGAAGGAACTAATGCCTAGTATCATAACCAATCACTCTAATGGCAGAATTTCGGTGATTGAAATTCAAGTGGAAGGGGTGAGGGCATGGGTGATTTAAGTATGGTGCTCATCATAATCATAAGGTGAGAGGGGAGATGTGGGATTAGAATGTAAGGTTAGATATTCAATGTCCTTGCATTCATGTGGGAGACTTTAATATGGTGGAGAAGCACATGGATAGGTGTGGTGGAAGCACTGTGATGGTGGGATAGGAGAAGAGGAAGTGGGAAATGCTTAGAGTGTTAAAACCCTAAGATCTGTCTAGATAATTGTTATGCATAAACATGCATAAATCAGGCATAAACTCATCCACCCGACCACGAGCCCAAGGGATGCACACATGAATTATAATGAAGTACATCATACCTTTACCTTGATATCCCATACCATCAAGAGGTATAACTCCAATTAAGCAACATGTAGCTATAGTGTGAAATGATAGGTGAGTAGTTATGATCCTCTACACAAGAGAACATCATAACTTTACCTTGATATCCCATACCATCAAGAGGTATAACTCCAATTAAGCAACATGTAGCTATAGTGTGAAATGGTAGGTGAGTAGTTATGATCCTCTACACAAGAGAACATAACATAACCTAGCCTCAAGATAACATCAAGAGACCATATCCTAAGCCTCCCTTGAGTGTGTCCCATGCTCCTATTATATAGGAGGGCCCTCAAGTGACTCTTGACTCTCCAGCTCCCATGTGTGACCCTTGGATGCCTGACCCTAACCTTAACCCTTAAGGTTAGTCCTAACCCATGCTCCACTAGAGCTTGATCCCATGCTCCCATGCTCCAATGCTCACAAGCCTAGCCTCCTAGTATATGCACACATAATGTGCATATAACATACTTTCCCTCTCTCAAAACATTGCACTCTTGCAATGAAAAGGAAGAGAACTGCGCTGAACAATCTCAACTGACTCCCAAGTCGAATCCTTTATTTCCCTATCTTTCCACCTAATTTTAACCTAAGGGATTAGTCAACTACAAAGTTTCCTTTCCCTGAATTCAAGTACCTTATCAGGTTCATGTGGAACATAGGATAATTCTTCGACTTCAACGAGTTCTTGAGGAGTAACTATGTTTATTCTCACCTCCCAGTTTCCCTTTCAATCTACTGATATGAAAGACTGGATGAACTCTAACATGTGGAGATAGTTTAAATTCATACGCAACCACGCCAATCCGATGTATAAATTAAAATGGACCACAATATCTAGGAGATAACTTCAAGCATTTTCCCATTGACAAAGTTTGAGAGTCTTTAGGAACTTTTAAATAAACCAATGCTCCTGGTTCAAAAGATCGAGATGTGCGTCCTCTATGAGCATAAAACTGTGCCCTATCCTAAGCACTCATGATAGAATCCCGAGCTTCGGTCAGCATTTCCTGCATTTCACGCAAGAAATCCCTTGATGCATCAAGCTCGATGTCCTTAAGACCAACATCAATAGGTGCCCTGGGTTGATACCCATACATAAGCATGCACGGACTAAAACCAATAGCCGTATGTTTAGAACTGTTATAGGCAAATTCCATCATTGGAAGATATTTTTTCCCAATTTGATGCTTTTCCATAGAAATATGCACAAAGCATATCCTCTACAATCTGATTCATACACTCTGTTTGCCCCATCAGACTCTGCGGGGCAGATGATCAAAGGAATTCATACTCAAAGTAGTTTCCTCGTTGTAAACTATTCAGAATAAAGTAGGAAAACATTGCATTATAACAGCAAGAACCAGGGATTCATCAGTGCCCCGATGTACCCACATCTACACATGGAATTATCGACGTCCCGAGTTATCCATATCAACATAGAGAGTCATCAACGTCTCGATGAGTCACATATGTTCATCCATAAACCTATCAGGTGGACTGTATAAATCACCTAAAGGATGGAACTAATGTCAATAAAGAAAGAGTATGAAATTCCTTAATCCAAACACAATAAGATAAACTCGTTGAACTCTAAAGAAAGAGATTTCAACAAGTGAATATGCCGACAAGATTACCTTTATCAGAACATGAAGGCTATAGATAAAAGAAGTTTATCTAGAGAATGCCCACACTATAACTTCTAGTGAATTTAGAAAATGAGATTATCTTTGAATGTTGAGGTCAACATGCTAAGTGATGTAAGCAAAGCAACAATCTTGAGCCCAAATTATCCCATAAGATAATATATGTGAGGGATCGCTAGCGTCCCATTAATACCACCATGATACCACTCATAAGATAATATATGTATGGGATCGCTAGCGTCCCATACCACCATGATACCACCCATACATACCTTACCAATTTGAAACTCCCTAGTATGCCGTCTACTAGGAAATATGAACGAAATCATGTATAAAAGGAATAAAATGGCCTTATCTGAGACTTTCACATACTAAAACTTGTCTCTATATACCTGAGACTACATCAAGGAATAACTCCGAGTACATCATTAGAAAAGAAATTGAATTATTGGCGCCTTTCTAATGATAACTACCCAAAACACAATAAAGTTAGGGTAGAAAAATAACTCACCTAGATATATAAGCAACTAGGTATCCGAGTTGGAATATGTACAAGAGTACAAGCAATATATTCCAAAATTATGTGCAAAAAATGCTACCTTCAAAGCACATGATATTATCCAAAAGATCCTTATAAAACCATGAATAAAAGCATAGAAGCTCCTCAAATCCATGAAAACCATAGTTGATCATAAAATCAATGCATACCATCTAATGGTCATGAATCATGCCAAAAGAAGCATTAAAATCGATGGCCAACTCATCAGTCTCAAGAGTATATGAACGTGGTGTTGTTCAAACTAAACTCCAAACTAAGCAAGTGAAACACACACATGTAGCACTCATTAAAAACCCCTAGACACAAGTGATCTAGGCAGAACCTGATGAGTCCATATAAAACTTGAAAAACATCCAATAAAATCCACCAAAACAAACCGATCAACTAACCCATGATAGAATTTGTCTTAGGCTTAAGAAATTAAGCATAAACCACACTTAAACAAGTGCAAAATAAATTATCATGGAAAAGAGTCAAAGGTGAAACACACTTTGAACGCAGATTATAGCCATTAAAAGAAATTAAGAAACATGTCCAAAAAGAATGGCTAAATAATGGTAAAAATCCATGAAAATATTGTTTAGAATTTATCCAAATAAAAATATCTACCAAACAGAAATATCTACTAATATACGAGGTATAATCGTATTAATAATATGCAAATAACCCGCATTTATCTAATGTCAGCAGCATGAGAAAACGTACTTCAACATTAAATAACCCTCAAAAATATTAAATTATCGAGAAAAAGAATTATCATGATTTTTTTCTAATTTTTCCTAATTTTATAGGGCCTCAAAATACAGTAATTCAGTGAGGAGAGCAATGAGTGGTTTCTTCCTCGGTCTCGAGAGGTCATCCCCAATGTAAATTGGCCTAGGGTCTTCGCCCTGGCCTGCCAGAATAACTTCCTTCACCTTGGCTAGACCATCATACCAGGTCCCTAGCTCTCCATTGTGAGACCTTTGGGCCGAGTCATATTGTATAAATCTATTGACCATCGTAAAGGTTTTGAAGTGTTTGGGGACTTATTTAGTCTCTTCTTCTTTAGTGCTTTCCTCTTCTATCAAATTTTTGGCTTCTTTCTCTACAAGAACTAACTTCTTGTTATGCGCATTACGCGCGGAGTAGTAAAGCTTTAGGGTTAGGATTGGGGGTGAAAGGGTTCCATTGGTTTGGGGGTGGTAATGTGGACCAGGAGAGAGTTATTAGTGAAACTCCTTTTACCAGACTTGGTTGAATTGTTCATGTTCTTCAACTAGCCCTACGTATTTAAGCCAGTTGGTGTTTGAGTCAGTAGGGGAAGATATAGAGTTCTTGCTTGCGGAATCCACCGGGTTTGCGAGTTCTATGTAAGTGTGTTCCCCATGATGGTTCCGTCTTATCGGCCTTTTCAGGCTCATGAGTGGCAACTTCGAGCAAGTATGCAATGTTAAGCATGTAGAGAAACGATATCTCCTACCCATTGGCTATCACAAACCTGGTTCCCGTGTGCCTCGGAAGTATGTCCAAGATAGCAAGGATATGCATCCAATTCTCAGAGTCTTGAGTCTCCAACAAGAGTGCACATTCCTCGCTATCCTTTTCCTCATCTATTGTTTTGTGGCAAGTTTGGCACAGGTGGACTGCAGTGGATTAGGTGGTTGTTACTGAGTCCTCTACAAAGGGTTGGCCACTCATGGGGGATAAACCTTCCAAGTGCGTAGGTTTATCTTGATTGTTTGGTCTTTTCTCTGAATATAGATGTGGTCGCGGTATCCTAGTCATGGATCATTTTTATCTCCCTCACAAAGGGTTGTCCAAGAATTCAATCGTACGAAACTAGCTATCAGCCAAAGTTCATCACACCACCACGAAGGTGTGGTGAAAGGTGGTTTCTTGAGAAACACTCATCACAAAGATGTAGTTTGACTAGACCCATATAGATGGTCATGAAGCCTCTTGCTCTATTTCCTCACGAGAACACTCATCAAAGATGTGTATAGATGGTCACCTTTTGCTCTTAAGACTGATCATAAATCAATCAATGAACAATAAATCATCCAGTCTTTTGCAGGTGCTACATCTCATATGGAGATACTTGGTTATAGCAATGTAATCCACATTGTATCTCTCTCCTCCTACTGAGGTTATACATATATATATATGCAATGGGGCTCCATTTGGCTCCATTAGGTAAGGATCCCACAATGAAAGTGCATCTCAAAACCTCGTATAGTTGAGACCATGTAGTAGTAGAGCTGGCCTTTTCAAGCGGGTTTACAAATTTGAATAACTAGCAAGCTTTGCTTTCTCAAGGAAAAGTTTGAATGAGCAGATCATCCTGGGATCATCGATCCATCCTATGGCCTCGCAAATTTGATCAAAATTTTATAAGAATTGAATGGGATCTTCACTTCCATCCAATTTGGTCATTATCCTTAAGATGTGGATTGGCTTGGTTTTTCTCAACTCTAAGCCTCTAAGTGCTATATTCATTGCAGCCTCCCTTTCCATCGTTAGTATGTCTTATATGTATTCATGCAGTGGTGGTGGTGGTGGTGGAATGTAAGGAGGTGGTTGCGCGAAATCCTTTGTTTCAAGGTACATGATCTCTTGCCCTATTGGGCTATGTAGTTTCCAATGGCACTTGTCCTCCATAGACCTATCTTTGAGGCTATAGCCTCCTCCAATGGGACTTATCCTCCATAGGCCTATCTTTGAGACATTATGATAATGCTCTCTTGGATCCCTTTGTGTGGAGGTAGTCCCAAGTAGTGGCTCTTTACCCTTCCCCATGTTCATGGAGAAGAACTACCTTTCCCATGTTTCATTTTCCCTTTGTGTTAAGGTAGTCTCAAGAACTGGATCTTTACCCTTTCCCTTATTCATGGAGAAGAACCTACATGATCTTTTGCCTTTCCCATGTTCCTTGTCCAAAAGAACTGGAACTTGGTTGTATGGTAAAGGCACTTCTATAACAAGCTCCCATGGTGGAGATTGAGACTCCTACTTGTGCTATGTGTGCTTGTTGTTGGGTCACGGGTGTACTAGGAAATACTTGTTTATAATGGTACACAACAAAAGAGACATGTCCTAACTATTGTAACTTTGGGTTGCTTGTCATTCATGGTCAGAAACCCAACTTTGGATTGACACCAAATGTTATGAAACATTGTGGCATCATGGACATGGTCTAACTACTTCTTGCGGGAGAAAACCTTGAGGTGAACCTTGAAGTTCCTAGTTGTGCTCACACTCCTTCGTTAGAGATTTACCCAAATATAGAGTGGTTTAATTCCCTTTTTATGAAGTTTATCGTGCTATTTATGGAGGTAGTTGGTGAATCCAAAGCTCAGACGACCATGGTGGCGATGGCTCCTATTTCCAAGTATTTCATTGATCCTCTACTTATGTATGTGCTTGATTAGTTCATTTTCACCTAAAGCTCCTTGCTTCAAGGCTGTACGGATTTCCAAAATGATGGAACAACTGATCATGTTCAATTCATACAAATTTTAGCACTATATTGAGTGCTAATCATTTTCTCGAATCAAAGGCTTGGTGGGTTTGAGGAATTGTAGTTTTATGCACATCAAAGGCTTATAGTACTTTTGGAGTAGGTTTGAAATTGGTTTCAAACACTTTTTTTTGCTAGGCTCACGTATCCAGGTTCTCTCCTCTAGATTCACATCTCTAGACTCACATGTCCAAGTTCTCTTCTCTAGACTCACATATATTGGTTCATGTTTACAAGCTCACACATGTAGGTTCACATTTGTAGGCTCTCATATATAGGTTCACACCTCTAAGCTCATGTATGTAGGTCAAGTTTTAAGGTTCATGTATATAGTATGCATGTTCACATTTATAGGCTCACATATATAGGTTCACACCTCTAGATTCATATATTCATGCTCACACATCTAGGCTCATGTCTACTAGCTCAAGCTTCCAAGTTCGGTTACTTAGATTCACGTCTTTTTTAATAAACTTGACACATACTTTTTGTTTATGGAATAAGCCTACATGGGATACAAAATTTTAGGAATTTGGCCTATGATAGGGTTGGTGTGCACTTATTAGGTAATAATTGTACTTTAATTTTTTAATAATTATGAAGGACAAGAATTTTCCTTAAAATTAGCTAGTACCAGATTGTATGATGGGAAAATATTCCAAAGGCATGAGTAGGTATGTCCTTATGAGTCTTCAAGTAGTAATAATTAATCGGTACAATGTTAGGTATACCTACCTCTAGACTCACATCTCTAGGCTCACGTTTGCAAGCTCATGCGTAGACTCGCATCTTTTTAGGAGAGACTATAGGCTCACATCCCCAACTCGATAGCTAGTTTGGCCTAGATTTTGGTGTTTTTTTTAATCTTTTGGACTTGATGGGGAAAGTAATTAAGTGATTAGGGTGCCCAGTTTTGTCCATGCAGGTACTCTATAAACAATTAAAAAATTGGCATTTGTTTACCTTTAATGGTGCCAATCTCTCCTAGCTCTAATGAAGGAATTTCCTTTCAAGTTATTTTGGTGGAACATCACATGCAAAGTTGGGAATATAGTTTCATAATCTGATTAAGCACTAGATAGTTGAAAGTCCTCATTTCCTTAGATACAAAGTCAATGTATACACCATGTCCCAAATTTGGACTCATTCCATAAAATGCTAATATCTTTTACATATAAACTCATATGAGATTCCCACTTGGGACCTTAGAGTGAAATGGTCCTTGTTGATGGGGTGAAGGGATAGCCCTTTAAGAGATGGTCCTTCACTATTGTGCCAAGAGGTAAGATGGAAAGCACCTTATGGTTGGGATAGTGAAACCATGTTAACCTAGAGAGTGGTTTACACAAGATTCAACACAATTTACACAAGAGATGGTCCTTCACTATTGTTCCAAGAGGTAAGATGGAAAGCACCTTATGGTAGGTTGGATAGTGAAACCATGTTAACCTAGAGAGTGGTTTACACAAGATTCAACACAATTTAATTTCTTAGGCAATTAAAGTAGCTAAATGGCACAAAAGTGTGGGCTCTCAAGTAGAAATGTGTTAAATTAGTTATTGTAAGGGAAGTGTGTCGCACTCATGCATGTGTAGGTATGCAAGAGCACCTGTGCATACACATATAGAGTTGGAAAAATGCTTAAATACATAGTCCTCACCTATGACACACACGATTAAAATTCTGTAGAATTTAAAGGAGCTAAAATTCACAGAAGTGTGGATAGTAGAGGACCTTATCCCAACAAAACTAAAGTATATTTGTGATGAATTGGCTACTACATGGGAAGTGTATAAAGAAGGCAAATGTGTAGTTTTTGGTGTGAGAGATCCAAAATTTTCACACACCAAATCCAATCAACAATCTTCTATAATTCCCTTGCCTCCAATGTTGCAATTATTATATCACCTATTGATGTAGTATCACCCATCAGACAATAGGATTTTATTAGTTTCATCTCATTATACATTTTCAATACATTGATTTATTTAAAGACCTCTAGTTATATTTATGATTCTATGAGGCCTCTGTTGTGCGCAGAGGAGAAAATTGAAATCAAAATAATCAAATTTTCACTTCAAATAATAATTTGCAAGAAAATAAAGCATAGACATAAACACCATATTGGGTCCAATTTGCTTCCCCATGTGTGAGACCTAGTCTCACAGATGAGTATTTCAATGATTTATTAAGATATGAAGTAATTTGGTACAATCAATCTCTTTGGAGACATTAGCTCATCTCATCAAAGAAGAAAAGAGAATAAAGAAAGAAAGGAGAGCTTCATCCAAGGAACACGTAATTCTTACAAATCATGTTTAATAGAGTTCTCTCTCTCTCTCTCTCTCTCTCTCTCTCTCTCTCTCTCTCTCTCTCTCTCTCTCTCTCTCTCTCTCTCTCTCTCTCTCTCTCTCTCTCTCTCGTGAAATAATTAAACCATAAAATAAAAAACAATGAAAGAAACTGATACTCTCTGTAGACGTTTGCCTATCTCATAGCCTGTCAGGGCTCCCTATATGCAAGTATAGGCCTGCAACTTACAACGTCTATAACTCTTTGGTCTTTCCGCCAGAATATAGTTGAGTTTATACTTAAAAATAGTGTTAATCTACAACCCTTGCGTGAGCCGTTTTGCTAAATTCGATTGTATGTTTAAAAAAAAGGCTACTTTTTGGAGTGGTCTATTTTAGGAAAAGTTTACTTTTTCTATCAATTAGCTTTTTAGTATATATATATATATATTGTCATTATATTATATTAAAGTATATTTATTTTTTATATTTTATATTTTATATTATTTTTATTTAAATAAAGATAATTCTAATAATGATCAATTTTAGATTATTCATAATAGTCATTTGGGCATGTGTATCTATCCATACCCAAAGTTGAGTCTCACAAAATATATTCCTGACCACTGCCAACTCGCTTCTATTATCACATCCAATGATTTACACTTACATCAACTATGCCAATCAATCAATATATTAATTGACTAAAAATACAAGTAACCATAAAAAACTTCATATCATCAAGACAATACAACCAATACTCGCACGCATGTATGGATTCACCCACGTACGCGTAAAGCAAGCTACGATTGCCTGAACTTAGAAAGGCGTCCCAATCTAAATCTGTCTAAGAGACTTCATAGCATAAAAAACTTGGGAATATAAATATTCCATGAATTCTTTTAAGAATCCATAATTACACAACATGGGAATATATAAAATATTCCATGAATTCATCCTCAATAACAACCTCATAGGTCATCATAGCCTTAAATAGGCATCATCTCTCTCTCTCTCTCTCTCTCTCTCTCTCTCTCTCTCTCTCTCTCTCTCTCTCTCTCTCTCTCTCTCTCTCTCTCGTACACATACATACATTTTAAACTCAGCTAAACCTAGTTTGAATCGATATTTTTTAAAAGATATTGAAGGTTCTATATAAGTAACACTTATTTAAGATACCTACACTAGAGAATAATGATTCTAAACAAAGATAAAACGTATTTTTCCATACATCTTATTCCCAAAATGAATACAACACATGATTGAAGTGTACAACACAAAAAAACATGATCTAAATTGAAAAAATGGAGTGATAATGTTGAGTAACATCAGTAATATTTTCTCTTAAAGATGTAAAATTACTATGAAGTGTTCATCTACACAAATGTGTCTCTAATTAAATGGTACATTGCCACATCATTCATGTCCTTTTTATGTTCAACCAATAATAGTTATTATTATCCAACTTAATTTTCATCTTATTGTTCCATGTTTTAAGGCTTTTTGTGGTTAATATGAGCAATGGAAAAAGAGTATTTTCTAGAAACATTTGACAAATTGGAGTAACTTAAAGGCTAGCAAATTGGAGTAACTTAAAGGCTAGCAAATTATCAATACTCTAATACCAAATTGGAGTAACTTAAAGGCTAGCAAATTGGAGTAACTTAAAGGCTAGCAAATTATCAATACTCTAATACCAAATTACCTTTATGAAGTATAATAATAAAGAGTAGTAAATATTGATGTTACATGTAAGAAGATTTTTTGTAATAAGAAGAAAATCCTAGAAAAGTTATAAATTTTGTGGCATAACAAAGGCAATAAATAATTATATAGATATTCAAAAAATAATATATGCATATAAATTTAAACACAAATATAAATAATTCAAGACCTAACACAAAAAATTTGAAGTAGAAATAGATATTTATCACAAGACTCTTTTAAAAACACTATAATCTCATCTTTGATAAAAACAATCCTAAAATCATACTCAAGCAAGTGATGAATCAGTTGAAATAAAGAATACATATGAGCAACACTTTTTATTACCTTTAAAGTTCTCACAAAGCAAAAGCTTGAGAATATCTCAAGAAAAACAAAGAGTAGAAGAAAAAGGTTGGAAAACTACATGAACAATAAATCTATGACTTAAAGAGGTTTGGTCAAATTAGAATTCTAAAAGCATAGGCTTGTCGAAGTTGAAGATAGCATGCTCTTGGGACCATATCAATTAGCCTCAATGACTAGAATGATGTGACAAGCACACAATTCGTACTTATTTTTATCCCCTTCATTGGATGGTGGCGAAGGCTTTTTAGAGATGAAGAAATCATAACCATCTCACCACACTTGACCAATGTCTAAATTGGGAGCTATCGGTGGGTGTGCCCGAGTTTTCACCACGCAAGGCTACTCCTCAAGGGGGCCTTACAAATAGAGCACGTCCATAACCTATAGAAACATCACCACGAGGGTGGAGCATTGAGAATATGATTTTCTAACACCCCCCTTATCGTAGGTGAACTACCACTTTGGTCCAATGTCCAGTCGATGAAGATGGCACTTCAACAAATCTCTCCACAAAGCCTTTGTGGAAATGTCTAAGATCTACCTCTCCATCCATAATTAGCTCATCCGCATAATGATACACGTAATGATATTGGATCTCAATATGCTTAGTGCGAGAGCATGAAACACTGGGTTCTTGGTGATATCCATGTAACTCTAATTGTCGCACACCAACACTATACAACAATATTGTCTCGCTCCCTTTTGAGCAGCACCCATGTCTCCTGAGATCCTCCTTAGCTAGATTGCTTCACATGAAGCAAAGCATACTACAATATACTCAACCTCTATAGAAGAAAGTTCCATTGTAGACTATTTCTTGGTGATCCAGGATGTAATTCCAGGCCCAATAAGAAAATAGAAATTAGAAACAGATTTCCTGCTATCATAGTCTCTTGCCCAGTTTGAGTGACAAAATCCAGTCTCAATGAATTGCCCGATTTGTAAGTGATGCCATACCCTATGGTACTTTTGATGTATTTTAACACCCTATCCCTCCCTTCTAGTGGTTCTCTTAGGGCTGATTTGAGAACCTATTAAGGACACCAACTGTCCGCAAAGCTGATGTTAGGCCATGTCTTGCATAGGAAGATCAAACTCCCCACCAACTTCATGTACTCCTTCATATCCACTAGTGGAGAAGCATCTTCAAAAACAGACAGCTTCGCATCAATATCCATATGTGTAACCACTGACTTGCACTCAACCATGCCAAATGCCTTCAAAATTTCATTTACTTTTGCTGAGAAATGGAGATTCCATTTGACTCTTGCCAAACCTCTAGCCCCAAAAAGAAATGCATAAAATAAGCCCAAGGTCTATCATATCAAAATCTAAACTCAACATCTCTTACGTTTACTAGATCTTCTCTTCATGGTTCCCCATCATAATGAGGTTATCCACATATAGGATAATGATTATTTACTTGCCTTGCTTTGAGAAAATATGCAAATTTTCATCTGATGGGTATTTATAAAGACCAATACTTACAAAGAAAGCATTTAGAAAGACCAAATTTTCATATGATTGGCATTTAGAAAGACCAATACTTACAAAGAAAGCATCTATCCCACTAGTACCATGCTTGAGGGACCTATTTCAACCCATATGATGTCTTCTAGAGTCTGCACACTTTGTTTTATGAAGGTATCTCAAACCTAGGTGGTTGTGCCACATAAAACTCCTCCTTGAGATGGCCATTCAGAAAAGTTGACTTCACATACATTTGTAAGGCAAGTACTGTGTAGGGATAGTGGTCATTCTAGCTATGGAAACGAATGTCTCCTAAAATTCAAACCCTTTGATCTATACAAAACCCTTTGCCCCACCATGAGCCTTGCCTTGTACCATCAAACTTGTACTTGGCCTTCCAAACCCACTTGTTGGTGAAAATAACCTTCTATTTTACAGGATGATCCATAAGATCCCAAGTGTGGTTTCTCAACATTGGGTGAAACTCTGACTCCATGGCCCATTCCAATTTGGATCTACTAATACTTCCTCCAAGCAGTCTCATTGTTGTAGTTTCATTATCTCAATAGCCAAGGCCATATTGACAATGTGAGAAAAGACCATCTTTTGCTCCTTTATTCTCTGGGATTCGTGAACAAGTGCGGCTGGCTCTTTTGTGATTATTATCGATAGAGATTTCCCATCCAAGAGCTGATTCACCCATTTAGGATATGAACCCTTATGAGGTTTTGTAGGATTCTCTTCTTCACCATCTCATGATTACACCTCCTTGATACTATCACTAGTGGATTCATCATCTGATGAATCCACCTCTTGTGGAGTTCGTATTGTCACTGGTGGTCTACTAGGCTACTTATTCGTTGAAGGATAGTGTGGACAAACCTCTCTCCTCCACCTGATAAGGTTATTCCTCATACACCACGTCATGCTGATAATTATCTTCTTTACCTCGGGGTCATACAGTCAATAACCCTTTGACTCCATATTTACCCCAAGAAGATCACTTTCTGCTCTTGAAATCCCATGAGTCTATAACATATATAAAAATAGTCACCACTAAATGTCCTGAAATATAAAACTGAGAGTTTCATACTTGAATAATCTTGTCATGACCTTCATTACCTTTGTGTAACTCCTATTAAGGATATGCATTGCAGTGTTAATATAACTGCCTCGGCCCAAAAAGAATTATGTAATCCTTTGCCTTTGAGCATACTTTGCATCATCTCCACCATGACTACTATGTGCAATTCTTGTGCTCTGTGTAACCCCATTTTGTTGTGGAGTATGAGTAACTATCAAATCTCTCTTAATCTCGTGATTCTTGTAGAAATTGAGCTCACTTTATATGAATTCTCCTCCTTGATTTGTTTGAAACTTTTTTAGCCTCTTTCCTACCAAGTTATGCCATATTTTGAACTTTCTAAAAGCTTCAAGTTTATCTCAAAGCTTCAACCTTATCTCAAAAAAATACACCCATATCTTCTTGCTAAAGTTGTCGATTAGTAAAAAGAAGTAAGAAGAACCACCTAGTGTGGTGATTGGCATTTTACCATAGAGATCTACATGTACAAGCTCTAGAGAAGCCTTTGCATGATTATTGCTTTCCTATGGAAATGCATGCCGATGTTTTCCCATCATACAAGTTGCTTCACACATATTTGACATCTTTGAAAATGCTGGTAGATGTGCCATAATCCTAGACCTTTGTATCTCTTTTAAGACTACAAAGCTCAGGTGCCCAAATCTCTCATATCATAGCTTGCTTGTACCCACATCAACTTGGATTGTAAAAGCCAACACCTCATATAAGTTGTTACACTAGATTTCTTTCCCAATGACATTGCCACTGGCATCTAATGACTGTACTAGCCTTATTGAAGAGAACCTTCAAGTCACCAGTGAGCTATGGTCGTAACAGATAATAGGAACATAAAGAACATCGAATAACTTCTTAATATCATCATTGCTAGAAACAAAAGAAATGGTACCTAAACCCATGGCTAAGTGTCGTTCTCGATCGCTACCATGATGGACTCAAGCATGTGGGCTCTCCCACATGCTTGAGGGAGGTATAATAGTCCTTTTGATTGGCCATATGTCGAGATGCTCCACTGTCAATGATCCATGAACCATTGTATGCTAAGGCAGGTTTTGCTTTTGCATAGATTTCTTATATTGCCATAAATAGCTCCAATTCCAAACAGTAATACTGTTGTCATGAGAATATATTTTAAGTCCTCTAGAAAAATATTATTTATCCCCTCTTGAGTAATTTGGGGACGCCTAGGTTACTCTTGCATCATGCCGGCTAGGTTAATATCGTGGGTGACACCACTATAAATATTAATACGTGCGGTATATGATGTATGCTTGAGGCCACCTATGATTATTTCAGTTAGGTTTGTATGGCAGGGTGATTCCTGGGGTACTTACGCCTGGTAGTCATGAGTTGGTGATGATTTGTGCCTGTTTAATATTTGTGGGATTAATTTAATAATTAATTAGGCTTATATTTTCAGGTGATGAAGACTATGGGAATTGAAGAGTTTACTTTGGAAGAAATGTCTTGGTTCATCACATTTCATTTTTGGCAAGCATAGTAGCTTGTAACCTTAGCAAATGATTTTTCCATTTTGAACTTTAGGAAAGATACATTTATTTATGTGGAATTTATTAAAGCCTATGTCTTTACCCTAGTCCCAATATTTGACACTCTATTTTTGTAAAAGAAGAGTGCCGTGCTCTCTAAAAAGCACATCTTGTATATTTTGGGGGCTATGGCCTAATTTTGGTGAAAAAGAAAGCTAATAAAGAAATACTCTTGTGTGGGGAGAGGCCAAGCACAAGAGGGGGGAAGATTGCACCCAATATGGTCTATTGAGCTAAGTATTTTAATTTTGTTAAGTGTTTAAATTTGAGATGATTTGATTTAGTTGAAGCTTGCAAAGCAATGGTTTTTATGGTTGAATTAATTCTTGTGAACTCTCTACTCTTCCACAATCTTTCCTAGAATAAGATTCCGGTTGCAGTGGTATCAGATCTTGGGCTAGGAGATTTGTGGAGAAGGTAGGAAAGGGCTTCAACTTCTCAAAAATCAAGAAAGTGCAGGAATTTATCCAGTGGACAGAAGGGTGTTTTGTAGGTCTTTACCCAAAGGTCAAAGATTCAAAACTAGATCTACTCTCAAACCCACTCACCACCCTGCAAAACCATCCCTCTCTATCAAAAAGTGGTTTTTCCAAATACTCAGTGAAATCAAAATCTGACCGCATGGATGAAATCTTCATAGCCAAAAACCTCACGGGATTCTCTTAGAAATCAGAAAGCTTCAAGCATGAGTAAATCTATAATGGACGGAGCAGGTAAATCAGTGTAAAGCCATCAAAAAAATTTCTCAAAAGAAAAACCAAGAAGAGGCGCACGGCGGCAGCCTGCCGGCGCAAAACGGCATGTGGGAGAGATTTAAAAAAACAACCACAAGTCTAATCAAGCTTAATCACTTTCTAATCCTAATCTTACTTTTCCCAATCCCTATGCAAGTCACGTCACCTTTTTGAACCTTTACTTCTCCTATTTTCAAATTTGAAGAGAAATACAAAAGGTTTCCAAATCTGAAATTTCTGGGTGCAGAAAAGTGATTTACAAGTTTTAAAAGGCTTGAAAATTGCCTAGAAAAGGCCAGAAAATTTCGAAATCGCTTCTGAAAAATTCTGGAAAAAATTCAAAAAATATTACAGAGATTGGGCAAGGTTTACAGGACTGTTTCAGTAGGTTTCAAAGTGCAGAAAAATTATTTCATCAACAATTCGACTAGCCCAAGTCTCTTGTATCACAAGGAATCGTTCGGGATTTGTTTGAGGCGACGAGAATTCAATTCAGCCATTGAACAGCGTCTTTGTTCAGCTTCAACCAAGATCAAATTGCGGGAGAAAAACAAGATAAATACTTATTTTTGCTTTATTTATTTACATCAAATAAAGTAAAATTTTATTTATCTACATCATTTGCACAAGCACTATGGCAGATTTGCCTATCTCGCCATCAATTCAAGAGCAACTCCTTTGTTTACAACATCAAATTGTAGAAGAAAGAGAGAAGTGTATTAAATTGGAGAGACAGCTCACGAGTCGTAGACGCAAGCGTGACTCTTCGCTATCTTTTGATGACGAAGATGACACTATTCAAAGGGCTGTAAATGCTACATTGCAAGCACAAAGGTCACAAAAAGAATCCAAGATTAGTCGGAAAGCTTTCACATTTCAAAATTATGATGGAAAGAAGGATGCTAGGGTCATTTTAGCTTGGCTTAGTCAACTAGATGATTTTTCTGGAGAAAAATTTTCAAAGAGTGATAAGATTAAATGTGCAGTCAACCATTTGGTAGACAGTGCAGCTTTATGGTGGAGTGTAATAAATCAAGGTCGTGACAAGCCAAATTCTTGGAAAAGATTTCAACGGTTGGTTAAAAAGCACTTTTTACCCTCACAATTCAAGTCCAAAGTTAGGCACCAATGGGACACTTTGCATCAATTGGAAAAGGAAACTATGTCACAGTATGTAGAAAAGTTCTGGAATACTTTATTACAGGTGCAGGTTGTGGATAGAGTCAGCGAGAAGGACCAAAAAAGGAAATTCATTTCGGGCCTTAGATCTACCATTAGGGCCGGTGTGAATATGTTTCGACTTCATTCACTATCTTCTGCAATATCTTTGGCAACTAATTCAGAACGTAAAAATGGTTTTCCTAAAGAGATTAAAGCACATGAGGGTACTTCTTCTAAACCATTTACTAAATCTTTTTATGCTTCAAAAAAGATGTATAAACCAGGTTATGACAAAGGCAAGGACGAGGCTAAAGGCAACATGAGTACCAATAAGAAAGTCAATGGTGGCAAACCGAAGACATCTACTATCAAATGTTTCAAGTGCCACAAAGAAGGTCACATAGCACCGAATTGTCCGGAGCGTACCAAGAATTCAACACCAGCAGCACTAGCAGTAGCTCGAGTCAATATGATTGAAGAAGATGACAATGAAGAAGAATCATTTAAGCAAGAGGGTAATTCCGATCCAGATTACTCAGAACAAGAAGGTAAACCTCATGTTCATTCTTTGCTTAAAATAAAAGGAACGATAAATGAACATGAAGTTCTTATTTTGCATGATGATGGTAGTACACATGATTTCATTTCTGAAAAGGCACTTAGAGCATTAAATCTTCATTCTTCACCCACGCACTATAAAGTCAAAGCAGCATTTACTGGAACAAAGTATAATTGCATGCAAGAGGTGAAAGATTTGGATTTATGCATCAAGCCTTTAACAGAAAAGAGGGATTTCTTAGTTGCACCTTTACAAGGGGTAGATATAATTTTGGGTATGCCTTGGAGACACAAATACAATCCTATTATAGACTATGACACTCATAGCATTTCTCTAAGGAAGGACAATGAAAATATTATCCTCTAGTGTCAAGTCAAAGGAGAAATGAGTCCTTTGTTGAGTCACACTCAAGCAAAGAGAAAAAGAGACAAGACTTATATGGTATGGGTTAACCAGCTTGATGCTGAGTCTGACATATCCAAAAGTCCAAGTTTGATCTTTTTATCTCCAAATTTAGTGACTGTTTCATGGAAGATCCACCTCCAGGATTACCTAAGTCTAGGCCTGAGGATCATAGTATTGACTTATTGCCTGGAAATTTTCAGCCTTGTAAAGCTCCCTATAGAGTCAATTTCAGATAGGCACATCAAATGGGCATCTTTCATTCAAAGTTTCCAACCTATGATTCAATACCAACCTGGAAAAGAAAATGTTGTTGCCGATGCTTTGAGTCGAAGACCAAATATCAACAACATTTCCATTATTGAAAGTGAACCATTTGTACTTATGAAAGAAACTTACGAAGTTGATTCAGATTTTTTCTGAAATATAGATCAAATTGCTGAAAACAATTGGACACCTCACGGAAGTTATTCTCATAATGATGGCTATCTTTTCTTTGAGAAAAGATTGTGTGTTACTCAACCTTATAGACAACTTGTCTTGGAAGAGATGCACCAACCACCATTTGTGGGACATAGAGGAGTTTCCGCAACACTTCAAGTAGTTTCTCGAGAATTCTATTGGCCTTATTTGAAGAATGATGTAGCTAAATTTGTAGCTGAATGTAACATTTGCCAAACAATTAAAAGCTACAAAGGCAAAGCTTTAGGATTGCTTATGCCTCTACTTATTCCTGATAGACCATGGGAACAAGTGTCTATGGACTTCATTACTGGCTTTCCTACTACTTCCAGTCACCATGACATGATTTGGACAATAGTGGACAAATTTAGTAAGCAAACCTATTTCATTCCATGTAAAAAGACACTAACTTCTCATCAGAAAGCCGCAAACATATTTGTCAAGCAAATTTTTGTTCATGTACCCAAAGTGATAGTTTCTGATAGAGATTCTAAATTTTGTAGTCACTTTTGGGTTGCTCTTTTCTCAAACTTAGGCACTAAGTTAGATTTTTCCACGGCTTTCCATCCGGAATCAAATGGACAAACCGAAGTTACAAATAGCACTATCTTAGATATGCTTAGAGCCTATGTTTCCCAGCAACCTAGTGCATGGGATAAGTACATACACCTACTCCAATTTGCTTATAATAATACTCCTCATACTGCTACTGGTCGAGCACCATTTGAGATCATCTATGGTAGAGCTTTGCCTATTCCGGCTACTAGACTCTCTCATAAGATTGAAGCTGCCGACCAATATGTTAGAGACTTTGATCGCATTTTATCTGAAGTGCGTGATTGTATTGCAAGAGCTCAAGAGAAGTATACATCTCAAGCAAATAGGAAGCGTAAAGATTTTTCATTTCAAGAAGGTGATTATGTACTTTTGAGAATTGAAAAACGTCGATTAAAGAGTGTGGAAAAATTCCCTACAGTGAAGCTAGCGCCTAGATATTATGGGCCATTTAAAATCCTTCAAAAGATTAATGATGTGGCCTATAGACTAGAGCTTCCATCTAATTGGAATATCCACAATTCTTTTCATATCCATCTCTTGAAACCTTTTCGAGGAACACTTCCTACTCACCCAACATATGAGGAACCACCTCTTATTGAAGGAGAGGAAGAAGTACTAGTTCCTGATGCTATCATTGACCAAGAGATAACAACAACAAGAACATGTAATCAATACTTCAAGTATCTTTTGACTTTTAAGAATCATCCACAAGAAGATGCTAAATGGATGCCTGAGAAATTTTTCCGAGTTTACCCTGAAATTCTTCATTCTTTTCAAACTCAGCAAATCCGCAATTAAGGACAATTGCAAACTCAAGCAAGAGGGATGTCATGAGAATATATTTTAAGTCCTCTAGAAAAATAATATTTATCCACTCTTGAGTAATTTGGGGATGCCTAGGTTACTCTTGCGTCATGCCGGCTAGGTTAATATCATGGGTGACACCACTATAAATATTAATACGTGCGGTATATGACGTATGTTTGAGGCCACCTATGATTATTTCAGTTAGGTTTGTATGGCAGGGTGATTCCTTGGGTACTTACGCCTGGTAGTCATGAGTTGGTGATGATTTGTGCCTGTTTAATATTTGTGGGATTAATTTAATAATTAATTGGGCTTATATTTTCAGGTGATGAAGACTATGGGAATTGAAGAGTTTACTTTGGAAGAAATGTCTTGGTTCATCACATTTCATTTTTGGCAAGCATAGTTGCTTGTAACCTTAGCAAATGATTTTTTCATTTTGAACTTTAGGAAAGATACATTTATTTATGTGGAATTTATTAAAGCCTATGGTTTTACCCTAGTCCCAATATTTGACACTCTATTTTTGTAAAAGAAGAGTGCCGTGCTCTCTAACAAGCACATCTTGTATATTTTGGGGGCTATGGCCTAATTTTGGTGAAAAAGAAAGCTAATAAAGAAATACTCTTGTGTGGGGAGAGGCCACGCACAAGAGGGGGGAAGATTGCACCCAATATGGTCTATTGAGCTAAGTATTTTAATTTTGTTAAGTGTTTAAATTTCAATTGATTTGATTTAGTTGAAGCTTGCAAAGCAATGGTTTTTATGGTTGAATTAATTCTTGTGAATTCTCTACTCTTCCACAATCTTTCCTAGAATAAGATTTCGGTTGCAATTGTTTACTCTCCACTTCTTTCTATAATCGAGTGCTTTGTATTGTGTTGATCTAGCTTTTTCTATTATGTATTCTTACATGGTATCAAAGCATAGGCTCTAGGTAAAGCTCTATTTAAAGGCATATTTGGAGAGATGGCCCAACCTGTAAATAACATAGCTGCCCTCCACATTTTGGTAATGGGAAGTTGGATGGGAGAAATTACACTCTTCGGAATTTCATTCATATGAGTTGTGGGAAACTATAAAGGGGTTGATGTAAATCTAGGTCCTACTCCCCGGATCCAACAGATCCACTACAATAGGGGTTGATGTAAAGCCGAGTCCTACTCTAGAGCCAGAAAATCCACTACTGACCATATCGCCAGATCCTATTCTTGATTTGGCATGGAGGTGAAGGAATGCAAATATACTGTGCCATCATTACTAGGATCACTGATTTGGTGATGTACTTGATTCAACATGCTACCACAACTTTCGAAGCATGGTAAGTTCTAAAGAACCAATATGAGATGAGGAATTAGGTAAGGATTCAAAACCTTGAGAATTAACTTGCAACAATAGAAAGGAATTTTGATGGAGAAATAATAGAGTAGTTCATATCATGGATAAATAATCTGCAAGATCAGATTGTGGCAGTGGGGATCACTAACTCTAGTAAATAATTGATAGAAGATGCATCAAAGTGTTACCCTCAAAGTATGACAATTTGGTGACCTCATTGAACATGCAAGTATGCAACTCACCTCTCACTTTTGAGAAGTTCGATGCAATATTGGTTGGTGGAGGAGGAGATGCGTTTCAAAGCCAAAGATGGTAGTAACATGACATTCTCTGCAAATGCAAAAAGGCAAGGGGAAGGGCTCCGATAACCCTAATTCTTCTGAAAAGAAGAAAAAATATAAGGCAAAGTGTTTCTACTGCACAATAAGCTTAGTCACATGGTCAAAGCACGTAGACTAAATGAAGAAGGATGTTACTTTGAAGTCTTGGTGGAAGAAGGATTCTAGGAACAATGTTAAACTAAATTATAAATGGGCATTCACCCACCCGTGTGTAAGAAGCTTTAATGGTGATCTAGATAGACTTTGGACGACAGAGTATGTCTTGCTTATAAGAGTGCTTAAACATAATAAACTCAATAATGGACTAAGGGTGCCAAACAAGTCTATATATAGTACCCAAGGTTAGCACGGATGTAGGTCGATCATGTCGGCCAACAACCCAATGACTTGGTCCAAAATGACCAACCAACCATATCATCTGATTGGAACCATAGACTACAATGTCATTTAAGATCATCTGACCCTCAAATAAGCCGGCCCATCATGTGACCCGAGAATAGTGTGTCCTCAATTTGTTGTCCAACACCACTCACTAAGCCTACATAAGTATACATCCTAATCGACAAACATTGTGTCCTCAATTTGCTATCCAACACTCACTAATATGGTCAAATAGCCTGCATAATATCCTAACTGGTAAAGTGCTAAATCTACATAAGCCATCTTGTAAACATCTGGCCACACTTAGCCAACCATTTAGTGTTTAAACTTGGAACTATCGGGTGCTCACCACAATGGCTATAAAGGGGGCCTTACAAAATAGAGCACATCCATCACCTGCAAAAACATTATAAGGGTGGAGCATTGAGCAAATGCTTTTCTAAGAGAAATACCACAGCTCACCCAAATCCTTCATCTCAAACTTCTACTTCAAAAGCATCTTGACATCATATATGTCAACATTACTATCACTAGTGATAATCAAGTCATCCACATAAAAAACTAATAACATAATCCCTTTGTCTGTCTTTTTCACATAAAGTGAAATATCTACAATGGAAATCCAAAAGTAACAAGATGCTCCTTGATCTTGTTTGAATATACTCTAGGTGTGCCTGCTTCAAGCCATACAAGGCTTTGCATAACCTGCACACAAAATATGGGTATGCATCACTCTCATAACCTAGTGGGCTACACCGTATACTTCTTCTTGTAAGTCACCATGCAAGAAGGCATTCTTTACATCCATCTAATGTATAGACCAACCCTTCACCCACATCACGGTGTTTTCATTCTTATAAACTGGGCTGAATGTTTCCTCACACTCAATGCCATAGGTCTACACATAACCCTTGGCATTAATCTTGCCTTCTTATATCTACTCATTGATCCATCCGTTATGCTTGACCTTATATACTCACTTATATCCAATTGCCTTCTTTTTCTTAGGCAAAGGCGCTAACTTTCATGTTGCATTTGCATCCAATGTTGCCACCATCTCCTCCTTCGTGGCATCTTCCCATTTTTTATTTCTAAGTGCATGCTCAAAATAATGGGCTCTATCTCTTGTATTGCTTTAACCATGTAAGCATAGTGATGGATTGTATATTCATCATATCTCAACATGTCAATGGGGTATCTAACCTGAGTAGAGTTGCATACACTTGGATCAATGTTGAGTGTCCTCAAAACAATTCGGGTTCTTTGTGCGCCAGGAGTAACCACTGATGGAATGTCAAGCTCCTCATGAAAACTTTGCTCAAAGCCACTAGTGTCACCATCCACATAAGAGTGACATGCTAATAAATCTAGCACAAAAGGTTGATTTACTTTCTCCTTCCCTTTACCTTTAACGTACTTGTCCATTGACTAACACTAGATCCACTGTTAGAGGACTCTCCCTAGTCCACTAAGCACCTATGATTGTTACTCTACATGTGGGACAACATCATTACTTCTTATGTGTGCATCTTTAGTTGCCTTCATTGGTGCATACTAGCTACTCATCTCATCAGAGATAACTTCTTTGCTTACTCGCATCTCACGTGGTAGAGTTATAACATCTAAACCTTTCTATTCTAAAGCATAACCAATAAGGATGCATTTCTCTACCTTTGGATCCAACTTTGTTCTCACTCCATCGAGAACATGCACATATGCAATACATCCAGTTTCAAGTGAGACACATCTATAATATTTATAACCATTCTACTCTAAAGCATAACTAATAAGGATACATTTCTCTACCTTTGGATCCAACTTTGTTCTCACATCATTTGGAACATGCACATATGCAATACATCCAAACACTTTCAAGTGAGACATATTTGGTTTTATACCTATTAACTTATGTTTAGGCATCATGTGAGACATATTTGGTTTTATACCTGTAAACTTATGTTCAGGCATCATGCCATAAACAATTGTAGTGGGGTTTCTGTTCATTATAAAAACAACAGTTACCCAAAAATAATCTGGCATATTCTTTTCAAGGAACGTGCCACTCTTATACAATGTGCCTATTTTTCCTTTTTGCAATGCCATTTTATTGTGGAGTATACCTGCATATAAACTATCTCTTGATTCCCTGCTTTCTTAAGAAATGACTGAACTCATTGAAAAAATACTCTCCCCAACCATCTGATCTTAGGCATTTAATTTGCATATCTTTTTTCTTCTCAACCAAGGTTTTACATCTTTGAAAGTGAGAAAATACCTCACTTTTCTCCTTCGCGAAGTGAACCCACACTTTCCTAGTGTGATCATTAAATAAATGTAGCATAGTACTTGTAACCTCAACCTACAATTGTTGTAGTCTTCGCCGGTCCCCATACATCAACCTGCATAACATTCAATGATCTTCTAGTGATGTGTTTTTCATGTGGGAAAGCATGTTTGGCCTTCTTACCTAGTTGGCATGCTTCACATACTTTGTGCATACCATCAATCTTAAACTTTGGCAAACTTGCAATAATATTTTAGGCATACATAGACTTTAGCCATTGTATCTTCACATGACCAATGTGCTTGTGCCATATACTAATATTTGTGATGAAATCTATCCCATGTGCAAACATGGATGCCTTTACCTCTTAGGCATGTTAACATCCAAAGGTGATTTCTGCTACCCTAAGTGGTACCAAATTTTGAAGTCTTCCACAAAACACTCTTGAGGATTAAACCTCGCTTTCAAACTTTGCTTAACCATATGTTCTAACACAAGCGAGGTTTTTCATAATAAAATATAAAGTACATCTGCTCGGTACTTTATTTTGTCATCTTGCATAGACTTTACCAACATACACAATGCGGTGCACAGTACACATATCTTAGTTTTTTATTTTTTTACATATCTCTTAACCACTCACCACCATGATTGGTCATGTGGTTAGAGGTGCCAGAATCCACATACCAAATATCTTTTGATCTTAACACCAATCTTGACATGTCTCTTGTCATGGAACTAAGCATGTGCTACATCACAAATAACAACTACTCACTTTTATTATGACCTTATTTACTTGATAATGCATAGTTGTCTTGCTCCAACTTTCCACTTTCGATACCATTCTTCTTTTAACCACCTCAGCCTTGCTAGATCCTCCTTACCTCTAGAGTGGCCTTTTGTTGCTTCCACCTATATGAGGCTGACTTTCTTATTGTTGTTGTTATGCTGGTTTTGATTTCTAAAGCAACCCACCATCTCATCCTCTAGATGATGACTTGCCTCTATCTTTACTTGTATTTGAGTAGAATACCTATTCATGTGCATTTCTAGAGACTGAACCTCTACCAATATTTATCTCCTCACAGATGAGGAGGGGAATCTGTTCTTGAAAATCAGGAAAGTCCTCTCAAACTCCAATGGAGGTCTGAAACTGGCTGTATTCTTTGTACCAAGACCATTCAAGGTCACCAACAACATATCATTGTCATTTATAAGTGATCCAATAGAAGCAAGGACATATGTAAGCCATTTAACCTTCACCAAGTAATCATTTATACTCAACTTCTCTCTGGTCACATTATGCAGCTCCTACTTTACCTGCATCTCCTGGGCTTGGGTGTTTGTACATGTATATCTTCACCAAGGTGTCCCAAGCCTCCTTAGGCATTCGTGCATGTATATCTTCACCAAGGTGTCCCAAGCCTCCTTAGGCATTTGTGCATATGTATTTAATATGCACAATCATAGAGTCTATCA
The DNA here is from genome assembly GCF_041138505.1 of Cibotium barometz. Classification (NCBI taxonomy): domain Eukaryota; kingdom Viridiplantae; phylum Streptophyta; class Polypodiopsida; order Cyatheales; family Cibotiaceae; genus Cibotium; species Cibotium barometz. The sequence goes on along the minus strand of NC_141103.1, from coordinate 15,127,546 downwards.
CACTGATAAACAACCAATGTAGCACTTTTCTGACTCTTTCATGCCATGATTTATATGCCTACAAGTATTGTGAGGTGGGATTTTCTTTAGTATAATTACTAGCTCCTTTTCATCACCTATGATGAACTCCCAATATAAGGAAATTGGTCATCCTGAACTCCTTGCCTAGAAGCTATTACCCTTGTCCAGTTTCTCACTCACAATCTAGGATAAGCTATGAAACATCTTTACTTGTAGTAAGTAAGCACTTTTAACTTCTTCACTTTACAAACTTGTAAATTCTGACAGTAAACATGTTGTAATGCCACTAAATGTACGTCAATTACATACACATAAATCCCCCGACATCTACAAATCTCAATTTTTGCATTAAATTTCGACCGCAACTTTGCTTTAATTGAGAATACCCTTCTTTGTGTACCGCTTCCTTGCTTGCTTATTATTACCTCTTGCTTACCTCCTCAACTCTCGTATGGACCGGAGCTTTGATACCATAAAGAGAATATGAGGGAGACGGAGATCTTGAGTTGGGCCTTGCAAGCAAAAACACAGACACTAGAGAGAGCAAGACACAAGAGAGAGATAGTTGGTTGAACTTTTTTCTATCTCCTCTTCTCTCAATCTAGTACATCATAAAGATAAGAGTACATACTATCACGGAAAGTACCTCTTACTAAAACATACAAGGTCAGTCTATAGTGAAAACCTAACTCTACATGAACTAGCATTATAACTATGCCATTCTCTAGTAATTCAAATGTGCCTTTCACATAGCGTATCCCTATCATCTCACTAGCCTTTTGCATGTGGCATAAGTGCGAAAGCTATCACCCAGGTGGGTCATCAATGCATGTAATTCTAGTTGAGCTCAATATTTCAACATGCTGTTTAACAACTTAGTGGCAACATAATAACAAATTGTGCACCTTCTTGTCAAATGGATCTTGATATAAGCTAGGCATGGACACACCTTTAACAAGTGAAAATTGACAAAAGTAAAGCATAGCCCTTTTGACTAGACCATGCCATTTAAGATCTAGGCTGATGAATAATGATGGTGGAGTTATCTTGGCCTCACAATTAAACTGTGTTGCTTGGATGCCCATGATAAATGGAGAAATGCCTCTTATCAAGTCAATTACTAAAGATAGCTCGGAGTGTAAGCAAACATCTATTGACACATGGGTTAGATAGATATAAACTTTTCATTGGCTAAGGTTGTTTATATGTTAGGCCGCTTTGTTGTTATCAAACCTTAATAAGGTAAGCCAAGCTTCACTTTATGTGAGGCCATGAACTTCACTTCACGTGCCACTTGGTCTATTCATTCGGCAATGAGGACGAACTTATGTCACGTGGCTTCATCATCATCAACTCATTCATGTTGAGTTGGAAAAACAACCCAATGAAGGACCTACATGTCAACTCTCTTTTCAATCATCGGAGTCTCACACATTGAATTTGTACAAAATAACACTAAAATTTAGCGTCTGTCATGCATGCATGTATTCTTTTGTCTAATGTGAGGAGGTAAACACATACATCTTAACTAACACCCTTGTGGAGAGAAGAGGGGTGAGGGGTGTGCGGGGTGTGTGCATGTGTGTGTGTGTGTGTGTGTGTGAAAAGGTCAAATAGAAGACGAGCACTCATTTCAAAAAATCTTCTTTCTGTGCACATCTTTACTTTTCTTTCACATTAGAAATGTTGTCAAGGAAAAGTGACCAAGGACCTACCACTTGCTACATACAAAAAGACCCGTCTAGAATAAGATGATGGGAGTTGTACTAAAAATCAAAGGTTCACAACAAATATGATTAAATTATAATAAGAACGCATTTGCGTAAATCATGGATCAAGCCTAAATGCCCAAATAAAATAAACACATATGATAATCACAATCAAGAGATTATTAATATAAGAAGAGTGAACCCCATAGCTTCAACATGCGACGGAGGAAGGAGTGCCATCCCAGCCGTCCAAGCAGCGCAGGAGAGGGCGAATGACTTGTCCGTCGACGATGGCGTCAAAAACAGTCTCGAAATCTTCCCCCGGCGACCGATCGCGGGTGCCTGCCAGAAGCTGGGTGCCGAGCTTCTGCCGGACAAATTCATAGACGGGGAACGACCTGCACTCCACAATCTTGTTGGGAACGAGCCCGGGAAGGCCTTTGTCGTAGCAAGCCCGGACGTTGACGAGCTCCGCGGGCAGCTGCGCTCTCAGTGCTCCTTCGAAGGCCGGCACCCGGGCCAGTATGGAGGTGGCCTCGTCTCTCTCGTGGGCGGGCGCGCTCTTGAGCGCATGCTCCACCAGCACTTGCCTCAGCTTCTGCATGAGTGGATACCCGCTGCTCGTCGGCTCGTCTGCATACGTGAAGACGTGCTCGCTCTCCACCACCTGCCATAACTCCACACTGTTAGTATACAGTTAATCTAGTTTACTTGCCTTGGCAGGTTTGATTAGTGATGAGACGGGAATACTAATTAATACCTGCAAGAGATCTTTCTCGCAGAATCTAGAAGGAAGTAGTATGCCATTGCTGTCGGTGGCGAGTGTCTTCTTGGCCACCTGTGACACCACGCGCTTGACTGCGCTCTGCAAGTTCTCTTCCAGATGCCTCAAATCAATGGCCTGGCATAGAGCCACCAGGTACGTGGCACTCATGAGCTTCAAAACCTCAATCGCCTCTGCAGTTTTGCGTGCAGAGATCAACCCCAGGGAGTTCACATCTTGATTATGTTGCTCAGCACTCTGCACATGATTAGTGACAGGATTAGCAAGGTACTCTAGCTCAGATGTGTATGATGCCATGGCAATTTCCCCACCCTTCAGCCCATAATCTAAGCTAGGATTTGGCCCTGCACTAAGATTAGATGGCAGCCCATTGTTGTAGAAATCATTAACAAGCTCAGAGAATTGAGCGAACATAAGCTTTCCAATGGCTGCAATGGCAAGACGAAGGTTATCCATGGATGTTCCAATGGGGGTTCCTTGGAAATTACCCCCATGGAGAGCAAGGTCTCTAGCCACATCAATGATGGGATTATCATTAACAGAGTTAATCTCGCGCTGGATTAGCTGTGTGCAAAACCTAATCACTTCAATCTGGGGGCCTAACCATTGGGGGGATGTTCTCAATGCATAGCGGTCTTGTTTAGGTTTCTTGAGGGCATCAACACCATGGAGATTAGCAGCAGCTTTCATGTAAGAGCTTCCATGGAGGATGTGTTCCATCATTGCAGCAGCTTCAATTTGGCCAGGGTGGTGCTTTAGCCTATGGGTTAAAGGATCTGTGTACTCAGGCTTCCCATTCATCACCTCACAAAACATAGCAGAAGTAACAACTGCTAGAAGACCTAGAACGTGAGCATCAAAGCAAACCATGGAAGCTAAGCCAGCCCCTACTGCAGTCCCATTCACAATAGCAAGCCCTTCTTTAGGCTGCAATTCAAAGGGCTTCTCCAGACCAACACTCTTTAAAGCTTCAATGGCGCTCACTACCTTGCCATCAGCATTGATTGCCTTAGAATTAGGCCTTCCTGTGACAAGCCCTGCAAGGTAAGAGAGGGGGACAAGGTCTCCTGATGCAGTGATGGTCCCTCTCAGGGGCAGCAAGGGGGTAATGTTGGCATTCAAAAGCTTCTCAATGGCAGCAAGGATGTCCCATCTGATACCAGAATAGCCTTGCATCAGTGTATTGGTTCTCACCAAAACTGCAGCCCTAGAGGCTTCTACAGGGAGGACATTACCTTCACTCTTGCCAAATATCCCAGAATTCAAGAATCGGATGAGCTCCTTTTGCAGCTCAACACCTTGTGATGTTCTCCGGTGAGAGGTGGCACCATAGCCAGTGGTCACACCATACACATCACACCCTTTCATGATCTTGTTCTGGACCCAATTGGAGCTCTCATCTACTCTATCTTTTGCAGCTTCTTCATCAAGCTTGACCTTGATTTCTTTTCTTCTAGCCACAGCAGTGACCTCTGCGACAGTTAGGGTTTTGCCCTCTAGTTTGACACCATCAGAAGTAAAGAAGGTGGTGACCATGGATGTAAGGTCTGCAAGGAAGCTAGTTTGGAGGGCAGCGGCAGACTGGAGCCAGTTGAGGGGGTCATGGGAGAGGTCACCATCGAGGCGGATGGCCTTGATGGGGCGAGGATTGTTGCAGAGGGGATGGGGGGCAGCCAAGTCTGCACCGGCAACCATAGCTACGGATCTATGAAAAAGGGTAGTATCAGCAACCGCTCAAGAGCAGGAGGAGAGCAATGCGAAGGTAGATCAGAGCGAAGAGAAACCCAGAATCGATAGGGTGAGAGAAGGGAGCAGCTATGAGCAAGATGCAGGAAGACGATGCTGTACGCGACCTCGCATCAGTGCATGGGCCGTGTGCGAGGTATATCAACTCGAGTGCTCTCAAGGGCATATAATGCAAAGCATGGGTGGTGGCGGAGACGAGTACACACACACTCACGAGGACAATGCTTTCGCGCTCCATCAAGGGCGAGAAGCTCATCATCCTTTGCATGGGCAACGCGTACGTGATGCACGTTGATTTTGCCGGCTTAAAACTTGTGTTATCACACGCGCACATGCCACCCGCACATGCCCCTCTCTCTCTCTCTCTCTCTCTCTCCCTCTCTCTCTCTATCTCTCTCTCACACACACACACACTCTCTCTCTCTCTCTCTCTCTCTCTCTCACACACACACACACTCTCTCTCATATACTATTTTTCTTACTATAATTTACTTCCCTTTATTATCAGCTCGTTCTTCCACGTTCATTTTGCCGGCTTAGAACAAGTGTTTGTATCACACTCTCACCTTGTTTATATTGACTTCTCACCCCTTCTCTTCCACTTCCCATGCATTTCTTGGCCAAACCTCCCCATATGACCACGTCTTCAACACACAAAAGCATTGAATCTTACACCCTATTCACATGTCAATCCTTGGATGATTTGTCTAGCATATAACCTTTCATTGGTTCACACCTTGGGCCTTCTATCAAGGCCTAAAGTGGGTCTAAAACATGTACTTTGGGCCTTCTATCAAGGCCTAAAGTGGGTCTAAAACATGTACTTTGGGCCTAAAAGCTACATTGCATGAGCTATCAAAGGCTTTATACCACAGCCTTTTTAACAGTCTCGGAGGGTAGGACAAAGAAATAACAAGTTTTACATGACTATGTCCAATTTTCTACCAATGAAGCTTCTCAACATCGCTTGCAAAATTCGAATCACATGACCCTATTGTACTTTTCCTTTTTAAACTAGACTTACCATAACTTGATACATGACCCTATTGTACTTTTACTTTTTAAACTAGACTTAGGATAACTTGATAGTAGTTGACACACTCTCTTACTCACAAACGAAGGTCCCTTCAATATCTAGATAACATGAGATTACTTTTTAATGAGTTTGTTAGCACACAATGCAAACCTTGCATTTGAGGGATGTTGAGCTCACTTAGAACATCAAAGTCTTGGGGTTTTTGAAGGCTTTCTTTCCCTTAGCCAACACTGGTGAGCCATTTTGGTATTAAGTGGTGAAAAATCTCTATTGTCAATATTTAAAAAAAATGGAAAGCTAGATGTTTATTTGTAAATCAAAATGCTTTGAGCCTTTATTTTATTAAGATTTAAAAGGGGCAAAGGGACTAAACAATGTGGCCATGATTTATGCTAATTCAAAATGAGCTTCTTTTCTAGTTTTATTATTTGTAAAGCTACGTGTGTAATCTCATATCAATGTAAGATCTTTGAGGCTTGTTTTATTAAGATTTGAAAGGGGCTTTCAAATTAGAAAGGGGTTAAATAAGGTGGGGGGGCATGATTTGAACTAATTTGAAATGGGTTCCTTTTCTAGTTTTACGACATGTAAAGCTACTTTGTGTAATCTCATATCAAAATACAAGATAAGCAACTCTTTGATGATGATGCATATGTGTCTAGATGTGTGTGTGTGTGTGTGTGTGTGTGTGTGTGTGTGTGTGTGTGTGTGTGTGTGTGTGTGCACATGTACCTCTATGTGCGTGAGCATGTGTGTTTATGTGAAAGTTTTAGGAAAGGATAAGAAAACAACAAAACAAATAAAGGCCTTTCTTTGTATGTGCTTGCATATTATCGATGTTGAGCTTAATTTTCTATTAAGACATAACACTTAGTATTTTAAACTAATAAAGACACAACTCTTAAGCTTGCTATTAAGTAGGCATTTATACTTGAGTTGTTAGAGCTCATAAATCTCATAAGGAGGTTGTGGATTTAAAACCTCTTGAAAGACACCCTCATTGTAGTAGAAGATTCACGTAGTCATGTGCATCTCATGCACAATCATAACACCCACACATTGTATGTCATTAATCAATGACAACTTGATTGATTCTCTCCACCTTCTTTGACAATGACTATACAATATGGGTCCACCTCTTCTACAACAAATGTACAATGACAATAGTACGATATAATTTAACTCCTCACAAGCATCAACCTCTCTAAACAAGGGACATTGGCTATTATAGGCATGAATATTAGATATTGAGACTCATTCATTCTTTAGTTATGGAGGATGCACTCCAGCCATTTAAGCATCTCACTTATGTAGCTCATTCATTGAGGCTCATTCATTCTTCAATTTTGTAGGATGCACACCAATTATTCGGGTGGCTCATTTGTGGGGCTCATTGTTGCCTTAACAAGTAAATGTTTGGAAGGGTGGTATGTATGTTTCCATCAACCTCTATCTCTACCTCATAATTGATGTACAATTTTCCATTTCATGAGCCTTTAATATTTATTTTTGAAAAAATGAATAGTATAACTTGTTAATAACCTAGAAAATTGTTAGGTTGAACAATGAGTTATTTGATAGTCATAATTTGACAATAAGGATGGAATTTCTCTCAATGGTCTTATCCTTCCACACATTTTCACGATCCATCCACCTCTTGTATTAGGGGGAGTTTCCTTGTAAAAACCCATATAGCATGTATGTGCATGCATGCATATATATAAAATACCCCATTTTTTTAAAATTATAAAATTTTGTTTAACACAATTTTTTACTCCCCTTTTGTAAGTATACATGTTAGAAATTTGTGTTGAAAACCTCTCTCTATTAATTCACATATATTAATTACATTAAATAATTAATTATATAATCATCTCTTGCATGTATACAACATATAAGTCCTTTGATTATCCATTGTTGCATGTATATCATGTACGTCCTTTAATTATTAAAAAACCACCTCCTTCCACTAAAGTGTGACTTTGTGTTACACATACATGATGACTTACTAGTCCCTTCATGTGGCTAAAGCATTTGTTTCTTGCCCTAAGGGGTCACATTTATTTTCAATAAAATATCTAAGGGGATATATCAATTTGGTAGTGATGTGTGAATGTAGGCTAATAATAGGTCGAGGCACATTTTCCCTCTTTAGGAGGTTTTCCCCCCCAAGCATATATATCTACACACTCTTATGAGTGTGTGTAAGTGACCTTATCATGACACTTCCCTTGTACTTCACTAAATCTCATCAATCTACTTTAGGTGTGGTGCTTCTCTCTATCTCTCCTTGCTTGCTACATCTATGTGTGTATTGCTATCTTTGTCTCCACTCTAACTATTAGTATCGGAGTAGGTTCTCTTGGCCCTCATCCCATATTCATCTTCTCCTCGAGTTGCTCTTTTGATTGTATCAGATTGAGCTATCCTCTTAGGTGGAGAAGGTATACCCTATGGTGCCTCGTTAGCTATGTTAACATATTTTTTTATGTTTTGGGGCATTTTCAGACACATTTTAGGCACATTTCGGGGCTGGTTCTCATGTTGTAAGGTTTTCGTAGACATCCAAAGAGGAGTATCAGATCAAAGTGTCTTTGTTTGATTTTGGGTTTTCTACATTGCAGTATCATTTTTGGTGCACAAACAAGGTCGTCACATCTTTGACATCATATCTTCGAGCTCATCATCAACAGCAGCATCATTGTCAGTTTACATTATTATTGATTTCTACATTCCTTCACTAAGTAATCTTTCCACAATCTACACTCTACCATTTTTCATACACTTTGCAAGTTTCCTTCGTCTCATCAGTGGTTTACTGGTAGTAGGCATACATCTTAATTGTATTCCATGGCCATTGACAATGCAGGTAGTTGGGATATTTACAATGTAATTACTTACATGCTGAAATGGCAGTATTTGGGATGCTTTTCACTTAGGATAAGCTTAACGAGAAAAACTACCCATTATTGTAGTCATATATGATGTGTCATGTATTGGTTTGTTAAAGGGCTTTGAAATATCATCATTAGCATTGAGGCATGTCCTACCTCACCAGCATAGGATAGTACATGTACTTTAGATGGTGACACTAGTTCAAATGTAACTATGACATTTGCCTCCACACCTCCCACAGTGGAACAAGCTAGGTGGGATGGCACAAATACATCAGCACATGCACTAGTGGCACTTTTTCGTGAAAAGTAGGCTTGGCATACGCTTTACCAGGTGTGTAACGAGGTACTTACACAAGTAGTTAGAGTTCGAGCATATAAATGAGGGAGATTTAATGGATGAGTTTCTCAAAATGATATAAGACCTCATGGAGCATCTTGCATGTATTGATGAGGCCTATCTAAAAACTTCACTGGTGTTTACTATTCTCACAGCTCTACCAGATTTATACTAGGTTCTTACATCCACACTTTGGCTCATGATGAAGGGTAGCCCAAATATCCTTACATTTTGATGTGTAGGTGGTAGTGCTCCTTGCAAGAGGAGCTATTTCGATAAAACCAAAGCTAGTATACATGTGGGAGATCATGCATTCATTTGCAAGTCAAAAAGGGGGGTGATAAGTCTAAGAAGAAAGGAAAATGTAAATACTCTCACAATCCAAGCCATTATATTAATGAATGCAAAAAAACACTGGAGAAGGAGAAGAAGAAAGAGTGAGACATGGATGTGGCTGATGCATCAGCACCAACTGTTGAAAATAAGGAGTCATCGAACCATGCATGGAATGATATATTGGGCATAAATTGTGCACTGTAGTTATGACCCTTGTGTCCATGATGTATGTCAATGATAGATCAACATGTCTGATATTTTAATATTGGTGCTAGCAAGCACGTTACTTCTCAACGTGATTTGTTTTTCTCCCTTGAGTCAATTCCTCAAGGAGGCATAGTCACATGTGCAAAAAGCTCCTCATATCCAATGAAAGGAGTTGGTGAGATTTTTTCTCTGCTACAAATGGTGGGATAATTCTCAGAATTCTTATTTGTATACCTAGGATTTAAAAAAACTTGTTGTCAATACCTACCATTGCTAGGGCAAGTCTAGTGTTTAGATTTGTTGATGAACCAAGTATACAATTCATGATCGGAGTGATGGGAGACATCATTGTAGTATCCGATACTCTAAGCTATGGGCTTTATAGGTTGGAGAGGTATGAGAGGTTGGCACATAATGCTTATTCAATTACTACCACATGTGCTATCAGTGATGCAGACCTATGACATGCCTGCTTTGGTCATTGAATTTTGATAGTTTATTACACCTTAAAAGGTAAGAGATGGTGTCAAATTTGCCAAAGCTTGAGACCCCTATCAAAATATATGCGAGGGGTGTATTTTGGGCAAGATATAATGGGAATCATTCCAAAAAGATGGATCAGTAAGGGCTATTTAGAAATTATAGCTTATACATAGTCATGTATATGGTCCTATAAGGATATCATCAATCGGGGGATAACTTTACACTTAAAAATGTGCCCAATACTAAACTTCAAGATGTAGAATCAACTTGAACAAGAATCCAAATTCAAAGGCGTGTGCGCACTTAAAATTTCCAGAATGCATGCGGTCTACAACCTCACTTGAGCAGAATCGTTAAAAACTTCTGTATGTGAAAGTCGACTCCAAAAATAGGTCACGTTTTACTTTTTTTTTATCAAATTTCGATTTGCATGTCCATCTACACACTAAAAGGCTTCCTTTGAGTATCCTAACTAATTGAAAACTCAATCTTGAATTTTCACTTAATTTTAACACTTAGAATCTTTAGTACTAAAAAACTATTTAAAAACTGCTGGAATTCATTATTGAAATCTGTAGCATCCAAAACTTAGGATTATCTTTAATCATAACTTGGTTAATCTTAGAGGTATGTTACATTGTCATCGCGTTAGAAATCGTCGTCCTTGATGATAAAAGCATCTTATCCTCAATCATTAGACCTTAAGAAATAGTTTTTCTTACTCAGCTATTATACTTGATATAGTACTTGAGAAGTCATATGCTTTTGACTTTCAAGAAAACTATAAATATCCATGTGTCTTCGTCTTGAGATTTCTTCAAGTAGCCTTCGAACGAACGACTTACTTGTCTAAGATGCAAACTTTTATTGATGACTACTTAAGGCACACAGGTGTATCCATTAAAAGCAAAGTCATAGGTTTTTACATGCTTTTAGACACATTGTTTCTATGGCTCAAAATGTGTCTTGATGTAAAGTGACACCCTTCGTACACATCGAGGGGGGGAGTATATGTCAAAGGAGTTTCATGGATAGTATAGCTAAAATAGGCATAAAATAACATCAATGAACAGTGCCTTACACACCTCTCATGGAAGATGGAACATTGAATCATTCCAAAAAGATGGATCAGTAAGGGCTATTTAGAAATTATAGCTTATACATAGTCTCACTGAGTATTCTCAAGAGATACACACTAGCTTAAGTGTGGCCTATTATTGGGAGTCTATCACTTTAAAATCCCTATGGGACCTCATAGGAGTCAATCAACCCTAGTCTCATAGAGTATTCGAGCGATAGATGCTAGCTTGAGTGAGGCCTATTACTAGGAGCCTATCATTTTGAAGCCTCATATGGACCAAGAAATCAGAGTGCCTAACTCCCCTACAACCACTCAAAGGAGTTTTGTAGACATGATTAGAGATATTAACATCATAGGAGGTCCAACCGACGAGTGGGAGCCAAGAAATAAAAGTAAGAGACTACCAAAACAACTAGAAAGGCCAAACATGGAGCCATCAGTTTCCAATATAGATCCTAACCAGTCTAGTTCAAGAACGAGAAGTGCCAACCCTATAGAGAAAGGAGTAATCCTTCCTAGAACCAAGTGGCATAGCCACAAAGACAACAATTACATCATCAACTTTTCTTTTGGCTCTACAAGCTCTTAAAATTCAAACCTTGGAGTGTTTGAAGTAGCCTAGAGGCCCACCATAACTGCTTCGCAACATTAAACCCTAGTATAAGAAGTACAAAAGGGGGATTTAGGTTCAACTTTTCTATCGCGGTGGTAGTCACAACCTAGGCCACTAGGGCCAAAGTGATAACGCAAGCCCCTAGTTCCACAATGATGGGGGAACCTAGCAAGCAAGTAGGAAGCTCTGGAGAATAGATCCATCATTAGGAGGAGCATACACCCCATAGTACAACCTAGCCCTCCATGGCTCTCCACAATACCCCAACTTGCCCCAAGTGTGGGGGCAATATATCCAGCATATGCCATGTCACCCGTCGCCCACCAACCTATCATTACCCATGCTATCCCTCATAATTGCTACCTCAACCTCAACCTCCACCTGCACCACTACCTGCTGCACTGACCACCACCACTGAAGACATCTTGAGAATAGTAGCCCCAATAGGGAGGGGGCAGCAAAACATGGCTTGTAGAAATATCACCACTAGCTGTAAACAATGGGACCAAAACTTAGACATTAGAATATGATCAAACTGATGTAAATAGAAAATTTAATGCTAAAGTTCAATGGGACTAGAGATCCCACCATTACACACTTGGAAATATTTGATCAAATGTGTGACACATGTGGTCGACCTGATGATTTGGTAAGGGGTGAGTGCTTTTTTACCTTACCACGGAAGGGAAGGTAGGATAGTATTTCAGAACACTAAAACCAGAAGATAAGGTTGACTTTGACACCTTTAAGACTGCTTTCATGATTGATTATTCCCATCAAAAAACCCGATGGAACCTAGTCAAATCAACTCTACTATGTCAACAAGCAACAAGAGAAAGAATCAATCAGAGAATTAAAGACTACATCAATACAGTGAGATACCTCAAGGATACCTCCACTCTCGATGTTCTTACAAATGATAAATTCTTTGATGAACAATTATCTGGGAGATTCCTTAAAGGAATCCTTGATTCACTCTGGCACTCTAAGGAGTCATGTTGTAAGAGTGCCATAAATTCCTTGTACTCTAAGGAATCGTGTTATAGAGGAGTGCCATAGATTTTGACGATAATTTCATGGAACTTCTTCAAGGAATCTCCATAAAGGGACCCCATCAAAATCATCTTCAAAATAATCTTTTGGCACAATGCCTTTGAGGATTGGCCAACAGAGAAAAGGAGCCACATGCCTTGCCAGTTGTTGTAGAAGACCTAGTGACCACACTTATGTAACAAATGGCTGAGCAATGGAAAGAAAGGACAACATAGGAAAACCATATCTATACCCTAGATGTAAGTTTGGTCTAGTGTTTGATATGCCATGCTACCCACACTAGCATGTAATGTCATGCTAGCTACACAAGCATAGAATGCCCCCACTTAAGACCCAAACAGAGGGGCAACAAAACCACTAGTTGCACTAGCTCCATTCTGCTCATCACCTAGCTTTGCTTTCTCCACCGAGACAAGACCTATGATTGTAAATGCACCTCAACTAGGGCAGTACATGGAGCTAGTTGCACTAGCTCCATTATGCTCATCACCTAGCTTTGCTTGCTCCAGCGGCAAGACCTATGATTGTAAACGCACCTCAACTAGGGCAATACATGCCACAAAGAGGAGTATTAAGAGTTTCAAAGTTACCTCTACCACCTCCAATGTTGCAACATCAACCCTTCATTCCTAAGGTAACTCCGGAACCCCCCATTTTGAAGTTGCCTCTACCATCCCCCAATGTTGCCCTAGGAATGGGGTTTACCCCACAACAACCCCCATTCCTAGGGTAACTCTCATGAACCAGTTGTGACTGTGGGAATGGAGGGTTGCCATAGAAACCCCCCATTTCCAGGGTAACTCCCATAAACCAATTGATCCTAAACATAAATACTTGATGGGAAGGAAGATGAATAGGAGGAGATGGTATCTACCTAGAACCTCTAGAGACTAACAATCCCCCAAGTTAGATCCTAAGTCACTAAGTTTAAGACTAGAAGAGTACCCTAATCCTATTCAGGAAAAAAATAGGCTAGAAGTTACCCAGGAACTAGTAAGGGCATGCCAAGTTCAAATGGACATTAAACCTCCAGTGGTTCCTACTATTGGAGTGGGTGTGCCAACACAGATGTTGGTTTCACTTTCCTTAGAGAGAAGACCGAGAAAAGAACCAATCCATTTCACAACCAAGGGGACTTGGAATAGCGATTAGGATATCGGAGTGGGTGCCAACATAGATGCTAGTTTAAGAGAAGATTGAGAAAAGAACCTATGTATTTCACAACCAAGGAGTCTTGGAATAGGGATTAGGAGATGAGGAAAAAAGCTTTAAAGCCAATACCTCCAAATCCTTTGGTGAGATAACAGAAGAGTGCTGCACTCGAAAGGGCAAGTACACATTCCATATACCATTATCCGCCCTAATATCTATGTAAGTGACAATGGACATACCCATAGAGACATAGCACGACTCGCCACCTTCCTCTTCTCTCAAGTCCAAATCTTTGTTGGTTGTTTCTCTACAAGGAAGCCCAAGCCTATAAAAGGACCTAAAGGATTGGATGGATGGAAGATTAAGGGTGGGTATGGAAGAGCAATCTCCTCAAGGCTCCTCGGATGAGTCTAATGATGATGAACCTACTAGGAAAGAGACAGTTTACCAAGCTTTTCCAAAAGTGTGGTGAATAAATTAGGCCACTACTTCAAGAGTGATGACATGAATGTCATCCATCACTTAGGTCGTCAGAGCCATCACTTAGATGGAGAGGTTGTCATTACCAAGTGGGGGCAACCTCCTCTTGACGTTACTAGTCTAATAATCAAGCTTTATTGATGGAGCCACTGCAAAACCCATGGGACTTTTGTGAAATCTGAGAATCAAGACCTTTGGGCTAAGTTAGCAACCCAATTCGATTGTATCCGTGGTAGACTCTTCATGAGAGAGACCTGAATGGTTTGTAATGAAAAGATGCAGGGGGGAAGAGAGCTTGAGCTCTTGCAAGCACACATACACACTCACAAAACCCTAATAGAGAACACACTAGGTGAGAGGCTGAAAATCTTCTTCTTCTTCACTCAACACTCAACACACCATATACAAGAATAAGAGTACACAATAATATGAAAGGTACTCAACCAATACATACACGGGTTCTCTATAGTGTGAACCCGACTAAATGAGCTGGCGCTATAACTATGCCAGTCTCTAGAATGGCTGTCACACAGCCTGTCATCCCACTGGCCGCATATCACCCAAGATCTCACCAACCATGCCAGTGGTGTAAGTGTGGGGCCTATCCCCCAGGCGGGTCATCAGTGGTGGCCATCGCCTCACTAGACGAGCTCGATATCTCAACACTCCCCCTTGAGCTCAACTCCATCTCATGTACACCAAGCGAAGCCCTGAATCTGCAAAGCTTCTCTATACCCAATGCTTTGGTGAAGATGTCAGCTACCTGATCCTCTGTGCTGACATAAACAAGGTCAAGGTCTCCTGCCAAGACCTTCTCTCTGACGAAGTGGTAGTGGACCTCTATGTGCTTCGTACGAGCATGAAAGACTCGGTTCCTGGCCAACTGTATACTGCTAATGTTGTCACAGAAAATGACAACTTGTCTATCCACTGATAGACCCAAATCTGCAAGTAGCTTTCTCAACCAAGCTACCTCACATGCTGCCGTAGCAGCTCCTCTGTACTCGGCCTCTGTACTGGTGGATAGAGCAACCGTAGGCTGCTTCTTGCTGCTCCAAGTCACAGTAGCACTCCCCAAAGAAAACATGAAGCCACTGGTAGATCTTCTGTTTGAGATACTACCAGCCCAATCAGCATCTGTGTACCCATGTACACATATCTCTGTCTTAGTCTCATAGAATAGTCCACAATGCAAAGTAGACTTCACATACCTCAGTATCCGTCTCACTGCATCCAAATGCGGTTTCCGTGGAACCTGCATAAACTGACTCACCAACCCAACAACATAGCTCAAATCTGGTCTGGTGATCGTCATGTATATCAAACTTCCTACTATGCGCCTGTACATAGTAGGGTCCTCTAAGATCTCTCCTGAATCTGCACTCAACTTACCATTCTGATCCAATGGCACAGAAATAGGCTTACAGCCTCTCATACCATACTTGGACAACATGTCGAAGCCATACTGTCTCTGCAGTAATACCATGTGGTGACCTAATCACCTCAATGCCCAAGAAATATCTCAGCTCCCCCAGATCCTTCATCTCAAACTTCTGTCTAAGCAAGATCTTTACATCAAAGATCTCTGCATCATGGTCCCCCGTAATGATCAAGTCATCTTCATAGATGACAACAAGCACAACTCCTCTATCACCATGTCTCACATACAGCGAGAAATTTGCATTGGCTACATGAAAGCCAATAGTGACAAGATATTCAGAAATCTTGTCAGACCATGCAAATGGTGCTTGTTTTAAGCCATACAAGGCTTTCTTCAACCTGCAAACATGCTCGGGGTGACCCACATCCTCATAACCAGGTGGCTGCAACATATACACCTCTTCTTGCAAATCCCCATGCAAGAATGCATTCTTTACATCCATCTGATGTAAAGACCATTGCTTTGACGCAGCCACTGCTATCACAACTCTCACCGTTGCCATCTTGGCAACTGGGCTGAAAGTTTCCTCATAATCAATCCCATATGTCTGCGCATATCCTTTGGCTACCAATCTAGCCTTGTACCTGTTTATGCTTCCATCACTGTTATGTTTAACTTTGTACACCCACTTGCATCCAATGGCTTTCTTGCCTTCAGGCAATTGCACTAAATCCCAAGTTTCATTTCCATATAGTGCATCCATCTCCTCATCCATAGCTTTCTCCCAACACACATTGCCAACAGCCTCATCAATGCATGTGGACTCAACAACCTGCACCACCTCCCTAATTTCTGCACAGGGTTCTTCACTCTCCCTGATCTTCGCAGCTTTTCATTCATGGCTTCCATAGCCTTCTTTACACCAGGTGTTCTCATAGCTGGGATCCCAAGCTCCTCATCAAGGCTCATATCTGAGCCACTAGACTCTCCATCAACATGAGAATGCCTTGCAGAAATGTCAGGCATACCAAGGGGCTCAACCACTTTCTCTTTTCCTTTACGTGATGTAGTAATCACATTTGCAGGACTAGTATTATGACGCAGCCTGCCACTCCATGGTCTATCAATAGACCCACTAGATGAGGACTCTCCTGGTCCACTCAAAGACTATGATTGCTAACCTGCATTCTATGCAACCACACTTCCACTCACATCAGCCCCAACAGCTTCTTTTTCAGCAGCATACCAACATACCAGCAACATACCAGCTGCTCATCTCATCAAAAACAACATCCCTGCTTACCCTCAACTCACGTGTAGCAGGGTTATAACACCTGTATCCCTTTTGCTCAAGGGAATATCCAATAAACACACATTTTTCAGCTTTCGGATCCAGCTTAATTCTCAGCTCATCTGGCACATGCACATATGCAATGCATCCAAAGACTTTCAGATGAGACAAATCTGGTTTTCTGCCAGTAAACCTCTCCTCTGGAGTTACATCATGTATGGCTGCAGTTGGAGTCCTGTTCATGATGTATACTGCTGTAGAAACAGACTCAGCCCAATTGCAATGCGGCATATTCTTCTCTTCCATCAATGCTCGTGCAATCTCAGCAATGTGCCTGTTTTTCCGCTCAGCAACTCCATTTTGCTGCGGAGTGTATCTGCATGTAAACTGTCTCCGAATACCATTCTTCTTCAAGAATTCAGAGAACTCATTGGAGAAGTACTCTCCCCCTCCATCTGACCTTAGGCACTTTACATATTTCCCTGTTTGCTTTTCAACCAAAACTCTGAAATTCTGAAAGTGAGTGAACACCTCACTCTTCTCCTTCATGAAATATACCCACACTTTCCTTGTGTGGTCATCAATGAAAGTCACATAATACCTATAGCCTCCCATAGATATAGTCTTTGTAGGACCCCATACATCTGAATGCACAGCATCTAGTGCATTTCTGCTCACATATCTATTACGTGGAAACACATGCTTTGTTTGCTTCCCAAATTGGCATGCTTCACATATTTTCTGCATACCTTCCACTTTAAATTTAGGCAGCCCTGTCACAATTCCTTTTGTCTGCATAGACTTCAATCTCTGCACATTTACATATCCAATCCTTTTATGCCAAATGTCTGTGTCTGCAACAATTCCTGAACCATTTGCAAACATCGTAGCATTTCAGGCATGTCTACATTCAACGTAAACATTCTGCCCACTTTGTTGCCTTTTGCAACCAACCTGCACTTGTCTTTGAAATCTTCAACATAACACCCATCAGGGTTAAACCAAACCTGCAAACCCTGCTCAATCATCTGGCCAACTGAAACCAGATTCTTTGTTATGTTCGGTACATGAAGTACATCTGGCCAACTGAAACCAGATTCTTTGTTATGTTCGGTACATGAAGTACATCTGCAAGGTACTTCACTTTGCCATCCTGCATAGACAATGGCACATCTCCAACGTGGGCAATTGGATGAGCAGTGTCATCCCCTGTTTCCATAAAACCTGGTCTTTCCGGGTTTTTCATCTCCTTGAACCACTCCCCATGACTCGTCATGTGGTTCGAAGCGCCTGAATCCACATACCATACATTATCTTTTTGTGTTGCATCAACATTTTTAGACATGGCATTTACGACATGCTGCATAACAAACAACCTTTCATTATCCTCATTATTTCTACTTGAGGATGCATAGTTGTTTTGCTGCACTTTCCCATTTTGCATGTCAGCCTACTTCTTATAACATTCTGTCTGCACATGTCCAGGCTTACCACAATAATAGCATTCACGTGCATCATTATATTGCCTTTGCCAATTTCCACGGCCTCTTTGACTCCCCCTGCCTCTGAATTTGCCTCTTCCACCTGCGTGTTGTTGTTGTTGTTAATTCTGGGACTGTTGTTGCTGCTGCTGCTGCTCTGCTGGCCATAATTCTGATTACCTGTTCGGCCACCTTGTTGACCGCATCCACGGCCTCCTCTACCTCGTCCTCTTCCTGAACTCGTGTAGAAGGCCTGTTGCTCTGAACTGTTTTTGCTTTGTGAAGACTGTTGGTCTTCACCCAAGCTCTTCTCTTCGATAATCAGCATAGACACCAAATTTGTAAAGTTGGGAATGTTTTCTCGAGTCTGAATGGACGTCTTGAACGCCTTGTATTGTGGCCCGAGACCACGTAGACAGACTTCCACCTTATCATCATCATCTACTGACACACCAATAGATGCAAGGGATTCCACAATACCCTTTATCTTCAGCGCCGCATAGTCATTCACAGACATGCTCTTTTTCTCCACAGTATGAAGTTCATTCTTCAACTGTATCTTACGTGCCTTGGTATTTGTTTCATAGAGCTTTACCAAGGTGTCCCACGCCTCCTTGGGGGACTTGGCATCCTGAATGTGTCCAATCATGGTGTCCTGTATACTAATGGAGAGCCAATACATAACCTTCCTGGCTCCTTGGTTCCAGTCTTTAAACTCTTTCACATCTGCAGCAGTCGGATTTATATCCGGTATCTCCGGTGCCTCTTCATGCTCACCTTCTATGTAGTCCCAATAGCCTTTTCCCATCACGAAATTCGTCAACATGAACCTCCAAGCATGGAAGTTATTCTTATCTAGCTTCTCAGCCACAATCTGTGTTATGCCATCATTAGACATCTTGCTAAACACACAATTTTACCAGAAACTGCACTCTAGTTTTTCTGCACAAACTGTTGTATTTTCTGCACAGCGGTACTGTAGTACTCTCAAATGTCACAACCAGTGACTTCAATGTGCATACATACACCCAATGGCAACTGTAGACCTCTTTGCAGCACCCACAGTGTCTGCACAGTCAATCTGTCTTCCTGTAGTTCTTAAAATAGAGTTCTGCAGAGAATCGATGACTTACCCGCAGTGCTCGAAATCGCCTGCTTTCTGAAAAACAGAGGTCCAGACGTGCCCGAAACGCGTTTTCGGCCCAAAAACTGCAGTCCAATAGGGCAACTATGCAGTCCAATAGGACTGCATAGTTGCTCTATAGCTTTACTCCCGCGAAGAAAGCTCCTCAATCAGAGACCGTTTGCCGGTGCCTCCCGTAGAGCTCCCGACAAGGGTGTAGTCACCAACACAACAGGGAAGAGTAGTTGAAGCTCTTACCCTCGTACCGCTTCCTATGGTTCTCTTGCTTGCAGCTCAGCCCTTAGCACGAACCAGGCTCTGATACCATGAAAAGATGCAGGGGGGAAGAGAGCTTGAGCTCTTGCAAGCACACATACACACTCACAAAACCCTAATAGAGAACACAATAGGTGAGAGGCTGAAAATCTTCTTCTTCTTCACTCAACACTCAACACACCATATACAAGAATAAGAGTACACAATAATATGAAAGGTACTCAACCAATACATACACGGGTTCTCTATAGTGTGAACCCGACTAAATGAGCTGGCGCTATAACTATGCCAGTCTCTAGAATGGCTGTCACACAGCCTGTCATCCCACTGGCTGCATATCACCCAAGATCTCACCAACCATGCCAGTGGTGTAAGTGTGGGGCCTATCCCCCAGGCGGGTCATCAGTGGTGGCCACCGCCTCACTAGATGAGCTCGATATCTCAACACGTAATTGGGACACATTCCACATCTACATTCGGAAAAGAAATGAAACCCTCAAGTTCAACCTACAAACTTGGAAAACATATCCCATGAGTGGTGGACCTTTTACCGAAGACTCAATAACCCACAAATAACACCACTAAACAAAATATGTGTGCTAGAGATGAGGAAGGTGAGGAATCAGAGTTTCCCTTGGTTCCAGAGCAAGAAGACTCTGATAATTGGATGCATATCCTTGCAACCATGGACATCCTCCCAACTAGAATAGGAACGAGATATGCCACAACAGATGGTAAGGAAATTTCCTCGACATATATGTTGTGAATTTGTAGCAATGCAACATACACTAGAATTTGAAGGTGATATCTAACCAGGAGAAAATGTCTTAGGGCCTAAAACAATTGAAAAGTAAAGACTTATATCTCTTCTAGGAAGGAATCGAAGACTATTAGCTTTGATATTCAAGGCCATAGACTCCCATGTAGACTTCTACATCAATGGAGCAGAAGGAGCTCAATATTTTCAAAGTCTTTGTTAGGTTAATGGCCACAAAGAGAGATTAACCCTCAAGCTTAGAAGAATCCATAAAACTCTCTCACTATACAACAACAAGAGCAAGGAACAAAGTAGTCTTGGCAGAGGAGGTTGAAAAAGAAGACAAGCACATTCTATAAGAGAGTGCATGTGGGGATGATCTTAGGTAGATACTTGAGCACTTCAAAACATATAATGTGGGTAACCACTTTGAGCATTTTGAAAAGACAAAGAGGACCCTTGATGGGAAGCATGGACAAACTGGTTAAAGTTAAAGTAAGGAGGTCAACCTAGCCGAACTTGACAAAAATCCAAAACCAATATACATTGGAAAAGACCTATCTCTAGAAGAAGAAAAAGACCTCATTAACCTACTCACAGAGTTCCTAAACGGTTTTTCTTGGAAATAAAAAGATATGAACAGGGTGCAGTGTGGTGGTTAAACATACTATTCCCATTGTTGAAGCAGCAAAGCCATCGAGGCACAGGGCCTATCAAATGAATCCAAAATACTATAGAATGGTCAAGGATGAAATTGACAAACTCATCAAAGCTAGATTCATTTACAAAATATAGCACACAAAATGGTTATCCCTAATAGTCATAGTGCCTAAGGAAAATGGAAAGATCCTGGTTTCTCTTAACCTTAAAAAGGTTAATGTAGCCATAGTGAAAGACCATTACTTGTTTGCTGCCATTCACTATGTTATAAAATGAGACAAGGAGTCCTACAGCTTCCTTGATAGGTTCTCAGGCTATAACCAAGTGGCGATAGACTCAAACGATCAATATAAGCTGGCATTTTCCATGGAATAAGGCACTTTATGTGTACAAAGTTATCCCATTTGGCCTAACCAATGGCCTAGGCACTTTTCAAAGGCTTATATACATAATATACAATGAATACCTTAGGGAGTTCCTTGAGGTTTTCATGGATGAACTTTGCGTCAATTTCTAAATAAAAGGCACATCTCTAGTGCTTGAGGAAGGTACTTAAAAATGAAGACTATACAAGATATCCCTTAACCCACTCAATTGCCAGTTTTGGGTAAGATATGGGGGGTAAAATTAGGCCATATTTTTCAAAACATGGCATTTCTACGGATGATAGCACGGTGAAGATGATTTTTTAGCTTCCACCACCCACAAACTTCAAGGGTGTCCAACAATCCATGGGACATGTTATAGAAGATTCATAATCTTATACGCCCATATAGTAAGACCCTTGTATAGAGTACTTGTCATCTTTGAGTGGATAGATAAGTGCCAAAAGCCTATGACACTCTCAATAATGCCTTAGAAAGTGCACCAATTCTAAGATCTCCCAACTAGGATATTATCTTCCATATGCACATAGATGCCTTGTTCGTTGCAATTGGCTATATATTAGCATAGCCAAAATATCATAACATGGACTTCCTTGCTAGGTTCACTAGCTGCCAACAATTGAATGATGCGAAACAAAACTACACCACCACAAAAAGAGAAGGACTCTCAATGGTCTACACTATAAATAAGTACCACCATTACCTTTTCATGGTGGTGAACAAATTTGTGTTTTTTGTAGACCATTGGGTATTACTTTACTTGGTTAATAACTTGCTGACTTTTGATCTTACTAGAGTTTTGCTTGATTGTGATTGTGCGGAAGGGCTCGTAGCATGTCTGCATTCCCTGATGTGGTTAGAATAGAGAATGAACTACCAGAGGCTCCACTATTCAAACTCTATATCATTCCAAAATGGGTTGAAGAGATCATTCATTATTTGGCTATAAAAATCTTCCCTAAGAGAGACCCCTTGATAGAGACAAAGCATGGTGCCTTATTAAAAAGGCACCCTCTAGTACCAATTGATTATGGGGCAATTATACAAGCTAGGACAAGATGGAATCATATGGCAATTTACTTAAGAATTGGAATGCATCGATGTCTTTGAGGAAGTCCACTCTAGTATGGTAGGTGGACATTTCTCAGCTAGACACTACCGCAAAGAAAGTTCTATTAGCAGGCTTGTGGTGGGTGGTCGACATTGTTTAGAGATGCAACTGAATTTGTAAAATTTTGCGTTTAATGTCAACAACAATTCATGGGGTTTACAACTATGATAAAATTGCCCTACACCCTATAGTGTCTCTTCAACCATTTGAGAAATGGCTTATTGACTTTGTCATACCAATTAGCCCAACTGCTTAAGGTACTAAAGCACGATTTATCATTGTCTATGGACTATTGTACTAAATGGGTTGAGGCCCATGCTACCACAAAGGCTAATGCTAGATCAACATTCCTTTATGAGAATATAATTACTAGCTTTAGGTGTTCACTTAAACTAGTAAGTGATAGAGGTCTCATTTTATCAATGATGTGAACAAGTTCTTGCTAGTACATTGTAAATCCTCACCCTATTACCTCCAAGACAATAGCTAGGCTGAAAGCATCAATAAGATTATCCTTACCAACCACCAGAAGCCACGGCCGTACCCTTATGAAGCCACGACCATACCATTCTCTATCCTAATTTCTACGGCCCTACAAATCTGAAGCCACGGATGTAACACTCTCACCATCGGCGGAAGCATACGCCCATTCCATCCACTATGCCACGGCCATACCAATCTAATGCAATGGCCATACCATCTGAAGCGTATGCCCATACCCTGGAGATTCCACGCCCATACCAAACTTTGTGTGACAGCCGTGTCCTTCTTGCAAACGTGTAAAAAGGGGCCCACCAGTTAATTTCTTGAGCTTGTACCTTCCTGCCTCTTATCCTCCACCCAATGGCCGAACACTCTGACTCCTCCCAAGAGGTCCTCACCCACACTCCATAGAAGAAGAAGCACCTAGCTGGGGGACACTTTGAAGAAAATGGCCGACATCCCAAACAACTGTCCCACCTTGGGGAGGACTTGATGAAGTAGGTCAGTTGGACACACTATCCATAGCCTTATGAAAAACAATTATAAGGTGGAGCACAAGCTCCTTTATTACACAAGGCCTTGCTTCAAGGTTGTCACAAATCTAGCTATAGTCACCTGCCTGGAGCAGATTGGGCTTGGCAAGCTACTAACCTTGGAACCTTAGGGCCTCAATCTCTTCAATTTCTTATATTTCACCTGCCTGGAGCAGATTGGGCTTGGCAAGCTACTAACCTTGGAACCTTAGGGCCTCAATCTCTTCAATTTCCTATATTTCACCTGCCTGGAGCAGATTGGGCTTGGCAAGCTACTAACCTTGGAACCTTAGGGCCTCAATCTCTTCAATTTCCTATATTTCACAGAGACCTACGACAAAAATGCGGCAATTGGGATGCTACAGGCCAGACCCAGACCGTCCACTTAAGTCTCGACGTGGTCCATGAAGCCCTGCACCTCCCAAGGATGGAATAACCATATGTGCTCCTAACCAACACCACACATCTAACTCGCGGCAGCACCTACCAAGGCAGCACCACCAAGGACGAGGTGGAGTGGGAAAACATTACATAGGAGGAGCTTGTCATGCTAGCCAGGGCCCTGTCCTTTCTACTAACCACCACATGGACGGATAGATTCAACCAATGCAGCCTCTCTCCACACTTGCCAGGGTCCACCAAGGCATGGTCGTTAACTGGGCTGACTACCGCATAAAGAGCTACATTCCATATGTGCTAACCCACAAGAAAACTCACGACCGCATCCTTGCTCAACCAAAGTACTTTACTACACTGCAAGATGGGACAAACTCCCCAGGGCCATTTTCAATTGGAGGGGCAAAATGTAGTGCCAGTCTCTCTCCATCCCCCTCAATCCTCTCCCACCTCTCCACCCCTAAAGTGCCATCACCTAGACCCAAAGCTATAGGAGCAGGTTCCACCCCACTCCGGCCCGGGACACTGAGGAACTTGGTGGCTGAAGCCCACCGCAAAGAGGCTATTGAGGAGGAAGCGCAACACAAAGCCTTTTTTGAGTAGAATCTATACAAAACCCCACCACCTACGGGATCCTCTCCATTCCCTCCTCATTACTCAGAAGCTAGCCCATCTTCTCTTGCCTCCTCTCATAGAAATACCTTGCAAACCCTCTGCTAGGCGCGCACAGGGAGCTTTGGCTCACATGAGGCATATTCTAAAGGTGTCCGTTCATCACATGGGGAAGTGCTGGACTTTGCCTAGGGCTTGTCCCAATTGGCTCGAGAATTGATCAGTTAGGTGATGGACTACATGTATGGCAGCAAGAACTGGCAACGGTGGTGTAGCAGTAGCTATTGCTTGCAAAGGCCCAGGAGCAGCAAAGCTAGGAAGCTCTATACAACACCACCATTGCCAATATCAACCACCAACAGGCAGCAGGCCTTGGCCAACACCTTCTCCTCCCTTTCAAAGATTCAAAGATAGCTCTAGGTGGCCTAAGAAAAGCAGAGCAGCAGGCACTGCATGACCTATCCCTCACCCAGGCCGCAGCACAAGACCTTTGCCAAAGAGAAACCCAAGCCAAAGAAACTCTCACAAAGACCAACCTTGACTTCTGGCAATACCGTGAGGTCGCAAAAAAGACCCTCCACCAAAAAATTACCCAATTGGAAGCTGCAGAAGCTTGGGCAGCCCACCACCCCATTTGAACATGTCCCCAGTACAGTCGAAAGAAAGGTAGACGCATTGGAAACCACCACGAAAAACTTCCACTCCTTGCCATTCCTTGCTAGAACCCATTCCAAGTCCTTGAGATCAATTTCCAAACCATTCGCCTTAACCTACTCCAACATGATATTTTTATCAAATGAACCCCTTTCCCAAGCCACCTTCTCTTATATATTAACCAAACTCCCACCCCATAGCATCTCCCTCGTGGGCCCACCTTCTTCTTTTAGGGACAGCTCTCTTTCACCCACTCCACCATCTTTTTTGACCTCCCTGTTCATCCTCTCTAAGCAAACCTTATGAAATGGGCCCACCTCCTTTGCTATGGCCAACACATCAAACAAACTGAACCAATTGACCTCGCCATCCCCGATGGGCTAGGCCCTTACCCCTACTCCCCCCCAAGAACCATAGAGGCCCTCCGATTCCTACACTGCACAAGTTGGGACATCGTTTATGCAGCCTACAAGTCCCTCCCCGGTGCTATGAGCTCCTGCCTTATTTAGCAGGGCCTCCTAATACTCTACCACAGGTGCCACCTCTATAGATGGAGGTTATCCAGGCCACCAACATAATGCAGTTTGACAACTCGCATGTGGCATTGCCCATGAAGTTCACCCCCCAAGAAGCCACCAACACCAAAGCTTTCTTCCACTCCAAAAGCCCCGACAACACCTCCTTGGATGAAGATAACAATGACAACAATGACAGTGGTGGCGGCGGCGAGTGGAGGAGCCCTAGGCACCCACCCCCGTTAGCAACCCCCACCTTCATCTCCCCGCCATCAACCTCCTCCTCCTAGCTCCTCTCATCCCAGCACAAGCACCCAACCACCCCCACCCCACCCCCACCTGGCACCACCACACTCCCTCTCTTCCCCTCATAGTCCTCTACACCCCCTCATCTCCCCACTCCTCTGCCTCCATCACCCACTCCTCCCTCATCTACCACTTTAACTCTCCACTTAGGCCTACCAACATCCATAATAGACTTACCCTCAACATCAGCGAGGCCTCCCCCATTCTTTACTAGAGTGCTCAACACCCTTGCCTCATCATTGGCCACCCCTCCACCTTCGTAATAATAACCACCACCCAACATCCCCTCCCCCCAACCCTTGGAAGAAGGGGAAATCCCCCCCCACTACCATCGTGAGAGCAAGAGGAGATCGAACCCCTACTGAACCCCCTCAAGTGGCATGATCCATTAGATTGCATGGAGTTTGCGCAGGCCATAAGAATCTTGCTCGGTCGATCGACAACTCCAAGAGGCTCCCATCACCAAGGCAACTGATTGCATGGACCTCCATGTCCTGTGACCCTACCTTGACACAAAGCATCGTGCGGCTGGAAGCGCAAGCACCCCCCTCATCAATGCGACGGCAAATACCACAACCCCCCTAACCTGTTACTCATCCAATCATGTTCAAACTCATGGGCAAGCAACCAGCTTGGCAGTGTCCTTTTCTCCGCAAGCCCTACATATGGGAACAATACTGCAAGGCGCCACGTGATAGCTCCGTGTATCAACCGTGAATATTTATGGTTGCTTGGCAGTGTCCTTTTCTCCGCAAGCCCTACATATGGGAACAATACTGCAAGGCGCCACGTGATAGCTCCGTGTATCAACCGTGAATATTTATCGATCTGCCACCGCCGTTGGGCCACCTGGAATCAAGAGCAGGCCAAAAACCCCAAACTTATTTACAAACTCCCATGGTTTGCTCCTCTGATGCCACATAACCGTTGCACAAAAGAAACAATCCACCATGACTTCATCAGACAATACGAGGAGGTGCAAGATCCAACCATGGTAGCCACCATGGTTCGCTCCTCCGATGCCACATAACCGTTGCACAAAGAAACAATCCACCATGACTTCATCAGACAATACGAGGAGGTGCAAGATCCAACCATGGTAGCCACCATCCGATTCTTCAATCTCATCATCACTCTCTTGGAGACCTTCCCGAATTAGAGCCGTTACCCACAAGGGCAATCAAGGCTTGGCCTTTGACCTCGATAAAGGCCCGATGCTAAATAACTTTTTGGCTACTACGAGTGCATCGAGTGGATGCCTGCATGGCGCCTATAAACATTTGAAGACATGATGGAGATAACTTTCTATATGAGTTACAAAGTCTTCCATCGGCCCACGCCCCCCCCCACATCCCACCTCACAAAATGTGACTTCGTCCTCACATACTCAATCTACTACTGCACTAGATTCCTTTCCAACTCCAAGGACAATGGACCTAAATTAGGGAGGGGGCATGTTAACCACTATGGTTAACATCATTTGTCAAGCATGGTTACGCTTCTTATAATATATCATTATATAACCACGCACTTATTGAAAAAAAAGATATATGGGATGATCAAGCTTACGGCTTATGTAATGCTGGTCGTAGGAATGAGCTAGATGTACATAGAGCTAGGAAGCCAATTTTGGGCCACCAATTGTAAATGGGCAGCCAGCCATTGTAAAAAAGTGAGCTAATGTATATAAATGACTTTATGGAATATGAAAAGGGACAATCCCATTTGTCACAATTGAGTCTCTCTCTCTCTCTCTCTCTCTCTCTCTCTCTCTCTCTCTCTCTCTCTCGTGTTTATGGTTGCATGCTTGCTTGCTTGATTGTTGTGTATGCATGGAGGAGATGGTGTTATTCTAGCTTCTCTTCTCTTCTCCCTTCTCTTGTGTTTATGGTTGCATGCTTGCTTGATTGTTGTGTATGCATGGAGGAGATGGTGTTATTCTAGCTTCTCTTCTCTTCTCTTCTCCCTTCTCTTGTCTTCCTCTCAAGATCCCTGTTGCATGCACATTAGCATTGAGTGATTAGCATTGAGTGGGGGTAGAGCTCTCCATAGCTCCCTTCTTCCTTGCTTGATTGTTGTGTATGCATGGAGGAGATGGTGTTATTCTAGCTTCTCTTCTCTTCTCCCTTCTATTGTCTTCCTCTCAAGATCCCTCTTGCATGCACATTGGCATTGAGTGGGGGTAGAGCTCTCCATAGCTCCCTTCTTCCTTGCTCATCACCTAGCTTGTTGTGGATCTCCACTTGGGTGACACAAGTGGTAGTGGACTGAGCCCCTAGGGGCCTCACATAGGGGAGTTCCTCATTAGGGTTGGCTAAATGCAAGTCTCCAAAATGACACTGACATGCACTGACATGGCATCATTCTCTTCTTCTCTCTTGCTCTTCTGCAAGGTAGTATGTTTTGGTTAACACCAAGAAAACCATTAGACTTGCAAGGCCCACTAATCACTCCTCATAGTAGGCACAAGCTCTAATGCCTACCTATCAAAACCACTTGTTTGTGAGGTATGTATATACCTCCCTAGTTGCTATATCCATCTGGTACTACCACCTGAACATGCTTCTCCAATAATCACACTAGTATAACAATACTTGATGACCTTGCTCGCATGGATAGAAAACCACGAATAAGAGATCTATGAGTCTTATGACTAATGAGACTCATATGAGCTCATTAAAACCCACTCTTCATAAGGAAAATAAACTAATATGTTACAAAAACCTTCCTAAGAAGCTCAAGGAGTAACCTAACCCTGTGTTGGAGAAAGATAAGCCCAAGATCTTGGTGTGGACTAAACTATATCCAATGCCAGAGAAAGTGATTGTATATGAACCACTAGAACCAATGCTAGAGCAAGTGGTTGAATACAAACTAGTATAGCTAATGCTAGAGCAAGTGGTTGAATATGAACCACCACTAAACCTATATGAGTGTATCCTAGACGCTATCCTAGAGCCCACCATAGACCAAGTAAGGGTACCTTAAAGTTTACCTAAGGCCTCGTATAAATTCGTAACCATTCTTAAAAGGCTGCAAATAGAACTAGTTTGGGGGCCCCTTCCTCTAAAACAAATATAACCAAACCCCACATTTCTAGATGCACTAAGGGAGGACTCAGTGTGGGAGGTGAAAGTTGTTCTTTCATGGTTCATCATAGCCAGCTCCTTTAGAGGCACCACCATCAATGCACGCTCCATACACATTGGAAGATCCTAGCCTAGATTGAGTATGAACCTAGTGAGTACAAGTTTCTCCCATGAGACATAGACGGCCTCATAGCCTTCTTGTCCTTGGAAGTCTAAGTTTTAATAAGTTCTCTTTTGCAAGGAAATTTGCAACTTTGGAGAGACTTATTTAACTAGATAAATGGGAACTTAAGAGATCACACACTTGAAACATGAACCTGAAGAGGACAAGGACGAGGACGAACCTTGAGTGTACTCCCTCCATAGCCAAAACCATTGGAGAGCCAAAAGAGCTGATGAATAAGATGGGGTGCACTATTTTGAAAGTGACAAAATGAACACCATGTTACTTGCCATGTACAAGGGCCTTACTGTCTCTATGATCTTGGATGGTGGTGTTGGTGCATAATCACTTTAAGCACCCTACAAGATGCAAAAATTAAGACCTTCACATTAATCTTGGATGGTGGTGTTGGTGTCAACATAATCACTTTAAGCACCCTACAAGATGTAAAAATTAAGACCTTCACACTAATCTTCCACCGCACATTTGTGGTGATGGATTTTTATAGAATATGGTCATACACAATGATCCTCAGAAGGCCTTACATGAGAGAAGCAAGGTTGTTTCATGATTAGGAAACCAATCACATCCAGACCTTTTGATTAAACCTCCACCACGCATTTGTGGTGATGGATTCTCAGAGAAGAGGGGCATACATAATGATCTTTGGAAAGCCTCTTGAGAGGAGCAAGGTTGGTTCATGATTGGGAAACTAATCACATTTATATATGAAAAAGCAACTAGTCCTTAAGATAAACCTGAAAATAGGGAAGACACATCCCATGTGTCAAGGCATTCTTGTCAGTTGGTCCAATACAATTGTCCAAACTACTTTGTTCTCAATATGCGTAAATGTTGCAAGTTGTGTGTAAATGTCTCAATATATGTAAATTAATAGTAAAGAGAACTAGGACTATAAATCTCTCCTAGAGCTTAACAACTATGAGAATTGGGTCCATGCCTTGGCAAACAATGTGCACTCTTCCACAAAAGCTTGGGACAAGGTTTTCACGATTGGACGGTATGGAAATCACCTATTCATACTTAGTGAAACATCCCTTTTAGCTAATAATAAATTTGAACTAGGAGTAGCTAGTGATGTATGTCGGTGTTCGATTAAGACCTGAGAGTTACGTGGTTCTTAACCACCTATCAGCTCTGGAGGAGCAGCGACTAATGCAGTTGTGCCCAATGCAATAAGCCAACGCTAGGATGTTGAGCCACCTATTTACCTAAGTGCGGGGAGATTAATTATGAGTGCAAAGCAGGTTAGTTCCTAGGGCTATCCAGATTAATTATGAGTGGTGCAAAGCAGGTTAGTTCCTAGGGCTATCCAGATTAATTATGAGTGCAAAGTAGGTTAGTTCCTAGGGCTATCCAGAATCTAAACAGTATTACACATCCAGACATCACCAAACTTAACATATTATCAAACATTGAATAAACAGAGATGAATAGAGAGAAAGAAATAGTAAGACAAAGACCAATCCATTGTTGAGTATTATAGTACAATGCCTTAGTAAGAACTTTTCTCATGAACTTCTCACTCAACTCTCCTATTCCGCTATTCGGTATTGTTCCTCTCCTCTAGGCAATCCATACACATTTTTTATCCAAACAGTAATGCACTCACTTCCTACAATATTATCTAGGTAGACAAAGTCTACCCTAACTCTTCTATCCCCCTTCTCTAACTAATTCCCCTTTTTTCCTTTACAAACCATGGAGACTACCCATTCATCAAGAAGCTGTTACAAGTTTGTTACAGAACAAGAAGGATCGATTTGTTGCATAACAATTAGTCCCCCTTCTCTAACTAATTCCCCTTTTTTCCTTTAAAAACCATGGATACTACCCATTCATCAAGAAGCTGTTACAAGTTTGTTACAGAACAAGAAGGATCGATTTGTTGCATAACAATTAGTCCAACAGCAATCCAGGCGGCGCAGTGGCCAAACTAGATGATTGGCTGCCAGCACTTGGCGATCATGGTGGATGCTACCAACAATGAAGCCCACAATTACTGTTCGAAAAAAAAGGTGTATGGATTGCCTCTTAGTCTAAGTCCTTCCATCCAAATTCCCTCTATAGCTTATTCCAGCCACCTTCTTTTGGTACCTCCTTGCAAATGCCCCTTGAGATGAACTTGATAGGGCAATCGTGGGCATACCATGACTCGTAAGCTCTCTTCCTGCTACTTACCCAGGCATGCCCTATGCTATCCTTTCATCGGCTCTTTGAAACTGCACATTAATGGGCCATGCCTCTAGATGCCTTGCCCTTGCCCTTGCCTCTAGATGCCTTGCCCTTGCCCTCTTCATTGCTTCCATAGCCTTGCCTTTGCGTGGGAATTTATTTGTTATGGGGTGATGATGTCTTCTTTAAATATTGTCTGCTCCGGTTCCTTTGACCTTCTTTTCCCACTCGGACTCCATTTCCACCCACAGGGTGGTGTGCCTATAGGTTCACGCTTCAACACTTCCCTTTTCCTTTCTGTTTATGGACTTCATTGGTGAGGGACTTTAGTAGAGTCTTTCTTTAAATGTGATGTTGCCTCCTTACCCAGATCCGTGAGTCGTGTGTAAGAGACCGTTGTTTCCACGTACTGCTCTAGATCTAGGGGAGGTGCTTCTTCCTTGTCTTGATGCCCTTGCTTGAGAGCTTATTCCTTGTCTTGATGCCCTTGCTTGAGAGCTTATTCCTTGTCTTGATGCCCTTTCTTAAGAGCTTCCTTGGCCATTTCTTTATGTCTTCGACACTTCCAATTGGTTCATGTATTTTGTAATTTCTTTATGTCATGTATTTTGTAATTTCTTCCTAGTTGGAAGTTCTCAGGGCACCTGCCTGCTAGGCTATCTAGATTAAAGTTTGCATATATTTAAGGGTAGTTCCCTTCTAACACCCATGCTCTTTTGGCCCAATTCCTCCTAGACTCTTTTATGGAGATCTTATTTTTTCCCCTTTTCCCTTTCTGCCCAACCTTGGAAGTTCTCTATCATCTTATCTTTTGCTCGGACTTCCTCGGCGTGCACCCTCCTCATGGTGTCCATCTACTCCTATCTTTTCTTGAGGTTGGCCTAGTTTATTTGCACCTCTTCTACGTGTGCACCCTCCTCATGGTGTGCAATTGCTCTTGTCTTTTTTGGAGCTCAGTATGAGCTGTTGTCAATGCGACATTCAGCTCATTCACTGTCATTTTTCCTCCTCTTCCTCTTATCATTCTTGCAGGTGTGGCAGCCTCTACATCCTTCTTGAGGGCCTTTATTGTTAGCCCATCCTACCTTTACTACTCTTTGAACTCTTTAACCAAAGCCTCTAGCTATTTGATATGTGCTCTGAGTGCAGCTTCATCATTCTCCTTTGTTGAGATATCGAGCTCAACTAGTGCTATGGCAGACATTGATGACCCACTTGGGTGATAGCTTCTACATCTACACCATTGGCATGGTTGGTGAGATTATGGGTGATATGTGGCCAGTGGGATGATAGGTTGTGTGACAGCCGTTTTGGATTACTAGAGACTAGCATAGTTATAGTACCAACTCATTTAGTCGGGTTCACATTATGGACTGACCCTCGTATGTTGTAGTAGTTTGAGTACTAACCCATATAGTGTGTACTCTTATCTTTATGTTATGTTGGTTGAGTAGAGAAGAAGAAGATAGAAGAAAATTCAGCTATCCATCTCTCTCTTGTGTCTTGCTCTCTCTTGTGTGTGTGTGTTTTCTTTCTAGGGTTTGAAGTTCTCCCTCTCCCCCACATTCTCTTTATGGTATCAGAGCTTGGTTCGTGTGAGAGCTAAGGAGGCAAGAAATAGGCAAGAACAAGAAAGGAAGGAAGCGATACTACACGGATAGTGTGTACTCTTATCTTTATGTTATGTTGGTTGAGTAGAGAAGAAGAAGATACAAGAAAATTCAGCTATCCATCTCTCTCGTGTGTCTTGCTCTCTCTTGTGTGTGTGTGTTTGCTTGCTAGGGTTTGAAGTTCTCCCTCTCCCCCACATTCTCTTTATGGTATCAGAGCCTGGTTTATGTGAGAGCTAAGGAGGCAAGTAAGAGGCAAGAACAAGCAAGGAAGGAAGCAATACTACACGGGTGCCATCATCTCTTTCCCCTTCTTGGTTTAGCTACAACACCCCCTCAGGAGCTACACGTCTCTGATTGAGGAGCTGTCTTTGTGGTAGCAAAGCTACAAGGAAAGTATTTTATTCTTTTGGATAAAAGTTTTATGCCAGATTCACATTTCAGGCGCGTTACGGGCCCCGTTTTCATCACTGCAGGGTATTTTTGAAGTTCTAGTAGAGAACTGTTTCTGCTTAAAAGCAATAGTGCATTTTGGAAGTCCAAACAGGGTTCACACATGTATTGTTGATATTGGGTGTATGTACATGTACTCTGGTCACATTTGGTGACACACAAGCTGTGCTGCTGAAGTATCGCTACTGCAACAGTTACAGGAGATACTGCTGTATTACAGGTTGCATCATATAGAAGTTGTATGTTTGCAGGTTATTTGATTGCCTGCAAGAAAACATGTCTAACAGAATTAATCAGATTGTTTGTGAGAAGCTGGATAAGCATAACTTCCATGCCTGGAAGTTTAGAATAACCAATTTCCTAATGGGTAAAGGATTTTGGGATTATGTAGAAGGAGACAATGAGGAGCCTCCAGAGTTATCTGAGGAGAATGCCACTCTTGCAGATATAAAGGCCATCAAGGATTGGAATTAGGGCACACGAAAAGTCATGTACTGGCTTTCAATTAGTGTCACAGACACTATGATAGGACACATACATGATGCAAACACTCTAGCAGTTGCATGTGGCAGAATCTGGTTCTCACATGTTCTAGACTAACACAAAGGCAAGGAAGTTGTAGTTAAAGCAAGAGTTGGTGGAGGATGATGATTTGGTAAGTGTCTGTCTGAATGGGCTTGGCAAAGAGTACGAGACATTCAAGACCTCTGTTTGTAGTTAGGGAGAAGTGTCTATCTGAATGGGCTTGGCAAAGAGTACAAGACATTCAAGACCTCTGTTTGTAGTTAGGGAGAATATTCCCAACTTTCGAGACTTGATATCTATGCTGATCATAGAAGAAAAGAGGTGAGGATTCGTCTTCACAAAGAAAGAGCACATCGAAACGAGCCTTCTACTCTAATTCAGGTAGAGGCAGAGGTAGAGGCCGTGTTTGAGGCCAAGGTGGTGGCCGACAAGGAAATCAGAATTCTAGATAACAACAGTCCAATGATTCATAGCAGTAATCATACACAGGTGGAAGAGGCCAGTCTAGAGGTAGGGGGAGCCAAAGAGGCTGAGGTGGTTGGCAAAGAAATCAAAATGCAAATAGCATAGAGTGCTATTACTGTGGCAAACCAGGACACATGGCAAAGGACTGCTACAAAAAGCAGAATGACATAAGTTGCAACAAGGCAACTATGCATCATCCAGCAAACATAGAGGTGATGACAGAAGTGAGCAGCTATTTTGTGATGCAGCACATGCTTAGTTCCATAACAGAGGATGTGTCACGATCTTAAGATATATGGTATGTGGATTCTTGTGCCTCTAACCACATGACTAGTCATGCTAAGTGGTTTAGAGATATGTAGAAAATGGAAAAACCAGGTTATGTAGGAACAGGTGATGATACTGCGCATCGCATTGCACATGTTGGTAAAGTGCCATTGTCTATGTAGGATGGAAAAATGAAGTACTTGCTGATGTACTTCATGTTCTGAATATTACAAAGAACTTGGTTTCTATTGGTTAGATGGTTGAGCAAGGTCTGCAAGTGAGGTTTAATCCTCAAGGATGTTTTGTGGAAGACTTCAAAAATAAGTGTCGCTTGGTTGCAAAGGGCAACAGAAATGGCTGGATGTTTACTTTGGATGTGAACATGCCTAACATAAAGGCAGACATGTTTACGCATGGAACAAGTGTCATTTGCACATATATTGACATATGGCACAAGCGCATTGGTCATGTGAATGTACATTGACTGAAGTCTATGTAGGCCCAAAATATTCTGGTTTGCCAAAGTTTAAGGTTGATAGTATGCCATAAGGTATGTGAAGCATGCCAACTTGGTAAGGAGGCCAAACATGCTTTCCCACATAAAAAGCATGTCAGTGCAAGGCCATTATTGGATGTTATACATTCAGATGTATGGGGACCACTGACCAAGACTGCAATAATTATAGGTTGTAGGTACTATATTACATTCATTGATGACCACACTAGGAAAGTGTGGGTTTATTTCATGAAGGAGAAAAGTGAGGTGTTTGCTCACTTTCACAGATTTAAAGCCTTGGGGTCGAGAAGGAAAAAGGCATGCAAATAAAATGCCTAAGATCAGATGGTGGAGACCTATCTGTTAAAGTTGCCACTACTGAGACGGAGAGTCAACGGAGGTCGACCGAGGTCTTGACCAGCCTCGGTTTGATTTAAATGGTGAGCTTCTGGTACTATGGATGAGGGACCAAAGAAGCAGCCTATGAGTGCAGCACTAGGTGACCTACGAGGATCCTAGAGGGTGCTGACCATACGGTGCTTGGGCTGCTCTGGGGGGTCACCGAAGATACCCACACGTATGTTGGGAAAGATATTGGAACAACGAGAGAGTAGTTTTCTAAATTCGAGAATGGATCTGGTTGGTTAACCTTGCTGGTCCTCAACAGATGAGTCCATGGCTCTTTTATATGGATTTGTAGTGGTTGATCTTGCCTGCTGTGCTGATCTTCAATGGAGATTCCATTTGATATGTGAATATATTGCCGGTTACTATGAGCTAGGAACTATTGAAAAGGCCCCTGAGTGAATAGGTGGTGAGCGTTTTGGTTACCAATGATGCCATAGGTATGCCGATGAAGGAATGATTGGAAATTGCCAATTTCATATTGGGTGTGTAAGTGGTGTGACTAGTTTTAAGTTTGCATGAATATCTGGCTAGGGGGCATGGGAAATCTTTTCCCTGGTACCCGGGACAAAACCTAACCAACTTCTCAATTGGATCCCATCACTATAGTGGTTGGGCAGTTGGCTAACCCACGGGACTGGATGGGGTTAGGCTGAACTGATGGATCCTTAAATTGAGACTCAATTCTGTTATAGTACGATAGATGAAGTAAATCCCGGACAAAAATTGTTATGTGGAAAAGAATCAACAGCTGTGCCTCTCAATGAGGAAAAAATCATTGGTTTCTATGATCCAAGTGCAATCTTTTCCCTAATCTGACTTGGGACTTACGGGTTCAGTTAGATCAGTTCAGTTAGTTAAGGCTTTTGACTACGTTAGAGAAAAGTTATCTTGGAGGAATCGCCCGTGCTTTCCGAGCAAGGGAAGTTTTTCTAGGATCAGTTTTGGAAGAACCGATGGATTAGTCTCTTGTCTAGATATCCGTGGTGGGCAAGGCCCCGAGTGTGAGACCCTGCCCTGCGCAAGAAGTTCTACTTCCGCTGCTAGAACCCCTGAATTTGTTGCGCGGTGGGGATAGGGACCTCACAACTGGTATTAGAGCGAATTGGCTAATGAGGATCAATGGAGAAGCCAAAAATGTAAAAAAATTATGAAGAAGCAGTAAAAGGTTGTAATTGTGTGAAAAAATTCATACGAATTGATATTCAAACTGAAATTCGTAAATTGGTAATTGGGTCTTCAGATGGAAGTATCGCAATTGTATGGTATGGAATCCCTGACTTGCTTGAGGCCTAGATATGATGGTATTTACCTTATAGTTCCAAGGACCATGACTACCCTTATATACCGAGGGTATAACTGCAGCTCTTTACTGGCAGTATATACGAGTAAATCTAAGACTTGAAATTATAAGCGTTAATACTATCCAGATGATGAATTCGAATGTGGTTGATATGATTTTAAATTCTAGTTGAGAACTGATTTGGATTCTGATTGAAAAATGAAGATTCCTAAATTTTGGTTGAAATGTAATAAACTAAGCAAAACCACAATGAGGATGAATGGGACGAGTCCCTGTGATGATGACTTCAGCAAATCACTATGAGATTAGTGGATTGTGCTGGGGCAGATTGCTACTGTTAACACTTGATAGTGGATCAAGTTAAGGGATGTCAAATTAAAAATCTGTATAATTGAAAATTTCCATGAAGGATTGTTCAAATAGAAAATTCGGTCTAATGGACCAATATTGTGATAAGGATTTGAATGATACGATGTGAGTGAATTATTATCTGATGATAAGTTTTATATAAGGGATCTTTATCCTAGGATTCTGTTGGGTTCACCAGACTATAAGGAACCCCAGAATCAGTTGGATCTTAAGGAAAAGAGTTCTCCTCTAATTTTGCGAGATGAGGACATCTCGCGTTTTCTAAGTGGGGTAGGATGTAAGATTCCTCCCTCCGGCTTTTGAGGTGTGTAGGTGTAAAAACCTCCCCTTCTGATCTTATAATTATTCCCCTCTCTGAAATAAAAGAAAGATCCTTGTTTTACCCTGTTTTAGCCTAGAGAGAGAAAATGTCTAGAGGGCGGTAATTCAAAATTGAGATATTTTTGGATATAAAAATCCTCCTAGTGTCTAAAATGGTTTCTCCTGAAACAGATATTCAAAAAGAAATTTCCAATGTGCAATTGGAATAAATTGAAATCAGGTAAAAAGGACCTTAGCCTAAGGGTCCAAATATTTTAAAATTTTTGAATTAAGGTTCCTATTAGATTAATCCAAATGTAGGGAGGAGATAAATTGAAGAATAAAAGGAAATCCCCTCAAAAATGAGTAAATACTCACATAAGATGAAGAGTTGACTAAGGACAAGGTTATTAGTTAAAAAAGAAGATATATTTTAGAAGAAAGGATGCATTTTTGACACCTCAGTGTGGGGGAATTCCCCTCATGAAGGAGGTGCCTATTTCATATGTGTGGTTGAGTTTTAAACTCACAAATAATGAGATATTTTCATCTCTCCTCTCTCTTGCTTCAACTAGATCCAAAAAGTAAGCTAAAAACTGACCTGAAAATGGTCAAAAATTGACCAAACTGATCTGGAAAATTCTAGAATCAATTTGCTTAGTTAGAGGCTCATTTTTTCCTATAAATGAAGCCTCCCCCTTTGTAAATGGTTAATAGTGTTTTATGCACTGTTACTCTACTCCTCTCCCTAGAGCCAAAAACAGTGAATTTATTGATAATTCATTAGTTTTTGACCATTTCCTCTTCAAAAGAATTGGTGGTCACTCTTGTTGCAAACAAGAGTAGATCCCTCAAACCATCAAGCCAAAGGAAAGCTCACAAAAATTCATGTAAGCTAGAAATCCTACTTTTTCTTTATTCCATTTAATGGTTTTCTAATTTTTGTTTTCTTTAAAATGAAAAATGATGCTATGCCTTGTTGGAAAGGCTTCCCCCCTCTCTTCATTCTTGAATTCAACCTTTCTTTATCCTAGATGTATAATCAAATTGTTAGAATTAAACTTTTCATATTGTTTCTCTTTAAAAAGTGAAATTTGATTAGTTTAAAATGCTTTAAATCGTTTGGGATAATTTCTAAGTAACTTGAGAATGAAAAAAAATAAAAAATGGTCAGCCATACAAAGGAGGTTATGGCAAAATTTTCTTAAATTTTGTGAAATAAGTTTTATCTTTTATTATTCAAAAAGGGTAATCCCCACCACTTGTGTATTCTAAAAGTGTTATTTTTATTCTATGCATAGAAAAATGCATATTAGAAATATTTTTATAATAAAAGTATTATTTTCATTAGAATTAATTTCTATGCATAATAGAAAGATACATATTGGGAATATTTTGATTATAAAAGTGTTACTTTCATCAAAATTAATTTTTATGCATAAATAGATGCATAAAAGAATTTTTTTATTATAAAAGTGTTACTTTCATTAAAATTGAATTTATGCATAAATAGATGCATAAAAGAATTTTTTTAATAAAAGCATTACTTTCATCAAATTTTGATTTTATGCATAAAGAAATTTATTTCTATTTCAAAAGAGTTATTCTCATTAATTTTGATTTTATGCATAGAAAGATGCATAAAGAAATTTATTTTTATTTCAAGAGTTATTCTCATTAATTTTGATTTTAGGCATAGAAAGATGCATAAAGAAATTTATTTTTATTTCAAAAGAGTTATTCTCATCAATTTTGATTTTAGGCATAGAAAGATGCATAAAGAAATTTATTTTTATTTCAAATTGTTATTCTTATTAAAATTGAATTTATGCATAGAAAGATACATAAAAGATTTATTTTTATTTCAAAAGTGTTATTCTCCTTAAAATTGAATTTATGCATAAATAGATGCATAAATGGATTTTTATAAAAGTGTTATTTCCCACTGAAGTTCTTATGCATAAATAGATGCATAAAGAATCTTTATATCAAAAATAAGAATTCTCTTACATTCTATAAATAGATGTGATAAGATGTGATATGAATCAGATAGATGAGAATGAAAAGAGGATGGATGTGATGAGAATAGAAGTGATGAGAATGAGAGGTAAATAGATGTGATGAGATGGGATGCGAATCAAATAAATGGGAATGAACGGATGGATGGATGTGATGAGAATAGACGTGATGAGAATAAGAGGTAAATAGATGTGATGAGATGGAATGATGCGAATCAGATAGATGGGAATGAATGGATGGATGGATGTGATGAGAATAGAAGTGATGACAATGAGAGGTAAGTAGATGTGATGAGATGGGATGCGAATCAGATAGATGGGAAAGAATGGATGGATGGATGTGATGAGAATGAAAGGTAAATAAATGTGATGATATGTGATGCGAATCAGATAAATGTAAATGAATAGATGAGATGTGATGTCATGTGAATCAGGATGTAAATGAATGATATAGGATGTGAATGAATGTGATAACATGTGAATTAGGATGTGAATGAACGATAAGGGACGTGAATGAATGTGATAACATGTGAATCGGGATGTGAATGGACGACGATAAGAGACGTGAATGAATGTGTTAGCATGTGAATCGGGATGTGAATGAATGAGATGTGATGTGAAATGGATGTGATAAGATGCGATGTAAACTAGATAGATGTTAATGTATGTGAAGCGATGAGATGTATAGGTAGATGCAAGTAGATGTGATATCTCATGAGGATAAATGAGGAAATAAGTGATGAGTGAGAAAAAGATGCGATTAGATGAGAATGGGAATACTTATGAAATGAATGTGTGTGGGTGATGTGGATGATGTGGATGGATGTATGGATGATGTGGATTGATGTGTGGGTAATGTGGATTGACGTGTGGATTGATGTGGATGGATGAGTGGATAATGTGGATTGATGTGGATGATGTGGATGATGTGGATGGATGTATGGATGATATGGATTGATGTGTGGGTAATGTGGATTGACGTGAATAGATGTATGGATAATGTGGATTGACGTGAATAGATGTATGGATAATGTTCGATTGATGGGTGGATAATGTGGATGGATGTGGATGGATGTATGGATGATGTGGATTGATGTGGATGGATGTATGGAAGATGTGGATGGATGTGTGGATAATGTGGATTGATGTGGATGGATGTATGGATGATGTGGATTGGTGTGGATGATGTGGATGGATGTATAATGTGGATTGATGTGTGGATGATGCGATTGGATGTGTGGATGATGCGATTGGATGTGGGAATGATATGATGTGATAGGGATCGATGAAGAATAAAAAATTGTGGGAAGATGAGAAAAGATGGGGACTAATGTGAAAGGATGTGGAGTGATGAGAAAAAATGGGGAAGATGAGAAAAGATGGGGACTAATGTGAAAGGATGTGGAGTGATGAGAAAAAAATGGAAATATTGTTGTTGGAACTGTATTTGTATGTGAAATCTATTTTTGAATGACTGTTTTATGTCAAGAATGCTGGGGAAGCATTTTGACCATCTTGTGAATGAGATCGTGGAGACCTATCTGTTAAAGTTGCAACTGCTGAGACGGAGAGTCAATGGAGGACGTCTCGCGTAGCAAGGTCTTCGGCCGAGGTCTTGACCAGCCTCAGTTTGAATTAAATGGTGAGCTTCCGATACTGTGGATGAGGGACCAAGGAAGCGGCCTATGAGTGAAGCGCTAGGTGACCTACGAAAAGGATCCTAGAGGGTGCTGACCATACGATGCTCGGGCTCTAGGTCGCCAAAGATACCCACATGTACGTCGAGGAAGATATTGGAACAAGGAGTAAGAGTTGTTTTCTGAATTTGGGCATGGATGTAGTTGGTTGACCTTGCTGGTCCTCAACGGATGAGTCCATGGCTCTTTTATATGGATCCATTGGTTGATCTTACTGATCTCTTCAACGGAGATTCCATTTTGATATGTGAATATATTGTCGGTTACTATGAGCTAGGAACTATCGAAAAGGCCCCTGAGTGAATAGGTGGTGAGCGTTCTGGTTGCCAATGATGCCATAGGTACACCAATGAAGGAATGATTGGAAATAAGGATTCAACCGGAGATTTTGAGGATTGTGATCAATGACACAATGGTTTCATTAAATGATTGTTTTAAAGATAGCTAATGCTGAGAAAAAGGCAATTTCATATTGGGTGTGTAACTGGTATGACTAGTTTTAAGTTTGCATGAATATCTGGCTGGGGGGCCTGGGAACTCTTTTCCCTAGTACCCCCGAGACAAAACCTAACCAAATTCTTAATTGGATCCCATCACTATAGTGGTTGGGCGGTTGGCTAACCCACGGGACTGGATGGGGTTAGGCTGAACTGATGGATCCTTAAATTGAGACTCAATTCTGTTATGGTACGATAGATGAAGTAAATCTCGGATAAAAATTGTTCTATGGAAAAGAATCAACGGCTGTGCCTCTCAATGAGGAAAAAAGCGTTAGTCTCTATGATCCAAGTGTAATCTTTTCCCTGATCTGACTTGGGACTTACAGGTTTGTTCAGATCAGTTCAGTTAGTTAAGGCTCTTGACTATGTTAGAGAAAAGTTATCCTGGAGGAATCGCCCATGCTTTCCGAGCAAGGAAAGTTTTTTCCGGATCGATTTTGGAAGAACCGATAGATTAGTCTCTTGTCCGGATATCCATGGGCAAGGCCTTGAGTGTGAGACACTGCCCCATGCAAGAAGTGCTCCTTTCACTGTTAGAACCCCTGAATTCGTTGCGCGTTGGGGATAGGGACCTCACACACTGCAGCTGTTCATGGTATGACTTCTGAAGAACATAAGTTTACAGGCATAAGACCGGATGTGTCTCACTTGTTGAAAGTGTTTGGGTTTATTGCATATGTACATGTTCCTGATGAAGTGAGAACAAAGTTGGATCCAAAGGCAGAGAAATGCATCTTCAATGGTTATGTTATGGAGCAAAAAGGTTATAGATGCTATAACCCTACCACTCATGAGATGCGAGTAAGCAGAGATGTTATCTTCAATGAGATGTTATCTTCAATGAGATGAGTAGCTCGTATGCACCAGTAGAAGGTGCATACCACAAATAGAGCAGCAATCAAAGGTGTTGAGTGGACCTGGGGAGTCCTCGAGCAATGGATCTAATGTTAGCCCATGGTCAGGCCCATGGTCAGGTAGGTTGAGGAATGATCCAGGTACACATGTATCACGGAAAGTGAAGGAAAAGGTAGATCAACCTTTTGTGCATGATCTGTCAGAAGGTCACTCATATGTGGATGGTGACTCTAGTGGCTCTGAGCAGTGCCTTAATGAGGAGCTTGGCATTCCGTCTATGGTTACTCTTGGTGTAAGGAGAACCAAGGCTGTTTTGAGGACACCTAGCAATGATCCAAGTGTACACAGGTGAAGGATGTGGGTGAGCTGCGGTATTTCTTGGGCATAGAGGTGGTGAGATCACCTCATGGCATTTTTCTATTGTAGAGGCAGTATGGCTTAGACATGTTGTCCAAGTATGGTATAATAGGCTATAAGCCTATTTCAGTGCCATTGGAGCATAACACAAAGCTCCGCAGATATAGATGAGCTTTTGGAGGACCCCACTACATACAGGTGCATAGTGGGTAGTTTGATCTACATGACCATTACAAGGCTAGACTTGAGCTATGTTATTAGACTTGTGAGTCAGTTTATGTAGGCCCCTAGGAAGCCACACTTGGATGCGGCTAGATGGATCCTCAAGTACATAAAGTCCACAATTGATTATGGACTTTTCTATGAGGCTAGTATATAGATACAATTGCATGGGTACACAGATGCTAATTGGGCTAGTAGTATTGCAAACAAGAGATCTACTAGTGGTTTTATGT
The DNA here is from genome assembly GCF_041138505.1 of Cibotium barometz. NCBI lineage: Eukaryota > Viridiplantae > Streptophyta > Polypodiopsida > Cyatheales > Cibotiaceae > Cibotium > Cibotium barometz. The sequence continues at coordinate 15,084,123 of NC_141103.1, read as the reverse complement.
TCTCATTTGCGAGTGTTACTGTGAGTTGGAGCAATAAGAAGCAGCCAACAGTTGCCTTGTTGAGTACAGAGGCAGAGTACAGGGGTGTTGCTATGGCAGCTTGTGAGAGGTAGCTTGGTTTCAGAAGCTACTGTTGGTGACATGGGAGAGCCTGTGGATAGGGCACTTGTCATATATTGTGACAACATGAGTAGCATACAGTTGGCCAGTAGCCTAGTATATTAAGAACAAAGCACATTGAGGTGCATTATCACTTTGTGAGGGAGAAGGTTCTAGTAGGAGATGTAGATATGGTATATGTTAGCATAGAGGATCAGGTAGACATCTTAATGAAGGCATTGGGCACAGATAAGCTCCATAGGTTTAGGAGCTTACTTAGAGTACAATGTGTAGAGTTGAGCTCCAGGGGGGGAGTGTTGAGATATCAAGCTCAACTAGTGCTACGGTGGACATTGATGACCGCCTGGGTGATAGCTTCCGCATCTACACCATTGGCATGGTTGGTGAGATATCAAGCTCAACTAGTGCTACGGTGGACATTGATGACCGCCTGGGTGATAGCTTCCGCATCTACACCATTGGCATGGTTGGTGAGATTATGGGTGATATGTGGCCAGTGGGATGACAGGCTGTGTGACAGCCATTTTGGATTACTAGAGACTGGCATAGTTATAGCGCTAGCTCATTTAGTTGGGTTCACATTATGGACCGACCCTTGTATGTTGTAGTAGTTGAGTACTAACCCATATAGTGTGTACTCATCTTTATGTTATGTTGGTTGAGTAGAGAAGAAGAAGATAGAAGAAAATTCAGCTATCCATCTCTCTCTTGTGTCTTTCTCTATCTTGTGTGTGTGTGTTTGCTTGCTAGGGTTTGAAGTTCTACCTCTCCCCCCCCACATTCTCTTTATCCTTCTTCTCCAACTCCATGCATGTTCTTTTAGCTCCTCGTTGGGGATTAGGTCCATTGAAGACCCTTTTGTATATGACAAGTTCTTTCCCCTTCCCATCTGTCTATGCGGCTTGCTTCTTTCTGTCTCCCTTTAGGAGGGCGAATCCCTTTTTCCAGACTTCCACTTCATTTTTGAGCTGCTCAATTTCCTTTTGTAGCTTCTTTTCCCTAGTACCTCCCCCACTACTGGCTCCTACTTTTATCATTTTCAAGCCTGTTAGCTGGGCTGAATTTGACTATCTGGATCCTTCCTCCATATTGTTGTTCTGTGAATGGTAGGGCACCATCTATCTACAGAGGATGGTGTCCGAGCCATTACCGCTGTCAATTTCTTCAAATACTTCCCCCACACCTCCTTTAGATCCTCGATGGCCTGCCCTTCCCATTGCTCCATCTTTTCGGATTCTAGTTCATACACTTCTAGAAATTCATCGACATCCAAGACAGCCAGCCTGGCTTCTGCCTTAACCAGCTCAATCTCATCTCTGGCAGCCTTGGCCTCCACCTCTTTTATGACCTTGCCATGCTCTTCTCCAATCAAGGTGACCTAGCCTGTTATTCAGCTTAGCTTTCCCTGGCCTTGTCCAAGTCTTCTTACAATTGCTCATATGCTTGCTACTTCTAGGCCATTACCTCCCTCATCTTCCCCATTTTCTCTTTGATCTCCTCATTGGCCTTCTGGAGATCACGGATCTGGCTCTGCATTTCTTCTAGGCAATCTGCCTCCATCCTCCTCTTGCATAGCTCCTCCTATAGGGGTTCTTGCTAGCTTCTCATCGGCTAGATAATAGCATACTTTTCTTTGATTTCTACCTATAGTTTGGTCATCTCCTTTAGGCCATCAGTCATGTAGTGTTGTAAGTAGCTGAGAGCTCCCTACATCCAGTCTGTGCCATAGTGGATTCTGAAAAATTTATTTCACTGGTGGTAGTGGCAGCAGTAAGATCATATTGTGCCTGTCCCAGCAGTAGTAAGATCATATTGTGCTTGTCCTAGCTAGAAGCTTGTGTTGGTTGTGGCTTATTGCTACTCTAGCTACTACGACAAGATGAACCTACCAATGTCGGGGCCAAGTTCTCCTTGAGTTGTTTTCTGCTTTTTACTTCAGTTGCCCCACTGCTCCCATCCTTGGTAGTTCTCCCCCTTCTTGCTAGTCTTCTTTTTGCCAAATTCTAAAATCCTTTTCTTCCTCAAGGCTATCTATTCCTTTCCTTGTCTGGAACCTGTTGCCTGTTCTCGGGGTTTCTTAGCTGCATCCTCTTTGGGGCCTGCATCTTCTTTTTGGTCTTCCTCCTCCTTCTTTTCGGCTCCTAATTTTACATCAAACAGTTTTGTTACATTGGGACGATCTTCATTCTTGTGTTTGGGCAATTGATTTTTCAGTTTGGTTCTTCAGGTTATTGTACAGTACCTCGGCCGCCCAAGCCACCTTTGTTCGTGCTTCTACCGCTTTCACCATTCCAAAGGCCTTCCTTAACATGCAATATGGCTTGTTGGTGAGATTGATCATCTCCACCATAAAGCGCATTTGCTTCTGTTAGTCTTCATCCGCCATGCCTGTGATCTTGAATTCTTTGGGGGCCAATCTTGAATTCTTCGGGAGCCGTTCTCCTTAATTAAATCCTCCTCATCAACAATAGCTAGCTTGACCTCAGCCTCCCCTCAGTCAATAATTTGAATACTTCGGCGACATATAGAGAGGATTGAACATTCTTTTCTCACCTGATGGGAGCATGATGATATTTGATTTTTGCAATTACTCCAACTGCTCCACGGCCTTGAAGTTTTGTTGAAGCTCCTCCTTGGGTAACTCTACAAACTCCTTTAATCCCATCTTCTCTAGCCCCAATGGGCATGCCTATCCGCCTCCTTGTATAAAGTGGTTGAGAGGTACTCAAATTCCACGACTTTTTTTGGCTTGGAGTGTGCTGGGGTTGAGCGATAAAAGGTGTGGATGAAAGAAGAGTTTAGACATAGTGGAGCTTAGAGTGCAAGGTAGTAAGACATTTCTGCATAGTGATTATCAAATTAGGCTTTTTATGGAGAGGTAGCCGGTCGTTGTCATGATGCACACCTTCCCTAGGTACGGCTGACGTCTCCATGATTTTCCCAAATCCCTTTCACAATCTGATCATGAGTGCCTACTGCACCATTTGTGAGGTCGTTAATGACTCAGCAAAAAATAGGTGATGACGCGACATGTTTCCCTTTCCATCCATGCACCCTTTTTTGGGGCAGAAACCTCCATTTTCCTACCAACACCATGCTACTGCCAGTGCAATCATATTTACATATGTACATCCTAATTTTGGATTTTAGTCTCTTCTATTTTTATTTCTCCAGAATCTTGTCCTGATTTTTGATCCTGACTGGACTTGGACTCTTCTTGCTGGGCATTTTACGGATCTTGACTAGACACTTTTACTTGTTGGACATTCTCCGGATCTGGATCTGGATCTAGACACACTTTTCCTTCTAGAAACTTTTCTTAAGCTCTCTGGATTTGGACACACTTTTCCTTTTGGACATACTTGTCTTGCTAGTTCTAGCATTCTCTTGTAATAAGGCTTTAGCTTATACCCATTCACCAGTTTCCTTAGGCTTAATTTTTAACTAATAAACTCAGTACTTGGTCAACTCTTCATCTTATGTGAGCATTTACTCATTTTTAGGGTATTTTCTTTTATTCTTTGTATTTTTATCATCCCAACACTTGGATTAATCCTATTGGCCCTTTAGTACCTTATTTGGTCCTTACTCAAAAATTTCTGAAAATGTGGATCCTTAGGCTAAGGTATCTAATACACATATACAGTTAATTTCTAATGCACATTGGAAAATTCTTTTTGAACTTCTGTTTCAGGGGAATTCATCTTAGATATTAGGAGAAACTTTGTATCCAAAAATATCTCAATTTTGTATTACCTCTCTCTAGAACATTTTCTCTCTCTAGGTCAAAACGACGAGGGAAAACAATGTTTTCTTGTATTCTGAATTAGGGGATGATTACAGAGACTGAAGGGGATGTTCTTACACCTTTACATCTCAAAAGCTTGAGGGAGAAATCTTACATCCTACCCCACTTAAAAAAACTGAAGGGGAGGTTCTTACACCTTTACATCTCAAAAGCTGGAGGGAGAAATCTTACATCCTACCCCACTTAAAGAGACTGAAGGGGATGATTATAGAGACTGAAGGGGAGGTTCTTACACCTTTACATCTCAAAAGCTGGAGAGAGAAATCTTACATCCTACCCCACTTTAAAAAATGTGAGATGTCCTCGCAACAACAACTGGAGGATAATCTCTTTCTTCTTCTATTAATTCCAACGTTACTGCCTTGGAAGTGGACGGCTGGTTTGGGAACTTCTCTCTTTGACTTCCCCAATTCTTAGACTAAGGTCTTGCATTACTTTGCATTCAAGCTGAGGGTTGATTAGGGAATCTTCCTATAGGGTTTCCATGATTTTGACGGGAAGGACCTTGATTACTCTGGAAGGAAGGAGCTAGCATCTGGAATCTTGGTCCTTGACTTCCTTGTCCTGAAAACCTTAATCCAAAAGGAGTTGGGCAATCCATACTACGATGACCATATCCTTGGCAATTAAAGCATTTAACTTCTTTGTTCAAGGGTGGAACTTCTGAAGTTGAATTCCAGGGGATTGTGTTCCGAAAAAAAGACCTTTCTTCCATTCTGGAACTTGCCATATTCTGAGTTTGACCTTGTTGTCTCTTAGGAGGTGGAAAGTTAAAATCACCTTTCGGAGCTAGGAATCTTTTGAAAGATGATGGTGTTGGCTTCGACGGGACCTTGACAACAAAGGCCTTGGCGAAATCCTTCGACATTGTTGTCTCTTAGGAGGTGGAAAGTTAAAATCACCTTTCGGAGCTAGGAATCTTTTGAAAGATGATGGTGTTGGCTTCGACGGGACATTCAACTGCTTCAGCCATAGGAACTGGCTTAGCATTCTTCACTAGGGTATCCAAGGGTTCGTTCATTCTCCTAATGAACTTGGCTATCAGTTGTTCTTTATCCAGTAGTGGCGAGTATTTGAGGAGGAGGGCGAATGCCTGGTGATATTCCTCCATAGTTCGTCTTCCTTGGGTTAGCTCTAGGAATTCATTCATCTTAGTTTCTAGGAAGCCGAGAGGACATAACCTCTTCCTTAGGTAAGCTTTGAGATCATTCCATGTTTGGGTGTTCCGATCCAAATGGTTTGTCTCACAGTGGTTTCTCCATGCTACTCTGGCTGTTTCTATGCTCTTCAGCCTGGCAAGAGACACCTTACTCTTTTTGTTATACCCTGTGACATCGAAGTACTCCTCCATAGATTTGATCCACTTTTCTACTATTTCTCCCAAGTGCTCCCAAGTGCTCCCCTTCACCTTTGAAAGGTCCAGGCTAATTAATATTAAATATTAATTAATATTAAGCATAATGATTAAGGGATAATGTAAACACTAGGGCAATGGATCTATGCTCTAATACCAATTGTTGGCATCATGGTGGATCAAATGTGATTAGAAACTTCCTGATGAAAGCATGATTAGAACTAAGCAATGTTGATTAACTTAATCACATAATGATTATCATAATTAGGACATAATAATGACAATGAGAGAGTATGCTTCCATTAGATGAGAGTGCCTCATTATATAGGCTGAGTACAAGAGTGATTAGGTCAAGCTAATGAAGAATAAAGTTCCATAATTCTCTCCATGATTCTAGGCTCCACATTCTCCTCCATTATTCTAGGTGAGAGTCAATATAGGTGGCCACATTGAATGCTATCTGGCTACTTCTACAACTCGTGGATTCTTCCATGTTTACTAGCATCTTGAGATCTTTACTGCTTCATCTTTACGTAGCTTTATTACCTTATAACCTAATGCCCTTAGCCCCATGATATTTTGGTGTTTTATTTCAACATAATAGTAAAGATCTAATTTTAAAAAGGTCAATGAGCTATGCATTGTTCCAAAGATTGTTGATATGATCCACGATTGCACCTTCAAGCTGGGAAGCGGCTCTAAGTGATGGCTAAGGCAATGAAGTGGTGTGGAACAATGAGCATTGGGTGGACTTTCACACATGGCAAACTAAAATCAAATTCATCTTGATGAAGAAGGGCTTGTGGAGTGTAGCAAATGGCAAGGAGAAGAAACCTATCACTAGGGATGTTGAAGCACTTTAGATTGCCAAAGACGAGAAGCCCCTCACCATTATTACCTTGGCATTGCATGACTAATACACTTCATTTGATTCTTGGGAAGAGCTAGAAAAGCTCTTTGGCACACAAGCTAAGAGCTCCAAAATCAGCTTGCTAATTAAGTATTTTGAATTAAAAATGAACTGGAGATTCTATGCTTGCACACCTAAACTATATGAAAAGCTTACTTGCTTAACTCGCTGGCATAAAAATGAATATAGATGAGGATGAATGCATTGGAATGCTCTTAAAGAGGCTTCCACAAGAAGAGTATGGAACATAGTAACCACCCTCACCAACATTTCTTCTCCAAAGCTTGTGAAGACAGAAGCATCACTCTTAGAGGAAGAAAAGAAAATCAAGCAATGGCATGACATCCAAGAGGGAGATTTCTACAACAAAAGTGGTTCATACAATTAAGCTGGATTCAAGACTTTCTCAAGGGAGCTCAAGTGAAGAAGGATTTATCAAGGAAGTCTTATAACTTTTGTGGGAAACCCAACCACAAAGAAAAAGATTATTTTTACAAAAAACAAGGCCCAAAAGGCCTACCTTGCAGGAGGTGAAGCAAATGATGAAGAAGTTGAGGAGAAAGAAGAAGAGGACTCACTCACCAAAGCCAACTACCTTGAGGACAACTGGGCTTTATAAAGCCTTGATAGAACCAACCCACTTAGAAGCCTACTCTATATACTAAACTTGATGTAAACACAACTAGATATCTAGCATCAACACCATCATAATTGATATTGTAAGCCTAACTGAGGTAAGACCTAGGGGCACCAGCATGGCCATCATAATCAGCACTGTAAGTTGTAACTAGGACTATCATTGTCATCATCTATAGTCATAGATATTTTGTTGAGGGAGAGTGTTGAAATAAACACCAAAATATCATGTGGCTAAGGTCAAGAGAATGTGGGGGAGAGAGAGAGCTTGAGTTCCTTGCAACAACAAGCAAACACACACACACACACACACACACACACACACACAAGAGAGTGCAAGACAGAAGAGAGAGATGGATGGCTGAATTTTCTTCTATCTTCTTCTCTTCTCTACAACCATATAGCTAAAAGATAAGAGTACATACATAAAGGGAAAGTACTCTCCTACAACAACATACAAAATGTTCGATCTATAGTGTGAACCCGACTATATGAGCTAGCGCTTTAACTATGCCATAACTCTAGTACTCCAAAGTGGCTATCACATAGCTTGTCATCCCCACTGGCGGCATATCAACCATAATCTCATGAACCATGCCAATGGCATAAGTGTGGAAGTTGTCACCCAGGCCCAGGTCATTAATGTTCGCCATAGCACTAGTTAAGTTTGATATCTCAATGCTCCCCCTCGAGCTCAACTCCACACACTGCACTCCAAGTAAGCTCCTAAACCTATGGAGCTTCTCTATGCCCAATGCCTTCACGAAGATGTTAGCCACCTGATCCTCTGTGCTGACATATACTAGATCTACATCACCTGCTCTAGAACCTTCTCCCTCTCAAAGTGATAGTGCATCTAAATGTGCTTCATTCTAGCATGGTAAATTGGGTTACTAGTCAACTGTATGCTACTCATATTGTCACAATAAATGACAACTGCCCTATCCATGAGCTCACCCATATCACCAAGTAGCATCTGAAACCAAGCTATCTCACAAGATGCCATAGCAGCTCCACTGTACTCTGCCTCTGTACTTTCTGCCTCTGTACTCGACAAGGCAACTATTGGCTGCTTCTTACTACTTCAACTCACAGAAGCACTCCCAGATGAGAACATAAAACCACTGGTAGATCTCCTATCTGCAACAATACCAGCCCAATCAGCATATGTGTACCCATGTAGCTATATCTCTATACCAACCTCATAGAAAAGTCCATAATCAAATGTGGACTTTATGTACTGAGAATCCATCTAGCTGCATCCAAGTGTGGCTTCCTAGGGGCCTGCATAAAAACTGACTCACAAGTCCAACATCATAACTCAAGTTTGGCCTAGTAATGGTCATAAAGATCAAGCTACCCACTGTGCGCCTGTATGTAGTGGGGTCCTCCAAAAGCTCACCTATATCTACGGGGAAAGCTTTATGTTCTGCTCCAATAGCATTGAAATAGGCTTATAGCCTGTCATACCATACTTGGATAACATGTCCAAGCCATGCACTAACAAAATGCCATGAGGTGATCTCACCACCTCTATGCTTTAGAAATATGGCAGCTCATTCAAATCCTTCATCTCAAAATTTTTCTTCAAAAGCCTCATGACATCATGTATCTCAGCATCACTATCACCAGTGATAATCAAGTCATCCGCTAGATGACTAATAACATAATCCCTCTATATGTCTTTTTCACATAAAGTTAAAAATCTACATTAGATATCTGAAATCCAATGGTAACAAGATACTCTTGATCTTTTTCATCATGTAAACTTCTTCTTGTAAATCACCATGCAAGAAGGCATTCTTTACATCCATCTGATGTAAAGACAAACCCTTTGCTGCATCCATAGCAATGACAGCTCTCACATTTCCATTCTTGTAACTAGGCTGAATGTCTGTTCATAGTGCCATAAGTCTACGCATAGCCTTTGGCCACCAATTTTGCCTTATACCTACTCACACTGAACCATCAGTGTTATGCTTGACTTTATACACCCATTTACATCCAATTGCCTTCTTTTCCTTAGGTAAAGGCACTAACTCCCATGTTGCATTTGTATCCAATGCTAAAATCTCCTCAATGGTATCTTCCCATTTCTTATTTCCAAGTGCCTGCTCAAAACAAGTGGGCTCTAGTTCTTGTATTGCTTTAACCATCATGTAAGCATAATGATGGGTTGTATATCCATCATATCTCAAGCTCTCAACATCGTACCTTAACCCTCGTAGACTTGCATACACCTGGATCACTGCCAAGTGTACCTTAACCCTCGTAGACTTGCATACACCTAGATCACTGCCAAGTGTCCTCAAAACAGCTCTCGTTCTCCTTACACCATGAGGAACCACAAATGGAAGGCCAAGCTCCTCATCAAGGCTCTGCTCAGAGCCGCTAGAGTCACCATCCACATATGAGTGACCTGCTCTGCTGGACAGATCAGGCACAAAAGGTTGATCTACCTTTTCCTTCTCCCTACGTGATATATGTGTACCTACATCTGTCTCCTCAACCTACCTAACCATGGGCTAACATTGGATCCACTGCTAGAGGACTCTCCGGGTCTACTAAGCACCTATGATTGCTTCTCTACATGTGGTGTAGCATCAGCACTTTACATCTGCATCTTCTATTCCCTTTAGCTGGTGTATACCAGCTACTCATCTCGTAAAACATCTTTTCTTACTCGCATCTCATGAGTGGTAGGGTTATCACATCTATAACCTTTCTGCTCCATAGCATAACCAATAAAGATATATTTCTCTGTCTTTGGATCCAACTTTGTTCTCACTTCATCAAAAACATACACATATGCAATAAACCTAAACACTTTCAAGTGAGACACATTTGGTCTTATGCTTGGAAACTTCTGTTTAGGCATCATACCATAAACAGTTATAGTGGGAGTCTTGTTCATAATCAGTAGAAGTTGCTACTACTTTTGCCCAGAAATAATGTGCCATATTATTTTCAGCCTCAAGGCACGTGCCACTTCTGCAATGTGCCTATTTTTTCTTTCTGTGCAACACCATTCTGTTACGGAGTGTACCTGCATGTAAACTGTCTCTTGATTCCCTGCTTCCTCAGGAAATCACTGAACTCATTGGAGACATATTCTCCCCCACTATCTGATCTTAGACATTTTATTTGCATGCCTTTTTCCTTCTTGACCAAGGCTTTAAATCTTTGAAAGTGAGCAAACTCTTCACTTTTCTCCTTAATGAAGTAAACCTGCACTTTCTTAATGTGGTCATCAATGAATGTAGCATAATACCTGCAACCTGCAATTGTGCAATCTTGGTCGGTCCCCATACATCTGAATGTATGACATCTAATGGCCATGCATTAACATGATTTTCATGTGGGAAAGCATGTCTGGCCAGCTTACCAAATTGGCATGCTTCAAATACTTTTTGCATACCCGATCAACCTTAAACTTTGGCAAGCCTACAACAATACTTTGGGCATGCATAGACTTCAGTCGATGTACATTCACATGACCAAATGCACTTGTGCCATATGTCAATATATGTGATGACACTTGTTCCACCATGGCTACCTTTACTTTATACATGTTCACATCCAAAGTAAACATCTTGTCATTTCTGTTACCCTTTGCAATCAAGCGACATTGATTTTTGAAGTCTTCCACAAAACATCCTTGAGGATTAAACCTCAGTTGTTGCAGACCATACTCAACCATCTGTCCAATGGAAACCATGCTCTTTGTAATATTTGAAACATGAAGTACATCTGCCAAAACAAGTACTTTATTTTGCCATCCTACATAGACAATGGCACTTTACCCACATGCGCAATGGGATGTGCAGTATCATCACCTATTTCAACATAACCTAGTTTTTCCATTTTTTGCATGTCTCTAAACCACTCAACATGAGTGGTCATGTGGTTAGAGGCTCCAAAATCCACATACCATGTATCTTGAGATCCTGACACATCTCTTGTTATGGAACTGAGCATGTTCTGCATTACAAACAGTTGCTCACTTCTCTCATCACCTCCCTATTTTACTAGATGATGCATAGTTGTCTTGCTATAACTTTCCACTCTTAATGTCATTATGCTTTTTATAGTAGTCCTTTGCCATGTGCCCTAGTTTGCCACAATAATAACACTCTATGCTATTTGCATTCTGATTTCTTTGCCAACCACCTCAGCCTCTTTGGCTCTCCCTACCTCTAAACTGGCCTCTTCCACCTATGTATGATTGCTGCTATGAATCATTGGCTTTTTATTGTCTAGAATTCTGATTTCTTTGTCGGCCACCATCTTGGCCGCCACTACGACCTTCACCTATGTATGATTGCTGCTATGAATCATTGGCTTTTTATTGTCTAGAATTCTGATTTCTTTGTCGGCCACCATCTTGGCCTCCACTATGACCTCCACCTCTGCCTCTACCTGAATTGCAGTAGAAGGCTTGTTCTGATATGTTCTTGCTTTGTGAGAAGAGTCCTCACCTAAAGACTTTTCTTCTATGATCAGCATAGACACCAAGTCCTGAAGTTGGGAATATTCTCCCTAACTACAATGGAGGTCTTAAATGGCTTGTACTCTTTGCCAAGCCCATTCAAATAGACGCTTACCAATTCATCATCCACCGATACATTGATAGACCCAAGGGATTCAACAATGCCCTTGATCTTTAAAGCATACTCATTGATAGACATGCTTTTCTTTTCCACAGTATACACCTCTTGTTTTAGCTACAATTTTCTTGCCTTTATGTTGGTTTGAAACATCTGCACCAGGTTTTGCAACGCAACTGCTGGAGTGTTGGCATCCTGTATGTGTCCTATTATCATGTTTGTGACACTAATTGAAAGCCAATATATGACTTTCCTTGCACCCTGGTTCCAATCCTTGAATGCCTTCATGTCTGTTGGAGTGGCATTCTCTTCAGAACTCAAGAGGCTCCTCATTATCTCCTTCGACATAATCCCAAAATCCTTTACCCATAAGGAAATTGGTCATTCTGAACTTCTAGGCATAGACATTGTTCTTGTCCAGCTTCTCACACTGACAATTTGATTGATTCCATCAAACATGTTTTCCTACATCAATCAAAAGAACTGTAACATACAATTTCTATATGCAACCTCTAACACCAGTATCTTCTGTGACTATTGCAGTGGTACTTCAGCACAATCTGTAGGTCACCAGATCTGACTAAAGTACATGTATATGCACCCAATGTCAACAATACATGTGCAAAAATTGTCTACAATCCCAAAATGCATTGCTCTGCATAGTAATAACCAGATTTTGACCAAAGATTGTTCTCAATAAAAATTGTCAAAAATACCCTACAGTGATATAACATAGATCGAGATGTGCCCAAAACACGATTCTGGCTTTAAAACTTTAGAAAAAAAAGTACTCTGTACCACACACGAAACTCGAAGCCTATGAAGAAAACTCCTCAATCGGAGATGTGTAGCTCTCGGAGCTAATGAGGGGTGTTGTACCTAAACCAAGAAGGGAAAGAGATGATAATGCTCTTACTCGTGTATCGCTTCCTTGTTTGCTTGTTCTTGCCTCTTGCTTGCCTCCTTGGCTCTTACACAAACCGGAGCTTTGATACCATAAAGAGAATGTGGGGGAGAGAGAGAGAGAGAGAGCTTGAGTTCCTTGCAACAAGCAAACACACATACACGCATACACACACAAGATAGTGCGCAAGACAGAAGAGAGAGATGGATGGCTGAATTTTCTTCTATCTTCTTCTCTTCTCTACAACAACCATATAACTAAAAGATAAGAGTACATACATAAAGGGAAAGTACTCTCCTATAACAACATACAAAATGTTCAGTCTATAGTGTGAACCGGCCTATATGAGCTGGCACCATAACTATGCCATAACTCTAGTACTCCAAAGTGGTTGTCACACAGCCTGTCATCCACTCTGGTGGCATATCAACCATAACCTCACCAACCATGCCAGTGGCATAAATGCAGAAGCTGTCACCCACGTGGGTCATCAATGTCTGTCGTAGCACTAGTTGAGCTCGATATCTCAACATAAGGGCATAAGGTCAAAGGTTCAAAGGTTAATAGCATGATCTTCACCTAGTAGTAAAGTAGTATAGATGCAGTAAACTGTAGAAGGAATGTACGAGTTATATTAGTGGATAGAGAAGCCTCCATAGCCTTGAATATAGCCTACAATGTTGAATTTAACCCATGTCAGTTCCACAAATTAAGGGAGAGAATCATGGAGTGTGCTTAGTACCTAATCCAGTGATTAGATCAGTTTAATCACTTATACCCCTACCTAAATAAGAGGCATTCATCTAATAGAAATTTAACTCTCTCATTATCATTACTAGCTTAATCTTTTTGTGATCAGTGTTAACCATCTTGCTTTGATGCTCTCCATGCTTACACCATGACTATCACCATCTCATATGATACTATTTATAATTAAACCAGGAAATCCTTTTTAGTTTTTGAGTCTTACATTTTGAACATGGCAAAACAATGCAAGGTTTCACGCAAAGCATGTCATGAGACGACATGAAGTTACTTGGGATAAAACCATGTGTCAAGACTAGTTTAGACAAGATGTTTATGGATCAAGCAATATATTTAGGCAATTTGAACTTAAAATTTCTTGGTTTGACCTAGAGAAAGCCTTATTGAAGTCAAAAGTTTGCAAGACCTTGTGCACATGTTTAAGACATCAAGATCTTCGAGCTTACCAAGTTGAATCTAAAAATGAGCAGCAAAAGAGGGCCGTGCACTAGGTAGGCCAAGGTGGGACAATCAAAAGTCAGAGTAACAAAAAAAAAAACATTTCTACACCTACTCTGGGAGAGTTGAAGTGTGCACCAAAATGGAATATTCTTTCATGAATGCAGTATACACATCATTAACATCAAGTGTATGCAATATTAGCCAATTTTGACCAAACTGAGATGATCAAAGATCAACTATAGGCAGTCCCGGCTATGGATTGGAAAAAGGGAAAGGGCTGCACAAGATCATATACTAGTAGAACTTTGTCTTGGTGTGTATGAGACCTAGAGTAAATACAGGATCATTTGGGATGTTTTTAGATTTCTCAAAGTGACGCCTTGGCAAATATTGACAAAAGTGGACATAAAAAGGCAAAAATTTATGAGCTGGTTTTCCACCCACCAAAATCTCACATGCTTACATCCACTATTGACTGATGTCAAGAGATGGTGTGTATCAAACCTCCACTCATTTTTTTAGATCATTTCATGAATTTTTTGGCCATTCCATGTGGTCCCCGAACAAAGATTTACATATGAACCTTAGATTTTCTACGATTGCTTCAAAAAAAAAGATTGGTTATCTGGATTAACACGAGCACAAGCACAAATCTTCAAAGTGTTGGAAAGGTCTGTATCAAATCTTATGCCATTTCGAGCATCTTAGGTCACTCTGCCAGGCTTAAATCCAAATTTTTCATGCAAATTACAATGGTGGGCAACCAAATGCCACCTCTTGCTTCTAGGGTTCCATGCCTAAGAAAAAAGCACACTTCCCCTACTCTGATGCTGACAAGCAAGCATACAGATGTTAATATATATGTGGACATCGGACATATCAAATCTCCACCCAATTTGACATTATTTGGTATTTTTTGAGCTTTCAAAGGTGACTCCTAGACAAAGGTTTTACAATGACTAATTAGTGGGCACTCAGATTTCTATGTTTGGTCTGAAAAAGTTGCCTAAGATGTTAGATTGATACATGAACTTGTAAAACTATTATTCTATATGTAATTCACTATGGTATCACATTTAGGGCCAATCTAGATTCATTATACATGTTAAACAAGGTTGAAAGAGATATTTGAGACGTATTCAGTATACAGTAGCTCTTAGATAGCCTAGCCAAATAGGTTTCCACGCGGTTTTAAAAAAAGGCCCCCTCCCATGCTCAAATTCTAATGGAGGTTCACACAAAGCCTGATGACTTGCCTCATATCAAACTGCCTCTCAACCTAACATAGTTGCACAATCTTTGGATCATCAAAAGTATGCCTGTTGCACTGATTTAGCACACTTGGGTTGAAATCTTGAAGTTTTCCCACCTGGTTAAAATAAGGGCTGGATGACCTTAGAACTACATTAACAGTGATTTTCCCTATCAAGGTTCATACGTACACAAGATCTAGTCTACAACTAAAGTCAATTACTTGCTATTTTTTAGCAAAAAACTAGATTTCAATCCTTTTGAAGAGAATTGTATGCAAAATGATTTGCTTTTCCCACCTGGTTCATCAACAAACAGGGTCAAATCGATCCACACAAAGGATCTAAACAATTGGAAAAAGTAAAAGCTTCCACCTTCTTAGATGGCTTCTCTAGCTTCAACCAAGTGACAATTGACCCAATCGATGAATACAGGATAGCATTTGCTATAATGGGAAACCAACTACATATGGCTTTGCACAGTGATTTTCCCTGTCAAGGTCCATATGTACACAAAATCAAGTCTACAACTAAAGTCAATTACTTGTTATTTTTAGCAAAAAAAAAACTAGATTTCAGTCCTCTTGAAGAGAATGCAAAGTGATTTTTGCTTTTCCCACCTGGCCAATCAACAACATAGTCAAATGGATTCACACAAAGGATCCAAACAAATGGAAAGAGTCATCGAAGTAGAATATTACAGGTTCTTAGATGGCTTCTCTCACTTCAACCAAGTGACAATTGACTTAATTGATAGCAGGAATTATTTATAAGAAGGGTCGAGATGGCATCATGAGGAAATGCATTTGTAAAGACGACTTTGCCGATGTTCTTGAGCAATCCCATTCTGGCATAAGTGGAGGACACTTTGCCTTAGACATGACTACGCACAAGATTCTCCAAGAAGCTAGACTTTGGTGTGGCATACATTCCTTATTAGAGACATAGCTGAGTTTGTTAAATGTTGTGATGAATGCCAAAGGTTTGCCATAGTCCAAAGAAGGACGACCGAATGCCCCTAACCCCTATAATTCTAGAACAACAATTTGAAAAATAAATTTAGACTTTGTAGGTCCCATTAGCCCAATCATTGAGGGATCCCAAATGTGTTTCATCATAGTTTCCACATAGTTTATTTCACAAAATGAGCTGAGGCATGCAGAAAGTGGATGTGGGAGCTACCACTAAGTTCCTCTATGAAAATGTGATTACTCGTTTTGGTTGTTGCTACCCACTAGAAATAGTAAGCAAGTATGGTACACATTTTATAAATGAAGTGATGGAGTTCTTGCTCAAAGAGTTCCTTGTGGGGCATAGAAGTCGACACCTTACTATCACAATAGTGAGCAATTATGGTATACATTTTATAAATGAAGTGATGTAGTTCTTGCTCAAAGAGTTCCTTGTGGGGCATAGAATGTCGACACCTTACTACCTGCAAGTTAATTGCCAAGCCAAGAGACATTGTATACTATTCTCACCAAGACGGTAGAAGCATTAAGGAGCAATTGGGAGAAGAAGTTGCACTCTGCTCTATGGGCCTGCTGCACGGCATACAAGGTGTTTGTTAATAGCACATCTTTTTAACTTACATTTGGGCTTTGACGTAGTCATGCCAATGAAACACTTAGTTCCAAGCCTCCAAATTACGGCCAAAAAACAACCTCAAGGGAAACCCTCTCATATAGAAAGGTTAGTTACCTTAGAGAAACTTAGTGAGCAAAGATTGTGATCTACTTTTTTATAGATTGATGATTGAAAAACTATGGCATAAGTAGTGATTTGACAACCAACTCAAGGACACGTGTATGGAGGTAGAAGACAAGGTGCTAATGTGTACAATGCCAAGAGCACCAAATGAAAAATTAAGTATAGAGGGGCTAAGGTCCCTATTTAGTTAGAAATTGCACCTCAAGGTGCAATAAAAGTAAGATGGGATTGAGATGAAAGGATACTTTAATGGTAGCAAGCTAAAGTGCTACTATGGACCTTGTTGGAGATAACACATGTTCTCCTGCTATTTATCATTGTACAAGTTCCAAGGTCAAAGGGTAGCGTATAGCCATAGCGCGTGAACACTCCTTATGAGTGCAGTAGCATATTTATCTGCGTTTGTGTGTGAATAGCCTCTTAAGCTTGGATAAGATATTATGCAAGTGTGTAGGATGCTTCCTTTTGTAAATAGCCTCTTCGGCTTGGATAAGATATTATGCAAGTGTGCAAGTGTGTAGGATGCTTCCTTTGGGAAGAAGGAGTCCAAGTTTAATTGAGCAAAAGAAAAGGCTTTATGCCTATAAAAGCATGTATTTGGTGGAGGTTTGAGTCATCAATAATATCCTCATTGAGTGGTGCAAACTTGAGTAGCATTATCTATCTTTCTTTGTTCTCTCTCTGTCTCTCAACCACACACCATGGATCCATTCAATCCTCCATAGGTATCAAAGCTTTGTGTTGTTTTTTGGCATTTGTTGAAGCTGTGGCTAGTAGTTTTTATTATTATCTCTTTTTTTTTTGTAATGCGAGATTTTTATTTGTACCAAGAAGTGTCCTTACGGATGAGAGCTGGAAGTAAGACTCGATCGCGAGACCTTACCCGAAACATACACACACACGCTTCACCAATTGCTCTACCACACTACTGGTTGATTTATTATTATCTTTAGCCTTAATACTAGAGCCTTAATAAAAAGCTAATCCGCCTTTACAAGGCTTAGTCACACTCGTGGCTCGCTTCAGCCCTCCCGGCTAACTCCTGCTCTAGCTGCAAGCTCTGTCAGCGCTGTGTAGGAGGCAAAGGGTAGCACCTGGTGCTACCATCGCTTTCGCTTTACAGCCAACTGTGACCCTCTCCAACAGAGTAAACGTCGTAAGCAGATAAGATTCATTTTTAATTATTATTATTATTATTACCCAAAAAACAAAAGAAAAAAAGGAAAAAAGAAAAAAAGAAAAGAGTTTTTTTTATTTTTAAAGGAGGACATTTTAAAAAAAGAGAGGGGGAACATTAAAAGCTTTCAAAGCTTTCAAAGTGCTCCATCTTTCAACAATTAAACTTCTAAGAAAGTTTTAGTAGGGAAGCTTAATTTTTGAAATGTTTTTTACCTGTTCACCTGGGCATTCACTTTTATGTTTTTAATGTAAACGGGACAGACACTGGCTATCACTAGCTAAGACCCCCGTAAATTACCTCGTGAGCACCTAAAAGGCAATTTTGCATGCATCAACCATTTTTACCAAATTTTTTGTCAAGGGGGGAAATTGTGTGAAGTGATCTAAAATTTTGTAAAGGATTCAGAGACCTATGGAAAAGAATCAACGCGGCTGTGCCTTGCTTAAGGGGAAAAAAGCGATGATTTCTATGAGCCAAGTGCAAGTCCCTTCCTTGATCTGGCCACGTGACCTACGGGTTCGGTCAAAATAGAAAGGATAGTTAAGGCCTTGACCCATTAGTTAAGATTCTCGTTAGAAAATTTTCCTGAAGGAATCGCCCTTGCTTTCTAGGCGAGGGAATTTTTTCTAGTCTCAGTTTCGAAGGAACCGCTGGATTAGTCTCTTGTCCGAACATCCGTGGGCGAGGCCCCGAGTGGGAATCCCTGCCTTGTACGAGAGGCTGCTACTTCGTTGTTGCTACCAGCGCCCCCCGGAGAAGGCCGCGTGGAGAGGGCAGGGCTCTCTCTCTCTCTCTCTCTCTCTCTCTCTCTCTCTCTCTCTCTCTCTCTCTCTCTCTATGAATTTAATCCATCTGGTGAGTCTACACTTCGATCACTTATTTGCCTAGTGGAAGATCAACCACCTGTGGGGCATAGAGGAGACTAGCACTTTGTTATGATCATAGGGACTACCCAATCCTCGTAAGTCACATAGGATTCCAACTTGAATGTGCATGTCCTATCTCCTCTTAGTGAGATCACCAAATGTGGTGGGAATACATGGACACACCATAGAACCCGCATTGTTCCCAAGTTCATGCCAATCAAAAGGTGGTCTTGGTGCAAGTTCCTGTGCATGAAAGAAAAAGGGCCTACCTACAAATTTCCATACATTGATGGCTCCACACCCCTAACCACCACAAAGATGTTGCTCTGAATATCAACGACCTCTATATGCCAAGGTCCCCGGCCTGGCTATCGTTGTTGTTACATGCCAGTTCTTCTAGCTCATCATCCTCATCCTTGAGGAGGTGCAAGAATCAATGGGCAAGGAAGGACAAGCAAAGAACGATTGGTCTTCGATCTAAAGGTCCCAACTTCTGTCAGCAGAAGATAGATCTTTATGGCATGGTCAAATACTTCTATGGCCAAAAGTGGTTACTTTCAAAGACATGTCACAGATCTCGGGTTTAGCCCTTTGATATCAAGCATCAATCCAATCAATGACTTTCCCGCAAGCCCTTCATCACGTCTTCCTATGAGACGTGCGGGCATATTTTATATCAATATGGGTTAGTAAGTCTCACCCCATGATGGGCCCTGTCTACTACTTTCCACATTCTTTATGGGTCCAATTTCAATATAAAAAAACTTGTCCATGGGTACAGCACACAAGATTCTTGAAAAAGGAGTCTAAGAAATCAAAATTAAAAGTGTCGAAGAAAGCAATGTGTTGGAGTTTTCATTGGAAGAAGCTTCTACACATATCCAACTTTTGTCAAATGCCCATGCAGGCCACTTGCAACATATATACACATGCTCTGCATATAATAGACACATAGGCATTGTTCTTTCACCAACCTACATTAAGGCTCATCACACCAATAGCCATCCAGGTAGTTATCTAGATGGAGGGACCATGGCGGGCACATGCCTAGGTCATGGCGGGCAAGCCTAGCCCATGGTACGACCCATCGCTTGGACCTTTCTAAAATCAACAAGAACCTTATGTGGCCTCATCTTTAATAACACCACCCATTGCTCCACCCTGCCTCTATCCCAAGTGCTCGTCGATAACACCAGATCCATTAAGCCATAGAGGCCACCCATCTCCATAAGCAAAGTTCACTGCCATGCCTCTAACAATCTAATGATCTTGACTCCCCAAAAAGAAGGATGTCGAGTAAATGTCAAAGAAAGCAACAAAGAGAGTTGAAGAAAGCAGTTGAGTTGGAGAAGTCTTCCTGTTGGAGAATTGCACACACATGGGCACACCTTTTGTTCATTGCACATGCGCATCACCTGTATATTTCACTATGCACATGGAGAAAGCAGTTGAGTTGGAGAAAGCAGTTGAGTTGGAGAAAGCAGATGAGTTGGAGAAGTCTTCCTGTTAGAGAACTGAACACACATGGGCACACCTTTTGTTCATTGCACATGCATGTCACCTATATATTTCACTACGCACATCACAATTTTTCACTTCTCATATCTCAAACACAGGGCACACACAAACATGTGCACATGCAACTAACCTCGTTAACGCCAACCCTCCACGTACATCTTTTGATGGAAAGACCATGAAGGATGCAAGACTGGCACATGATACGACCCATCACCTTAAGAACCCTCAACCTTGCAGGCATCTCTAAAGAGCTTCAATGCATGCAACCTTTGTTTCGACTCCAATTAATCAACAAACACCACCTTGTGATCGACATATTTGTCGCCATAAAAAAGCCTACTCTCTAAGAATCATGCTATAAAATTTGGGTATGATCCCTTGTCATGCTAGGACATCCCAAACTGCCATCTACCCATACCAGTCATTCCATGGTGATCATGGTCCTCATTCCATTAATCACAAGGTGTAGACCACTTCTCTAACAACCTGATTTTGAAGGGTCCACACCTTCCACAACACCATAGGCCACCTCACCAAGCTACCTATTACTAGGGGTACCCAAAGCTTCTCACCAAGATACAATCACACCGTTAAGGAGGTATATTAACCACTCTGTAAGTTAACATGGTTTCACTTGCCCGACCTACCATAAGGCGCTTTGCCATCTTATCCGATTGAGCGTGCACTTCTCGTATGTAAGACGACATTGAAACATATAAAGCAATCTTGCCAAGTGCTTAATGTAAAATAGATACATACTTTGTGTATATAATTTTTTACAACAAGTAATAGAGGTCTTACCATTTTTAAGTTTGATCGGCCTAGTATAAAAAATTAGTCATTTGTATATAAGTCATTTTTTACAATAAGCAATACACAATCCTTACAATATTTTACTTGTGATATTAGTTATCTTCTTGCATTAGCTTCCCCTTTATTCCCAAACTTTTATGAGAGAGAACCATCATGAAGGACCATCTCTTGTTGCCTCCATCTAGGCATCGAGAGCTCTCCCTTGACCCCATCGACAAGGAGAATTCTGGGTGAAAATGGAGTGAGGACGTAAAGAATCGGACAAGCTAATGCACCCACATAAAAAAAGTTACATTTATGGCTCTAAGGCAAAACCAATGACACGTACTTACAAGGATAAGGTAAGCTCTTGACTTGAACATCTTGCCTCATATGTAAGGATTGTGGGTGGCATTTCATTCAAGAAACATTCCTACTGTACACATGCACATGTATACATACACATGCATATGTATGTGTGTGCATACGTATGTACACACACACACACACACAAACATATAGATAGATATATATACATAGACATGCATGTATAACATGTTGAGATTTGTGGTGCTATTGAGCACAAGGTAAGAGCAAGGCAAAAGTAGAGGACCAAGATTAGGAGCATGCAGCCACATCACACTTGGACATTATCCCACAAGTACATTTATAAGAGGTTTACCTCCCTCATATAAAAGGGATCATTTTTAAGCAATGAAGACAAGTTGCTCTCAAGTCTTTCTATGAGTACAATTTTTTATCTTGTAACATAACTAAACTTGAGTCAAGCTTGATTAGTTCAATTAGCTCATCATTATGTTTATAACTAGACTTCATCCTCCATAGAATTAGATTAAGTTAACCTATATAATTAGGATTAGCAAGCTTCCATAGTCATTGATTAGGGTACCATAAATTCTATTATGGTATCAGAGCCTTTCCTTTCTCCTTGAGCTTCTCATTAGTACCTCTCTAGCATCATTTGCATTAATTATGTCATTAAGACACTAATCAAAGCCTTTCCTCTCTTCTTAAGTTTCTCATTAGTACCTCTCTAGCATCATTTATACTAATTATATTATTAAGATACTAATCCTCATCTTATCCTCTCATCCCCTTTGTGGCTCAAACTTGTCAAGCTCAATTCTCATTACACAAGCCACCATTGGCTCTCAAACTTTAGGAGGATCTCTCCCAGGCAACTTACTTCATCAAAGGGTTTCATCAAATTTGCATTGCCTGCCCAATTTTTGCTGATTTTTATCGACTTGTTATTTACTTCATTCGTCATTCCTGCTTCAGATTAGGTCAAGCCCTTTTAGGGCTAGCTTAGCATTAGTACAAGGTCTCTACAAACCAAATCTTGGCTCGTTTCATCCACTATATTAAGCACCACAATGGAAAAACCATTTGCCCATTCCAGTGAAAATCCACGATTTTTGGCCCATTTTAAGCTGAAGATCTTGCTTAGGCCTTTTCTCAAGGCCAACACCCTATACAAAAAGCCCTATCAAAAACTTTTTCAAATTGCTCAATTGCATCCTCCAAATTTTGGTCCTGCTAATCACTATTTTTCAATCTTAAATACTATTATTAAAGTATTATTAGCAAGAATTAATCTAATTGAAGGTTAAAATTGGATTCCTTGGATCACATTAATCTTGTTTGAGTATCAAATCACATCATTTGATATTGATGGTGGAAAGCTATTGAGTACATTTTAACTGTCAATTTGTAAGCAATTAGACACTGTCGAGAGTCAAACTCCTGTAAGACCTTTGTAATAATAGCAAGCACTACCACAAATGTTGAGACGTTCTCTGGGGAAGGGTTTCATACCTAGGCCACATAAATGCAGTATCTTCTCATGCACAAGAATCTATCAAAATTAATTAAAAATTGAAATGAAAAAGATGAATAAGCACTATCATTAATTAGATTGCACTTGGGCACCAACCTTATTTATCTCATTGATTCCAAAACCACTTAAGCACTATCATTAATTAGATTGCACTTGGGCACCAACCTTATTTATCTCATTGATTCCAAAACCATAGCAAAACAAGCATGGGATAAGTTAAATTTAATATTTGGTTCCAAGGCCAAGAATCAAGAAATCTATTTGAAGATAGAATTTTATGGCTTAGAGATAAAATTTCATGAGTCACTAGTACAATTCATAATAAGCAAAACAAAAAGAAATAGCATTGATGTAAAGATAAGTAATAAGGATACACTTGTCATACTTTAAAAAGCATACCTGACGAATATGGTACACTAGTAACCACTCTAAAAATTTACCTGAACCAAAATTTGAGGATTATATTTCATCCCTACTTGACGAAGAAAAGCTGTTAAAGAATGAATCACAGGAAACCGCAAAGAAACAAGTACTCTACACCACCAAGGCCACAAAAGAATACTACCACTGCGGAAGGAAAGGACACTTCAAAAACGAGTGCAAACTCAAATACAAGTCAAAATGTGAACACTGCAACAAACTCCGACATAAAGAAGAGAAATGCAAACTGAAGAACCAGGAAGCCAACTACGTGGAGTCTTCATCAATCAAAGAGAAGACCTCTAACAAACATCTCTTATAAAACCAAAGCTACATCGACGAGCCTTACTACCTTAGTCCATGGTTGACCTAGTCTTTTGGTTTTTATCATACTTAACTATCTAAGAGTACCAACTTATGCACCCAGGAAGGATGATAACATATTGTAATACCATACTCGACCACCTTAAGTAGCATATTACATTGAGGAAAAGTGATTGATCTTTTGTAACTCACATCCAACCACCTTGCGATAGCCTATATATCATGGTACCAAAGAGAGGGGTGGAGATTTGTGGTGCCATTGAACACAAGGTAAGAACAAGGCACAAGTAGAGGACCAAGATCAGAAGCATGTAAACACATCACATATGGACATTATCCCACATGAACACATTTGTAAAGAGGTATACCTCCCTTATATCAAAAAAATCATTTTCAAGCAATGAAGACAAGCTACTCTCAAATCTTTCTATGAGTACAAGTTTCCATCTTGTAACCTTACTGAACTTGAGTTAAGCTTAATTAATTCAAGTAGCTCATCATTATATTTATAATTAGGCTTCATCCACTAGATTAAGTTAATCAATGTAATTAGGGTTAACAAGCTTTAATAGTCATTGATTAGAATACCATAAATTTCACCATAATATGTAAACATGCATAACACACCATCTCGCATGCATGCGTGCATGTATATGCAAATCCTTAAAGACCGGTTGGCTTGCAAGAATTGTAAATGATGCACACCTCAGCTTGAAGTACCTACTATAAGCCTTCCAACCCTTTCCTTTATTCTATCTTTCACAATAATCATGGCATTACCTGCTAGGTGAACTGCTCTCTCTCTCTCTCTCTCTCTCTCTCATCGCATGAATATGGGCCTTCATGAGTACACACCTAAATATATATATATATATATATATGTAGTTTCTAAGAACACCCTCCCTCCTTATTCCTTGTCAATTCATATTAGGGTATAGAGATCTAAGTCCTAGTTCATACTGCTGAACCTATGCCCATGTTTAGGCTCTTGACTTTTGACTACCAAAAGCTAGTGTCAGCTGGGAACTCTAGCTGGTGGCGTTTCACGATCAGTCTGGCTGGTAGCTTTTTTTCATGATCAGTTAAACCAATAAACCACAAAAAGCTGCAAATTCACTATGAAGACATTGGCATAAGCTATGCATTCCTTGTGATTCTTTGAGGAGTTGATGCACAACTGCGTAGTCCTATCAAGACCTTAAGTAGCATCTTTACCAACACCCTTCTCCACCTTAGAATGCCTAATATACTGAACATGTTGCAAATCAAGCAACAGCAAAGGCATGTGACAAATCCTCTGCTATAGTTACAACAGCAGCAAGCTGACATGGTATGTGCATGTACAAATGAGGTCCTGTCAATTTGGTTATGGGAGACCGTTTTTTGAATTATTAACGCATACTAGCACTCATATTTCTGCTATCCAAATTTGAAGGTTATTATACAATGACTGGGATATCCATCAATGTAGCCACATTGGAGAAACAGAAAATACTTACTCGAATAAAACTAGCAGAAAATGTAATGAAAAGGTTCAAGGCTTATTTTAGATTCAAAGTGAGAGGTCTTGTTGACAAAAAGAACACACACAATTTTTGAACTGAGTTTGAGAGATTCTAAATTTCATACATACTTCTATGTAGCAAGTAGTTATGCCAAGAAAAACTGTCTCCTCTGTCTCTCTCTCTCTCTCTCGTACTCATATACACATGCATGTACATACAGATCTTGTGCATCTGAATGGCATTGCCAAATTGCCCTTGGCATGCGTTTCAAAGCACAACCACCCTGCTGTCATTCTACACATCAGCTGATAGAGGTAGACTGTAGCAACTTAGTCTTGTTGCAACAACCAAGGATACATAATCCTGCTTGGTCGCTCTTCCAAAGAGGGTAAAGACCATGAAGCCTTGTCAACAGTGGATTAAACATCCTAGCAGCATGCAAGGCACCCGCATCCTTAACCACAACCAAAAAACCATCTCTATCTTTACAAAGAAATGGCCGTGACCATCAATCAATTGCTTCTCCAAGCATATTAACGTCCCTTCCTATTCTGCAAGCTTGTGCCTTCACTGTTGGTCAAAATCAGTAAAGGCTTCTTTGCAATTCAAACTACTGTGAAGCAAGGCTGAAATACACACCGATCCACAAGCTGCTTGGAGTAACGGCAATGAGGAGTCCAATGGCCCATCCTAAAATCAATACTGTAGACAAAAACTTTATCAATGTTTGGAGAGCTCAAGTATAGCATGTTGCCTACCTTGGTAAAGTCGAATGCGGACGGTAGGCTTCGTCGTATGGCTTCATTAGCCTCTGGTGACAAGGGCTTCACCTCCATCCACAATTCACAACTGAGCTGCCATATTCCGACCTTGCCGTACAGCATTGCCACGGTCTGCAATCCTTGTGAGTCTTTCCAAATGTGGCGGCCCCTCGGAAAGGAGATCCCCTCTGGGAACCTGGTCCGTGTAGATGTCACAACCTCGTCTCTTGCATGATAAGCTGAGAGGGTTACGACATTGTGCCCCCATCGCTGCTGCTGCTGCTGTGAAAACCAGTGAAAGGACCCATCCAACATG
Source organism: Cibotium barometz (assembly GCF_041138505.1). Lineage (NCBI taxonomy): Eukaryota > Viridiplantae > Streptophyta > Polypodiopsida > Cyatheales > Cibotiaceae > Cibotium > Cibotium barometz. The sequence continues at coordinate 15,058,075 of NC_141103.1, read as the reverse complement.
TGAGGAAAGCTCCTCATGGGGTTGTCATCGAAAAAAGTTTCTGGGATCAACTGCCACCTTCCAGAGGTGGAATGATAGACTTCTGAGCCCACCCCGGACAGGATCACTCTGTACTCGCCGAGCTCTGCGTCTGCTAGCAAACCTGTGGCAGAGTGGTTAACAAGGAGAGGAAAGATGGGGTTAGGAAGCTCCCTGCGGGCTTTGATGAGGGGATTGCAGATAATGAGTTGTTGAGCACCCTCGAGCTGCAGGGCGAGCAGCAAAAGGCCTCCATGGGAGGCGAGGATGATGAAGGGATCCTGCACCTGCAAAAAATTGCGGTGGAGGCAAAGCCAGGACCGGGTATTGTGGGGACTGTTCACTGTTAGATGGGGCTTCTGTGGTTGTACAAACCGAATGGACTTGTGCTTCACAAAACGCGAGCCGGGGACACGGGGAGGGGGTTGGCCGAGGCAGAGCAAGAGGCAGGGTTTAGGGTTACATTTTCGGTTCACGCTAGGATTAGGGTTAGGGTTAAGGTTCGGACTCCAATTACGGCAAGGGCTAGGGTTAGGATTTGGGGAGCTGTTCAGGTGGAACCAAAGGCGCCAGAAGTTGCTTGAGGTGAGCATAGACTGCCATGACCGAGACACAGCGCGGAGCTTGAGCAAGAAAAAGAAAGGGAGGCGCGTCAGGATGTTTTGGCAGAGAACATCCGCAGGTAGGCGAACCCATAGCCGGGAATCCAGCTGCGCAGACCATATCTCATCATCCTCGTCGTCGTCGTCTGCGATTGTTGATTGTGCTGAAGGGGTGAGATCTAGCGCGACGAGCACTGGCTGGCTCCGAGTCCCCATATCCTCAGACAAAAAAACACAGAGAGGGAAAGACAAAAAACACAGAGAGGGAAAGGCATCCAGAAGAGAAGTTATCAATAGGGTCCCTTGCTTTTACATTTCCTCTTTGAATTTTCTGGAGTCTTGAGGAATCTCTTCCACTAAAGTTCCACTCCTATAGGCCAAGCTAGTCAGTTCTAGCGCCCCATGCCACCAAAGCTTGTCCTAAAAAAGGACCCTCGACAAGACTGCCTGCGAAAACCGCCATGTCCATGGCACGAGTAAGACTGCTCTCGTCCAGGCATAGACCAATTGTCAAGTATGCACACTCACTTATATGGTAACAAACTTCCCCTCATAAGACCTTTTGTCAAGTATGACAATCTCACCACACTCACTTATATGGTACAAACTTCCCCTTCTACGAAACAAAGTCAGGGAATCTCCGCTCTAAACTAGCAACTATCTCCCAAGTCAAGCCTCCAACACTACCCTGTCTTTCCACTTAATCTTCTACTTAGAGGGATCAACTTATTCCTAAGCTTCCTCCCCCCGAAATCCAGTATAAGTATCTGGCTCATGTGGAACAAAGGACAAATCCTCAACCAGGTCTTGAGGTGTAACAACGTTATCCTCAGCTCTTCAGCTTCTCCTTGAGTCTACCCACATGAAAAACTGGATGAACTTTTACAATAGGAGGCAATTCTAACTTAAAACTATGGAGCTCCATGCCTAAACCTACTCTGCCAAAACCGACTGCTGAAATGCCCATCGGGTTAACACAGTCCTGTCAAGGAATCATACAAGTCAGCACTAATGTCGGTGAAACTCACAAGATTCACCTCCCCAGTCTGACTCAAAGCATCTGCAACCTGATTCAAACTACCCTTCTTATTCTAAAATCTCCATATCAAAGGCCTGCATAATCTCACCTACATAAGCTCTGCCCACCATGCCTTTCTCCCTCTCAATTCAGGTCTATCACAAATATACTCTTGATCGACTCATGGTCAAGCAACAAATTTGGATCCATACAAAATAATGTCTCCAAATTTTCAATGTGTGTATAATCGCATACAACTCTTTCTCTTGACTATGTCATGTGACCTGGCTATCATCAAGTTTCTTGCTTTTGGAACAAGGTAATTGCTAGCATCAGTCTTCAACCACCACAAATGGTTGGCCAGGATTCGGTGAGGGTAAAATATGTGCTTCCTTCACCTTGAGGTTGAGATTATGAAAAGCCTTGTCAAGCCTCTCATTCCAGGTAATAGGACTATTAGACTTTTGTCCCCATCCATTGAGAGGGTTCATGAAAGGAACAGTCTGATTCAAATAATCCTTCATTGAATTTTTAAGAAAGATAATGAATCCCAAGAATACCCAAAGTTGTCTCACTTTACACGAGAAATCTCATGACCTATGTATGTGATCTCCTTAGATCTCCTTACACAAGAACTCACACTTAGAGAGTGTAGCATGCAGTCGTTCTCGTCTTAGTATCCCCCCATGACTACCTTGAGATGCTTAACATGATCCTCAAGGATACATCTATGAACTAAAATGTCATCTAGAATACCACAATGAACTTCCCCAAATAATCTCGACAGATATCATTCATCATCTGTTGAAAAATAGTAGGAGCATTTACAAGCCCAAAAGGTAATACAAGAAACTTGTAAAGGTCATATCATGTACGGAATCATGTCTTAACGACATCCTCCTTGGATATACATATCTGGTGATAACCAGTACGAAGGTCAATCTTCATAAAATAGGCAACACCCTACAACCTATCTATCAAATCATCTACTCTGGGAAGAGAATATCTATTCTAATTGTAACTTCATTCAGCTTTTTATAATTTACACACCAAGTACCAACCTTCTTGTGATTCAAAAGAACTAGAGCTCCCTAGGGAGATATATATATGTCCCATCTTAAGGAGTGTGTTTTTTGAGGGAGCTTGGTGGAGCTTGGTGGAGGGAGCTTTTACTAGCAACTCTTCTCTCTTAAAAATGTGAGCATTCTCTCTCTAGCCCCTCCACCACTACCTCCAGCCCAGCCCACCGCTATCTCCTACAACCTCCACCACCACCTCTCAGCCTAGCCCACTTTCTCCCCTCTAGCCCAACTTAGCTCCTCCCTTCTCTCTCTCTCTCTCTCTCTCTCTCTCTCTCTCTCTATCTCCCAATCTCCCACCCTCTTCCCTCTCTGTCCCTCTCCCACCCTCCCTCTCACTCTCTGTCCTTCCATCTCTCCTTCCCTCTATCTCTCTCCTAACCTCTTGCCTTTCTCTCTTCCTCTCTCTTGCTCTCTCCTTGTCCCTCCCTATGCATCATCTCTCCTCTCCTCTTCTCTGTATCTCTCCCTCTCCCTATGCATAATTTCTATCTCCCTCTCCCTCCCTATGCATAATCTCTCCTCTCCTCTTCCCTATGTCTCTCCCTCTCCCTATGCAGAATCTTTCCTTCCCTTTCTCTCTCTCTCACTCTCCCTCCCCATGCATAATCTCTCCTATCCTCCTATGCAGAATCTTTCCTTCCCTTTCTCTCTCTCTCTCACTATCCCTCCCCATGCCTAATCTCTCCTTTCCTCTCTCTCTCTCTCTCTCTCTCTCTCTCTCTCTCTCTCTCTCTCTTTCCCTCTCACTCTTTCTCCCTCTATCTCTCTCCCACCCTCCCTCTCAATCTCTCTTCTTCCCTCTGTCTCTCTCTCTCCCAACCTCGTCCCTTTCTCTCTCCCTCTCACTGTGCTTCTCCCTCTCCCACCCTCTTTCCTCTCTCTCCTCCTCTCCCAACCTCATCCTTTCTTTCTCCCTCTCTCTCCCCTTCTCCCACCCTCTTCCCTCTCTCCTTCCTTGCCCTCTCCCTCACTCTTTCTATATGCATAATCTCTCCTTCCCTCTCCCTTACCCTTCCTATGCATCATCTCTCCTTCCCTCTCGCCCACTATTTCTCCCTTTCCAACCCACCCTCCCTTCCCTCTCTCTCTCTCTCTCCCCGCCTCACTCACGTTCTTCCCTTTCTCTCGCACCATCTTCCATCTCTCTCTCTCCTTTCTCTCTCTCCCCCACTCCCACTTGCTTTTTTGAGATAAAGAGATTCCCTCCCCCCTTCATCAAGAGAGAGAGGAGCAAAGAGAGTGGGAGAGAGAGGGAAAGAGAGTCATGACATAATTATTTGAGAGGAAAAGGAAGAGAGAGAGAGCAAGAGGGAGTGAGAGAGAGAACAAAATGACAACATTACATCCCCAGGATCGAAAATACTACTTCTAATTAGAAATAAAACCAAGTTCATTCACATACAACTTCCAAATACAACTCTTCTATCATAACTATTATTCACTACCATCTTTACTTCTATGGGCATCTCTTATCCTCCGGGGTGAAGGCACAAAGTAAGCGAATGATGTTTGTTCCCTTCTGCACTTCCTCTAGCAACAAGAGATGCTCAGATGCATCATCAATAAAACCATAGGCTCACCATATAGCAATTAATCCCACCACTTTGGTCTATGCTGGAGAAATATCATCCTCACTACCAAGAAGTGGTAATGAGGATGTGAGAGCTTTCCATGCTTGTGCACCATTTATGGTCTTTTGCTTGACCTCCACATTGGTGGTCTCCCTAGCGATATGTGCAGCAACAACTTCAATGCTAATATTTGATGAGGCCATCACAAACAATACGAAGGAGGGTTGTGGGTGGTGTGCTCTACTAAGAATGCTAAGCTAAATGGTGATTAACAAAGTTGTATGGAGGTTAGCTGTATATTTATAGTAGTAGGAGAGGTATACTATTCTTTTGTACAAAAAAAAAATGCCTTTCTTCTTTTTTAATGTCAATAATAAAGGCATGTTCCCTCAAAATCCTACACCCCAATAATGAAGGTATCTTTTGTTACTTTTTTGGGGAAGAGCGACGAGTATGTCATGAAGAAAAATGAACAATACAAAATTGAATAGGATAATATAGCTGCCAATTGCAAGCAAGAGATAATATAGCTGCCAATTGCAAGCAAGAGATAATTTTACTCCCAAAAAAGAATTTACATCGGGATCACATATTGTTTCCTTAAAACAACAAACAACCTAAAATTTGACACAAGGTGATCAATAAAAAAGACAAGGCAAATTATAGTTGACAGACCACTTTATTCTAGTTGTTACATCATCCTTGCAGACAAAGACTAAAGACATCTACGTACTTGTAAGGGCTACATCCTTACATACTGTTTACAAAAAATAAAATACCATAGCTACATAAGGGTTCCTACACCTATATGCCTTTATGGGCCACTCTATTCTTCAACTCCTCTCGAAAGGACTCCTCCTTCTCTTCAGAAATGTATCCCGTAGCTCCGACAAGTGCCGATAGCACTTCCAATCTTCATATTCCATGCATATACAAATCTCTGAAATCGATAGACTCATCCGCTAGCATCTTGCTCCAAAGACTACAGGCCTCTGTTGTGATTCTCAGATGTTCTTTCACATCTCCACCTGTTTTCGTGCACAAATCTTTGCAAACCCTGTTAAGGGTATCCTTGAGAGTATAGTTAGGGCCATTAGAAGGACATAATGAGATCAATAAAGATTAGTGGATAATGGTAAGGGTTGTTAAGAAAGAGAATGATGGTGAGGGAAATAAATACAATAAGAGGGAGAGGGAGGTAATAAGATTTGGAAGTGAGGATTAGAGTAAGAGCCAGGGGTCATATTTATAGATACATCATGATAAAAGCAAAAAGGGATTTTGCATGGATATTCCCTAAATTTGGAAAAGTAGATGCATGGATAAGTGTTGTGTGTAAAAAAAGGAATTGCATGAATAAGTAATATATTTAAGAAAATCTATGTAGACATCAACATTGAGAAGACCTTAAAATAATAAATGAACATATTCCAGCCATTGACATACAACCGTATTGATTATCTTGCTAAAAAAACAAAAAGAAAATAGACCTTCCTAGAGAGTTGATAGAACCATGCTACAAAGGACATTTTATTATTGCAAAATAAAAGACCTTTTTGAAACTACAATACAATGTCATCAATAGTACAAGATCCTTTTCACATTGCTCTCCTATTGTGCTAAACATTCTCATTAGGTCCTCCTTTTTTAGAGTGGGTTGATGTATAAACATATTATGGTTCGCTTCTAATCCAAAAATATGCAAATATATAAAATAAAGGTGCTTGCATGAACAATATGGTCTACCAGCCCTACCTTGATTTGAAAATCGAGACAAGTGCATGATGGATTCTTTCCCATAGCCACCCGATATTTTTCATTATTTTACGTAGTAGAGATACCTCGGCCTCAATTACAAACACTTCTATCTGTCCGGCGTTAATGACCAAATGCTCAAAGACCATAATTATGTTTGAAATTGCCGAATCTATTCTCTTGGCTGCCAAATCCGATATACCACTTCTGTATTTTGTTGGCCGATGGGCTACATCATTTACTTCTTGGCATAGTCCCTTTTGCAACACAAATCTACCAATGCTCGAACCTCATCTACAGTAAGGTTCGTACCTCATCCAACTGGCCATACAACTGGGGGGGTCTAGCAAGTGATTGGCAAATGGTATCACATACTCTCCAAGTATAATCCACGCCTCTGCCCCCTCACCACTCTCTCATACCACAGAAAGATGGAGCTGGAAGACCTTACCCATAGTTCTTGATGCTCTTCTTACACTTGCCATCTTGGCCACCTAACCATCCTTGGCAAGTGACCTTGTTGTGCAAAGGTGTTCGACGTATAACCCACATTGAGTCATGTATGTCATTCTCCAAAATTTCATGCATCTCTAATTCAGTTGCTAATCCCTCTGATTCAGTTGCTAATCCCTCTGCATTGTGACCACTTTCTAACTTGTTTCTTGCGTGGTTGGTTTTTTGTGACATACGCTGGATGATGTGATAAGTTATCTTCCTCAAGATTTATAACTATGGGTTTTCAACGCCGGCTAACAATAATGTTATCACTAATATAGTTTGGTTGTCCGTGTGTTGGAGTGCCACTCACTGCATTCCCTACCAATCTGCTCTGGGACTTGGAGATTTTTATGCTCTGGCCTTCTCCATCAACTCTATAATTGTAGGGACTGCTCTGTGATATTTACCTTGCATAAATGCATGCTTATTTATGGATTTCAAGAGGGCATTAGTGAGATTTGAAACAACAGCATCATATAAAGAGATGGTTCCCTTAAAACCCTCTCCTGCTAACCAACTTGCATGTTTCATTTCTGCTAGATTGGTGGTCAGCATGTGCAACAAAGTGGCATCGTACACCTCCTATAAGCAAAAGATTGACTTATGAGAAACGAAGTTGTAAGCTCTAGCCACATTCTGTAACAAAATATTAGCTTAACAATTCAGATTCCAAATGCAAGCTATTTGTTTTCAAATCCAAGAAAGTAATGCTTAACCCTATAAGGTGCTTCCTCCAATGGGGATATCTAGTATGCCACCAACTAAGCCAACAATCCATGGCTAGTAAGTTTGCATCAAAGACTTTACCATTTATCCCACCACGATCTAGTATTTCAAGAGCGCCTCTTCTTCACTCAATGCACAACGCCACTCATAGCATAGTTGCTTGTGCTCTTCTTGAAAAATCCTAACTAGATATTATATTGTATGGATGTTTAAGCTTTGTTCCCAATGAAAAAGACAAGAATGCTCATCATGACCTTCCAATATATTCTTTGGTCCATTATTATAGACTATCCTAACTGCCCTCCAATATATTCTTTGGTCCATTATTATAGACTATCCTAACTGCCCTCCAATTGGCTCCAGCCTCATCAACCAAAACATCTGGTTTTTTGGAAAACCTTTTTGTACCATAACATTGTTAATCATTTCCCAGAAAAGATCTTGTGCCACTATGTTCTCCTCTTTCATTTCGCAAGTCGCAATTGTCAGGAGCTCTTGTAGGCTCCATGCCATCATATAAACAGTTAGAAAGTAGTTCAAAATAAGTTCAAAATTTTGAAGAATTTTACAAGACCAAACTATACCTTGGATCAGCAATTGTTATCCATCCCCACACATGCCTGACATGATCAGAACAAACCCAATACCTCCTCAAATCATCGTCTCCCATTTGGCGCATACGGTTCACTAGATCTAAACCTAATGTGGGCCCTATGGTTGACATTTTAAACATATAACATCGCTTTGACTCAAAGCTTGCCCAAGAAAATGACTACCATGGAAGAACTCAAAAGCGCATTGTCTCTTCAATTCTAGGATACTGTTTTTTAAAATCAATTTGGGACTAATTAGATTTGCACTGACTATAGCATTTAAGAATGTTGTATCAAGACATCCATGTGTTGACGCTATCTTGGAACATACACATTATGAGAATACACATCTTAAGTCTCTTTGACATGGGAAGGTCCAAGTGCAATATGTTTTATCTTTCATCATAACTCATATTTTTTTTTTGCCATAAGATGAATGAAGTGGGCTATGTTTCTTTGTCCTTTGTGGACAAAGTGTCTCTCATTAAGGTGCTTGGACTAGCAAATAAAGAAACAATTATGAAGCACACTAGAACCATGAACAAGGCATGGATGGAAAAGCATGCCTCGACATAGAAAAAAAAGGGTCACCCATCTTGGTATAGCTGCTGCGAGCTTCAAAACTTTCCCAAATAAGTCAATATTAAATGAAATGGGAAAAATCCCATTCCCATTAAAAACATGGGCATGCGGTAAATCTTCAAAAGCTTTTATCAAAACCCCCTCATATGGCATATCATTCGAAAGTGCTTGAGGAGTAGAATCTAGATCTTCGATCTCTGACAAATTTGGAGTTTATATGTTTAAGATATAGCAAGAACAAGAATAAAGTGTCATTCCCAAAATGTAGAATTTTTTTCATTTTATCTAATATTGAATTAAATAGTATTCCAGGATGAGTACCTCACAGAGCCACCCGATATTGACCCCCTAGTAGAGAGCTTGCCTGCAAATGAGTTTGAAGAGAAATGGATAATTGTATTTTATAAAGATGAAAGAAAGTGGAGGCATGCTACTAGGCGGGCTGGCGGTGATTGCAAATCTTGCACAAGGAGAAGGTTTCTTTGAGAAAGAAAGCCTACACTCTTCCCTCTTTGTCTATTTGGTAGGCAATGGCATTTTATGGTTTTAACGTTGCGATTTAATTTTGGTGTTGTGTTACAAATAACTAGTGCAAGTTAATTGGGATAAGAAACGAGATTGTTTGACAGAGGGTAGGCTATACAGCTTGGCATCTAGCTCATTGCCAAATGACCAAAAAGCACAAATTTTAGATATTTTGATTAATGGCGATTCGCAGAGGTTGAAGGACTCACAAATCCCTAAAAGTAAGTAATAATTACTTTCTTTTTTTACTTAATATATACAAAGTACTATATTTTATTTAAATAACAATTTCAATGGCAACGCAGTAAATGCAAGTTTAATCAGGGATTGTCTTAGAAGAGAAGTCATATGGCATGAGATTGGAGCACATGGTGTGGCCGTCCTTGTAGGAATATCAGAAAAGTACAAGGTAATTTTTCCATATACATTTTGAAGGACCTCGTTGAACTTAAGAGATTGTATTTTGGGAAGCTGTTCGAGAAAATGGTGGGATCCCTGAAGAAACAAGGCATGGTAGCTTCAAACCCTGTTGTCATCAAAGCTACCAAGCGTGCTGTGTTTAGGTGTGTAACATTCTATAAAGCTTACTTACTACTTTATTATGCTCTTATATTCGTAAACTAAATGGAAACAATTATATGTAGATGGATTCATAAGTACCATGCGGAGATATATTGCAGATGTGCCTGCAATCTTAAATGACTAGCGCAATCCACGACATGAGAGCACTAAGTATACATAGTAGCAACTTTGAGACCTTTGGGATGCAGGGATATACAAGAGATGCCCATTATTCCTTGACTTTACAAGTGGAAAATTTCCCAAGAACGAGAAGGAGATGTATACTCGTGCTTGTAAATCAAAGCACGAGTATATACAAGAGATGCCCATTATTCCTTGACTTTACAAGTGGATATTGTTTCTTATATCTTTTCGAATTAATATTTCTATACTAGAAGTCTACATGACCAATCACATGTTCAAGACAAGGGAAAAGGTCTTATGAAAGATGAAGGGGATGATGAAGATGAAAAGAATGATGAAGAGGATGATGATGATGAAGGGGAAAAAGTGACAAAGAAGGATGCAACGAAGGAAAAGAAAAAAGGAAAGGCACAAGAGGAAGAGGACCACTTTGATGTTCTTGCATCAGAGTATGATGAAAGTGATTCTAAAGGATAGCACTCGAAAGATCGAGGCAACCCCAAAAGTTGCAACAACACAGGCAGCGGGACACTCTTTTACTCAGTGATTCATTAGTTTTATTACATAGTTCGGATACTAATGTAGATGAATAGGTTATGGATCTAGATAAGCTTGGCAAGAGGTGAAAATCCAAATGCACCATTGCAACATAATAATCCACCTAGCCTAGGTGTTATGACCCCAATCCAAATGAATTTGCCAAGTATGATTTTACTCATTAGTAATGATAATGTAGTGTATATGTTTGGTGCATGCACTCACAACAAAATGTACACTTTATAGGTGTATCTCATCGTATGGCCTTGATAGTAGTCCTTGGTGTTCCGAGCGAACATCAAAGTGCTAGTTCCTCTACTGTTATAGAAGCCTCAACGCTGACATATGTAATAACCAATTGTGAACACATATGTAAGGATTATGAAGATGTGTCTTTTATATCATGTAATGACAATTAATGTGTAACTCTTCTCAACATGGTGTAGGAGGACATGATTCTCCAAAGATGATGACATTTGTTGGGAATCCTTTGAAGATAGACCATGCAATTCAGAACCAGGAGTGTCCATAGGAGCTAGTACGTCTTTTTGATATGTTGCATATGGTGAAAGAGGGAAACCAGACCTTTAGCATTAAAGGTGTCAATACACGCACAACATGTGATTGTATTGTAGTGAGGTTGCCCATAGGAGGTTCCGTTTATGGCTACCTCGATGACATTGCCCCACCATGGGAACTTTGTACATATGAGTGATGAGATGATTTTTCCATCATTAAGACCTTAAGTATTGTTGTGTATATGTTAGGTGCAAATTCTCACGTTTTATGTCTATTCCATGTAGATGGAGAGGAGCCTTTATTGCTTCAGATTTGTGAGACTATCCTATCCTTAGATACCCTAGTGAATGTGCGATGTACAACATAGATTGGAAAGGCGTTTGGACAAAGGTAGGCAACACTAACCATAGAGGTTGCCATTAAACATCACTTTTTGTTACAATAAATCATCTCATACTCTTATGTAGACATATACCCTCATCGCTCTGCTACCTTCACAAGCATAGTTGGAGTAAACCATACACAACCTTTCTCACCTGATTGTATCATTGATCCTTGCACACTAGGGAAGACACCCAATAAGTTCTCCAAATTAAGGGTTTTACATTTTTTGTGGAATTAAGAGAGATGTTTTATTTGCAAGTGGATGTCAGCATGGATATGACTTTTCAGATAGCTTATTGAAGGGTCATGCAAAAGAAGGGCAAGTGATAATAGAGCTTTATGCAGGACGCAAAGATTGCGCTATGGTAGCACATAAATTAGGCATGAACATTGTTTTTATTGATCTCGAAGAGAACGTTGTGGAGGGTGTCTTTGATGAAGATTTCACTATAGTGCAATAAACATATTTGTTTGTGAATATTCAAGTGACTTGGTTTAGAAATTGTTTATGATTATGTCATGATCTTATTTTTCATATGAAAAAAGAGAGAAACAGGGCGAGAGCAATGCATGTTCGGGTTTTGCAATAACATATCATGTCGTAAAAAGCAATAAAGAATTGATTTTTTTCTATTGTGTGGATGAATAAGGTAGTGTTAAGTTTCTAGACTCAAAGGATTTGTATGCAAAACATGAGTTAAGTGTACTATGTTGAGAAATGAGGAGAGAGAGAGAGAGAGAGAGAGAGAGAGAGAGAGAGAGAGAGAGAGTGAGCAAAGAGAAGGATAGAGAGAGATGTAGATATAGAGTGCGAGTGAAGAGAGAGAGAGAGAGAGAGAGAGAGAGAGAGAGAGAGGATAGAGATATTGAGTAAAGAGAAGGATAGAGAGAGTGAGATAGAGAGGACAGAGAGAGTGAGCAAAGAGATGGATAGAGAGAGAGGGAGGATAAAGAGAGTGAGCAAAGAGATGGAGAGAGAGAGGGGGGGAGGATAAAGAGAGTGAGCAAAGAGAAGGATAGAGAGAGAGAGAGAGAGACGGAGACGGAGTTGCTTAACGTTGACTTAGAGGGCTATACACCCAATCGACGGAGAGACTTAAACCCGGTGGGTTCATGTCATCCCAAGGGCAATTCCACTAGCCAATCTACCACACTTGGGCGACAGAAAGGTAGTTGGAAATGTCCTCTTTGTACACACACACCCACGGAGATGGAGTCGCTTAACATCGACTTAGAGGGTTATATAGCCAATCGACGGAGAGACTTGAAACTGGGTGGGTTCATGTCATCCCAAGGGCAATTCCACTAGACAATCTACCACACTTGGGTGAGAGAGAGAGAGAGAGAGAGAGAGAGAGAGAGAGAGAGAGAGAGAGAGAAAAGAGAAGGACAAAAAGAGACAGAGGAGGCTATAGAGAGTGAGCAAAAAGATAGAGAGAGAGAGAGAGAGAGAGTGAGCAAAGAGAAGGATAGAGAGAGTGAGAAAAGAGAAGGATAGAGAGAGAGAGAGAGAGAGAGAGAGAGAGAGAGAGAGGAAACAGAGAGTGAGCAAAGAGATAGAAGAGAGAGATAGAGAGGAGGATATAGAGAAAGAAAGAGAAGGAGGATAAGAGGAAAGAGAAGGATAGAGAGAGAAGGAGGATAAGAGGAAAGAGAAGGATAGAGAGAGAGGGATGGTAGTAGATAGAGAGAGTGAGCAAAGAGATAGACATAGAGAGAGAGAAAATGTTACATTCCCGTAACGCCGCTCTACGGGCGTTACCACAAGAGGGGATGGCCTCTGGCTCACCACCCAGCCATAGAGGAAGAACGAGGATTGCCCCTCATCCCCCAGGCTATATAGTGTGTGGCCTGCCGTCCACACTAGCCTGGCCGCCCATGACTACGCATGGGCGTCCTCTCCCACTGAACCCCGAACATGGCCATCCGGTCTGCCGTCGGTCACACAGGCATTACAGCCTACGTGACATTACCCCCCCCTTAAGAAGAGTTTTCGTCCTCGAAAACAAACTGGGGAAACCTTTTGGAAATTACACTACGGCGTTCCCAAGTTGCCACTTCCTCATCCCTATCTGTCCATTTAACAAGTACCTCCTGGTACATTTATGTCGGGTTTGTCTGTCTCGATACCCAAGAATCCTTTCCGGTTCATGTGGTATCTTTGGTGGAGTGATTAATTCCACCAAAATCCTTGGAGAAACTGCGTTCTCTAACCCATGAACTGATTTCTTCAGTTTACTGACATGGAAGACAGGATGGACTTGAGAACTCTCCGGTAACTCAAGTTTATATGCTACGTCCCCAATCTTCTTAAGGATTTTAAAAGGACCACAATATCTCGGAGAAAGTTTATTACACTTTCCCGTTTTCATGGTTTCTGACTGCGCAGGAACCTTGAGGAATACAAAGTCACCTTCTGCAAAGGTCACTTGTCTGCGTCCTTTATAGGCAAATGTTTAGCGCGTTTCTGTGCGCTACGAATGCTCTTGCGTGCAGCTTTGAGCATATCATTCATATCTTCAAGGAACTCCTTGACAGATTGAATCTTCTCCTTTTCCAGGCCTACAGCCATCGGAGATCTCGGCTGGAATCCATACATTAACATGAATGGTGTAAATCCAGTCGCTGAGTGTTTGGAGCTGTTATAGACAAACTCCAATAAGGGCACTCTTTCCAATTAGATTGCTTCTTACTAACATAAGAACGCAACATATCCTCGAGTATTTGGTTAACCCTTTCTGTTTGACCATCAGACTCCGGATGATCTACCATACTCATACTCAGAGTAGTATCCAACTTTTTGAAGATTTCCCTCCAAAAATGACTGTTGAACTTTCTATCTCTATCCGACACTATATCTGCGAGCAGGCCATATAGCTTGTAGAGATGTTCAATAAAGAGTTTTGCCAAATCTGGCGTTTTAACAATTTACTTCGTGGCAATAAACTTTGCCATTTTAGTTAACCTGTCCACTACCACCCACACCGAGTCATTCCCTCGACTCGTCTTGGGTAAACCGGTAATGATATCCATGGAAATGCTTTCCCATTTCCCTTGAGGAATCTCCAGCGGATGGAGTAGTTCTCCAACCTTAAGACGTTCATGTTTATTGACCTGGCACTTACTGCATTTCAGCACATAAGTTTGGACGTTCTTAAACAAACTAGGCCAATAAAACTGTCTTTTTTACTAGTGCATAGGTCTTCTGAATCCCAGGATGACCCGCACCACTTGGACTATCAAAACTATACCCCGAAGGCTCGGCTAGCCTCTCCGGACTAACTCTCGATTCGCTACCCGCCGCACCTACGGCCAGTCTCTCCGGACTAGCATTACGTGCTGGCAAAGAAGGTGGGCGAGGCTATGACAAAGTGCGTGCGCGTACAGCATGCCAGACCTTTGTAAAGACAGGATCATGCTCACACAAGCCATGATCATGTTCACACAAGCCATGATTTGGTATTTCAACCAAAACCTTAAGGCAAATTTCATGCCTTGATTTTGCATCATGTCATTAGCACAAAAGCTAATGTACTGGAGAGCACTCTAGTAGCGCAAGTTCTTAGACTATGCTACTAGATATTTGTAGACTACGCTACCATGTTGCATCACCAACTTGTTAAAACTTCTCCTTGGAAAGCTCTACGGCCATAGGAAATAAACTAGAGCTAATCTAATCATGCATCACAAGGATTAGTTCCAAAGCTGAGAGATATTTTCTCTCTTAGAGTAACATCTTTGCACAAGCATATGCTCTAGAATCTTGTTGAGTTTCTAACTACCATCAATCTACGGATGGTTAAACTCCACTCTAACTCAGAGTAAATGTAAGTTTTGAAAATTTCCATTCAAATATAACAATCAAACTTCCTATCTCTTATGCCATACTATATATGCGGGCAGACCATATAGTATGTGGAGATGTTTGATAAAGATTGTTGCACCACTACGGGTGTCTCGAGTTACATCCAATCACTTACAACTCTGTTGCTATTACCAGACACATCCCTTCAAGTATTGTCTGGACTCACACAACTATTCCAGTTTATGTGATATTTGAGGATATCCCTCCTTTCCCTCAAGAAAGGTTTTTGTCCTCAAAAACTCTACTCTCAAGCGGACTACGCGCTAGTGTCATAGGTCCAAGAACAAATCTAGACCGTGTTTAATATCATATGTTATATTCTTGAGTCCTTCCAAGAAACTTTTAAACATCTTGCAACGAAGATGTGGTATAGTGTCTACGCACATATGGTGGTACTATTGATAAACTGCTTTGCAACAGATCAGTGGTTTCACACTTGTAACAAAGTGCTTCATTGTTGCATATTATTACCCTTCATAAGTGGTTACACACTTATGAATCATTTGGGTGGGTTGTACCATCCATCAAGAAAATTCCAAACTACTAATAACCATATTATCAATCCACAGATAATGACTGAGCTTGCTGCGAAGCCATAGGTTGCTAGATAATTGATGGTAATTACACACGCTCAATGTCTCATTACATCATACATTCAATATAAATGCAAACATCACAGTACTTCGTGATGATGAATTTAGGAATTTCATCCTATCCCTGTTTGGTGTTGGTATGAAGTATAACTATGAGAACATTATTTGTTGCCTCCTCATTATAGCGGCAAAGCTACCTACCCATCACAGGTGGCAATCTCTACCAAGCTATAACCAATGACAAGCAAATAAACGAGTACTCTTGTAAGAACTTCATAACCATATCTCACACCAGACTCATAATCACTACAGATTAAATGCCAGGGCTTGCAAAATTGAATGTTATCTGATAGGTAGAGGGGATCATCAAACTACGGATGACCTCGACAACTCACTAGGGCTAGTGATGTGTAACTTTTAAGTTACTCCACTCTCCTTGCTTATTCCATACCATTGAACAAATCGGTCCCTCGATTTGAGCAACGTCAACATATTTATGAGTACCTCGATACTCATGGATTGTGGTTCGGTAATTTAAAATGTTGATCTAGAGTATCTTTCACTCGAGGATCTTAATTTTATTAGCAGTTATGTATTAGTAGTGAGTAACTACGTACCCACTATCATCACACTAGTAGCTCCATACTAGTCTGTGAGTAACTCCGTACCCAATGGTGTACCTCCCCCGAGTGGGAGTACCATATACTCCCATCTATAACAAGATGCTTAAGTCACTTACTACTAAGAAGTGACTACATAAATTGACCCCTCCATTGCACATTGCAGTACAATTTCTGGTATTACAACACGAATTTTTGGACGTCCTTATCATAGAGGTCAACTTAAAAACTAGTGCATAGGTCTTGTGGAGTCTCGGCTGACCTAACCACACCACTGGTGACTTCCTACAAAAAATGTGGCGCCGAAGTCACCACCTATGTACTTTAACTCCGTAAAGTACATGGTCTTCATTTATCATCTATGGAAAGTTGTAAAACATTCCTGCGATGGATTTTTATCACCCTAAAATTATTGTGCACTATTTTAGTGTGAAGAGCTTTTTTCCTGGGTACCATGGTTCACCCCAAGCTCATCTGTTGCTAAATTCTCCGATTTAACAAAAGATATGTCTGCCTCCGAACACTCCAGTTCAGCCCCAGACGTTGAGTTTACTTCTTAACACTCCGGTTAAGTCAAAACTCACCAGATACAGTAGGATTTACCACTAAGCTCTCCGGCTTAGCCTCCTATCCTAACTTAGCCCGAGTTTATGTACACTTCATATGTCGGATCCGATACTAACAACAACTAGGCTCATCTGGAGTGAGATACTACTCACTATTGCCATGTAAAACCTTATTAAATCCTAGAAATGCTCCACTCATTTCCCAAGGGTCATACGACTTATAGGGTTTACACGCACATGAACTTTGTAAGCAAAATAGCCTGTCATGCAATATTACAATTGCTTATGCAGGAAAGTAATATATTTCCCAAATTCATATGGTAGCAACTAAAATGTGCTCACAGCCGCACACTTATGTTGAACATAGGCAAGACTACGCTTGCAAAATGCTATAGGGCGTCCCCCATGCATGAAACTGTCCAACCAAACTAGTCTTACTGCTAACTTCTAGATTTAGATCACTCTGGAACTAAATCACTCTGTTAGCACTAGTACACCCTCATGGTCTTGCTACCTAGAGCTTCTCCGAACTCTGTAAAACTAGGTTTTATCCCAACTTATGGCTATATTTGGTAATTTGCAAAGTTCAAATTTTATCTTGCACACTTTATCACTACAGACAAGTGTACATACAGACCTGCCAAAGAGTCAAGTTACATGCACAAGCCTTGGCGTCCCATTCCACCAAGACTACAATCGATTCCATGAGAATTTGATGTCCCATACCATCAAATTACCACCAAACCAATTGATGTGACATATAAAAAGGCTCTTTCCCCCCTCGAAAGATCACCACCAACTCTCGAGCAGTGGGATGTCGACGCATGGCAATAAAAAAGAAGAGAAAACCATGCTAGTAAGTTTAAGAACAGTCCTCTTCGATCAAATTCTATAAGGGCATTGAGCATTACATCTCAAGACTATACCCCTTCAGATTTACCTTTGATTTCTACAAATCAATCCTAAATGCTATTATTATCTAGGCGTATGGTAATCCCTCAGATTAGTACTCCTAGATAAACTATTCAATTGAGTACTGCTAGCAGCACTGCTAGCCCCTTTATCCCAAGTAATACATATTTAGGGATTACTTTTACCAGGCAATCACGTGACTAAATCAAAGTAGTCACTACTCTCTAGGCCCAAGTAGTGACACTATTTTGTTACTTTTAACAAGGGCCAGTTTGCCTCTACGGGCCAAAGCTCTCTTATTGCTACAAACAGTAAGCAACTTGTTTGGACACAAGGCATAACCACATCAAGACTACGCTTGTACATGGTTCTCATTTGCCAAAGTTTATCACAATATTCTAGCAACTGTTAAAAGATTGTGAAGGGTTATGAGCACTACGGCTCAATTAGGCTTACCTTGATTTCTCGTTATTAGCTCTTCGTCTAATTTGGGCACAATTGACGCCATTGCCGGTCTACTTAGCCCAAGTAAAACACACCGCAGTTTTAGATTTACACTATAGCCAAACTACGTGACTTTGATGGGTGCTCAATACTAAGTCTATGCTCAGCTTAAATTTAGTCTCTCTGAACCATGTGTGATCACCACATGTGCTACTTTCGAGGCGCTACAGCCATAGACGTGTTCACTAGGCACAACGGCCATAGAACGGCTCTCTCTCGAAGGACTCGGCACTACGGCCGTGGGATTTGTCTCTCTCTTAGCACGCGGCGCTACGGCTACGTGCGATGGGTCTCTTTCGTGGAAAACGGGCACTACGGCCACACGGCACGACGGCCGTGTTGGGTTTGTTTCGTGGGGTATACCGTTGTTTTGTGTTTTTCTTTAAAAAAAAAAAAAAATAACGGGCCAGGCCGGCCCTCGCCGCTTCGGGCGTGGCCGCCCGCCCGTGGGGAGTGTCCTTTTGGCCGAGTCTGGCCATCGCTTGCTGGGCTGGCCGCCCGCTTCATTTTTAATAATGAATAATTTATATATATATATATATATTTATTTATTTTTTTCTTTTCGTGCGCTGGTCGGCTGCCTGATGGTCTGTTGGCTGCCTGGCCGCCGCTGGGCTGGCCGCCTACCTGCCTGGCCGCCTGGGCTGGGCGCCTAAGGTTGGCCACCCGCCTGCCTGGCCGGCTGGCCGCCCGAGCTGGCCGCCTAGCTGGCCGCTGGGTGGCCTGGCTTTTGACTCTTTGCTTTGGAAAGGCAAGCCCATCCCCTTCGCACAATAACCCTCACCGTAGACAGTGAGTCCGTGGGCTTCTGTTCTCTTCGGCGACCGTGCCTCGGGTGTCATTGTGGGCGCTTTCTGTCGGACGGCGCTGGACAACGCGCCCACCTTAAAACACAGTGTTTTCTGGCCATTGTCGTGGGGCTGGTGTCGCCCCCCCCCACACACAGTTCAACGAAATGCTTTTCGTTCCAGAAAAGCTTCAGCGAATTCTTTCGCAGATAAGTTTCATTACCAAACGAAAAATATATTCGCAGATAAGCTTCAACGCAGGGAAAAAAAAACAAGAAGCTTACCTACAATTTGCTTGCTGTGTGTCACGGGGAGAGAGAGAGAGAGAGAGTTCTTAGTGTTACATTCCCGTAACGCCGCTACGGGCGTTACCACAAGAGGGGACGGCCTCTGGCTCACCACCCAGCCATAGAGGAAGAACGAGGATTGCCCCTCATCCCCCAGGCTATATAGTGTGTGGCCTGCCGTCCACACTAGCCTGGCCGCCCATGACTACGCATGGGCATCCTCTCCCACTGAACCCCGGACATGGCCATCCGGTCTGCCGTCGGTCACAGGCATTACAGCCTACGTGACAGAAAAAGAGAGAGAGGGGAGAGTGAGACAAGGAAGAGAGACAAAAGCAACAAAAAGGTGTGAGATCGTTTTGGAGAGAGGAGAGGAGAGGAAGGGAAGATGGTAATAGATAGAGAGAGAAAGGGAGGAGCAAGGTTGGTGGTGGAAGGGGCGGGGGGTGGGCTGGGCTGCTGGGAGGTGGTGGATCGAAGGTGGTGGTGGGAATAGTTAGAGAGAGTGTGTTTGAGTAGAGAGAGAGGGCAACCAAGAAAAGAACCCTCCACCGAGCTCCCTTCGTAACCATCCCCCATCTTGAGATATTCTAACAACTGTTAAGCAATCTCATCCTCTGCCACTTGGCTCATCCTATAAGGTTCTATACTCACAAGCTGAGATCCTGGAAGAAATTCAATCTTATGAACCACTAACCTATTGGGTGGCAAACCATAAGGCAATTCAACAAGAAAGACATCAGCCAAATTCACCTTATTATCTTCTAAAGCACGTGTCTCCCAGCATCCAATTTAGACCGCAAAATCGCCCTTAAGAAAAATCAAAATGATCCTCCATAACAAAGGACATAATATGACCCTTCTAATGAACAAGTACATCATGGCTAAAGAACCATTCCTTTCCTAGAAAAACATCAATCCTATCTAGATTCATAATCAAAAAATCTTGGGGCTCCATTTAAGCTTGGGTATAAAGTGGCAACTGAGAAACCCGTCACACAATGGACATGATCACTTGGCTGCATCTCCACTCTCAACTTCTGCACAAGTTTGGCATTAACAAAGTTTTGAGTACTACCAAGGTAAAAAAGTATGTGCACAGTCTTCCCCAATACCAATCTATACATCTATAAGATCATTAGGATCGAAGACCAACATGTTAAAGTTACATACCATGCAGGCACTAATCTAGAACTCCAGTATCAAAACGAAAGAAATTTTAGGGTTACCTTTTACGTCAGCTACCTTGGGCACTTTCTTCACATGCAAATAACTTGCTCTAATATGGCCCTTTCAGCCAAAATAAAACACCCGATCTTTGAAAGTCCAAAGATCTTGGTGGGTTTTCTTCTCTTTCTTTGGATTGGAATCACCCGAAGCCTCTAGCTTTTATTATGTGAAGCCTTCCCAAACCTAAACTTGAGTTTACATTGGGAAACCATTCAGAAGTGTTTGGAGTGTGAGGTTTCTGAGATACCTGTTCTAAGTCTGGCTACCCGTGGTTTCCTCATGAATCCTAGCATACTTGATGGCATCCTCAAGCATTGTGCTATGGTTATTGGTTATTCCTCATTTGGAGTTTATGATCCTGAACAAGTCCATAGATAAAGAATCCACATAAAGTTGTAGCATCCATGTGCCCTGCTAGAGACAACTCTCTAAACCTTTGTAGATATATGTCAAAAGACATGTTGGCACATATCCAAGTCTATTAACTTGGACACAACGTTGAACGCATCCTCTACTTGGAGTAACTCATCGTAAAATTGCACCTCAAAATCTACCCAAGCAGTGGGTTTGTCCATTCTCTCCACTAAGTAAGGGCCTTCCCTTTCAAGATACCCCTCACCATCTATATCTTCCGGGCATCCAAGAAAGGGTGAAACTCAAAAAAGTGCACATTCTAATAGTTGAGCCAAGAGTCTATAGCCTCATATGTCCATTCCTTGTGCTCGCTCACAAAAAAATCTTGGTGTGAAAGAAAGTTCTATGAAAACTGTGCACAGAGTAGGGGTTGATCCAATCACTGCCCTCAAAAGGAGTAACACCTGCTCCCGCAAGCTCAATATCAAGTTGTTGCAAATCTTCCCAGAGTTTGGCCATTTTCTCCTCAAAGTAAGATTTCTCAACTCCCTCAACCTCCTCTTGCTCGAACATAACAAGCTCCACATCGAGTTGAGGATGCTCCTCATGGTCCGATAGATCGTCATACGAAAGAAAAGTTCGGGCTCCATAGAGGTAGTGAATAAAGATGGTGTTGCAAGAAAATTGTGTACCAATTTTGAATTTCAAAGAGAGAGAGAGAGAGAGAGAGAGAGAGAGAGAGAGAGAGAGAGAGAGAGAGAGAAACACTCTTCTTACGCGAGAAGAATGCGAGAAAGTATATAAAAGTTGCCCACCTACCGATGCTCCAGGCACGAAAGATGGAAATTGTGTTGTGAATCCACATAGCTGGACATTTCCAAAGTTTTGTCACACCCGTCAAAGCAGACTAGGATGAGCTATACCCCCCTTGACCATTGTTTCTATTAGTGAAAAAAACATCACATGTCCTTTCTACTAAAAATGATAGAGCTGTCTTTTTTAATAGAGATATAAGGTATTAATGTCCCCCCTTTCTTTTCACATTTTTCCTTAAAAAATATAGGCCTTTGCTTTTCTAGCACCCACCATGCTTTTGGTTTAAAAAACACACCTCTAAAAAAACATGTTATGCCAGCTTTCCTCTTATTGGTTGCATGTGCATGCTGTGCTGCCCCTCTTGTCTCTTTCTTTTTCCATCACCTTATTGTAGCCAATACCTACCTGCTTATATGATGTATCTGTTGTATGGATAGCAGTATAGCGCATGCACCACCTACACTATTACAGAGTTGTGCTATACTCATTATACAACGAGCAGCTTACAACTGTGTTGATGCCCTCCTTGTACACACTGTCTCTATGCGTTGTTGTAACTCCTATTTCCCTCCCTCGCACACGTATAACTATGTCATCATAACCATGATGAAAAAAATATAATTTGTCAGCAAAGCAATGATGACTACAATGCAACATCAACCAGAGAAAAAAGGGATTTAAGGTTTCTACGCTTTAGGGTTCCTGGGATAGCATACCTCTCCCCACACATATGCATCTCTCTCTCTCTCTCTCTCTCTCTCTCTCTCTCTCTCTCTCTCTCTCTCTCTCTCTCTCTCTCTCTCTCTCTCTTGGAGCTACCTGTGGACAAGTAGTTTTTCATCTATTGGCAACAATCTTAGTAGCATACAATTGGCCAGTTAGCCAGTGTTTCATGCACGAAACAAAACACATAGAGGTCCATTATCACTTTATTAGAGAAAGGTCTTGGCAAAAAATGTTGATCTCCTGTATGTCAACATAAAGCAGCAGGTAGCTGACATTTTCTCCAAGGCCTTGGGAGAGCAGAGAAGCTTCACAGATTTTCCACTATGCTTACATTCTTAGAGATGAAGTTGAGCTTGAGCGGGAGTGTTGAGATGTCAAGATCAACACAACCTAACACTCATGATCCTCCACGTGGGTGACTTTTCAACATTTACACCACTATTGCATTTGGTAGCTGACACAACGGATCTTTGCCAATGATTCTACAACTAGACTACACCTACCTAGTCCAACCGAGTTATGGCATAGTTTTCTTGCTAGCTCACCTACTTGGCATGTTCACATTATGGACCGCGTATACATAGTACTCTAGTACTTATGCTCATTTTCAGAAGAACAAGTAGAAGAAAATTTTAGCCTTCCATCTTTGTGTGTGTTATCCATTGTCGTGTTGTGTGAGTGTGAGTGTGCTTGTTGCAAGAGCTCAAGCTCTCTCTCCTCCCCCAATCTTTTCAGTCCCTAGCTAGCTAATCTCCCAAACACTTTAGTCTTTAGGGTCCCTAGCTAGGTTTTTTTATTCAATCCATGGTGAATAGTTTAATCTCTTAAACACTTTAGTCTATAGGGTCTCTAGCTAGGTTTTTTGATTCAATCCATGGTGAATACTTTAATCTCTCAAACACTTTAGACTATAGGGCCCCTAGCTAGGTAATGTTGCAAATACTTTAGTCTCTATAGGGTCCCTAGCTAGGTTTTTTCCCTTCAAATTATGATGGGATATGCTTTTAGGCTCTACTTCCATTAAATATTATTTTGAGCAAGCCATCTTGTGATGTACCTAGACAGAGGACCCTGACAGATTTCTTTGGCACCAGCACACCAGCAACCCAGCCCACACACCTCCTGATACTTTCTCCATTGGGCCATCAGGGCACCGACCACACTCCCAGGGAGTCACCACTGATAGAATAGTTATCTTATGTCGTGCTCATCGACCACGCCCACCAGGATCCCGACCACGGCATCCTCCACCATTGCCAGATCAGAGCCATTATTGCTCGGCATCGGAGGCACCTACCTCGCTTCTATGACCTCTCCATTCTAGACAGCCCCATGGCGGAGATACTTGATCTAAGGAGAGGGCAACACTTCAACTAATCAGCATACATGGATCTACTTGATATACATTTTTCAGTATTTTCTACTCAGCATCATCTCGGAGTCTTATAGTTCTGTTCTTATAACTGTAGGACAATCAGTTTATTGTACTTTTTAGTCTCATTTAGTTGTTCTCTTTGATGAGAAACCAACTTCAGATGTACTCTCAGTTTTGGTCTCATAGGCAACTATGGCCTCTTAGAGACGTTAATATATCATTTTATTTCATTTCTCTCTCTCTCTCTCTCTCAACTGTAATAGAATGTTCCACTTGTTGCTGAGTGATGTCAATCCAAACTACTACTCTCTATGCATAAAATTCCATCTACCTTATCGATGTGGTACTATTTGTTGAAATTAGAGCAATGTGATGAGCTATGGTGAATCAAATACTAGAATCAACATCATTAACAAAGTGATTAGCAAATAATTAAGATATAATTAGTGATTAGTAAATAATTAAGATGTAATTAGTGAAGAGTAATTAGCTAATAACTTAATGTAGGCATGGATAATCAAAAACCAGCAAATTCTCATTAGGCCAATGCCTCAATTTATAGAGTTTACATCCAAGCATCTAATCCCACTGATTTCTCCTTGATTCACTCCACCTCTCCCTGAATATCTCCACCTCTTTTGCTTGATTCTCTCCACCTCTTCACTTTTCCCAGAATATCTCCACACTTCCTAAATCTTCTCATGCTACCCTTTATTCTCTCCCAGTAGATTCTTCTCACCTTTTCACAGGTTCTTTCACATTTACACATTCTCTTTTACAGCCTCTAACCAAGGGCTTGTTCCCGCACACACCCTATTCACTTGTATATTTCAACACCTCCCCTCAAGTGAATACTCCTAGAACACCTGGACCCTATACAAAGTTTCTCTCTTACTTGATAGTCTGCGACCAGTGTCTAGCACTCCTCTCAAGTTAACTTAGCACACCTGGACCCTGTACCAAGTTTTTCTCTTACTTGATAGCCTGCGACCAGTGCCTCAAGTCCCTAAACTCATATCCTTGACACTCTCTCTCTCTATGTGTCCAAGGCTTACTATAGTTGCCTGTGCGACCTTGACTAAAGTGCTCACACATACATCTATCTACCACGTGGCCTACATCATCGGTGGCTCAAAGGTGGTTTTACTTTGTTGGGGCAGGTTACATTGGGTTGTGAGTCTCTCTCTCTCTCTCTCTCTCTCTCTCTCTCTCTCTGAGATTTTCACATGGCTCCTCACTCTTTGGAGCCTCACATCTTCTCTTTTCTTCAGTCTTCTTGTCGTGGTTGGCAGCTTCTCTCCACGCGTCCATGTCTTTCTCTTCTTTCAGTCTTCTTGGGGCAGCTTCTCTTCTCGTGTCCATGTCTTTCTTCAATGCTTCCTCTAGATCTTCTTGGTGTGGATCTTCTTCTTGGAAAGAGATGTTCTTTTTCTTTCATAGCTGGGGCCATGAGCTTGTATGTCAGGTCTTCTTGCTCCATGTGAGCAACATGTTTCAATGTTTTGCTGATAGTTCTTTTGGGCTTTTGATGTTTATCTTGTATCATTATGCAATGCAAACCCAAATTCATGCGGGAGGTCTTACCTCTTGCCTTATTCTGGACAAGGGCAGTGTCCGATCCCATATTTACACTGATGTAATGTGCCCAATACATAATGCGTATAGCATTCATTCTTATGCACATTCCCAAATGCAACTCTGGCTGTGAATAATCTTGAATTTGAGTGAGATTTACAGGCATTAACCAAGGGTTAAATGCAAAATGATGATTATCACAATTTTATCAGCACAATTTTACCAAAAATTACATTAAATCAAGGGTAACCAATTTGTACGGAATGGTTGGAGTATCAAACCAACTCCGAATTGCAATCTGAAGTTATAGGGATCTGTGTCAGATACCTAATGGTTAATTTGAACCCTCAATTACACCAAAATACAGTGATTAGCACTGATTAATCATTGATTAGCAAATTAAGCCACTATTTTGTGTGCAAAAAATAGAGTATGCGGGGAGTCCAGATCTGGTGCCTTAGACTTTAAATGAGCTCAAATGCTTTAAAGCCATCAATAGCAATGAGTCTAGTAGAGGATTAAGCCAATAAACACAAGATTTGACCAAATATTGAAAGCTTAATCTCTGTTTTACCAAAGTCACCTGCTGCAGATTTGATGAAGAGCTTGGATCTCACCAGCTTGTAGAGCATGCTTGAAAACCCCTGGAGCTATGAGGAATTAGAGCAATTTGATTGGATGAAGCAACAATGTCAAAAACTCCTCAAAAAAATGGCACCTGCTAAAAATGCGATTTCTCCTTCGTTCGCTGGCGGTTTGCGCATCTTTCTTGACTGACTAGAGCACAATGCTTATGGCTAGCTATGGTTAGAAGCACTAGACCTAATTTAAAGTGTGCAAGGAGAATGAACTCCTCCACTGGCTGGGGGTATAGAGGTGAGTTGAAAAATAACTAAAAATTGGATTATTTTCTAATTATCTACTAATCTTGATTAATTAGATAATGGGCTCATAAACCTGATGGATTCTAGGTATGGCTGTGATACCATGTTGAAATTAGAGCAATTTGATGAGCTATGGTGGATCAAATACTAAAATCAACATCATTAACAAAGTGATTAGTAAATAATTAAGATGTAATTAGTGAGTAATTAGCAAATAACTTAATGTAGGCATGGATAATCAAAAACCAGCAAATTCTCATTCGGCCAATGCCTCAATTTATAGAGTTTACATCCAAGCATCTAATCCCACTGATTTCTCCTTGATTCACTCCACCTCTCCCTGAATATCTCCACCTCTTTTGCTTGATTCTCTCCACCTCTTCACTTTTCCCAGAATATCTCCACACTTCCTAAATCTTCTCATGCTACCCTTTATTCTCTCTCCCAGTAGATTTTTCTCACCTTTTCACAGGTTCTTTCACATTTAAACATTCTCTTTTACAGCATCCAACCAAGGGCTTGTTCCCGCACACACCCTATTCACTTGTATATTTCAACACTATTCTCCTTCGAAACCTTCACCCCTCATTTTCTCTTTACTCTCCCCAATCTTGTAGCATTCGTCATCTCTACATCTCACTCCCACTTGCTCAACCAACTGAGAAACTGATAGACAAATGATTGATAGAGCATATGAACTAATGGAATTGTATCTATTTAGATTGCCCCATTCTTGGATGTAAACATTGTTTGAGTGCACTTGCTTGAGATATTTTTCCTATAAACATTAAATGACTAATGTTTCTTATGCTAACTCTTTCCTAAACATGGTATCCATGTACTGCATTCATAGCTTTGCTACTACGGACATGGCTATGGTTGCTAATGCCAACTCTTCCCTAAATAAGGTAGCCATGTATTTCATTCAATAGTTCATCTTTAGCATCACCTGTTGTATCCATGAAATTTAGTTTTCTAACATATTTTTCATTATGGATGGATGCAGATAATATGGAGATTAACCTATAGTAAAGATCTTTGATGTCTTTGTAAATTAAATTCATTTTAAAATGATTTGTGGTGTTCATAGCTTATCAATAGTTATGTTAGTTTAGCAATGCATTTCTAAATTAATACATACAACCTTGTGTCCACATGCCCAAGATTTGTCAATGTATACAATGGATACAAGACCACACCCCCTAATCAAGCAAATATGTAAGACCTCATACTATCTTTGGACCATCTCCCAAAGGAACTCACAACATGGACATGCTTCTCACACATCCAAGAACACTTATTCCAACACACCCTCTCACGTCATGGTTTTGTGAAGCTGATGTAGATATTTTATCGATGTTCATTATTAAGATCTCTCTAGGATCTCTTTATGAGGATCTGCCATATAGATATATACAATCCATGCTCCAAAAGTTTTAATGAAACCAACTCCATGTCTGCCTCAAGTAATATTTTTTGGAACATCACTAGAACTTCTCATCAAATATACCCTAAAACATTCACAAAGATCCCCCTCAATATTTTGATACCACAGTTGGACATGTCACTCTCGGCATGTGCCCCCCAACACCATATCCCTATGCTTACCCAACTCAACCAATCCTCACTCCACCACTGAAGGGTTTAACTACCAGCTTAGGATAGTAATGGAAATAGGGAGGGGAGAGCCATAGGGGTTGTACCAACTTAGGATAGTAATGGAAACAAGGAGGGGGTAGCCGTAGGGGCTATACCATGAGTCTCACATGGAAATAGGGAGGGGATTAGAGCTAAAAGGGGTTTCACCACAAGTTGTTCATGTTGCAATGCCTAAACAACCAATAAGGTTAAACTATTTTGAATTACTAAGGTCATACAAGATTCAAGCTTTAAATTACTAAGCTCATGCAAAGATTCAATGGTATAAGAGATGCATGAAATTTGTGGTCGACTAGACAACAAGTAAAGGTGGTGCCTTTAGCCTCACCATGGAAGTAAAAATTGGATAGTGATTTAGATCACTCAATCTTGCTAAGGATAAGGTGGACTTTAACACCTTAAATATAGCCTTCATGGATATTCCCAATAAAATTGGGTAGTGATTTAGATCACTCAATCTTGCCAAGGATAAGGTGGTCTTTGACGCCTTAAATATAGCCTTCATGAAAGGAACCCGGTGGAATCCTTTAAATATAACCTTCATGGATATTCCCAATAAGGAACCCAATGGAATCCCTTAGATTAGCTCTATCTCATCATGTAAAACAATTACTGAATCCTTCATTACATGAGTGTGATATCACACTCATTACATGAGTGTGATATCTACACTCATGTTGTGTGGATAAAGATAAATTCTCTCATGAGATGCTGACAAGGAGATTCTTAGAAGGAATCCAAGATTCAACTTTGCACACCACATTATACTCAAAAAATCATACATCCATTGAGTCATTTTGTGTCGAAGTGCAATAAACTTTTATGTGATAACTTCATGGAAACTCCCTCAGAGAGCTCCTTGAGTGGACCATGCCAAAAGCATCTTCTAACATAGTACAATCGAAGGCAAGCACAAAAGAGAAGGAGCCACCGACAATACCATCAGTAGAAGAACTTGCTACCCAACGAATGGTGGAGGGTTAGGTTGGGTAGAAGAAATTGGGAATGGTGGAGAGTTGGGTTGGGAAGAGATATAACACGGGCCAACCACATCTATACCCTAGACATGAGTTAGCCTAGTAGCCAATTTTCCACGCTAATCACACATGCACATACTTCCCTGACTTGAAACAAAAACTAGGAGGTCCTTAGTGTGCTCATTACATGAGAATGGGAAATCATGATACAACTCATTGTTACAAGAATCAGCTTATAAGGCAATGCCACTAGCCTTACACATGCCCAAGCAGGGCAACCCTTGGTGTTTCCCTGCTCCACCACAAGACCTTTGATTCCCTGCTACACCATCCTCTCCTAGTGCAATGGACAATGCTTACCTTAACTTGTCGTGGTGGGGAACTTGTTGGCATCTAAGCTCGTATCTCTATAGACTCCAAGCTATTCTAGTGGTAGCTAGCGCCACTCTCTTGCCTCTCCTCAAGTTATCATGAGGTTTTCTTTCTCCATACAAGGACACGCACTCCTCTCTACTCTCACACTCAAGAACATAAGCATAAGAGGAATGTAGCTCTCTCTCTCTCTCTCTCTCTCTCTCTCTCTCTCTCTCTCTCACCATATACACAAGAAACCAAGGAGATAAGACTAGAATCAATTAGCACAAAGGGGGATTGTGTCTTTCATGAGAATGTTGTTATGTATACAACTAGCCCTTATTCACACAGGCACCCAAAACTTAATGAAAGATGAACTAAAAGCTTACAAGATACACAGTTTTGTGGCATTGCTAGCCACTCTCATAATTACAACATTTATAGTGCCATTTCATGACACTTATTATGCTATCTCTCTTATGTAATGGAGAGATGCTAAGTTAACCCACAATGGGGTTAACATCCCTCCCTACCTGATGGAGATTTTATCCTCTCAGAATCTATTGTTGCAGGGTGTGTTGCCCCATGTATTCTTTATAGCGGCTTTTTCTTGTTGGGAGGACACAAAGGGTTTGGAAAAGAAAGTGTAGTGACCTCTAGAAGTTTGTATCAATCATGTCTTCAAAGGTGGTATGCATATGGCAAAGCAGTGGTCACAATTATTCACATTCATTCAACTAAGCATGTTTCTGGTCTTTTTCTAGGAATCCTTTTCCTGTTCAAAATGTACCCCAAGATTTTATTTTTTGAGAACCTAGACATATACTTCATAGTTCTAAAGTTAATTATGTTCGTGATTTCTCTTTTTGATTAAAAATTTATCCATGATTTCTTGATGCATTTCCATGAATATTTTCTCAATGCACCCCTATGAATATTTTCACCTTCTTTTCTCTATTTTTCTAAAATGAATTATCATGGAAATTCCTCTTTTAGCATAGACTTCAGAGAATCACAGAGGCTCAAGAAAGAGAGGCTACTACCAGACATGCCCACAGGAGGATGTAACAAGGCGCTTTAAGGAGTTGGATGTTACACGGATGGTCCGCGAAATAGCCATATCAAACGTCCTCAGGACCAATGACTCCCATCTACAAGAATTGGAATGCCAGTTGGCAATATAAGACCGCAGTCAAAGATAAGAGCCTACGGATGAAATGTGCCTACTCCTTGAGCGAGCCTCAGAGATGGGTCAATTGGCGAGTAACCCCTCGGGACCCTCCTCAAACTCTTACTCTATTTTTGTCTACACTAACCCTCTCCTTACTTTAATATGATATAAATCTATCTGAGGACCTAGGCCTAGGTGAACTAACCCTCATTAACCAAAATAATAAGCGTGATGCTAACCCCACTATCATAATGGGAATTTTGCAGGGGAGATATAGTATTAACTAATCCACATGATATGTACTTTTACCCATTACACCCTATTGTGTTAAACCTTTGTAGTTGGTGTCGGGTATTACAAAACTTTGAAATCCTGGAAAACAGTGTCAAAAAATTAGACCTGTTTGTTCGAGATGACATTCCTGAGACACCGGCCAACTACGAGGTGGTAGCACAAAGTTATGGATTATAAACCATGGGTGGATAGAAGTCTACAATACTCACCGGCACTTAAACTTATGAGAGTCTTCTTTATATCACCCTTTCAGAATTTTAAAACTGTACTATAATATCTACATACATTTAGAATCCATGTTAACCAATGTACTTTACACTTTTGATGCCACCTATATTGAATATCCTAACATAAATCCTGAGGATATCCCTGAACTGCAAGATTTTATGAAATCTCACAAACCTAGCTACCCACCCCCTAGTTTAGGTCATGGTCAAGAAGAGACACCATCTTCATCTTCCATCGCCACTTACCCAATATATTATAATGTCACTAGTAAACTACTTAATCCATATCCTAATGCCCCACCTACTAACAAGTCTTAGGCCAACTGCATCTTTTCTACTCTCATCCCTCAACATATAGATTTTCCCACTAACCCTCTCAGCCCCCCCCCCCCCCCCCCCCCCCCCCGAGGAGATACTGGCACCTCACCCATCTCCCCAACGGCAACCTTAGGAGGTACGCCATACTATCCCCCAAGACAATATTGAAGCTTTTACTGATGAGATAAAGTTTTGGAGTCATTGTCTGGTGCAGAATATGAAGGCTTCATTCGAGCTGGCAATCCACTACTAAAGCCAAAGCTGATGTTCAAGGTGTTAATGCAAATAACACCATTTGAGCCAACTCGAAGAATAATACCCGAGGCCTACTCTAAGGTCATGCCAACAAAACAGCATTATGTACCATACCCTTTACAAGCACCTCACCTAGATTTAGAAGAACTACTCCCTTTGGCTGGAGAGGGTACATTGTGGTCTAATGTGGCACGACAGACAAAATTAGCGAATCCACAATTAGTTAACCTGCTGGAAGTCCGAATAGTTAACCTGCTGGAAGTCCGAATAGTTAACTTGCTGGAAGTCCGAATAGTTACCTTCATGTGATCAGTTATTACTTTCACAGGCAGAGGAAAGCTCACCCAGTCCACACACGAGGGGGCTATGCAACTATCATCACAGATGATGCACATCCCAAGTTAGAAAATTTTGGAATACAGTCGGCGGACTAGAGAAAGGAATTCTTAACAATTCCAGAGTACATACATGTCTATATGTGTGCACCACCAACTCAACGAGTTGACCCATTATACATGCCACTAAAGAGAAGATGGACTCCACTAGAGTTTCAGGAGGCCAAGTAGTGCGACTTGCATGTTTGTTACAACTTCCCAATCTTCATGCCAGCAACCTTTACAGACATACGGGAGCAAAGAAAACAGATGCTCACTTGGATACAAGCATAGCACTGTATCTCGAACCTAGTAATCGTGGCCAGTGTTAGATTCATAAAATTACTCGTGGTCCTGATTGATCAACCCAAAGAGCCATATGATGGATATGAAGCTAAACAACTGCAATTCGACATGAGTCAAGGTCCATTTGACAGGGACATGATGATGTACTATCATCGCCTACGATGTCTTCCTGCCTACATGCATGTCACATTCGAGGACATGGTGGACACAAGGTTCCGGCGCTCACACTCAGCATTCAGAAGAACCCTCAAAAATCTTTAATCACGCCAGAATTTTTACCATCATGAGTTAAGTGATCAGGTCTTTCGACCTAGGTAATAGGTTATGAGGACAGAACCTACATCAGGTAGGGGGGGATGTTAATCCCATTTTGGATTAACAAGTATGCTCCTCCAATTGAGGACATTAAGAAGTGTCATGAAAAGGCACTATAAAAGTTGTACATTATGAGATATTGGCCACCCAAGGCCTTAGTTAAGTAAGTTTTGAGCATCCAAGTGTGAATAAGGGCCAAATGTATATAAGGCATTTTCTCATAAATGAAAAAGACACAATCCCCCTTTATGCTATTGAGAGCTCTTCTTTGTGTCTTGAGAGAGATTGAGAAAGAGCATTCTAGCATTTGTGACTCTCCTACGCTTGTATGTTTCATGCTTGTGTGTGGGAGAGTGAGAGAGAGTGATTGCCTTATGCAACAGTGTGAGCGACTCTACGGTGACAGTGTGGAGGTGGAGCTTGGAGGTTTAGAGCTTAACAAGTGAGCTTGGAGGCCTCAAGGGACTCAAGTTCGAAGCATTGGTAAGTGCCCGACGACAGTTGTGTTATATTGCTCTTCCTTTAGGTGAATGCATTGAGTTCCCTATGGGAGGTGTGGTAGCCCATAACAACATCATGCATTTTTGCATAGTGAGTTACAAGAAGAAGTGTATTTGGACCAGCCACATGGTTATAAAGATTTGAGTCACATAGATTATGTGTGCAGTTGCGTAAAGCCTTGTATGGTCTAAAACAGGCACCGAGAGCATGGCATGATAAAATCATAGAGAATCTTGTCACCATTAGCTTTAATATGGTAGATATAGATCATTCTCTCTATATGTGAAAAGAGTGATAAGGGGATTGTCGTCATTACTATTTATGTGGATGACTTGATTATTTGGGGGTGACAATGAGTAAGAAGTTGAGCATGTGAAGGGTCTCCTCAAGTAGAAGTTTAATATGAAGGATTTAAGTGAGCTCAAATACACTCTTAGCATTGAGGTCATCAGGACGCCTGAGGACATATGGTTGTCACAATGATAGTATGCTTTGGACATGTCCAAATATGGTATGGGTGGTTGTAAGCCCATTTTTGTACCGTTAAATTAGGATGGAAAGCTGAGTGCAAATAGATATTGGAGAATCTCACTATGTATAGGAAGGTAGTGGGTAGCTTGATCTACATGACAATCACCAGGCCAAACTTAAACTACACAGTTGGGTTGGAGAGCCAGTTTATGCAGGTTCCTCGAAAACCGTATTTGGATGGTATGATGCACACACTATGCTACATGAGGTCCATAGTGGATTATAGTCTCTTCTATAAGGTTGGTATAGAGTTGCAAGTGTATGGATACACTGATACAGATTGGGTTGGTAGCATCTTAGATAGAAGATCAACTAACAGATTTATGTTTTCCTTTGGGAGTGGTGATGTTACTTGGAGCAACAAGAAATAGTTGACAGTTGCTTTGTCGATTACAGAGGTAGAGGACAGGGGTGCTACGATGGTAGCATGTGAGGTAGCTTGGTTATACAAGCTACTTGGAGATTTAGGGCTGCATGTGGACAAGCAGGTTGACATTTATTATGACCACCTTAGTAGCATACAATTTTCCAAGAACCCAATATTTCATATGCGGACCAAACACATAGAGGTCCACTATCACTTCATTAGAGAGAAGGTCTTGGCAGGAGATATTGATCTTGTGTGTATAATATCAGCATATAGAGGAGCAGGTTGGTGACATTTTCACTAAGGCCTTGGGCGCTAAGAAGCTTCGCAAATTCCTCAATCAGCATGCTTGGAATCTTGGAGATGGAGTTGAGCTTGAGGGGGAGTATTGAGATGTCAAGCTCAATGAGAGCTGACACTCACGACATACATGTGTGATCATTCCACATTTACATCACTGGCATGTTTGGTAGCCAATACGGTGGATCCTTGCCCGTGATTCTACAACTAGACTACACCTACATAGTCCACCCGCCAAGTTATGGTAAACCTATCTTTCTAGCTCACCTACTTAGCGTGTTCACATTATGGACTTCTTGTACATAGTACTCTAGTACTTATGTTGGTTTTCACTTATCTTTTGTAGACCTCTTTTGAGTAGAGAGTAGAAGAATATTCATAAATTTTAATTTTAATGAGAATTCAATTTTAATGAGAATGACACTTTTGAAATAAAAATAAATCTTTTATGCATCTTTCTATGCGCATAAATTCAATTTTAATGAGAATGACACTTTTGAAATAAAAATAATTCTTTTATGCATCTTTCTCTGCATAAATTCAATTTTAATGAGAATGACACTTTTAAAATAAAAATAAATCTTTTAGATTGCACAAACAGAAGGAATTACTCTTTTAGAATGCACAAACGGAAGGAATTACTCTTTTAGAATAACCTAATGATAAACTTTAGTTCCACAAAATTTAAGAAAATTTTGCCATAACCTCCTTTGTATGGCTGACCATTTCTCAATTTTAACATTCAATTTATGACTTGAATTGATCCAATTTGAATTCTAATATCTCTAATCTACTCCGTTTTCCAAAAATTAAGAGAGTAAACAATGAAAAGAGTTTAATCAATCATTTAATTAAACTTTCTAAGATTAAGAAGGGCTGAATTGTAAAGAAGAGAAGGGGGTGGCCTTTCCATCAAGGCATAGCATCAGATTTTAATTCAAACATTTTCAAAGCATAAAATTTAATTCAAACATTTTCAAAGCATAAAATTTAAGAAAACCATGGATTTAAAATTCAGAATAAGTAAGAATTAAGCTTACATGGAGTTTGTAATCTTTCCTTTAGCTTGAGGGATTGAGGGTTCTACTCTTATTTGTAGCAAGAGTGGCCACCAGTTCTTTTGGAGAGGATTTAATAAAAAACAATTGAATTATCAAGTGAATTCAATGTATTTGACTTTGGGGAGTAGAGTACGTTGCATAAACACTATTAACCTTTTATAAAGGGGGAGGCTTCTATTTATAGGAAAAAGTGAGCCTCTAACCAAGCAAACTAATTCTAGAATTTTTCAGATCAGTTTGGTCACTTTTTGACCATTTTTAGGTCAGTTTAGCTTACTTTTTGGATCTAGTTGAAACAGGAGAGATGAAAATATCTCATTATTTTAGCTTACTTTTTGGATCTAGTTGAAACAGGAGAGAGGAGACATGAAAATATCTCATTATTTGTGAGTTTAAAACTCATCCACACATGTGAAATAGGTGCCTCCTTCATGAGGGGAATTCCCCCACACTGAGGTGTCAAAAATGCATCATTTCCTCTAAATATCTCTTCTTTTTTTAACTAATAACCTTGTCCTTAGTCAACTCTTCATCTTATGTGAGCATTTACTCATTTTTGGGGGGATTTTCTTTTCTTCTTCAATTTATCTCCTCTCTCTACATTTGGATTAAACTTATTGGTCCATAGGAACCTTAATTCAAAATTTTAAAAAAATTTGGACCCTCAAGCTAAGGTCCTTTTTACCTATTTTCAATTTATTCCAATTGTACACTAGAAAGTTCTTTTTGAATTTCTGTTTCAGGGAAAATCATTTTAATAAGAAGGGATATTTTCCATCCAAAGATATCTAAAAACTGAATTACCCCTCTAGAACATTTTCTCTTTCTAGGCCAAAACAGATAGAAACAAGATCTGTTATTATTCTGAAAAGGAAATTGATTACAAGGGGAGAAACTGGACATCTTGAGGGGCTGGGTGAGGAATCTTACACATTATGGACTTCTTGTACATAGTACTCTAGTACTTATGTTGGTTTTCACTTATCTTTTGTAGACCTCTTTTGAGTAGAGAGTAGAAGAATATTCCAACCTTTTACTGCTACATAAATTTATGACATTCTTGGCTTCTCGGTTGATCCACTTTAGCCAAATCGCTCTGATACCAACTGAGATCCAAATCCCCACCGCGCAACGAATTTAGGGGTGCTAGTAGTGAAAGTAGAACTTCTTGCATGGAGTAGGGTCCCACACTCGGGGCCTCACCCACACGGATATCCGAAACAAGAGACTAATCCATCGGTTCTTCCAAAACTGAACTCGAAAAAACTTCCCTTGCCCGGAAAGCATGGGCAATTCCTCCAGGATAAATTTTTCTCTGAAGTAGTCAAAAGCCCTAATAGAACTGATCTGACCAAACCCGTAGTATCAAAGTCAGATCAAGGAGAAGATTGCACTTGGATCATAGAGACCAACGCTTTTTTCCTCATTGAGAGGCACAGCTGTTGATTCTTTTCCATAGAATAATTTTTATTCGAGATTTACTTCATCTATTGTACCATAATAGAATTGAGTCTCATTTTAGGAATGAATCAGTCCAGCCTAACCCCATCCAGTCCCATGGGTTAGC
This sequence comes from Cibotium barometz, assembly GCF_041138505.1. Taxonomy (NCBI): domain Eukaryota; kingdom Viridiplantae; phylum Streptophyta; class Polypodiopsida; order Cyatheales; family Cibotiaceae; genus Cibotium; species Cibotium barometz. The sequence goes on along the minus strand of NC_141103.1, from coordinate 15,021,288 downwards.
CAACCACCCAACCACTGTAATGATGGGATCCAATTAAGAATTCGGTTCGGTTTTGTCCCGGGTATCAGGGAAAAGAGTTCCCAGGCGCCCTAGCCGGATATTCATGCAAACTTAAAACTAGTCACACCACTTACACACCCAATATAAAATTGCCTTTTTCACAGAATCGACATCTTCTAAAAACAATCTTTTAATGAAACCATTGTGTCACTGATCATAATCCTCAAAATCTCCGGTTGAATCCTTATTTCCAATCATTCCTTCATCGGTGTACCTATGGCATCATTGATAACCAGAATGCTTACCACCTATCCACTCAGGGGCCTTTTCGATAGTTCTTAGCTCATAGTAACCGGTAATATATTCATATATCAAAAATGGAATCTCCATTGAAGATCAGCAAGATCAACCAAAACGGATCCATATAAAAGAGCCATGGACTCATCCGTTGAGGACCAGCAAGGTCAATCAACCAGATCCATACCCGAATTCAGAAAATAACTCTTACTCCTTGTTTCAATATCTTCCACGACGCACATGTGGGTATCGTCAGTGACCTAGAGCCCGAGCACCGTATGGTCAGCACCCTCTAAGATCCTTCGCAACAATAGGTGACCTAGCGCTTCACTCATAGGCCGCTTCCTTGGTCCCTCATCCACCGTACCGGAAGCTCACCATTTTAATTGAGTCAAGACCTCAGCCGACCTTGCTACACGAGACGTCCTCCATTGACTCTCTGTCAACTGTTGCAACTTTATCAGATTAGGTCTCCACGACCTCATTCATAAGACGGTCAAAATGCTTCTCCAACATTCTTGACATAAAACAGTCATTTAAAAACAGTTCAAAAATACAGTTTCTATAATGAACTCTCGTCTTTCCACATTAATCAACATTACTTAATCCACATTCATTTCATATAAATTCCCATTCTCCTCCAATCACATCATTTTCCATCTCATCATTTCTTTCCTCAAATATCCTCATCAGATCTCATCCACTCAAATTTACCCATATCCACATCTCATCACATCATATTTATTCACATCTCATGCATTCATATTTACCCGATTCGCATCAGATCTCATCCACTCATATTTATTCACATCTCATCCACTCATATTTATTCACATCTCATCACATTATATTTATTCACATCTCATCCATTCATATTTACCCGATTCGCATCAGATCTCATCCACTCGCATTTACCCATATCCACATCACATCTCATCCATTCATATTTACCCAATTCGCATCAGATCTCATCCACTCGCATTTACCCATATCCACATCTCATCACACATCACATTCATTCACATCTCATCCATTCATATTTACCCGATTCGCATCACATCACATCACATTCATTCACATCCCGATTCACATGATATCACATCCATTCACATCCCATATCATTCATTCACATCTCGATTCACATGACATCACATCCATTCACATCCCAGATCATTCATTCACATCCCGATTCACATGACATCACATCCTTTCATATCCCAGATCATTCATTCACATCCCAATTCACATGACATCACATCCTTTCACATCCCAGATCATTCATTCACATCCCGATTCACATGACATCACATCCCATCTATTCATTCACATTTATATGATTCGCATCACATCTATTCATCTCATTTTCTCATCACTTCTATTCACATCTATTCATCTCATTTTCTCATCACATCTATCCAATCATCTATCTGATTCGCATCACATCTCGTCACATCTATTCGTCTCATATTCTCATCACTTCTATTTACATCACATCTATCCAATCATCACTTCTATTTACATCACATCTATCCAATCATCTATTTGATTCACATCTTATCTTATCACATCTATTCATCTCATATTCTCATTACTTCTATTCACATCACATCTATCCAATCATCTATCTAATTCACATCTTATCTCATCACATCTATTCATCTCATATTCTCATCTATTCATATTCTCATCACTTCTATTCACATCACATCTATCTAATCATCTATCTGATTCACATCTTATCTCATCACATCTATATATCTCATATTCTCATCACTTCTATTCACATCACATCTATCTAATCATCTATCTGATTCACATCTTATCTCATTTTATAGATTTTTAATTTGTCATCCCTTAACTTGATCCACTCGGTCAAGAGTTAACAGTAGCAATCTGTTAGCACAATCCACTAATCTCATAGTGATTTGCTAAAGTCATTATCATCATTCCAGTTATGAACATCAATACAGGGACTCGTCCCATTCATCCTCATTGTGGTTTTGCTCAGTTTATCGCTTTTCAACCAAAAATTCAGGAATCATCATTTTTCAATCAGAATCCAATTCAACTCATTAGTTTTCAGTCAGAATTTTAAAATCATATCAACCACATTCAAATTCATCATCTGGATAGCATTTTAGCTTATAATTTCAAGATCTTAGATTTACTCGTATATACTGCCCCAGTAATAAAGAGCTGCAGTTATACCCTTGGTATATACGGGTTAGTCACGGTCTTTGGAACTATAAGGTAAATACCATTATGTCTAGGCCTCAAGCAAGTCACGGATTCCATATAATTGCAATACTTCCATCTAAAGACCCAATTATCAATTTAGGAATTTCATTCTGAATATCAATTTGTATGAGTTTCATCACACAATTCCAACCTTTTACTGCTACTTCATAAATTTATGACATTCTTGGCTTCTCGGTTGATCCACTTTAGCCAAATCGCTTTGATACCAGCTATTGTAAGATCCCAATCTCCACCGCGCAACGAATTCAGGGGTGCTAGCAGTGGAAGTAGCACTTCTTGCACGGGCGGGGTAGGGTCCCACACTCGGGGCCTCACCCCCATGGATATCTGAACAATAGACTAATCTATCGGTTCTTTCAAAATCGAACCTGAAAAAACTTCCCTTGCCCGGAAAGCATGGGCGATTCCTCCAAAATAATTTTTTCTCTAACGTAGTCAAAAGCCTTAACTAACAGAACTGATCTGACCGAACCCTTAGTATCAGTCATATCAAGGAGAAGATTGCACTTGGATCATAGAGACCAACGCTTTTTTCCTCATTGAGACGCACAACCGTTGATTCTTTTCCATAGAACAATTTTTATCCGAGATTTACTTTATCTATCGTACCATAACAACAAAATTGAGTCTTATTTTAGGGATCCATCAGTCCAGCCTAACCCCATCCAGTCCCATGGGTTAGCAACCACCCAACCATAGAGACCAACGCTTTTTTCCTCATTGAGACGCACAACCGTTGATTCTTTTCCATAGAACAATTTTTATCCGAGATTTACTTTATCTATCGTACCATAACAACAAAATTGAGTCTTATTTTAGGGATCCATCAGTCCAGCCTAACCCCATCCAGTCCCATGGGTTAGCAACCACCCAACCACTGTAGTGATGGGATCCAATTAAGAATTTGGTTAGGTTTTGTCCTGGGTACCAGGGAAAAGAGTTTCTAGGCCCCCTAGTCGGATATTCATGCAAACTTAAAACTAGTCACACCACTTACACACCCAATATAAAATTGTCTTTTTCACAGAATCAGTATCTTCTAAAAACAATCTTTTAATGAAACCATTGTGTCACTGATCATAATCCTCAAAATCTCCGTTGAATCCTTATTTCCAAACATTCCTTCATCGGTGTACATATGGTATCATTAGTAACTAGAACGCTCACCACCTGTCCACTCAGGGGCCTTTTCGATAGTTCCTAGCTCATAGTAACTGGTAATATATTCACATATCAAAAATGGAATCTCCGTTGAAGATCAGCAAGATCAACCAATGGATCCATATAAAAGAGCCATGGACTCATCCGTTGAGGACCAACAAGGTGAACAATTTCCTTCCTTGCCTGAAGACGTGGTGAGGTGCATACAAACCCGGGTGTGGAACAAACAAAAGCAAAAGTTTTTGCCTTTTGGGGTGGTTAACGGTCCACGAAGGGTTAGAAGAATTCTCCATTCTCCAAGAGTCCTATTATAAGCAATTTCATGCATGTGGGGTTTGTGGTGGTGGGTCGTCACAGGCATTGCATTAGGAAAACCAGTGGATGAGTGGAGAAGATTTCAATTTTTAGAGGCCTACCCACAGTTATGGCACGCGTTTGAGACTTCGATTGGGAGAAAGATTAGGAGTAGGGATGGAAAACACGGAAGAAGGAGTGCATCCTCCCAACCCACCAAATTCTCCTAGTACAAATGGCACTGATACAGATGGCAAAACATGAACATGACAGGATGCAAAAGAAGCACCTGAGTCAATCAACCAAATCCATGTCCGAATTTAGAAAACAACTCTTACTCCTTGTTCCAATATCTTCCACGATGCACGTGTGGGTATCGTCGGTGACCCAGAGCCCGAGCACCGTATGGTCAGCACCCTCTAGGATTCTTCGCAGGTGACCTAGCGCTTCACTCATAGGCCGCTCCCTTGGTCCCTCATCCACCATACCGGAAACTCACCATTTTAATCGAGTCAAGACCTCATCTGACCTTGCTATGCGAGACGTCCTCCATTGACTCTCCGCCAACTGTTGCAACTTTATTAGATCAGGTCTCCACGACCTCATTCATAAGATGGTCAAAAAGCTTCTCCAGCATTCTTGACATAAAACAGTCATTTAAAAACAATTCAAAAATACAGTTTCTATAACGAACTCTCGTCTTTCCACATTAATCAACATTACTTAATCCACATTCATTTCATATAAATTTCCATTCTTCTCCAATCACATCATTTTTCATCTCATCACTTCTTTCCTCAAATATCCTCATCAGATCTCATCCACCCGCATTTACCCATATCCATATCTCATCACATCTCATCCATTCATATTTACCCGATTCGCATCACATCACCTCATATTTATTCACATCTCGATTCACATGACATCACATTCTATATCATTCATTCACATCTTGATTCACATGACATCACATCCATTCACATCCCAGATCATTCATTCACATCCCAATTCACATGACATCACATCCATTCACATCCCATATCATTCATTCACATCCCGATTCATATAACATCACATCCATTCACATCCCAGATCATTCATTCACATCTCGATTCACATCCCAGATCATTCATTCACATCCCGATTCACATGACATCACATCCATTCACATCCCAGAATATTCATTCACATCCCGATTCACATGACATCACATCCCACCCATTCATTCACATTTATCTGATTCGCATCACATCTCATCACATCTATTCATCTCATTTTCTCATCACTTCCATTCACATCACATCTATCCAATCATCTATCTGATTCGCATCACATCTCCTCACATCTATTCATCTCATATTCTCATCACTTCTATTCACATCACATCTATCCAATCATCTATCTGGTTCACATCTTATCTCATCACATCTATTCATCTCATATTCTCATCACTTCTATTCACATCACATCTATCCAATCATCTATCTGATTCACATCTTATCTCATCACATCTATATATCTCATATTCTAAACACTTCTATTCACATCACATCTATCCAATCATCTATGTGATTCACATCTTCTCATCACATCTATTCATCTCATATTCTCATCACTTCTATTCACATCACATCTATCTAATCATCTATCTGATTCACATCTTATCTCATTACATCTATATATCTCATATTCTCATCACTTCTATTCACATCACATCTATCTAATCATCTATCTGATTCACATCTTATCTCATCGCATCTATTCACCTCACATCTCATCACCTCTATTCACAGAATTTAAACATAGAATTTAAGAGGATCTTAATTTTTGATATAAAGACTCTTTACGCATCTATTTATGCATAATTCAATTTTAAGAAAAATAACACTTTTGAAATAAAATTAAATCCTTTATGTATTTTTCTATGCATAAACTCAATTTTAATGAGAATAACACTTTTGAATTAAAAATGAATTCCTTTATGCATCTTTCTATGCATAAAATCAAAGTTAATGAGAATAAGTCTTTTGAAATAAAAAGAAATTTCTTTATGCATCTTTTTATGCATAAAATCAAAGTTAATGAGAATAACTCTTTTGAAATAAAAATAAATTCCTTTATGCATCTTTCTATGCATAAAATCAAAGTTAATGAGAATAACTCTTTTGAAATAAAAATAAATTCCTTTATGCATCTTTGTATGCATAAATTCAATTTTAATAAGAATGACACTTTTGAAATAAAAATAAATTCCTTTATGCATCTTTCTATGCATAAATTCAATTTTAATGAGAATGACACTTTTGAAATAAAAATAAATCTTTTAGAATGCACAAACGGAAGGAATTACTCTTTTAGAACAACATAATGATAAACTTTAGTTCCACAAAATTTAAGAAAATTTTACCGTAACCTGACCATTTCTCAATTTTAACATTCAATTTATGACTTGAATTAATTCAATTTGAATTCTAATATCTCTAATCTGCTCCATTTTCTAAAAATTAAGAGAGTAAACAATAAAAAGAGTTTAATTAATCATTTAATTAAACTTTCTAAGATTAAGAAGGGCTGAATGGTGGCCTTTCCATCAAGGCATAGCATCAGATTTTAATTCTAACATTTTCAAAGCATAAAATTTAAGAAAACCATAGAGATAAAATTCACAATAAGTAAGAATTAAGCTTACATGGAGTTTGTAAGCTTTCCTTTGGCTTGAGGGATTGAGGGTTCTACTGTTGTTTGCAGCAAGAGTGGCCACCAGTTCTTTTGGAGAGGATTTAGTCAAAAACAATTGAATTATCAAGTGAATTCAATGTATTTGACTCTGGGGAGGAGTAGAGTAACAGTGCATAAACACTATTAAACTTTTACAAAGGGGGTGGCTTCTATTTATAGGAAAAAGCGAGCCTCTAACCAAGCAAACTGATTCTAGAATTTTTCAGATCAGTTTGGTCACTTTTCGACTGTTTTTAGGTCAGTTTAGCTTACTTTTTGGATCTAGTTGAAACAGGAGAGAGGAGAGATGAAAATATCTCATTATTTGTGAGTTTAAAACTCATCCACACATGTGAAATAGGTGCCTCCTTCATGAGGGGAATTCCCCCACACTGAGGTGTCAAAAATGCATCATTTCCTCTGAATATCTCTTCTTTTTTTAACTAATAACCTTGTCCTTAGTCAACTCTTCATCTTATGTGAGCATTTACTCATTTTTGGGGGGATTTTCTTTTATTCTTCAATTTGTCTCCTCCCTACATTTGGATTAAACTTATTGGTCCATAGGAACCTTAATTCAAAATTTTTAGAAAATCTGGACCCTCAGGCTAAGGTCCTTTTTACCTATTTCCAATTTATTCCAATTGCACACTGGAAAGTTCTTTTTGAATTTCTGTTTCAGGGGAAATCATTTTAATAAGAAGGGATATTTTCCATCCAAAGATATCTAAAAATTGAATTATCTCTCTCTAGAATATTTTCTCTCTCTAGGCCAAAACAGATAGAAACAAGATCTGTTATTATTCTGAAAAGGGAATTGATTAGAGGGAAAAAAACTAGACATCTTGAGGGGCTGGGGGAGGAATCTTACACATTATTGGGGGAGGAATCATTACACATTATGGACTGGGGGAGGAATCTTGAGGGGCTGGAGGAGGAATCTTACACATTATGGACTTCTTGTACATAGTACTCTAGTACTTATGTTGGTTTTCACTTATCTTTTGTACACCTCTTTTGAGTAGAGAGTAGAAGAATATTTTAGCCTTCCATCTTTGTGTGTGTGTTATCCATTTTTGTGTAAGTGTATGTGCTTGCAAGAGCTCAAGCTCTCTCTCCTCCCTTAATCTTTTATGAGGGGCATCCGGTCTCTTTGTTATGGTTAACTAAATCGTTGGCAGTCATCGTAGCCTTTAACAAATTTAACCACATCACCAAACAATGTTAGATACCATAAGCCTGCTTAGAGCACCTTTCATACTGTCACTTCCCTAGCGAAGTTCCCTAGCGAAGTGTCCTCTAGCAATTTCGGAGTGTGCTTCCTTTATAATTTGTATAAATTCATCTTCATATATGTAGCTCTGTAGAGCATCATCTTTATCTAGCTTGTAGAGTTGATATGATGCAGCTAGCTTGATCAATCATCGTTGCATCTTATCTTTATTCAATGGTCGATCTTGCAAAAAACCACAAGCAAGGTATTATGATGTAGCTAGCTTGATCAATCATCACATTTTATCTTTATTCAATGGTCGATCTTGCAAAAAATACAAGCAAGGTTTTATGAGATTTCCTCACTCCACTTAGGTACCATGTCAATTTTAAATAGGCACACATCGTGGAGATCATCATCCATTCCTATGGCAAGCTCACCATTAGGAAAACGATCAGCTAATTCCCTTTATTACAGGCAACTGTAAAGTCAAACTTCAAGAGTAGGAGCAACCATCTTGTAATCCTTCCCTTTATTACAGGCAAATGTAAAGTCAAACTTCAAGAGTAGGAGCAACCATCTTGTAATCCTTCCCTTTATTACAGGCAACTGTAAAGTCAAACTTCAAGAGTAGGAACAACCATCTTGTAATCCTTCCCATAGTGTAGGGCTTATTAAACAAGATATAACAAAGCCTTCCCATAGTGCAGGGCTTATTAAACAAGATATAACAAAGCCTAGTGGTCCACAAAGAATACAAATTTGTTGGCTAAAAGATAATATATATACTTATTCACAACATAAACCATGGCCAATCCTCCCCTTTCTATGGTAGTGTAACTCATTTCCGTCCCATTGAGTTGCCTATAGTGGCAAAACAAAAGGGTAGTCCAATTAGTGTTCCCTTGGTTGTGCTAGCACACACCTAATGGCAAAGTTTGATGCATCAATATGCACATGAAAGATTATGTCCCAGTTAGAGGGTCTCAAGTCTACAAGTAGTCGATATAATGGCCATGCAATCTCGGTATAAAATCCTACGAACATTCTATGGTACCCAACATGTCCCATAATATACTATGAATATTCTATAGTACTTGACATGTCCCATAAGCCTCTGTACTCCCTTAAAATTTGTGGGTGGTCGAAGTTCTAAAATTAACTTCTCTTTGTTGTCATTTGTGGAGACACTGTTTTAAGACACAATATGTCCCAATATAATACCTTGTTTGACTTGAAATTAAAATTTCAATGGTTTTAAAGATATTCAATACAACCGATACCTTTGAAATACTTTTCTCAATCAAGCTAGGTGGTTTGTCCACTTGAAGTGAGCACACAAGTCGTCAATAAAGACTTCTAAACACTTTTGTAGATAGTCCTTGAAAGCTATGCACATTAGCTGTTGTAATGTAGTAAGGGCATTGGTTAGTCCAAAGGGTGTAATCTGATAGGCAAACATGTCTTCCATCATTGTAAATGTGGTCTTGTGCTAATCCTTAGGTGCGATAGACATAGTTATATGCAAAGAATCCATCTAAAAATCCATAAGCCTCTTCGCTAGCCTACCCTTTCTAACACATGTTTGTTAACGGGTAGTAATCTTTCCACGTGGCCACTTTTTTAGGTCGGCACATTCTTGTAGCTTCCCATTTTTTTTCCAGCACAATGATAATGGGTGATACCCAGTTAGTGTGCTCAATTTTATAAATGAGCCTTGTTGTAATAAGTTTATCAATTTCCTCTGGCATATAATAATAATACTTGGGGTTCATTTGATAAGGCATTTGCCTAGTTAGCCTTGATCTCTACTAGGTGATACCCAATCAGTGTGCTCGATTTCATAAATGAAGCCTACTGCAATTGGTTTGTTAATTTTCTCCTACACAATAGCATAATACTTGGGGTTCATCTGATAAGGCCTTTGCCTAGTTGGCCTTGGTTCCTTAATAATAGGAATCATGTGTTATACCACTTCTGGTGGTGCTCCCTTCATATCATGTATTTCTAGACAAAGTAATCCTTAAAATTTTTTAGGCGCTCAACCACTTTCCTTTCTTCTTCAAGAGTCAATGAACACTGGTTTGGGCTCCTCCCTTCATGTAGCTAAGTCCACCTCTTTGACTTTAGCGGGTCCATCATAAGAGATTCCCTCTTGCCCCTCCTTAGGACATTGGGCTCCAAGGTGGACTACTATCCATTCACCCATATGTTTTGTAGTGGTCTTTAGGTTGAATACCTTATCTTGCTCTGCCTCCTTTTGGGCTAATATCTTCTTGCCTTCTTGCTCTACCTAACCAAGGCCTTGTTTTGCTTATGCCTTTTTGACTTAGAAAGAAGTGGCTCAACTTTTACTAGGGCTTGGGGTCCTCTCATGCGCCTTACCAAAGGTCATAATCTTTTCAAGATCGTCATCCCAATTTTATAAGAATTCTTCGTGCACTATTGTGGCCTCAACCAGTGTGCATCTGTCCACTGGCTTCGTAGCATGTTGTTACGTCTAGCCTGGTAGTGCTTTTGCCTTAACCATCTTCTTACGCGTTTTCCTCTTGTTGGCGATGCCTCACTATCAAAGCTTGTTGTCAACTTTGTTTCAGACATTTCAACAATAGTCCCCACGCTTATCATCGTAACAGAAGTCGAGTTTGTTTGTCATTTCATCCCAATCCATGTACTTAGTTACTTGAGTAGGGAATATATCGATTGTTGTTGACAATATGTGCATCCAATTTTCACTAAAATTTGGTGGAAGTGATGCATACATCAAATCCTCCTCCTTAATCTTATTGAGCAATATCTGTGATTTGCACACTTGTACTGATGTAGTGGTGGTCAGTCAGACGACTGACTCATTTCCAAAGAGGTTACCGAGTCTTCCAAGATTGTAAGTCCACCTTTAGAACTTGGGCATCTTTTTGTGAGTAGATTTTATCTAAAGCCCAATCATGCACTAATCTGGCCTTCCTCATAAAAGGTATGCTAAGTATAATATTATAAGAGTCTGGTTGGCGTAAGAAGTCTATCACTACAACTGTGTAATGATAGTGGAATAAATTTGGTTTCCATAAGCCATTTTCACGATAAGCTCTGTTTGTTCTAATGTTGGTTTATCCCATTATTCCCAGCATCTCTTGGTAATAATGCTCACCCTTGCTCCACCATATCTAGGATTACAATTGCCTGGTACTCGTTATGATAGATAGGGATAGCTATGTTTATGTCATCATTTCCATGTGGTAATGCCCTAACTAGTTCACTGGGATTTGTATAAACTTGGGAGTGTTACTTTCTTCTCTCAAATGCTGTGGAGTCTTAATTGTGTGTTCTTGTCCAAGTTTGAATCATTGGTTCCAAGGTTCCTTTAACCAACTCTTTTACATCCCTCCATAGGGTAGAATTACTATACGGACCAAGGGTCCAATAGACATTTTCACCTCTGATGACAAGAATGCCGTCAGGCTAGCTACATCCTGTGGTACACGTGCTACTTCACTATCCCTTACCAGGCTTCTGATACCATTTTCAGATCGAGGAGTATAAACCTCTTCCATGGTTTCAAACATTCTATTCATGAGGGCTTTCTCTGACTCATTCTAGGAGCCAAGCTCCTCTTATTCATCCCCTTGTTATGTAGAATGTCCGATTCCTTTGTTTGTATCCGATCCTCTCTAGCGTATACTATTTCAAGGATTTTATTATTTTTAAGCTTTTACTCACTTTCCCCTTGAGTCTCTCCTAGCAATCCCTTGGCTATTTCAAGTTTTTCAATTTTTGTTTCTATGTTAGAATATTCTCCTATGCCTTTTGGGATTGTTGGCCTTTTTAGAGCCATTTGTTTAGGGATTATCTGTATAGGGACACTTTCTTGACTTGACCCTGTTGAACTTGTTTCTATTGTCCCTTCATCCGAACCATCCTAGATTAGGACCATCACCCTTGTCTATCCTTTTTAGTGGTCTCCTCCTATCCTTTTTAGAGGTACGAGCCGATGATTGACTAGTGAACATCCACCTTATCTTTTTTCATTTGGGCATGTGTTAGCACATTTAACTGTGCTAACAATTAAATGTCCCTTCATCCGAACCATCTTGGATCAGGACCATTATCCTTGTCTACCCTTTTTAGTCGTCACCTCCTACCCTTTTTAGAGGTAGGAACCAATGACTGGTGAACATCCACCTTATCTTTGTTCATTTAGTGGGTTTGGGCATGTTTAGCACATTTAATTGTGTTACAAAGCATCTTGGTCAAACATTAAGCAAGTGGAGGCTTATTGAAGGATTGGTGGAAGTTGATGCTTCCCTGCTTATTTAAATGTTGGAGCTATGATAGAAGCAGAAGTACCTAGTTTTTGTGTGGGCATTTTGCTACCTTATGAGGTCCCTGACAATGGAAGCAACGTATTGGGGGTCTCCAAGTTATTATATTCATGTCTCTCCCCTTCCATTGGACAAAGGTTTAAAATACGAGCACTGGTGTTTCTCCTTGCATGACATAGAAGTTGGGCACAATATCCTGTGGCTCCTCATAATAGTCATGGTTAAGTTTAGACTCGTGCAAATCGTGGTTATTTGATCAAAGCCTAATTAATCACGGGTAATCTTTGGTGGATGTGGTTGTGGTGGTAGGATGGGTGCTGGTAAGGGTATGTCGGGTACTTTATAAATTCCTCGTGTGTACCCTTGTCCTAGCAAAGGTGTAGGTCTCGTATTACCATGCTGGGAGGTTGGTAGTGTTGGTAGGGCTAGAGTTAGTCTAGCTACCGGCACTTGGGCAAGCGGTTGAGCATCATATCTATACATTGATACCTCATGATTTCCAAGTCGCACAATATAGCAACGGTCTCGATCGGCATTCATTGTTTGTATGATTTTGTCTACATATTGAACACCAGACTAACTAACTCCCTTCAGGGGTAAAGAAAAGGATAAGGTGTGCCATGTGGCACATCAGCCAGGGAGAGAGATATAGACCCTAGAGAGATTCATGATATATGGACTCTGAGAGATTTGAATTTGAATTTGATAGTTCAATCCCTACGCACGCGAAGAAGTGTGGGCTACTAGTTATTCTAGACACAGTATATACCAGCAGTCCTAGGTTATTGGCTGGATTGATTTTGACTGGCTGCAAATCCACACAAAAAAAAATTGGCATGTAAAACATTATGGTTAGCCTCTTTACTGATAATTTTGCACATAAAACATGGGATTAAATGCATGTTAAGAAAACAAGCCTGGTGGTTCTGGTTGAAGCTTGGCAGATGGGCGGCACGAGCAGAGCACAGACGGTAGATTGAGGCCCATCTTTACCTAACCATTGTCTTGATCTCACATCAAACAAAAACCTTTGGCCTCATCGCTGCTGACCTGCCCCATGTGCCTTGAACCCCTCGCTCCCTCTTCTGCAGTAACGCATCCCTCGTCCCCATAAATCTACCTTCAAGAGCAGCTCCTCATCAACTGCTGCCTGCACTCTCACTTTGCATGATCCCATATCGTCCCCAAACTCTAGCGCATCCGCATCCGCACCTGCATTTGGAGAAACCCGCATGCACTCAGAGAGGGAGCAGAAAAGGGGAAATTACATAGCTTTTTGTGTTCCAAGAGGGGAGATTTAGAGAAACCCACATAGTTTTTCGCATTCGCAGAGGGCAGATTTTTCCAGAGAAGGAGAACTTGAACACAGATTTTGCGTTCCGAGAGGGAAGATCCGGGCAGAGAAGAAAACACCACATATTTGAGACGGAAAATTTAGGACAACCCACATAGCGTTCCTCTCCAGAAAAGCTATGGAGGCCTCATCTTTCCAAGCTTCCTCCCTGCTTTCCCCAGCCCATCGGAGCTCTCTTCCTGTTGCTAACCCTCGCGGGCTTGCCTTCTGCGGCCTTCACAGACACTTTATCGCCATCAAGAGCTCATCTGGCAAAGTGGGTTCAAGTGGATTAAGGCCCCATAAGCAAGAGAAGCTTGGCTCGCCATCGCAATGGAGGGTAATGGCTTCCGGCAGCAGTAACAATGGTATCCCTCAAGCTTTTGATTATGATGTTATCATCATTGGAGCTGGTGTTGGTGGGCATGGCGCTGCATTGCATGCAGTTGAAAAGGTAAGGAAAATACTCTTCCTAAGGTTTCTCACATCTGATTTATGGATAATTTTATGCCTGGAGTTATGTGTTGAATGAAAAGCAATAAATCTAAGGGTCTGTCTGAAATGGGGTACATTAAGAGCAATTACCCTAAAGGTGTGGCTGAACCGGGTTATTTCCTTATTCATTCATGAATTGAAAGCATCCATGCATAGCAATTCAAGATTTGGTTAAAACATTTGGCAAATTGAGTTTATAACAACAAACTAATCAAGGTCAGTGCGTTTGTGCAAACGAAATTTCATAGCCCTCAAATTCAAAGGTCATGTGAGTTTATCGATCATATGCACAGGGTTTGAAGACAGCCATAATTGAAGGTGATGTTGTTGGAGGAACTTGTGTGAACAGAGGCTGCGTGCCGTCAAAAGCATTGTTGGCTGTTAGTGGGCGCATGCGAGAACTTCAAGATGAGCATCATCTCAAGGCTCTGGGTATCAAGGTACATATTGATTTGAAGATTTTTCATTTTTTTATTAGATCAAATTTGTGTGTCCAAAAGCTTAAAAGTTAGTTTTTTTCACTTCAAGGATGGACAATATGCTTTTAAACAAACCTGATATCCTTGAAGTAAAGTGCTCAAGGCTATCCTCTTGGCCTGCTTCTAGTTATTTTAGTCTCCTTAGTACTTGTTTTGTACCTCATGTCATAGAAGGTTGGGTTTTGCACTTGTTGCGAGCCCTTATATTGGCCACTCTTAATCACACCCTCCTACGTTCAAGGATCAACATAGAGGGCTCATATGTTTGTACAGAGTCATACCCTAGTGGACTTTGAAAGTAGTTTCCACCTTTTGTGGTGATGATGGTCATCTTCTCATGCAATTTCTGGTCAGCCTTGAAGTTAAGTTGCTCTTTTTTTTGTTTTTTGGGAACTAGCTGTATCTTATTTAACATGTGAGAATAACCTTGACTTTTGGATGTGTCAAACTGTTTACATGTTGCGTAATGCATGTTTTTGTTAGAAGCTTTATAATGCATGTTTTTGTTCGAAGCTTTATAAGCTAACTCTCACAAAAGCCAAGTTTGTCTCCTTTTCATGTTAACCATGGGAACTAAGGTGACTATGTTACTCTCTCTTACTCAAAGAAAAGTGAGAAGTTTGCTATTCTTTATTACTCAAAAAAGGATGAGAAGCATCTTGAGTTGTGCATGTTTTCAAGATTCAAACCAAAATGCTATATTGTCCAGACCTTTCATGAGAAATATTGACATATTTTATCATCCTTGAGCTTAGTGACACGTGATGATCCTTGAGCATCAGTTATGTTCTACCATTCATATTAATGGCACTCTGATGATTATTGAGCTTAATGACACGTTTGCTGATCCTTGAGCTTGATTTACTCACATGTTTGATGATTATTGGACTTAATGGCACATTTGATTATCTTTGAGCATCAAGTATGCTGATCTCATGCCAAACGGCAGGTAGCAGAAGCAGGATACGAAAGGCAAGCAGTAGCAGACCATGCAAACAATCTGGCGACACGCATAAGAGGAAACCTTACAAATTCGATGAAAGCTTTGGGGGTGGACATTTTGACTGGCGTCGGAACAATTGTGGTCAGTAGTCCCATTCTCATCGTGGACCTATTGTGGTCAATAGTAACACAAGGAGGACCTATGTACTATGCTTGTAATACGTGGGTGCATAATATGGATTTTTTTGAGCTTGGGAAATAGCATATACACAAAGGGTAGAATTGTTTTTTTGGTACAAAATCTTACATAAAAAAGGCTCTTTACGTTCATATCTTGTGTAAGAGGGTACAAAAATTCCTTGCAAGAGGTGTATACAAGGGTATTTTGTATGGGGCCATGCATGTATGTCGCTTTCGCTTTCCTTAAATTTACTAAGTGAAGCCTCCTTGTGCAATCAAAGGTCCTCAAGTCTTCTTGATTTTTACAGTAATTATCTATTTGACCATTGTTTTGAAACTATATAATCTCAACTTCTTAGTGTGGATTTTTACCTG
This sequence comes from Cibotium barometz, assembly GCF_041138505.1. Lineage (NCBI taxonomy): Eukaryota > Viridiplantae > Streptophyta > Polypodiopsida > Cyatheales > Cibotiaceae > Cibotium > Cibotium barometz. The sequence continues at coordinate 15,005,220 of NC_141103.1, read as the reverse complement.
GTCATTCAGGGTCCGCAAAAAGTCAAGTATGGAAAAGTTGGCTACACAGACAAAACTGTGACTGCCAAAAATATTATCATTGCTACAGGATCTGTGCCTTTCGTGCCACCTGGAATTGAGATTGATGGTATGTGAGTGGCTATTATGTTGGATTGTCATTGGCTCAAAGGTGGTATATAAGTATCCACATTCAAAGATTGTTGAAGACATGAAAGTTAAAAGAGAGACTGTAATTTGGCTTAATAGGTACTTGCTGCAATCTTCTTTTTCTCAGGTAAAACAGTCTTTACGAGTGACCATGCCCTGAAGCTGGAGTGGGTCCCTGATTGGATCGCTATTGTAGGCAGCGGCTACATTGGACTCGAGTTTAGTGATGTGTATACTGCGCTTGGAAGTGAGGTTAGTTTCTATACCATGTTTTGTCCTGGCCATGCATATCTATTAGTCTCCATCAGAACTATCATGGATGGTCTTGAAGGTTGGAAGGCCATCTTTATGCTAGCCGAAACTTTACTGTATGGCCTGTTTGATGGAAGAATTGGCTTCTGCTTACAACCTTACACTCATGGCGCGACATGAGCACATGCATGAGCTTGTGCTTGTTTGAATGCTATACCTATTAGCTTGTTAAAAAACCATTTTACCGTGTAAAAGGTAAACCTCATGTTTTTTTTTTCCCAAAATCGTGCTCACCCTAACCCAACCACAGGCCTGATTAGTCTGGACCATTACTGAGAATTGGAGAGTTAGACTCAGTGATGCACTTGAATATGAGGCCTCAAGAGCTTAGATGCATCCCATACCACACTCAGTTTATGTGCACACTTACTCACTTATGTAGGCTCAAAGGCACTATCAATTTGCTTGCTTTTATGGGATTACTAACTCCCTCCCCATATAGCCTACTGCTAATCCATGTCACACCTTGCATGAATATAACATAGCCCATATCTGATCCATGCCGACTATGTAATAGCTTAGTGGTTTGATTAGGCATGATGTGTTTCATTCTTGAAAATTGAGAGATTGGATGACCATTTAATGTCTTGATGTATAACAGGTTACTTTTATTGAAGCTCTGGATAGCCTTATGCCTGGGTTTGACCCAGAGATAACAAAACTTGCACAAAGGGTTTTGATCAATCCACGCAAAATCGATTACCATACAGGAGTTCTTGCCAAAAAGGTGATTTGTGCTATCATTGAATCGATTATGGATTCTGTTACTTGATTGAGGTCTGGTTCCATTTTTTTCCTGAAGAGGGTTTATGATGATTGCAGATCACCCCAGCAAAGGATGGGAAACCTGTACTCATTGAGTTGGTTGATACAAAGACCAAGGAGCCCAAGGACACTCTAGAGGTAACCATTGCCTAGTTGTTTTGCCTATTGCAATTAGAGGTAGCAGTTGCATGTTAAACAAAAATAGAGGAACATCTTTTATATGTGATTGTAAATGGAAGAATATATATGTGATCCTTAATGGCACATTTCTATTTCTTTTTTATGCTATAAAAGGAGTTTAGGTCGCTGTTTGGCTTGATTAGTTGACAAACTTTGAAAGCCAAATTTTGTGATGATGTACAGGTTGATGCAGCTCTTATAGCCACAGGTCGTGCACCCTTCACCAAAGGATTGGGACTGGAAAATGTACATTATGATACCTAGCTTCTATAGTGTGCATGATGTCTGCTGTTCAGGGAGGGGAGTTGATGTGTTTACTTGTAACTCAAATTGGCAACTTTGGTTATGGCATTGATAACATGAATGAACTGCACAGGTTAATGTGGTCACCGAGCGAGGTTTTGTTCCAGTGGATGAGCGGATGCAAGTGATTGATGCAAATGGTGATTTGGTTAGTCACTCGTCAAACTTTGCTTCACCTTACCCATCTTGTCCTTTATCTGCCTCCTCAGTACATTTTGCTGTAGGTGTTTTGAAGATTTGAGAGATTTTAATGCATAACATTAGTTGAGTGAATTGGAGCAGCAGCCCCTGCTAGCTGGCTCCCCCCTCCTCCTTCCCCTGCTCCGTGTGTTTGCCTTTCCTTCCTCACCTACAGCCGTGCTGTCTACCTGAGCCTAGCCCCAATGCACTTGCCAGCTCCCCTACCTTCCTTCCCTTCTTATAGGCCCTTCTCCCTGCTCTCCACCTTGTCTTTCCTTCGTTTCTGCTTCGTCCTTGGCCATTTTGAGTTCCCCGCTCCCCTTTTTTCCTGCTCTCGTGTTTTTCTTCTCCGGCCTTCTCTCCTCCTCCTGTTTTTTATTTCCCCACTTCCTGCCACTCTTTGGAAGGCACCTGAGGTAGCTGTGAATGCTACTCTGGTCTTTCCCCCTTCAGAGGACTCCATGGTAGCTGCTCCATTTTGCCTCACCGAGGCTGCCCTCAACTGCCCTTTTTCTGGTGGGGACCTCCTGCTTGTTGTCTTCCGTGGCTACTCTGGAAGCCACCACCTTGTTTTGTTTGTAAGTTCGTTGGCAACATACCCCCCGGTTGGCCAGATTGAATGCGCAGGTGTCCATACAGCGTATGGTCACATGGCAGCCGTACAGGTGGTGTAGGTCATAGGCAGCCATACAGCAGTGTACGCTCAGGTTTGGGCATCCATATAGCAAGTGGCAGCAAAGGGGGCGGCAGCGGGGTGGCATGAAGAAAAGGGGAGCGCTTAGTTTAGCACAAACGTTTCCTAAGTTTGGGAAAAAAACAAAAGCACACAATGATTTTTATTAAAAGCCTTCATATTTGAAGGGAAAAGCGTGCTTGTATTTAGCGTCAAAAATAACACACACAGAAAAAACACAGCCTCTCATGCACCTCTCTAAAGCATTAAAAAAGAAACACGAGAAAAAGCTACGACCTGTTTTTCTATGTTTTTCTCTCTTAAGTGCTTATAAACAGTCAGCCCCTCTCTCATAGTTGCATACAGGACAACAATCATGATGAGAGTCAATACCAGTATACTACTATTTGCATACAGCTCAACAGCAGGTAGCTAATAGTCAGTATGGGAAGACGCGAACCAATCCATCATTTCCTTGGTGTACAGGGTGTTTTTTTCTGCCTCAAAGTGGGAATTTTACCTTTCTTTTCTCCACTTTCTTTCTCTTCCATACTCAAAGCATCGACAACCCAGTTCAAGCTTACTTTCTTTTGTTTCAAGGGTGATGAAGTGGAAGCGGTGGAGAAAGCCTGTTTTGATGCCGAGATGGAAAATGTTCGGGAGGAGATTTGACTTTTGAGGGATCAACTCACGCTCGTCCAGCAGGTTGTGGCGAACCTGCCTCCTTTCATGACCCCTAGCTTGATTGCTCCTTCTCACACTGCTGATATCTTTGTGGGTGATAAGGAGGAGAGGACATAGGAGTTTGTTGACTCTTGGCTGAACCGCTGGAACATTCACTTTGAGTTCCACCCTTTTCTGGATAACTGGAAAATTGAGATGGTTCAGGGCTTCCTGAAAGGGAAGGCCTTGACTTGGTGGAGTGATATAAAGAAGAAACACTTACTTCCTCTCTCCCCCCCCCCCCCCCCTTCAATTTGACACCCAAGCCTAAACGAAAGTTTAAGTTTGGGAAGGCCATCTAGAACCAGAGTGAACCCTGTCCTAAGAAAACCGTGATGAAGAAACTTTGGAATTCTGATAATGTATGTGATAGCAAAACCAATTCTTACAGGTCTTATTAAAAAATGTTATTTCACAGGTTCCTAGTCTGTTTTGCATTGGAGATGCCAATGGAAAGATGATGCTTGCACATGCGGCCAGTGCACAGGGTATATCAGGTGTGTGGGCAGGATGCGTTGTAAGCTTGGGTGCTAATAAATTCTTGCTCTCAATCAATTCTCTACATCAGGAATTGATGCCATTACTAGATTTCAAGACATGCTTTACAGAATTTTTCAATTTCCACTTTTTGCAGTTATTGAACAAATTTCCGGTAGCAATAATGTCCTCAACCATCTGAGTGTACCAGCTGCTTGCTTCACACACCCAGAGATCAGTATGGTTGGACTCACTGAGGTATGTGGGATAAATAAAGCTGTTGCTTTTCTTTTACAAGTTTTCCACTTTTGGTTTGTTTTTGGTCTCTTAGTCATGCATATTGAGCTACTCTAATCAGAAACAAGAGAGCAAGGACAGTCTCAATATGATCATCTCAAAGAGTTCTTCATTTTGACTGATATATCTCAAGTGACTTGCTGTTCCATCAGTGCAATCTATCTTTTAATATAGCCTTGGGAGACTGTTATGTGGCTCAATTGACAGTTCTTTGATTTCCTTCTAGGTTTGATGGGAAGGTACTAGTCAAATGAGGGATTTTGCTATGTGCTTAGAGGGTATAACTAAGCCAGCTTCATTACGAGGCTAAGCTTTTTTAAAGCTGTTGCTTGCCTTTATTATTGACTCCAAGCCTGTGAGTGAGTCGATTGCTCAGTATCAGGCATCTGTAGAATCCCTGGGAGATCAAGGGATTCACAGATGCCTGACCAAGCTCTAGCCAGACACTTGGATAGTTGGCTCCCATGCCTGGGGTTTGAGCGATCAAGACCCAGATCAGACCATGACCAAACTCTAGCCAGACACTTGGATCGTGAGCTCCAATGGCAAGAGACACCCGGTTTTGGGTGATCTGCACGGTCGGTGTGAGTCTAGCCTCAGGTGCAGGGGTGCTCTGGGTAGAGATGTGGTTAGGCGGTGAGCCTGCAAGCAACCCCTTCGACTTGTATGTTTGTACACGATGGTCATACGGGCTTGTACAGGATCTGGTGTCTGTTTCAGTTGGAAATCTGGATCATATGTTACCCCATTAGATGGTGTGCCAAAAGAAACTTGGAGCTTTAATGTCTTGAGTAGCTCGGATTTTTGTTTGGGCATTTGAAGGAGTTTGAGTAGAAATTACAGGGTTTTGAGTGGTGTAATTGGATCAAGGCTCAAAGAAAGCTTAGGCTGGATTGGACGATCTTGGTTGTCCATCCCTGATGGGCAGCTGGAATGGCCTTCTGCTGATGTGCAGGAGCTGGTTGGTTGTGTAGCCAGCCTTTAAATATGGTAGGAACAAGGTTGGTTTGATATGGCCCAATAAACTTGCTTAGGTATATGACTAGGAATATGCTGTCAACAGTCAGTTTGTTACCAAATATGTTTGCTTGACTTTTTTCTGTACTCCATGATTTTTTATGTGAATGGTTCATGAAATCATGCATTCAGCCTCAAGCACGGAAAAAGGCAGAGGAGGAAGGTTTTGAAGTAAGTGTTGCCAAGACCAGCTTTAAAGCCAACACAAAGGCTCTGGCTGAAAATGAAGGTGAAGGCATTGCTAAGGTTAGTTATGGAATTTTCGCCTCAAGGATACAGCCAAAACTTAAAACCTGTATTCTAAGTTTATATCATATCAAGGCATGCATAATTGCTTTGTCAAACAGTGCGATTGTGCATGCATGCATGCATGTGTGTGTATGTGCACGGTTGTGCCCCCCTTATGGTAGGGGTTGGAGTGTCCAGTGTTACAATTTAACATGCCTATGTCATCATAACATTTTGCAGTTGATCTATCGACCAGACACTGGAGAAATCTTGGGGGTGCACATTTTCGGGCTTCATGCAGCTGACTTGATTCATGAAGCTTCTAATGCTATTGCTCTGGGGACATCAATCAAAGTATGCATTGCTTTACTTTTGGAGAGAGCTTTTTGAATCATTTTATGATATTATGGAACTAACGTGATTTATTTGATGCAAGATTCTTATTACTGAACTTCCTATTTTACTATGTTTGTATCATACAGGATATCAAATTGGCAGTGCATGCACACCCTACTCTGTCAGAGGTTTTGGATGAACTTTTCAAGTCTGCCAAGGTGAGCTGATATTTTGGGTTTCTTTTTTTAAAGCAAGGGCTGCATGTGAGGACCTTATGGACAGATGTGAACTTGTCTTTGCAGGTCGGAGAGCACGCTTCCGTGGCAGCAAAAACAGAACCGGTTGCTGTTTAAGAAGATGCACTTACATCAAAGCAATGTGGTGCATTGGAGTCTCACTGCAGCACCGACAAAAATTTTGGTAGCATTAGTTCAATTCGAGTCCTTTTACATTGTTGTTGATGTTGTGGAGTTATGGCCAAGCAACTGGTGATGTTTACCTTGCTTCGGGGGTGAGCATATTGTATTCTTCTTTATAAGAATGATAAGGTTAGCTTTTTCTAAGGACGGGAAGCCATGATGATCCATGGTTGTCACACTAATTTTCTAGCTTAAAAACAAAGCAGGAATGCTCTAAAAGGGTGTGCTGCTATTTGAGCATATAAATAGGCAGAGTTGATTGTTCAAGGGCTCAGATCAGCCCTTAAGCAGGCCCCTCATTTATCCTTAGACTAATAATAATCAAGTTTAATATTATCTTCATGGCTTGGTCCCCTCTTTAGAGCTATTTCTAGGAATTGAGCTTTATACCACATTTATTCTTGGAACTAGACACACACTGCATCTTGTTGTGTATGGTGGTCTGTATTTTGTTGCTTTAGTATTTGGTTGCAAATTTCAAACTCAACAAGCATGCAGTTTGTTTTGTAAACTTAAACACTTGTCATCATGCATCCACAATCATATTGTTTGGTGTGAACAAACAGCCGTGGTCATTTAAGAGCCAGACCTCGACAAGTTTGTGAAGTGCAAGGTGTTGACAAGTATCCTCTTGAACTATGTTGTCCTAGGAGATTACATTTGATGTTATATACATCAAGCTAGGTAGACTCCTTCCTTTACATCAAATCTTGGTAAACTCCCTTACATCACTTGCACGTTTGTTATAGCCATATAGTAGAACTTTAGGATGTTTTTGGGTTTATACCATTGCCATGGCAAAAACATAAGTATTTCTCTTCTACTAGAATGGTAGCTCATATGTATGTTTCTTGGGTTATGGCAATGCTAAACATCTCCATTCCTTTATTTTGAGTTGACCTTCATGACAATGCTACACAGCTCCATTTCTTTGACTGAGTTTGCCCAAATCAAAAAGTAGCAATTATCTTCTTTAGAATATGGCTCAGACAAAGAATGGTGGAGCATTTTGGAGTGTCAACTCAAGGTCATTGGAGATGGGACATGCACGAAATTTGGGGCACCTTTGAATGGGGCAGCATTTAGGGGTATGGCATCTTGTGATGTAATGAGTGTTAAGATGTGCAATGTAACCTTGATGGAGATACAAGGGATTTGCTTTTTGGGGGTGAGGTATCTTGTATTGAGTGTTGAGATATGCAATTTGTGGTCGATGGAGACAGCTTGTATTGGGTGTTGTAATATGCAAATCAAGGTTGATGAGAAGAGGTCATAACATGGGCATTGAATTTTTTTTTGGCCAAAAATTTGTGAATTGGGTGAAAAAGAGGTGAGGAGCACTAGTACTTTATCTTGAGGTTTTGAAAGGATATATCCAAGAATGATGATTGTGTTCTTAAAGACGAGGACATATAGTCAAGTGGCATAGTAACCTTGATGCTATGATCCATTGGGATCTAATCTGCGAACACACTAATTTGTCCCCTTTTCTTGTGAGTGGGCTTTTCCATGGAGTAAGGTGTGTTTGTAGTGGACTTGGGTGGATTTTACAAAGTCTGTGGGGGATGGGTGGATTTTTCAAAGTCCATGGTGGACTTGGGTGGATGTACGGAAGCATATTTGTCCAAGTGTATGTGGTGGATGGGTGAATGTACGTGAAGTGGGTGGATGCATAGAGTATTTTTTTCAAAGTGTTGGAGCCATGGATCGCACCCCCTCCTCCCTCCCCCTCCAAAGTGTTGGAGCCATGGATCTCGTAAGGATCTCGTAAGTGGCATAGTAGTCTTGATGCTATGATCTAGTTTGCCACCACATCGATTTGTCCCCTTCCCTTGTGAGTGGGGTTTTCCATGATGTAAAGTGTGTTTGTGGTGGACTTGGGTGGATGTATGTAAGAGTATTTGTCCAAGTGTATGTGGTGGATGGGTGAATGTACGTGAAGTGGGTAGATGTATGGAGGAGTATTTTCACTTTAGTGTTGGAACCATGGATCCCCCCCCCCCACTTGAACACCCACCCTCCAAAATGTTGGAGCCATGGATTCCCCCCCACCATCCCAAACCCCTACTTGAACACTTCACCCCTTGGCCTCGTGTGTGCCTCCCTCCTTGTGCATTTGGACACTCACCCCTTGGCCTCGTGTGTGTCCCCCTCCTTGTGCACTTGAACACCCACCTAACTCCACTTTTCTTTAGCTCCCTCATCCTTGCAAGGGTTGATTTTTGGCGTGTCAAAAATGTTTCATTAAAAATGTCTTTTTTCTTAAGCAAAACGTGATGTTTTTCGCATCAATTTTCTCATTTCATCAAAAACCAAATTAAACTAAGCATTGCTATTATTAAAGTGTTGCTTTCTCAATTGCTAAAAAGTATGTGCACATGTATTGCTTTCTCAATTGCTACAAAAGTCCCCATCTTGGAAAATGCACTCATGTGATTGCATTTGGAGAGATGCCCTCAAGTCAACATTTATTGCTTCTAATTGACAATGCACATCTTCGCACAATAAAGAGTTATTGCACCCCACCAACTCATTCATTTAGAAAGCAAAACATATAGGTATACATATCAACCAGTGCAATGCCAATAATCCCATCCCTTTCTAGCAAAATTGGTTAGATGAACATGTATTTCTTGACCATTGTACACAACCTTTCTCCTACCATAGGGTTGGTAAAACTTGCAAATGCAATTCTCACCATCATGCATTGCATTACCTTGTTGTCGGATGCACACACATATGGTGTCTCGCCTGTATTTGGGCAAAGTAAGGGTGGCCTTTCAAAAGCTGTGGTGCCTCTCTAATTATAACTAAATCTTGAAAATTTTGAGTAGGTGTTTTTCCTTCTAAATTAAACAAGTTCAAGGCTAAGCTAAACTTATCTTTTCTCGAACCTTGGCAGTGTGGTGCCCATCCGTTTGGCATAGAAGCCCACTGTGACAAAAACTGCCCTTGTAGACAAAGGTGTGTGCTCGTTGAGCCAATAAATAGGCTTGAACAATCGATAGAGCGACTCAAACTTGGGTGGGTTCATGTCATCCCAAGGGCAATCCCACTAGCCACTTTTGCCCCATGATGGGCGGCAGAAAGGTAGTGAGATTGTCCTCTTTTACACACACCCATTCGTAGAGAGAGAGAGAGAGAGAGAGAGAGAGAGAGAGAGAGAGAGAGAGAGAGAGAGAGAGAGAGAGAGAGAGAGAGAGAGGTTACCAAAATGTAGAGATGATAATACCCAAAATACATATTCCAAAATAGGAGATAATAATCAAAATATAGAGATGTAAATTCCACCCCTCCAACCTAGGTCTTTCGAGGGTCCAATCAGTTACTGACTTTCTCACATAAAAATAATTTTAGTTCAAAGTGAAGATTAGATCCAATATTGATCATTCATTCCTTTTAATTTAAAATCCACCGAAGTAAAGAACACAAGTACTTAATAACAAAAAGTAAATATTTTTGTTCAAAATGGCATCACAAAATAGGTTTCAAGATCCATTTATTTTCCCACATGCAACACAAGCTAAGCATTCAATATTGATAATCCGTTCCTTTTAAATTTCACCAAGTAAAAAACACAAGTACTCAACCCAAATGTTAATCCTTGTGTTCAAAATGGCATCACAAAATAGCTTGTTGAGATCCATTTAATTTGCCACATGCAACACAAGATAAGTATCAATATCGATCACGCCTTAAAATCTATGAAGTAAAAACACAAGTACTTAATAACCAAAATGTAAATCCTTTTGTTCAAAACGGCATCACAATATAGATAAGGTCTGTTTATGAAAAAGGTATAATGTACTTAAAAATGTCTCAAAATGTGAACATGTGCAAATCTCAATAGCAAACATGAATTCCACTCATGAGAGTATCACCACATAATCATAATTTTATATATCAAATCATCCACAAAAACATGTAGGTCCACAATGGAGGTAAAAGTGTCTTTTCTACTTCAAAGGTGGATCCTACCTAATTTTGTACTCATGGCCATAAAAGACTTCATAGCAAGGCAACAATTTTTTTTAAAAGAAGAGGAAATTAAGTGATGACACCCAAGAATTTGACAAGAAATACATAAAAGCATGTTAACAATTTCACCAATCTAAGGGAGCAACAAGCATGAGTCCTCGTCCTCCATGATGCCTCCAATCCAAGATATTGGCCTTAGCAAAGGCCACAAATACCCTTTGTGCATGTCCTTGTCACCCTTGACAACAATGCATTAGTAGCTCATGTATAATTCTTCCTTCCTGGTATACCCACTCCAATCTTCAAAACCATGCCACCCAATGGACATAAAACCTCTAGAAACATAAGCATGAAGACCATTCCACCCAATGGACATAAAATTTCTAGAAACATAAGCATTTCTTTCACACTCCTCTCTGACAAGAAGTATTGCCTTCCCTTCTAGATCAAGAAGAAGAGGTTATGCATCAAGGAGTCCAACCCTTGCTTGAGCTCTTGCTCTATCTCGAACTTCATGATATAAAAGACTCCATCTAGCCTTCTTAATTCTATAAAGTGAAATGCACTTACCTACATCCCATTACACAACATGAATGAAAATCACAACATAGTAATATATGGTCTAATAACAAAAGACTTACCATAGATAATATATGGTCTAAATAACAAAACACATACCATAGGATTGTGGATCTAGATCTAAATCTAAGTGAATAAGTGTCTTACCTTAACAACAAATCTGATGTTATTGGCAATGGAGTAAGGCTAATGACCCCTTTGTGAGAACCAAACCCTCATTCTCAAATGTTAAAGTTTTTCCTTAGATTATGCACCTATGTGTTACCAACACCTGTATAAGGGGAACACTAGGTGTAACCTTTAGTCAAAGTCATCCCAAAATATCCCTCCCAACAACCTCTATAGAAGCAAGCATTATATGCTCGTATTCACCCTTCTCATGACTATCATTTGGTTTTTACTCGTGCCTTGTCTTCTTCACCTCCATCATTGTTTTTTAGTGCCATCAATCTCTTCCTCCTTGTCCTTAAATTTCATTCATCTTATTTCCAATTACTTTCTCGAAGTTTTCTTCTTCCCTCTTTCTTGGGCCTCACCAGACTTTCTCCTTGTTGTTTTCTACATTGCAAACAAGAATAGTCTAAAAAGTTCCACACAACAAGTCCCAATACATTTACACAACATTCATTTAAATGGAATTTGTCAAACTTGTGGGCACAAGGACCACATAACAGTATTATGCAACTAGGCATTTATCAAAATCAAAGAAGAGCTTTCCGAAACAAGTATAAAGTTATGGATATAATCTATGTGATTCAAAACAATTCCCCAAAACAAGGAGAAAAAAGTTACGAATAAAATCTATGTAATTCAAAAGTTAAGGAATCATTGGTTGAAAGCTAGTTCTATTTGTAGATCCCATCAAGCCTTTTTGTACATCATAGATAAACTACCTATGACTAGAAGATTTGCAAGATGGCTACTACTTCTATAGGAAAGTATTTCTCGAATATTGAAGCTCGAGTTCCAATACACTACTCCAATTCATCTCTCAATATTACGTGTTTTTAGAAGAAATTCTATGGACAAGTAGTGATGATATTTACATTTTTCAAGTAACTAGAAAAATACATAAGAAAGAGGAGAAGTTGGCTAATGAAAGTCGCCCTTATTTAATTGTAGCTAGTTAGGCATACAATATGTGATTAGCACAATGTCAAAATCCATAACCATTGTCAATAATGACGGAGACAAATCAAGGTCTTAAGTGGTAAGACACTTTTTTAAAGACTAATTATAGTTAACACTACTACAAACCCATCTTTTGAGGTTCTTATCTCTAGAGAGGAAAGCACATCCATATCTTCATCACATAGTTACTAGTGTCAGCGCCTTAATTTGTTTAGTGGGAGGTTACGTTTACTACACATCATATGAAACAAAAGATTGAAATGGTATCAAGTGGTGTACATTTACATCCCTTCCTTTTAACCAAGCATTCCTAATTATCCACCTGCTTGGCACGATTTGATTATGGGATGCAACTAGGCTTAATTCAGTAAAATTTCACTTCAAAACATACACAAAATCCATTCAAAGGAGGTTACTATTATATTGTTCTGACACCTAAAGCTAACAAGCTCCATGCGAGCTGAGTTCACACTAATTACAATTACATTCGGCTGTGGAAAACTTGCCCAGGTACAGAGGTGTTAGATGGTGAGTTCAGCCAACTTTTGGACACTTGGTCACTTCCTTCTTGCATGAATTGTGATTGTTTGGAGAGCTCCACCTTTTTCTCAGTGAGAAACTTGGCAAAGCGCAATCCTTTCTGCCCACTCAGCTCGGTCTTCTGTTCATGTGAAGTGCTGCTATCCCTGCTGGGCAGCTTAGATAAGAAGGGCAAGACTTGAGTAGACCTTGGAGGTGTAGGAGGGACCAAGGCCCAAACTGCTGAGAGCTGTTCATTACGCCTACCAACTGCTAAAAGAGAGGATGCATCTTTCATGTCTGAGCAGGTAAAAGCACAAGAGGCAAACAAATTAGATAGACATGGCATTCCTTTCTGTAAGAAGACAAAACATGAATGATGAGTTTGCTGCACCCACCTCCAGAAGCATATGAAAAAATTGGCTTCAGAGCTGCATATGGTATACTAAAATTAAGATGAGGAATTACAGTGCCCCCACTGTGCCTCGCATTACTGCAAACAACCTCAAAACATGTTAGCACCTCAGATATTTCATTTATTTATTATTATCATTTATTTTTTTATTTTTGGGGTGAGGAGGGGGGGGGGGGGGGTGTTTGGGGGTTGGGTGGTAGGGTATGGTTACAAAGCCACTAAAGGATGATGTCACTCCACAGACACCAGAATGTGCTGCAAAGCTGAAGTCAAAAACCTAACCTCGTAACAAGCCCCATCATGCGTCCATGTTCATTCACTACAGCCCCTCCACTTGCCCCAGGATGTACAGCAGCTGTTGTCTCTAGCATTGCTGGTGACGACTCTACTCCAGGAGAAGATCCAAGTTGAGACATACTCTCAGCCTTTACTACTCTAGAAACCACACCTGCACTAAGAGAAGGGCACAGCTCTGCAGGCAAAAAAAATGAAGAAAGCGGATGAGCTCTACCTCCACAAAGCATAAAATCCTGATACAAAGATTGCAAGCAAAAAAATGATGTGCCTAATTACCTGACCGAGGACCAAACAAGCCATGCCCAATAACAACAGCAGTTGTGCCTGGAAAAGGGTATTCTTCTTCAGGCTTTATTGGTAGTAAACCAGCCGGCACTGTGTCAAGCTGCAAGAGAGCAATGTCTAGAGGTCCCCGTGAGATATAAACCGCCTTGGCATCATACCAAGAGCGGGGAAGTGGATGCTCCAGCCTTACCCTTATTTTCCTGTAACTTCTATAGTTGATTTCTAAAGATGGCTGAACAGCCACACCATCATTACCTGCATGATTTACAAGTTCATCTGCCTGTGCAGTCATTTGCAAGCCTAGATTTCCAACAGAAAAAGGCATATCTATCTTCTCTATAATATTTTCAAAGCTCTTTGAAGAGTCAGAATTAGCCATACATGTACTGGTGACCCGTCTTGAGTTCCTCAGATCATCAGTCTCAGAGGTATTTGCTAGGACTGCCAGTTCTTTTTCACTTTGAGACTGAGAGAACTGAGTTTTCCCAAAACGCCAAGGTTCCAGCAAGTGAGCATTTGTAAGTATAAGACCCTTGTCATTTACAAGCACACCGGAGGCCCATGATCCATTACCAACTGTGACCAAGACAACAGAGGCTACAGCCTCATCAAAACTTGGCGATAAGCACAGCTGCTGCCTCCTGCCATGATAGCCTGCATGTTGGCCCAAACTACTCACCCAAATGCCAAGGTTTGGAGCTTTGATTACTCTTCCTTCACAACTCACAGGCTTTGCATAATCCTCATGCACTACTAGGGAGCATGCTTGCAAATTTATCCCAATATCTCGTAGAGCAGGTGCAAGAGCCTCCCATGTTATCACCAACTACAGATTACCCAGATGTGGTATCAAAAAACAATCAACTCACATTGGAATTCGAAAGGAAAGTAGTGGCAGAAAACCATCATTTTGGAATTTGTGTAAATAATTACCTGTACTTCTGCACCACCACCTCGTTGCCGTAAAGGTCTAGCAAGCATCCCTACAAAAGCTCCATCCCCATTGAATGCGGGTGCACCTTCCATCCCTGTATTGAGTGCTAAATTCCCTTAAAAATGTGTGTTTTAAGTGACATGAGAGTCACCAAGACCATGTAAAATAGCGTATTACCTGGAAGGCATCGCAAATCAGCCATCAAAAGGGAAGTCTGAGGACATGTGGGAGGCCAGCAATTGGCAGTTATGCCCACAACCATGCTGCTGACCACCACTCTGAATTAGTCCGGGTAAACTAAAATTTGACGGCTAAAAATATTTTCAACTTTAACCACAGCAAAAGGCATTTGAAGCTATTAACAAACCTGTTAAAGAAATGTAGTGGGGATAATGCACCAAATGGAGATCCAACAATTAGAAGAAAATCCCCTCTTTTGCATGGCTTGGCCAAAACCATTCTAGGCATTATCTGCATAAACAGGAAGGCCCTGAGCAGCAAACCAGGGGACGACAAGGTTATGTAGCAACATCGAAATCTACAACATAAAAAACTATATGTGATGTAGCATGCCTATTCACTGTTCACATGAGCATCCATGAACACATACGTGTGGCGCACACATGCTTGCACCGCAACACAAAGCGAGAGAGAGAGAGAGAGAGAGAGAGAGAGAGAGAGAAATGAAATGAAATGTTATATTAACGTCTTCAAAAGGCCATAATGACCTATGAGACCAAAAAGTTACATCATGGTGGATGGCCTATGAGACCCAATACATAACATAAAGACCATACCGGGTCTAAGCCAAATTTGCAATCCAAAACAGCTTGACCCCACTCTAAATGAAAGATTGTCTAGGCAACAGTGCATTTGCATTACGCATGTTTTGCCTGAAAATGACTTGCATGTGTGAACTTGTTTTCTGTTCTATACAATGCCTAGATTTTAATGCTTGTGAATGTCTGTGGGGTCCTAGTGACTATTGGTATAGGAGAGTGGTGAGGAGAAGCTATGGAGGCTTGAAAGGAAACATGGCTATGGCATTGAAGCAAAGGGGGAGAGAGAGAAGAGAGAGAGAGAGAGAGAGAGAGAGTAAGAAAGAAAGAAAGAAAGAAAGATTTTATTGACGTCTTCCAAAAGACCGAACTCGGCCTATGAGACAAATCGGAGTACCTGTATGGGGTATCCTCTGTCATCCCAACAAAATGAAAAAGGGCACAAATTTAGAGACAAGAGAGAGATGTACATGATTACAAGATGTGATAATTGATTGATTTTTTTACATGCACCTTTATAGGTTACAAAGATTGCCTCGGTGACATCACTACTTACGTCAAGCGCCCACAAATATCTAGATATTATTTCATACCCCTCTAAGAGGTGGTTCACACACAAACAAGACACTAGCACTCTCAAGCAATACCTTGATCCCAACAAAAATAATTAAGGCATTGGGAAAAACAGACTAACTTGGAAAAATTGGACATTTGAAAAACCTGGGCATTGGGGAAAATTGAGAAAATTGGAAAAAATAAGGAGAAGTTTAAAAATTGCGACATTGGGGGAAATTGGGCAAAATTGGAGAAATTGGGCATTGGGAAAATTGGGGCATTAAGGAAGAGAGAGAGCACCTCGACTTAGAGCAACACAGGGTGACGGTGCGTGTACAACGAGAAGATAAGGAACCTTAATAAAGAAGATAAACATGTTTTTAGGGTGAACGGGATATACCATACAGTACAGTACGGATCTTAAGGGAAAGCAATTATGCATAGGAGAGAGGGGAGAGAGAGTTGAGAGAGAGACAGCACATGCTCGGCAGGGAGGCAGCAAGACGGCGGATTCAAGAGGCAGAAGCACACATATGGATTGAGTGCAAGGAGCAAAAAAGAGGTGCTTGACAACGGACAATGTACAGGATAAGTCAACATGTTTTTTTTTTAAATAACCTTTGGGATGGTTTGGTACAGGTACCGCACTGCACGGAAAGTAACTACGGTTAGGTACGGATACAGAATGCAACTATACCACCATACCTTTATATCTGGAGTGTGCATGCTCAAAACAGCAATCCTTGTCGTTGCAGACGCTAGATTATCGATGCTACTTTCCCCATCTTTGACAGCACAGAAGTCGTAGCTTTTGGAACGCAATGCTTGGTCACTTTCCTGAGAAGTTTAGCAAGAAATAATGTGAATTAACATGGTCTGAGTCTGTAATGATGACTATTCCCATATCATGGTACCATTCAGCCAACATAAAACCAAGGTCAAATTATAACATCTAGAGGTCTTTACTTTATGGGATAATGGACTTGGTCCTTGCAATCGAGAAGTGTCCACATGAGCTAAAGCCCAGCCTACTTCCCAAGCTCCATCTGAGCTGCCACCATGCGCATCCAACAAAGCCTGTAAAGCTGTTCCAGCTAAAGGTATATCCACCTACTAACCATAAAAACTGAAAGATCAGAGAGAGCATCCATTTGAACTTCTATGTCTCATCCCCAAAACAAAACAATATATGATCAAACAATTACTTACCAGACCAACAAGTTTGGCTGGCAGCCAAGCAGAAGTGTGCTTTGAATGATGATAAGCTCCGTCATTCAACTGGCCATGCAGCTGACTCTGCTCCAAACCAAGAAAGTGTCTTAGGAGTGTTAGATTAACACTCTAGTATGGCGCCCTTAAACGATAGACCACCTTGCCCATGGATGACCAACGGATGCATCTCATACACCCAGCATCCATGAGAGGGTTCCACAGACCACTATCCACCTCTAAGGCTACACTAGTACCACACCCACACACTATTGACTCCAACTCAGTTATGTGCACACCCACTCACTTAGCCCCAGGCACTATTAATAACCCTACTTCCATGTGATTATTAACTAACTCCCAAGATGGCTACACCTTACATGACCCATAGAGTAATAACCACACTCCATACTTGATCCGTGCAAGAATTACACATCATTGGCCACTAGCATGAAAGAGTGCACAGAGCGGAAGCAAAGTGGCACTAGAATGTGCTGAACAGAGAGTGCAAGAGAAAGAGATATGGAGCAAACTATGCTGAATATACTGAAGCAAAAAAGTCCCAAGCAAGAGACACAGATAGTCTCATAAGTGAAGGAGCAAAATATGTACAAGATTGAATGAGAAAAGAGAAGCCAGCACCCACTATTTATAGTAAGGGAATGTTGGCCGACTGGTAAATGCCAAAAAGGCTCGGAAAAATCCCAAAAAAATAGTAAAAAAGGGGTGGCCAGTCCACAAGCAAGGGCCATGCAAAAGGGACCAAATGGGCACGATAAAAGAGCAAAATCTGGGGATGAATATGCTAACACCCCCTCTCAGCACCAGATGCTGAACAAACTCCGAGAATCCGAATATGAGGAGCCAAGGAAGCCTGAGAAACCGGCTTGGTGAACAAATCTGCAACATTCTCCGCAGGAGGACAATACTCCAAACGCAAATCTCCAGCAAGAACCCGTTCACGAACATAGTGATACTGAATCTCAATGTGTTTCGTATGAGCATGAAACACAGGGTTCTTGGCGATGGCGATGCAACTCTGATTGTCACTCCAAAGAAGAGTAGATCCAGTAGGAGGACAACTGAGCTCCTCCAATAATCTCTGCAACCATATTGCCTCACATGCAGCATAACAAACTGCACGGTACTCCGCCTCAGTAGAGGAAAGCGCCACAGTAGGCTGCTTTTTACTGCACCAAGAAATGGCTCCAGACCCAAGTGAAAAAACACAACCAGTGGTCGAACGCCGTGTATCTGGATCTCCAGCCCAGTCTGAGTCAGACCATCCAACAAGAGTGCATCCTTGGCCATAAAAGATGCCAAAATCGAGAGTGCCACGCAAGTACCGAAGAACTCTGAGAGCACACCGCCAATGCTGCTGACGGGGTTTGGATGAGAAGGAACTCAATAAACTGACTGCGAAGCATATGTCCAATCGAGAGTAGGTCAACCATACCAAACACCTGACAAGAACCCGATACTGTCCCTGATCAGTCCCTAGAGAAGCATCAAGTGAAGAAAGCTTCTCACCAATATCCATAGGAGAAGATACTGGTTTGCACCCAGTCATCTGAAATCTGTCGAGAATCTCCCGAGTGTACTTCCGCTGAGAGAAGAAAATGCCCTTCGAGGTCTGCCAAATCTCAAAGCCAAGAAAATAATGCAAGAGACCAAGATCCGTCATCTCAAACTCTCTCTCCAAAGCATCCATAACAGAACGGATCCGCACAGAATAAGAACCTGTAAAGATGAGGTCATCAACATAGACCACAATGATAACAATCAACCCCCTCTCAAGGAGGATATAAAGGTTCGAATCTGCGTGAGAACGGCGCAGGCCGAGCTTTTGAAAGAACTCATCAATCCGCTAGTACCAAGCCCGTGGAGCCTACTTTAGACCATATAAAGCCTTCTTCAGCCGGTACACATGATCCTGTTTGCCCGGAACAATGTAAGCTCTCCATTCAGGAAAGCCGACTTGACGTCCATCTCAAAAACAAGCCATCTATGATGTCCTGCAAGTGCAAGAACGGTACGAATGGTAGTCATCTGGGCCGTCGGAGCGAAGGTCTCATCAAAGTCGACACCAGGGCGCTGAGCATAACCCTTGGCAACCAACCTCGCCTTGTGCTTGTCCAAGCTGCCATCAGCTCGAAACTTTGATTTGAAAATCCAACGCATACCAATCACCTTACGCTGCAGAGGCCGAGGCACCAAAATCCAAGTGCCATTTCGTTCGATAGCATCCAGCTCTGCCTGCATAGCATGACGCCAAGGCTCATGTGAAAGAGCCTCGTCTACAGAAGTGGGATCAGAAGGACCATTAATAATTGTAGACATAAGAGCATAATTAACAAACATGTTGCCCTCATGAATTTGTTTCCCTGTAACTCTGGAAGAACGCCAAAGAGAACCACGCGGAGGAGCAGAAGGAAGCTCACGTAACCCAGAATCACGAGCTGTCTGATAATACCAACCAGGTACTGATCTGCTCGAACTCGCCGGAGGAGCAGCAGGGTCATCATCATATGACTGAGTATCCTCAGCTGGAGGTGTAACAGAAATAGCGAGAGCAGGAGGAGGAGGAGGAGGAGGAGGTACAGGAAGAAGAAGCTCACCACCCCCCTCTGAAGATGTAGGAGTCTCGTCAAACACCACATCACAGCTCACAACAACTTTACCGGCCTGAGGATCATAAAGACGATATGCCTTGGACACAGTGCTGTATCCGAGAAAAGTCATGCGCTGAGACTTCGAGCCCAACTTGGAGCGGTGCTCCTTAGGCACATGAACATACGCGGTACACCCAAATATCCAACAGAGGGCTTCTCACCATGGAAAGCCTCATATGGAGTTTTGTCGGGAAGAGCAACAGTAGGAGACCTATTCTGAATGTAGACAGCAGTGGAAGCCGCCTCAGCCCAGAAACGTCGAGGTAATGAAGAATGCTCAAGCATAGCACGGGCCATCTCCATAATGGTTCTATTCTTCCTCTCGGCAGCTCCGTGCTGTGATGGAGTATATGATGTAGTAAGCTGTCTCCGAATGCTATGTGTCTTGCAATATTGCTAAAACTCCTGTGATGTGAACTCACCCCCTCTGTCGGTCCTGAGAGCCTTGACCGAG
This sequence comes from Cibotium barometz, assembly GCF_041138505.1. Taxonomy (NCBI): domain Eukaryota; kingdom Viridiplantae; phylum Streptophyta; class Polypodiopsida; order Cyatheales; family Cibotiaceae; genus Cibotium; species Cibotium barometz. Next base: position 14,985,356 of record NC_141103.1, on the reverse strand, counting down.
TGACCAGTCTCTTTTTCCACCTTAGCTTTCCAATCACAGAAGTGATGAAAAGTCTCATCCTTGGTCTTCGATGGAAACGCAGAAACTGATAAGTTCATAAGTTGCTTTTCCAACACCAAAATCCGACCCGGAGACTTAATCTCATAGAGATCTGCCAAAGCCTTCCAAACTTCATGTGCAGCATCTGCTGTACGCACATGAGAGAGAACACCATCCTGACAGTTCAACATCAGAAAGGAGACAACGCGTCGATCATTCGACTGCCAAATATCAATTTGTGCCTGAGTCGCACCACCGGAAGCAAGGGTGGGAGGGGTGGCATTGGCTGGTGTAACAAGCCAATCCCAAAGATCCACGCTATGCAAGGCTGATTTCACCTTCACCTTCCATAGGGTGTAGTTGGAACCATCCAACTTGGCAGACTCAGCAAACATATGAAGAGAAGTCGATGCAGCCATCACAAAAGCTTGGGCTCAATCTCAAAAAATGCACAAACTCTGAAAAGACCAGAAGTTGCTGTCCAGAAAACGCAGCAGCAAGGGCTGTGGATCCAGAAGAAAAACGCAGAGGAGAAGGTGCTGAAAACAGGGCTGAATCTGGGGCAGCAAAGAGGTTGCTAAACCGGGAGCAATGATACCATGAAAGAGTGCACAGAGCAAAAGCAAAGTGGCACTAGAATGTGCTGAACAAAGAGTGCAAGAGAGAGAGAGAGAGAGATATGGAGCAAACTATGTTGAATATACTGAAGCAAAACAGTCCCAAGCAAGAGACACAGATAGTCTCATAAGTGAGGGAGCAAAATATGTACAAGACTGAATGAGAAAAGAGAGGCCAGCACCCACTATTTATAGTAAGGGAATGCTTGCCGACTGGAGCTGATAAACAGGCCGACTGGAGCTAATGGACATGGCCGACTGGTAAATGCCAGAAAGGCTGGGAAAAATCCCAGAAAAATAGTACAAAAGGGGTGGCCAGCCCACAAGCAAGGGCCATGCAAAAGGGACCAAATGGGCACCATAAAAGAGCAGAATCTGGGGATGAATATGCTAACATAGTAGGAGACAGGAGGAGAAGCAGCTGAAATTCACCAAGGGCGGCAGCACAATAGAAACCACCCATTTGCATAATGCATGGGCGAGCAGCATGTGGCCAAGAAGATTGGGAGGAGTGCGCAAGGCTACTGACCTGCTCAAAATCCTCCATGAGAATATCAACTTCAGCACCAGGAATCAAAATGGGGGTCCTTTGAAACTGCAAGTTATAAAATCTAAAATTAACCAAGTTGCAAGCTAGTATACTCTCATTCATGGAATCAGTTTTAACAAAGAAAACCCTGGCCATACTCGTTAGAAGAAAAGATAACAAATGCCATATAGTTTCAAATATACCTGAGTTGTAGGTCCCCTGAGAGGAATCAGTATACTCTCATTCATGGAATCAGTTTTAACAAAGAAAACCGTGGCCTTACTCGTTAGAAGAAAAGATAACAAATGCCATATAGTTTCAAATATACCTGAGTTGTAGGTCCCCCTAAGAGGGGTGCTTTCTGGAGGAAAGGTTCGACAATGGATGCACATGTTAATACTACCGATGAAGAGCTGTCTCTTTCAACAGCTTTACAACCATCATGCCACAACCATCCGGATGCCGAGAGAGTGGTATCTCCAGACCTGGTACAAAAAAGAGAAGTTCGGTCATAAGAACAATGCAAAAAGATTACTATTTTGTATATGGGTTAGACCTAAGGCTGGTGATAATCAACCTTATCACTTGTGAATAGGTTGTAGGGAAACATGGCATGGACGCATGTCAACACAAACCTTCTCTTACATGTATTTGCCTTTATAAAGACCTAAGGCTGGTGATAATCAACCTTATCACTTGTGAATAGGTTGTAGGGAAACATGGCATGGACGCATGTCAACACAAACCTTCTCTTACATGTATTTGCCTTTATAAAGATACTCTCTCCATCATTTATTCATTTTGTGGCTCTTACCTTTCCAAGGTGTAGCCAATCCTGATTATATAGATCAGCGTTAGGATTTAGCAATATAAGCTCTCACCTTCAATTGGTAACAGAACAAGTCACTTTAGGTTCTCTGCTGATTTCCTGTGTTTATAGTTTTTTAAGCTTTTGTTTAGAGCTCACATCAAAGCAGCAAGGGTCATCCTTTCGCAAAAATCAAACACCGCTCAGCATTTTTCAGCCTGGAAAAGAAGGCCACAGCTCCAACAGCAAAGCATCTCTAAAGGCTCTTTTAGCTTATTATTTAAGGATCGTTGCTCAAATCTGCTTTGTACTATCATCTCAAGAATCCAGAGCAGTAGACTTGAGGCTGTTATTTAGCCTGAGCCAAGGCAGCAGGACATGGCAGCATTGATTTCCCTGCAGTGTTTTTGGCCTTAAGCAAGGCCATCAAAAAGACCTGGAAAAGCCAGATCAAACTGATGCAAGGTAAAGGCAAAGTTGAATAATATCATATCGTTTAGTCCACATGGCACAGCGGATGCATTGCAGTGACTCTTCCTGCGTGCGGCAATTGGTGTCTACCTCAGTAAAAGCTGCAGATATGAAAGGGTGCAACACCTGATCAACCATGTAACCTGATTCCTACTGTATATTGATGTACAAGAAAAAGTTTGACTGTTTCTGAGGTACAAAATGCTACTGACAATGTGGATCCCAGTCTCAGCCTGTTATGCTGCTGTAGACCTCAACGCTCAGCCCAGCACTCTGCTGCATATTGTTTTTCAGAGTGCCCATACTTCCCATAGCTCCTAATAGTATTGAAACGGTGATTGAGAAGATAGTTGAAGACAAGCAGGAGGGGACTCTTTGAAGACAGAGGGAGGCTCTGTACAGGAGGAGGTTGTTACATGCGAGCCTCAGAACACACCTTTGCTTTGTCTTTGTTCTAACACCAATGTGTGATGCATTGTGGAAGTGTCATAAAGAGGTGTATAATTAACTTGGTACGTTAATCACAAAAGCACCAACAAAGAAGAGAGAGAGAGAGAGAGAGAGAGAGAGAGAGAGAGAGAGAGAGTGCATCAAATGCCCGATTCCAATACCCACTCAAGGGTCCCCACCTTGCGATGTATTTGCTTTTATTACTGAATGTCATGTGCAGTCTCTCCCAAGTGTGACGTGGACATGCTTCTACCCATTGGCCAGCTCACAAGTCGGGTATGTGGCCAGATTCATGTGATTGTAAGGGCTATTGTCCAAACACCCACTGAGCAGCTGTAAGGGCTTTTGTGCCAATTCTTTTTAATATTGTCCAGATGCCCAATGAGCAGCCCATTCTGGACAAAGTTATTAGGTTTTTGTGTGACCACACTTAGTTGGAAATTATTATTAGGGTTGATAGAATGTAGCCAACTCACCAACATTAAACATTCATTATGCATAGGAGTCTAGGCCTTAGCCATATTTATTCATTGATCAGTTAGTCATTGAGAGCTCAGGAGCAGTGCTACCACTCAGTATTTCTATTCAGCATTGTATATACCTCATGTTAGTAATACTTACTAATACATAGTAGATTAGGTCATCTCTCTCTACTGTGTATTGTGCATGAAGAAGAAGCAGTTTATTGTGCATGGATTTAAGTCTCTGATTAGGCACTTATTGCCATCCATCAATCATAAACATGCTTCCGCAAGAACCCATGTTACATTTAAGTTGAAATATGCATAAATTGACCTAAGAATATATTCCTTCTTGCTACATTGAGCACTTGATGGACTTCTCACTTGAGCAAGAGGCACACACCTGCTGAACCAAGCAAGCATGGTGTTGACTCTTCCTATACTTTATTAAGTCATGCATACGTTCTCCTATCATGCCTTCCTCCCCCTCATCTCAGGACTATCATAGATGTACTTGATCAACTCATGGTCGGTCAAAACAACAAATTTGGATCCATATAAAATAATGTCTCCAAATTTTCAATGTGTGAATCACTGCATATAATTCTTGCTCCTGAGTATGCCATATGACCTGGGTATCATCAAGTTCCTACTCTCAAAAGCCACACCTCCTTGAACAAGGCAATCCCTATCGAGCAATCACTGGCATCAATCTCAACTGCAAGGATCCAGTAAGGCCAAAACAGGTGAGTCGTTCACCTTAAGCTTGAGAGTACGGAAAACCTCTTATTTTACATAATAGGACCATTGCACTTTCGTCCCCATCCTTTGAGGAGCTTCGTGAAAGGAACATTCAAATTCGAATAATGCAAAAATGACCGATGTTGCCTCACAATCCAAGGAACTGGCCAAAAGGTGAATTCCAAAAAAGCCCCAAGTTGTCTCACAGTCCGAGAAATTGGCCAATCCAACACCCTCTAGATCCACTCAAGATCTATGCTCATATTGTTCCTTGAAATCCGATGACCTAGGTATATAATTTCCTTGCAAAAGAACTCACACTTAAAAAGTTTTGCATGCAATCGTTCTCGCCTTAGAATCCCCAAGACAATCCGGCGATGTTCAACATACTCATAAAGGGTCCAACTATTAATATCATTCATCATCTGTTGAAAAGTAGTAGGAGAATTCGTGAGACCAAAAGGTAATACGAGAAACTCATAATGGCCATATTTGTTACGAGCTGACAAGGAGGCAAGTTTACTTCTCGCCAATTTAACCAATATTGTGAGCTACACGGCATGCAAGGGGGTTTGCCAACATAGTTACAACCTCACATAATAGCGTGGTGGAGCGCAAGAATCGAACGGTGATCAAAGCTATGGGCAGAGACAGCAGTGCTATTGCTGTTTACATTCTCAATTGGTCCACTGCTATACTGTTGTTCCACTGTAGACTCCCTTTTAGGCCTACCTAGGAAGAAAACCCTCGATTTCACACTTTCGGGTTTTTGGGTTGGATGCATTTGTTCATGTACTTGATGGTGACAAGGGGAAGCTGGACGCTGAGTCCAAGTACCATATTTTGGATGGTTACACCTCAGAATCCAAAGGTTATTGGCTCTACAATCCTGTTAACTTCAAAGATCATCGTTAACAGGGATTTGGTGGTTGATGAGCCTTCATCTTCAATTGCAAAGACGGGGTTTCTAGGGCTGATTCAACTCAGCCTCTCCTTGGTTCCTCAGTGGATCCTCCTGTTCCTCTTCCTCGACTTGAACCGGCACGTCCTCTAGCACCCTAGAGGAATCATCTGACAATGATCAAGAGGAGGAGATTTCGGTGGATGCTCCACAGCAAGCTACATCTTAGGAGCAATGTTCTACTTTTGAGGGGGGATCTTGAATTCCCAATCGGTTCTACCAAACATTACGGGACTCAGGGGTAGCACGGTTGTCTTCACCTGCAGTAAGGGGTCCCCATCAATCGGAACGGTTGCGTACCACGACATCACCTCAGGATAACCTATGCGTCAATTATGCATTGCTGTCACGTATCCAGAAGGACTCAGAACCTACTCATATTGGGGAGGCACTCTCCAAACCGACTTGGAAGCACGCCATGGAAGCAGAGCTTGACTCTATTGAATGGAATCAAACTTGGGAGCTAGTTCCTAGACCGACAAAGCAGAAAGAGTCAAATGGATCTATAAGACCACATACAAATCGGATGGGACTCTGGATAAGCACAAGGCCAGGCTTGTGGCCAAAGGCTATTCTCACAAAGGTGGCATGGATTTTGGTGATACTTTTTCACCAATTGCTTAGATGGCAACCATACGGACAGTTCTTGCTCTTGTTGCACACTCTCATTGGCCCATCTTTCAGATGGATGTCGAGTTGGCCTTCCTCAACGGGGAGCTAAAGAAGGAAGTTTATATGGAACAGCCCCCAAGATTTCAGGTTCCTAGCTCCAAAGGTATGGTCTACATGCTAAAAAAGCATTTGTATGGTTTGAAACAAGCCCCCAGGGCTTTGTATGAGAAGATTGCTTTCTTTCAATAGGAGGGTTTCAAACAGTCAGCAACTGATCCAAATCTCTACATCTTTCTCGAGAAAGGGTTGAATACTCTTATCGTTCTCTATGTGGATGACTTGATCATCAAAAGAACCCATACAGCACACATTGCTCACACAAAGGTTGCCCTCAATAAGGAATTTGAGATGACAGATTTCGGGTTGCTTCACTTCTTTTTTTGATTGGAGATTTTTCAGCACTCAGATGGCATATTCATTTCTCAACAGCAGTATGTTACAGAGCTGAGCCTGAATGCTCTGATACCAATGTTGCATGCGCGGAAGCCTTTGCTGTACTGATTCACAACCCTAAGCTTGATTAAGAACAAGATGTTGAAATAAATATAATTAAGACAAAGAAGAGAAGAAAAAGAGAGATTGATGTCAGGTTTTCTTGTATTTAATATTGTACAAAAAGGTGACTGAATATATGTACACCCTTGGTCTGCCCCAAAGGGGTTATCAGCCCACTAAGCATAGTCCCAAGAAGGTGTACAATTCCAGCAGAAGAATGCAGCAATGTGGTAGATGGAGTGGCCTGCAAACAGGAGAAGCTAGAGGAAGCATTCCCCGAGGGTATGTACCCATAACCAGTACATCATTAAGCTCTCAGTTCAGTTCCAAAGGCCTAGCACTCTTCAACAAGACTTGGAATGTTGGTGTTGGACTCACACACTCACACACACAGAAACCTGCACATTAGGGTTAGGTGCAAGAAAAAGAAGCTAACATAGAAATGAGAGAGAAAGAAAGAAAGATTTTATTAACGTCTTCCAAAAGACCGAACTCGGCCTATGAGACAAATCGGTGTACCTGTATGGGGTATCCTCTGTCATCCCAACAAAATGAAAAAGTACTGAACTAAAAAGCTGACTCTGGGTGTGCAATAAGTGCAGTGAGTAGGGGAGGGGATGGAGCTCTACTACTAGGAGAATGCAAAGCTATATGCATGGAGTATACAATCACGATATGCAACCTAGCTAGCTTCATCCTGTACCATACTGGGGGTATAAAATGGTATACATCAATGAAGGGGGTGTCCACAGCTCCCTGAAGAACATGCCTGGGTCTGCTCTAAATCGAGCCAGTCGCTCCGCACCCTCTCTGTGAAACTGAGCTCTGATCTCTGTCATCTCTCTCTGGTATAGGCGTGGTGTCCGAAAGCCAGTGTCATCTGTCTCCTATGGGCTCTAAGTGTCTCTGCTCTCTGGAGAGTAATTCCCTGCTGTGTAGGGGCGGGAAGAAGAAGCTAACACAGAAATGAGAGAGAGAGAGAGAGAGAGAGAGAGAGAGAGAGAGAGAGAGAGCCAAAAGTGTGTGAGCCACAAAATGCAAGTCAACCCTTGCATGTGTGTCACATCCATATAATATAGAAGTACAAAATATTATATGTAGAGTGTCCTTTCACACTTGATATCCAAGGGTACAAAGTGCCCTTGGTTAAGCCCTGTTCACACATAGCACTACCATTAGTGAGCATATGCCTACAAATCCCCCCTGTAGTGAAAGTGTGAACCTGTACAAGGTAGCAGATCACTCTTTGTATGAGAGTAAGCCCAAAGCTTTGTGGAAAGCTTCAAACTTTTCTCGAGGTAAAGCCTTTGTGAATAGATCTGCAACATTATCCTGTGTAGGGCAGTAAGATAAACTGATCTCCCCTGCATGTAACCTCTCTTTGACATAGTGATAATGAATCTCAATGTGCTTAGTACGTCCATGAAATATGGGATTTCGTGCCACGGCCATAGCACTCTGGCTATCAGTGAGAATGGTGGTGGGTGTCTGCTGACACTCATGAAGATCAGCCAATAATCTCCTCAACCATACACAATCTACTGTAGCTGTGACGACTGCCCTGTACTCAGCCTCACAAGTAGATGTGGCAACAGCGGGTTGCTTTTTGCTCAACCAAGATATGCATGAACTACCAAGAAAAAAGCAATTCCCACTGGTGGATTGCCTTGTATCATAATCACCAGCCTAATCTGAATCACTGTATGCATAAAGCTGCAAGGTGCCCCCCCTGGGATAGAACAAACCAAGATCCAGGGTACCCTGAAGATAACGAAAAATGCGTTTGACTGCTTGCCAATGCTTTGTGCATGGGCTATGCATGAATTTGCTCAACAAAGACACCCCAAAAGATATATCTGGCCTAGTGTCACACAAGTAAATGAGGCATCCCACTGCCTTGCTGTAAATGCCGGCCTCAAAAGGCTCGCCAATATCATGCGTAGTAAGCCGTACACCTGGTTCTACCGGAGTAAAAATGGGCTTACATTCAACCATGTGAAACCTTTTTAGCAAACTTTTTATGTACTTAGTTTGTTGCATAACAATGCCATCATCTGTATGCATAAACTGTATGCTGAGATAGTAGTGTAAAGGCCCCAAATCTGACATATCAAATTCAGCTTTCAAATCAGCTTTGAAATCTGAAATTTGTGCTTTGCTAGTACCTATAATGAGCATGTCATCTACATACAAGATGACTATGAGAATATCGGCACCGGTTTTCTTCACATACAATGTGCTTTCAGCTGGACTATTCACATACCCCTGGCTGGTAAGATGAGCATGTATTTTACCATACCAAGTTCTTGGAGCTTGCTTTAACCCATACAATGCTTTGTGTAACCTGCATACTTTATGTTCCTTACCAGGAACTACAAAACCAATGGGCTGATTTACATATACTTCCTCCTGTAAATCCCCATTTACGAGTGCAGTTTTGATGTCCAATTGATGCACTTTCCATCCTTTATGTGCAACCAATGCAATCAATGATCTTATTGTAGTCGTTCTCGAAGTAGGAGCAAAAGTCTCCTCATAATCTATTCCCTTTTTCTGGGAGTAGCCCTTAGCCACAAGTCTTGCTTTGTACCTGTCAATAGTACCATCAGACTTCCTTTTGACTTTGTACACCCACTTTGTTCCAATGACATGCTTGCCTTTCGGCAATTCCACAAGATCCCAAGTATTGTTCTTCATGATAGAAGAGATTTCATCTTGCATAGCTTGCACCCAATGCTCATTCTCATGTGCTTCTTCATAAGAAGAAGGCTCTTCTGAATCAAAGAGACCACCCATGGCTAATGCAGACTCCCCATGATGCATATTCAATGCATGGCTAGAACTAGCCCTTGTTCTACCTGTAAGTGGAGCTGCAAGTTTGCTTTCTTGCAAAGTTTTTAGCAACCATCTTAGCACTGACTTGGCTGTGTCTATGGCTGTTTGCTCTTCCCTAACAAGATCTTCCACTTCTTCCATAGAAGGGGGCTGAATGGCTAGTTGTTCCACATGTTCTACATGAGGATTTTCTTTTTTTTTCCGAGAAAAGATCCTTTCATTAGTTATAGAAAAAACGCCCGTAGGGCTACAAAAGATCTCTCCTGCTCATAAGAGAAACAGAGCAGTGAATACAGCATGGCAGCCCGGGGGACTCATGGCAAGGACCTTGGCCACACTCTGGGCGGTCTCAAACTCGATCTGATAATGTCCCCCGCCCAGAAGCTGTACGTCCAGGATCTTGCCCACATCTGCAAGCAGGCGGGCTTGGAGAAGATCCCGGATCTCCCCTCTGCTGGGGCGAGTGCCGACTATACGGCAGATGGTGGAATGGGCCTGAAGGCGTTCCACCTCTGCGGTGAGGCTCGCTTCCTCTTCCGGCGAAAGAGAAAGCCTGATGGGGGTGTCCTCGGGGGCGGGCGAGGGGGCTGCTGATGAGTCCCTCTGAGGCGAGGCGGGAGGAGTCTCCATCAGAGTCTGAAGCTCAGGCGTAGGCGAGGCGAAAGCGGAAAACCTGCAAGAATTGGGCTGCACACAGGAAGGCGGAAGACCGGAGGAAAAAAGAAACAAAACCCCCAGGGGGGCGGAGGTCAGCACGAAAAGGAGAGGGGGGGGTAAAAACGGCGAAGGAAAAGCATGGGGGGGGGGGGCGGCAGCTGCACGACTGAGGGGCGGGGAGGAGAATGCCGGTGGAAGGGGGCGATGCAGAGGCGAAATGGGCGAAGAAGGGGATGGGGCGAGAAGGCGAAGAGGCGAGGAGGCGAGGAGGCGAGGGGGCAAGGAGGGAGCACAGCAACGAGGGAGGGGGGGCGCAACAGAAAGCAGGCGAAGGGTGGCGGGCAGAGCACCGAGGGAAGGTGGCGAAGGAACAAAAGCAGGCGGGGGGGGGCAAGAGCACAATGGCGGGGGGGAGAGCTGGTGTGCAGGTCGCGCAGGCAGGAGGCGGGGCGCAGCTTCAGCGAGCAAGCGTGGCTTAGGTGGATTATCTACATGAGGATTTTCTTGTGTAGGGACTGGCTGATCTGAATCCCCCCTAATTGCAATGGGTATTAGCCCATCAAACATGTCATGTATGCCTGTATCATTACTTTTATACAAGCTGTACATGGGCTGTTCTGAATTTTCAACAAATACCACATCTCTACTGACAAAAATCCTGCGTGTTGTTGGATTATAAAGACGGTATCCTTTGCTCTCATTGCTGTAGTCCACAAAAATGCATTTCATTGCTTTGTCATCTAGCATTGTTTGGAGTTGTTCTGGCCATAAGCATAAACTCTTCATAAATGCAAAGAAGAGCGAGTTCTTCTTGTCAGAGATACATTATCTTGGGCATATTGTGTCCAAAGATGGAGTGCGGATGGATCCTGCAAAGATTGATGCAATTCGGAATTGGCCCGAATTGAGTTCGGTGCATGAGATCCGTAGTTTTCTTGGATTATGCTCTTACTACCGCAGGTTCATTTGGCACTTTGCATGGATTGCTTCTCCTTTACATGCTTTGACAAAGAAAAAGGCCGTGTTCAAATGGACTAATGTAGAGAGAGATGCATTCCTCAAATTGAAAGATGCAACTACTCATGGTCTAGTGTTGATCATTCCGGATTTGCAAAAGCCTTTTTGGGTGGAATGTGATGCAACTGGAAATTGCATAGGAGCTGTCCTTAATCAAGAGGGACATGCCATGGCTTATAAGAGTCGTAGATTGCATGATGCAGAGCTATCTCTTGGCATTTATGAGAAAGAGCTCTTGGCTGTAATTCATGCACTTACTATATGGAAACATTACCTTCTTGGGGTTGATTTCACTGTGAAGACAGATCACCAGAGTTTGAGGTATTTTCTTACTCAAACTAAGTTGTCACAGAAGCATATGAGGATGGCCAATTTCCTCTCTATGTTTCATTTTCAGATCTTGCACACCCCGGGAAAGAAGAATGTAGTGGCCGATACATTGTCACAAAAGCCGTATATAGCAGCTATCTCGGTTGCCTCTCATGGGGACTTGTCTACCATGCGTGATTTGTATCATACAGATGCTGATTTTGCCACTATTTGGACTGATTTGATGGCTGGTCATGCACATGCCTCATATGTGATCAAAGAGGGTTATCTCATGAAAGATAATTGCCTATGTGTGGTGTCTGACATGAGGCAAAAGGTTTTGGATGAGTGCCATGCTCCTCCATATGCTGGTCATAGAGGCATAATGCCTACTACGCACATGATTGAGCGGTATTTCTTTTGGCCAGGTATGCAAAAGGGCATAGAGGCACATGTACGTGCATGTATCACCTGTCAAAAAGTCAAATTTGATAGGCAAAAGGCACCAGGTTTGCTTCAGCCATTGCCTATTCCCACGCAGCCATGGGAAAGTATTACAATGGATTTCATTATGGACTTGCCACATACCCGACAGGGTAATGATGCAGTTTGGACAATTGTGGACAGGTTTAGCAAGCAAGCTCATTTCTTGCCGATCAAAAAGACCATCAAAGCTGAGCATATGGTTAAAATATATCTTGCACAAGTGTTCAAACATCATGGAATGCCGAAGTCCATTGTGGGGGATAGAGATCCCAGGACTACAAGTCTCTTTTGGCGGGCCTTATTTGATAATATGGGCACCAAATTGGTTCTCATCAGCTTATCACCCTCAAACGGATGGGCAAAGTGAGGCTGCAAATTCAGCCGTGTTGGATCTCTTGAAATGTTATGTGGCGGATCACAAGTCTTCTTGGGAGAAGTACTTACCACTTGTGGAATTTGCATACAACAACACGGTGCATGCATCTACGGGAAAGGCCCCGTTTGAGATTGTTTATGGTAAGGTGGTTTTGCCACCCATCCTTCGCACAAAGAATGAGATATTTGCAGCTGATGAGTATGTACGAGACTTGGATATTGCTTTTACTCAGGTGCGGTCAGCCATTGCAAGGTCACAAGACAAGCATAAAAAGGCTGCCGACAAGCATAGAAGGCAATTGGATGTTAAAGAGAATGATTAGGTATTGCTGAAATTTGAGAAAGCAAGACTTGCAAAAAGGCCTAGCAAAGAGGGTGCATATCCTAAGCTTGCAACCAGGTACTATGGGCCTTTTCGAGTGATCGAGAAGATCAATGAAGTGGCTTTCAAATTGGCTTTACCTAGTCATTGGCATATACACAATGCTTTTCATGTGAGTCTCCTTCGCAAGTATGTAGGGCCGGAGCCCAGTGAAATGGTCATTGAGGATCCACCAGACGTGGATGAGCTTGAGGAGATCTTGCAGCCAAAGCAGATTGTGTATCACAAGGAACGCAAGCTGCCTGCAGGCAAAGTTGTGAGGCATTACCTTTGAAGTTTAGGAACTATCTTCCCATTGATGCTAAATGGGTAGATGAAGAGTTCTTCAAAGATTGCCCGCATGTGCTTCAGACATATTTGGATGCTTTTCAGTTTTTGCGGACAACTGTTTAGAAGCCGGGGGGGATGTCACCATTTGGCCACCCAATTGGTCCACCCGTGCTTTCTTATCAATGTACATTGGACTGGTGTCCATGGCAGTCGTTTATGCCAGGGATTGATGCCACTCATGTGATACTGTAGACTTGGCTTTCCGTTGGGACTTGTGCCTCCGTGTACATGCTCGGAAATGCTTGGTGGATTGGTGTTCCATTGGGTTTGGTACCTCGTGTACTTGCCTGGAGCACGTCTATTTTGGTATAGTCTCATGAACGGGGATTGTCCATACCAATGCTGCATTGCATAGCATCTTTATGCGCTTGCCTACAAATGAAATTGCATGCTGTTTTCATGCCTGCATGACCTATGTGTAGTTCCGGGCTAGGGGACGCCTGCCCGTGAACCGTGCGTGTGAAACTGTCTGCTGACATGGTTGTGTGGCATGTGAACAAGTGGTAAGTATTACCCAATCTAGGCTCAAATAACCCTTAGGATTTAGCCAATATTTATAAGTGAGTGCGTTCCCACTTCATTAAAGTTTGGGCGCCTAAAAGTCACTTATAAATTATGACCGCTTCCAAGTTCACACTCACTGAAGTCCCGAGGCGGACAAGACTCAATGTCCAGGACCTGATCCTCCCCTTTTACTCATAAATGGGCATCTCCCATGTCCCTTCACCTGATTGGACCCCAATTCACTTACTTATTAAGAGAAAATTTGAGTTTTCTCTTCATGAAGACTTTTGGAGGCTGAAAACTCTGTTTTTCCACCATTTCTCTCCATTTCCAAGCTCTCCATAGCCATACCCAACTTGCTAGGGTGTTTTCCAAGCTTCCAAGAGTGTTTCCAAGTGCTAATCACTCTCCTACTCACTCCCAATGACTGAAATTCAGTAAAACAGCTCTCATTTTTACTGTAATTTCTGGTATTTTTCCTGAAAACTCTAATTTCAGCCTTCCTTTCTCAAGTTGAACCATAGGGGAAGCTTTCCCAAGGTTCCCTTTATCCTCTTGAAGACTTTTGTCGCGAAGAAAGGTGACAAATCAAAGATCTCAACACTCCAAGGACTTCCATCGCGAAGACTTCCGCTGTCATCGACTCTACTTGCTATTGGTAAGCTTTTATGCTTAAATATGGGAGCAAGTAGCAAGAGGGAGAAACCGGATTACAAGATCACATACCCTGTGTAGTGTTCTCTTGTCCTACGTGCTCTCTTGCAGATTGTTGCTACCATGTGTTGGTGGAACAATAGAGAGCAGATGGTAGGGAACGTGGACACTTGAGAGGGTAGTGTGGGTTGCAAGTCTGCATCGACAACCACTTGTTTGCAATACTGTATTCATACGCATTGGTATGGAAATCTGGTCAGAAATGCCCATGACACTATGTACTTGATTCTCCCAAGATCAATATACTTTATTTGAGGGAGGGGTCGACCGTTCCGGCTCATTGTGTGTCTCTTGTCAATTTAGCAATTTTCTTGTATTTGAGCAAGTGTCTATCAAATCTTAGTGTATGTAAGTGTATTGATTAGCATTGTGTTCAACCAAGTTACATACACATACACACGTCACATGCTATGCGTATCACGATCGGCCGGCTCACGGTATCCTCCCACTGTCTCAGAGTAGAGACTGGCAGAGCTAAGGATATCCCACATGAGGAGAGGACATGCACAATATGCATCACTGGAGCAGTAGAGGATGAGGCCCATTATATGTTTAGTTGCCCGGCTTACTATGAGATATGGGGAAAATTCCACTGCCTCTTCTGAGAGGGATTCGGACCACTCACACAGGCGATACAATTTGAGGATCAGAGGTGCTTGGGCATGTAGTTGATGGAGCTCAAATGACACAAGGATGTAGTGCTGAGGCAGCATGCTAAGAGACAGCCCCAGCTCCGACAAGACACCTCACAGAGAGCCATCACAGATTTCTTTGTGGTACACACATCCACATCGGAATCCACTCCCCACAACAATTCCTCTACTACCACATCAGAGCCCACCACCCATACCCACGCTCTAGCTCCACGCCCCAGAGGAGTTCTTAGCGAGAGAGCTCGATCCATTCTGCGAGCCAGACGTCCCTGACCCAGAGCATCAGGACCCTCCACCACACAAAGACAGATTTATGAGGTTCTCCGCCGACATGACACGCTCCCATCACAGAGGCCTGACATTCACTCCACCATCAAATCGGTTCTGGCCGAGGTGGGTATCGTCATTAGCTGATCACAGCATATCTCACTCTACACAGGATCATCTGTTGATCACATGTACTGTCAGATGTTTTCATTTTACTTTTTCTTTCAGTTTTCCATGGCTCAGTATATCCATGGTACCATTGTATTACTTTTGGTCTCATAGGCCCTTGGGGTCTTCCGTAGACGTTAATATAACTTTCTTTCTTTCTCCCTCCTTTGTCTACTGTGATCGCTTCTGCTTGTGCACACTTTTCACACTTCCAATACTTTATTTCCATATCAAAGTCTTGCATCAACTCAGCCCACCTTGCCTTCCTCCCCCTTAACTCAAGTCTATCACATATAATCGTCAAGCTTCTTGCTTTCAAATGCCAAAGGTTGGCCATCTTGAAACAATGTCGTGCCTATCGTGAAATCACTAGCATCTGTCTCGACCACAAATGGTCTCCTAGGATCCGCAAGGCCAATACAAGTGCTTCCTTCATCTCAACCTTGAGAGCTCGAAAAGCCTCATCAAGCTTCTCGTTCCAAGAGATCGGGTTGTCCAACTTACAACCTCTTTCTCGAAGGAGGTCCGTGAATGAAAGGTATGGTTAATTGTGAATAATCCCTCACCAGCTTCTTAAGAAAGATGGTGAATCGCAAAAACGACCTAAGTTGCCTCACAGTCTGAGGAATTGGCCAATCTAAAACCTTATGTATCCTCTCATGATCTATGCTTATCCCATCTGGAGAAATCTGATGTCCTAGATTTATGAGTTCTCCTTTGAAGAATAGCTGTATAGTTTGTAAGAAATAGAGATATGATACACACTATGGCCTAACACCTCAGTCTTCCAATGCTTAAACTTTCATTTATGTTGCGATCCTGCTTGGTCTGACCATGACGGTTGTTGGGATTTCTTTGGTTGTTTCTTTGCCACTATCTCATTGGAAATCTTGGCATATCGGACAGCATCATCCATAGTTTTGCTTCGATTATTCCTGATTTAGAGCTGATATCCATCAAGCAATCCATCCACAAAAAATCCCAAAATATTGAATAGGATCCATGTGAGTTGCTTGGGCGTGTAACTCTCTAAACTTATGTAAATATGTGTCGAAAGGCATATTCTTCATTTTGAAGATTTTAAACTTGGACGCAATGTTGTGCTCATCCTCGGCCTGCAAGAACTCTTCTCCAAAAACTCTTTCAAAATCTACCCACATAGTGGGCTTCACTCGTAATTCTTTCCACCACGCAAGGGCTTTTCTTGTCAGGAACCCCTAGACCATCTGTATCTTCTTGTCCTCAACAAAAGGATGGAACTCAAACCATCTATGAAGCTAGGAGTCAACTGTCTTTTGAGTCTTATGTTTCTGCTCCCCCGTATAGGGCTCTCTAGAGTAAAAGAGGGTGCAACTAAAGCTGTCCCAGCTCCCCCTTCCATCACCAAATCCGCCAATGCTGCTTGCATAACAACACTGGTGTTCGTGAGGCCTGGAATCTTACACTCAAGCAAGGTCATCCTTGCATCAAAGTCTACCTTAGTGACTAGGTCATTGATCATCACATTGTCATCTTGATGGTCATCATCGAGTTGAACATTCTCATCCATCACATGATCTTCCTGTGCTTCATCAGCCATGACAATCCCAAGCTGATTTGCTGCTGCCCAAGGAAAACTTGCGTGTTGAGATGAAGTGCTGCAAAAAAACCACTCTCCCATGAACCCGCTCGTGGAAGCTGGCTGAGTACTCACAGTCCTCTTAACCAAGGAGATGGACTCTTGGTTGGGAGAACAAACCCCCCTTTTTATATGAAAAAATCAAGGAGTTAAACTTGCTTTTGGGTTTTCCCCTAGAAAACTAATGTGCTTCTCAGTTTTAATTTAAAAAAACCCATGTGCCTTTATTTGACTTGTAGCACGCACCCAAAAAACATCTTTTTTTTTATTTATTAAAAAAACGATGCTGCTTTTCCTAAAAGGAAATGCTGGCCTGTTTTCTTCCAACCTGTGCATGCTTTCTGCTTGCGCATGTTTTTCTCCCCCTGCTCAAACAGCGTTGTAGCCTGCATCCAGCCTGCCTGGCTGTTTCTTTTCGCTGCTGACTGGCTGCCCAGGGTGCTGCGCTGCCCTGGCTGACCTGGCCGCCTAGTCTGGCTGCTGCGCAGAACAGCCACCTCCAAGACTTGCCCTACAACTGGCCTCCAAGACTTGCCCATCTTGCCGACCAATGCACCACAGCCAATTCAGGCCTCTACAGGGTACTTGCTTCAAGCTTAATCACGCATTAAAACACATGAAGGCATCCATGGACACGGAGGTGGCTAAAATGGAGGCTATATCATATGTGGTGGCAACATATGTATACACCTTGTCTCCTATAAAAGGACCATTATTATAATCTTATGAGTATGCCTAATCTTTCAGTCCATCTCTTGCCCTCTTGCTAATCACTCTTGTAAACCTTGTGAGTAACCCTAATCTCCAACATTTGGTATCAGAGCCACTGTCCCACCACTCCTGTGTGCCTCTATCTACTTTCACTGCCGCTTCAAAGCTTGCGCGGCCACTTCAAAGCCAGCCAGCCAGCCACTGCCTTAGAGCTGCTTGCCCTCCCCAAAGTGAGCTTGGCCACCATTTTGGGTGGAGCTAGTGCACAACATACTGTTTCCACCCAGACGAGGAGCAGCACCGCCAGAGAGTGTCACACGTCGGTGGCTCTGGTGCCAAGCTGGCCACCACCCTCAGCTGGCTGATTTTGTGGCAGACTTGCCCTTGTCCTTGTCCTCCTTCTTGGACAAGCAGTCCTTATACAATTGTCCTTTCTTTCCATACGAGTAGCAACGACTCTGAATCTACTTCTACACTAATGCTAAGGCATGATCCGGATCAAGAGACAAAACCTTTAACTTACCCTGTGTCATGAGGATTGATTCCTCTTCCAATAGGAGGGAGCCTAGCTCATCAACATCTAAAAGATTGATATGACCTCCTTTGTCATACAAGGGGGAGCCATATCCACAACAATATAAACACCACCGCTGCAAGAAAACCGCCTCAAAAACCTTGAATCTTGTAGTACAGCTAGGGTTAAACTTACGCAGGCCAACTATGGAGGCTGAAACTCCATGGTGGAGTAATGAAGGGGGGAGGGAGAGAGAGAGAGAGAGAGAGAGAGACTCAATGCTCCGGAGAGTATATATGCACTACTCAATGTGATGTGACTTGCTTGATATATAATGAAGTACAAGCCCATGTATATAAAGGCCTTTCCCAATACCAAACCATTTGACCTTATTTAATGCATGTTTATCCATCCTAAGAGGCGATTCACATGTAGACAAACACACATACACGTGTGACGTAACTCTCTATAAGAGAGTGTACACACAATTTGGGCTCACTGGCACCACGTAATGCAAAAGATCACAGTGGCCATATCTGACGTGATACAACTGTTGGAATGGATTCTTGTCCTCCGCTTCTCACGCTGCCATTGTCAAAATACGCAGCGGAGATGATAACAAAATCTGAGACCACAAGAGCAAGTAGAGTGCAGAAAATAGACAGCACAAGAGAAGGAGAGAGATAGGCGTGTAACTCTTCTCTATACACAAGATCCCACAATGAAAACAAGATACAATGAGTGGGGGGCCATGGGGCCATTTTATATGGCCCCATATATGCAGTCGGCCTGCAATAGGGACAGCCAACAGGACATAAAATGCCCACGACCAGTGAAAATCACCAGTCGGCCAGCTTCTCGGGGTCGGCCCTCACACGTGTGGAATCGGCCAGCAGCAGAGAGAATCTGGGACTGCCTGTGACCAGTTGGCCAGCATCTGGTACATCCGACAGGTCCTACACTGCCTTCCATACCCTAGAAAAATAGGGAAAAATAGGGAAAAATCGGAAAAAAATACGGGGAGTGAGGAAAAATAATAAAACACCTACAAAGGACGGGCACACCCACAACAGAGGCCCTGGTGTCTGATAAAGACAGGAGATGACTTCTAACACCCCCTCTCAGCTCCTGGTGTGAAATCAACCCTAGGGAGCTGGAGTGCCGCCTGAGCGTAGCCTGAGGTAGAGACTTCGTGAAGAGGTCCGCCGCATTATCCTCCGTCGAACAATAAAGTAGCAAGATGTCACTAGCCAAGATCTTCTCACGTACAAAGTGATACTGTATCTCTATGTGCTTGGTCCGGGCATGGAAGACCGGGTCCCGAGCAATAGCTATACAACTCTGGTTATCACACTGGATGACTATGGGCTCCTTCTGTGGAAACCCAATCTCGCCTTCCTATCAGGATCATACAATTTGTATCCCTTGGAAAGAGAATTATACCCCACAAATATAAGCTTGCGGGATTTGGAGTCAAGCTTCCCCCTCTGCTTCTTCGGAATATGTACATACGCATCACTCCCAAAAACATAGAAGTGCGAGACATCAAGTTTCCTGCCAAAGTATGCCTCAAACGGAGTCATATTAGGTACTGGAGTCGTTGGAGACCGGTTGAGGGTATGGACAGTTGTTGCCACAGCCTCTCCCCAAAGTGGACGAGGAAGATCACGATGCTCCAGCATGGTCCTTGCCATCTCCACCCACAATCCTGTTTTTGCGTTCTACAACTCCATTCTCTGAAGGCGATCCTGTATTAGCCAGTTCCCTCTTGATGCCATGATCTGCACAAAATCTGAGAAATACATTCGAGAAGAATTCACCCCCTTAGTCAACCCTGAGAGTCTTTACCTGCAATCCAGACTCTTTTTCCACCATCACATGCCAATCCTTGAACCGTGCAAAAGCTTGGTCCTTCTGTGAAAGAAAGTAGACCCACGTGAATCTAGTACGGTCATCAAGAAGCAGCATAAAATAGAGAGATCCTCCCACTGATGGTGTCTGCTGAGGTCCACACAAGTCAGTGTGAATCAACTCCAATGGTTTTGAAGCTCGCCTGGAAGCCTGCTTCCGAAAGGATTCCCTGTGCTGCTTACCACGTATGCAAGAACTGCAACGTCCTTGCTTGCTGCCAACATTGGGCAAGCCAACCACCATCTAGTCCCGGAAAGCTTGCCGCCGCAGTGCATCCACATTTAAGTGGCCAAAACGAAAGTGCCACATATCTCCGACCTGAGAACTTGTCAATGAGGAGAGTGCAGAGAGCTTGTAGATACCATTCTCCACACCGCCTTCCCAAACAACCTGGCCAGTCTCACGGTCCCGTAGAGCAACTGAATGCTCCTCAAATTCCACTCGAAAGCCAGTCTTGCATACTTCATGCACTGACAAAAGATGAAAACCAAGAGCACGGACATAAAGAACACGGGAGGCATACTTGCCCCCCTTGCCGTCGAGAATAATCTCCATCCGGCCCTCACTGTGTATCGGAATGGTGAGTTGTCGCCAATGAAAATGCGACCTGACTGCCGTTTCAAATCCAGAAAGAAGTCACGGGACGGAGTTATGTGCTTGGAAGCACCACTATCAAGAATCCATTCCTAGGTATCCTTTGTGGTGAAGCCAACTGCCTCCTCGCTCAAAGGCGATGAAGCATCGGAGTCCATCATCTCTAAGTGCACAAATGCAGGAGTCTTTGCAGCTCAGGCTGAAGAATCAACACTCTTCCCAGTCCGCTTAGGACACTTCCTCCAATAGTGGCCTTTCTCGCCACAATCATTGCAGAACCGCTCGGCCTTCAGTTTCTCTCGTTCTATATCAGGCTTCTTCTCAGAAGACTTCTCCGGTGAAGCCTTCCCTTTGCCCTTGTTGTTATTCCGGCCTTTCGGCCGTTCGCCAACTAAGGCCTCCGAACCTCCGCACTGAGGAGGGTTCGTGAAACGTTCCTCCTGATCTAAGACCATGGGCACAAGCTCCTCCCAGGTAATGGTGCTGAGCCTGCCCACTAGTAATCAAAGAAGAGTAGAAAGCGGAATACCGAGCACGCAAGTGGGACAGCAAAGTAATGACCATATCTTCTGATGATATCTCCTTCCCAGCTTGGAGGACTTCCTGCTCAAGGACCTGTAGCTTGCTAATGTGCACCCGCGTCGTCGACGACTTTGCAGGGTTCATAACCCGCATCTGCACTTCCAAGGAAATCCTCTTCATGGGTGATACCCTGTTATAAAGAGAAGCCAAGTACTGCCATATGCCTCTGGCCAGCGTCATATGCTTTACGTGACTGATTACGTGTGGTGTGTAGTTGAGGAAGATAGATGTGTATGTGAAGAATGGATGTGAATATGTATGTGAAGAATGGATATGGATGTGTATGTGAAGAATGGATATGAATATGTATGTGAAGAATGGATGTGAATATGTATGTGAAGAATGGATGTGGATGTGTATATGAAGAATGGATGTGGATGTGCATGTGAAGAATGGATGTGAATGTGCATGTGAAGAATGGATTTGGATGAGTATGTGAAAGAATGGATGTAGATGTATGTGAAAGATCGCGTTTTTTAAGTAGGGTACGATTTAAGATTCCTCTCTCCAGCTTTTGAGGTGTGCAGGTGTAAGAACCTCCCCTTCTGATCTTATAATTATTCCCATCTCTGAAATAAAAGAAAGATCCTGTTCTATCCTGTTTTGGCCTAGAGAGAGAAAATGTCTAGAGGGAGGTAATTCAAAATTGAGATATTTTTGGATATAAAAATCCTCCTAGTATCTAAAATGGTTTCCCTTGAAACAGAAATTCAAAAAGAACTTTTCAATGTGCAATTGGAAGTTATTGAAAATAGATATAAAGGACCTTAGCCTAAGGGTTCAAATTTTCAAAAAAATTTGGATTATGGTCCAATTAAGGTTCCTATAAACCAATAAGATTAATCCAAATGTAGAGAGGAGATAAATTGAAGAATAAAAGAAAAATCCTTAAAAAATTGAGTAAATGGTCACATAAGATGAAGAGTAGACTAAGGACCAAAGAAAACAATTAAAAAACTGAATTTTGACACCTCAGAGTGAGAATCTCCCCTCCTTTTTTTCTCATCATTACTCCCAATTTTTAATCAATTAAATGAGATATTTCATCTTTCCTCTGTTCTATTTCAAAACTAGATCCAAAAAGTAAGCTGAACTGACCCAAAAATGGTTAAAAATTGACCAAACTGATCTGAAAAATTCTAGAATCAGTTTGCTTAGTTAGAGGCTCACTTTTTCCTATAAATAGAGGCCTCCCCATTTGTAAAAGCTTAATGGTGTTTTATGCACTATTCCTCTACTCCTGTCCTGAGCCATCTACATTGAATTTTTTAATAATTCAATTGTTTTTTCCCTAATCCTTTCCAAAGTGAATTGGTGGTCACTCTTGCTTCAAACAAGAGTAGAACCCTCAATCCCTCAAGCCAAAGCAGAGCTTACAAGCTCTATGTAAGTAAATTTTCTTACTTGTTAAATTTTAAATGTATGGTTTTCTTGATTTTCATGTTTTACAGTTGATTGAATTAAATTCAAATGCTATGTCTTTGAGGAAAAGACCACCCCCTTCTCTTCTTTACATTCCAGCCTTTCTTAATCCTAGAAAGATTAACTATGGAATTAATTAAACTCTTCTTATTGTTTACTCTCTTGAATTTAAAAAATTGTGTAAATTAGAGTTCTATAAATCTAATTTGGATTAATTTAAGTTAAATAAAGAATGATAAAAATGAGAAATAGCCAGCCATACAAAAAAGGTTATGACAAAATTTTTCAGAATTTTGTGAAAAAGAAAGTTTGTTTTTATGTTATTCCAAAAGAGTAATTCCCACCATTTTTACATCTAAAATAAATATTCTAATTACTCTATATACATATTCACCAATAAATATGCATGGATATCACTGATATTAATTATTAAAATTAATTTTATGTATAGAAAGATGCATAAAAGAATTATTTTTATTTCAAAAGTGTTATTCTTATTAAATTTGATTTTATACATAGAAAGATGCATAAAGAAATTATTTTTATTTCAAAAGTGTTATTCTTATTAAATTTGATTTTATGCATAGAAAGATGCATAAAAGGAATTATTTTTATTTCAAAAGTGTTATTCTTATTAAATTTGATTTTATGCATAGAAAGATGCATAAAAGAATTATTTTTATTTCAAAAGTGTTATTCTTATTAAATTTGATTTTATGCATAGAAAGATGCATAAAGGAATTATTTTATTATAAAAGTGTTATTCTTATTAAATTTGATTTTATGCATAAATAAGATGCATAAAAGGAATTTTTTTTATATATAAGTGTCATTTCCATTGAAGTTTATTTTTATGCATAAATAGATACATAAAGAAATTTTATATCAAAATTAAAATTCTCTTAAATTCTCTGTTTAAATTCTATGAGTATTTGATGAATTTCTATCGTTTTATATTCACACGGATTGGAAAAAAAGAAAATCTAAGAAATCTATCGAGATCGAAATATTCAGATAAATGATTAATTTATTTCTCATTGAAATTCGTAACTATTTTAGAAATCAGTTAAGTGAATATTCAAAGAAAGAAATTCAATAAAATAGTAACTCAATTATCAAACCTTTTCGAGAAAGATAGTTCAGGAAAAATCTTATCCGACTCGAACATTGAATCAGATTATGACCCAAACCAAACTCTTTTGTCAGTTTCGAGAAAGGAAGGTGTGACTAGATTAGAAAAATACCCTCAAAACACCCTGCTAAATCTGAAACTAAGTTTGAGACCCTTCGAATTGATCTATGGATCAAGGTTCTGAATTCGAGGAATTCTGGTATGAAATTCAAAATTCCGATCAAGAAGTCTTGAGGATACTGATTCAAAAAATACTCCTTGTATTCAAAAGAAAATCAAACTTAAAACTTGCATAGATGTGAATAGATGTGATGAGATAAGATGTGAATAAGATAGATGTGAATGAATGGATGGATAGGATGTGAGGAGAATCGGGATGTGAATGAATGAGATGTGATGACATGTGAATCAGATAGATGTGAAGAATGGATGTGAATATGTATGTGAAGAATGGATATGAATGTGTATGTGAAGAATGGATGTGAATATATATGTGAAGAATGGATATGGATGTGTATATGAAGAATGGATGTAAATATGTATGTGAAGAATGGATATGGATGTGTATGTGAAGAATGAATATGGATGTGTGCGTGAAGAATGGATTTGGATGTAGATGTATGTGAAAGAATAGATGTGAAGTGATAGATATGAATATATAGATAGATGTGGGTAGTCGTACATATGAACGATTGGATGGATGTGTATGAATGAGATATGATGTGGATAGAAGTTGTTGGGTGTTGGACTCACACACTCACACACACAAACCTGCACATTAGGGTTAGGTGCAGGGTAGAGAAGCTCACACACAGAAATGAGAGAGAGAGAGAGTGAGCCAAAAGTGTGGTATCCACAAAATGCAAGTCAACCCTTGCATGTGTGCCACATCCATATAATATAGAACTACAAAATATTATATGTGTCCTTTCACACTTGATGTCCAAGGGGAAAAACCACATGGGAAAAAAATGTACGCATATAATCCACCGTTGGCTTTCGGCTATACCAAGCCTCAAATGGTGTTATGGTTTTCAAAGCTTTTGTTGGACACCTCTTCAACACATGAGTTGCACACATTATAGCTTCCATCCAGAATTTGTGAGGCAACTTTTGTGCTTTCACCATGCATCTTGCCATCTCCATGAGAGATCTATTTTTCCTTTCAGCTACACCATTCTGCTGCGGTGTATAAGGCACAGTACATTGGTGTTTGATGCCCTTTTGAAGCATATAATCCTTGAATGCATTTGACATGTATTCTCCACCTCTATCTGAGCGAAGTGTTTGGACTTTACATGCACACATATTTTCAGCCATTGCTACAAAGTGTCGAAAGCATGTAAACACATCTTCTTTTGCTTTCAAAGGGTAAGCCCAAGCAAACCTGGAGTAGTCATCAATGAATGTGACGAAGTAAAGATGCCCCCCTATGGATGGTGTCCGCATTGGACCACATACATCACTATGTATGAGCTGTAATTTATTTTCAGCTCTAACAGCTCCATCTTTGGGGAATGGCTTCCGATGCATCTTTCCCAAAATACACCCCTCACATACATGTCTTGGCGGAGACTCAAGAGGCGGCATATTATCAACCATATGATGCTTCTGCAAAAGCATCAAACTCTGAAAATTTACATGCCCAAAACGAGCATGCCATAGCTCTGCATCATGCATAGCAGGAGTGTGGGCAGCCACTGTATTTGCATCATAAGTGCGCTTGTCATAGCTGTCCAGCTTATACAAGCCTTTGTATCGTGTTCCAGAAGTGACTATTTCATAACCCTTTGATGGGTCTTTTACCAAACACTTCCCATCTTCAAATTCAACCTTTAAACCTTGATCGTTTATGGCTGAGACGGAGAGCAGATTTTTCTTTATTCCTGGAACATACAATACATTTTTCATACATATATTGGCACCATTGGCTGCAATAAGTATGACATTACCAATTCCCTTTACTGGATATGTGGTATGATCTGCACATGATACAGTGCGGCCATTTGAAGCATAATCCAAGTGCTGAAATACATCTTTGCATGAAGTGATGTGGCTCGAAGCACCACTATCAAAATACCATGATGCATTCTGTCTGTCAGATGCAATGCAAGACATATCAGTGTTCGAAGCACTTGGTGTGTCACTAGTGCATGTGACCAAAAAAGTGTACTCTTCCTGGATTACATTAGCTGATTGCTTTGCTTTGTCATCCGAAGAGTCTGCTACTGCATTGCCTGCTTCTTTCTTTTTCTCTTTTGCAATCCTTTTCCTACATTCACTAATGTAGTGTCCAGGCTTATGGCAGTAGTGACATTTGCCCTTCTTTTTGGGCTTGTTTGCATCCCCTTTGTCAGACTTTTCACCACTAGAAGAGGGCTGTCCATGACCAGCCTTGCTAGACTGTTGTCCCCCATGCTTAAAGCTCTTTGCTTTACCCTTATCCTTGGCTGTAAATGCCTTTTCTCCACCACGGTTGCTCGATATGTTTGCTCTTGTTTGCTCTTCCTGCAAGAGTAAACCCACGAGCTCTTCAAAAGTGACGGGATCACCACCTCCTCTCATCGAGAGGTTGAGAGAGGTGTGAAAGCCCAAGTAGGAAGGCGGTAAAGAATGAAGAGTGTTGGTGACCATCTGTCTGTCTGGGATAACCTCATCAATGTTGAGCAATTGTTCCTGCAAATCTTTCACTTTGGTGAGATGATCTGCCATAGAGTCACCCTCATCCATAGAAAGAAGATCCAATTGCCTCTTCAAGTAGGCAACCCTTGCCTCGTTGCGTACCTGATACATTGCTTCCAATGTGTCCCATGCAAGCTTCGATGTCTTGCATGAACGAATGTGCGGAATAATAGTCCTTTTCACTGAAAGGGCTATCAATGACATGGCCTGTGCATCTCTAGAGTCCCATCTTTTCTGCTCTTGTGTGGGAGCAGGATCTACATCAGGAGCTCTTTGAGCACCTCCCCTTTGAGGCGTGGCTGGCTGAATGGTATGTGGGCGTGTGTCATCACCGCACACGATGCCCCAAAGCCCTTTGGCTACGAGCAAATTACGGATCATAAAACTCCAGAGGGAGTAGTTAGATCCATCCAGCTTGTCCTCCTAGGTGAGCACACCAAATACATCTGTAGCATTTTGTGCCATGTCAACAAAATATATCTGCAAGCAAACCAAGCACTAATGTGCACTGCCAGGCAACCAAATGTCCTGTGCAAATGTATGCCTGCAAACCAAAGCAAGTGTAAACCTGCACCAAATTGTCCAATTACACTCAATGTGTATACATACGCGACAAATCGCAGCTGTAATGCCCAATTACATGCTCCAATCAGAAAATCCCCAATTTTTATGCACTCCAATCGCTTCAATGTGCATCTAATTTGCCAATTTCCTCAAAAGCCCCAAATTTCTGCAAATGTATGAGCTTCAATTTGCCAATTTTGACCTCAATTTTGAAAACCCCCAAATTTTTGCAAATAAGAGAGGTTCAATTTGCTGATTTTGACCTCAATTTCAAAAACCCCCAGATTTCATCTGCAATTTCATTGTCTGCAAAATCGGCATATGACCTGCACTGCAATGGCTGCAGATTTTGTATTTGGATTTGATAAAAAATTTTGACAGAGAAATACCTTCAAGCTTGCAGAGTGGCTGGGAGCACACAGCTTGAAAAAGAACTTGGCGATGGAAGAAGTCGTAGTCATTGCAGGTGGCGAGCAGGCAGAATGTTGAGTCGTGCAGGCGGAATGTTGAGTAGTCAAGCGAGTGGGAGGTGTGCAGGTGTTGTGCGGGCAAGAAGCGCACTGCTGAGCGCTGGAGTCGGGTGCTGGAGAGCTGGAGTCGCTTGCAATGGTTGACCAGTAGAGGCAGCAGGTGTGGAAGATGCGCACGCAACTGCCAAGCCAGGCGCAGGCGAGGCGGCGCTGGAGACCCTGCGGCAGCGGAACGGACAGAACTGACGGGTTCGTAGCGCTGGGCGAGTCGACGGCGACGGAGGCCGAACGGGACGGAACGTCGACGGAGCAGAGACGGCCGCCGGGTCCAGACGGTCTGAACGGAGACGTCGGCTGCTGCGACGGAGCGCAAGGTGCCGACGGAACGAAGACGCCGGACGGAAGTGGTCTGCCGGATCGTGACGCAGCGGAACGGTCGCCGCGTGGACGGAGCGTTGGTGTAGTGCCGGAACGGAACGGAGGTAAGTGTCTGGCGTTCTGGGCAGCCGGCCGAGCGCTGACGGAAGAACGACGGGCGTCGACGGAGGAATCGCGGCTGTAGCGCTGACTGAGCCGGCTGCAGAGGAAGCGCCGCCTGGGAGGCTGGGCGGAGGTGGTGGGCTCCCCACTAGTGCCGCCCGTCTCTGGCGGCCGGATGGTGGAGCAACTGGACGGAACCGACGGCGGACGGACGTCCGTCGACGGAAAACACAGCGTCGACAGAAATTCGCAGTCGACGGAATTTTGCAAAAATTTTTCCAGCAGCAGTTCTCCAAGGCCAGCTCCCAGCTCCCTGCTCTGATACCAAATGTTGGGTGTTGGACTCACACACTCACACACACAAACCTGCACATTAGGGTTAGGTGCAGGGTAGAGAAGCTCACACACAGAAATGAGAGAGAGAGAGAGTGAGCCAAAAGTGTGGTATCCACAAAATGCAAGTCAACCCTTGCATGTGTGCCACATCCATATAATATAGAACTACAAAATATTATATGTGTCCTTTCACACTTGATGTCCAAGGGGAAAAACCACATGGGAAAAAGTGCCCTTGGTTAAGCCCTGTTCACACATAGCACTACCATAAGTGAGCATATGCCTACAGAAGTGATGTGATATAAATTTATAATATGGATAGAATGTATGTGATGGGATGGTTATGAGAATGAATGTGATGGATGTAAATGGATGTGATGTAAATGAATGTGATGGACGTGAATAGATGTGATGTGATGTGAATCGGGATGTGAGTGAATGAGATGTGATATAAATTGGGATAGATATGAATGGATGATATGTGATGTGATGAGATGTGAATATGGGTAGATGCGAGTGGATGAGATCTGATGCAAATAAATGAGGAAAGATGTAATGAGATGAAAAATGATGTGGTGAGAATGGGAATACTTATGAAATAAATGAGGATTGATGTGGAACAATGTGGAATGACGAGAGTTCGTTATAGAAACTGTATTTGTGACCTATTACGTGTGGTGTGCAGTTGAGGAAGATAAATGACCGGACCCTGGCGTTGGCGATCCCACATCTGTGCCTGTGTCTCGCGGTCCTCCTTCATTGACAGTAATTCCCCTTCCTCTGCTTCCGGCCGTGGAACCCCGATAGCGATGAAATCAGCAAGGTCATATAACTCCAGCACAGACTCCATCATCACCTTCCAGATGCCGTAATTGTTCCCGTCCAACTGACGATCCACTGCGAACGTGGGGAGAGTTGGGATCTTCACATGCTTCTCAGCCATCGCGGGGATGTAACTGAAAAGGATGGGTGGGTGGGAAAAAAAAACTTTAAACCCGCAAGTGGCTGTCCAGCAACTTAGCCCGCCTTCCTCTTGCTACTTCTCTTCCCGAACAATCCCTAACAGTCCACCAATCAACAACGTAACAATCCCCCTCTTGCTCAGAAAACTCCCAAGATCTTTCAAGAGCCTAGGACTCTGATACCATGTCAAAATACGCAGCGGAGATGATAACAAAATCTGAGACCACAAGAGTAAGTAGAGTGCAGAAAATAGACAGCACAAGAGAAGGAGAGAGATTCTTCTCTCTACACAAGATCCCGCAATGAAAACAAGATACAATGAGTGGGGGGCCATGAGGCCATTTTATACGGTCCCATATATGCAGTCGGCCTGCAATAGGGACAACCGACAGGACATAAAATGCCCACGACCAGTGAAAATCACCAGTCGGCCAGCTTCTCAGGGTCGGCCCTCACACGTGTGGAATCGGCCAGCAGCAGAGAGAATCTCGGACTGCCTGTGATCGGTCGGCCAGCATCTGGTACAGCCCTCGACAGGTCCTACACTGCCTCCCATACACTGGAAAAATAGGAAAAAATGGAAAAAAAAAATACAGGGAGTGAGGAAAAATGATAAAACACCTACAAAGGGCGGGCACACCGACAACAGAGGCCCTGGTGTCTGATAAAGACAGGAGATGACTTCTAGCAGCCATGTGGCAGTCTATTATCCCGCATCATCAAATTAACCCCTCTATATAGGGCAAAATGCCCTTGGTCTCTCCTCATCCCCCACCTTTATTGGTGGTCTCATGGGATGTTTGGGTGGGGTGACCCAGCCGGTTGACAGCCATCTTCCACGTGTTGCACCTCTATTCGCATGCTCCGCATTCTTTCATGGTATCAGAGCCTCGTCGGCTCTTGCTCGGCTTCGAGCTTCGCCTCCAAGGGGGAGGTTGCAATGGATTCTTACCCTCCGCTTCTCACACTACCATCTAGCAGTTTATTATCCCACATAGTGGGTTGGAGTCAAATTACTCCCTTTATATAGGGAAAAATGCCCTTGGTCTCATGGAATGTTCGGATGGGGGGAACCCACCTGGTTGATGGCCGTCTTCCGCGTGTTGCACCTCTGTTCGCTTGGTGCTCCACGCTCTACGTTCTTTGGTCTCATGGGATGGTCGGGTGGGGGGAACCCAACCGGTGCACCTCCGCGTTCTTTCACAACAAATCACAATCAAGCTTGCAAATGAAGCTTGACCACACATAAGATTCCTCAGCCCTTTTAGACTACCCCCCTGACACAAAACAAGGTAATTCAGGAAATTATGAAGCCTTTTATAGCTCAAGGTGATACAAACATTTAGGCGAGACAACACACTCAAGATTATTTTTCAGATTTTGGGGAACATCCCGAGCAGAGAACCCAACTCAAACACATGAAGGGTGGCTAGATCAGATAGTTCAGCAAAAAGGGCTTTATGAGGTGCAGCTATAGAAATCTCTGGCTTTTCTAGTTTTTCCTCCTTTGAATCTTTATCTCTTGCCACCAAGTTTGCATGATTTTTCTCTTGTTCCTTGGCCATTCTCTTGAAGCACTTGTCTTCAATATGCCCCAGCTTTCGGCAATATGTACACTTCACTGTCTTGCCGGTGAATTTTCTTCTTTGTTTTGAGAAGAAGCTTTTCTCCATGTCGAGGACCACTGTGTTTTGGTCTTGTAACCTCCTGTCTTCATCAAGAAGGACTGCTATCATAAGTCATCTCTCTAGACACTAACTGTAGAGAGCACTTCTTTGAACTTGTCTATGTCCTCAAGACTAGAGAAGAGGACAACCTTCTTGTCGTCTTCATCAATGTTGGCAGTGAGGGCACCAAGTTGTTGTAATAAAGAACCAATAGTGCTCTAGTGTTCTTGAAGTGTGTTACATGCACTCTACACTATAGTGCATGGTGACAAGATGGCTCGTCATCATCAGTGCAACATTATACAATATTAGTACCCTTTACGATGATATTTGTTGTACGTCATGACCTCGTTGTAATCCTCAGTCCAGGATATGTCAGGAACGAGCTACGTAGGTCATTCCTTAGCCGTAGTGAGTCAGTCATGCCCTTAACCCACTTGGAGAGAATCATTCATGCATGTAGATGCATGTAGCGTCAGTAGAAAACTTAGGGTTTGCATTAGAAAGCATTCTCCATATTGCATATCATTCATCCATTGCACATAGACCATTGCAGAAGCCTTGAAATAGCATCTGGTATTTTAAGGATATTTATTAGCATTTATCTAGCATTTTTTTCATATTTTTCAGTATTTAATACCATTATCTATCATGTACAAGTCGTGTAGCACTTTATGCTACAATTGGCCAGCATTAAATGATGCCAACCGACCAGCCCATAGTTAGTATAAATAGCCTTGCTTTTGCACCATTCCAACCATCATCACATAATTCAACAATCAAGCATCAAGCGTTGGCAGTCCTCAGCCCTGGAGCATCATCGCTTACAGTCTCAGCCACGCATCAGCAAAACGCAGCATCCCTTGTAGCCGGACAGCCTCAATGCTCCATCAACCTCACGTTTTTCAGCATACACACCAGCCGGCCAGCATACATGCTTCATCTTCCTTGCATTTTCAGCAACTAGCAACATTCAGCCCGCATACAACTCATCGTTTTTCTCCAGCCACTTTGGTGAAGGTAAAACTCAACATTCTCATTCATTAATTGGGTAGAGTGCATAGGCTCGAGATCGGTCATTATTGGTGCTTCTACAGCCGTGTACAATTCAACCCGACTCTTGGTCCTATAAGATCTTGCGTTTGGCTTATTGTCAGTCCAAAGTCATTCTCTTCAAAGTAATAAAAGCAAATACTATTCCGGTAACGGGATAGGGGGCCCTTCAGTGGGGCAATTCGGGACCCAATCTGGTATACAGTTTCTCTCTATCTCTCTAAATCTCTTAAAGTTTGCAGTCGTAAAAGTGGATTGCTGAACTTGCGAAACTCTGGATACAGAAGGCGGTGTGAGACTTGTGAGACAGGATCCTTAATTACAAATACTTCCGCTACATGTTACAAAGTGAGTGTTGCTCCATTTTTAATGTAGAGTATTTTTGTTTTAAGAACACTTTGGAGTTATTAATTTTATTGCCAAAGAGATTTTCCAACTTGTTCCATACCTCCCTTGCAGTTTTGTCGAAGTCGATGTGATGTATCAAATTATCTGCAAGACCCAAGCCACTATGGGCAAGTGCCTCGTCATTGCGGTCCACCACTGCTTCAACATCTAGAGAAGTGGCAGCTCCCTCAAGCTTCTCATCTCATCTACTCCTTTCAAGTATGTTCCACAGGCTCTCTCTCCTACAGAGAGGGAGAGACACCTACAGAGGCAGATTACAGACTTCTTTCAACCAGAGATTGAGCAGTCAGGCCAGCAGGCATTGCAGCTAGCCCCACCGCACCAAAGGTACACTGATTGATCGGGCTATAGAGCTAGGGCGGTCCAAGCGCCCCAAGATGAGAGGCCCATCCCGACACTGGCGAAAAACTACAATAGAGGATCAGGACCATACTAGCACGGCATAGGAGACGTCCAATCAGAGTACTCACCATGGAGAACATTGAGGATATCCGCCATCGACCGATGAGAGACATCTTTGGATAGTGATGTATATGATGCTTACCTTTGTTGCTAGAGTTTTCCTTCCCAGATGTTATCAATTAGGAGCTCCTAGTACCTTACTTTTCCTCATAGTTGTTGTTTCAGTTCCAATTAGTTGTTTAGTTGTTTTAGCTTTTCTTACACAGACATTGTATCAGATCCACCATATGTTGTAACCTTTTTGGTCTCATAGGTCATTTTGGCCTTTTGAGGACGTTAATATATCATTTCATTTCATTTCTCCCGAAAGACCCATGAACTGGGCACAACAGCGACCAAGTACTCCCGAAGGAGCCCAGGTACGGTGGGACTTGCCCTCAAACGCACCCACTAAAAACTCTGTATACCCGATGGGTTTCCGGAAAGGAATTGCCCTACCCAAGTTGGGCGTCGGCTCGAAGGTGGCGTCCCCGTCATGTAGGCAGTTAAGTCTCCCCGAGAATGCTCTTCGTGTCTACTTTAGGCGATATTGACCATACTTGTTACCAAAGTGCTCTAAATGTGCCTGAAGGTTCACGCAATGAAGGTTACCAAAGTGCTCTACATGTGCCTGAAGGTTCATGAGGATAAGTCTCACTTTGGTTTGCAATGTCAGCAAATTTTCTCCAAAGCAGTGATAACTGGTCTAGGCAAATCCATGATGAGTGAACTAGTGATAGGTCTTCAAATGCAAGTCAGAGAGCTGCAGCAGAGAGAACTTGGCTAACCACAATAGAGGTGAGAAGGACACGAAAGGGATAGGCACTTTGGATCAATGAGCAGTGGGAAAGCTAATTTTTGAGAAACCCCCAAATTTAAAGCATATGCAAGTCTTTAATTTGATGATTTCACCCTAAAATCAGAAAAGCCCTAAAACTTGGTTGATGCACGGGCTTCAATTGGCCAACTTTTGCCAGAAAATAAAAACCCCCAAATTTCTGATTGTGCAAGAGCTTTAATTGAAGGATATTACCGTTAATTTGGAGAAGCCCCAAATCTGGTTTTTTTTTTTTTAATGAACAATGGTTGTCTGCAGGTACAGTCGAGTTATTGGTGAAAAAGCGGCTGCGTGGAGTTGAATTCGGTCGGCGCACTGCAGTGGATGACTAGATGGAACGACTAGATGCCAACGTCCAGTTGTTCAGCAAAGCGCTTGCTGGCTGAGTTAAGCAATGCTCGAAGGCAGCTGTTGGGAGGAGTTGAAATGCTGATAGATGGCACTGAGGTTGTGAGCGCCGTTGATGGAGCAACACCAACGTGACGTCGAGCTGCTTGCCCCCCTATTTGCAAAGAGGAGGCGCAATTAAACAGCTGGAGAGGTTGTGCCGGGAAAATCAGGGTGACGGCGAATTCAGTTAAAACGGTGGAGACGGGGACGATGAGTCAGCACCGCAGGTAAGCGAAAGCAAGATGGCCGGCAAGGCAGGTGTTGGATGGGCAACAACAGAAGTGTTGCTGCATGGAAGAGCCAGAGGGAGCATGGCGCAGGATCCAACGAGGAGAATCTCAACAGCGGCTACAACTAGTTCTGTGAACCAACGGCTACAACTGGTTCTGCGAACAGAGCGGTGGCTCGCTAGGTGGTAAGTGGTGGTGGCGATGAAGCGACAGTACTCAGGTCGGAGTCAGCTCTGATACCAATTGTAGGACAGCTAGGGATAGACTTACACAGGCCAGCTATGGAGCTCATGGTGCGATGGAGATGGAGAGAGAGAGAGAGAGAGAGAGAGAGAGAGAGAGAAAAGAAAGAAAGAAAGATTTTATTAACATCTTCCAAAAGACCGAACTCGGCCTATGAGACAAATCAGTGTACCTGTGTGGGGTACCTCTGTCATCCCAACAAAATGAAAAAGTACTAAACTAAAAAGCTGAATCTGGGTGTGCAATAAGTACAATGAGTGGGGGGGAGGGGATGGAGCTCTACTACAGGAGAATGCAAAGCTATATGCATGGAGTATACAATCATGATATGCAACCTAGCTAGCTCCATCCTGTACCATACTGGGGATATAAAATGGTATACATCAATGAAGGGGGTGTCCACAGCTCCCTGAAGAACATGCCTGGGTCTTGGGTCTGCTCTGAAGCGAGCCAGTCGCTCCGCACCCTCTCTGTGAAACTGAGCTCTGATCTCTGTCATCTCTCTCTGGTATAGGCGTGGTGTCCGAAAGCCAGGTGTCCTCTGTCTCCTGTGGGCTCTGAGTGTCTCTGCTCTCTAGAGAGTAATTCCCTGCTGTGTAGGGGCTGGGAGTGGAATGGATCTCTGAAAAAATGTAGTAATCGGTGTCTGTCGCCCCCCCTCTGAAGCTGTCTGAGCCTGTAATGATGTCTCTCTGTGACGCTGTATGTCTAGAATGAATCTCCCCAGTATGCGCTGGTCTGCTGCCTCATAGATCTGGCGTAGGGAATGTGGCTCTCTGAATAAAATGGGATCTCTCTCTCTCATGGCTGTATATGCTCTACATCTACATACATAATGCTCCTCACTCTCCACCTCCTCTTTGCACAATCTGCATACCCTCTCCTCTCGGGAGATCCGTGCTGCTCTACCAGTCTCGATCTCCAATCGATGTGATGAAACTCTAAGCTGACCAATAGCCACTCGGGAGCCGTGTGGTGAAAAGCCCTCCATGTATCTAGGCCTCTCTATAAATCCATCATCAGTGATACTCATGAAGTGATCTCTATAGTATAGCATCTTCAGTGGAAGAGGTTGTGTAGGCGATATCCATGTCTCTCGTGTATAGAGCTGCCATAGGTCCTGTCTCAATACTCTGTTCCTCTCACTATGAGAGAGACGGATATGTGGTGCATCGCTGTCATACTGGAATGGTGGTAGATGATCCATGTCTAGGCCATGCTGTGAGAACCAATGTGTGACCTGTGCATACCATGATCCTCTGTCTCCTGCCTCAGCCAGCTGTCTAGATGCCTCAAAAGCTCTGTATGACAATCTGTCCTGTGGCATCTCTCTAAATCTGCCTGGCAGGCATATAGTCTGGAATATGGCCTCTACCATCATAGGAGGCGCAGCAAACTCTGCTCGGATAATGTCATGAGGTACTGACGGTTTGCTGCGATCATGCGTGCCATCATGAGGACCTGTGGTCTCTCTATCTGTGTCCACCAATGGGTAGCAAGGCTTGGCGCCCATACCGCTGCTCCATATATCAGTGCCGGTGTGACTAATGTGTCAAATAGCCACCCCTTCGTCTGGGGCTCCTAAAAATGCACCTGGTGGCACTCTCTCTCTAGCATAGCCAATGCTGCATATCCCCGTGTCAATCTAGCTCTGGCTGTTGAACCCATGGTGAAGCGCGTGGCTACTGCAGAGAAGGTAATCCCTAGGTACACGTATGATGTCACCACCTCCACCTGGTGTCCTGCGAGAGTGAATGTCAGCTGACTCCTACCCTGTCTCGATGTATGAAAGACCATAACCTTGGTTTTCCCAAGGTTCATAGTAAGACCCCTCTGTGTGCAGAAA
The DNA here is from genome assembly GCF_041138505.1 of Cibotium barometz. Lineage (NCBI taxonomy): Eukaryota > Viridiplantae > Streptophyta > Polypodiopsida > Cyatheales > Cibotiaceae > Cibotium > Cibotium barometz. Next base: position 14,949,320 of record NC_141103.1, on the reverse strand, counting down.
TCATCGAGTGCATGTAGATGCTACTGTAAACCTCTTGGATACTCAGACACTAATACAATATCATCAGCATAAAGCATAATATGTGCTGAGGTACCTGCTAGATCGACTCCATCTCCGCCTCCCCGTGTAATGAAGTCAGCCACCTCATCAATGTATAACCCAAATAGCGTGGAGGAAAGTGGGCATCCTTGCTTCACACCAATGGTGCTAGCAATAGTCTCGAACATACCTCCTCGGCATCTGACTCGCCCAAAAACCTGCTCATATAATGCACAGATGCCCCATGTCATATCTGCAGGTATGTCAAGAGACTGCAAGCGCTGAAAGAGCCTCTCTCGTGGTACTGTGTCAAATGCCTTGCGGAAATCCACAAAGCAGCAATAGAGCTTTCTCTTCCTCACTTTGGCCTGATCAATCATACATCTCAAAGTGAATACATGGTCAGTGGTAGAGAAAGCTCTCCTGAAGCCTGCCTGCCCTGATGAGCGTAAACCTGCTCGCTCAGCATATAAGCCAAGCTCTTGCTCCAACATTGCACCATAGAGTTTGGCCAACACGTGGCCAACCATAACCGTCCTGTAGTTGCTCGGATCGAGCATATCCCGTGTTTTGTGGATCGGCACAATGGTGTGCATTGTCCACTCCGCAGGCAAACCCTCTGCTAGTGCCCTGTTAAACAAGTGTGCAAGAAAAGGAGCCAAAGAATCTATTGCATATATGAGATGCTCATCCTGAAGGCCCATATGGTCACGGCGGCCCGTCCATGCTGTAGGCGGCGGATAGCTTCCTTTACCATCGAGTGGGTAAAGAAGCTAGCTGTGGTAGGTCAAGGCTCCTGTGGCTGAGGTATAGGTGGCTGCTGTGGGGCGTGGCCCTCTGCATATGTGTGCCATGTCTGTGGGGTCTACAATGGGTGTCAGTGTCCAGGGCTCTCTGAAGTGCCGCCATGAGATAGGGCTATCTCTACTCATGAAGAGATGAAAGATCTCTAGCTCCTGTATCTCTGCGAAGGCCCGCCTTTTGCGGCGAGTAAGTCTCCTCATCTCTCTCCTCGACTCCTGCTCTGTGATGGCTCCCAAGGCTCTCTGTATGTGGAGCCGTGAGTATAGGGCTCTACACTCGTCATCATACCATCTATTCTGGGGCATAGTCCCAGATCTCGCAGACTCTCCTGAGTGGACACGATGTGGGAAACTCTGTAATGCAGCCGTGTGTAGGAGTGATGCCAGCTCGGGGGCTGTAATGGTATCCATTGGTGCCAGGGGATCCATGAGTAGGAGCCCATCCCCTATCTCCTCTAGATCCACAAGGTGGAGGATCTCCATGTCATCATAGTCATACACCTCACACTGTCTGCTCTGTGTGTGGGCATTGAAGTCACCCGTAAGAAATACTTCCCCTAGTGTAGAATAATGCATAATCTCCTCTGACAGACAAGTGTATGGCGAGACTCCTGTCTCCTCCTCCTGTGGCATGTCCTCTGTAATGACATAGGAGGATCCTGATGGAGGAAAGTAACATAGGGCTATGTATATAACCCTGTCCTGTGAGAGCTGTAAGCTGATCCACATGTATCTGGCCTCTAGATCCTGTGCTACCACTCTCAGTCTCTCCTGTAACTCCTGTCTGAATAGAACTGCTACTCCCCCCACCCTCTCGTGGTACCCTGGCGTGTGGTCCTCCTGTATGCTGACTCCCACTGGAATCCCTCTACTCGAGGTAGCCCTCTCTCTGGGCTCTGATGTGTCTCTGTCAGAAGTATGATGTCTCTCCCCACCATAACATGCTCTAGTCGTCCAGGCTGCACCCATAGTGAACCATTACAGTTCCAGACTGCCATGTGTATCTCTGTCAGTGGCCTGGTCTGTGTCCCATAGGCCCCAAACCGGTAATCCATGGGCCGGCCATCAATGATGACCCGACCATCTCGATAGAAGGCCTTCTTGCCTTCTCTCCTCGCATGTAAGACTCGTGGCATGCAAGCTCTTCTATGCTCGAGCTGCATACTCGTGAGATCATCATCCAAGAAAATAGCAGCCCCCTCTAAGCCTCGTAGTACGACCCTCTTCCTCATGAAAGTGACCCTCTACGTCTCTCCTGCAAACTGTAGGATGAGGGCTCGCTTGCGTGTTGAGTCTTTCCTCGCTCTCCATGCTTTGGTGAAGGGGAGAGGGTCCTCTTCCTTGTAGCCTAGCTTCATGCATAGAAGCTGTCCATCTTTCTCGGGAGTGGAGTTGGGTGTCTCGGCTATACCTGTGACTCGAATGTTGAGGCGGCGGGCATGCCTCATCTTCTCCTCCTCAATGGTGGTGTGAATGATTTGATGTTCTTCCCTTTGAGTCTCCTCCCTCACTTCTTTGCGGATGTTCTTCTTCACCACCTCAACCCATCCTGACTGCTTGGCTTCAAGTTTTCCCTCCATGTCCTTTGCGATCTCCTTGGAGATCTCTTCTTTGATGGCCGTGAGAGTGTTCTCATTGATCTCCCCTTCTTCCTTCTCGGTGTTCTTGATGGCTACCAGTTCCACTTTCAATGCACTCACCTCCTCCTTGAGTGCTGTGTTCTCTTGTTCAAGGCCCGTGATCCGTGCTTCGAGGGCCATGATGTGCCGGTGTAGTTTGTTCTCCACCTCATTGAGGTTGGAATCGGATGTCTTCTTGTTCTCCTTGATTAGTGCCTTCATTGCCGTCTCGAGGGCCTCGAGTTTCTCTTGGAGACTCCAGGCCATTCCTCAAGATTATTCTACAGCCTTTCCCACACAGGCAGGGAGGAGAGAGAGAGAAACAGAGAGAGTTATGTTGCTGCCTTGGGGGCCTGAGCAAGGGTGGGTGGGGTGCAGGGCCTACTGGACACGCAGGCGGGCCAGCATAGCGCCAGCGAGGCGGAAGGGCTGCTGGGCGGCAGTAGCGAACAGGGAACAGAAGCGGCGAAGCGGAGCAAGGGTGGGTGGGGAAAGGGGGGCACAGGGCCTACCGGACAGGCAGGCAGGCCAGCATAGCGCCAGCGAGGCGGAAGGGCTACTGGGCGGCAATAGCAAACAGGGAACAGAAGCGGCCAAGCGGGCGGCAGTGGGCGGCTACGCACAGAGGCGCCAAGCGAACAGCGAACAGGGAACAGAAGCGGCGAAGCGGGCGGCAGTGGGTGGCTACGCACAGAGGCGCGAAGCGAACAAGGAGGTGCGAGAGAGAGAGAGAGAGAGAGAGAGAGAGAGAGAGAGAGAGAGAGAGAGAAACTCAATGCTCCAGAGAGAGTATATCTGCATGACTCAATGTGATGTGCCTTGCTTGATATATCATTTCTTGTTGGTGGTTTCCCGGAGATTTTTGTGCATTGTTTTGCTTCTGCCCAGCCCCTTCTTTCCTCAGTTTTTTGAGGGGGCTGATTGGTCCTCGTGCTCTTATCCGTTGGATGTACTTGAGAGAAGTCTTGGATTGTTGAGATTTGTTGGGAAATTGGAGCTTCAGGTGTGTGTACACTCTTATAGAGAGTTAAGTGTATGTGTGTGTGTTTGCATGTGAATCGCCTCTTAGGATGGATAAGCATGCATTAAATAAGGTCAAATGGTTTGGTATTGGGAAAGGTCTTATGTACATGGGCTTGTACTTCATTAGGAAAGCCGGCATAGAAGAGAAACTGTCGAAGCTGCTTGTTGGACCACACGCGAAGAAATCACCTTTCACTGCTGTCCAAGCTGTAAAAACAGCCCTCACACCACGAACTACTGCTGGAAATGCCGGTGGAGGCAAAAAACACAGCCAATTGTAGCTTGCCCCTTGACGCCTAGCCAGAAGCTTTGCAACAGGGACAACCCACAAAAGAAACGCTGATGTGGAAGACACTTATGAGAAGAAAAACAGACACCTGTTGAAAAACGCAGCAGCACTTCTTGCTCAAAAAAAAAAAAGCAGATAAGGGAGGGAAGGGGTCACCTAGAGGTGGAGAGCCAAGACCTGGACGTCTGATACCATGTGAAAGTGTGCATAGGCAAAAGCGATCACAATCAACAAAGGAGAGAGAAGATATATATATATAGAGAGAGAGAGAGAGAGAGTGTGTGTGTAACAATTTGGCCCTCCGAACTCTTTTTCAAATGGTGGAACTCTTCCCGGACACATGGACAGGTTGGTGAACACATGGGAACAAGGTTCTTAAAACTGGCACAGGAAAAAGCACCAGTCTTGGTCAAAAAGCACGAAAAAGCAAAAAGTCAATTGTGTTGACCAAGAGCTGAGGGCATCATTGGAAAGAGAACATCAAACTGGATCAAAAAGCAGCTCCAAGGCCAAAAAGCAAGGCCCTGAAGCTAGAAAAGCAAAACAAACTATGAAAAAGACCAAAAGCAAAGCAAAAGCATCACTTTTTGGCAAAAAGCAAGACTTCCCCAAGTATAAAAGAAGCATGAGCCTCTCTTGAGCATCAAGTTGAAGAAGAACCTCTTCATCTCGTTGCCATCTTCGTTTAAGCGTGGAGATCATCTTCTTCATCATCATCTATGAACCAAATCATGGAGTTTTTCATCGCTGCCCACTGATTTCAAAGCGCCTCCATCAACTGCAGTGCCACGGCATCATCTTTCCATACAACTATACAAATCCATACAGCCAAACTGAATTGTACAAAAATGTACGGGCAAAAAATTTCAAGAATCCTAAAAATTTCAAAAACCTTAAAACTGCTCCAAAAATCCTAAAAACTGCTTTTTGGAGGTTTTTATCGCCCGAAAACCATTAAAACAAGTTTTATATCAGTTTTCTTGCGAGAAAGAGCTTTTCCATGGTTTTCTCCATGGAGAAGGCTATAGAAGTTGTGGAGATTACTCATGGGATGAGCGAGTGTTTCTTGTTGGGTGTTGGACTCACACACTCACACAGAGAAACCTGCACATTAGGGTTAGATGCAGGATAGAGAAGCTCACACAGAAATGGGAGAGAAAGAGAGAGAGAGAGAGAGCCAAAAGTGTGGTATCCACAAAATGCAAGTCAACCCTTGCATGTGTGCCACATCCATATAATATAGAAGTACAAAATATTATACGTTAGAGTGTCCTTTCACACTTGATGTCCAAGGGGAAAAACCACATGGGAAAAAGTACCCTTGGTTAAGCCCTGTTCACACATAGCACTACCATAAGTGAGCATTTCAAATCAGCTTTGAAATCTGAAATTTGTGCTTTGCTAGTACCTGTAATGAGCATGTCATCTACATACAAGATGACTATGAGAATATCGGCATCGGTTTTCTTCACATACAATGTGCTTTCAGCTAGACTATTCTTATAACCTTGGCTGGTTAGATAAGCATGTATCTTATCATACCAAGCTCTTGGAGCTTGCTTTAACCCATACAATGCTTTGTGTAACCCGCATACTTTATGTTCCTCGCCAGGAACTACAAAATTAATGGGCTGATTTACATATACTTCCTCCTGTAAATCCCCATTTAAGAATGCAGTTTTGATGTCCAATTGATGCACTTTCCATCCTTTATGTGCAGCCAATGCAATCACTAATCTTATTGTTGTCATTCTCGAAGTAGGAGCAAAAGTCTCTTCATAATCTATTCCCTTTTTCTGGGAGTAGCCTTTAGCCACAAGTCTTGCTTTGTACCTGTCAATAGTACCATCAGACTTTCTTTTGACTTTGTACACCCCCCATTGATAATGCAGACTCCCCACGATGTATATTCAAGGCATGGCTAGAACTAGCCCTTGTTCTACCTGTGAGTGGAGCTGCAAGTTTGCTTTCTTGCAAAGTTTTCAGCAACCATCTTGGCACTGACTTGGCTGTGTCTATGGCTGTTTGCTCTTTCCTGACAAGATCTTCCACTTCTTCCATAGAAGGGGGCTGAATGGCTGGCTGTTCCACATGAGGATTTTCTTGTGTTGGGGCAAGCTGATCTGAATCCCCCCTAATTGCAATGGGTAAAAGTCCATCAAATATGTCCTGTATGCCTGTATCATTGCTTTTATACAAGCTGTACATGGGCTGTTCTGAATTTTCAGCAAATACCACATCTCCACTGACAAAAATCCTTCGTGTAGTTGGATTATAAAGACGATATCCTTTGCTCTCATTGTTGTAGCCCACAAAAATGCATTTAATTGCTTTGTCATCTAGCTTTGTTCGGAGTTGTTCGGGCACATGTGCATATGCCAAACACCCAAATGTACGCATATAATCCACTGTTGGCTTTCGGCTATACCAAGCCTCAAATAGTGTTGTGGTTTTCAAAGCTTTTGTTGGACACCTGTTTAACACATGAGTTGCACACATTATAGCTTCCATCCAAAATTTGTGAGGCAACTTTTCTGCTTTCACCATGCATCTTGCCATCTCCATGAGAGATCTATTTTTCCTTTCAGCTACACCATTCTGCTGCGGTGTATAAGGCACAGTACATTGGTGTTTGATGCCCTTTTGAAGCATATAATCTATGAATGCATTTGACATGTATTCTCCACCTCTATCTGAGCGGAGTGTTTGGACTTTACATCCACACATATTTTCAGCCATTGCTACAAAGTGTCGAAAGCATGTAAACACATCTGCTTTCGCTTTCAGGGGTAAGCCCAAGCAAACCTGGAGTAGTCATCAATGAATGTGACAAAGTAAAGATGCCCCCCTATGGATGGTGTCCGCATTGGACCACATACATCACTATGTATGAGCTGTAATTTACTTTCAGCTCTAACAGCTCCATCTTTGGGGAATGGTTTTCGTTGCATCTTTCCCAAAATACACCCCTCATATACATGTCTTGGTGGAGACTCAAGAGGTGGCATATTATCAACCATATGATGCTTCTGCAAAAGCATCAAACTCTGAAAATTTACATGCCCAAAACGAGCATGCCATAGCTCTGCATCATGCATAGCAGGAGTGTGGGCAGTCACTGTATTTGCATCATAAGTACAATTGTCATAGCTGTCCAGCTTATACAAGCCTTTGTATCGTGTTGTTGGGGTAAAGGCGTTATGCCCACCCTTATAGTGTGTACAAGCCCATAAGTTATAGTACATAGTACACTTAGTACTTTTAATGTACTAAGTGCACTATGTGTACTAGTGCAATATACATGTGTGATAGGGGAGTCACACACTCATGCTTTTCATGAGTTGACTTATCCCCACAACTCTCTCTCTCTCTCTCCCTTGCTTCTCTGTGTATGTCTCCCATGAATGAACTCTAACCTAACCCTAATTCAGGTTTATCCTCAACAACTGGTATCAGAGCAAGGTCTTCCCTCCCTCTTCCCTCTTCCTGCCTCTGTGTGAGCTGCTGGTCGTTTTTCTTCTGTGTGAGCCTATCAGAGTCGCAGCAGGCAGCCAGAAGCTTGCAAGAGAACAGAGGAGAAGAAGTCGAATACAGGACTGTCGACTTCAGGCTGGGCGAGCACGTGGCACAAGGCTAGGCGAAGCTAAGCGAAGTCAGCGCTTGGCGAAGGCAGCAGTACAAGGCGTATTAACCACTTCAGCGTGGAGCGAAGAAGGCGCCAGGGCGAGCGTTGAGCGTTCGCAGCCAACGAAGGCTTTCATGCGTCAACGTGGAGCGAACACAAGGTGGCGAGCGTTAGATTCAGGCGTGTAGCGTCGGCTGGTCCAGAAGCGAGCGAAGGCAGCAGTCGTAGCGCTAGGCGAACGTCGAGCGTGTAGCACCAGTGCTTGTCGAAGGCAGCAGTACAAAGCGAAGGAGTCGGCTGGCCACCTAGGCGTGAACGAAGGCAGCAGAGCGAGACTTGTGACGCACACCTCGTGGCTTTACGCCTGCAGCAGCCAGGCGGAACAGGCATCTTACCGCCGGAGATGAAAAGGGTCCTCACCTCTTCATCGCCGGCAGAAGGAGAAGTCAGGGCCGAGCCCCCAGCAACAGCGTCTGCCATCTCAACTAAGGCAGCATAAAAACAGAACCTGCAACGAGTCAGCAAGAAGAGCCCCCCCCTTTCACCTGCAAGTATCAGAAATCAACACACAAGTCAGGATCAATCAAAATCGACTCCTGCAAACCTCAAATTCAGCCCGAAAATCAGAAAAGCAGAGGTATTTTGCTTCAATTTTGGGAATTTCTCATCAATTCAATTAATTGAGCAGGTACAGGTGCATAATTGCTCAATTTTTGAGCAAAATTGGCAAAATTGGGTGACATTGGTCACATCCCACGTCAATTGGCAGGAAATCGGTGACATTGGTCACATTTGCAGTCAATTGGCAGTAAATTGGGCATTGAAATTTGGGGCTTTTGATGTAAATGTGCAATTAAGCACTCATACATGCTGTATGATGTGAAAAATCGCACATTTGGGCAAAATTGCAGCAAATTGCAGCAAATTGCAGTGCAAATCAAGGGGCTTTTGTGCCGATTTGGTTGATTTGCATGCAGGCAATCGCATTTGATGCTGTGGATAATGTGTTGATGCCTTACAAGCACTCAATGATCAAGGGGCTTTCATGTATTTGATGTATATGTGGCCAGGGGGAAGCATCGTGAACACTCTGGATGCCTTCATGTGCGTCAATGTACCATGCATGATCAGAAATTGATCTCAAATCAAGGGGCTTTTCAAGTTTGTATGCTTGTTGAGCTTGGCAAAGCAGCAGGCAAGACATTTATGCCTTGAATCCTCAGAAATCAGCTTGCAGTCAAGGGGCTTTTGCCCAATTTCTGTTCGGAACTGTTGTATGCAGTATACAGGACTGTAAAAGTCTGATTTTCACTCATTTGGACAGCCAGGAGAGCATTTATTGCTACTGTACCTGCTGGTACAGATTTGGTACAGATTTGTACATGTTTTGGCATGGCTGTACACTGTTTTGAGTGATCAAAAGGTTCAAATTCAGCTGCTGAAATTGCCGGTACAGGTTTAATACATCATTGGTGAGCACTTGGTACTGCTGTACAGTACTTTGGAAGGGCAAAAGAGCACATTTAAGGTGCTGTCCAAAATCTGCAGCAACCAGATTTTGGTGTTTTCATCACAAAAAGTGGGAGAAAAGTTGCATTCTTGCTTCCGCAGTGGGAGATAAAGCTTGGGAGAACATTTGTGAGCACTTTGTGTGCTTTGGGTGCAGTGTTTGCACATCTTGGGTGCAGTGTTTTGCACATTTGCAGGGAGTCAGGCATTACAGGTTGCATTTTGCTATGGCAACCACAGGTGAGAGCTCTTCATTGCTTCACATCAAGAAGCTTGAAGGCTCGCATAATTATGATATTTGGCAAACCCAGTGCTACAATGTGTTGCTTCAGAAAAAGCAGCACAAGCCAATCAAAGAAAGGGGTGTCATGCCCGCTTCTCTTACAGCTGAAGAGTGGGAAGATATGGATGAGCTGGCAAGATCTACTATCATGTTGTCTGTGTCAGACTCGTTACTTTTCAGCATTCGTGAAGAGAAGACAGCTTGGGGAATGTGGCAGAGATTGCAGGACTTGTATGCCCAACAAAGTGCCTCAAGCAAAGTGTATTGGTTGAAGAAACTCATAGGTCTTCAGATGAAGGAAGGGGCTTCTATGACAGCCCATCTCAATGAGTTTAATGGTATTGTCAGCCAGGTCATCAATCAAAAGTTGGCGATGGACGATGAGTTCAAAGCCACCTTTTTGTTATGCACTTTGCCAGAGAGTTGGGACACATTTAGGACAGCCACTAGCAATTCGAATTCTATGCTGTCATATGCAGATGTTGAGGGTGCTCTTCTTCAAGAAGAGATGAACAGGAAAAACAACTCTGTTGGAAAGTCCAATGCAATGAATGCACGTGGGAGATCCCAGCAAAGGGGGAAAAGCCAAGAAAGGGGAAGGAGCAAGTCTCGCTCCAAAAAGGATTTGGAATGCCATTATTGTGGCAAGAAGGGACACATCAAAAAGCAATGCTACAAATGGAAAAATGATCAAAAGGAAAAGGGAAAAGGCAAAGACAAAGAGAAGGATGAAGCCAAAGATGTAAAGCCAAAGGGCAAAAGTGGAGTCAAGATCGAAGAAATCAATGTGTCACATGCAGGTGGCAGTGAGGATGAGGTCCTCTTTACGTCTTCACTTGATGCCCATTCACTTCTTACAGGTGGTCATGGTATGCACTCATGGATCATTGATTCAGGTGCCTCCTTTCATGTCACAGGTTGCAGAGACTTGTTTGTCAGGTACACTGCTGGCAATGAAGGAGTGGTTTATTTGGGTGATAACCATGCATGCAAAATTCTTGGCAGAGTTGATGTGAGGCTTGTATTTTCAGATGGCTCACAGCTTATGCTCCATGATGTCAGGCATGTGCCTGAGATCAAGAAGAATCTGCTTTCTACTGGACAGCTTGATGATGCTGATTATGTTACCACATTTGGTAGTGGAAAGTGGAAGATTAGTAAGGGCTCACTGGTTGTTGCCAGAGGCTCTAAGGTGGACACTCTTTACTTTATGCATGCAGGTGTTTGTCACCATGCTAATGTAAATGCAACCGAGCTGCCGGAAATCTCTATGTGGCATAGCCGGTTGGGACACATGAGTGTCAAGGGAATGGAGCAATTGTCTCGTTTGGGTTACTTGCCTTCTCTAAAGTTTTCAAGTTTTCAGTTTTGTGAGCATTGTATATATGGTAGGCAACTACAGTGCCCCCACAAGAAAGCTCTTGGACAAAAAGATGCTCAGTTAGAGCTTGTGCATACAGATGTATGTGAGATGCCTCAGCTTTCTTTGGGAGGGGCAAAATATTTTGTGTCTTTCATTGATGATGCCACACGCAAGGTGTGGGTTTATCCTCTTCGTTTGAAGAGTGATACTTTCTCAGTGTTTCAGAAGTTTGTTGCTCTTGTTGAGAATCAAACTGGCAAAACACTGAAGGCTTTGCGTTCCGACAATGGTGGAGAGTACATGTCCAAACAGTTTCAGGACTTTTGTGATGCTAAAGGCATCAAGAGGGAGCTCTCTACTCCTTATGATCCTCCACAAAACGGGACAGCAGAGAGGATGAACAGGACCATACAGGAGAAGGTCCGTTCTATGTTGTCGCATGCTACATTACCTCATGGTTTTTGGGCTGAAGCTGTTATGACAGCCGTTCACCTTATAAACAGGTCACCTAACACGAGGCTTGGTGGGAAAGTGCCAGAAGAAGTATGGACAGGGAAGCCTCCGTCATACAAGCACTTGAGAGTGTTTGGTTGCGTTGCGTACGTGCACATACGCAGGGAAATGCGCACCAAACTTGATCCTAAGTCTCACAAATGCATATTCCTAGGATATGGTGACAGAGGTGAAATGGGGTATAGACTTTGGGATCCCATGAATAGAAAGATCATACGCAGCAATGATGTCATTTTTGATGAAACATGCATGTATAAGGAGCCTGCAAGGCAACAGGAGCCTGGCAGAGTCATCTTTGATGATGATGGACATCATGGACAACAACAAAGGGCTGTAAATCAGCCATTACAGCAGGAAAACCAGCCCTTAAATGGTGCTGAAAATGGTCCAAATGGACAGCCAGAGATGGCAGAAGATATCCCTATGGATATACCACAGTTAGAGGATATACCGGGCATGATTTTTCAGCCTTATGGCATGGAACAGGAGCCACCAATGGGTGATATGCAGGCTGGACAGCAACCTGCAAATGATGGTCATTGGGTACGGAGGTCCACTAGACCCTCCAGAGCCCCTGACAGGTTTGTTCCAGGGGTTGACTACTTGATGCTCACTGACTGTGGGGAGCCCTCATGTTACAAGGAGGCTTTACAGAGGGTAGACAAGGCTCTTTGGGAGCGTGCCATGAAGTCAGAGATGGATTCTCTGCACAAAAATGGAACTTGGAAGTTGGTGCCTTTGCCTGCAGGCAAGAAGGTTTTGCCATGCAAGTGGGTTTACAGGCTCAAAGTTGCATCAGATGCAAAGCCAAGATACAAAGCCAGGTTAGTGGCTAAGGGCTTCAAGCAGGAATATGGTGTGGACTTTGATGAGATCTTCTCTCCAGTGGTCAAAATGACCACACTTAGAGCTGTGTTAGCTTTGGTTGCACATGATGATCTGGACTTGATTCAGATGGATGTGAAGACTGCTTTTCTTCACGGTGATCTCCATGAGGAGATATATATGCAGCAGCCAGAGGGTTATGCAGTAAGTGGAAAGGAGAAGCTTGTATGCAAGCTGAAAAAGAGTCTTTATGGGCTCAAACAGGCACCAAGAGAATGGTATCATAAATTTGATACATTCATGAAATCTCAGAAATTCAGGAGAAGTGACATAGATCACTGCTTGTACACCAAGAAAGCTTTGGATGGCAGTCTCTTGATTCTCATTCTGTATGTTGATGATATGTTGATTGCCGGGAAATCTCGTAAAGAGATGGATGCCTTGAAGCAGAGGCTGCATCAAACCTTTGATATGAAGGATTTGGGTGATGCTAATCACATCTTGGGTATGCGGATACTTCGGGACAGAAATCAGCATGTGTTGTATTTGTCTCAGAAGGAATACATTGGCAAAGTCTTGCAGAGGTTCAATATGGACGGGGGGAAGAAAGCTAGTACTCCTTTGCCTCCATATGTGAAACTCAGTGCTATGGACAGCCCACAGTCGGATAGTGACAGGGCTGATATGGCCAAGATTCCGTATGCTTCAGCTTGTGGCAGTCTCATGTATGCCATGGTTGCTACTAGGCCGGACATTGCATTTGCAGTGGGAGTGGTTTCTAGATACATGGCCAACCCTGGCAAGAAGCATTGGGAAGCAGTGAAAGGTGTCATGAGATACCTGAAGGGCACACAGGATTTGTGCATTTGCTTTGGCAAACAGGATGCATTAGTGCATGGTTACACGGATTCGGATTATGCCGGTCATCCAGATAACCGGAAGTCTACTACCGGTTATGTGTTTACATTCACAGGAGGTGCTGTGTCATGGATATCCAGGATGCAAAAGTGCACTGCCTTATCTACTACAGAGGCCGAGTATATTGCAGCCACAGAGGCTTGCAAGGAGGCATTATGGCTATCTCGGTTAGTGGTTGATTTGGGCTATACAGGGGATATTCCATTGTTGCATTGTGACAGTCAGAGTGCCATCCAGTTGGCAAAGAACCCTGTCTTTCATGCAAAGACGAAGCATGTGGATGTGAAGTATCACTTCATCAGAGAGGTGATAGAGAACAAGCAAATTCAGCTTGTTAAGATTCACACGGATGACAACCCGGCTGATCTGTTGACGAAGAGTTTGCCTCCGGAGCGGTTCGCTCATTGCAGACACTTGATGGGCATTGGATGAGGCCATTTTCAGCCTTGATATGGCCTTGTATATTATCATGTACATGCTGATTTTTCTTTTCCTTCATTTAAGGGCACTTTGCCTTTAAGTGGGAGGTTGTTGGGGTAAAGGCGTTATGCCCACCCTTATAGTGTGTACAAGCCCATAAGTTATAGTACATAGTACACTTAGTACTTTTAATGTACTAAGTGCACTATGTGTACTAGTGCAATATACATGTGTGATAGGGGAGTCACACACTCATGCTTTTCATGAGTTGACTTATCCCCACAACTCTCTCTCTCTCCGAAGTGGATTGTAACCAAAGATGTATTCTGATCTGTCCTATAGGTCAGCTTTGGCCTCGACAGGACGTTAATATATCTTTCTTTCTTTCTTTCTTTCTCCCTTGCTTCTCTGTGTATGTCTCCCATGAATGAACTCTAACCTAACCCTAATTCAGGTTTATCCTCAACACGTGTTCCAGAAGTGACTATTTCACCCTTTGATGGGTCTTTTACCAAACACTACCCGTGTTCAAAATTCAACCTTTAAACCTCGGTCGTTTATGGCTAAGACGAAGAGCAGATTTTTCTTTATCCCTAGAACATACAATACATTTTTCATACATATATTGGCACCATTGGTTGCAATAAGTATGACATTGCCAATTCCCTTTACTGGATATGTGGTATGATCTGCACATGATACAGTGCGGCCATTTGAAGCATAAACCAAGTGCTGAAATACATCTTTGCATGAAGTGATGTGGCTCGAAGCACCACTATTAAAATACCATGATGCATTCTGTCTGTTAGATGCAATGCAAGACATGTCAGTGTCTGAAGCACTTGGTGTGCCACTAGTGCATGTGACCAAAAAAGTGTACTCTTCTTGGATTACATTAGCTGATTGCTGTGCTTTGTCATCAGAAGAGTCTGCTACTGCATTGCCTGCTTCTTTCTTTTTCTCTTTTGCAATCCGCTTCCTACATTCACTTATGTAGTGTCCAGGCTTATGGCAGTAGTGACATAAGCCCTTCTTTTTGGGCTTGTTTGCATCCCCTTTGTCAGACTTTTCACCACCAGAAGAGGGCTGTCCATGACCAGCCTTGCTAGACTGTTGTCCCCCATGCCTAAAGCTCTTTGCTTTACCTTTATCCTTGGCTGTAAATGCCTTGTCTCCACCACGTTTGCTCGATAAGTTTGCTCTTGTTTACTCTTCCTGCAAGAGTAAACCGACGAGCTCTTCAAAAGTGACGGGATCACCACCTCCTCTCATTGAGAGGTTGAGAGAGGTGTGAAAGCCCAAGTAGGAAGGCGGTAAAGAATGAGGTGACCATCTGTCTGTCTGGGATAACCTCATCAATGTTGAGCAATTGTTCCTGCAAATCTTTCACTTTGGTGAGATGATCTGCCATGGAGTCACCCTCATCCATAGAAAGAAGATCCAATTGCCTCTTCAAGTAGGCAACTCTTGCCTCGTTGCGTACCTGATACATTGCTTCCAATGTATCCCATGCAAGCTTCGATGTCTTTCAAGAACGAATGTGCGGAATAATAGTCCTTTTCACTAAAAGGGCTATCAATGACATGGACTGTGCATCTCTAGAGTCCCATCTCTTCTGCTCTTGTGTGGGAGCAGGTTCTACATCAGGAGCTCTTTGAGCACCTCCCCTTTGAGGCGTGGCTGGCTGTATGGTAAGTGGGCGTGTGTCATCACCACACACGATGCCCCAAAGCCCTTTGGCTACGAGCAAATTACGGATCATGAAACTCCAGAGGGAGTAGTTAGATCCATCCAGCTTGTCCTCCTGGGTGAGCACACCAAATACATCTGTAGCATTCTCTGCCATGTCAACAAAATATACCTGCAAGCAAACCAAGCACCAATGTGCACTGCCAGGCAACCAAATGTCCTGTGCAAATGTATGCCTGCAAACCAAAGCAAGTGTAAACCTGCACCAAATTGTCCAATTACACACAATGTGCATACATACGCGACAAATCACAGCTGTGATGCCCAATTACATGCTCCAATCTGAAAATCTCCAATTTTTATGCACTCCAATCGCTTCAATGTGCATCTAATTGGCCAATTTTCACAAAAGCCCCAAATTTCTGCAAATGAAAGAGGTTCAATTTGTTGATTTTGACCTCAATTTTGAAAACCCCCAAATTGCAAGCAAAGCAACATGCCCAATTTTTTCAATTTGTCCTGAAATGGAGAAATCCCCCAAATCGCCTGAACCCTTCACTGCATGCACTATAGTGTCTGCAAAATTGCATCTGACCTGCACTGAAATGGCTGCAAATTTTGTATTTGTATTTGGAAGAAAAATGTGTACAGAGAATACCTTCAAGCAATGGCAGCACGTGTGAAGCAGGTACTAGGCGGGGAGCACACAGGCGAATAGAGCTAACGGGCCAGCAGCCTGGCTAAGGCGTGCAGAGGGGTCCGAGCAGCAACAGCCAGGCGCGCAGGTGGAGCGAGAGGGAGCCTCCGGAGCTGCCAAGAGCGCAGAACGACGGGGAGCTGAAGCGCAGGGTCGTCGGCGCGCGAATAAAGATGACGAGGCAGGCGGAGGCGGCAACCGTGGGCTAGCCGCACGCGTAGCTGCACCAGGACCCGGCGGCGGGCAGCCGTGGGCTAGCACGGAGGGCGCAAGCAGGTTCACGGGGGCCTGGAACGGCCTGGAGTCGTCGGCCTGGTCGCGTGCGGAGGTCGGACAGGACGGACGACGGCCGCGAGAACGGGATAGCAATGGCGACGGCACGTCAGCTACCAGCGAGCGGAATGGAGCAAAGGCAGCGAACGACACAGGGCGGCCGGGACAGAGATGTGACAGCGCGGCTGTGGGCGGCCGGAACGGAACAGAAAGGCGAGCGGGGTCGCTGCTGGGCGACGGCGGCCGGAACGGAACCGTGACGGCACGGCTCTGGGCGGCCGGAACAGATCGCTGACGGGCGGAGGCACTGTTGCCGCCGGCTGGAGAGGGAGGCGCCGCCCGTGAGCTGAGCGGCGGTGGTGGGCTCCCCACTAGTGCCGCCAGTTTCTGGTGGCCGGACGGCGGAGCAGCGAGCGACGGACGGAACCAGACAGTCTGGCGATGGAAAAGCCACAGGCTGCCGACGGAAATCCGCGGGCTTCCTTCTCCACAGGCAAAATTTTCAGGGCCAGCTCCCAGCTCTGATACCAATTGTTGGGTGTTGGACTCACACACTCACACACAGAAACCTGCACATTAGGGTTAGGTGCAGGATAGAGAAGCTCACACAAAAATGGGAGAGAGAGAGAGAGAGAGAGAGAGAGAGAGAGAGAGAGAGAGCCAAAAGTGTGGTATCCACAAAATGCAAGTCAACCCTTGCATGTGTGCCACATCCATATAATATAGAAGTACAAAATATATAGTGTCCTTTCACACTTGATGTCCAAGGGGAAAAACCACATGGGAAAAAGTGCCCTTGGTTAAGCCATGTTCACACATAGCACTACCATAAGTGAGCATATGCCTACATTTCTTGGACTTGGACATGGAGATCTTGCACAAAGAGCTTGAACATGGAGCATGAACTTGGACATATAGCTTGGGCATGAAGCTTGGACATAAACATGAACTTGGACATATAGCTTGGACATAAAGCTTGGGCATGAAGCATGGAACTTGGATATATAGCTTGGGCATAAACTTGGAGCTTGGAGCTTGGACATGAAGAACTTGGGCATAAAGCTTGGACATGGAACATGAAGCTTGGACATAAACATGGAACTTGGACATATAGCTTGGACATAAACATGGAACTTGGACATATAGCTTGGGCATGAAGCTTGGACATAAACATGAAATTGGACATAGAGCTTGGACATAAAGCTTGGGCATGAAGCATGGAACTTACACATGGAACTTGGATATATAGCTTGGGTATGAAACATGGATCTTAGACGTTGGACTTGGATCTGGACTTGGACTTGGATTTGGACTTGGATTCATTGGATTTGGATTTGGATGTTAGATTTGGTTCTAGCCTGGTGAGAGATACTTGTGGGTCATCCCCATGGTGTGCTCGGCATCAAAGATCTCGTGCCTCGACATCGACATCAACTTGGATATCCTGCATCGACATATCTGTTTGTTTTGTATTCATTGATTGTATTGATCTTGGCCAGCATGCCCGTGGATTATTCCTGATTAAATTCCTAAAAGGAGGCGGGGCCTGTTCCCCTCTCAATGTGGTGTACTGTGCAAGATCCCTATTCCCTTCTCTCTCCCCTCTCTCTCTATATCTTTATCTCTTGGACCCATGGTTGAGTCTATCACTGCACGCCCCGCTGGACTTAGAGAGAGAGAGAGAGAGAGAGAGAGAGAGGGAGTAGGCAATGATCAAGTTCTTATCATAGCAAAGAGGTTACAATGGTAGTATAGCCAACAAATGGGCGATAGACAATATAGATTGAGACCGAGACTCGGGACATTTGTGAGTGTGGTAGGTGGTCGGTTCCTTAACCGGAATAGATTGTTGTTCTCAAATGAGAAGGTTTGTGTATCTAGATAACGCTGAGATTAGGAAAAGAATCCTGTGTGAATGTCATGACGCTCCCACGACGGGTCATCCAGGGGTAAAGCAAACCTATGATTTTGTAGAACGGACGTTTTAGTGGCCTAAGATGAAGGCATATGTTGAGGACTATGTGGTAAAGTGTCGTCAATGTCAAGTGAATACCTTAGGAGTGGAGGTAAGTTACATCCTCAAGAGGTAAATGGGAGAGTATTTCCATGGACTTCATTGTAGGTTTACCACAGAGGAGGCATCATGCTATATGGCTGGTCGTAGATAGATTGATGCAAATGGCACAATTTTTACCAACAAAAGTGACAATGAAGGCAATTGAATTGGCGCAATAGTTTGTTGAGCAGCTTTTCAAGTTGTATGGACTACCTTTTGATATAGTCACTGATAGGGACTCGAAAAAGTTTTCTTGACATTTCTAGCAACTAGTTTTCCAGAGATTGGTGACTATGAGTTCCTCTCATCATCCTCAGTTTGATGGGCAAACAGAGAGGGTGAATCAAGTTTTGAATGATATGCTTCGAGCATACATACCCAAGAAACCATTAGATTGGGAGAAGTACATCCCAATGGTTGAGCATGCCTATAACAATGCTAAGCATGCGACTACTGGTTACTTTACGTTGATGTACAGATACTAACCTAGATCTCCAGTTACAGTTGGACTTAAGGGTAATAAGATTGATGCGCGAGAGATTTCTTAGTAGATATGCTAGAAATGGTAGTAAATGCACGTGAGGCTATCAGAAGTGCAAAAGATCGTGCACGGTTTTTATGCTGATAGACAACATTCACTGAGGGAGTTTATCGAGGAAACGCTAGTGTATTTGGGAGTGCCCAAGAGTTCAATGACGTCATGTACGAGGAAGGTGGGGAAGTTATCCCTTAGACATAAGGCTATTAGAAGTGCACAAGATCATGCATGGTTTTATGCTGATAAGCTAGTGTTCATCGAGGGAATGCTAGTTTATTTGAGAGTGACCAAGAGTTACATACAGGGAAGATTGGGAAGTTATCCCCTAAGTACTATAGACATTAGAGGATCTTTAAAAAGATTGGTGAGGTTGCTTATAGACTAGAGTTCCCTCCGAATGTGAAAGTTCATCCAGTATTTCATGTCAATCAACTAAAAGAGATGCTACCCCTCAAGAACTTGTTGAGTTTGAGGACTTGTCATTTTGTTCCACATGAACCGAGAGATTTCAAGGAAATGCTACTTAGGAACAAGTTGAACCCTAAATATAAGATTAAGTGGACAGATAGGTGAAGGACTCAACTTGGGAGTCAACAGCTAGTTTGAGTAAGCGCTTTCCTAATTTCGTTTAAAAGTAAATGTTTGAAGAGGGGAAGAATGTTATGTACCTCAACACTAATCTACGGATTATGGGATCTAATCCAAGGAGGTTAGGGAGTCCCAAGATTAGGGATTAACAAGCAGATACTTGGCTAGGGTTCCTAGATTGATAAAACAAGCTTAATGGCCTTTTATAGCAAGTTAGCTATTTATTTCATAGTTATCACCATATAAGTGAGAGCTTGGGTTATTATCAGACATAGTTGTGTGGATGCACCACTAAAGGTCAGGCTTGGACCAAGGGAGCAAACATGCTCATGCCACACACATGGCGAGTATGTAGGTTGGTGTGTTGAAGGCCTATAGGCAGGCTTTGATGGTATGGAACACTGGAGTTAGACACGGGCCTATGGGATTGTGCAGAGAGCCCTAGTCTTGGCTCGAGGGAGATCGATGGATGCCGATCGTGGTTGGGAGGTGAGCTAGCCTACTACCTCATGATTTGGTTTAGGACTACCCTTGGCTTTCAACTATGTTCAGGGCAGATTTTGGAAAGGCCTTTACGCTATTGGTTGCTATCCTATGACAAGCTGTGCCCTGCACTCATACATGTGTCACAGAGATACCTATTCTTTATTGTAACTCACGCACATCCACCGACTCCCGTTCTCCATGTGCTTCAAAAGCACTGAAGCTCCCCATGGAGTTTACTTTTGTGAATTTGTTCATCTTGAGATATTCTAAAGCAATCTCATTCTCTTCCAACTCGCTCATCTTGTAAGGTGCAATACGCTCACATATTGAGACCCTAGAATCAAATCAATCCTATGATCTACCGATCAACTGGATAGAAGACCTTGAGAAAATTCAACAAGAAAAACATCTACGAAATCTCCTTGATTTTCTACCAAACATCTAACTCAACCATTTCAAATCACAATTAACATTAGATGAAAGGGGATCAAGAACACACTGAAACACTTTATACTCAAAATTTCAAATTATATTATATTATGAAGTTCTACTAAATTTACAAATCTACATGGATAGTAAAACCATCCCTTAACTAAAATAACATCGATCCTATCTAGACTCATTATCAAAAAATCTAGGAACTCTATATAATCCTCGATAGATATTGGTAGTTGAGACACACACCGGTCCCAAATATATCCATGTCCCGCCGCCAAGTTTACATGATGATCACTTGGTTGCGTCTCCACTCCCAACTTCTACACAAGTTTTACATTAATGAAGTTGTACCAAGGTTAAAAAGAATATGCAGAGTCTTCCCAAACTCCAATCCATATATCCATATTAGATCATTGGGACCGAAAAATGACATGTTGAAGTTACATTCCTTGCGGGCTCTATGATCTAGAACTATAGTATTAACGGGAGTAATTTTGGGGTTACCTTTCACTTTGATCACATGAGCTACCTTGGTAGCCTACAGACAACTCGTCTTCATAAAGCCCTTCTAACCACAAATGAAACACCGACCCTCCCGAATGTTCTAGAGATTCTATTGGTTCTTCTTGTTGGAGTGGAGACAAGGTAGCAAGCAACACACACATGTAGCAGGCAAACAAAGATACATAGAAGCACAACACTCAAAGTAGATTGATGAATATACAAGTGAAGTGACATGATAAGATCGCTTCCACACTCCCTCATAAGAGTATGTACACATGCTTGGGGAAAAAACCTCCTAAGGAGAGAAAAAGTGCTCCGACCCATTATTAGCCTAGGCCCTATGTCCACACATCACTACCATATAAATGGTTACCAATCCCCCTTGTAGTGATGATGTAAACATGTACACACATTTACCACATTGTCCTGTATAGAGACATAAGCCAAGCTAATCTCTCCAGCAATGAGCCTCTCCCTGACATAATGATAATGCACCTCGATGTGCTTTGTGTGAGCATGAAACACTAGGTTCCTCGCAAATGGCCAATGCACTCTAGTTGTCAGTGAAGATGGAGGTGACAACTCCGTCTTTTGCCTGCCCAGGCGCAACTCGCCCCAACCCATGCTCTCACATGCATGCAACGCTCCCATCCTTCCTACCCTAGCAATGGCACATACTGACAACAAGTTCTTTTAATATTTGGCACACACAAGACTTATGAGAGAGTGATTGTCCCACTATTTGCAACAGTGAGCACAACTTTACCGACTCCGTTCACTAGATATGAGGAGTTGTTTGCACATGTGATTGTGGTAGAAAACAAACCAGGTTGAGAAGTAATGTGCTTATTGGCACCACTATCAAAATACCAGACACGTACACAAGTAAAAAGGGTGTCCCACTCTCCATAGTTGCCCCTCTCTCCTGAATGGCACTTTCATTCCCCTTCAACCCTTGAAGCCAATCACCACCCCATCTATTGCCCTTTATACATGGCTGCACTAACCCATTTTGACTCCTGAATCAGCTCTCTTTCACCCCATTCTGCACTCTGATCAGCCCCTGTTCTCTTCCTCACCTGCTATACAGCCAGTGCTACCCATAACTGCCGGCTGAGCCACCATTGCAGCGCCCAGCTCAGGTTCCTTGCCATTATACCAGCTCCTGTTTTCTGCCCATGATCTGGCTCCTTTTGCTGTTGCTATTTTGACTACAGTGGGCATCTAGTATATCCCCTTGAATTTGACCTGAAGGCTGCCAGTGTTCAACACCATCTTGAAGACCCCCCCTTGTCTCAACTCAACAACAAAGGGGAGGAGCGAAGCTTGGAAAGGAATTGCTTATCACTACCATCATGGGATGGCCTGCTTCTCCAACATGCTAATGATGTACGGCATCAGGCGGAGGTACTAGGTAGAGGACTCTTGGGGACGGGCATTATAGAGAAGGGGAAGCCAGTGAGGTCTCTCGAACATCGAAGCATTAAGGAAAGGATCTAGGAGAACCTGGGTGTTTCTGGGCTAGGAGAGATCACAACACCTTGTGACTTTCACTTTTGGGGAATCTGGTGATCATGCCCGATTTCCCTTGGAGAGATATTCATCATTGACACCACCATTGTATTTGTCTACTTGTAGAGAGTTTCTTTTGGAAGTCTAGTGACCTAGAGAGGTGCCCTGCTTGTACAAAATGCCCCCTTGATAATATAAGGGGTCGCCCCAATGCTGTGTACCTTTCTTGTGGTTTGTGCGTGGTTGTTAAGTTTTGATTGCATAACGGTTAAATGGCTCCAAGGTACATGCTCGCCTGTGACAACAGCACCTTAAGTATGAAGGGCAGCCAAAATGGGGCCAATTGTCAACAGTTAATATCAACACAAGCAACCATGAGTAATGTCGTAGGAATGTTGGAAGATGGGGAAGGATGGGGATAAGAGGAAAGGGGGAAAAAGGAGGGCTTTCTAGTACAGTTTCCCCTTTCTAAACCACATCAACAGACATCTCATCAAAGCATGATTTCATAGTGTACAGACGACCTTAAAGCCAGGCAGGACATTAAACCACATAAGGGATAAAGGCAGGAGGCCTAGGCTATTGTGCACTTCGAGGAGCCACAGCCTTGTTAGAAGTAGGCTAGAGTGTTGCAACCTTTGAAAGTCTTCCATCTTCTGAAGCTTTGTACCTTGTTATCGCACACCTACAATCTATTTGTTTCGTTTGGGTGACCTTGTAAATTTTCCACTGTCATATTTGACATATCAGGCACCTTTTCCCAAAGGCTGCCATGTGGCCCCGCCTTTAATTATTCTTAGGGTTTACTGTTAAGTGCCACAAGCTCATTAAAGCCCATCTTGACCCAATTGATTGGAACATCCATTGATTTGTAGCTATTACAAACTTGATCTCCTTATTAAGCTATGCAATACTATGTACATACTCAGAATGATGAAAAGCATGATTCTGCATCTTCCTCCCTTTGGGGTCCTGGAAAAAAGGAAAATACAAGGCTTTGTAAGTATCCTACTCTGCAAAAATTGGAAGTTACAAGCCAAAAAGACAAACAGGTTGTAAAAAGGGTAGACACTTGATTATCATTAGCAAATAATGTATTAATCGAGGCAAACCATTGCACCAAATCAAATGGTTCGCCCCATGTTTCTGGTCCACCATGCCTATCCTTTTCAGGATATCACAGTAGGACACCTCCAGCTCCACTCCTGTTGCTTCCTCACCCTTCCTTTCTCACAGAGGCCCACCAAGACCAGCTTCTTTCATTGTTGCTCTCTCCCAGTAGCTCTTTCTCCCACCTATGAGCTGCCTTCTCCCTGCCAAAACAGTCCTCGGCCAAGCCTCTCAGCCCCACCTCCCAACTCCAGCTACCTTTGCCTCAACAGCGACTGCCTCAGCCTCACCTATGCTCCTGCCCTGCTTTGCTTCTGCCTCTAGCTTTTCTCACCTCATACCCTCTCTCCAAGCAAGAGCATCCTTATGTTTTCCTGCTCACCCTTCCTTCAGTCTTCATTTCTGTCCCATGCTGATTCATGGACTGGTGGCAAAAGTTGGACATGGAGCACACAGACAGGTATTTACATCTGACAAGGGTTTATAGACCAACTTCAGTAACATTTTGCTTCTGTCTCTCTGCTTGCAGAGTTTCCAGCAGAGTTCAAGAGGATTGAACAGAATTATTCAGAGTCCATTAGGCAGTTTGGGCCCATGGAGCATCCCTTAGGCTCAGTTCTGTAGGCCAAACATTTGGTCAACCTCGTGTCTTATGCTCAACACATGTCCTTAGTTTGGACTCGACCTCATCATACAAGAATGAAGTTTGAGGCTGAAAAGATCAGATATTCACAGAGCAATCCTTGTCCTCACCTCAGAGAAACACACCTCAACATTATTTGCTTTGTCACCAAGCATATTTTGCTCTTGCTAGGTCCTTTAGGGGCACCAGGACTCTTTGTTGCTTAAAAAGCAAGGCCTTTTCATTGCTTGGGCCCATGCTGTCAGAATATGCAGCGGAGATGATGACCAAATCTGGGAACACAAGAGCAAAAACGCAGGCAGAAAAAACAGCACAAAAAGAGAGAGATGTAGGCGTGTAACTCTGCTCTGATATACACAAGAAGATCCCGAATATGATACAATCAGTGGTATGGGGGTGGGGGCCTATTTATATGCCCCCACAAGTGCAGTCGGCCTGCTCAAAAAAGCTCCACGACTGCATATGCAGTCGGCCAGCAGCATGCACCCAGTCGGCCAGCTCTGAGGAGTCCACGACTGATCAAATACAGTCGGCCAGCTCCAATACACATATCAGATGTAGTCGGCCAGCATATAGATCCTCCTGCCAACTCAGGGATGCCTCCCAAGCCACAGAAAAATGGGAAAAAATAGAGGAAAAATACGGAGAGTGGGGAAAAATGGGAAAACACCTCATAAGGGCGGGCACACCCACAACAAAGGCCCTGGTGTATAAAACTAGACAGGAGATGACTTCTAACACCCCCTCTCAGCTCCTGGCTGTGTAACCAACCACTGGGAGCTGGGGTGCCGCCTGAGCAAATCCTGAGAGCGACTTCGTGAAGAGGTCCACCGTACTGTCCTCCGTCGAACAGAACTCCAGCAAGATGTCATCAGCAACAATCTGTTCACGAACAAAGTGCCTCTGGATGACCAAGGGTTCCTCCAGTGGAAGCCCAAACCTGCAATGTAACCTCCTCCTGCTCCATAAAACTGCTCCTGGGCCATAAGTAGATCTCCTCGTGTCCGGATCTCCTCCCCAAACCGAGTCACTCCAACCGCGGAGTCGAACTCCATCCAACAATCCCCCTCCTGTGTACAAGAGTCCATGATCCTTCGCATGCCGCAGAAACCACAGGAAACGCAATCCTGCCTCCCAAAGAGACATCTGCAACCAAGAGCTCAACTGCCTCATCAGGAAGCTCCCGTCCAATCCAGTGTCCATCAACCAGATCAATGAACCATACAGCTTCTGAGTCATAGAGACATCACACTGCTCACAAGGATCAACACCTGTTACGGTGCACAAGCAAGTCCTGGAAACCTGATGAAACCTGTCAACCACCCCCTCTGAATCCGGAACCACAAAGCCTGGAGAAACCACCTCCTTCTGCAAGTAAGCACCTGTCACCTGCCTGGCTTTCCGAAAGGTCCCCGTGGAAAGAACATCCTCAACTACTGGAAGTTCTATGTCCCGAACACGACGAGACATCAGAGCATAAGTGACCTGTTCAGCTTCCTCTGACTCACGAACACAAGAACTACCAACCTCAGTACTGGAAAGTTCCTGCCAACTGCTGCTATCTACTGGCAAGCTATCCACCATCTGGTCTCGAAAAGCCCGCATCTGCAGCGTATCCACACCTGAGTAGCTATTACCACACTGCCACTCATCACAATCTTGAGGACCTGGGAGAGAGAGTGCTGAAAGCCTGTAGACTCCATTCTCCACTCCACCTTCCCAAACCACTTGGCCTGTTGCTTTGTCCCGGAGAGCAACAAAATGCTCATCAAACTCCACCCGTACGCCAGTCTTGCAAACCTGATGCACTGCAACAGATGAAAACCAAGTGCCGGAACATACAACACTTGGGAGGAATGCTTCCCCCCTCTGCCATCGGGAACTATCTCCATCCTGCCCTCACTGTGAACTGGGATAGTGGACGTATCCCCAGTAAGAATATGACCAGAAAGCCTGCAGAGATCCTGTAAACCGGAACGGGAAGGAGTCATGTGCCTGGAAGCACCACTATCGAGAATCCACTCCCGAGTATCCGTTGCGGAGAGTCCTCCAATCTCCTCCCTGCCTGAAGAAAATGAAGCATCGGTGTCCATCACCTCCAGGTGCACAAAAGCCGGAGTCTTCATGATTGCTGAGGAGTCTTCACCCTTCTCGGTCTTCCGCTTGGGACACTGCCTCCAGTAGTGGCCTTTCTCGCCACAATCATTACAGGTCCTCTCTGCCTTTAGTTTCTCGCGGTCAGCGTCGGACATCTTCTCAGAAGACTTCTCCGATGAAGCCTTCCCCTTGCCCGAGTTACGGCCTTTCGACCGTTGGCCAGTAAAGGCCTCCGAACCTCCACCCTGAGGAGGGTTCGTAAATCGTTCCTCCTGGTCCAAGACCATGGGCACAAGCTCCTCCCACGTGATGGTGCTGAGCCTGCCACTGGTAATCAACGACGAGTAGAATGCTGAGTACGAAGAGGGCAAATGTGACAGCAACGTGATGGCCATGTCCTCTGACGATATCTCCTTCCCAGCCTGAAGAACTTCCTGCTGAAGAGCCTGCAGCTTGTTAATATGCTCCCGCATCGTCAACGACTTTGCAGGGCTCATAACCCGCATCTGTACTTCCAAGGAAATCCTCTTCATGGGCGATACCCTGTTATAAAGTGAGGCCAAATGCTGCCATATACCTCTGGCCAGCGTCATGTGCTTGACATGATTGATTACCTGCGGTGTGCAGTTGAGGAAAATAAACGAACAGACCCTGGCGTTGACGCGATCCCACATCTGCGTCTGGGCCTCCCGGTCCTTTCGGGTTGACGGTAACTCCCCTTCCTCTACTTCCGGCCGTGGAACACCAACAACGACGAAATCGGCGAGATCGTAGGACTCCAGAACGGATTCCATCATCACCTTCCATATGCCGTAGTTGCTCCCGTCCAACTGACGGTCCACCGGGAACGTGGGGAGAGTCGGGATCTTCACATGTCTCTCGGCCATCTCAAACAGATCTGCCATAGCGGGGATGTACTCTGAAAAGGGTGGGTGGGTGGGAACAAAGAAGAACTGATACCTGCAAGTGGCTGTCCAGCAAATCAGCCCGCCTTCCTCTTGCTTCTCCTCTTCCCGATCAGCCCAAAACAGTCCACCAATCAGCCACAAAACAACCCCCTCTTGCTCACACAAATCCCAAGACCTATCTAGAGCCTAGGCTCTGATACCATGTCAGAATATGCAGCGGAGATGATGACCAAATCTGGGAACACAAGAGCAAAAACGCAGGCAGAAAAAACAGCACAAAAAGAGAGAGATGTAGGCGTGTAACTCTGCTCTGATATACACAAGAAGATCCCGAATATGATACAATCAGTGGTATGGGGGTGGGGGCCTATTTATATGCCCCCACAGTGCAGTCGGCCTGCTCAAAAAAGCTCCACGACTGCATATGCAGTCGGCCAGCAGCATGCACCCAGTCGGCCAGCTCTGAGGAGTCCACGACTGATCAAATACAGTCGGCCAGCTCCAATACACATATCAGATGTAGTCGGCCAGCATATAGATCCTCCTGCCAACTCAGGGATGCCTCCCAAGCCACAGAAAAATGGGAAAAAATAGAGGAAAAATACGGAGAGTGGGGAAAAATGGGAAAACACCTCATAAAGGCGGGCACACCCACAACAAAGGCCCTGGTGTATAAAACTAGACAGGAGATGACTTCTAACACATGCAAGCACAAACTGTTAGCTTGGTCCTGTAAATGATACCAGCACTGGGCCATCCACATTTTCCATGCCTGTCGAGTATGTCCCATTTTTGTGAGTCAACAGAGGGATTCACCTATTGCCTTATGCAATTCAGAGCATGTCTCATTTCCCTTGGTAGTGCAGAGAGGCCTTGATGGTGCCCATTTGATGCAGGTTCTGCATGATAAATTGGTTGGAGGGGACCAAGGACCACTGACAAACATTCTATACTGTTCGGTGAGATTGAAAGTTTTTTTCGAGTAGCAGCAAGCTTGAATTGGCCCTACCAAGCAAGAGTAAACCTTCTCCATACAGTAAGACCTTTACACCTACCTCCCTCTTTGCTAATCCTGCCAAGGGTGATGTTTCTTGCTGCCTTCAGGCATAAGGACTTTAGGGAGGTGGGGGGGGCATGGGATGGGATCATGACCGCCCATTGTATGGACGGAATCCATCCAAGCCCCTGCCCAGGGGATGGTCCTTAGTCGATCTATGTAAAATTAAGATGCATACATACATACAATAACACATAAAGTCAGGTTTTTCAGCATCGATATTCCTGGAGAGATTCATTAAATTTGCGTGTGTAAGTTACATTAATCTTAGGATTGACAAAAAGAAAGAAGAAGAAAGAGGATGAAGAAGCTTACAGGGCCATGTACCCGAACCATCACTGCAGCAGCGCGAGCTGCAACCGTGACCTCTCGCGGCACCATGACTCCTGACCCTACTCTGGGCAGCTCTCTTCTGCTGCTGCTTCTACGCAGGGGTGCTGTCAGGAACCCACCATAGCTTACAGCCTTCCAGCGAGCCTCGGAAGGTTAGCTGCGAGAAGACGAAAAGGCTCCCAAAAATCTGCGCCCAAAAAGCAGGCTCGTGAGATCCTTCAGTAATTAGCAGTAACAATTTTTACGCTAAAGTCAACCGCATCTGACGTGGCATTTCTATCCTCGAGGCTGTGCTCAAAAAAACTATTTTATCAAAAATTGGAAAACCTTCATATATAAAATTAAGAAATTATCAATGAAAGCTTTTTTTTATTTTTGAAGGTATTTGTACTATATTCCCTCAAATTTTGCAACTATTGGCACCTTCAAGCTATAAATTTGCAGGCATTTTTTTAAATTTGAAGGTCATATTACACTAAACCCGGGTTTTTTTCAAGCAATGCCTCGAGGTAGTGTTCGATGAGACAATCACAACCGTTAGATACACACTCTAAGGTTACACATTAAGGTCATGACACTCTTTTTTTGTTGGGAAGGTGTATATGTGCATGCCGTGTGTGCCGTCCATCGTGTAGTCCCTGGGTCCTCATTGTGGAACCTGACCATTCTACCAACTGAACTACATGCCCGTCGGCTTAGGTCACTACACTCCTAAAAGGAGGGGACTGTGCAATACAGTCACTTGCCAATCTATCTTCTTTCTTTTACCTATATTGTCGCTCAGATTTTAGCAAGTAGAGTTTTTTTGGACCTGCCCGATGCAAGACTATGTGGGTTTTGGTTTGGTTTGTCAACGATCATAGGATCCAATGGTGCTCATTTTTTTGGATAATTTTCTTAAATGCAAATCCATTAAAGGAGACCATCATGGTACTAAGGAAGTGAGTTGCAAAAAAATTTGATAGGTTTACAAAATTAATGCTTCTTATGCTTAGTACCTATCGTCAGGAGTGCAAAACAACATGAAGGGGTGGGATCCATGGCTACACATGAGAAAGCGTGGGACCAGCAGAGGGAAGCGCCAAGAAAAGCAAGAGACTTCAACACTAGTAGCCACACTATTCCCAATAGGTAAATTCTTGCACCATATGGCATAAGATGCACAGTAGCCCTACGTGAAACTCAAAGGCCTAAGGTGAAACTCATAGGCCATACCTAATCTACACTAGTAAACCCATGGTAAACCATAAAGAAGGTGATATATAGCAAAAACACCAAGAAAAATGAACAGCAAAGTGGTCGTTCTATTCACACTAGGTAAACCCATTCATTTTGAGTTGAGGCACTTCATTGTATGGTGGAGGGATAGGCTTCTATTAGGCAAGACATCTTTTACAAAGGGAATTTGCAACTTCTTTACACTTGTTTACCAAGGCATGTGACGAAATAAAGTATGTGGATTCATTGCCAGTCCACAATAGAGTGCATGCAATCACTAGCCAACAAAAAGTCACTTCAACGAGGTAGGGGCCATTGCAAAGTTATGGAGTACTTTTTCTCTATGTACATGACTTAATCATATTAGAGCTTATTCCAGCCCCTAAGAGCTTGGGTGTTTAAATGTCCAAACCATCATAAGGTTCATTTGAAAGTGAGTATTAGAAGAAGTTAATATTTTGGCAAGATTTAGCAAACACATATGTTGTTTTACTCAAATTGTGTGATAACAGAGCACCAAGTCAAGGGTACGAAAAGATTCTACAACTTTGAACAAGTTCTATTATAGAGTATATTTTTTAGGCTTAGGAAAAATTATAAGGTGTGAAAATGAGAATAGTTTTTTTTTATTGCTTTGTTTTGTTATTAGACTTTATAGAAGTATGTGTTATAATATTCTACACCATTTTAAGCTCTTTTTATCAATATAACTTTATAGAGGGATGTGTTTTAATATTATACACCATGTTTTTAATAATTGAAGAAGGGTGTGTTTTAAGATTCTACACCATTTTTTAAAAAATGAAGATGAAAACATGCTAAAAAAAACTAGTTTAGACTTGGCCGAAATTGTAGCAACTTAGAGTAGGTACTTGAAATATAAGTACTGTGACATAGAATGGAAGAATCACTTATGTGATGCATCAAAAGATGGAGCTCTCGATTATGGTATGAATTATGATGGAAGATCTTTTTGAAAAGCCATCAATTACTAAACTTTGTCTTTATAAACATTTTCTACATACATAAAGGTAGCAATCTACATTGTAGAAAGGAATTTCCTATAAATTTGTATGGTCTTATATAATAAACTTTGACTTTGTAAAGAGTTTAGAAAATGATACATTGCAATCATAACAAGTAATAGTCCTCAATGATATATTGCAATCATTACAAGTAATAGTTCTCAATGATTCCACTGACAAAAAACCTTAAGTGACTTTAAAAAATGCAAGTCATGGCGGAACCACATTGAGAGAATATAGTTGGATTTTTGTCACTTGTGAGACTAGGGCTAACCATCGATGGAGTGAATCCATATCTTTTATGCCATGGCATACATGCCAATTGTATCAAGAAAGGCTGTCTTTTCCTTGGCCCTTTTACTCACAATACCACAACGTAAAGGTACATGAATGTGTATATGGCTCCATTATAGATAAGCTAATAATGTCATAAGGTGTACAATTACAAAAGATTATAAGTGCATACTTGTGAATATACCTTATATGCCATACAGTGTACGATTACAAAGATTACAATTGCATATAATTATAGAGATTATAAGTGCATACTTGTGATTAAACCTTATATGCCATGAGGTGTACAATTCCAAATATTACAAGTACATACTTGCAATCTTATATGCATACTTGTGATATCACCTTATATGCCATGAGGTTTTTAAGTGCATACTTATAATCTTATATGCATATTTGTGATTACATCTTATGTGCCATGAGGTTTATAATTCCAAAGATTCCAAGTGATTACTTGTGAAGAAATAATCTAGAATGAAAAATATTTTTACAAAGGAACAAAGCTCTGCGTAAGAAAGAAGAGGATTATGAAAAAATGCATAGCTTGAAGAAATCAACGATGAAACCCTACACATAGAAATAAAAAAGTGGTGAACTTTTGGGAGAAAGAGAAAATAAGTTGATCAATTGTGATAGCAAATAAAGAGGATCCTTGAACATGCTATCAATTGTGATAGCAAGTAAAGAGGGTTTCAACAAGGGAACATACAACACACTAGATGAAATGTTAAAAACTACATCTACTAGTACTACATTGGAAATAACCCTCGAGAGTCTACATACACTTGGTTAGGGTGCTTGATGCTTTCACAAAAAAGAAATTTTGTTGTGCTGTGTCGAGAGGGATTGAGAAGCATGAGATATTATACAACCCGCGGAGGAAATACCATCTAAATATGACGGGAACATGTTATTTAAGTTTCCATATGTAGAAAGAAAAAGAATAGGTCTCTGAATGATTTTGATAGGCATGTGTGGATTGAGAGAGGGTTTAAAGAAATGGCGAGGTTAAGAAGGTGTGTTGAGACACCTCCAGTGCAAGAATCTTATATGCACGAGTTTGAAGAGATCGGATGAGAGTAATGAATAACATTGGCACGAATGCATGTTGACCCTTGCCAGAGACCTCTATGGCGTCAATGTCAGCCACCGTATTATTTTAATCTCCTTTGGGCCACATGCATTGGAATGGCCATAATTCACTAGAAAACCATGTATTGTATATTTTATGTGTGTGCTCGGCGCTTGTCTATTAAAGGCGCACAATTGGATCCTAGGTTGAGAGTACTATTGCGGATTAGGTGTTTACACAAGCTAGACGGGCCAAATGAGCCCTAGGACCTAATTTTTTTCTTTGGCCGTCCAAGAGTGTAAACCCCAACAGCCACACATAAGAGGCAAAATGTAACTCTCACCATTCATTCTTTTATGCATAGCTAATAGAGTTCTCTTCTTCTCTACTCTCTTATACTATTACTTGCTTACCTTGTGCTTGTTTGAGCTCTTATGTGTGCTTACTTGCATGTGTGAGATAGAGAGAGAGTGTGTAAGATAGAGTGGTGAGGAGGGTCAAGCTTACATTGGAGTGCAGTGGGCAGTGGTAGTGTTGGAGTGGAGCTTTTGAGTGCGGTTGTGTAGCAACATCGTCTCCTATGAGAATACTAAGTGACCAGCTTTCATGAGGTGAGTAACACACCCCAAATGTACATTTGTTTATTTGCTAGGCCACGGTAAATTGGTTTCTCAGTTGAGCTATTTATGCTCTTGAGTGTGGTTGGGCAAAATCCCATGACATTGGGTTGTTTCCTACGTTCTTTCTATGGCGCGAAGGCCTCTCATAAGTGGTGCCATTGTCGAGGAATAGCCCCACTGCATAATAACAATGCATTTTGAGAGCTAGTTAATGATTAAATTGATAAACTTCTGGTTTTTGCAAGAAAAGAGTAGATAGGAAATCTAAAAACAAAATGATTTTACTACATATTCTTGTTTTCGTTGCATTCTTTTGTTATGTTAGGAATTTTGTGTTTAGTTTTTTCATATTGTCATGAAATTGTGTGTTCTTTGATTCCTACAATTCAAGTTTTTGGGGTCAATTTTTACACTTTTTGTTTTCTCTTATTTTTCAATTTTACACTAAAAAATGGTAAATTGGGCTTTGAATTTAAGGAGTTAAGGTGAAATAGACCTTAAAATTGATTTCGGAACACAGGTTTTACCCCAATTTGAACTCCTCACACAAAGAAATTTGATTAGAAACAACGATTTGGGGTAGGATTTGTAAACTAGAATTATTTATGTGTTTTGCAAGTTTTTTGCATTTTTGCATTAGTGCAAATCATATAGATTAACCTAACTTAATCCACATGTAATTTGGACCACAAGTTGTAAGACTTTTGGCTGGCCGCATTTAATGTATGGAGGCTTTAGGCCCCAAGTCAAAAAGGGAATCTTGAAGAACTCCAAAAAACCTCACCACCCCTTTTCAGGTAGTTGTGTGGTGAAACTGCAAACCATAAACCACAAACCAAAAACTGTAAACCACAAATTGGAAACCGTAAACTACAAAAGTAAAAAGCAAAAAAAAAGAGAAAAAAGAAAAAAGGGGAAAGGGGAAAGGTAAGACCCACGAGCAAAAAAAAAAGAGAGATTTTTTTTTTGAAAAGTGCACGCACAAGTTTCCTTATAGGTTTTAGATCATGGCGATCATTTTGGCGCACTTGATATAAAATCCCCAAAAAAAAATCCCATAGGGACCCACAACTATAGGAAACCTTCTGCTCGACCTAAAAAAAGTGCATGCATAACCCTTCCTAAAGTGTCTAGAATTGTTTGAAACCCACTTTGGACAAGTTTCTCTAATACCCTAAACTAATTAAGCTTTAGACTCAAGCACAATTAAGTTACAAGATCGAGACTTGTACTCATGAAGAGGTTTGAGAGCTTGCTTCATGTTTTATTGCTTGAAATGGCCCCCTTTTATATGAGAAGGTTCACTATTGGGCTTGTACATTGATGTGGAATAATTCTCAACTGTTCTCTCTAGCTTACATGTCACCTCAAATCTCAACACCCTCCCTTGATGGTGACTTGACCTATCTTTGAGGTCTAGAGGTCATCTCTAAGAGTGAGGTCCCTCCCTTAATAGAGACTTGACCTATCTTTGAGGTCTAGAGGTCTCTTCAAAGAGCAAGGTTACAAATTTTGGCTATTTCTTCTACCTTGGCTAGATCATTGGTGTGTGAAAGGGTAGGACATACAATGGTTTTAGAGAAGATTTTTGGAGCTAGAGACATCTTGAATTGCATTTTCTGTCACGAAGTGATCTTCTTCCACATATTTGTTTTCTTAATTCTATTTAGAGTAGCAATGTTCTTCCAAGTGTCCAAACTTTCCACAAGCATTACAAATTCTTTTTGGTTTATTTTTGAAACGACAATTTGCAAAGATGTGACCAAGCTTGCCACAGTGATTACATCTGACAGCTTTTCCTTTTCCTACATACAAAGCATTTTGATTTTTAAGTGTGGACACAAGAACATCATAGGGGCTTTTGTCAACGTTGTTAACAAGAACTGCAACTGCTTCATCCTCTTCAATATTCTTCTTGATTCTTGCTAGTTGTTACTTGAGTGCCTTGAACTTGTTGATGTGAGCCGCCATTGTGTCAGCTTCTTGTTTGTCCAATCTGTAAAACTGCATCAAAATGTTAATCTTGGAGCTCTTGGTTTCGCTTCCAAAGACTTTGTTGAGTTCCTCCCATGCTTTCTTGCAATCTTTTATCCTTGTAATGTGATGTGTGACTTCATCTCCCAAACTCTAAGCTATTATGCCAAGTGCTTTGTGATTGTTAAATGTGTTAAGTGATGTGCTATCACTATCTTCACTAGGCTCAATTAGATCCCATAGCCCTTTTCTCATTAGTGTGTACATGGTTTTCATTTTTCCCATGCTCCCATGCTCACAAGCCTAATGTGGGTTAGCCTCCTAGTATATGCACACATAATGTGTATATAACATAGCACACATAATGTACATATAACATACTTCCCCTCTCTCAAAACATTGCACTCTTGCAATGAAAAGAAGGAGAACTGCGTTGAACAATCTCAACCGACTCCCAAGTCGAATTCTCAATTTTCCTATCTTTCCACCTTATTTTAACCTCAGGGATTAGTCAACTACAAAGTTTCCTTTCCTTGAATTCAAGTACCTTATCAGGTTCATGTGGAACATCGGATAATTCATCGACTTCAACGAGTTCTTAAGGAGTAACTGTGTCATCCTCACCTCCCAGTTTCCCTTTCAATCTATCGATATGAAAGACTGGATGAACTCTAACAATTGGAGGTAGTTTTAGTTCATACGCAACCGTGCCAATCCGATATATAACTCGAAATGGACCACAATATCTAGGAGATAAATTCGAGCATTTTCCCATTGACAAAGTCTGAGAATCTTTAGGAACATTAAAATAAACCAACGCTCCTGGTTCAAAAGACCGAGATGAGTGTCCCCTATCAGCATAAAACCGTGCCCTATCATGAGCACTCCTGATAGAATCCCGAGCTTCGGTCAGCATTTCCTGCATATCTCACAAGAAATCCCTCGATGCATCAAGCTCGATGTCCTTAAGAGACCGACATCAATAGGTGCCCTGGGTTAATACCCATACATAAGTATGCACGGACTAAAATAATAGCCGTAAATTTAAAACTGTTATAGGCAAATTCCATCATTGGAAGATATTTCCCAATATGATGATTTTCTAGAGACATATGCACAAAGCATATACACTATAATCTGATTCATACACTCTGTTTGCCCATCAGACTGCAGATGATCAGAGTAATTCACATTCAAAGTAACTTTCTCATTGTAAACCATTCGGAATAAAGTAGGAAAGCATGGCATTATAACAGCAGAAACCAGGGATTCATCGGCGCCCCGACATACCCACATCTGCATATAGAATAATCGACGTCTCGAGTTACCCATATCAACATAGAGAATCATCAACGTCTCGATGAGTCACATATATCCATCCGTAAACCTATCGGGTTGATTGTGTAAATCACCTAAAGTACGGAACTAGAGAAAGAAATGCCAACAAAGGAAGAATCCAAATTTCCTTATCCGAACACAACAAGATAAACTTGTTTGAACTCTAAAGAAAGAGATTTCAACAAGTGAAAATGCCGACGAGATTACCCTCATCAAAACATGCAGGCTATAGATAAAACAAGTTTATCTAGAGAATGCCCACACTATAACTTCTAGTGAATTTAGAAAATAAGATTGTCTATGAATGTTGAGGTCAACATGCTAAGTGATGTCATCAAAGCAACAATCTTGAGTCCAAATTATCCCATAAGATAATATATGTAAGGGATCCCTAGCGTCCCATACCACCATGATACCACCCATACATACCTTAACAATTTGAAACTCCCTAGTATGCCGTCTAGGAAAATATGAATAAAATCCTGTATAAAAGGAATAAGATGGCCTTATCCAGACTTTCACATACTAAACCTGTCTCTATATACTTGAGACTACATCAAGGAATAACTCCTTCTGAGTACATCATTAGAAAAGAAATTGAATTATTGGCGCCTTTCTAATGATAACTACCCAAAACACAATAAAGTTAGGGTAGAAAAATAACTCACCTAGATATATAAGCAACTAGGTATCCGAGTTGGAAAATGTACAAGAGTACAAGAAATATACTCTAAAATTACGTGCAAAAAATCGAAGGCAAATGCTACCTTTAAAGCACATGTAATTATTCAAAAGATCAAAAGATCCTTATAAAATCATGGATAAAAGCATAGAACCTCCTTAAATCCATAAAAACCATAGTTGATCATAAAAATCAATGCATATCATCTAATGGACATAAATCATGCCAAAAGAAGCATTTAAATTGGTGGCCAACTCATCAATCTGGAGCATATGAACATTGTGTTGTCCAAATAAAACTTCAAAGTAAGAAAGTGAAACACATGTGTGTAGCACTCAATAAAAAACCCCTAGACACAAGTGATCTAGGCAGAACCTAATGAGTCCATATAAAACTTGGAAAATATCCAATAGAAATCCACCAAAACAAACCGATCAACTAACCCATGATAGAGGCTTAAGAAATTAAGCACAAACCACACTTTAATAAGTGCAAAATAAATTATCATGGAAAAGTGTCAAAGGTGAAACACACTTTGAACGCAAATTATAGCCATCAAAAGAAATTAAGGAACATGTCTAAAAAGAATGGCTAAACAATGGTAAAAAATCATGAATACATCGTTTAGAATTAATCCAAACATAAATATCCATAAATACGAGGTATAATCGTATTAATAAAATATGCCAATAACCCGCATCTATCTAATGTCAGCACGAGAAAACGTACTTCAACATTAAATAAACCTCAAAAATATTAAATTCTCAAGAAAAAGAATTTATCATGATTTTTTCTCAAATTTTCCCAAATTTTACAGGGCCTCAAAATATAATAATTTTGAATTCCACCAAACCTATCCTATGGCATTCCAAACCTATATTTTTCCAGAAAATTTTTAGCAATTAAATTTGCCAAAATACCATTGATATTTAAAAAATACCAATTTTTAGGATTTCTAAAAATAATTTCTAGAAATTTCCTAATTTTCCCTGAGAATCCCATCGTTCACGAAATTTCCAATTTCGCCCAACAATTCTCAAATCCAATGAAAATTTTTAATTTTAATGGATTTTTCTAATTTTCTAGTTCAAAAAATATATTTTTAAAGGAATTTGAATGGTCATGGGCGCCCAAATGGACACACCACATGCCAAACACCAACCCCACTTTTTTCCAAAATTTAAAATAACCTTTGTCTAATTTTCCACTAATTTTCAGGAATTTTTTGAAATTTTTAATCAACCCCGAACGCATTTAGAATACGAACGGTCAAAAAATTCCGGAATTCCAACGGTTTTTCCGGAATACGGAAAGCCAAAAGTTTTGGGAAAATGAAAGACAAAAAAAATTCGGAATGTGAAAGGTCAAAGGTTTCCGAAATACGGAAGGTCAAAAGTTTTTCCGGAATTCAGAAAGCCAAAAGGTTTTGGGAAAACGGAAAGCCAAAGGTTTTCCAGAAGATGAAAAGCCAAAATGTTTCAATAAGAAATTTCCAGAAAATTTTCATGGATTTTTTTCCTCAAATCCCAAATTTTTCAGTAATTTTCAGGCTTTTTCCAAGCTTTTTTCTGAAATATATTCAAAAGCCTTTTTTTGGAAATAAAAAAACTCATTTTTTCTTAAAAAAATAAAAAAAATGAAAAATAAACTTGATTAGCTTATTAGCCAATTTGATTTTTTAGGGGGGGGGCGTTTTTTCGTCGGCGGCTCTGCTGCGCAGCCCCCCCTCCCCTCGACGCCTGCGCCTAAGAGAGAGAGAGAGACATTGATTCTCTCTTCTCCCCTCTCTCCTCCCTTTCCTCTCCATTTCTATCTCTCCTCCAATCTCTTCTCTCTCTCTGTTAATCAGAGAGAGATTAGCTTAATCTTTGATTAAAGATTTTAATTAAACTTAATCATAATTATGATTAATTATGATTTATGCTTAAAAAATATCATTTTAAAGAGATTTTTCACCCGAAAAAGAGAAAGAAAAATCAGATTTGAGAGGCAGAGAGAGTCCCACTCACACGGGAGAGCATCTCATGCATCAACACGCTGTCCCCTTACTGAATTTCAGTAGAAATTGATAGAAATTTGATCGCATTCCCGCAGAAAAAACCCGCAAAAAATGTATAAAAATACATTTTTAATCATAAAAATGCTCAAAAAATTCTTTAAAAATTAGAAAAAATTTCTAGAAATTCAGGGAATCCATCCTACAAAAATATCCACCATAAACTTTATGGTATTTTTGTAAAAAATTCCATTAATGCTCGATTTTAACCATAAAAAATAGGGAAAAATAGCATTAACTCACGGTATTCCCCCGCAACGTCGATTCGTCCATTGAATTTTAGTTACACACGTTCCAATCACCATATCGATGATCCACGTGTAATTCATCAACACAAATCAACAAAAGATAACATTTTATTAGTAAATATTAAAATTTACTAAAAAAAATCAACAATTAAATAGAGATTGCTCTGATACCACTGTTAAAACCCTAAGATCTCTCTAGATAATTGTTATGCATAAAACATGCATAAATCAGGCATAAACTCATACACCCAACCACCCCCGAGCCCAAGGGATGCACACATGAATAATGAATGAAATACATCATACCTCTACCTTGATGTCCCATACCATCAAGAGGTATAACACAATCCAATAGCATGTAGCTATAGTGTGAAATGGTAGGTGAGTAGATATGGACCTCTACACAAGAGACCATAGCATAAGCCTCCAAGCCCTCCAAAAGCTTCCAAGCCCCCTTGAGTGTGCCCCATGCCCCTATTATATAGGAGGGCCCTCAAGTGACTCTTGACTTTCCATTCCTCATGTGTGACCCTTGGATGCCTGACCCTAACCTTAAACCTTAAGGTTAGTCCTAACCCATGCTCCACTAGAGCTTGTTCCCATGCTCCCATGCTCACAAGCCTAATGTGGGTTAGCCTCCTAGTATATGCACACATAATGTGTATATAACATAGCACACATAATGTACATATAACACCACAGTTGCCATGGTAGCCACCACCACTTTACACAGAGACCCCCTTGTGCCGACTAGTATATATAGTATTGCCATTCCAAGAGGGGTCACATCTCATTCTAATGCACCCATGACACATCCCTTCCCTAGAGTGAGTGTGCTATCAACTCCTATTGTGAGACCAACTGCACTTAATGCCCACATGACTAAACACATGTCTTATGTTGCACATCCACCCCCACATGGATTTAGACCAATGCATCCTCATAGAGTGCCACGTGTTGCACCTATCATTGCTCTCATTATGTTAGCACCAGCTCTATCCACCACAAACCAAGTTGCTTTTGCACATGCCTTAGGAAGAATGGTGGTGGAGAGCATAGCGCTTGTTTTGAGAGATGGCAATTGAGATATCCATGGAAAGGCACCCAAATAGCCAAGCTAACTCATAAATTCACTAGAGATGGTGATCCTAGAAGACATTTGGAGGTATTTAATCAAGTGTGTGAGCCGTTAGAACAAACTAAGGTTTCCAAGACCAATGCCTTTATAGTCTAACATTAGACGGCAAGGCTTGGGATTGGTATAAAACTCTTAAGGTCAAGGAGCCAGTAGGACACATGCCTTATGTTGCACATCCATCCCCACCTGCCAATGTATCCTCATGCAGTGCCACATGTTACATTTACACCTGCTTCTATCATTGCTCTTGCTATGCTAGCACCAGCTCTACCCACATACTCAATTGCTTTTGCACCTATTAGGGCACTAGTAGGATACATGCCTTATGTTGCACATTCACCCCCACCTAGATTTAGACCAATGCATCCTCATGCAGTGCCACATGTTGCATCTACATCTGCTCCTATCATTGCTTTTGTTATGCTAGCACCATCTCTACCCACAAACCCAGTTACTTTTGCACATGTCCTAGGAAGAGCTATAGTAGAGAGCATAGCGCCTGTTGTGAGAGATGGTGATCGAGATATCCATGGAAAGGCTCCAGTTACTTTTGCACATGCCCTAGGAAGAGCTATAGTAGAGAGCATAGCGCCTGTTGTGAGAGATGGTGATCGAGATATCCATGGAAAGGCTCCCTAGATAGCCAAGCTAACTCATAAATTCACTAGAGATAGTGATCCTAGGAGACATTTGGAGGTATTTGATCAAGTGTGTGAGGCGCTAGGAGTACAAAATGAGGTTTCCAAGACCAATGACTTAGTACGCTAAGGCTAGGGATTGGTATAGAACTCTCAAGGTTGAGGAACTCTTGAACTTCACTGCTCTTAGGAGATTGTTCTTAAAGCGATTTGTGCATCAAGGAGTCTTATGCGGTGTAGCTTCAAAGCTACATAAAAATGAGAGAGAAAAAGAGGAGTCAGTTTGGGATTTCATTAGCCGGCTCAAGCATTTCAGCTCTTTCGTTACCTTCTACATTGAACATTATTCGAATAATTAACTGCTTGATAAATTCATCCATGGGCTTAAACATGAAGCGATCTATAATATAGCTCAATCATTAGAGGAATCACTACATGGGATGAATTCATAACACATGCTATCCAACTAGAAGATAATCTGATGGTCAAGGGAGCCAAGGCATCGAATTCTAAATATGTTGCTTCCAGAGTCACAAGACATAGCACTTCTACAATCAAACCCATTGTCAAAAGGTAACACTTTAGCAAAGATAAATTTTACAGATTTCACGAAAGTACTCCATATGGGAATGAAGGCCAATAAAGCTCCAAAAAAAAAATACATATGTATCCAAGGAGAGAGCTTCAATGGTGATCAATCTATTGATAAGGACATTCGACCAGTGAGTGTCCAGCCCTAAGGGCACACTATAATGGGAATTGTACTTTTTATGGACGTTATGGTCATGAGGCTTCACAGTGCCACATGTGTTTACAAACCCTTGTTAATGCTTTCAAACTTGGGCAGTTGGATTTACCAGCTCCATCATTGCCCAAGCCATTATGCCTATTGTAACACCTCAGTCCAATGTTAAGCAAATACCATAGCAAACTATTACAAAAGGGATCTATGATGCTCATTATGTCCACCAATTTTGGGACCTCAACCTCCACCTTCAAGGATTACACCATTGAACCAAATAGGTTTCGAGGAGCCTTTTGAGTGTCCAGAATATGAGTTTGACTTGGATAGTGCGTCACATGTCGGCTGAGGACTCCACATAGCTTTATCCAAACTACTATGTAGTCGATGATGCAAAAGGCAGGGTCAAACCATACCAGCTAGCCATGGTAGAAAGAGGTCGAGACATCAAAAACTGTATTGTAAAAAGAATGCCTCTTCAATGCTATCATTGTCATGGACCACACTGAGTCTCTAAGTGTCCCATAAAAAACTAACCAATCACCCAAGTTGCATTTTCTAGCATGCCACCTGCAACCTGTAATTGTTATGGCATAGATCATCGGATCAAAGATTTCCCAATGAAAGTGGTAGTTGAAAATCAGCAGAATGGTCCTACCATCACACCTCTCAACATGATTGGAGTGGGTGGTCAAACTCAAGATCAATTTTGAGAAACTCTAGCCCACCTTTGAATGTAATAACAAGACTCATGGCTCAAAACACACCTATTGTGGAAAGAAAAAAGAAAACTAGGTTACTTTAGTAGTAGGATCTAAAAAGAAGAGAGGCCATGGAATAAAGAAATCCATAAAAGGGGGCAAAACTGAGAAAATGGAACAAGTGAACCTGGAAACACCCAACGAGCGAGTCTACATGAATGATGTTGCTGAGGATTCCGATTCAGTGGACACACAGGCTGGTTCTAAGAAAACTAGAGACACTAAAAAAAACCAAGGATACCAAAAAGGAAAGAATGCAGACTATCAAGAAACCAAACAAAGAGAAACTTGGTTCACACCCTGACATTGTAAAAGAATTAGAACAACTTCATGAGCTCAAGGATATGGTCACACATACTCAAGAGGAATTAGAACCAAGACCAAAACAAGTAAACATCTTTGACACCATTCATCCAAACAACCTAAAGTCTGTCTCGTAACCCATAAACCATTGGATATACCTAGTTTCATCCTTGAGGTCAGTCGAAACTCACATGTCCCAATGTTATGAGAATATATTTTAAGTCCTCTAGAAAAATATTATTTATCCCCTCTTGAGTAATTTGGGGAAGTCTAGATTACTCTTGCGTCATGCCGGCTAGGTTAATATCGTGGGTGACACCACTATAAATATTAATACGTGCAGTATATGATGTATGTTTGAGGCCACCTATGATTATTTCAGTTAGGTTTGTATGGTAGGGTGATTCCTGGGATACTTACCCCTGGTAGTCATCAT
The DNA here is from genome assembly GCF_041138505.1 of Cibotium barometz. Lineage (NCBI taxonomy): Eukaryota > Viridiplantae > Streptophyta > Polypodiopsida > Cyatheales > Cibotiaceae > Cibotium > Cibotium barometz. The sequence goes on along the minus strand of NC_141103.1, from coordinate 14,906,617 downwards.
GAGTTGGTGATGATTTGTGCCTGTTTAATATTTGTGGGATTAATTTAATAATTAATTGGGCTTATATTTTCAAGTGATGAAGACTATGGAAATTGAAGAGTTTACTTTAGAAGAAATGTCTTGGTTCATCACATTTCATTTTTGGCAAGCATAGTAGCTTGTAACCTTATCAAATGATTTTTCCATTTTGAACTTTAGGAAAGATACATTTATTTATGTGGAATTTATTAAAGCCTATGGCTTTACCCTAGTCCCAATTTGACACTCTATTTTTGTTAAAGAAGAGTGCCGTGCTCTCTAAAAAGCACATCTTGTATATTTTGGGGGCTATGGCCTAATTTTAGTGAAAAAGAAAGCTAATAAAGAAATACTCTTGTGTGGGGAGAGGCCACGCACAAGAGGGGGGAAGATTGCACCCAATATGGTCTATGAGCTAAGTATTTTTAATTTGGTTTAAGTGTTGAAATTTCAATTGATTTGATTTAGTTGAAGCTTACAAGCAATGGTTTTTATGATTGAATTAATTCTCTACTCTTCCACAATCAATTCCTAGAATAAGATTCCGGTTGAAGTGGTATCAGAGCTTGGGCTAGGAGATTTGTGGAGAAGGTAGGAAAGGGCTTCAACTTCTCAAAAATCAAGAAAGTGCAGGAATTTATCCAGTGGACAGAAGGGTGTTTTGTAGGTCTTTATCCAAAGGTCAAAGATTCAAAACTAGATCTACTCTCAAACCCACTCACCACCCTGCAAAACCATCCCTCTCTATCAAAAAGTGGTTTTTCCAAATACTCAGTGAAATCAAAATCTGACCGTATGGATGAAATCCTCATAGCCAAAAACCTCACGGGTATCTCTAAAAAATCAGAAAGCTTCAAGCATGAGTAAATCTATAATGGACGGAGCCTATTTTTTTGTGTAAAAACCAACAATAAAATCACAAGAAACTCATGGAGAAGGAGGCGCACGGCGGAAGCCTGCCGGCGCAAAACGGCTAGTGGATGTGATAAAAAAAACCAAAGCTAATCCTCCATAAGCCTAATCAACTCTTAATCCTAATCTCACTTTTCCCAGTCCCCATACAAGTCACATCACCTTTTTGAACCTTTACTTCTCCTATTTTCAAATTTGAAGATAGAGAATAGAAAGCTAAATTCTTCTAATACAACTTACATAGGTGTGAGGTTGTTATGGGCTACCACACCTCCAATAGGGAACTCTACACATTCACCTAAAGGATGAGCAATAGATCACAATTGTCGTAGGGTACTTACCAATGCTTCGAAATTGAGTCCCTTGAGGCCTCCAAGCTCACTTGTTAAGCTCCAACCTCCAAGCTCCACCTTCAAGGCTGTCACCGTAGAGTCGGTTACACAGTCGCATAAGGCAATCACTCTCTCTCTCTCACTCTCTCACACAAGCATGAAAGAGGCACAATGCTAGAATGCTCTCACTCCTTCAATCTCTCTCCAGCCACACAAGGGAGAGTTCTCTATAGCAGCACAAAGGGGATTGTGTCTTTTCATTATGAGAAAGTGCCTTATATACAATTGGCCTTTATTCACACTTAGGCACCCAAAACTCACTTGTTAGGCCTTGAGTGGCCAATATCTCACAATGTACAACTTTTATAGTGCCATTTCATGACACTTATTAATGTTCTCAATTGAGAATCATGTTTGTTAATCCAAAATGGGATTAACATTCCCCCTTCCTGATGTAGGTTCTGTTCACAGAACCTGTTACTGAGGCTGGAAGACCAGGTCACCGAACCCATGTTGGTAAAAGTTTCTCCTAGATTAGAGCTTCTTAAGAGTACATCGGGAAGCCGAATGGGATCTCCATAATCCAGTATCCACCATGTCTTCAAAAGTGATGTGCATGTATTCTGGAAGACATCGAAGCCAGTGGTAATAAAGCATGATCCCCCTATCTGATGGGCCTTGGTTAATGTCGAACCTCAAGTGTTCTGCCTCATAGCCATCATAAGGCTCCTTTGGTTGGTCTATGAGCACCACCACTAACTTTAAAAATTTGACACTGGCTACAAAAACGGGGTCGAAAATGTTGTGCCATGCCCGGATCCATGTCAATATCTGCTATCTTTGTTCCTGAATGTGGGCAAATGTTGTTGGTATAAAGATGGGGAAGTTGTAGCACACATGCGAGTCATGCCTTTTGGCTTCTTGAAACTCTAGTGGTGTCCATCTTCTTTTAATTGGCATGTGCAATGGATCGACCCACAATGTTGGTGGCGTGCTCATGTACACTTGGCTGTATTATGGAATTGCAAGGCACTCTTTTCTCCAGTCGGGTTGAATTTCGAAATCTTCTAGGCGGGGGTGCTCTTCAGTAGTTAGACGATTGTGGTGTAGCCACCTTTTGTGTGTAGCACGGGGTTTGCTCTTCGCCACCTACAAAAACAGTAGCTGATCATAAATGTTACTATCCTTATCTCCAGCAAATCAGCTAACTGCAAATTTTGGCCAGCTTTGTGTGCTTGGCCACATTTGCCCATAAGGTGCCCTCTCCTGCTAATTGAAGAAGTTCTTCTAAGTCAGGTCATGGGGCGGTGCACGGAGAGGGTAGGTATATTATGCTGTTTTGTTGTTGGAGTGACTTATGAGTATGCTTATGGCATGATCCGACATGTAGGCTCAAAGGGAATAATCTACATGAGTACCTTGAACATTAATTTGGGCTTCAAAAGAGGATTACCTACTCGTATGAGCCCCTCGTACTCTGCAAAACTGATAAAGAATCCAAGATTGTATCATCAGTAAAACGGTTCAAGATTATCTTGCGGGACGATTTGTCTTACCTCTTGAGAGTGCCTTGTTGAAGATGGGGTAGGTGCTAGTACCCCCTCAGGGGCGAGAGTGTTAATAGGAAAATCTATCTCAGGAGGATAAAAAGATGAGAAAATGCATTCAGTCTGAAGGTGTTAGTAGGTTGCGAGTTAGGATATGGGTCAAGTAGTTTACTAGCGACATTAGCGTAGATAGGGTAAGTGGATTTTGAAAATGAAGAAGAAGTTTCTTCTTGACCCTGTCCTGTGCTAGGTGGTGGGTGACTATACTTATAAGACTTAATAAATTCCCGTAAGTCTGGAATTTCTTCTTTGTTTATAGTGGGATACTCTATATGGGTAGCATCAAAATTGTATTGTACAGTTGTCAGCATGGCTTCGAAATGTTTGTAGAGTGTAGAGTTTTAGAATGCCAAAAGGGTGATAGAGAGTGGACTCATAGAGGTTTAGATGTTGGTGAGTGTTATATACCTCTAACCAGCCGCCGTGATTTATTACCCATTGGTAACTATGTGCTATGACTTCGTAGTTGGCTGGTGTCGTCATGCGGAAAACTATAAGCTAGATACTCTGAGATTTCTTCACTACATTCGGGTACCATATCCAACTTAAATAAACAAGCATCAGGAAGATCATCATCAACACCAGTTGGTTTCCCATTTGGAATTCTCGGCATGTGGTCGATCAACACATGCTGTGTTCCCTTCCTCACCGTCGCGTGACTGTAAAGTCGAATTCCAATAACAATAGTAACCATCGTGTGATTCTCCCCGTGGTGCAAGGTTTATTTACTAGGTATAGTAAGGCTTGATGGTCCACGAAAAATACGAATTTGTTGGCCAAGAGGTAATGTCGATATTTATTGATGGCGTAAACCATGGCCAATCCTTCTCTATCTGTGGCAGTGTAATTCACCTCTGTATCATTCAGCTGACGACTAGCAAAGCAAACTGGATAGTCCAATGTGAACTCACCAGGTTGGGCTAGTACGCAACCAATAGAAAAATTTGATGCATCAATGTGCATGTGAAATATGAGATCTCAATTGAAGGGTCGTAGAATTGGCATGCTTGCTAACACTTGCTTTAGTCGATCATATGCTTTCTGACACTCCTTAGTCCACTCAAAGACAATGAGGAGCTTGTACAAGGGTCTTGCTATTTTAGCATAAAAATTTATGAAGCGGCGATTATACCCCACATGACCCATAAACCTTTGCACTCCTTTGTAGTTTGGTAGGCGGTGGTAGCTCCAATATCAGATCGACCTTGCTATCGTCCGTGGATATACCATTCTTTGAGACAATGTGTCTCAATATCACACCATAAGCAGGCCAGATGGTCTATCCATCGAGAGTGTGCACATAGATTGTCAATGAATACCTCCAACCACTTTTATAAGTAGTCCTTGAAGGCTGTGCACATCAACCGTTGAAAGTTTATTGGGCCGTTTGTGAGGCCAAATGGCATAACCTTGTATGCAAATGTCCCCCACATTATGTTGAAAGCTTTTTGTGCTGGTCCTCTGGTGCTATGGACATCTGATTATAGCCGGAGAATCCATCCAAGAAGCTGTAAGCTTCTCTCCCAGCAGCCACTCTTTCCAAAACGTGTTCTGTATAAGGTAATGGATAATGGTCTTTCCTAGTGTGGATGCATTAACCTTTTTAAGATCAACACATACCCTAAGCTTCCCATTCTTTTTGGCACTATCACGATTGGTGACAACCAATTCATATGTTCGATTTCATAGATGAAATCTGCAGCAATGAGCTTGTCAATTTCCTCCTTTACAATTGCCGCCGCATACTTAGGATTCATTTGGTATGGTTTTTGCCTAGTTGGTCTCGAACCTTCCATGATTGGAATTGTATGTTATAACACCTTAGGCGGTACCCCCTTCCATGATTGGAATTGTATGTTATACCACCTCAGGCGGTACCCCCTTCATCTCCTTGTAATTCTATACAAAACAATCCTTAAATTCCTTGAGGAGAGCAATGAGCTCTTCTTCTTCAACCGAAGTCAAATCTTTAGCAATGTATATAGGCTGAGCTTTTTCCCCTGGTCCCGCAAAATATCCACCTCCTTGACTTCTGTCGAGCCATCGTATGATGTGGACAGCCCATCCCCCTTCACCCTTGTAGCTGTCAGTCCTCAGCGGACCACCCTCCGTTTGTCACAACAGCGTAGGTTTTGAAGTGGTCGGGTACTAAAAGCAAGTCTAGTTTGACCCTCATTGTCACTTTTGGCTTTAGCCATGATCTTTTTAGCCTCACGTTCTGATTCTGCTAGGGCTTTATTGCATTTTCAACGTCCAGTTTTTGTAAGCTTGGGTGTTTCTGGCTCCTAAAAGGACGATTTTTTATTTGTGCCTTCCCTCCAACGATATCTTACTCAACTCCTTGCCCCAACCCTTTGAGAACTCATCGTGTACCTTACTGGCCTCAAAGGACCTCAGCCGCCCCCACTGGGCATCCGGCCGTGGGTCTTCTTTGTAATAGGGAATTTTATTGGGCTATATACCGTTTCTGTTTTGGCCACCGTCTGAGGCGCTGAGCACTGGTACAGCTTCGTACTATAGTACATTCTGTACTTGATGTCTCCCCTCCTGATTCCTCATCAATGATTTGCCAATTAACCATGCAGATAGAGGTCGTGGGGACAGTTCCAGATTCCAAATACTGGGTTCCTCTGGGCTGCATCACATCAATGGTGGCCAACATCTGCATCCAATTTTCACTGAAGTCCGGAGGAGGAAGTGACACATACATTTTCATTTCCTCTTCATCATTGTGGGATCTCCCTCCGAGGGTTGGCATATTTGTATAGAAGTGGTTCATTCCGTTGTGACCGGATTGTTACCAAACAACAACCCCTCCATGGGGTGTGCTTTCCATGTTCTCAGATCAATCTTTAAGATTTGCAAATCCCTACGTACACACACATGATCCAAGGCCCAATCATGCACCAATTTGGATTCCCTCATGAAGATTACCTCATGAAGGGTCTCCCCAATATTATGTCATGTCTCTCATCTATAGTATCGGCCCACCCTCTACCCATTCTTTTACGTCTGTCCATAGGGTTGGTGAATTGCGTAACAATTGCCCTAATGGCATTTGGACAGGCGTGGATAGCATAGCCCTGAGACTTCCTATGTCTCTGGGTTCTTTGGAGATAGAGGGTTCTTCCCATGTAGGTGTATCATATTCTTCCATAGGGAAGGAATGGATAGACTCCCCCAACCCATTTTCCTCAAACATTCTAGACAGTGTGTTAGCTTGGGACTCCTCTTATGTTCCTTTCGGAATTGGGGTTGGCTCGTTTCGTGGATAAATTGTATCCCTTACCCGATTGGCCCTTAGCTTGGGACTCCTCTTATGTTCCTTTCGGAATTGGGGTTGGCTCGTTTCGTGGATAAATTGTATCCCTTACCCGATTGGCCCTTAGCTTGGCTTCATGAAGCTATTGGTACTCTTCGACTAAGGCCTTGGCCTCTCCGAGCTTCCTTATTTCCTTGTCGACATTGGGATATTCACTGACTCCCTTAGGTGTTGTTGGTTGCTATCCTTGCTTTTCCTGGTCTGATCCTCTATGATTGATCTTGTGACACCCCTCTTCCTTCGATTGGGTGGATCCAGTATCAATTGTATCTTCTCCAGATCCGTCTTGGATTGTGACCCTTATGTCACCCTTCTTTAGCTTCATGCTATAAAGAAGGTTCTTGAGAATGAGTAGAGAAAATGATATTTATATAGCTGGTTTGGTATCTACCGTTAGAGTAAAGTTTTATATGTTTAATCCTCATTCCCCATGTCTACTATCTCTACAACCATGAGTAGTGAATGTAATAATGGTATTCTAAAGGATCATAAAAGCCACATGAGCATCATGTGTCTGAATCCGAATGGCTTGGATTCTTTTCCAAGCCATTTGATAAGTCCAAGAACAACATTATCAATGATAATAGCAATAATACTAAGAAGGTTGACACCAATAACAAGTTTGACATTGAAAATTTCAAACCTTGCATGACTAGATGCTACAAATAAAGAAGACCACATTGCTACAGATTGCCCATAAAAGAAGAAGAAGAATGTGGCTAAGCTACACATGAATGAGGATAATGAGGACTATGATTGTTTCACGCAAGTAGGTAATTTCAACCATGACGATTCCCACTATAGATGTGTCTAAATCTCATTCTCTTTTGAAAATTAAAGAATTGTAAATGAAAAAGAAGTTATTGCTTACAAGATGATGGTAGCACAGTTCTCTTTTGAAAATAAAAGGAATCATATATGTAAAAGAATTTACTAATTTACATGATGATGGTAGCACACATTTTTGAAAGAGTTTTGAGATTGCTTAATCTTGAGTCAACACCCTCACATTACAAAGTCAAGGCATCTTCACTGACACCAAATACAATATAATTGCACAAGGGATGTAAAAAACTTAGGTCTTAGGATCAAACCCTATGATGAGAAACAAGATTTCTTAGTGGCACCTTTGCAAGGGTAGATGCCGTTTTAAGTATGCCTTAGAGAGACGCCAATGCAATCCCAAGATTTACTATGAAACATGCCATGTGGGTATTACAAAATGGCAAAGAGATGCATCTTAAGGGTCAAACTAGAGGAGAGATTAGTCCTCTACTTAGTCATATACATGCTAACAAGGCTATACAAAAGATAGAGAGCAGAAGAAAGAGAAAACTTTTATGGTGTTCTCATTAACACAATTACTACACCTACTAGTCCTTCGTATCAAGCTTTCCTCTCAAAAAAAATAGATTTTTTTCTTAAATAACTACCACTTAGACTATGAAACTCTAGAAACAAGACCATAAGACAAAGGTTCTCCCAGGTAATACACCACCTTGCAAGGCTCCATAAGATAGAGGTTCTACGAAGTAATAATACACCACCTTACAAGGATCCATAAGATAGAGGTTCTCCCAAGTAATAATACACCACTTTACAAGGCTCCAATATATAGTTAACATGATTGAGCAAAAATAAATACACAGGTAGATAGAATTACTTTTGGATTGCGGATTCATTCAACCTAGTAGCTCACCTTATGGAGGCTAGTACTTTTTGTCAAGAAGAAGAACTAAGCCTTAAACAAGATTATGAGGTGCCCTATCCTCATAGTTGACAATTTATTAGTGGATAAATCGAGAGGAGATAAGGTATTTAGCAAGATAGACCTTAAGTTTGGGTATCATCAAGTGCGATAACTTAAGAGGATGCTTGTAAAACTTTGTTTAGAACCAAGTATTATCATATGAGTCAGACTAACCAATACTCCGTGACTTTTAGTCTTATGATGATGAACTGAATATTCCTTAAGTACCAATCCTTTATGGTAGTGTTCTTTAACAATTTATTAATCTTTATTGAGAACATGAGAAGCATCTCGAGTATTTCACTCTTAGAGAAAAAACTACCTCTATCTCAACTCTGAGAAGAGTAGTTTATGTGTGTAGAGTGTAAGTGTGAGAATGGTAAATCCTTCCAACTTTGTGGAGATGCAAGGGAAGCCACTCTACTCTCCTCCCTCCTTGTCCCTTGAGAAGGCAATGCTCCCTTATGTGTCGAGTCTTTCTCCAATGCATAAAAAGCAAGATATAATGGAGATTTCTCTTCTTCCATTGAACTCTCACAATCCCTATCACAATCTTACTCTTCAGTTCCACACTTCCTCTTGCTATAGTCCTTCAACTCATAAGCACATCTATCTCTTCTCTTCCCATTCCCTTCACAAGATCAAGCTTCACTCTACCCTAGAATGATATCTCAATACAACCTGTTTCTTTGCTTAAGAGAACCTATGCAAGCTTTCAACACTCATATAAACTTCAAACCTCAAGCAAATCCACAAACTCGTGTAAAAATCAACATGATAAGAGCTCCCATGAGAGCTAGAGCACTCACAAGTACCATGGAACAAGAAGCACCACAAGGAGAGCAATGAGAAGCACCCACAAGAGAGAAAGAGGGCACAAGAGCTTCCAAAGTTAAAATGATCATGTAAAAGTATATTAGATTTTGACTTTTATACAGCCTCAATTATGGATGTTTACACTTCTCCTCACTTATTTACTAGTGTAGAACTCCTTATTCAACATATAAGGCCTAGGTATGTAAAAGTGTATCGAGTGTAGATATTTTGACTTAAATACAATTTAAGTTATAGGTGTTCATACATGTCCACTAGCTATAACTCACTTATTCACTAGTAGATACAATTTAAGTTATAGGTGTTCATACATGTCCACTAGCTATAACTCAATTATTCACTCTAGTAGAGTATTTAAATCCTTGTTACTTAAGCTCCTAATTTAGTAAATAAGGATTAGGCACATCTTTTGGCATACCCTAGTACTATCATGGGTGCAAATAGTACATTTACATGTTTCCATGAAGCTACAAGAGCCAAAAATGACTTTCTATCATGCTCTTGGTGTGTTTCGATCAATGGTGGGTCCTTAGTCGATGTAGACCATCAATCCATCTCTAGTTAACACATTTGACCTTGAATTTTTGGTGCTTTATACCATGTGAACCTACCTTAAGCACCCGTCTATAAGCTAGAGACTACGTGCGAACCTACCTTAAGTGCCTGTCTATAAGCTAGAGACTGCCTGTGAGATTAGTCTCTTACTAAGGCTTTGACTTCTACGTGCGCGCGCGCACACACACACACACACACACACTGCTCCCATAGTAGTCGATGGCTACTTTCTTATCTCCAAAGCGTATTGGTTTGGCTATCAGCTCTCCACACCTAGCACTCCACAATAGAATGGTGTGGTTGAATGCAAAAACATGATTGTTTAGGAGATGGCCCGTACCATGCTTTCTTCTTCCACTTCATCCCTCTTTTTTGGGGGAAGCGATGACCACTACTGTCTACATTATCAACCATTCTCCCACAAAGGCACTTGGTAGTTGATAATATGACATTGGAGGAGGGTTTTACCTGATAAAAAACCTTCAATTTCTTATTTCAAGGTTTTTGGCTATGATGGCTATGCTCATATCCTTGATTCTGCCAAGTCCAAATTTGATTCCAAATCCAGGAAGGCAAATTCCTTGGCTATAGCTTCAATCCAAAGTTTATAGATTATGGGATTCCGAGAAGAACTTTAATGATTTTCCGCAATGTTCACTTTGTTGAACCCTCATTTGATGATTCCTGGTCTCACCCCAAGCTTACCATAGAGGTTCCTCATCATCCTACTTCTTCCTCTTTCTCCTTGGCACCCCCACCTCCCTCAGCTTCTCCTACTCCTCCATTTGTGCAATAGAGGATTGCCCCCATGCTAACCCGAGGCTGGAAGCCACTGTTTGTCACTCTCATCTCTCAACAGATGTTGATCTTCACGAGCTTGCTAGCTCTTCAGCAGCACCTTTGACACAAGCATAGAGATTACAGTAGCTTTGTCATTCCTGTAACCTCGATGAGCAAAGTGGTGCAATCATACGAGCCTACTACAACTAAAAAGCCTCTTGCTCTTCCTGAGTGTGGTGGGCGAGTAGCCATGGAGGCCGCAATTGAATCCATTAAAAGGAATGGTACATGGGAGCTTGTGGACCAGCCTTTGCATAGGCAGGTTACATTGCCTTTAAAACCAAGTATCATGCCTACAGAAGACAAAGCTAGATTGGTTACAAAGGGGTATTCTCAAATTGAGGGTATTGACTATGAGGAAACTTTTGCCCCTACAGCTAGATACACCACTACCCTCATTACCTGGTTTATCAGATGGATATCAAGTTGTTATGGCTCACCCTAACCCCCCTTAAAAACACATCCAACAAGAGATTACTTGGTGAACCGCAACTATCGTGTGAGGATCTTTCCAATGGACGAGCTCATAACCCTTGAGGTCTCCAAGCTCTACAACTCCTTGAGAAGCAATTCCATCGCAACTCTTGTGAGCGTTGTTACACCACCGCGTTGCACTACGAGTACTCGTTTCTCCTCTCCCCTCACTTCACTCACTAGCATGCATTAGGGAGAGAGATTAGCAAGAGGATTAGAAAGAGGCAGTCTCAATTGCACAATGGGAGAGTCTATTGTATTATGAGAGAAATTCACTTATATACATGGCCATAAGTGTTCACACTCACTTAAATTGTGGCCGGCTGGGCACTTTAGGCTCATAAGAGGCCTAATGCTATTACAATGACTACTCTCATAATATATCCATGAAGTACATCACTTGGGACTTCATCCTACATGCTACCACATGCTCTTGAAGCGAAATTGCCATAAATACTCTGTCACATAATTATGGGCGCCCGTCCAAGTTGTAGATTTGGACACCATTGCTTCATATCTTGAATGTATGACCTTTTGGTGTATCTACCTTGACTCCTTGATGTAAGATAATGGTGGTAGTTCTTGTTAACCCGATTGTTTGAGTAGCATAGCTAAAGTAAGAACTTCAATGTTTTGTCCATTGGCTGCTATTGCAAGACCATTGTCTGTAGGGATGAGTTTGGGTTGTCCACCCAATGACACCCAAGTGTCTATTATCATGATGTTATGACTAACTTGAGGGCTAATTAATGCACATTTGCACTTAACATCATTGCCTATAGGGAAATCTAACCATACCATGATAAAATATTCAAGAGGAGCCATGGATGTTTCAGTTTGTGTTTTAGCTTCAGATCCTGTTTCTGTTTCATATTCCCATTTACTTTCATCCTCTTTTTGGCTCTCAGCTTTTTCAAGAGTACCCAATGTGTACAATAGCAGTTCCTCTTGGAAACTTGTGAATCCTTACAGTCTTGTTCTATGGATCTCTTTATGTCTTGGTATAACACATGTTGAGCCCTTAAAGGTGCAAGTGCTGATGTTATGTTGGCTTCACCACATGAGAGAAGATGATTCCTCCAAATGAGGTTTTGAGAGATTGCTTTAATTTTGTAAGGGATTCATTGAATTCCTCATGTGCTTTCCCAACCGCATAATTCATGCAATATTGTCTCTAACGACTCTTCTGTAGAGAGTATGTCTTCCTCTTGAAAGGGGAAGCGGTACTCCTCCGAGTTTTGTATTTTGGTTGCTTTTTTAGGATTGGCATTATGAGATTCAATTACAACCGGTGATCCTATAAGACACTCAACTATGCTAAGCATGCTCTCCTGAGCTTGCTTTTTGCATTCTGCATATGTCATACGATCATGATTTTCAATTTGGGGTGGTTGGGTGGGTTCTAGTTTCTTGATTGGTCTATTAAGTGCATTGAGTGATGAATCAAAACTTGTTTCATCCTCACTAAGTGACGTACTAGAACTTGTTTCATCTTTTGACTTTCTTCGGATCGTCAGGTTTTCTTTATTTTTGCCGTGTGACGAGATCGAATTCTCTTTTGGGCTTTTGTATCTTGTGTCGCACGTATGGGTTTTGTGGTTTGTGTGATAGCCTCTAAGGTGGATGTTTTTGCATCATGTGTAGCTTTTGGCTCTTTTGGGTTTACGTCCCCTTTTGGGTTTATGTCTTCTTCCACAAGCTCCTTTTCACTGTCCTTTAATTCAACCTTGGTTTCGATAGTTTGTTGTCCCTTGTTTTTCTTGGGTTTAGAAGGTTTTGTTTTCTCTTTTGGTTTCTGCTTTAAGGCACGTTTTTTTACCCATTTTGAAGTGTTATCTTTTGCATTCTTTTTACTGTCTCTCGTGCCTTGGCTTGTAAGTGTGTAAGCACATTCAAGGGTACCGTGGTGGACAATTGCCCATTTTGTACACTTAAGATGTTAAGAGTTGGATTTTGTGAGATAAGTTGTATTGAAGCAACTCACCCCATGAGCAATCTTGGAACATGTGATCAATGCCATATCGTTCACACATGGGTTGCAAAGTGTCAGTGACTATGGACATGGAAGTATTCCAAATTGTGCAGTCTGCCACTTTGTGAGGTCCACGATAATAGAAACACTGAAGTGCTCGATTAATTGCTTCTTGAGCGGTTTCTACCCTTTCGACTATTTGTGTTTGGTGCACAGGAGACGGAGGTTTTGAGTTATTTGTAGATGAATTGGGACACTTTGTAGTATCATGACTAAAGGATTTACAATATATGCAGTACAGAAAAGCAGGTGCCTTGTATGCACAATGGGGATTGGGATGGTCATAGTGATTGCATTGAACAACACACAAGGCATTTCTCTTCTCACTTGTAGAGGCATTAAGGATGTTTGGCTTTGAAGGAATTCATCCTCTCTTAGAGATGTCGATTGAAAGCTTTTAAGCAAGGCTGCATAGAATTCAGGAAATGACAATTCCAAGATCGATCGTTCTTTTGCCATTGCTTCACTTGGAATTGGGATGGTCATAGTGATTGCATTGAACACAAGGCGTTTCTCTTCTCACTTGTAGAGGCATTAAGGATGTTTGGCTTTGAAGGAATTCATCCTCTCTTAGAGATGTTGATTGAAAGCTTTTAAGCAGGGCTACATAGAATTCGGGGAATGACAATTCCAAGATCGATCGTTCTTTTGCCATTGCTTCACTTGGTTTAGATGAGGAACATCTCATAGCTTAATCATCTTCCATCATGTTGTCATCTAGATGTATTGCTTCTTTACAACATTGATTAAATATTTCTCGATTGGATACAATGATCAAGTTGTGTAAGTTGTTTTTCTTTAAGCCCATCATAACACATCTCTTCAATTGAGAATCGTTTATTTTTTCCCATGACTCACATCGTGAGTCCAAGATTTTTATCCCAAGGATAAAGTCTCTAATGGTTTTTTTTTTGGTTTACGCTCAATTGAATAGAGTTCTTTCGCTACACTCTACCGATCACCTTGTCTTAAAAAGCCGTGGATATAGGCTGTTTTTAAGGTTCTGAAGTTGGTCTTGATTGCTGGCATCAAGCGATGAACCGTCGACTAGCCTTTCCTTCTAAGAATAGGTTCAACGCATGTATCTCGGTGGGACAGTTTGGATTTCCAAAGGCTTCACATCTCTGTTTAAACATTTGAATGAATTGAACAGGATCTGTTGTTCCGTCGTATTTGCCTATGATTTTGGAGATCTGTACAGTCATATTTTTGTACAAGTCACTGAGGCTGTATATGAATGCTCTCATGGGTAGGGACTCACTCAGTCCTTGGGCTACCCCCCTTCCTAGACTAGTCAGTATGTCCATGGTGTGGGCATCCAGGGGTTGGAAAAGTGTTGGTACCTATAGGATTTGTGAAAATGTTAGGTAAAGGACCAAAGGCCGGTGTGGGATTGAAGTGATAGGGGGTGCAAAACCCGATGACACTCTTGTTGTTGGCATGGCAAATGGTATTGAGAGGTGCATTTGGGGCATAGATCTCAATGGCTCGAAGATGTCAGAAATTGGGTTCAACGAGGGTGTCAGCCCACATAGTCCCTCTATCGTTGCTATGTCTGATTGCCTAATTACTCATTAATAAGCACACATGTGTTTTTTTTCTTTTTATATTTTCTCATAGCCCGTTACAACCTCAAGAGGCCTAGCATACTCTTCGTTGGGTCAAACGAGTGTCCATTTGCCCTAATTAGCTTAGGCACTTCATGCACGTGAACGACCTCTTAGGGATATTTTTCCAAAAAAAGTGCATGTTGGTAACTTCCCAGATGGAAAAGGAGGTCCTAAAACCTATTTTCCATCATTGTCTCAAGACGAAATTTTTCCTTGTTTTGCAACACATTTTTTAGGGTGTTCTAAAAGGAATTTGGAAAAACTCTATGAGAGAGTTATAGTATTTTTGGAGTACTACAACTTTGTCTCTCTGAGTTGTCCCTCAAAAAGTAGCCGTCGTTTCCACATTGTTTTTCACGATTTCTAGTGCTTTTCGGGCTATTTTTGCCTCGATTTCCTAGTCGAATTTTGTGACTCTGTTAGTAGTTGGAGGCCAAAACGATCAATTTTAAGTTCGAACAGTCAAGTCCAAATTTGATGTTGGCTTTCCGATAAGCACTAGAGCACCTTCATTGGATTCAGGGTTTAGGAGATACGAGCCTCCAAACATGGGTGTTTTCAGATTTTTTTTTTGGGCCGACGGACCACCTTTCATGTCGTGAACTAGTAGGGTACAGTTTACGGCGTGAAGCGAACTTCATGGATTTTATCAAAAAACATTTTTTTAAAAAGGCGGTGGACCTTCTTTCACGTCGTGAACTAGCCGGGTGCAGTTCACAACGTGAAGCAAGAGTTCACGGATTTTATCATTCTTTTTTGGGACTATTTCACACCGTGAGATAGTGTTTCATGACGTGAAATGCTTAGGGTTTCACACTGTGAACTGGACTCATGAAAAATTTAAATTTGATTTTTTTTGGCGGGATTATTTCACGCTGTGAGATACTTAGTGTTTCACGACGTGAAATGCTTAGAGTTTCATGCCGTTAACTGGACTTCACGAAAATTTTATTTTATTTATTTATTTTTTGCACGGGGACTATTTCACGATATGAAACACTTAAGGATTCACATCGTGAACCGATTTTTGATATATATATATTTTAGGCGCGGACCCCTAGGACGTGAACCCTCAGGACGTGAGTGTAGGAAATGGTTCACACATGAACCTTTTTTTTAAAGTCTAGTGGGAAATTCAAATTTTCTTCTTTGGGGGGGATATTTTTTAAATTTTAAATTAAGGAGATATGGAAATTTTCCCAAAAAGGTAAGTGGGAATCGAAAAAGTCAACCTTTTTATGACACCCCCTTACACCCTTCATAAATGAATCCCAAAATGGACAATTTGACAAATTATAGGCATCTACTCATTGAATGCTTATTAGTCTTAATGAGTTATGTAAAAAGGTGATTAAAAATTAATCAAAGATTAATCCTTTTATTAATTTTTCATGTTTTACACTAATCTAAGACTCTAATTAACCATTAATCCCTAATCAATTCACATAATTGAGCACATCATTGGATAGAGCAAGGGAATGCTAGACTATGTGCATCAAAAAATGTGTAAATTAATCTAAAATAGGAGATTAATTAGACTCTTAATTTTGGTCTCCTCTTTTAAGGTAAAATTAAGCAAAAGAGAGTCAAATTCCTTTAATTGATGAAGAAATTGATGTGATTAGGTGTTTTGAAGCATGTAGATGCTCTCAAAACACTCAAAAGCATTAATTTCAACTGCTTACATGATCAATTTGGACCCCAATTAACACATTGCCTAAATTTTTTGTCTCTTGAACAAGATTAATCACCCTTAATGACAAAAACCATTCCATTAAGAGAAATTAGTCAAATTCAAGGGTTTTTTTATGGTTTTGATAAATTTTTTAAAGGATTAAGCTACCCCTAATGCTTGCTAACACTCCAATGCAAACAATTTCACCAAAAAAAACACACAAATTAAGCTAAAATTAATGATTTTAGTTCTATATTTAACACTAAAGAGAGTTAACATTAACTAAAAATCGCATTCTAATGCATTGTTTGATGTAATGGATGCAAACTAAGCCTAATACACTCTATGTGCAAGCCCTAGGAACAATCACATTAACAACAACAAAAACAACAAATTAAGCTAAAAATTACGCAATCGCATTCTTTACAAAAACAAAAAAGAGAGCTATTTTATACCAAATCACACACAAATCCACATATTTTTTATGGGAAACCATTAATCAAGATAATAAGCAATGGCTAATGCATAGATTAGAGAAAAAACAATGGAAAAAGCCAAGGGATGGCTCCCTGACAACGGTGCCAAAAATGTTATGGCTTACTCTAACCCCCCTTGAAACACATCCAACAAGAGATTAACTGGCGAACTGCAACAACTTTCATGTGAGGATCTTTCCAATGGCCGAGCTCGTAACCCTTGAGGTCTCCAAGCTCTACAACTCCTTAAGACCGTGCCTCCCGCGAGCATTGTCACACCGCCACATTGCACTACGAGTACTCATCTCTCCTCTCACCTCACTTCACTCACACACACTCACTAGCATGCATTAGGGAGAGAGATTATCAAGAGGATCAGCAAGAGCCAGACTCAATTGCACAATGGGAGAGTCTATTGTATTATGAGAGTAATTCACTTATATACATGGCCATAAGCGTTCACACTCACTTAAATTGTGGCCGCGTGGGCACTTTAGGCTCATAAGAGGTCTAATATTATTATAATAGGAATGGGTCTGCCTTTCTCAATGGCAACTTGCATAAGGAGATCTATGTTAAATAGTCTTCAGGTTTTCAGTTTCCTAGACACAAGGATAAGGTGTACAAATTGCATAAAGCCCTTTATGGTTTGAAATAATCACCCAAGGCATGGTATGATAAGATTGATGTATTCTTTCTTTCCCTTGGCCTCCAGAGATACTTTACAGACAACAATCTCTATGTCTTTGCTTAGGATGCTTTGATCTATTTGATCATCTTATATGCTGATGATTCGTCGATCATTGGTTCCCAACTTGCCAAGATTGAAAAGCTCCGATCATATTCATGCTGGTAGGGGAGAGAGAGAGAGAGAGAGAGAGAGAGAGAGAGAGAGAGAGAGAGAGAGAGAGAGAGAGAGAGAGAGAGAGAGAGAGAGAGAGAGAGAGAGACTGATAATCGACTCTAGAAGCCACAATCCCTATCCCCCCCCAATCCACTAAATAAGAAGCTCCTATCAATTCCGCAAGTGATTTGTTTAAGCCACGACTTTTTCGCACAACACCCACATTAGGAAGACATGCTCAGACCCCAAGCCAAAAATGCCCACCAAGAAAGTGTGACCCAAGCAGGCTTCCCCCGCTCCATCACCCACTCCCACATCATCCCATCCTCACTCCGTCACCCACTTCCACATCATCCGAACTTGTAAAATATCTGATTTGGTCGGCTTTCTACCATCAGTACCATCCCATACCCACCTTCGCAAAACTTTGAACAATGCCGTAGATTGGTCTTTCATGGACTATCTTAGCCCACATGACCCAAGCCCCCTCCCCCCCAGGCATTTTAAAAATTGACACTCACTTGGTGGGTCGAGCTTATCAACCATGTGGCCGAGAATTCTAGCAAAGGGCACGGTGTGCTCTTTGCCTTTGTCTTTATCATTGTCTCTCTTTTGCAACCTAACCACCAACCACGTGCTCTCTCTCTCATAGAGTGACATGCTCTATAATGCTCGACAACACAAAGGATATCGACAAGAAGAAGAGGAAAGCATGCAAGTGCAACCCATGAGAGACGACTAGGGGCATGTAGCTGTAGTACAAGAGAGGAGATGGTAGGGGTACAAGAGTAGCACTTGAGGCGGAGGGATGGTGAAGGGGCAGTGCTTACATCGCCCTCTAGCAAAGACATTAGTGTAAAGATAAGAAATATATAAGAAATCTTCATCTATTAATTAGGGGTGGTAGCCCTCAATTTATTAATTAGGGGTGGTAGCCCTCATCTATTAATTAGGGGTGGTAGCCCTTAATTTATTAATAGGCACTAGTGGCATGACCGGTCTCCGATGGGTCAGAGATATTCTTACATGCATAAAAACACATACATGCCTACATCGTAATTACATTTGAAAAATGTGAATAGCCATCAAACCAAATTTAAGAATAATGCATACATTTGAAAAATGTTACCAGGAACAATATCGTCGGTGTCATGACATAGTCAAGACGATGCCATGTCAGCTTTCGACCTACTGACGCCACGTTAGCTTCGGACCTGCGGATGCCACATCATCTTCACACTTGCGGATGCCACATTAGCTTCTGACATGCGGATGCCATGTTAGCTTCCGACATGTGGATGCCATGTCAACTTGTGACCTACCAATGCCATGTCAGCTTTCAACCTATAGATGCCACATCATCTTTTGACCTGCAGATGCCACGTTAGCTTCTGACATGCAGATGCCATGTCAGCTTCTGACATGCAAAGTTAGATATTGGAGTTAGCTTTCTGAAACAGTTATTGGAATCAGGGGGAAGGCGGGGTAGTTTTGGGAGCTAAGGGTTTTCTTATGTGGTCAAGATTCTATCAAGCCTGACAAGTTTCAGGTGTTGGTACATTGTGATCTTTTATATCACGTGTATAGTCGTGGGCCCAAATCAAAGGTAAAAGGAATAAATGCCGATGTAAATCATAAGGAAAGAGTCATCAAATTCAATAAAGTAAGATTTGTTTTTCAGAATTAGCATGTGAAAAGAAAATGTATATGCTCTAAAATTGTTCTTTTTGCACACTATTGTCTATTTGGTAGCATGGCGTCTCCCCCCCCCCCCCTCTCTCTCTCTCTCTCTCTCTCTCTCTCTCTCTCTCTCTCTCTCTCTCTCTCTACCGCTCGATGCTGGTAGGCCTCTCTCTCTATCGTGCTGGCAAGCATCTCTGAGTTGTGCCAGTAGCGCTCTCTCTCTCTCTCTCTCTCTCTCTCTCTCTCTCTCTCTCTCTCTCTCTCTCTCTCTCTCTCTCTCTCATCTTGACAGCAGCCCATTGGGCCTTTGACTATTCCACCCCTCACTTCACTCCCCATTTCCCTTTCTAATAAATCGTTGGCGTTGTTTCAACACTTGCGGCCTACAAGCATATTTGATGACAAAATTTGTGTGGGTATATGAACCCGCTCAGTTTAGCTTTTTTCTCTATTACACTCTTCTATTGGTTTTATGCATTTGCTAAATTTTGCAAGGCTGGAGGCATGCTATATTGCTAAGTGGTGCTAACAATGTTATCATCAGGAGAAGGAGATGAAGAACGAAAAAAAGAAAAGAGCACTACATTTAAAGCTCTATTTCTCAATCCCGTGCTCTTAGAGTAAGAAAAGAGCACTGCATTTTTGCAATCCCCTACCCCTTATAACAATATGCATTTAAACTTCTATTTCTCAATCCCTTGCAATGCATATCTTGCAATCTTTACATCCCATAAGACCCTACTTGCTCTTGCTTTCTTGGGCTTTATTTTAAATCAAAGCCTTACTTTAAGCACATTCAAATTCCGCCCCAAACCCAATAATGCAAGAGCCGTGTGCTTTATTACCTAGGCAACCGCAACAACTTTCATGAGGATCTTTCCAATGGCCGAGCTCGTAACCCTTGAGGTCTCCAAGCTCTACAACTCCTTAAGAAGAAATTCCACCGCGCCTCCCGCGAGCATTCACACCACCACGTTGCACTACTACGAGTACTCATCCCTCCTCTCACCTCACTTCACTCACACACACTCACTAGCATACATTAGGGAGAGAGATTATCAAGAGGAGCCAGACTCAATTGCACAATGGGAGAGTCTATTGTATTATGAGAGTAATTCACTTATATACATGCCATAAGCGTTCACACACTTAAATTGTGGCCACCTGTGCACTTTAGGCTCATAAGAGGTCTAATATTATTATAATGACTACTCTCATAATATATCCATGAAGTACATCACTTGTGACTTCATCCTATACATGCTACCACATGCTCTTGAAGCGGGAATCGCCATAATACTCCATCGCACCATTACGAGCGCCCGTCCAAGTTGTAGATTTGGACACCATTACTTCGTATCTTGAATGTATGACCTTTTGGTGTATCTACCTTGACACCTTGATGTAAAATAATGGTGGTAGTTCTTGTTAACCCTAGGAATGGGTTACTGCCTTTCTCAATGGCAACTTGCATAAGGAGATCTATGTTAAATAGTCTTCAGGTTTTTAGGTTCCTAGACACAAGGATAAGGTGTACAAATTGCACAAAGCCCTTTATGGTTTGAAATAATCACCCAAGGCATGGTATGATAAGATTAATGTATTCTTTCTTTCCCTTGGCCTCCAGATAATCTCTATGTCTTTGCTTAGGATGCTTTGATCTATTTGATCATCTTATATGCTGATGATTCGTCGATCATTGGTTCCCATCTTGCCAAGATTGAAAAGCTCTGATCATATTCATGCTGGTAAGAGAGAGAGAGAGAGAGAGAGAGAGAGAGAGAGAGAGAGAGAGAGAGAGAGAGAGAGAGAGAGAGAGAGAGAGAGAGAGAGAAATTGATAATCGACTCCAGAAGCCACAATCCCTATCCCCCAATCCACTAAAGAAGAAGCTCCTATCGATTCCGCAAGTGATTTGTTTGAGCCACATGACTTTTTCGCACAACACCCACGTTAGGAAGACATGCTCAGACCTGAAGCCAAAAATGCCCACCAAGAAAGTGTGACCTGAGCAGGCTTCCCCCGCTCCATCACCCACTCCCACATCATCCCTCTCTCTCTCTCTCTCTCTCTCTCTCTCTCTCTCTCTCTCTCTCTCTCTCTCTGTGCTGGTAGGCGTAGGCCTCTCTCTCTATCGTGCTGGCAAGCATCTCTGAGTTGTGCTAGTAGCGTCTCTCTCTCTCTCTCTCTCTCTCTCTCTCTCTCTCTCTCTCTCTCTCTCTCTCTCTATCTCTATCGTGCTGGCAAGCATCTCTGAGTTGTGCTAATAGCGCTCTCTCTCTCTCTCTCTCTCTCTCTCTCTCTCTCTCATCTTGACAGCAGCCCATTGGGCCTTTGATATTCCACCCCTCACTTCGCTCCCCATTTCCCTTTCTAATAAATCGTTGGCGTTGTTTCAACACTTGCGGCCTATAGGCATATTTGATGACAAAATTTGTGTGGGTATATGAACCTGCTCAGTTTAGCTTTTTTCTCTATTACACTCTTCTATTGGTTTTATGCATTTGCTAAATTTTGCAAGGCTGTAGGCATGCTATATTGCTAAGTGGTGCTAACAATGTTATCATCAGGAGAAGGAGAGGAAGAACGAAAAAAAGAAAAGAGCACTACATTTAAAGCTCTGTTTCTCAATCCTGTGCTCCTAGAGTAAGAAAGGAGCACTGCATTTTTACAATCCCCTACCCCTTATAACAATATGCATTTAAACCTCTATTTCTCAATCCCTTGCAATGCATATCTTGCAATCTTTAAATCCCGTAAGACCCTACTTGCTCTTGCTTTCTTGGGCTTTATTTTAAATCAAAGCCTTACTTTAAGCACATTCAAATTCCGCCCCAAAAACCCAATAATGCAAGAGCCGTGTGCTTTATTACCTAGGCAAAGATTAGGGAGTTGAACTATTGGTGCAAGAGAGATCTATGTGTGCGTGGGGTCATTGTGGTGCAGAGAGCCGTTAGGTGGGTAGCACTCCTGCCTTGCATAACTGATTAATCTCTCTCTCTCTCTCTCTCTCTCTCTCTCTCTCTCTCTAAATGGCCTCTATCAAAAAACTGATGGGAGCTCTGTCTCTCGCTCCCTCTCTAATTGACCTCTCTCAGAGACTTAAATTGATGGGAACTCTTTATCTTTCTCTCTCTACCTCACAGTTACCCACATAAACTCTCTCCTTAGCTCCCTAGGAGCTACCTGCTTCTCTCTTGCTAGAATGTCGATCTCCGGGCTTCTCTCGCCTCACTCCCTCGCACTCCCTCTCTCACTCCCCCTCTCATATCTTAAATTAGAAATAACACTACTAATGTTTAGTCTAGAAAACATTATAACAGAGGCGTGCCTCCACCGTCTCTCTCACCAGTGTGCCCGCCAAGTTGGGCATGGGTTGAAAGGGTCTTTGAGGAACATGTGCACAGAATTGAAAATGTTACAAATCCTAAATTAACCTCGTGCATACACAGGACCACAAATTCATCACATGTTTCACTTGATTTAAAAAGAGGAGCACACCTTTTGTGAAGCAGGGGGAGGCCCATGTTTGCGAGCTTTTTCTTGCTCTGCTCCTCCACCCGAAGAACTAGCCCATTTTTACAGCTAAAAATAGTGTTGTGTGTACGTTCGTGTGTGAGACCTGGAGAGAGAGAGAGAGAGAGAGAGAGAGAGAGAGAGAGAGAGAGAGAGAGAGAGAGAGAGAGAGAGAGAGAGAGAGAGAGAGAGAGAGAGAGAGAGTTAAGAAAGAAGGTCAAATCAAAGTGGCCTTCCTTGAGTTCCCTCCCTCCCTCTCGACTGCCAGCGTGTCAATGTCACTTGACTGACACTACCCCCTTGTTTTTAATGGAGGAGAATCTTGCTTCCCCCCCCCTCTCTCTGGATGTGGTAGATGACTCCATTAGCTTTTGCCATGTGGAGGTTGAAAAGTCAACCACTTCACCCTCATTTCTTGGTGTGCACAGTTTTTCTTAATTAAGATTTGGAAAGTGGAAGAGAAAGAGGAGGAAAGAGAGTAGTTGCCTATTTGAATGCGGAGTTTTTGGCATTGCAGTTACCTCTGGGGCAAATAATATTCTCATAAATGTTAAAAAGTGAATCAGGATTCAAATTTTGAAAGAAAATAAAGACTCTTAGAGAGAAGTTCATATTGAGGGAGACTAACGTGGAAAAATGCCAGAGGAGCCCTTAATGAATGACTTCTCTCTAGACTCTCACCCTAGGGCATGTCTAAAAATCACACTATGTGGTAAGAAGAAAAGTCACCCTAGGAAGAACTTGCACTTGGTCTCTTGGCTCTCCATCGCATTCTTTTTGGACAAGTGGCAAGGAGCAAAACAGTCTCCTTTATATATAGTTAGAGATATAAGAACTCTAGCAATTTGTGTATGGAGATTGAGAGGGAGCTTGATTTTTGAGGGGGGATTGGTCTTCTCAACAGAGCCCTTTTTAATCCTAGGGAAATCTCCAAAATTTGTCAAAAAAACCACTGAATTCATAAGAATATAAATATATAAATATATTTCATTGCGAACACAGTTGTAGTGGAGTGGTTAAAGCAGACGAAGTCCCAGCCGCCGCTGGTGCGGCTTCGATCTATGCTCTCTACGGCATTGCGCGTCCATGTAACCGGAGTTGGGTGTGTGAGTAGTGTATATAAACTGGTGTTTCTCGCCAATTTTTTTTTAAAAATTAAATATATTTCACAAAATTTCTTATTTGTGACGAGCCCAATTAATTACTCTCGTTAAACAAATCAAGAATTGCTTAATAACGGACTTAAAAATGAGATTGAATGGCGGGAGATCTGCTCCTGTATTAAATCACATGGCGGGAAGTCCTTTTTAGGGTCATGTGCTTCTCGTCTCGCTGTACGGCAATTTTAGGGTTAAGGGGCTTCTTGCAGTTTTCTCGCTGTACGGCAGTAATTATTAGGGTTACATTCGAAGGGGCATCTTGCAGTTTAGGGTTTCGAGTACAGAGGCAGCCAATTTTACGCATCTCTGGCAGAGGAGGCCGTATTAGGTTTACAGAGAGCAGCAAGTTTTAGGTTACAAGGAATCTTGCAAATTACGGCTTACTCAGAGCCTTACTGCAGAACGACAGCAAATCTGAGGGTTACAGAGACCCCCAACCCCACAGGAGGTGCGATTCCAGTTTTAAGGGTTACATTAGAAGGGGCGTCTTGCAGTTTAGGGTTTCGAGTGAGCTTCAACTCCGACAGAGGCAGCCAATTTTACGTATCTCTGGCAGAGGAGGCCGTATTAGGTTGACAGAGAGCAGCAAATTTTAGGTTTACAAGGAGTCTTGCAAATTACGGCTTACTCAGAGCCTTACTGCAGAACGACAGCAAATCTGAGGGTTACAGAGAGCCCCAACCCCAGAGGAGGTGCGATTCCAGTTTTAAGGGTTCCAGAGTCGCCATGGCCATGGCCATCGCCATCGCCGTCTAGAGTTAGCGTTACGGAAGCAGTGGAATTTCTTTGCAGTTCAGCATCACCTGTTAGAGTTACATAGAACCATCGCCATCCAGTATTAGTGGTTTCGGAAGCAGAGCCACATAGAAGCTTAAATCATCTATCAGCAGCAGACGAGTTTTTTGCAGTCCGGCATCAGTGACTAGGGTATCAAAGAATCCATAGCCACAGCCACCATCATGTCAAAAGATGAAGTGGAGTTTCGGGATGAGATGGAGGAGCGCCTCATTAATGAGGAATACAGAATATGGAAGAAGAATACACCTTTCCTCTATGATCTGGTCATCACTCATGCGCTGGAGTGGCCCTCCCTCACTGTGCAGTGGCTGCCTGACCGCAAGGAGCCCCCAGGGAAGGACTACTCTGTGCAGAAGCTCATTCTGGGGACCCATACGTCTGACAATGAGCCCAATTATCTTATGCTGGCGGAGGTTCACCTGCCTCTGGAGGATTCAGAGAGTGACGCCCGCCAGTATGATGAAGAGAGAGGCGAGGTTGGAGGTTTTGGATGTGCGAATGGAAAGGTTTGACATCATTTTTTTCCTTGCAGTGTATTTTTCAATCCTTATACAAAATTTGAATTGTGATTCACATATATAGCACACCCATTAAATGCCCAAGTGTAGGCAGAGCTGGTGTGACTTGATCCGCTGCCTTGCCACATCAATCTAGCAGTGCTGACATAATCTTCCTGTATATTACACTTCATTGATTGAGTAGAAGGTACATCATGTAAGGGATTATTTCAGCTAATAAATGTGCTTTTCTGCACATTCTGAATGGTTGCATGTGTGTTTTAGATATCAGAAGCATTGTAAATTGCTATGTAGTTCTTCAAGCCCTATGAAGACAGTGGAGCTTGGTTTGCTAGCACACAGGAGATGCTTGAAGCATACAGATGTTTAAATTGAAGGTTTAATTTTAGCACATATATAGCTGGGTCACTACAGTGACAAGAGCTTGGTATCTTGTTTTTGATGTGTGCCCAATTCTACTGTAGGTTCATATTATTCAGCAGATAAACCACGATGGGGAGGTGAATAGGGCTCGCTACATGCCTCAGAACCCCTTCATTATTGCAACAAAGACTGTGAGCGCTGAAGTTTATGTTTTTGATTACAGCAAGCACCCTTCTAAGCCACCGCAAGAGGGGCGCTGCAACCCAGATTTGAGATTGCAAGGTCACAAAACAGAAGGATATGGATTGACTTGGAGCTCTTTGAAAGAGGGTCATTTACTTAGTGGGTCAGATGATGCCCGTATATGTCTATGGGATCTCAGTGCTAATCCCAAGGGTCAAAACATGGTTGATGCAAAGCAGATTTATGAGGTATATATTCATAATATTTGTATTTTCTTATGCAGGGCAATGCTTGTTTTGATGAGTGTAATGGTCTGTTTCTTTCAACAGTACCATAGTGGAGTAGTGGAGGATGTTGCGTGGCATTTGAGGCATGAGCACCTGTTTGGTTCGGTTGGAGATGACTGTCGGTTGCTAATATGGGACACCCGCAAAAGTGGCGACAAGCCGTTGCATTCAGTTGAGGCTCATCTTGCAGAGGTTGGCATCTTTGCAATTATCGGCTTTAATTATTTTTAATACTTTGTCTTAACCCTTTTCCTCTCTTGTCCCAACTACCCATTAAAAGAAAAAACAAATTCTCTTTTTCTCGAAAGTCTTCGAGACTTTATCAATGCTTTTCAGAATGGCCTGCATAGGTAATCTCATGGGTAAGTAGTTTAAGATTTTCTCAACTTAGGAGTGGATTAACCTATATTTTGATAATTTGGACTTGTCTTTAGTGGACATGCTGTCTCTCGAGTGTTTGTGAAGCATTCTTGGTCTTTTGGGCATCAACCATTTTGCCCAATTGGTAGCCTTTTTTGCCTTACCAAGCTACTTTGAAGTTATTATTTTTATAGTGAGGAAACATCTTGTATTTGTGTATGTCTGTGTGGGATTAGATTTCTTTTTTGTACCCTTGTTGGGTGAGATTCATACTTGTGGAGAAGTCATAGGCGTAATTACGTCCGTGAGAGAGAGAGAGAGAGAGAGAGAGAGAGAGAGAGAGAGAGAGAGAGAGATTGTATTATTGACTATGAAAGGTTCAAAAGTCTATGATACCAAGTTAGGATAATGTGTTGGATAATGCTCCTACTATAGAGCTGACTAGATGAGGGTCTTGATCTCGGGGCGAGGCCACTTGGCTCCTTGTAGACTCTGCCCTCTCTTTGGTGACACCATGAGTCCACTGAATTAGGGAAAGGAAAAAAACTAGTGTTTTGTTGAGATATAGTGCATCATCTGCGACGTATCAGCTCTCTGTTTGGGTATTCAGTGTGGTGTTTTGATATGAGCCAAAGAAATCTGTATTGGAAGTCTTAAGTAGTATCCTGTTGATCTCCTTCTTGGAGTGTAGTTGATCAAGGTTTCTCTGTGATGGCACAGCTCTAGCAGGTACGTACCCAAACATCTTTGGTCTTTGTAGTGTTTCACATGTGGGAGGGGGCTAAATCTCTCTTTTGAAGAAGCAATGATATCTCCCTCGTATATCACTGTAGATTGGGCATGTAAACAATTAGTGCTCCTTTGTCTTTGCCTCGCTAGTAGTGCATACCTTGCATGCTTGCTTCTCTTGTGGTATGTGCTCTGCTCTCCTTGCCATCAATTTGAAGATGATGGGATGAGACTGTCATCTGGCGAGTGGCAATCCTCATGGCATGAGACATGTCTATTGAGCTTTCTTGGTTTTTCAATGAAACCGTCCTCTTATCACTCTCAAGAAATGCTCTCTGTAGAAGTGAAGATTTGTAGAAAGCTTTGATGGATTGGTCAAGTTTGACTCGTGGGTAGTCAGATCAAATCTAGACTGATGATAAGGTTGATTTCTTGTCGGTGTAAGAGCTGAGGGAGATGATCCATCTAGAGACCATGCGAGGCAAACCATCTAGTGTTGTGGGAGTACCATGATTTGCTAACCATGATTTGCTATGTCCTTGCACTAGCTACTTGGAGGACTCAAGTGCCAACCTCGTGAGGTGGTCTTTGTGTAGTGTGTATAGGTGATGAATTGAATGATCTAGTGTTGTGGGAGTACCATGATTTGCTATGTCCTTGCACTAGCTACATGGAAGACTCAAGTGTCAATCTCAGGAGGTGGTCTTTGTTTAGTGTGTATATGTGATGAATTGAACGATTTTGAAGAGGGCATCTAAGACCAATGGAGCTGAGTATGAACTCAGTTCCTGGCATTGCAGGCTTGCTCTTGATAATGTGTGACAACATCATCATTGACAACCTCTCAATCCTTCAATTCTCATCTTCCAAATTGGTATCCCTAAAAGAAGTTTTGTAGTACCCGAATCATCTCACCAAGATGCCAAACTCTTTAGTACTAGGTTCTTGGAAGTGAGCATGGAAGCACTACCTCTCTGAGTGGGCATGGGGGGCATATCCTGTTAGTAAATACTCCATGGCGGGATAAACACTCCTAAAAGGAGGGGCCAAGGTTAATACTTAGGGTCAACTAAATTTAGTATATTGGGCTTGTTGGAGATAAGT
The DNA here is from genome assembly GCF_041138505.1 of Cibotium barometz. Lineage (NCBI taxonomy): Eukaryota > Viridiplantae > Streptophyta > Polypodiopsida > Cyatheales > Cibotiaceae > Cibotium > Cibotium barometz. The sequence goes on along the minus strand of NC_141103.1, from coordinate 14,878,635 downwards.
GCACACTAGGTGTACTTCTCCTAGTCTAGTCTAGTCTAGTGCCATGTGGCACCTCTATAATTGTCCCATAAGTCAGTGAGTCTACTCTATCTTTTACTTCTCACCTATATATTGTGGGTGTCACATCAACGAATAAATCAATCTTGTGTCTTGTCTACACTCATCTCAAGGTATGTCTATGCTTTGTGTCTCCGTCTAGTCTTGCTCTTATTTCAGTTTCAGTTTTAGCTTTGTCTCTCCCCCATTTTTCCTACATGGTATCAGAGCAGGTTTATCCTGGCTCCCCTCATCCTTTCCTCAAGCTTCAGTTCACCTCAACCCGCCATTCTCTGCGCCATCTTCTCCTGCATCTGCCCCGCCATTTTCTGCTGGATCTGCCCGCTTCTCCCCTCAGCCTACCTCTCCAGCTGCTGCCCGTGCTGCCCCTATCCTCAGTCTGCTGCAGCCATAGCTGCGTTTTTTTCTGCCCGCCATACCAACCTGCCCCGTTTGCCTCTGCTCAGCCTGTTGATTCTGCTCCAGCTTGCAACTCCAGATCTGCGCCAACAACTGCCCGTCTTCTCCTTCTTGCTGCTGCGGGGGTTCATCATGGTGCTGCCGCTTCTCTACTTGAGCTTACCGGCCTGTTCATGGAGCCACGACATCCAGCAAGCTCGCCTAAAGCTGCTGTTTCATCTGCCGCTACGAAGCCCCCATCATCTTCTCCTCCGGCCTCCACAACTTCCACGTCTCCATCTTCGACTCCAGCCGCTTCTATGTCTCCATCTTCTACTCCAGCAACCTCTACAGCAGCAGCTCAAGGCACACTCCAACTAAGAAGTATTTTCAGTCTACTTTCTATCTCTTGAAAATTAAAAATCTCAGTTCTGAATTTTTTTATTATCTCCTCTCGAAAATATCAAACTACAAAGATCTCAGGGATTAGACACTGCCCTTGCCTCACATCCTCAGCAAGTGGTAAGACCTTCCCTTCTCCCTCATTTACTTCTCTATCTTGTACGGGATTAGACACTGCCAAATATGGTAAGACCTTCCCATCTCTCTCATATTTGTCTATGCTTTCATGCTATCTACCACCATTGATCACCAATGATGTAGATCATGGGGTAATGTCATGTCTACATGGACTTATCTTTGTCCCTATCCAAGAGGCACCCCTGCATTACCCACTCTAGCAGGAGGATTGCCCTTGAGGAGGGATTATCTATCAAGGTCCATCTCTCTGTCTATCTACAATCAGTCAGTCTCTCTATCTATGTGTCTATCTTGTGTGATCTTACAGTCATGTCTCTGACACTCTGTCTATCAGTCTATATGCCTCTCTTTTGTGGATTAGCTACCCACATTCTGTTGGCATTTTCTGTCAATGTCCCCATTTATCTTCTATTTGTCAGACTCTCTCATGTCTATCTGACAGTCTCTCTCTCTGTGGGACCACTCTACTGGTTGATTGCCTCTCTCTGTCTGTCTATTTGTCTATCAATCTGACTGTGTCTTGTTTTAGATCCATCTTGTCCCTACCCTTGTGGACCCATATGAGGATATCACTTGAGGAGGGGTGTCTTAGGATCTTGTCTTATGTTTTTGTCTTTCAGTCTTAGTCATTTTATATTGGTCTTGTCTTGTCCGTCTTTCAGTCTTGTCTTTTGTCTTCCTCCTAGTGTCCACTTAAGGAGGGTGTTGGAGATAAGTGCACACTAGGTGTACTTCTCCTAGTCTAGTCTAGTCTAGTGCCATGTGGCACCTCTATAATTGTCCCAGAAGTCAGTGAGTCTACTCTATCTTGTACTTCTCACCTATATATTGTGGGTGTCACATCAACGAATAAATCAATCTTGTGTCTTGTCTACACTCATCTCAAGGTATGTCTATGCTTTGTGTCTCCTTCTAGTCTTGCTCTTATTTCAGTTTCAGTTTTAGCTTTGTCTCTCCCCCATTTTTCCTACAGGGCTAACCTATGTTATCCATAGTTATGAGAAACCGCCGAAATGACACCCCTATATGCTCGAAATGGCATGTCCCCTTTGCTTGTTGCCCAAACCAAATGAAGAGACACGGGGGGAAACAGTAAGGGGAATCGATTCCCCAATAACACTAGGTGCTTCCCATTCAAACCCCCCAATTTCAAGGCATTAATAGCTTATCTTTTGTTCCTCTCCTCACCAATCTCCAGTCATATACTCTCCTAAACTCTTACATTGCCGTGTGTTTCTTCTCTCCCTTTTCTTCTTCTCACTCCTCCCTGATCGAGACCTAGAGCTCACGTATGGGTGACAAATCGTCTCAGTTTGGATTTTTGTAGCTCTAAGGGATCGCTTAGTGAGAACACCCTATTATTGGTATGGGATGCTAAGGCTTATTACACTTGGGGCCTTGCCTTGGATAAGTACCCTAGCCTCTAGCTTGAGGGTGGATGCAGACAGATCCTAAGGTTGGGTAGTGAGTTAATTGTATTTCTCTTAGAGGTCCGAAGACTAGTTGACTAAAATGCAATTGCTAGTCATAGATCCAAGGCTTAATTATGGGTGATGAATGTCTCAGTTTGGACGAACTAGAGTAGCCCTCAGGGATTGCTCAATGCAAGGATACCCTAGGGCGGCCTGTAGTGCCAAATGATACTGTCATCCCAATCAGAAAAAAAAGTCAGACTGTTGGCATAATCAGAGGGGCTCATAAGAGCAGTCATTCTGTTGGTGATCCTGTGATCTTGTTGGTGATACTCGTAGAAGCTCATAAGAGCACAATCATCTATTGTGATTTCTTACTGAGCTCCTAACACCATAGAAAACTCCCTCGATATAGGTGACGTTGATCTACTCGGATAGTCAAAGTGCTGTAGCCATTGCACGTAATCTAGTCTTTCATGCAAGGACTAAGCGCATGAAGTGCATTATCACTATGTGCGTGAACATATTTATGCAGGCAAGATCAAGGTCTTCTATTTTTTTTCCAGAAAATAATGTGGTCTCTCTCTTCACCAAAGCTCTCTCTAAGTGGAAACTTGGTAGCTTTATGCATGAGAGGAAATTTGAAGTCTACATCAACTTAGAATCTAGCATGTAGAGATATTTCTAGCAAAGGTGGGATTGAAGGGGATTATGCTATCATATCTCTCACTCTACGTGCATTTAAAAACGCCATGTTGTGTGCAGGCCCACTCTAAATATAGGGTAGAGATAAGATACCTTGATTTTTCTTTAATTTCCTCTGTTTTTGTACGGTTGAGGAGCACGCTGCTGATGCACTGAGGTGCATGAGAGAACCAAGCTGGAGACAGTTGAAGCCTAGGCTACAGAGCAGAGGCCGGTAGGGAGTTGCAGGGATGGCTGTCTACTTGAACTGTACTGAAGCGTGTTGAGCAGGGGACACGGGTGGCAGTAACAGCGATGGCAGGGGCCAAACCAGTGTAACTGAGCAGAAGCAAAGGTTGTGACAGCCAATGAGCTAGGCCTTTTTTAGGACTGGTGCGGGGGTACCCACAGTTAAGAGCTAGCCCCCTTCTTCTGAACGGCAGGGCTGCACCCAGGAAGAGTGGAGAACTCCTGATAAGAGACTGAACCCTAGTGCAGAGAGAGAGAGAGAGAGAGAGAGAGAGAGAGAGAGAGAGTAGTCGGGTTTTGTATTGGGGGATCAATTGTGCAGGAGGAAGCTTGCAGCAGGAATATGTGTTTTCTGCACAACTGAGAATAGCCGCCATTTATTTATGCATTGCCTGGTTGCTAAATGTGTTTGGGATTTTGTTTCCCGAGCTTGGTGGTCCATGGTACACACACGTTTCGGTCAGGGATTCGGTTTTCTGCAATCTTCCGGGTGCAATAGCGGAGGCTGCACTTGTGGATTTGTTTCATTTCTTTAGGTGGATTGGCTTGTGGCACATATGGCTCACCCGAAATGCATTCATCTTCGATGGCCAATTGGGTATACAGGGCCAAATTGGACGAATTCTGGGCTTGCTGTTGTGGCAGCTTTCAGCCATGGCTTCCATGCACGTGATAGGCTGAGAGCTGGCCGCTTCTTGGATTCGGATCATCCGCACAGTTCCATTGCGTGCATAGTTGAAAAGAGGGTTTTTTGCTCGGGAAAATGTATCAGTTGTCTGGACTGTACTATTTCTGCCCCCCTCCCCCCTGTTTCTGAGTTTGTTTGTGTTCTAGCCCAGCTGTTGGCCATGAGGCCTGTGTACCTTAACGAGAGAGAGAGAGAGAGAGAGAGAGAGAGAGAGAGAGATTTGCAGGTAAATGTCCTGACAGTTGTTTAAGCATATTTGTTGACATTTCAGGTCAATTGTCTAGCATTCAATCCATTCAATGAGTGGGTGTTGGCCACAGGATCAGCAGACAAAACTGTCGCTCTTTATGATTTACGCAAACTTTCCAAGCCTTTGCATACATTCAGCAACCATACGTATGAGCAAATTACGTTCTACAGATCATAAGGGCTTTCTTGTCATCGTGTTCTCTGAACTTGGTTTTCTTTGATACAGGGAAGAAGTTTTCCAGATTGGTTGGAGTCCTAACAATGAAACGATTCTTGCATCTTGTGGAGCAGATAGAAGAATGATGATTTGGGACCTTAGCAAGTATGTCGGAATTTGAGATGAGCAAATTATGCATGAAAATATGTAGAGTTTTGGGTGGTCCTTCACTTTTATGGTTCGTAATTAGTACATGCTTTTGTGAATGTACAGGATTGGGGAGGAGCAAACTCCAGAAGATGCAGAAGATGGTCCACCAGAGCTTCTCTTTATACATGGGGGTCACACGAGCAAAATATCTGACTTTAGCTGGAATCGCAATGATGAATGGGTAATTGCAAGTGTGGCAGAAGACAATATTTTACAAATCTGGCAGATGGCAGAAAACATATATCATGACGATGATTTTGGACCGGTTGATGATGGCAAAACATTGTAAATTTTGCAGTTTTATCCCCTCTGAATTGCTACAATATCAAAGTCTTCCATGTGATGAGTGCATTAAGCTTTTTGGACCAATTTTGTAATTGGCTTTCCGATACAGGCTAATTGTGCCCTTTAAGCAGAAAGTTGCCCGGCAAGCTTAAAAATTGCATGAGAAGTGGTATAAACTGACTGTAGCTGGATTTATTAGCTTTTCAGGCCGGTGGGGAGGGGGGAGGTGCTATGTATTCTGGGTATCGTCAAGGACAAGTATCTTTTATTTTCTTGTTATGTGTTATAGTTGTTAGGGTGAAGTAGTGTACTGTTGTTTGAATTGCCTTGGGTCTTGTTTCTTGAACATAATATGGGCATATGAGTATGCATGCTATCTATCACCAGAGAATGGTCCTGGCTATTCTGGTCATGTATATAAATTTCACATGCCTCAATCGCTTGTTGTAGTCATGTATCCTTCTCATTTGTGTATTGAAGAGAAAATTAGTTAGCACTCTCTTCTGTCTAAAGAATCATGTAATTTATGCATAGACTCTTGCATTCTACAGCTTTTTTGATTTGGTAAGAATGAGGCAATAAAGACCTAACTACTCAAGAGCAAGGGGAACACTTAAGGTAGAGAGGCTAAAGTGGAAGTAGTGGTCTTGGGAGCACAGTGTTGACTCAATGCAAGTGATCATAGAGATGAAAATCAAAGAAAGATACATGTGAATGTGCTAGTTCAAATACATTTGATTATGTATATGGTCAAGAGAATTGAATTCTCACGAATTTGAGGTTTACAAAGAGGAAATCAAAAGAGTATATGCTAAATTAGTTATAGAGGTTGTAATATTGGGAATTTGTTTCTTTGATGAGGAGGATCAATGTGTTGAGAATGTTTGATTCCTTGTGGATGGAGGCATACATGAGGATGCGTGCACGATGGAGGTTTAGAAGAGGGAACAATGGATGGTTTACTCTAGAGTTGGATCTAGTTGGTCCAAGTTTATTTGACAAGGAAGATTGCAACATAGATGGCAAGACCATGCTTATTGCATGCAAGGCTAGGGAAGGTGGTTCCTTGTGAGTTGCTACTAAACGAGAAAATGCTAGAGATGGATAACCCTATGGTTGTGGAAGGGGATTCCCCAAGTAAATAATGTTTGGGAGGAGTGGGCCATGTATGGATGTAGAATATGTAGAACTTTGACAAAGTAGGGATTGATTTCACGGTGGTATCAAACTTTTGTGATGGATGAAGAGTATGCTTTAGTGATTGACCAAGATTTGGAGTATGGTATATCGCATGTTTTCCAATATGTACATGCTTAGGTTAATGAAGAACTCAAGATGAAGCATGTCTTGCAAAGGCAAATGGTGTTTGCATATATGCTTGCTTGGGGGGGGGGGGGGGGGGGGGGGGTAGAGCTAGCAAATAAGTGGCATGAAGAATTTGATGGTTAATACAAGGTTGGATACTTATATCATGAGAGATGAAATAAACAAGTTTGATGGCACCCAAATTGAAGGTTGTATGTGTAGCTTATGGGCTTTACACTTTGGCATCGGAACGATCTCTTTTAGGAGGTGGGTTTCATTAGCATTATCATGGTTATTTAAGTGAATACTTATGTGAGTTTTAGCAAATACGCACATATGGAAGGGGATGGAGCTAATTGCATTAGAAGATGGGCTACTGCTCTCATCATTTGGCACCATTTTGCTTGATGCAAGGGGGAGATGCTCTAATATTCCTCTACCAAATGGAGGGTTTGAGGCAAGGGTCACTAAAACAAGACACAATTTTGAGAACTAAACCAAGGAGTCATATCCATTGTTGAGGAGAAGGAGGTGCAATGCAAGAGGAGATGTTAAGGCTCATCCCAACCCTCCTTGAAACACATCCAAAAAGAGATTACTTGGTGAACCGCAACTGTCGTGAGGATCTTTCCAATGGTCGAGCTTGTAACCCTTGAGGTCTCCAAGCTCTACAACTCCTTGAGAAGCAATTTCACCGTGCCTCTCGCGTAAGCGTTGTCACATCGTTGTGTTGCACTACGGCTACTATCCTTCCTTTCACCTCACGTCACTCATACACACTCACTAGCATACATTAGGGAGAGAGATTAGCAAGAGCAAGACTCAATTGCACAATGGGAGAGTATATTGTATTATGAGAGAGATTCACTTATATACATGGCCATAAGTGTTCACACTCATTTAAATTGTGATCGACCGGGCACTTTAGGCTTATAAGAGGCCTAATGCTATTACAATGAGACTACTCTCATAATATAACCATGAAGTACATCACTTAGGACTTCATCCTAACTTGCTACCACACGCTCTTGAAGCGGAAATTGCCATAATACTCCGTCGTTACACCATTACGGGTGCCCGTCCAAGTTGTAGCTTTGGACACTATTGCTTCATATCTTGAATGTTTGACCCTTTGGTGTATCTATCGTGACTCCTTGATGTAAGATAATGGCGGTAGATCTTGTTAACCCTAGAATTGGGTTAACATCCCTCCCCCTTCCTGATGTCGATCGCGTCCTCGTGATGATCGCGTTGAAGACCTTTGTGTGGGGAGAATGAACAAGCTTTGTCGATGGCTTTGATGTTGAGTGACGTTCAATGGTCTTTGTTCCTCTAGAAGGAATAAGAAAAGCTAGTTAATGAATGAAGAGGTAAGTGGTTTATTGGGAATTTCTAACGGGGTGGGGTTTTTTGCGAATGATTGCATATTTGTATGAGCCTTCAAAAAAAAATTCTTTGACTTTTTGCTCACTTTGTTTTTGGCAATCAGAAGTAATGTTACATGTGATTTGTGTTAGTGGGGATGCTAAGAGATGCTAATAATGGGAGAGAAGGGAGGGAAGGATTTGGAGGAATGTAGACTTAATCATCAGAACGAGACGGTGTTTCTCAGTTCCTCATTTGATTCATTGAAGCAACATTCATTATTTGAAGAAATTGGCCTTCGATGATGTCTCTTTGTGTGGTAGGATTCTTGTCAAATATTGTTGAGTAGGACTTGTTCTTGCTTTTTTATTTATTTATTTATGTATATTTAAGTGCTCTTATGAAGCAAATATACATGAAGTACAAGAATTGAGTCATATAGACTCTTATTGAACTGCTATGTTGAAGTAGACACTTGTTGGTGAGGATTGAAAGAATTATGTTGACTTGCGAGGTTAATATAGATATCTTCACTAAGGATTAAGGATCATTGATTGGTGAAGATGGTGGCATCCTTTAGAGAGGTTTGTAATTTGAAGGAAAAATCCAGGCGATAGGTTGTACCATTGACTAGGCTTTCGTCCACCATGGCCCCCCATCCAGGGATTTTGTGGACGGTGTTGTGTACTTTTCTTTTTCCTTGGCCTCTAAGTGCTGCGTTGAGGAAGAGGCTTTGAGAGTCGAGGCACCCAAATTTGATTGGCACCGTCAAACTAGCCTAAAGCTACAAGTAGCTGTTTCTCCACCTACATCTTGATACTATTAAGATACCTTGATCGTGGTTGTCGTGGTGGAGTTTTCTTTTGGGTTGATGTGGAAGGTTTGGGGCCCTCCTTGACTTTGGTTGGTGCTGAGGCTGCATGTTTAAGACTCATGGGCATTGTTGACAATGATGAGGCTAGAGTCTCTTGAGTGGCTGTCAATGACGAGGCCTTTGAGCATGTGGTTGTCTCTTTTGGTGAGGTTTGTCGATGAAGATGCATAGGCTCCGAGGCCTTCCCTTTGAGTTCCTTGTTGTTAGAGATACATGGTTGGGGGCTGTGGGAACTTCTTCAAGAATAGCCGTTTTTGATTGCAAGGTTTTGGCATCATCGAACTTCGTAGGTGAGGATGGGGTTGAAGGAGTAGATGCTCTAATGAAGTCAGTTTGTTGACGCAGATGGTAGGTCATTGTGTGGGATCTTGTGGAAGAGTCTTGTATCCTTTTGCATTCAGCATCATAGAAATCCATTAAAGTTGGATCCTCTTCCTTGGAGTATGGTACTGTCAACTTTTTGGCGTTAACCATCATGATGACTCTATCGCTAGGAAAGCACAGTGGTGCTTGGGCAGCAATAGTCCATTTATGTCCCAAGATCAAATCTGCTTCCAACACATACTCAATCATAAAAAACTTACAAGTGAGGGGTTAGTTTCAATATTCATTGTATGTTCAAAGTACCCCAAACATGGCATGTTCAAGTCTTGCGTAAAAGTAATCCTTTCAGGATGTGCCGTGAGTGTTGGTTGACCTAACAAATCCCATAGCTCGAGGATCATGAGATTGTTTCTCATGTTGGATAAAGTTGTGTTTGGTTGGAAGTTCCAGCTCCTGTAAGGTCTCTTCCTCTCATAATAGCAATTGTACATTGCTTGCAGGAGTGTTCAAGGTGACTGTTTATATGTATTCATCTATTGAATACAACGATTCACCTATCCAAGTTCCACCAAGGACGACATCATACTCAAGGGAATCCAGGGTAGCATGGAATGTAAATTCCATATCGCCATCGATTGTTTGACTAGTGTATCTAAATTAACTTGAAACTTCAATGTTTTGTCCATTGGGTCCTCTTGCAAGACTATTGTCTGTAGGGATGAGTTTAGGTTGTCCCAATGATACCTAAGTGTCTATTGTCATGATGTTATGACTAGCTCGAGGACTAATCAATGCACGTTTGCGCTTACCATCATTGCCTGTAGTAGGGAAATCCAACCATACCATGATAGAATCTTCCAAAGGAACCATGGATGTTTCAATTTTTGTTTCGGCTTCAGATCCCATTTCTGTTTCATACTCCCATTCACTTTCATCCTCATTTTGGCTCTCAGCTTTTTCATGAGTACCCAATGTGTACACTGGCACACTTAGCCCTCTGACAATTCTTAATGAGGTATGTTTGGAAACTTGCGAATCCTCACAATCCTGCTCTATGGAGTTCTTTATGTCTTGGTATAACTCAGGTTGAGCCCTTAAAGGTGCAAGTGCGGATGTTATGCTGGCTTCACCACCATGAGAGAAGAGCATTCATCCAAATGAGGTTTTGAGAGATTGTTTTAATCTTGTAAGGGAATTATCGAGTTCCTCACGTGCTTTCACAAGAGCATATAGTTTGTGCAATCTGTCTCCAATGACTCTTCTGTAGAGATCTTGAGCTTGCTTTTTGCATTCCCATATGTCATGTGATCATTATTATCCATTTGGGGCGGTTGGGTGGGTTCTAGTTTCTTGATTGGTCTATGTGGTGCACTGAGTGAAGAGTAAGAACTTGTTTCATCCTCACTTAGTGATGTACTAAAACTTGTTTCATGTTTTGACTTTTGGTGGTCTTTGAGGTAGATGCTTTTGCATCATGTATAGCTTTTGGCTCTTTTGGGATTATGTCCTCTACAGGCTTCTTTTCCCTGCCCTTTAATTCAACCTTGGTTTCAATAGTTTGTTGTCCCTTGTTTTTCTTGGTTTTAGAAGGTTTTGTTTTCTATTTTGGGTTTTGTTTTAAAGCATGTTCTTCTAGCCATGTTGAGGTATTTTCTTTTGCGTTCCTTTTAACTGTTTCTCATGCCTTGGCTTGTAAACGGTAAGCACATTCAAGGGCACTGTGGACAATTGCACGTTTTGTACACTTAAGATGTTAAGAGTTGTATTTTTTGAGACGAGTTGCATTGACACAACTCGTCTTGGGCAATCTTGGAACATGTGTTCAATGCAACATCGTTCACACATGGGTCGCAAGGTGTCAGTGACTATGGGCATGGAAGTATTCCAGACTATGCAGTCTGCCATCTTGTGAGGTCCACACGACAATAGAAACATTGAAGTGTTCGATTAACATGCTTTCTGAGCAGTTTCTACCCTTTGGAATGTTTCTGTTTGGTGTACGAGAGATAGAGGTTTTGAGTCAATTGTGGATAAAGCGGGACACTTTTTAGTATTGTGGTCAAAAGGTCTTATAATATATGCAGTATAGAAGAACATATACCGTACAATGGAGATTGGGATGGTTGTAGTGATTACACTCAACACAAGGCATTTCGTTCCTCACTTGTAGAGGCTTTAAGGATGTCTGGTTTTGAAGGTTCTCATTCTCTCTTAGAGATGTCGATTGGAAGGTTTTAATAAGCAAGGCTGCATCGAGTTCAGGGAATGTCAATTCTGAGATCGATCTTTCTTTTGCCATTGCTTCACTTGGTTTAGATGAGGAACACCTCGTAGCATGATCATCTTCCAGCATGTTGTCATCTAAACGTATTGCTTCTTACAACATTGATCAAATGTTTTTGGATTGGATACAATGATCAAGTTGTGTATGCTTTTATTCTTTAAGCCCATCATGAAACATCTCTTCAATTGAACATCGTTTAATTTTTTCCATGACTCACAACGTGAGTCCAAGAGTTTTATCCGAAGGATAAAATATCTAATGGATTCATTTGGTTGACGCTCAATTGAATAGAGTTTCATTGTTGCTGCACTCCACTGATCACCTTGTCTGGAAAAGCCATGTAGTATAACGACTGATTTCAAGGTTTTGAAGTTGGTCTTCATCGCAGGCATCAATGTGATGAACCATCGACTAGCTTTTCCCTCTAAGCATAGGTTCAACGCATGTACCTTGGTGGGACAATTTGGATTTCCAAAGGCTTCACATCTCTGTTCAAACATTTGAATGAATTGAACAGGGTCTGTTGTTCCGTCATATTTGTCCATAATTTTACAAATTTGTACGGTCGTATTTCTGTATGAGTCACTAAGGCCGTATGTGAGTGCTTTGTACGGTCGTATTTCTGTATGAGTCACTAAGGCCGTATGTGAGTGCTCTTGTTAAGAGAGACTCATTGAGTCCTTGGGCTACCCCCCTTCCTAAACTAGTTAGTATGTCGAGGGTGTGGGCATCCAGGAAAGGGTTGGTACTTATAGGATTTACGAGAATGTTAGGTAAGGGGCCAAAGCCCGGTGGGATCGAAGTGATAGGGAGTGTAAAACCCGATGACATGCTAGTTATAGGCATAGCCAATGGTATTGATAGGTGCATTTGCAGCATAGATCTCAATGGCTCGAAGATGTCAGCCACGATTGGGTTCAGTCCTTGTTTGATCCTTGGCAATCCTTCTACTGTGGCCATGTCAGAGTGCCTAAATGCTCCTTAATGAGCAAACACAGGTTTTTTGTTTTTTTTTGTTTTGCTTTTTATATTCTCCCACAGCCCGTTTTATAGCCTCAAGAGGCTAGGCGTACTCTTCATTGGGTCAAATGAGTGTCCGTTCGCCCTAAATAGCTTAGGCTCTATACGCACGTTAACGCTCTGAGATATTTTTTTGGTAAAAGCGTATGCTAGTAACTTCCCAGATGGAAGAGGAGGTCCTAAAACCTATTTTCCATCATTGTCTCAAGACCGTGAATTTTTCCAAGAATTTTTCCCTATTTTGCAACATGTTTTTAAGGGTGTTCCAAAAGGAATTTTGAAAAACTCTCTATGAGGCAGTTGTAGTATTTTTGGAGTACTACAAATTTGTTCCCTTAAGTAGTTTGTGATTTTGTTGTTTGGACCCTCAAAAAGTAGCCCGAATATGGCTCGTTGACGTTTTCGCGTTGTTTTTTTTTGGTGATTTTTCGTGGTTTTTGGACTGTTTTGCCTTAATTTTCGGATCGAATTTTGAGGCTTCTGGTCGGAGGCCAAAATGATTGATTTTGACTTTGGACGGCCAAGTCCAAAGTTACAGAGCTCGATGTGAGCTTTCCGATGAGCCCTAACAGGGGTGTTTTTTTTTGGGCCGATGGATCCCTGTTCACGTCGTGAAGTGAACTTCATGGGTTTTATAAATTTTAACTGATTTTTTTTTTGGGGTCGCATGAACGAAAGGTCTCACGCCATGAACCCTTATCGGTTCACACCATGAACCGAACTTCACGGAAAAATTAATTTTTTTTTTGGCTGACGGATTCCTGTTCACGTTGTGAAGCAGACTTCACAGGTTTTATAAATTTTGATTAATTTTTTTTGGGGGTCGCGTGAATGAAGGGTCTCACGTCATGAACCCTTATTGGCTCATGCCGTCGTGAACTCGACAGACTTCACAGAAAAATTAAATTCATTTTTTTGTACATTTTTCGAGGGCGTGAAGGACCCTTAGGCCGTGAAGTTGCAAAAAGTGGTTCACGCCGTGAGCCGGACTTCACGAAAATATTAAATTTAATTTTTTAATTATTATTTTTTTGGGCGCGGTTCCCGAGGGCATGAATCCTTAGGCCGTGAAGTTGTAGAAAATGGTTCACACCGTGAACCGAACTTCACAAAATATTAAATTCGATTATTATTATTATTTGGGCATGGTTCCAGAGGGCGTGAACCCTTAGGCCGTGAAGTTGCAGAAAATGGTTCACGCCATGAACCGGACTTCACGAAAATATTAATTTCGATTATTATTATTATTATTATTTGGATGCGGTTCCCAAGGACGTGAATCCTTAGGTCGTGAAGTTGTAGAAAATGGTTTATGCCGTGAACCGGACTTCACAAAAATATTAAATTTGATTTTGTTTTTCAGTGCGGTTCTTGAGGGCGTGAATCCTTAGGCTGTGAAGTTGCAGAAAATGGTTCACGCTCTAAACTGGACTTTACGAAAATATTAGATTCGATTTTTTTTGGACGTGGTTCACGAGGGCATGAACCCTTAGGCCGTGAAGTTGCAGAAAATGGTTTACGTTGCTGTGAGCCAGACTTCACGAAAATATTAAATTTAAATTTTTTTGGGCGCGGTTCTTGAGGGCGTGAACCCTTAGGCCGTGAAGTTGCAAAAAATGGTTCACGTCGTGAACCGGACTTCACGAAAATATTAAATTCAATTTTGTTTTTTGGGTGCGGTTCTCGAGGACATGAACCCTTAGGCCGTGAAGTTGTAGAAAATGGTTCACACTGTAAACCAGACTTCATGGAACTATTAAATTTATTTATTTTTACTTTTTTTTATTTTTATTGTTATTTTTTTGGAGTCTAGTGAAAAATATGAATTCCCCTTTTTGGGAGGAATATTTTTTGAATTTAAAATGAAAGAGATATGGGTATTTTTCCAAAAAGGTAAGTGGGAATAAAAAAAGTCAACCTTTTAATGACACCCCTTACACCCTTCATAAATGATTCCCAAAATGGATAATTTGACAACTCAGGAGCATCTACTCATTGAATGCTCATTATCCTTAATGAGTTATGTAAAAAAGTGATTAAGAATTAATATAAGATTAATCTTTTTACTAATCTTTTTTTCTTTTACTCTAATTAAGGACTCTAATTAACCACTAATCTCTAATTAATTTACACAATTGAGCACATCATTGGATAGATCAAGGGAATGCTAATCTTTTTGCATCAACAAATGTGTAAATTAATCTAAAATAGAAAATTAATTAGACTCTTAATTATGGTCTCCTCTTTTAAGATAAAATTAAGCAAGGAGAGCCAAATTTCTCTAATTGATGAAAAATTTGATGTAATTAGGTGTTTTGATGCATGTAGATGCTCTCAAAACACTCAAAAACATCAATTTTGACTACTCATATGATCAATTTAGATCCCAATTAACACATTTTTTTAATTTTTTTGTCTCTTGAGCAAGATTAATCACCCTTAATGACAAAAACCAATCCATTAAGAGAAATAAGTCAAATTTAAGGATTTTTTGATAGTTTTAAGAAATTTTAAAAAAAATAAAGCTACTCCCAATGCTTGCTAACACTTTAATCCAAATAATTTCAACAACAAACACATAATTAAACCAAAATTAATGATCTTAGTTCTATGTTTAACACTAAAGAGAGCTAATATTCACTAAAAATTGCATTCTATTACATTGTTTGATTCAATGGATGCAAACTAAGTCTAATACAAACTATGTGCAAGTCCTAAGAATATGAAAAACTACAATAACAATAACAAAACTAACAAATTAAGCTAAAAATTAAGCAAAAAGCATTCTTTACAAAAACAAAAAAGAGAGCTATTCTATACCAAATCACACACAAATCACCATCAAATCCATATCTTTTTCATAGGAAACCATTAATAAAGATAATGGGCAATGGGTAATGCGTAGATTAGAGGAAAAACGATGGAAAAAGCTAAGGGATGGCTCCCCGACAACGATGAAAAAAATGTTTAAGCTTACCCTAACCGTCCTTGAAACACATGCAAAAAGAGATTACCTGGTGAACCGCAACTGTCGTGAGGATTTTTCCAATGGCTGAGCTCGTAACCCTTGAGATCTCCAAGCTCTACAACTCCTTGAGAAGCAATTCTACCGTGCCTCCCGAGAGCATTGTCACACCGCCGCGTTGCACTACGGGTACTCATCTCTCCTCTCACCTCACTTCACTCACACACAACACTCACTAGCATGCATTAGAGAGAGAGATTAGCAAGAGCAAGACTCAATTGCACAATGGGAAAGTATATTGTATTATGAGAGATGTTCACTTATATACCTAGCTATAAGTGTTCACTTATATACCTAGCTATAAGTGTTCACACTCACTTAAACTATGGCTAGCCGGGCACTTTAGGTTTATAAGAGGCCTAATGCTATTACAATGACTACTCTCACAATATAACCATGAAGTACATCACTTAGGACTTCATCCTAACTTGCTACCACATGCTCTTGAAGTGGGAATTGCCATAATACTCTGTCACACCATTACGGGTGCCCATCCAAGCTGTAGCTTTGGACACTATTGCTTCATATCTTGAATGTATGACCCTTTGGTGTATCTATCGTGACTCCTTGATGAAAGATAATGGCGGTAGATCTTGTTAACCCTGGAATTGGGTTGACAGGAGGCCCCACTAACATGGTGTCCAAAATCAAGGTAGGCTCTCATTTGCAAGCATAGTTAATGGAGCCATTGTGAGCTATAACTAATGTGCATGTGTATGATGATCTTTGGATATAACTTTGATGCTATATATATAATGCTTCATGTGTCAAAAGTGTTTGAAAGGATTTTTTTTAAATGGCTCAGAAGGGGCTTCTCTCAATGAATACAAAGGTGCAACTTTGTCCCTTTCTACATGGGATGTGAAGAGTTTAGTTCCATGAGTTTAATTGCAAATGTGACCAAGAAAATTGGTCTGAATACTTGGGGAATATTTTAGTTGAGTTAGAAGATGCTTTGAAAAGGATAAGAAATTGTTAACAATCACATGGCTTATGTAGTCGTATTGTGAAGTTTATGCTGAAAGGAAAATGTGTGTGTGTGTGTGTGCGCGCGCGCATGCATGTGTGTTTATGATTGTAGCATGATGGTTGTGGGATGATAGACGTGACATTAATAATAACTGAGTCTCTAATCATTGATACTAAGAGCTCACAAGGCAGAACATATCAAGATGAGCACTTATAGTGCAAAATTCCTAGTTTGGTGTAGTTGATGGTGGGTAGTGGTTTTGTTTGATTTATTATTAGCATTGAATTTCTTTGATGAAGTGATAGAAATGGATTGAGTTGGGGTAGTGGGGTAAGGGCTTTTGTATAGAGATGGTGGTCAGTATTTTATGATAGGCAAATAGATCATCATATGGCATATTTGCTAGAGTTCAAATGCAGGTGTAAAGTAAAAAATTGGGCTTTAAATCAAAGGTAGGAAATTTGGTGTGACTTTCTAGAGGTGGTGGATGAAGGGTTGGGAGATAAGTTTCAGAAATACTTATAGATCCACTACTTTGGTTAGTGTATTTGGAGTTCAGGAAAGGATGGAGCACTTTGGGGTATTGTGGAATGAGCCATTGGTAAGCATGGATCATAGATACAAAGACCCTTTTCATATATACATGTTACCCTACATAATGTGCAAGGAGGTAGAGAAGTGGCCTTGAAAGAGTTGGAACACCTAAAGCTCATTAAATTTATGGCAGGTTTAGAGGCTTGGTTCAGAGCTACAATTATGGAAAAGGAGCCCAAAAGTTCTTAGTTAGAATATATATTGAGAATGGACACTGCTCCTCGAGATGAGCCAAATCTGCATGAGATGCGAGGGTTGATAGGCTCACTGCAAATTTGATGATTTGAGGCTTCAAATGATTGGAGCTATAAGGAAGTAAGGGTTCTCATGCAAATGTGGGTCAGAGACCTCAGTACTATTGTTTGTTTCAAGTGCCTAGAACAAGGCCATTTAAGGCATAACTGCTTGAGGAAAAAAGCAAGGACTAAAGTGGAATTAGTGGTCTTGGGAGTACAATGTGACATGATGCAATATACAAGTGAG
The DNA here is from genome assembly GCF_041138505.1 of Cibotium barometz. NCBI lineage: Eukaryota > Viridiplantae > Streptophyta > Polypodiopsida > Cyatheales > Cibotiaceae > Cibotium > Cibotium barometz. The sequence goes on along the minus strand of NC_141103.1, from coordinate 14,861,482 downwards.
CAGAGACAGGAAAAGAAAAGAAAAAGGTACGTGAATATGCTAGTTGAGATGCATTTAAATATGTATATGATCCTAAAGAAGTGAATGCTTATGAATATGAGGTTTACGAGGAGCTACCTAGTCGTGGAAATTATTAGAGTATGCTATTATAGTCATTATGAGGAGGCGTCTAGTCATGGTAATCATTAGAGTATGCTATTATAGTCCTAGAGGTTAGGATATTGGGGTATAGGTGCCTTGTGGATGAAGGCATAGGTGAGGATGCATGTGATACATGGTTAGAAGAGGGAACATTGGATGCATGGTTTATCCCACAATTGGATAAAGTTGGTTGAGGTTTGTTACACAAGAAAAAATGTAGCACAAGTGGTGAGACCATGCTCATTGGAGTGTCTCATGATAGGCTAGGGCAAGTAGTTTCTTGTGAGCCACTTGTTGGGAAGCGGACAATCTAAAAGATGGAGAACCCTATGGTTGTGGAAGGGGATTCCTTACGTGATGGATATAATGGATCACGTTTGGGATGAGTGCAATTAAGTTCTTCTCTTAGGCATTTATGGATGAGTGCAATTAAGTTCTTCTCTTAGGCATATATGGATGAAGAAGACTTGAATTTTAATGAAGTAGATTTGATTGAAGACTTGGATTTTGATGTAGATAGGATTGAAGACATGTATGCAACTTTTGTGAGCACGTTCTAGTACAAAGCATGTGGCATGGAGCCGCTATGGTCAGTACAAAGTGAGATATTGTATATTTGGCAGAGATGAACTAAGAAGGCAAGATGGCACCAAAACCATATGTTATACATGCAACTTATGGACTTTTCACAATTTGACACGGGCACATCCTAGGAGGTATGCTTCATTAACATTAAACATGATGAATTAAGTGCATACTTAAGTGATTTTTTTACAAGAAGGCATATGGTTGCAAGCTTGCAGAAGAAGCTACATGCAATTCAGATGGAGTACTTGCTATAAGGAGGAGGATGGAGTCAATTGCATCATCAAGTGGAACCTCTCATTATTTGGCACCATTTTGCCAGATGTGAGGGGGAGATGCCACACTTTCTTAGCCAAAGGGGGGGTTTAAGGTAACGGTCACAAACCAACCACAACCAAACCCAAGGAGGCATAAGAAAATATGACTTATGCGCACATACAACATATTCTTCCACAAGAGGACAAAGAACTTCCTATGTAAGAGAGATGGAGAACACTGCTGAGTTACTATCGGAAATCAAAATATAAATTGATAGCGTCTTTCTATAAACTGTTGAACACCCAGGTAGACTCTTAAGACAGGATTTCATGCAGCACTAGCAAGGGCAGACAACACAATGAAGATAGATCTAAACTCCAATGATCTCAATATAACAGAGTATGCCAACCGATCGACAGATGAATCGTTTATTAAGCGGTGGAATAATTTAGATGCTTCATGCATATGTTCTGCATTAGCAAACGAGGTAGGAAATGTCTATTATTGATAGAGTTTGATTATAATAAGAAGGCTACTGGTTACAATCTACTTGCACTTCATGTGCAGTTTTGAACCTTGAGCTCCTGTGGTGGCAGGAGAAAAGGATAGCAAGCTGCATAAGGGAGTTGATTTCTTAAGAAAGGGGCAAGAGATGCTAAAGATTGCTAGGGAAAATATGACAGGTGCTCAAAACTGTGCATGAAAGCACACGTTAGTGCATGCAAGTGTATGAATGGGCATGCATGCGTATGCATGGTGAAGTATTCATACATGTGGGTCTTAATATGGGTTGGCCTTTTCATCGAATGTGCACAAACATGTGGTGAACAAAGGCGAATTTTAGGGGCCACATGCAAGGTTGAAGGAAAAGGTGTGTATCCATGTATATCACCTCAGGTAAGTGAGCACACATGGCTGCTGATGTTAACAAGAGGTTGAATATGTATACAAGGCACGTTAATGAGTACCAAACAGATTGTCCAAGCCCAGGCTATTTGATGGAACACTGTTGAAGTACAAACCAGAAATTTTGCCTCTTATAAACTATTGATATAAAGCTGTGATGCTCACTTCTTGAGCAACGGCACAGTAATAAGGGATGGACCAGGCAGGACCAGAAAAGGTTAACCAAAATGGCTTCTTGTTCTTGAATCTCTTCAATCATCCATCATCATTGTTATTGTCATGCTCATAACGTTCGAATGGGATCAGCCATCATTCTTGCTTTTGTTGTCAAAATCATAGATGTCAATGCTTTCATACTTCTGTGATATGATCTCAGCCTGGACTTTCCTTGCGGTATCCGTAGCACTACCCACAAGAATCAGTATCGACGTTCCTGCGAATCCTCGAAATGCTGTCAAGTGTGTGGCAGCTTCCACAAGAGATGGTGCCCCTGCCATTATTCCAAGGAATAAAGAGCCCAGTACCGAAATCCGACTCAAAACCTGCATCGAAACCAAAATTAGTGTACATCATTTATTTTGTTATGCACTCCCAAGGCACAAAATTGAAAAAATCATCACAAGGAGCATTTACCTGCAGCTGATAGTACACTCAAGTTATTTAAGAGGAGATGTTATTAGGTTGGTATCAGGAGGTGTGTGGGCTGGGTTGCTGGTGCTGGTGCCGAAGAAATCTGTCAAGGTCCTCTGTCTAGGTACATCATGGCTCGGCCTCCTGCCTGCCAAGAGGGTCTCTCTGTGTCTCCTCAGCTCAAGTAGAAACAATCCCAGGCATCTCTGATCCTCAAACTCCATGACCCTGCGTAACGGCCCAAAACCCTCTCAGAAGAGGCAGTTATATCTCCCTCGGATCTCATAATAGACTGTACATCGGCAAATGTAGTGTTCCTCTGTCTCTACCTCCTGGTAGCATAGCTGACAAATGCGGTCATCCAAGATCTGATGCACATATCGCCCTGTCTCAATCCACAGCTGGTGTGATGAGGTCTGGATTTGTCTAATGGCACAACGTATCCCATGTGATAGCTGTACATCCATGTACGCCGGGCGGGTGATAAAATCATCCAGTGAGAGGTGTAGAAAATGGCTCTTGTATTGTGCCTAAGGGCTCAAGGGGGCTAGTCCATGTCCTCTCTGTGTCCACTCTGATGATATCCATCCTGATCACGCGAGCAGGTGAGATCCAAAAATGGCCAATCCAGACTGTACTGAAAGGGTGGTAGTGCCTCTATCCACAAACCATGTAGGTCAAACCATGATCTCATCTGAGCGTACCAACAATGAGTATCTCCATCCTTTGCCAACTGTATGGATGAGGTCAATGCCAATCGGGAGTACCCCTGCTGAGGGAGCTCCCATAGCCGCTGTAAAGAGGTAACTGCCTGGAATAGGGCCTCGGTTACTACTCGTGGGGCACCCAGCTTAGCCCGAACAATCTCATGTGGTACTGATGATTTGCTCCGAATCATGCGGGCAATCATCATAATCAGTGGTCTCTCCATTTGCCTCCATCCCTCATCTGTCCCTCTCTGAGATCTGTGATGTATACTGGGCCCCCAAATTGGAGCTCCGTATAGGGGGGTCGGTGTGACAAGCGTATCAAATAGCCACAATTTGGTGCGTGGCTCCTGAAACTGTATGTGTGCACACTGCCTCTCAAGTGCCCCCAAGGCTGCATGCCCTCGAGCTAATCTAGCTGCTACTGCCTCCTTCAGGGAGAAACGCGGTCCTGTGAAAGTAACTCCCAAGTAGACATATGACCTGACGTACTCTATCGGCTCCCTTTGAAAAGTGAACCGAGGCTTTGATCTCGTCACCCATGCCTGTGTGGCGTTAAACACCATAACCTTGGTTTTCCCAAGGTTCACTGTCAGATCTCTATCCGCACAAAAAGCCTGTAATGCATCCAGGTGTCTCTGTAATCCCTCCGGAGAGTCTGAGATTAGAACACAATATCATCAGCATATAACAAGATGGGTATCAACACCCCTGCCAGGCATGCCCCTGGGCCTCCCAATCTGTCTACATAATCAGAGACCGCATCAATGTACACTCCAAAGAGGGTGGGCAATAGCCGGCATCCCTGCTTCACCCCTGTCGTGCTGGTCACCCTATCAGATAGTCCGCCTGGAGCTCGGACTTTGCTTGTCACAGACTCATACAAAGCATATATCCCCCACTGCATGTCCTCGGGTACCTCAATGTCATGCAATCTATGCATAAGCCTGGCACGTGGTACGGTATCGAAGGCTTTGCGGAAGTCCACAAAGCAGCAGTATATCCTTCTCTTCTGTGCCCTGCCCTCTTCAATAAGTGGCCGAAGTGTCAGTATGTGATCCAAGGTAGTAAATCCTCTCTTGAAGCCAGCCTGTCCATGTGCTCAATGATCATGCCTCTCTGCCCATCGGCTCAGCTTCGACTCAAATATAGAGCCATATAGTTTGGCCAAGTAATGACCAATCATGATCGTCCTGTAGTTGCCTGGTACCATGGGGTCCCCACTCTTAAAGAGTGGTACAATGATATGCTCTGTCCAGCTTGTCGGGAAACCCTCACAAATGGCACGATTAAACACATGTATGATGAGCGGAGCCAAAGTGTCTCGTGCATATGAGAAGTGCTCTCCAACTAGCCCATCATGATCTTGTGCCTTTCCATTCTGTAACCTGTCTATCGCATCTAGCACCATCCGCATAGTAAAAAAGGTGCTGCTAGCCAGTCTAGCTCCCAGTGGAGGGGGGGTGGGGGGCTGTCCTGGTGCATCATATAGCTCTCTAGCATAAGTATGCCATGCCTCAGGTGTAGTAATCGGGGTACCAGGTTGTCTCTCCTGAAACATCTTCCATGCCCTCTTGCTGTCCTTTCCCAAGAAGAGTTGGTAGATCTCCTCCTCTAGCTTAGCCAGATAGGCTCGTTTCTTCCTCCGCACAAGGCGCCGAAAGATCATCCTGGCCTGTCTATGCGTGTAAGACCCAATGGCAATCTCACGCTGTAGCCGTGCTCGTGTCTCATGACACTCATTATCATACTAACTGTTCTGTGGGGCAGTGCTGTGGGGGTGGGTGGAAGGGATCGTAGTGCAGGGAAACGCATATGAGGCGGATGCATGTAGTACACCTGCCAATCCTCTCGTGATCTTGTCCAGAGGGCTATGCGGGTCTAAAGCGAACAAGCCATCAGAAATTGCATCTCGGTAAACCCCAATTGTCTCACATGTAAACTGATATGTCGGGTACCTAGGTAGATGAGTGGCTGGCCCATCTCTCGGGGATCTACTTACTAGTGTGAAACTTAGGTATGCATGATCGGCTGCTATGCCAATGGGCCTACCGAAAATCGTGAAACCCCGCACATCAGGTATCAATGAAAGAGATCCCATCAAGTAGTCCACTATGCTCGCTCCCCCTTTAGAGTTCCAGTGTGTGAGAGCATTTGATCCTTGCCATCTCGATAAGCCATGTATATGACCAACCCATGTGCACTCCCGAGTGTGAGAAAATGCCTGCCATAATCTGTAATCTCCCCCTCATCCTGTGCTGATCTCTGCAACCCTACATCCTCTGCCGTGATCTCCCGGTACATAGCCTCATGAGTATCATACAGCTCTGTCTGCTCTGTGCCTGTACGTGCATTAAAGTCTCCCAATAGTAATATGTCTCCCATGCTGGCAATCCTCATGATATCATCATATAGTGGTATATAGGGCAACTCTCTTGATGGTGCAAACCTGGAGTGGGCTGGGGGAAAGTAGCATACCGCCACATATAGCTCGCGGAGCCCCTCTCTGCATATTTGGACCCACATGTACCTCGCATCTGCATCTCTATGTACCACATGTATTTTGTCACGAAGCTCCTCCCTGTAAAGTATTGCCACTCCTCCAAATTCTTTGGTGCCTCCCACTGTGCGTGGCTGAGGTCGGAAAACTGATTCCCATCTATAACCCCGGACGTCAGGAAGCCTCTTGTTTGTGCACTGATGGGTCTCCGTATACATAGCAATATCACCGTGTCTGAAAGTATCTTGCATCTGTTCTAAGGGCTCCGTTGCAATTCCACACCGTGAATTGCAAGGTCTCATAGGCCGCGCACCATCAAGCGGGCCTCCTCTCCGTAATGATGACTCGGCCGTCTCTGTATACCGCCCATTTTCCCTCTTTCCTTGCCTCAAGCACACGCAGCATGTGTTCCTTCCGGTGTGCTATCTGTGCCGGTGTAAGGTCCTCATCCAAATAAATCTTTTCCCCCTTAAGGGCCATCCTTTTGGAGAGGAAGGCCTTCTTCTTCTCCAAGTCACCAAACCTAATGATCAATATCTTCGCCCTGGTTTCATCTCTGCCTACTCGCCATGCTCCGGTAATGGGTACATCAGTGGCTCCAATTTTTGTTGCAAGAGCTTTTGCATCCTCTATGGGATTTCCCTTATCTTCCCACCCAACTACGCGTACATGTAAGGCACGTGCCCGTCTCTTGGCTTCCTCTTCCAATGTAGCATTCATCACCTCTACTTTATTGACTGGTGTATCCTTATGTTTTTTTACTGCTTCAATCCATGGGTTGACTTCCTCAATTTGTTTCTTTGTGGCACTGGCAATTCAGCCCATGAATGCATTTCCTTCTCACCTGCAGCCACTTTCGCCTTACATGATTCCAAAGTGTTTTGCATTTCTCTGATGTCTTTTTCGCGGTCAGCCATACATGTCTTCAAAGTGCCTTCGTACGATGCAACTGTTGTGCTAGAGCATGTCATCCTTCCATTTCTGCATCTCTTTTTTCATTTCCGTGTGCATCAAGGCTTGGGCTGATTCCATCTCAACCCGTACTTGGGCTTGCATTTCTCCCTTCAATTGGACATATATCTCTTCCTTCAGCGTTTCGTATATCACTTTCCTTTGGGCATGCATCTGCTCGGTCCATTCCTTTTCAAGCTCCTGTTGCATGGTGTTCATCTCTGTCCTTATGTGAAGCTGTAGCTCCTCATAAAGGGCCTCATCTCGTTGGGCCATCTTTGTAATCCTTCGTGAGCCAGGGGACATGATTCCTTCCTCACTCTTCTACGGTAGGCATTTGGTGCCTTCGCGGGGGTGTGAAAGGTTGTCTCACCATCCTGTTCCCCCTCCAGGGATTGAGACATGTTTTCCCCTACTAGTTGCTGCCTTGGGGGCCTGAGCAAGGGTGGGTGGGAAAAGGGCGCAAAACTCTAGGGTGGGTGGGAAAAGCTGCGCACAGAGTACAGTAGAGAGGCGTGCAGGTGGGTGCGCATAGAGCAGGCGCATAGGTCAAGCCCACCAGCCTTCTCACACCAAAAAGTCTTACCATGTGTAGTCCAGACCTGTCGCCAAAGAGAGAGAGAAGATCATTTCTGTCCTGTGTGCCCAGCCGACCAGCTTTTTCAAAGAAAAACCACCCCCACCCCCAGCCCCACCCCCCACATATGCTGGAGCCCGACTGTGCGCCCAAGGAGAGGATCAGCCAGTCGCCTGTGTGCGAGAGAGAGAGAGAAAGAAAGAAAGAAAGAAAGAAAGATTTTATTAACGTCTTCCAAAAGACCGAACTCGGCCTATGAGACAAATCGGAGTACCTGTATGGGGTATCCTCTGTCATCCCAACAAAATGAAAAAGTACTGAATAAAAAAGCTGAATCTGGGTGTGCAGGGGATGGAGCTCTATTACTAGGAGAATGCAAAGCTATATGCATGGAGTATACAATCATGATATGCAACCTAGCTAGCTCCATCCTGTACCATACTGGGGGTATAAAATGGTATACATCAGTGAAGGGGAGAGAGAGAGAGAGAGAGAGAGAGAGAGAGAGAGAGTTGAACATACGAAATCCTTCCCTCTCTTTCTCGCGCGTGCACACTACACGGGGGGGTTTTAAATATGATATTGAGGTGAACATCCACCTTCGAATCCCACAAACTGTCTAGCTCCTTTGTATGTGAAGACTGTTTCTTGGTTTCCGAGGAGTAGACTTTTGAAGAAAATCAGTCAAGCTTGGGAGTTTTAAGAGAACTCCAAGAAAACTTGGGAATCTATGGGATAGGGGAAAAAATTGGTCAATGAATGGGAGATCCCAACAAAATAGGGAACCTAGGGAGAGTTGGGAGACATTGAGGATTTGGGAAAAACAAAAGAAATTATATCACAGCAAAATCCCAAGCTTTACATATTAACAGCTTGCCACCCGTGAGTAAATGTAGCCAAATTTGTTAAAAAGACTAAAATGTATAGGACACTGCAAACACTAACAAAACCCACCATGTGTTGTATGATCATATCAAGATTGAGAAAAGAAATTTTTACATTGCTTATGAATGTTGCTGTTGATTTTCCAGGGCGTATTGTTGGAATGGAAGCACCCTGGCGCTTCAGCTGATCACTCACATCATCAGGGTCAAGCTGAAGGAAAGTATAGAAATAATTAAAGAAGGCAATTAAGAAGACATTTGTTGGCAGGTAAAATGCACCTGGAAAGAAAAACAAGTAATGTATGAGATAAGGGTAAGCATAAGTATTATCACCAATGACATTATAGAGCAGAACAAAAAATGTGCCTTATGAGAAGTATGAAAGGTGTTAAACCCACCCACACCCTGAGCTTCAAGTTTTTCCTACAAAAAAACATCTACTACAACTAGCATGTCATTGCTAAACCAAACAAGCAGAGAACTCAGTCCTTTACCTCCTGGATAAAGTGCAGTAGCTGCATTTTTCAAGGCTTCAGCCCCTGTGAATCGAGCTAGTGCACCAGGAACAGCAAGTGCTGATGTTGAGAAGATTATCGGCATCACCCCCGAGCTATTTACCTTTTACCATAAATACACAACTCATCTCTCTCTCTCTCTCTCTCTCTCTCTCTCTCTCTACACACACACACACACACACACACACACACACATACACAGAAAGAATAATTTTATTAACGTCATCAAAAGACCCAAAGGTTCTATGAGACCAAACAATAGTACAATATCTCCATGAAAATACTGTGTTGTGGAAAAAACTAGAAAAGAAAGTAGCTGCCTACGCTAAAACACATGTTAATGAATACAATATAGGTAGCCATGTGGGATTTATGAGATCAAGCAATAGTACAATATCTCCATGAAGATACTGAAAGTAGCTATGTACACTAAAACACATGTCAATGAAAACAATATAGGTAGCCACGTGGCTGATACAAGGTGACACTGTATAATACGGTCATCTAAAGATACCACCCTCCTCCAGAATAGAGTGTAAGGCAACGATAATATCTCCCTCCTATGACGGGAGTTCTTCATGTTGTTCAAAGGATACCCTGGATTTGCATGGCATAAACTCACAAGTTTAAAGAAGGCTTTGTTGCGTGTTACGATGATCAACCAGGAACCTATTGCATGCTACATTTCAGTTTTCAATTTTCCCATGGATCAGCATTTTCATGGAGTTATGGTACTACTCTTTGGTCTCATAGACCCTTTGGGTCTTTTGAAGACGTTAATCTCCCTCATTATGAGGCTTATACAGGATGGCTTCATTCAGAAGCTCGGCTATCTTTATAGACACATGTCACATGCCATGAGGATTGCGATCGGCCAGATCAGGATCTCATCACATTGCCTGAGGGTGGAGACTGGGCGGGCAGAGGACATTACTAGAACAAGATCAGTCAATTCTATTTGCTAGAGATCAAGACAGAGAAGCACTATCTTATGCCCAGCGTACTATGAGTTGCGGAGGAGATTTCATTGCCTCTTCAGGGAGGTTACATTGCCTCTTGAGTTGCACCACCACAGAGATCACCTATGCAAAGAGCTACAAAGGCGGACCTTAGATACTTCACAGCCAACCATCACGAGTTTCTTTCATCTGACCCAAGATAGAGGCCCTCGCCAATGATCACAAGATCGCCTTGACCAAATGCCCCTACTCTATAGACCAGGCAGCAAACATTGACAGCACATGTGCCACATATGCCACCCCACTTAAAAGGTGTCTCCCTAGACAGAGTGATTCAGGTGCAGTGAACTAGACGGAAGAGACCTATTGTCCCAAGAAGATGATCATCCCAACAGCTTCAGAGCTGAGAGATCCTCCGAAGATACATGAGCGCCCTCCACACGCAATGGATGTAGAGAGCCTCTATATCTCAAGGACCCATTTGGACCCCTGCCATTGTATGTTCTTTTCTCAACTCTAGTTGGGTTCTTTTTTAAATCATGTTTTTTCCAGTGATTGTCAATTCATGGACACATTGTAACACTTTTGGTCTCATACTTTTGTAGACGTTAATATAATTTGGCTGTCCACGTGTGCGCCCCTCCTCGCTATCTGTGCTGCGCGCCCCTTGCTACCAACACCCTGTTGTCTGAGCTGCGCTGCCACACCTTGCTGGGCGCTGCGCGCCCCTCCCTAATGTTAGTGCTGCGCTACCAACGTGCCCACCTTGCTTAGGCCCCCAAGGTTGCAACTGGGGGGAATAAGCTACAAGAGCTGGACACATACATTAAGACTGGTAGACAACACTAATGCCAGGATAGGTCCCACTACTTGATATGGATGACCCTATCAGACTACAGGAGCTGGACATTGGTGACACGTTACGGAGATCATCACAAGACCGTGAGGAGGTCACAGTGTATGGGAGACATTTCTTAGAGTTGGGAGCTGCACAAGGTATTGTTATCTATAATGGATGTCTTGATGGCCCTCGTCCGACGCCCTCACCTCCTTCCTATACTTAGGAGGTATAAGCACTGTCGAATACTTGATGGGATCTCCAACTTTGGCACACCTTCTCCCTGACTTCTCCATCCCACCACCCCCCTTTGATGTTGACCATGCCTACCACCCCACCCCCCCACCCCCCCCCGCCCACCGCCTCCTATCTCACAATACACCCACATCCCTTTTGATCACGAGCTTGACCCTGTTTACTTCGACCACATCTATAATGGATGTCTTGATGGCCCTCGTCCGACGCCCTCACTTCCTTCCCTTACTTAGGAGGTATGAGCACCGTCTAATACTTGATGGGATCTCCAACTTTGGCACACCTCCCTGACTTCTCCATCCCACCACCCCCCTTTGAAGTTGACCATGCCTACCTCTTTTTAACTCTTACTTGCACACCCCCCGTCCCCCCCCCCCCCCCCCCCCTCCTATCTCACAATACACCCACATCCCTTTTGATCATGAGCTTGACCTTGTTTACTTCGACCACATCTACTGCCCATCTACAGCCAGCTCCAAGATGTGGATCCTATTGTCCCCCTACCCGCCCTTACATCCTCACTCATCCGCCCCCACTTCTTTCATCTGCACATGACACTCTACCACCAAGCCACCTTGCGGTTCCATGCCCCAGATTGTGGGTATGATGACGAATGCCAACCACACGCTCCTCTCTTAACCATGAGATGTGGATTGGGCAAATCACCAAGCGCCAAGTGCAATGGATTTCTCAATGAAACCGGCCTCTGATAGAAAACCAGAGTGCGGTAGGAGCAATCACCCGTCCACTTGTAGTCTAAATGAGAAACAAAACACAGATTGGAGCTAGAGTGCCCAAATCTGAATACACAGCGACACTTGTTGGCCCCAAAGCTTGGCGCCCCTTGCGGTATTTCTTTATTCCATTAAAATAATATGTATGGCTGAGTACAACACAAAAACCAGCCAAGAGTTTACACCTGTAAGTCCAATCTGACTGCCCACAAATCCTTCTCAGCACAGAGGATCTATGCACACAGATCTGTGTCCTCAAGCAACACTCTGTGCCTCCCTCTGATCAGCCAAGTTCACAAAGCAGGCCAGCCATGGGCATACATCTGGCATAACTCAAGAGCATGATACATCTTCTCAGCTCAAACATACATATGCTGTTCAATCCCTATCTTAATCCCTTGTCAATCTGCCATACTCCTCCTCTCACAAGGAGCCAGATAACACATACCTGTAGCAGACATCAAGCAATAGAAAGAGAGATAGATGAACAGAGTCAAGGCTTACCAAGTTCAGCTCGTGAAACAACACTGGAGGAAGCAACAGCACTAATCTGTGCCTGCAGGCACTTGAATCCACAATCCTGCTTCACACGTGTGCTTGCACTTGCCTGTATCTTCCTCCTGATGCTCACTCCTATGCTGTCCTTGTAAAGTACAGATCTGAAAATCAGCACAGTACCCGTCTGTACCACCTCGGGATACGTGCCGGGCGTTGTACTTGCATAAACAGTCTGCTGTCCACTTCTGTACCTGCCTGAATCAGCATACACAGGTCTGCACAAGTCTGTCCAGCACCCAGAAAAGCGCCGCCTGCACCTGTACTTGCTGTACCTGACTGCCCGTACACTGTACGGCAGTCGTACAGTAGGGTATGGGCTGGAAAACAGGCTGTACAGCCTGTACAGAGCTTCTGCGCAGAATTTCCAGCAGCTGTACTGTGCGCCGCCAGCAACAGAGGAGAAAGAGAGAGAGAGTGCCCAGTTCTGGCCGTACAGTGCTGTACGGCTGGTTCCACTCAGAAAAACAGCAACCCCACTGATCTTCAGCAGCCGCCTCCTTCTCCTTGAGCTTTTCCACGCTAGTTCATCATGCGCATGAGGCGAGTTCTCCTTTTGCTACACGATTCCCCAAAAAGGGAAGAGAGAGAAAGAAGAGAGAGAAAACCCCTTCCCAATTTAATCCCTAGGGCCCCAACTTAATAAGTTCCTAGGGCCACTAAGGCCTAGGGGCAAACTTCAATAAACATTCAAACTTAATGTTTTAATGTTCCCCCTTCACACCTAGGGTTGTCCACACATCTTAAACACTGTCCGGGCATCCCCCATGTGAATCATAAAATATTCTGACTCTGCAACCACCATGCCCACACTTGTCCTGCTCCATTTTCACAGGGCCATGACATACCCCCCTCTTGAAAAATGGCAAGCGTCCTCGATTGCATTCTGGTGATGCATCAAAATATCCAAAGTGAAATATACAATATGGCAAGATCAGCGTCCCAATCTCTCTGAGCCATACTCATGTATCATCATTCACTGCAGTCCAATGGCATAGTAATAGTCCAAGTTGTATACCACTGTGAACCATACATATCCACCAAAAATCTCCATGTGACTAGTACACATATATCATAGAAGTCCCATAAACAGATGTACTGTCAGCCTCAGTACCTTCGGGTGAGAGAAAATCTGCACCAAGCGACCTCTAGATGTCATCTGAGCCTGTCTGTATCAAGGGAGTGGAGGTGCTACCCCCCTCTTGAGCATCCGGTAATGCTCCAGACCCATGCTCTGCTGAACCTGAATGAGCCACAATAAGAGTCGGCTCTAACTCAAAGGCATCGAGATAAAGCTGCAAAACCTGAGGTGAATCTGTTAAGTCACCTTCCTCCATCCACTTCGCATCCATCGGTGAATAGTTCTTGAACTTCACAAGATAGCGACGGGAAACTTTACCTCGTACCTTCCTTTCTTTATGTGCCAGTATCTGCTCTGGAATCAGAACCTCATCAAGTTCCTCAACTTCCGGCTGAGCCTCATCTGATACATCCTCAGGCACATCCCCACGGAAAGGTCTAAGAAGACTCACGTGAAAAGCATTGTGAATCCTCCAGTGATCTGGTAACTTCAAACGATAGGTTACCTCACCAATCTTTTCCAAAACCTGAAAAGGCCCATAATATCGCATACTCAACTTAGGGAATAGGCGCTCTTTACCCTTCATCTTCTTGAGTCTAGCCTTTTCAAAGCGCAAAAGAACCCAATCACCCAATGCAAACTGTAAATCACGTCTGTGACGGTCTGCGGCTTTCTTTTGCTTCTGCTGAGTTTTCTGGAGGGCCAACTTAACTCTCCGATAAGCTTCATCCAAGCTCTCCACATACTGATCAGCCTCAAAGATCTTATCCTTTGTATGCAAAATGGGTGGTACCTTCTTCCCTCCTTCTACAATCTCAAAAGGCGCCTTGCTTGTCGAGCTATGTACAGTGTTGTTATATGCAAACTCCACCAAAGGAAGATACTTTTCCCATTGTTGCTTATGCTCTGACACATAACACTTGAGAAGATCCAACACTGTAGAGTTAGCCTCTTCTGACTGACCATCTGTCTGTGGATGAAATGACGATGAAAACTTGAGAGTTGTACCCATGTTGTCAAACAACCCTCTCCAAAACAAACTCGTCATCCGTGGATCACGGTCACTAATGATAGACGTAGGCAAGCCATGATACTTGAAGATGTTCGCCATGAACAACTTCACCATATGATCCACTTTAATTGTCTTCCTCACGGGAATGAAATGAGCCTGCTTACTGAACCTGCATATGATAGTCCAGATGCCATCATTTCCCGTTTGTGTCCGTGGAAGATCAAATACAAAATCCATGGCAATGCTCTCCCAAGGTCTATCCGGAATAGGTAAAGGCTGTAATAACCCTGGTGTCTTCTAATGGTCAAACTTTACCTTCTGACATACGATGCATTGCCTCACAAAGGCATCAACATCTCTTCTCAAGGTTGGCCAATAAAAGAAAGTCTCCACTGCTTTTACCGTAGCGTCAATACCTCTATGACCTGCATACGGTGGAGCATGACTTTCAATCATAACCTTGAGTCGCAATGGCCTGGTAACACACAGTCTGCCATGCATCAATAAAAACCCATCTCTGAGAGTGTAATGCTCATGCCGCTGACCCTCAGACATCTGATCATATAACTTTTCAAAATCCTCATCATGGGCATACTGCTCTTTCATTTCATCAAGCTCATGATGATAAGCAAGTGAAACTGCAGAAACCTGTGGCTTGCGTGACAAAGCATCTGCCACTACATTCTTTTTGCCTTCCACATGCACAATCTGAAAGTGAAACATTGACAAAAAGTTTGCCCAACGCATATGCTTCTCTGAAAGCTTAGTCTGCGTGAGGAAATATCGCAAAGTCTGATGATCTGTCTGCACAGTGAAATCAGCCCCAAGCAAGTAGTGTTTCCATGTAGAAAGAGCGTGAATTACAGCCAACATCTCTTTCTCATACACCTGTAAATGCTTCTCAGCATCTTGCAAAACTCTACTCTCATAGGCTATCACATGTCCCTCTTGCATGAGAACTGCACCAATGCTACTTCCACATGCATCACACTGGACAACAAAAGCCTTTCGGAGGTCCGATAACACCAATACTGGGTCCGAAGTAAGCTTTTCTTTGAGCTTTTTGAATGCTGTAATTTCCCGATCAGCCCATCTAAACGGAGTTGCTTTCTTCGTCAAAGCATGAAGAGGTGAAGCAATTTCAGCAAAGTGCCTTATGTAACGCCTGTAATAGGAACACAATCCTAGAAAGCTGCGTACATCATGCACGGTCCTCAAAGCTGGCCAATTAAGTATTGCTTCTACCTTGGCTGGATCCATACGGACTCCATGACCAGACACAATATGCCCCAAGAAATGTATATCCTGCAAGAAAAACTCACTCTTCTTGCCATTAACCACCAACCTATGGTTTCTGAGTTCTGCAAACACAATGGCCAAATGCCTTCTATGCTCTTCCTCAGTTTGTGAATGCACAATCATATCATCAAAGAATGTGCCCACAAACTCTCTATGAGGCCTGAAAATCCTGTCCATCATTCTGTTAAATGTGGCAGGCGCATTTGTCAAACCAAAGGGCATAACCAAGAACTCATACAATCCAAACGTGGTTCGGAATGCTGTCTTATGCACATCCTCGGGTCTAATGCGTATCTGATGATACCCGCTTTTCAAATCAATACGACTAAAAACTGTGGAGCCCTGTAAGCGGTCCAAGATGTCATCGATCCTCGGTATGGGGAATCGATTCTTGATGGTATTCTTATTCAGCGCCCTGTAATCTATACACATGCGCCAAGAACCATCCTTCTTCTGCACTAAGAGCACAGGTGAGCAAAAGGGTGATGAGCTAGGCTGAATCAACCCCTTATTTAGAAGCTCCTGCACCTGACTCATAATCTCTTCTTGTTGGGCTGCACTAACACGATACGGCGGTCTATTCGGTGGAGTACTACCAGGAATCAGATCTATGGCATGATCTTCTGGCCTCTCAGGAGGTAATTCTCCTGGCAATGACTCGGAAAAACAGTCTTGAAACCCACTTAAGAAATCAGCCCTGTCCTTATCTAACATTGACAAATTAGACTTAGCCTCATCATCCTGTGCATCCTTTACATAAATCAAGTACGCGGAAAGATGCTTTTTCATTACTGATGAAATCGCCGAAGCGGATACAATAGGAACAGATTCCCCTTTGAGTTTTACATCCAATACATGCTCTTTTCCTCTATGAGTCAGAGTAATTTTCCTGTTGTAAGTATCCACCACCGCATGTACCCTGTGGCACCATGGCATCCCCAACAAAACATCACAGCCATCCAAAGGCATGATGAAGAACTCCTCACTGTCCACATAACCCTGCAAGTGAAGCCGAAGCTTCCCAATAATAGGAGTAACGGGTTCTGCATACCCTGGACAAGCCATATTTGCCTCATGTAACGGCCCCATGTCCTCTGCGCGAATCCCTAATCGGCCAGCCAAATCTGGTGAAATGAAGTTGGCTCTAGCACCTGTGTCAAAGAAGATCAAAGCATTCTGATCTCTCACTTTGCCCCATGCCCTGCACAACTCTGAGGCTTCACCACTTAGCTGCTCCCCCACAAGATCAGGAACTAAGCCTGCAGAAGGCTTTGGTTTCTTTGGCTTGGGCTCTCCTTTATTGTCAGGGTCCTTCTTGGACGTTCTCTTGGGACAATTGAATGACATATGCCCCTCTTCAGTACAGTAAAAACACTTTTGAGCATCTCTCAAAGCCTGTCTTTCCTCAGAAGTCCTTTTGGGCATTGGCAACTTCTTATACTTTGTCTCTGAAGACCCTTTAGCATCACGAGAAGCATGCCCAAATTTTTCAGCTTTCTTGCCCAATTTCTTACTGCCTTTAAATCCAGATGAACCACCTGTGAGTAACGCATTAGCTGTCATAGCATTTTCAATCATCTGTGACATGTTCGTTACTCTTGTCTTTATACAGTAATCTCGTACCTCCTTGGGCAGCCCACAACAATACTTCTCAACCTGCTCAGATAATGGCACGGCACGATAAGAAGTCACTGGGAGTAAAGCTTCCCAAAACTTCTTGTTGTAATCTTCCAAACTATCACACTTTGAAGCATCCAGCTTGTGCCATGCGGTCATAACATCCACCTCAAATGTAGATGTGAGCCATACGGAAGAGAAAACCTGTTTGAATTGGACCCATGTGGTGGGTGCTATGCCCTGCAAAAGAAGAGTAGACCACCACTGCAAAGCATTGCCTTTGAGAAAAGTGGCAGCTTTCCTCACCTTTGAGGACTCTGTGTAATTCCCACCAGAAAAAGCAGCATCAAACTGCTGTAAAAAGGTAAGTGCCTTCAATTTATCCTTGGCCCCACTGAAAGTGTCAAACTTCACTGCAGCTCCCCCTTCCTTGTAATCCTTCGCCTTTCCCATAGGCGTTAGATTATCATATGGAAGTTGTTTCGTGAGATTGCTGCCCCCAACATTCATACCCATCATTGGGTCAACATTTCCCATTCCAGCACCAGGCATACCATACATCCCAGCCATGTTTCCATACATTCCATTATGCATACCTGGCTGCATGCCACCAAACATATTGCCTTGCATCCCAGGTTGCATGCTTCCAAACATATTTCCAGCCATACCGGACTGCATATCACCATACATATTCCCTTGCATGCCAGGCTGAAAATTGGCTCCAAAAGGCCCATACATACCCATGCCTCCCTGAGGATAACCCCCAGTCATGGATTGGAACACCGAGCCACCACCAAAGTACCCTGGATGCATGTTCTGCTGAGGAATAGGTGGCTGTCCATAGAAGGAACTCTGTGGGTTAGCACCAAAGCATGCTGCATATTCGGAAACTGGGCAGGAGATGGATCCTGTGGAGTGGTACCACTATGACCATGAGAAAGATTCTTCGAACGAACCTTCTTCTTCTTTTTCTGGGGCTCTGAGCGGGGCTCTGTGCGAGATCTCATAAATTCAGCAGATCTCTCACTCTGAGTGAGCTGCATAAAAGTATCCATAACACTAGCCAAGCGATCTTTGAACCGAGCATCATCATCCTCTTTACTATGCACATCTTCTGGCTGTGTTACATCCTCATAAGGCTCAACATCTGCAGCCTGTTCTCCTGCAAAAATATCCTCAGATACATCTCTTTCAGGAGAAGTCTCTTGCTCTTCTTCTTCATGATAGAAGTACTCTTCCTCTGTATCAGACATGATTGCTGAATTTTCAGCGATGGCTTTCTGCAAAGCAACCACGAGCTCACTGTCAAATCCCCACGGATCTTCCCTCGTGATCGATCTTGGTTCGAAACTCGAATCCTGCAAACAAACGAACACAAACAAGCATGGGGGTGCAGGCCTGACTCACCTCCCAACCATGACAGCCCACAGTCTTGGCTGTCCCCTCCGAGCCACGAGCTGAGCTAACTAGGTTGACGTACCGACCAATCTCCTCCTCGCGACGTCCCATACCGCCACGAAGCTGCCCTCGCGGGCCTCGAGACTGCTGCCGGCCTCGGCTGCATAAAGCAGGTGCACGTCTGCACTAGATCCAGGCTCCAAGACCATAGAGCTCTCACAAACTCGCGAGACTCTCTATATCAATAACTAACCTTGGCCACCCTTTTATAGGCTCTTGGCCGGTCATCGGGCGTCCACACTTGGCCGCCCGCCCGTCCTTACTTGGGTGCCCGCCCGTTAGTATATCCCTAACTCAGCTCGTCAATCAGCCTGCCTAGTTCCAAGCTTCCCCAAGCCTCGAAACTAGTCTTGCATGCGTATAGCACACGGTAGATACCCACTGTGCACATGACATACTCCCCTTCCTCTAAGAGCTCACTCCTGAGCTCACTAAAAAGCCAGGGTAATCTCTCTGAAGAGAAGTCAATGTCTCCCATGTAGCGTCCTCCTCAACACGATCCTTCCACTTGATTTTGTATTCCGTGATAAGCGTATGACGCAATCTTCGTTCACGAAATCCAAGAATCTTTTCAGGTTCGTGCGGAATAAATGTCATGTCCTGGACATCTATAATTTCTTGAGGAGTAACTAACTGATCTGCTCCACCCAGTACTTCCTTAAGTCTACTGACATGAAATACAGGATGAACTTTCACATGAGATGGCAAATCCAATTCATATGCAACTGAACCAATCCGTCGTGTAACACGAAATGGTCCACAGTATCTAGGAGATAATTTCGGAGATCTACCTGTCCGTAAAGTCTCGGAATCTTTCGGAACTCGCAAATATACCATCGTTCCTTCAGAGAACTCTCTGGGTGAACGATGTCTATTAGAATAAAACCTGTCTCGATCTTGAGCACTTCTAATAGATTCCTTCGCAACTTGTAACATTTCCTGCATATCTTGCAAAAAATTACGTGCTGCATCATGCTGAAGTCCTGAGAATCCTACTGTAACAGGTGATCTTGGTTGAAAACCGTACATAAGCATGAAAGGACTAAACCCTGTACTCGTATGCTTAGTACTGTTATATGCAAATTCTAACATAGGAAGATAATCCTCCCATGAACTTTGTCTTTTGGATACATATGCTCGAAGCATATCCTCCAAAATCTGATTCACTCTTTCAGTCTGGCCATCAGATTGAGGATGATCTGAGGAACTCAAATTCAAAGTTGTTTCCAACTTCTCGAAAACAAGTTTCCAAAAATCACTCGTAAACTTAGAGTCCCTATCACTGACTATGTCCTGCGGTAACCCGTACAGTCTAAACAATTGCTCGATAAACTGCCGAGCTAATTGCGTAGCTGTAATAGTCTTCCGGGTCGGTAAAAATCTAGCCATCTTTGTCAAGCGATCTACCACAACCCAAATAGAATCGTGGGCTTGATGTGTTCTTGGCAATCCGGTAATAAAATCCATGGAAATACTTTCCCATTTATTACCTGGGATTTGCAAAGGATGCAACAACCCAGCCTGTCTAAAGCGTTCAGCTTTATTTGCCTGACAAATCTGACACTTGAGAACATAATCTTCTACATACCCTTTCATCTTCGGCCAATAAAAAGTGTGTTTCACTAATGATAGTGTCCTGTGTACCCCAGGGTGTCCAGCAGAAGGGGCATCATGACACTCCCTCAGAATCTTGGACCTAATGTCCGGGATCTGTGGTACACAAATTTTGTCATTACGGAATAGTAAACCATTCCGAATCATCCACTGACCTCCTGCAGCCTGAATAGTAGACTGCTCAGTCACCGAGTCTTGGTCAATCAATGAGCTCCCGTCCTGGATCTTCTGCCAAAATGGACCAAAATAACTATCAGTCCTGCAAAGCCCTCTCAATGACTGAAATAAGTCAGTAGAAATCTCGGTGAACGACAAAGAATTCACCTCTCTAATCCGACTAAGCGCATCTGCAATATTATTCATGGACCCTTTCCGATAACGGATCTCAAAATCAAAATCTTGCATTAACTCTGCCCAACGAGCTTTCCTGCCTCTCAAATCATCCGCATCACACACATACTTGATTGACTGATGATCAGTCAATACCACAAACTTGGAGCCATATAAATAATGTCTCCAAACCTTGAGAGCATGAATCACAGCATAAAGCTCCTTCTCAAGGGTTGGCCAACGAGATTGAGTGTCATCTAGCTTTTTACTTTCAAAAGCAACCGGTCTACCATCTTGAAATAAAGCAGCCCCGATAGCATAGTCACTGGCATCAGTTTCAAGAACATAAGGCCGACTAGGATCAGGCAATGCTAAGATAGGTGCTTCCTTGACTTTATCTTTCAAAAGTCTGAAGGCCATATCCAAATCGTTATTCCAAGTGATAGGCTGATTGGACTTACGTCCACGACCTTTCAATAAGTCGGTCATCGGTAGTGTGAGCTGAGAGTACTCCCGTACAGATTTCCGAAGAAAAACAACAAAACCGAGAAAAGAACGAAGTTGTTTCACTGTTCGTGGTATAGGCCAGTCCAAAACCTTCTGAACTCGGTCATAGTCAATGCTCAATCCATCTCTAGTGATCTTGTGTCCCAAGTAAATGATGTCGGTCATAAAGAACTCACATTTACTCATCTTGGCATATAGTCGATTCTGTCTTAAAATAGCTAAGACAATCGTGAGGTGTCTGACATGATCCTCAAGAGTACGACTATAAATCAAAATATCATCCAGGAACACCACCACAAATTTTCCCAAATGTTCACGAAAAAGATCGTTCATCATTTGCTGGAAAGTGGCTAGAGCATTGGTTAACCCAAAAGGTAATACGAGAAACTCGTAATGGCCATACCTAGTCCGAAAGGCGGTTCTTTCGACATGCCTTTCATGAATACGTATCTGGTGATAACCAGTACGTAAATCTATCTTCGCGAAATATTTCGCTTCTGCTAACCGGTCAATTAGGTCATCTGATCTAGGGAGAGGATAACGATTCTTAATTGTCAGCTTGTTCAATCTTTTGTAATCTATACACATTCTCCAAGTATTGTCCTTCTTTCTCCTAAGCAACACAGGTGCACCCCAAGGTGATTTACTTGGACGGATCTGGCCCATCCTCAGATAATCTTCGAGTTGTTTAGCCAACTCATCTTCCTCAGCTTGGCTCATCCTATAAGGTGGAATACTCATAGGATGAGCACCAGGGATCAAGTCAATACGATGATCTACTGCCCGTTCAGGTGGTAAACCCGATGGCAATTCCTTAGGAAATACATCTTGAAACGAATCAAGTATCTTCTGTAATTCTTTGCTTTCAAACACACTTAATTCATTCACATCCATGGAAGGGATGAGAAAAGAAGAAAGTGGAATCAAGACACAATGGAAAGCGGTGTACAAAGAAGAATTCATTATATTTCCAAAATCAATTGTATTTACAAGAGGTCCCTGAGAGGGATGGATACAATCACCTAAAATACTATACTTGGTGTCCCTATGCTGAAAAGAAAAAATATGACTAGACCAATCTATCTGGACATCAAGAGTCTTAAACCACTCAATCCCTAATAACAAGTCTACATTTTCCAGATGCATAACATAGCATTCCAGAGTATCTTTGTAGTCCTGAATCTGGATTGGAAGCATCTCGACCTTGCGATCCCAAACTTGTCTGCCCGCAGGTAGACGTACCTCATAGGTATGGTCGCTGAGTGTCGTGTCAAGACTCAATTTCTGCACAAGCTTGTAGTTAATAAAGTTATGCGAACTGCCAGGGTCTAAAAGAATGTGAATTTTATGGCCATTCACTTCTCCATAAACTCGGAGAAGATCATGTATGGCAAATACCTTAGAATTGAACAGACAATCAGAACAAGTACTAGGGCGAGAAAGTACAGTAATTGACGTACCTGTCAAAGACAACTGGTTAGCTGCCTTTGGCTTGGGTCCTGCGTTTGACTTGGTACCCTTTTGCTTCGGGCACTCATTACGCATGTGTCCTTTTTCTTCGCAGATAAAACAACGTCCTTCCTTCTTGAGCTTCAAAGCCCTAAGGAGTCGTTTCTTCTTCGCTGGTGTCGAACTTGTATTCTTCGAAGGTTGGTCCGAAGACTTGCCTTCATTCGTGTTAGCCATAGGTGCGGAGAACTTTCTTTTATGCTTGTTCCCCTGCTCGGTAACGGGTTTTGACTTGGAAGAGACCATCGTATCATCATAGATACGAGCTGAATGAATGGCCTCGTCCAATGTTTTACATTTGTTATTTTTAACCTGTAATCGGTACGAGTCGGGTAAACCAGCTACGAAAAACCCCAACAGAGTAGTGGGATCCATCTTTGTAGCTTTCATCTGCAAGTCACGAAATTTCTGGAGGTAGACCTCATAAGTGAGGTGCTGCGAGGTCATGGTCAAAGCTGAAAACCGGGCAACAACATCATAATCATCCTCTTTTTTGAGGAATTCTTTCTTGAAAATGTCTTCAAATTGTGCCCAAGTCGTTGGCTTTGGATTCAGTTCCTTCCACCAAAGCAAAGCTTTGCCGGACAAGAAACCTGTTGCTAACTGTATCTTCTTTCCATCATCATATGGATGAAACTGAAAGTGAACTTGCCACTTGTGTAGCCAAGTGTCCACGATCTCCTTGGTTCGCTGCTTTTGCTCGCCCCCGAACGGTTCCGGAGTAATATTGGGGCCTAAAGCAGAAGCCAAGGTATCCATTCCCGAAAAAGTAGAGAGGGTAGTGGTTAATAGAGCGATGGAGTTCTGCAAAGCCTGCATCTGGGCTGCGATTTGTGCCTGACGTTCCGCCGAAGAAGCTTCAAGAGTTACTTTGAACTCTTGGAAATCTGATTTTGACACAAACTCGTCAAAAAGATCGGCATCAGTGCCTTCCGTAGCCGGCAAGCCTTCGCGTTCCACGAGGGGCTCCAACTCTAATTCTTGGGTCGACATCGTGAAGAGGGTACGCGGAGAGAGAATTCGGTCTTTGCACAATGAAAGTGCGAGCGAACTCGAGAGCTTGAGAGCTTGAAAACTTGAGAACTTGAGAACTCGAAAACTTGAGAACTCGAGAACTCGAGAGATGTGTGGCAAGAAGCCCACGTGAGGGGTTTATAAAGGTTTCCCAAAAGCCAAAAAAAACTCGAAAAGCTAGGGCTTAGCTTTTGCTTTAGCTTTTGTGTTTTTTTTTCTTTTCTTTTTTTTTTTGTTCTTGAATAAATATATATATATATATATATATTTTAATATATATATATATGGATATATATATTCGCTTTTCTTAAAAAAAATAAACATCTTGAAACCTTTGAGAGGGGGGAACTTTTAAACCTTTTGTTAAAAAAAAAATTTAAACTCCCCTAAAAAACAAAAGCGAAAGCAATAAAAAAAAATGCTTTCCTACGTGTTTTTTTTTCTCAACCTCCTGGATTAGCCCGTTGGTGAACTCCCGGTGCTTGCTTTTTGACGTCACCGTTGGCTGCCTGCGCGAACCTTCCTGCCGGCGCCACCCTGCCCGCCGTCGGCTGCTGCCAGCAGCTGCGTTTCAGCCGGCACCGCCTGTGCGCACAGGTGGTCTTTGCCAAACCTGCCTGCCCGCCTGGCCTAAGCGCCGACGTAGGCCTGGCCTGGGCACCAGCCCGCCTGGCCTAGGCGCTGCGTAAGCTGCTGGCCGCCTGGGGACATGGCTGGCTGCCTGCGTATACAAGCTGCCTGCGTACAAAGCCTAACAGCCTGCCTGCGTACAGAACCTGCCAGCGCACAAGTCTCAGCCAGCGGTACCCTGCGCATACCACAGCACGCGATGTTCTCCTCTCTCTCTCTCTCTCGTTCAACAAAAAGCAACGAAAATCAACATGCTTTTTTCTTCTTCTTTTTTTTCTGTTTTCTCTCCCTGCAGGTTATGCGACTGCACACAAGGCCTCTTCTTTGCAAAAGCAATCAGCCCAATTAAAACTACCATCTCCCATCATCAACATGGGTTTCTTAGATGAAGAAAAAACACATACAAAATCTGAAATCTGCAGTATGCACAGAAAAAACAGCAAGTTTTTAAACACATACCGTACTTCGACCTCTTCTTCTCTACCTACCAACTTGCTCGTTCACGAGGTATGCTCTGATACCACTGTCAAATCCCCACGGATCTTCCCTCGTGATCGATCTTGGTTCGAAACTCGAATCCTGCAAACAAACGAACACAAACAAGCATGGGGGTGCAGGCCTGACTCACCTCCCAACCATGACAGCCCACAGTCTTGGCTGTCCCCTCCGAGCCACGAGCTGAGCTAACTAGGTTGACGTACCGACCAATCTCCTCCTCGCGACGTCCCATACCGCCACGAAGCTGCCCTCGCGGGCCTCGAGACTGCTGCCGGCCTCGGCTGCATAAAGCAGGTGCACGTCTGCACTAGATCCAGGCTCCAAGACCATAGAGCTCTCACAAACTCGCGAGACTCTCTATATCAATAACTAACCTTGGCCACCCTTTTATAGGCTCTTGGCCGGTCATCGGGCGTCCACACTTGGCCGCCCGCCCGTCCTTACTTGGGTGCCCGCCCGTTAGTATATCCCTAACTCAGCTCGTCAATCAGCCTGCCTAGTTCCAAGCTTCCCCAAGCCTCGAAACTAGTCTTGCATGCGTATAGCACACGGTAGATACCCACTGTGCACATGACACTCACCCCCTTCAGAAAGTTGATGATTGGTCCCGGCAACGGAACCTTGAAACCGGCCTCTGATAGAAAACCAGAGTGCGGTAGGAGCAATCACCCGTCCACTTGTAGTCTAAATGAGAAACAAAACACAGATTGGAGCTAGAGTGCCCAAATCTGAATACACAGCGACACTTGTTGGCCCCAAAGCTTGGCGCCCCTTGCGGTATTTCTTTATTCCATTAAAATAATATGTATGGCTGAGTACAACACAAAAACCAGCCAAGAGTTTACACCTGTAAGTCCAATCTGACTGCCCACAAATCCTTCTCAGCACAGAGGATCTATGCACACAGATCTGTGTCCTCAAGCAACACTCTGTGCGTCCCTCTGATCAGCCAAGTTCACAAAGCAGGCCAGCCATGGGCATACATCTGGCATAACTCAAGAGCATGATACATCTTCTCAGCTCAAACATACATATGCTGTTCAATCCCTGTCTTAATCCCTTGTCAATCTGCCATACTCCTCCTCTCACAAGGAGCCAGATAACACATACCTGTAGCAGACATCAAGCAATAGAAAGAGAGATAGATGAACAGAGTCAAGGCTTACCAAGTTCAGCTCGTGAAACAACACTGGAGGAAGCAACAGCACTAATCTGTGCCTGCAGGCACTTGAATCCACAATCCTGCTTCACACGTGTGCTTGCACTTGCCTGTATCTTCCTCCTGATGCTCACTCCTATGCTGTCCTTGTAAAGTACAGATCTGAAAATCAGCACAGTACCCGTCTGTACCACCTCGGGATACGTGCCGGGCGTTGTACTTGCATAAACAGTCTGCTGTCCACTTCTGTACCTGCCTGAATCAGCATACACAGGTCTGCACAAGTCTGTCCAGCACCCAGAAAAGCGCCGCCTGCACCTGTACTTGCTGTACCTGACTGCCCGTACACTGTACGGCAGTCGTACAGTAGGGTATGGGCTGGAAAACAGGCTGTACAGCCTGTACAGAGCTTCTGCGCAGAATTTCCAGCAGCTGTACTGTGCGCCGCCAGCAACAGAGGAGAAAGAGAGAGAGAGAGTGCCCAGTTCTGGCCGTACAGTGCTGTACGGCTGGTTCCACTCAGAAAAACAGCAACCCCACTGATCTTCAGCAGCCGCCTCCTTCTCCTTGAGCTTTTCCACGCTAGTTCATCATGCACATGAGGGGAGTTCTCCTTTTGCTACACGATTCCCCAAAAAGGGAAGAGAGAGAAAGAAGAGAGAGAAAACCCCTTCCCAATTTAATCCCTAGGGCCCCAACTTAATAAGTTCCTAGGGCCACTAAGGCCTAGGGGCAAACTTCAATAAACATTCAAACTTAATGTTTTAATGTTCCCCCTTCACACCTAGGGTTGTCCACACATCTTAAACACTGTCCGGGCATCCCCCATGTGAATCATAAAATATTCTGACTCTGCAACCACCATGCCCACACTTGTCCTGCTCCATTTTCACAGGGCCATGACACTCAACACCTCAACCAACACAAGAAACGGGAGTTATACCGACTCTTCTTAGGGCCAAGTTGCAAAGAGGCTTGGAGGAACATTGCCACCCCACACCTATCACTTGCCAAGACACATGGCACTCCCATGCAAGCTCCATCTATTATATCCCCCATCACCCACCTCTACCCCCACCACCTCCACCTTCTTCACAAAGGGCATTGTCCTCAAGACCATCAGTAGACTATGTGACGGGCAGGCCTAGGATCACGAGGGACTCATTGCCGAGTACATCTCACATGCTGATGATACCTTAGTACCCCTACTAGGCTACATGTTCAATAGAGCCCTTTGAGGAGGATTTTCACGCTCTTGGTCCGCTAACACCATCACCCTTATCCTCAAAGCTAGAGACCCACTTGATCCTAATAATTACACGATGATCATGATGATTGGCCACACATTGGCCAAAACTCTATGGATCAGTGCTAGAAGCAGAGCTGAGTTCATTTGCAAAGAGACACAAATACAGAGGCTCAAGACAGGCAGGATTTTGGAGGAGCCACTCTATCCTTCACCATATCTTCACCCTCTGTGCCATCACGGAGGAGGGTAGAGCACAACATTAGAGGAACTACTGCTGCTTAGTGGAATTCCCCAAAGCTTTTGATATTGTACCCCGAGTCTGCCTTTGTCACCATTTGGTCCATCTCCATTTCTGGAGCCACTTGTATGGGATTGTCACTCCATAGAGCGGCCACATTTGTACCATGTTCACATGTGGCCAGGCCAGTGCCCCATGTGAAAGGGTTAGTCATCTTGTGTCACATGGATGGGAACCAGTTTTGTGCCATCCGTGTGTGACCAGTATTGTGCCATATGGACGGGAGCTTGTTTGCTGCCACCCGTGTATGACCAGGATTGCATCTTATCCATGGCACTGTCACTCCATGGTAGGACTGATATTGATAGATACCCCCGGCTAGCCCTGGAGTCCTCGATACAGTTGACACTTGAGGGAGATACAGAGTGCTGGTATGCACAGGTAGGCACTTGGTTTGGCATGCACGGTATGCAGATGGAGGCACTCTCCCCCTTCCAGTATAGCATAGAGGCCCCGTCATTTGCTCTTAGCCGCACAGAGCGGAACAAGGTTATTAGGAAGGACATTGTCAGACTGGATACTCAGAGGACATGGAGTTCACCTAGTCGTCCACTGGGGACAAAGATGGCCTTCTACAGAGATCACCTCCTATGCCTGACAGAGCATGGGCTCATCATCCGTCCACGCTACATGGACATACACCTATCCTTTGGGGTGAGATGTGCGATCGGCCAGATCCGCACCTCGCCCCACCAGCTGAGAGTGGAGACTGCTAGATATGGACCTAGGGCGGCCGCACCAGAGGACAGGATATGCCAACTCTGTCACACAGAGCCCGAGACAAAGGACCATTACATATGCCGATGCCTTGTATACTATGAGATTCGGGGGGGGGGGGGGGGGGGGGGTCCATTGCCTCTTTCGAGCTGGGTTTGGACCACGTTTGGATCATGGACTTGCCGGATCAAAGATGCCTGGGACTTTTTCATCTAGAGCTCCGTAGACACAGGGAGTCCTTAGTGAGATCCAGATTCGCTGTACTTACTTGAGGACCAGCACAGAGAGCTCTCACCAACTTCTTCCATACCAGCACTCCGAGGGCCGATCCACCCATCATACCCAAACCACAGGCTAGTGTAGGAGCTCGGCCGAGAGGTGTGACACTCGACAGAGCCACTGAGTTATGCAGAGCTCGACGCCCCATGGCCCTCGCCCACGGCCACGCCACCACAGGAGGATCCGGGCCATCATCTCCCATCATCGCAGGACCTTCTCGTGCCAGCTCAGTTTTACCACCTTGAGCACCATGTCACAACGGCCCATGAGGGATGTATTAGAGTGATATGAAAGCTCTCTGCTCATGTACCTAGATCAGATTTTGAAGTTCTAGATTATTGTTATCTTTCTTTATTACTATTTTGTACCCAGGATGATGTACCTCATGGATATGATGTAACCTTTTGGTCTCATAGGTCATTTTGGCCTTTTGAAGACGTTAATACAACTTTCTTTCTTTCTTTCTTTCTCTCTCTCTCTCTCTCTCTCTCACACACACACACACACACAACAGTTTGAAAATCATGGTTGTAGCCTCCAGCTCTTTTGTAGGCCATTGAGGTCCATTGGCTTTGACTAAGATGTTCTAACATCATCAGCTTCATTGTGGAAATGTATTAACGTAACATACTAAGTTGCTCACGAACCTTGAACGGCAAGTAGGCTGCTTTTCCAACTCCTCCTTTGTCAAAGACATACCTGGAAGCATAATTGATTGGGATTTTTCTCTCAGCTTCCTGTAAGAGTAAACCAAATTTCGTAAGTCTTCAACATAACCAGCCATGCTTGATAACAATCGTACTTCATCAATCCAAAAGCATAACCAACCTGCACATACACAATGCCAAGCACGAGAAGGAAAAAAGAGAGAAAAATGACACCAAGGCCTGTATAATTTCCATCACTCAAAGCTTGAACCACGGTTCTTCCTATTGAAGCAGGCAAATAAGACACGATATTTGTGAATATTAAGAATGAAGTCCCATTTCCAAGTTTCAGCTCGGAAATCTGCTCTCCAATGTATGTAGTGACGACAGAGCCAAGGGTCAATAAAAAGACCGAAG
This sequence comes from Cibotium barometz, assembly GCF_041138505.1. Taxonomy (NCBI): domain Eukaryota; kingdom Viridiplantae; phylum Streptophyta; class Polypodiopsida; order Cyatheales; family Cibotiaceae; genus Cibotium; species Cibotium barometz. The sequence continues at coordinate 14,832,152 of NC_141103.1, read as the reverse complement.
TTAGGGCCCATTCAATACTGAAATCATAGACATATGGACGAATGTACACGATTTGTCCAATTGCCTGATCAACAAAAAGATCAAAGTAAGCCTCTCTCTCTCTCTCTCTCTCTCTCTCTCTCTCTCTCTCTCTGGGACACAGGAAATTATCAAGAAGCACAAGGAGATATATGCAGCAGTTTGGAACTGCAATGGGGCTCTATGGACACATCCAGGCAGACTAGAGGAGGTTATGGAGAACCGGGACATCATGTTTCTGACAGAGACACATGAAAGCCCAGAGAGAGGCTTACCATGGGTAGCAGGGTACCAGTGGGAATCAGTGTATAGACAAGGGATGCGACAGGGCACTTCCAGAGGCTCAGGTGGGATCGCTATACTATTCAGACGAGCACTACACCAGCGTATCAGGGTGGTGTCGAGAGACCCAGAGGCACGCTACATGTGGATTAGCCTACAGCTCGCCTCTGGTGGGATCGCTATACTATTCAGACGAGCACTACACCAGCGTATCAGGGTGGTGTCGAGAGACCCAGAGGCACGCTACATGTGGATTAGCCTACAGCTCTCAGAGGTGAGAACAGTTTACTTGGCAATATGCTACTTCCCGCCGAAGGGGTCGAGATTCGACATAGGTCACACGGAGGACCAGATTGGAGGAGGAGAGGAGAGAGGGGCCCTTCCTAGTGAGTCTCCATACGCCACTCTATCCGCAGATATCCTACACTATTCGACCATGGGGGAGGTTCTCCTGGTGGGGGAGGTTCTCCTGATGGGGGACTTCAATGCACGCACACAGAATCGACAGTGTGAATCATTCGACTTCACAGATCCCCTCATCCTACAGGCACTAGACGATGTAGATGCAGGGACCACGAGGATGTGAGAGGACAGTGGGCCAGACAGTACAGGTTATGGGCAACACCTTCTGGACCTGGGAGCTAGACACCATCTCGTTATTTATAACGGGATGTCACAATGGCCAGAATCGGGAAGACTCACATGTTTCCCATCATCAGGAGGCAGCAGCACTGTGGACTACATATTGGGCTCGCGGGACAGCACAGACCTGATAGACTCTTTCACTATCCCTACATGCCCCATTGGTGCGGACCATACTTATTTGGTTTTTTCTCTTAGGAGCTCTCTTGATCTGCCACCCCCGACCACTCAAGCATCTCGTACCATCTTCCACTTTACCTGGGAGCTTGCAGACGTTTCTGATTCAAAAGTACATGATGGCCTCTTTGGTATGGACCCTACAGCACCCATCGATGTACTGACGGCCCAGCTTTCACACATACTGCACACAGCAGCTAGCCACAGCTTTCCACACCATCTCCAGACAGGGAAGCCACCTAGATCCGGGGACATGCCCCAGAATAGATGGTATGATAATGAGTGCAGAGAGCTTCATCAACATCTCCGAGCCCAGATAGCGAAAGGGGAAATAACACAGCAGCAGGCCAGTAGACAGATGCGGTCTCTTACACGCCGTAAGCGATGCACATATGAGGAGGCTCAATACTGGGACATCTACCACATGCTCATGAGCAAAGATGTAGCCACTGCTTGGCGACGACTCAGAGAGCCACGCCCCCGCACCCCGATTACTGATCCTCAACGCTGGCAGAGTTATGCAGAAGGGCTTTATGATGTTCCCCACCAGCCACTCATCCCTCGCCCCACCGAGACTCCACCGACCTCATCGGTTTTCTTTACTACCGATATGGTATCTCGAGCTATACATAGATTCCAACATGGGAGAGCTGAGGATCACACCGGCTTACAGGGTGAGCATTTCATTTATGCAGCTGACACACTCTCTCATTTTATTGCTTACCTCTTTAACAGGGCTCTGGTAGAAGGTTTCCTGGCTGAGTGGACGATGCACACTATTGTACCGATCCACAAAGCTGGGGACATGTTGGACCCTGGTAATTACAGGACTATCATGATTGGTCATACCTTGGCCAAACTCTATGGGGCTATCTTGGAGGCAGAATTGAGCACACACGCTGAGAGGGAGGGGCTTCGTGCCCCTGGTCAGGCAGGTTTTCGGCGAGCCTTCTCTACTATTGATCACATTTTCACCCTGAGATGCCTGATTGACCAAACTCGGGCACGGAGACAAAGACTCTATTGTTGTTTTGTGGACTTCCGCAAAGCCTTCGACACACAGTCCCGAGAGAGCGCCTCTTCCACCGCTTACAGACACTGGGCATACCCCGCGACATGATGTGGGGGATTTACAGATTATATGAGCAAGTGTTTGGACGAGTTAGATGCCCAGGGGGACTATCAGATATGATTGCCAGCGCCATTGGTGTGAAGCAGGGCTGCCCTCTCTCCCCGACACTCTTTGGCTTATACATCAACGAGGTAGCGGACTACATCATACATAGAGGAGGGTCTGGGATTGACATCTCAGGTACGACTGTACACATTCTATTATATGCAAATGATATCATTCTTGTGTCGGATACTCGGACAGGGCTACAAAGGCATCTACAGGCCCTGGATACTTTTTGTGCGGAGCGAGGACTCATAGTGAACCTTGGGAAAACCAAGGTTATGGTCTTTCATACATCAACAGCAGTCAGATGCCAGACTATCCTTACACTAGCCCGGGGACAGGTAGAGGTGGTGGGCTCATATGTATACCTTGGGGTCACATTTACCAGCTCATCAGGGAGATTCTCTATGGCACATGCAGCCAGAGATAGAGAGACACGAGGGTACGCAGCACTAGCAATTTTGGAACACCAGTGTCACCAGGCACACTTCCAGGAGCCCCGTACTAAGGGGTGGCTATTTGATACACTAGTTACTCCAGCATTGATGTATGCAGCAACAATATGGGCACCAGGTTTGGCTACATCCTCATGGACACAGATAGAGCGCCCTCAGATTTTGATGCTCTCACGGATGATCCGTAGCAAACCTTCAATACCACATGATATCCTTCGAGCGGAGTTTGCTGTACCACCTATGTTAGTAGAGGCCATGTTCCAGACTATATCTTTTATACACAGGATGCGGGAGCTCCCACTAAATCGGGTATCTCGGGCTGCTTTTGAGGCATCCAGACAGCTTGTTGAGGAGGGACATACTTGGTCATGGTACTCCCATGTGGTACAGTGGATATCATCACAGGATTGATATTGACAGATTACCACCCTTACAGTATGACCTAGCTGCACCACACAGACGCCTCTCTCAGACAGAGAGGAACAGAGTCATGAGACATGACATTTGGCATGGCCACATACAGGAGACTTGGCTATCTCCCAGTCAGCCACTCCCGACGAAGATGCTCTACTACAGAGACCACTTCTTGAGCACCTCCGCAGACGGCTTCATCCAGCGACCACGATACTTGGAGGTCCACTTATCACATGGAGCCAGAGTAGCCATTGGGCGACTAAGGGTCTCATCACACCAACTAGAGATCGAGATTGGGAGAGCAGCACGCATCCCTCGAGCAGAGCGCATTTGCAGATTATGCTAGACGAGGGTAGAGACAGAGGAGCATTTTGTTTGCCAGTGTGGTGCTTTGCAGGAGATCAGGGCATGCTATCCTAAGGTTTTAGAGGGACCACATCACTTAGACAGATCTGGGAGAGATTGGACCAGAGACAGCTAGGCAGACTACTACTAGCACTACAGAGACACAGGGAGATCTTACTTCAGACACCCGCACATCTCTGGAGAAAGACAGTCCCAGTTGACTGACTTCTTCCAGAGATTGGCACCAGTAGCCCAGCCACACGCACTGGGAGTGACATCTTAGCGAGCGGGGGAGATTCGAGCTAGGCGACGACCCAGACTAGCCGGATACCAGACACCACGGTTACACCACAGAGAGATTGCGGCCATCCGGTCTCGACACCAGCAGGAGGTCCAAGAGCAGCTCGCACATTTTTGCTCTGATCCAGGACGCATGTTCCAGACATTTACGGCATCCTCAGATCGGATGTATGACATATTGTACCCAGACTATGGGACTGGATGGAGTTAGGAGTAGATAACATATCATACTTGTATCACCCCTTCAGCATATAGAGATGCAGTAGTAGCCCCAGTACTCCATCCACACCCTCTCGTTTGTACACCACTATCGAGTCCCCTATGGTCGTGTTGTCATACTTGTACATTTTATTCTCACCTCCACATTTTCCTCTTGATGACTGGAGGAACATCATTGTACTACTTGTTTGTCTCATAGGCCAATTTTGGCCTTTTGCAGACGTTAATATATCTCTCTTTCTTTCTTTCTTTCTCTCTTATGGCAGACCCCCTCAGGAAATAGAATAATCAGATCAGCAAAATGGGAAGGCCACTTGGGGAAACTGACGGAGGCCCTCACCCACACGGACACATACATTGCAAACATAGAGAAACTGGGAGTCATGGCTTTGCAAGCACGGGACGCCTTCACAAGCATCAAGAAGATTTTACTGTTGCAGGAGGAACCCTTTGACAAATAGATTACAGATAAGCAGGACCTCCACGAGGTAGAATTTGCAGACATGGAAGGCCCAACACAACCAGGAACTACCTGACCTGAATATATCTAAAGCTCTAGCTACTGAATTGGCTCAGCTCGAGAGCGCAAATGAACAACTCAGCAAGGAATTGCAGGCAGCCAAGCTAGAGATCACAGAGAGGCTCACCCAAAAGGTGAAAGCCACCAAATCAGTAATCACAGAGGAGTTTAACAAGGTAGAAGCCACCAAATCAGTTTTATGTGGATGCACCTAGCCAGGCCTGGCTCACAGATTTTCATATTGCAGTTTGTTACTTCCCGCCTGAGACAGGCTAGGCCTGGTTCAGACTTTCATATTGCAGTTTGTTTCTTCCCACCCGAGACAGGCTAGACCTGGCTCACAGACTTTCATATTGCAGCATGTTACTTCACACCTGAGACATCTGTCTTCACACAAACGATGTGTTGCAGGACGTGGAGTCCCGATATGCCCCCTTGTTTGCAGACATAGTGGAGTTCTCCCAGCAAGGAGACATCCTCTTGTTAGGGGACTTCGATTCAAGGACAGCCCGTAAGCAGGTGCATATGTATGATTTCCATGCAGATTCAGTCATGCTTTAAGAGACAGACTCTCAAGAGATGGGGACAAAACAGTCATCATAGGACACATGATCCATCACCACACATGGCAGATACTTTCTGGATTTGGGCATGAGCTACTCGTCTACAATGAAAAGTCCAGATGGCCTGCATCATACAGTCTCACCTCCTTCCCATATAAGGGGGGTCGAGCATAGTAAATTACTTGATGGGGTCTCTCCTGCTCTCATGCCACTCATACATGATTTCACCATCCCACTGCCACCCATTCTAGCAGACCACTCCTACCTCGCCTTCACTATATCGTGCACATCCCCACCACCTGCCCCCGATCCCCCCATATCTGCTTTCACTCACATTCATTTCCATCATGACCTCGATTCCGAGTACGAGGATCACAAACTTCTTCAGATTGCATTCACCCACACCTTTACAAGGTCCGAGGAATCATACAGGTTAGAGACTACACCCCACCCTTTCGTGGGATCCTTTTGCCCCACACCCATGGCGTCACTACTGAGAAAGCGCCATCCCTCCTCAAGCCAGACACCCCATATCCAGGGATCTAGGCCTATGGCCTATCAGCTGCAGATCCATGACATACTTTGCTGCCATGGAGAGGCCACTCCATGGGCAGGGGATGCCATCACAGCTCTAAGCTCGCTTCTAGAGAAGGATGGTACTCTCATTGGATGAGAAGATCCAGGTATCTCTAGCGATCTTGCTCCAAGAGTTTCAGTACCACATGTACATGGGAGGCTTGCATATTATGTGGCATAGTGGTTGAGGGATTAGGTATAGTGTGGTACGGCATGTGTATGGTAGGAGTACGCAAAGCACGCATCGGGATGAGTACTTTGAGTACGTTCACTTTTTCAATTGGCATATATAAATAATAATATATATATTATAAACGACTTACGAGTTTATTATTCACCTACAAGGTGGTCAGGTATATGTAGGTGCGGTATGAGATGACAAGTGTATGGTACAACTATGGTATGATGCACATGAGGATACATACTTTAGTTATGTGGAGAGTTAAAAAGTATAGAACCTGGTTAACAAATTTGGTTAAAAACACATATAAAGAATGAATGATCAAGCACCTATCAGTCACAACTAACATGAAATGGACATGTAGAATTGAAATATCACATGAAATGTCAAATGCACTAAGGCACACATAGATCAAAGACACTAGTGTAAATTTGAAATCATCAATGACACACAAATAAGTAAGGAAATAAGGAAGCTATCAATGTCAAGACCGAGTACAAGCTGAAATATAAATAGATCCTTGTGTGTTATGAGTCCATTGAAAAGGAAATTGAGGGATCAAGGCAATTGGGAGAAGTTGAGGGTTAGGAACAAGGGTGTGAGAAACATGAATAGGGGTTTGAAGAGTAGGTATCAAGCAAAGATGGCACATAAATAGAATACAAAGTGAAAATCAATCAATTAACAAGTAATTTTTTTCAAAAGTACGGGTACGAAAAGCATCGTACCGGTGTGGTACGTATTGAAAGTACTAAACGGTTGAGTACAAGTATGGAATGCAATTATGGTACTATGTGGGTCTTCTTTTTCATTTCATTTTCATTACTTTTTGTTTCCATGTTCATAGTCTAAACGTGGAACTTTTGTAACACATGTTTCTCATAGACCCACTTTTGTAGACCTTAATAAAATCTCTCTCTCTCTTTCTCTCTCTCTCTCTCTCTCTCTCTCTCTCTCTCTCCACAAGCTGCTCCAGACCTACCTAGCCCGAGAGGAATTACCTTGGATCGAGCCTCCGCACTCCAACTTGCCCGACGACCCCGGCCCCCTGGCCATCGGCCACGATCACCTCATCAGCTCTAGATCCAAGACATCCTCCACTGCCATCAAGCTACCTTTCCACGTGTCATAGCTGAGGGAGACCTCTCAGCCATACTCATCAGCCCCATGCTTGATATTTTGGAGAGTGGTATACCATCTACTTGGAGCTGATGCTGCTCTCATGTTTCTATGTTCTTAGTATTCCATGATGAGTTTCCATGGATAGTGTTGTATCACCCCAGTGAGATAGTGTTGTATCACCCCAGTGAGATAGCTATGTTTATGTTTTCTTTCTGTTTTATTTTCCATTCCATGATGAGATATGCCATGGACATTATTGTATGACTTTGGTCTCATAGGCCCATTGGGTCTTTAGTAGACGCTTAATATATGTTTCTTTCTTTCTCTCTCTCTCTCTCTCTCTCACGTTGGACTCTACATAGATGAGATCTGATTTGCAGGCCCAACTATGTCAACCAAACAATAGCACCAAAACAAATGTAGGCATCCCTCCTCATCCTTCCAAAAAGGTGTGCTATTGCAATCCAAATCTTTTGTGCCTCCATGCACTCCCATAAGCAATGGTGCACTCTCTCTGAATCTCCTACACATCTCAGCAGACAAGTTGGGCTAGCACCAACAACCGATCCCTGCTCGTTGGTGGCAAGGCCACGATGTAGAGAAAGCCAAATAAAAGAGGAAATCTTCCTTTTTTTTCCAAGAAAGAGACTTCTATTATGTATGAAAAAGACAGACAACAATCATAGCTACAAGCCGGAATAGAATAGAATCACCCCAACATGTAAGGTGATTTCAACCACTAAGGAGCATCATGATGCCATGAGAGACCTGTGGGACTAGAGGAAAAGGAAATGCCATGGTCCCACTCCCGCATAATTATAACGTGTTTTGACTGCGTGGAACGAGAGGACCCCTGAATACGAGCCCAAGTAGCCATGAGAGTATGGATGATATTACCCCATATAGTACTAATGCACTGAGACCCAAAGATCTGGACACCCTCAATAGCCTCCGTGCATCTAGCTCTTCATATCTGCCATGCTGTAATACTGGCAACAATCTCCCAACTAGTGTCAATCCTCTATCTGGAGGGTGTATAATCAGAGTGAGGGACATCTTGCAACAAACCATGCTGGGCAATACATCTACGAATGAAAATAGCACCGGACCGAGTGCCACAACCTCCGCCAAAAAGCTCTATGAATATCAAGGGTGATCCCATAAGCCTCCCAATGCGGTCTAAGGTAGGGACTCTCTGGATTTGTCCTAGAACCAACTGGCTTGCGTTCCGCACAGTGTAACTGAAAAAGGACACGCTTTTCATGGGGTTAAAAGCATCCCTCCACTCCCACTCACCAGGGTCCCAATGCAGGTATCTGATTGGACACCCATCATGTAACCAAAAGCTCCAAGTGTTCGTAATCATCCCTTGAGAGGGACCCTCCCCTGCCCACCGCTCTCACCGGCCAAACCACCAGACCCTAATGATACCTTCCCAAGACTTCTCTCCAAGGGCCACCTATCTTGAATGGAGTAAAAAACCGGTACATCATCCTCTCCTGAAGTGGGGAGGCACATGACCTGAAGAGCTACCCTTGTCCTTGAAAAATACACTATGCTGATGATATTGTACTCATTGCAGATTCTTAGGAGGGGCAACAAAAGCACATGGATGCTTTACAGGATTTTTGCACACAGAGGGGACTCTCAATCTACCTTGGGAAAACCAAGGTTATGGTATTCCACACCTCCTACCCAATTGCAAGCCGTACAGAGATCACTTACATGGGTAGCACGATTGAGGTGGTGCACACGTGTCATAGTCACAGGGGACGGCGGGGACGGCGCCTAGGAACGCGGGGACGCCGTCACGGTACGGCGCAGGGACGGGGACGGACGGGGACGGACGGACGTCCCCTGTCTGGCGTTTCAAACCGGGGACGGCGCAGGGGACGCCATAGGGACGGGGGACGGCTGTCGGGGGACGGCAGATAGCCGTTGCGCCGGCCCGTTTCTGGCCGTTGCGCCCGTTTCTGGCCGTTGCGCCTGCGTGCCGCGTGCCTGCCCCACTGTAGCCGTTTATGGCTGTTGGGCTTGGGCTCTACTAGCCGTTTATGGCTGTTGGGCCTTGGCCCTCTCTCTCTCTTGCCTATCTATATAAGAGCCCACAAGGCTACAAGCTGCCACACACAAGTTCATTGCTCATTGCTCATTGCTCATTGCTCAAGCTTCTTGAATCTTATCTTGGATCATCTTGGATCGTCTTGTGCCTGATGCATCGGTTAGGCGCAAGATCAGGGACCAGCTTTCGATGTACATGTCGTTTCATGGCTCCTATGGCTGTCATGATGCACAGGTTGACCGCTCCAAAGTTGGTGCTGCTCTATGGTGGGAGGACTTTGGTTCAGATGGACCGGAGCTGCAGCAGCTTGCCATCCGCATACTTAGCCAGGCCGTCAGCTCCTCTTGCTTGGAGCAACTTTGGAGTACCTACAGCCACATTGCCTCTAGGAAGAGGAACCGACTCGGGGTAGAGCGTGCCAATGACCTTGTCTTCGTCAGCGCGAACTTGCGAATGCTTTGCAAGAGCATGACCAAGAAGGCAGATTCCTTCACCGAGTGGGAGATGAGTCAACAAGAAGAGCAACGGGAGGATGAGGTGCAGGAGCAGCATGCCAGTGAGGATGAGACTGAGGATGAGCTTGATGCTTCTTTGGCAGCCGCACAAGCTACCCATGACCATGAGGCGAGCACTTCACGTGGATGATCATTCATGGATCATGATTCATGGGCCTTACTACTTAGCTCTAGCCTCTAGCCTCCAGTCTTTAGCACTTTTTTGTCATTGACTCATTTGAGTCCGTCCTTGTATTTTCATTTTGCCTCCTTAAGGCTCCTGAGTCCTGACTCTTGAGTCATGACTCATTTTGTATCAGATATCTACTTAATTATTATCTTTGACTCAAAATCTTAGCATTTTAGTGTAAATTTGTGCTCATTTTGATGTGCTTCCAAAGTAGAATAAGTGCAGAGTAGAAAATTTTTAAAAAAAATTATTTTTTGAGTGCCGTTCCCTCCCCCGTCCCCGTTCCCTACTTATGGCCGTCCCCCGTCCCGTCCCCGTCCCCGTCCCCCGTCACCGTCCCCCGTCCCTTGTGACTATGACACGTGTCTATCTCGGAGCTACCTTCACTAGTCCACGCTTCTCTATGAGACAGGTAGCAGGTAGCAGAGCATAGACTTACTAGAGGATATGTGGCCCTAGCCCTATTTGAGAGGCACTGTTTTTAAGCGCATTTTCAAGAGCCGAGGACAAAGAGTTCCCCTAGTTACCCCTGCATTTATGTATGCAGCTCCTTTCAGGGCACCGGATTTACCCCTGGCAGATTGGCAGCGCATAGAACATCCTTAGATCATGATGTTATCATGAACCATACGCAACAAACCATCTATCCCCCACCAGGTCATCCACACAGAGTTTGTTGTGGCTCCTATGTTGATGGAGGCCCTAATCCAGACAGACACTTATACATGGAGGGTGAGGGAGATGGATCCACTTTGACTCCCCCGACGTGCACTATAGTTGTCTCAGCAAACAGCAGCCAGAAGAGAGCATTCATCCTGGTATGGCACAATACTACCTTGGTTTCAGGCACACGGACTCCAGATGGACCGGCTCCCTTCATTTCAGTAATGATCCAGATTCCCCATACGTTAGGCTTACACATGAGGACAAGAACTGGGTGATCTGATACAATCTACTGGGGGCTATACACATGTAACACATGGATCGCACCGGGAGGCCCATTGCCTACCAAGATGTAGTACTACAGAGATCATTTCCTGAGATTCATAGAAGATGATTTCATACAGAGACCAGGTTATCTCGATGTCTTCATGTCCCATGCTATGAGGATAGCCACTGGCCAGCTTAGGGTATCATCCCATAGACTCAGGATAGAGATGTTTGCAAGTGCCCAGTCTAATATGAGATCAAAGGGAGATTTCACTCTGTTCAGAGAGGGCTTTGGACCCTTATCCCGGATAATGGAGGACCCAGATCAGAGGTGCCTTGGACTCTTCCTATTGGAGCTCAACCGACACAAAGAGTCACTACTTAGAGATCCTTGCCCCCAACACTCCTCTCAGCTTACCATCACCAGGTTTTTCTAGGCTACAGGGGCGGATAGGGAGGCACCAGAGCCCACCACGGTGGATATGGGAGCCTGTACCACAGTGCCCCCCCACCCCCTTCCAAGAGCAGGCGCATGGGAGTCACATCACATCGTGCATGCACACTCTAGAGAGCTAGATGCCCTCTGATCCAGCCACCCCCAACTCATCAGCCCTAGATTCAATTGATCCTAGCCTACCATCGAGCGGCCTCTGCTCATAGCAGATTATTGACATCTCTACCCTTATTATATCACTCATGATGGACATCCTAGATGGGCCCTTCCCCGTCATACAAGGTTAATTGACTGTTAGCAAAAAGCAACCTACAGTGATGACTTTTTCATGTGAAGCTGAGTATGCAGGAGTCTTCACAGCCACGGTTGAGTGCATATGGTTAAGGAGGTTACTTGATGACCTATATGTATGCCATTATCAGGGTGCTACTCCCCTTCTTACATGTAGTTAGAGTGAAACCGGCCTCTGGTAGAAACCAAAGTGCGGTAGACTAGCAGTCACCCTTCCACTTGTAGTCCAGATATAAAAACAAATTTGATTGGAGCTAGAGTGCCCCAAATCTGAAATGAGAACGACACCTGTTGGCCCCAAAGCTTGGCACCCCTTGCGGTATTTCTTTATTCAATTTCAAAAAGATGTACAGCTGAATACAACCAAACCAGCCAGGAGAATACACCTGTATGTCCAATTTGGCAACCCACAAGACCTCTTAGCACAGAGGATTCACACACAGATCTGTGTCCCACAAAAGCAACACTCTGTGTTTCCCTCTGATCGGCCAAGACCATTCAACAGGGCAGCGTTGAGCACACATCTGGCATATCCCATGTACATGGTTTCACAATTCAGCATAAACATACATTCACTGTCCAATCTCTGTTTCCACCCTTTCAATCTGCCATACCCCTCCTCTCACAAGGGGCCAGATAGTACGACTCTGCAACAGACATAAGCCAATGGAAAGAAATATAGAAGGACAAGTTCACAGCTTACCAAATCAGCACGTGGTTCTGCACTTGCGAAGCCAATCGTACCAATTTGTACTTGCCTTCTTGCAACCACTTGTCTGATGTACCTAATAACTCTGGGAAAGCTTAGCCTGCAGCTGGAGATGCACTGTTCCCTACTGTTCAGGTCTGAACAGATCTGCAACCAGCTGTACCTACCCGTACAGGTCAGTAGAACACTATTGTACCTGTCCGTATAGTTTCCACAGGTGCCTGTACTGTACTGGTCAGTACCCAACAGCAGCCGCCTGCTGATTGTATCTGTCAACGCAACCTGCACCTGTCTTGTCCAGCGCCGCCTGCACCTGTCCTGTCCGTACGACTGTACCAACAGTCCACGTGGCAGCTGTACCTGCCTGCGCTGCCTGAAACTGCAACTGCAGTTGCCAGCAACAGCCAGCAACAGAGACAACAGCCGCCTGACCTGCAGCAGCCGTACACAGTACCTGCTGTCCGTACAGAGCTATACGGCCTGTTTTGCTCAGAAAACTCCAGCAAAAACAGCAACCACACCCTATGCAGCAGTCGACTTGGCTTCCCCTCTTCTCCACGCTTGAGAACTTGCACGCCTCCCCAAAAAGCTAGAGAGAGAGAGATGAGAGAGGCGTGTAACTCCAAAAGTGGAGTGGCCTCTCTCCAAAATTATCCTAGGGCCCCAACTTTAATAAACATTAAAGTTCCCTAGGGGTCACTAAGGCCTAGAGGCAACCTATGAATAAAACATTAAAACATTAATGTTCTTGTTCCCCCCTTCACACTTGGAGATGTCCACACATCATTATCTCTGTCTGGGCACCCCAAATGTGAATCATTTAATATTTTTGCTCAGCAACCACCATGCCCACACTTGTACTGTTCCATTTTCACATGGTCATGACACAAAGTGCTATGGCTATTGCGAGAAACATGCACGGACCAAGCACATAGAGATGCATTATCACTATTGTAACACGCGGAATCTCCGGGAGTCTTCTTTCAGCCCTAAATACTATTGAGAACATGCCGATGCAAAACGCAGACATAAGAGAGAGAGAGAGAGAGAGAGAGAGAGAGAGAGAGAGAGAGAGAGAGAGAGAGAGAGAGAGAGAGAGAGAAATGAAATGATATATTAACGTCTTCAAAAGGCCAAAATGACCTATGAGACCAAAAAGGTTACAACAATTGGTGGATCTGATACAATGTCTGTGCAAGAAAAGCTAAAAACAACTAACTGAAATTGAAATAACTGTGAGGAAAAGTACGGTACTAGGAGCTCCTAATGGATAACATCTGGGAGGAAAACTCTAGCAACAAAGGTAAGCATCATACACATCACTATCCAAAGATGTCTCTCATCGGTCGATGGCGGATATCCTCAATGTCCTCCATGGTGAGTACTCTGACTGGACGTCTCCCATGCCGTGCTAGAGAGAGAGAGAAATGCTGGAAATTCAGTATATTTATAGGCTGCCTTCATGAAAAGGTGGTATACACCCAAAACAGTCCTAGTCTAAGACCCATTCCATGAGGGAATGAATGAGTTAAACAATAAGCACACTTGCCCTTTTATAGCCCCTTTGGACACTTGGAGAACTGGCCGACTGCTGGTCGGCCAGCTGACTGGACATTAAATCGTATATATTGATGCGCCTGCAGCAGCTGATAGCATCCCTGGTACAACCGATTCTCCTGTGTGCAGCCAACAGCTCCTGTCTTGCAGCAGACGGCCCCTTTGGTACAACCAACAGGACATCCTTATCCCCTTCATGAACAATAGCATCCTCTTCGTGTCCTTCTCCTAGTCCACTACTACCACATCTGCACTTTATGCTCAAAATCCTAGCTCTAATCTGTTTTTTTGGTTGCCCCTTCAAGGTTAGTTCCAGGGTATGTCGATGGGCAAACATGCACATGACATCCCCCTTTGCTAAACTTGATGACGGGATTCCAACCTGTTCTTGGATGACTGTCATCATCATCCCAATCTTTGCCCGAAGTCCCTTTGTCATCCATCCATCTCTGGCAACCCTTTTCTCTGAAAACCCGGCCCGGTCTCCAAAACCACTCTGACTCTGAATAATATCTATGCATCTGATCCACCCAGTCCCCAATCCATTCCTGCCTTGACTCTGAACACTGTCTTGGTCTTCATTCCTGAGAAATGAGTCTAGCACTCTCACATCACCCCTTGGAGGATAATCCTCCCTTGGGACCGTTGCCCGAGAACCTATCTGGCTCACAGGACTGCCTTTCCCTCTAGCTTTGTGGAACACCACCAACAAACCTCCTGGGAGCTCTTCCCGATCTTGTGTTTCTTGCCTTGGGCTTCGTACCCGTGCACTTTCCTATACCTTGGACCCGTACACCATCATATGGGACTAAATCAGTGTTTAGCTTTGCTGAGCCTGATGCTCTAATACCAATGTAACACGCGGAAGCTCTGGGAGTCTTCTTTCAGCCCTAAACACTACTGAGAACATGCTGATGCAAAACGCAGACAGAAGGGAGAGTAGAGAGAGAGAAATGCTGGAAATTCAGTGTATTTATATGGTACAAAAAGGTACCTAATTCTACAGCCCTAGTCTGCCTTCATGAAAAGGTGGTATACACCCAAAACAGAATGAGTCAAACAATAAGCACACTTGCCCTTTTATAACGCCTTTGGACACTTGGAGAACTGGCCAACTGCTGGTCGGCCAGCTGCCTGGACATTAAATCGTATATATTGATGCGCCTGCAGCCGATAGCATCCCTGGTACAACCGATTCTGTGTGCAGCCGACAGCCCCTTTGGTACAGCCGACAGGACATCCTTATCCCCTTCATGTACGACAGCATCCTCTTCATGTGCTTCTCCTAGTCCACTACTGCTACATCTGGACTTTGTGCTCAAAATCCTAGCTCTAATCTGTTTTTCTGGTTGCCCCTTCAGGGTTAGTTCCAGGGTATGTCCATGGGCAAACATGCAAATGACAACTGTCTGCAGGAGAGGCTTCATGCTGGTGACATTAGCCACATCTATTGTCCATCACAAGACAACGTGGCAGATCTCTTCACCAAGGTGCTTCCTCGAGAGAAGTTTGAAGCTTTCCGAAAATCTTTGGGCTTGATTCCATTTGGGGATTGATCTACTATGTACATGTACATTTCCACTACATGGAGGATTTGTAGGAGATATGCACATTTTGTAGTGGACATGTACGTAGGAGTTAGGAGTTAGGAGTTTATTAGTGCTAGGCACTAGGCACTTAGTGTATTTGGGGTTCTTTTATACCTTAAGTGTCACTTGTATACTTTATGGTGACACATGGCACTTTTTATTTGGACCCCTTGGTCCTTAGATGTAGGGGGGGCACCTTTTACTTTTGATGTTATGAGATTCTCTAAGAACACTTAATGTGGGAGCTTCCACCACCATCTTTTCTCTTTCTTGCTGTTGTACAACTGTGTGCATGTGCTAGCTGCTCCAGGTGAAGGTTTCCATTGCTCCCACACTCCCAACATTAATTGCTATGATTAAGCAAGATTTTGCCAAATTTTAAAAGCCTCAAATTGATTTTACTTTCCCCTGTGTAATGGTAACTTTCTGATTTGTTGCTTTCTGGTTCTTGATTTTTGTCGTAGCTGCTGCTGATATGGAGGTGCTAAGCACAAGCAAGCTGAGGCTTCTGAAAGCCTTTAGGGCTTTTGATAAGCCTTAGGATTAAGGCTTTTAAGTCTTTAAGAGGCTCATAACTTTTGTGAAGACAACAGCTTGTTGGACGTCTACAGAACTGGCGTGCGGCTATAGCAGTAACAGCGGTGGCTATTGGCGGCATGAATAGGTAGGCATATCGGGCCTGCAACAGGTTGGTGCAAGGCATGAGACTGGAGTAGGCAGCGTGCACAGGCGGCAGACTTATCCCATTGTGAGAAATTGAAAAAGTGGATATTCCTAAGAGCAAGCTTGATTGGTTGAGTTAGCATGCGAGAAGTTTTATAGAACAAACAAAGTGATAGATGACCTTACGTTTGACTTGGTTGAAAAAATAATCCATTACTCACTTCATGTTATGCCTTTATGAAGTTATGATGCTATCATGGGTCATTGAGGAAGGATTGAGGAAGAAATCTCCAAAACTCTTTTCAAGAACTGGACATTTTGAATTCTTTTAAAAAGAAGAGGATGAAAGCCATTTCCTGAAGGTCACTAAGAGGCCCGGCCACCTCAACAGCAGACACATGTCTCATGACATGAGAATCACCATTGTTCAGTTGAGATTAAGATAGGAAGAGGAGAGGGCATCCTATGGGATAGATTAGTAAGCAGGCTATGCAACACTAGGGATACTGAGTGAGGAGCATTATATACTTAGATGCTCAGTCTATATGAAGCTACGGGGATGCTACCACTTTCTCTTCTGGGACGGGTTCGGGCCTTAGTCACTAGTGATGCACTACAGAGATCAGATATGTCTCGTAATATACCTGCTAGAGCTGTATGCATACACATTTTCAATTAGACCTGTGTTGTGACCAGCCTTATTTTCTAAGAAAAAGCAGTTTTATAGATACAATTCTTGTCTTCGGTTTACCCCTTCATCCGGTGACCTGGTGTATGTACATGCTAAAAGGTCTATCGGCCAGGTAGGTGAGATAGTGCTTTACAAGCCACATTCACAGACTGCATGCAGCATCTTTGTGCGATCAGTGACACTAATATCAATAAGTTAAACTTCGCATACACACTGAGGGCCAAAAAAGTCAGTGATACATGTTTGTGCATTATCCCACCTTTTGGTTGCTGCCTTATTAGTCTGTCCTGCGGGTAAACTTTACAACAAGAGGGTCCATCTCACAGTTCTGTAGGCTGTAAGGTTGGTGCTGCCCAACTGCATGGAAGAGGGTAGGACAATTCATAGAAGCTAGGGATCCCCCTTGAAACTATGGTTTTAGCGTAGAGGTATAATCTATGCCAACAAGTCCATGCTTGAAGAGACATGTACGTTGGAGGTGCAAATCTCACATGGGTAGTGGGGATTACAAGATGGGAAAGGGGATGCCAAGTAATCCGACATGCAAAGACAATGTGGAAAATGAAAAGGTATATATAGTCCAAAGGGACCCATCCTATCTTCAACTTCCCCAAGCTTGTCTTTTGTGGAACACTGGAGGGCTGGTTAGGTAGACGGAGGAATTGCCTTAGCATGCCAGAGCCTCCACAAGCCCATGCAGATGAGTGTGCCTCCAGGGGTGCTAGAGGCTCTAGAAAGCAGTTGGGTACTTATGCTGATGTGAAGGCATGCAAACTCTTGGTTTCCAAGATGGTATTAGAGCCTCAGTTCATAGCCTCAGGCCACTTCCCTCCCTGCTCAATTGGAGGGGGTTGTTGGAAGTGCAAATCTGACATGGGTAGTGGGGATTGCAATGTGGGAAAAGGGATGCCAAGTAATCCCACATGCAAAGACAGTGAGGAAGATGGGGAATATATAGTCCAAAGGGACCCCTCCTATCTTCAACTCCCCCAAGCTTGTCTTTTGTGGAAGACTAGAGGCTTGGTTGGGTAGAGTGGGGAGGATCTGCCTTAGCATGCTAGAGCCTCCGCAGGACCATGCAGATGTGTGCGCCTTCCCGGGTGCAAGTGGCTCTAGAAAGCACGTATGTTGGCCCCAGCTATTGATCCTGATCTTGACGTGAGAACCATGACACATAATGGATGTTGTAGCAACTCTTCGTTTCCAAGAACATACATCTTAGAATTCCTCCATTAGCCTCATTGAACACTTTGTTTAGAGAAACACAGAAACCAAGATCCTCATGCTCCTTCACATGTAGCAATGGTTGCACCCCTGTATTCAGCCTCTGTACTAGATAAAGCAACAGTAGGTTGCTTCTTGCTACTCCAACTCACCACTGCACTCCCAAATGTAAAGGCATAACCACTAGTAGACCTCCTATCATACGAGCTACCTGCCCAATCTCCGCGTTTGTGTAGCCATGTATATCCAAGCCATGCTCATAAAGAAGACCATAATGTGCAGTGGTTTTTACATATCACATAATGCGTCTCACTGCATCCAAATGAGGTTTTGCATAGTATAAAAGCAATAAAAAGCTGTCAAGAGAAAGTGTAAAAGCAGAAGTGTACCTGAAATATTGCAAAGCCTACAGAAGCATACCGTGTCCACTGCAACACCTTCTTCCTTCCAGCTTCCCCCTCTTTCTTCTGAAGCTCTTGAATTTTGGGATAGAGCACACCGAGAAGTTGAAATACTATTTGTGCATTAATGAAGGGCACTATACCAAGAGAACAAATGCCAAGCCTACCAATTCCACCACCCGAAAACGAATCTAGAGTCCCCAATAAGCTGTTTTGATCTAGGCTTCCTTGAAAGGCAGCCCTATCTACGCCACCAAGAGGTATGTATGTTCCAACACGTGACAAAGCTAACCAGGCTAGCAGCTTCAAGAATTTCCCTGGAAGCTGGCCCTTGAAAAAATCGCCAAAATCTATTGAGCTGTCCTCAATAGCCGCTGTTAAACACCAACACAGGTATTTATTTAGTGCCATCATAGTGTCAATTGAAAAAATGTGTGTCTAGAGCTTCCTGTTTGGTGGGGGGGGTGTGCTGGGGGAAGAGCAAGAAGCTGCAGCCCACAAGTGTCACCGACATCAAAAGTAAACCACATACATCAAAAACCTTCCAACATCCCTATCACCGAATTAATCTCAAACCAGCATATCCTTTGCATGAGATTCAAGAAACTTGTCATGTCACAATATGCATGCAAGAAGCAAAAGGGTGGCTCATACACACACACACTCATATATTCATACTTATATTCGTAGTTTTAGTTGTGATTATATTCAATGTCATGTCACAATATGCATGCAAGAAGCAAAAGAGTGGCAGCTCGTACACACACACACTCATATATTCATACTTATATTCGTAGTTTTAGTTGTGATTATCTGTATACTCATATATCCATAATTACATGTTTACTTACATATTTGTAGTTTTGTTGTGATTATATGTAACTTAGATATTTATAATTACATGTACACTTATATATTTGTAGTTTTTGTTGTGATTATATGTAACTTTTATATTTATAATTGCATGTATACTTAATGTGTCCATAATTGATACAAGGCAAGTTCAGGTGATTCCCAAATTTAAAAACAACAAAAGCAAATAATCCATTTATAGTATTTTATTTCCACCACTCAGTTAATGCTGCACACAACTAATCCTTTTGAAAACAGAGCTGCCGCCAGAAGTCTCAAAACGCTATCTTTATCTTACAGTCCAGTAGCATCAATGTGTGACAAGCCAGTATGTGGATGGCTGGTTGATATAACAACTTTCAAAAAATTTAGAGGATACACAATACCTGCAACACCTTTCCCAGTTGATGCCCCTCCTGGCCTTCTAGCTGACTGCTTGCCTTTCACTGCTTCCATGACTTCTATGAAGAGGTCTCTCCAATCATCAAGCATTCTTTGACTTGAGCTTTCTTGAAGATCCAACGGATCAAAAATATCTTCAGCCGGCATTGTCTCCCTAGTTCATCAACCCTCCAGAACTTCAGATGTTAAAATTGACAAGAACAAATAGCATGCATACAGCCGAAGTGGTATCAACCTTTCCCACAGCACTCCTGGCTTTTAACTCGTTAATGTAAAAAAGGTATGAAAAACAGGCCTTTCACCTGAGTAGGCTTGACACAGACTAGACCCTTGTTCTAGGATATTGAAGGACAAGGCACCACAGGAGGGCAATATAAATAAACAAAAGTGATTAATGTAATGTTCCCAAAGGTCAATGATGAGGTTAGACTAATGCAAAAGGTGGCCCTAGATAGGGACATTGAGAAATGAGATAGTGTAAAGTGAACTCTTACCTAGAGACTATGTAAGTGAGACATAACGCTCATTAATGGGGGTTCCCATGGGTGGATGCCTAGGGAATCACCACCTGAATCAAGGCTTGAATGAACGCTACGCATAGATTGTGGCCTCTCGAGGTTGGATGTTGAACAGAGTCCAATGTTGGTCTAGTCTCGCCCTCGGAGGTGCTCTCCAGAGGAGTGTTGACTTGGGGGTAAGCTTGCAAGCTCTTCACCTAAGGTCCAAGTTGTGTGAAAATGTACCTAAACCATGCAGCCCAAAAAGGGCCGACTTCTTTGCTGGGCACTTTAATTCTCATATATAAATGAGACCCTTCGCTTGTCCTTGGCTCACCAACTAACGTGCAGGCGCATCTGTGTTTTCTCATATATAAATGAGACCCTTCGCTTGTCCTTGGCTCACCAACTAACGTGCAGGCGCATCTGTGTTTTCTCATCATTGCAGCGTTCCATCTGCTCATGTGTGTTGGTCGCCAAACATAAGCGCTCCAACACTTGTGTACAGGTCTCCTCACGTCTGTATTACCACTGCTTGCTGGTCAGCACACAAGTTGGCGCCTACATCAGCTTCTATTGCATCGCTTACAGCCAGGTCATGCGCTGATTTGACTGCATCAGCTTTTCTGCATCGCCTTCTTTTTTTTTTCCGAGAAAAGATCCTTTCATTAGTTATAAAAAAAACCCACTGGGCAACAAAACCCCTCTCCTACTCATAAGAAGGCAGAGCAGAGATCCAATCAAGGCAACTAGGGAGACTCTCCCTAGGTGCAGAAAAGTACAAATAAAAGTACAAATAGCTGAGAGGCTATATCATACAATAGGAGGGGGGAAGATCCAAACAGGTGGCCTATAGTGCCAGCGGGGGGTACCCGCGTGTAGAGTATAGAAAGGGCCGCTGCGCCAAGTGGTGTGGAAGGCCTCGCACCGCAAGATCGCTCGATCAGAGTCGCCCTGGATGCGGTCATACTATCCTCGCAGGGTGTGAATCAACTCTTGCCAGATAGCCCGAACAGTCTCTGCTGGTGGCTCCACTCTCCCCTCAAAGGCCCTGAAACAACGGGCTCTCCAGGTGAACCATATGGTGAGGCTGCTGAGGAGCTCCCATCGTATATCCCTCTCCTGTGTCCAGCTGCCTGTCGAGAAATCCGGTGAAGGAACAAGGCGAGGCTGGCCCCCAATGAATCTGATGGCCTAGCTGTCCTGCTCCGTCTCGTATCCCAGAGCTGGCCCAGACAAAGTCAACCAAGCAGCGGCTCCCCACGTATACATGCCCTCTGGAGAGAGGGGGGCCAAAATGCACAGCATCCGCAGCCAAATCTGCTGCGCCTATGGACAGTCCCATAGGCAATGTCTCTGTGTCTCCAATGGGTGGCCGCATCGGACGCAGGCCGGCGGAAGGCCACTGTAGACAAGCCAGGTGCCAACTGCAGAGCCCCTGTGGGCAATCAGCCATTGGAAAGCCGAGATCCTGCGTGCCTGTCTGCTAGCCCAGAGCCTGGTCCAAAAATCCTCTAGGAACTCCTGTGAGAGTCCCTGAAGCCGCCAGTGCTCTGATGCAGCTGGAAAGACCGTCGTCCTCGTAGTCAAAATATGCCTCCCCAACGAGCAGTGTATTGGAAAAACGTGATCTCTGTGGCCTTGGGGGACGCATAAGGATCATGCCACTCGTACTCGCCAGGGTCTCACTGGAGCCGGGCCAAGGGGCGCGCAGCATATGCCCATATGCGCGAATCAGAGTCCACATCTGCAGGGTCTGGATCAATATGCCACTTCCGAGAAGCGGCGGCCACTACCGGTATCCTTTGAAAGATGCACTCTGCAACCAAAGGCGACTCCACCTCCACTCTCTACAGTCTGCCCTCATCCTGTATCTCATAGTAGAGGCATCTACCATCCTCAGTGCAAGCTCTGACAGCAATCAGGATCTCCAATTGTGTAAAGGCTCCCATCCACCGTGGGGCCGCTGGCTCGAAAGGCGTGAACCACTCCTCAGTGAGTGCCTCCTGAATGTCATCCCTCATAATCAGTCCCCCCTTTGAAGTGACTCAGCCTCTCCGCCTGGATCTCCCCCGGGAGACTCCAAAAGGCCTGCCAATCTCCAAAACTGCGCGCTGGGCCTGCCACCAATGGTCCCCAGGCTAGACGAGGCCGAGAACCTAGCATATGACCCTGCTCTGTGCGTACCGCGGGGCTCCAGATGAGCGGCTGTCTGGCCCGCTCCTCATCACAAGTGGGAGGTCTCTGAGAAAGCCCCGGTCTCAGCAGCTCCCAAGCTCGCAGGATACTCAAGGCAAATCTGTCCTCCCATCCTCTACTGAGGCCTGTCCTCCTCATCTCTGTGAAGATCCACCGAATCTCTGGTGCCCAAGTGCCCCCTGCTGGGGGAGCTTTAGCCTGCACCCACTGAAAAAGAAGCTCCTTCCAAGGCTCATCGCCTGGAAGCAGCCCCCAAACAATAAGCTTCCCCAACAAGGCTCTACTCTGATCAGCTGGATCTATAATGCCCAAGTCCCCCTAGGCCAGCAGAAGAGTAATAACTGCCCAAGCAACCTTAGCCCAGGCTGGCTGACCATCCCGCCCAGACCAAAGAGAGTTCCTGATCAGCCTCTGTACCTAGCTGATGCAAGAGCTCGAGAAAATCCAACAAGACGTGATATACCACATAGTCGCTAAAAGCACCTGATTTGTCACCACCACCCTCCAAGCCAAGGATAGCCGAGCTGTACTCCAATATAAAAGCTTCTTCCAAATGCTCAGAAGAAGCGGGGCGATTTGCTGCTCAGGTGACAAATCAAGTTCAATCTAGCATCCCAGATACCGCACTGCTGTGCCAGGAGGAATCCATCTAAAACCCAGGTCTGGGCTCCATGCCGGAGCGGGAGCGCTATTGATCCAAAAAGCCACTGTCTTGCGCCAGTTGATCAATGCTCTTGAAGCCACACCAAAAACCTGTAGCGACTGCTCTGCCCTCTGTAGATTGGCCTCTTGGCCATGCAAAAACAATCCCGTGTCATCAGCAAACTCAGAATCGAGCAGGTCCTCTCCCCGGACTGGAAGCTAGAGCCCTCTCAAACCAACCTCCTCTACTGTCAGATACATGCTCATAGCCTCTGCAAAGAAAAGAAAAAGGAACGGGGCGAGAGGGCATCCCCGACGGACTGATCTGGTCAACTCAAAACTCGGCCCCCATCCTCTTGCCATCAACACCTGGCTACGAGCTGTGGAATATAGAGCCGCCACTCCTCGAATCCAATCTGGCTCAAAACCCAGGCGAAGCATAGTGCCCTCTAGAAAACCCCAATCGACCCTATCGTATGCCTTCTCAAAATCGAGAGACCAATCCTGTCTGAGTAGCATGAATCAAATCCCCAAGGAGGGGCTGGATCCTTAAACTCAAGGCCTTTGCTAGGACCTTGTAGACAGTATTAAGGATCGTAATAGGCCTCCAATTCCGAATATCATCTGACACTCCCTCCCCCTTGGGGATAAGAAAGATCAAGCCCTCTGAAAAACTATGTGGCATCACCCCAGTGTCCAAAACATACTGAAAACCCCTACGAAGGCCTGGCCCCAAAAGGTCCCAATAGCGCATAAAAAAGGCAGGCGTCAATCCGTCCTCCCCAGGGGAACTATGACGCGGAAGGACCCTCAAAGCCTCAACAAGCTCATCCTCTGAAAGGGGCTCACCCAAAACTGTGCGCATACGATCTGTGACCCTCCTCTGCACATGGGCCCACACAGTCTATCTGCAAGCATCACGTGCCTCCGTGGCTGGCTCCGCTGAAAGCAGGTCTCTATAGAACTCAGTGGCAATAGCTCTAATCTCCCCGGGCTCAGTGGCTAACGATCCGTCCTGCCTCCTGAGCTAGCGTACTCCTGCTCGAGCATGGCGGGGTCCGATGATCTCAAAAAACTCCCCAGTCACTCTATCACCAAGCTGCGCCCACTGAGAGGCCTGGCGATGATAGTAGAACTCGTGTCTCTGCTCCTTTGCCTCTCTAACCTCCTGGCGTGCTTGGCTCAGCTGGGACGCCACCCACTCACATGTAGGCGGCTACTCCTGAAGACGCTGGAGCGAAGCAAGGCTACGTCTCAAGCGACGCTCCCGCTCTCGTGTCTCTCCCAGCCGTGTCAAGGCTGTAGCGTGCAAAAAAGAGCTGAGCTCGATGAGTCCCTGGGCACACTGGCCTAGGGCATCCAGGTCAGAGCTCTGGCTATCATGCCATAACCTCTCAATGTCCTCAAAAAGACTGGGGTCTGTAAGTATCCTCTCTAGGATCCTCAACTGCAAGCTGGTCTCCCGTGTCCTCTCCTCTAGTGTCAAAATAACTGGTGCATGGTTTGAAAAAGAGGTGCCAGCGAGAATGCCAACGGAGCCACCACGCTCCCCGCACCTGTCGCCCACATAGAAGCGATCGATCCGTGATAGATTAGTCCCTCCCTGCCCCGGCGATCTGACCGAGAGAAACTAAGATTGTCCTGAGAACGGGAGAAAGCCTCATGCTGCCATGCATCAATGATCCGTAGTGTCATACAAAATCGCTCCCAAGCTGCAAGCTCCGTGCCGTGCACTGTAACATGACTGCCTCCCACCCTATCGGCCGGGTCCTCAAGCATGTTGAAGTCTCCCCCGACACACCAATGTGCGGCCTCGGGCAATGCATCTGTAACAAGGGTCCAGAACTCTGCTCTGGCACTAGCATGATTGGGCGCATAGACATTGAGCACACCAAAGTGCTCATCGTGCATCCTCAGAATAACATACTGCGCTCTACTAGGCACAATGACCCCGCGATCCACAATGGCCTGCCGCCATACATCCGCAATGACCATACATAGTCCTCCTTGCCCACCCAAGGGGCCAAAACCTGCAGACCAAAATGTGTCCCATCTACCAGGCATCACCGAACCATATCTCCGAATCCTGCTATCACTCAAATGGTGCTCCTGCATCATCAGAATATCAATACTGCCCCCAACCAGGCATCTCTGAAGCTCCTGCCTCAAACAACCACGATAACGTACATAGTGTGCGCTGCCAAGGCCCTGTACATTCCATGAGATGATCCTCATGGATGACCTGCTGACGTGGAGGCTATCTCAGCTATACGGCGGGCCTTCGCAAGCGGCTTGGATGGAGAGTAATCCCCATCCGAGCGGCTACGAGTTTGCCCACCTGGTGTGTTGCAAGAGTCTCGGACCAGGCGCCAGTGACTGTGTCCCATAGCGATTGCCTCCCACTCGGAGAGAGAAACCTCATGTATGCATACATGGCCAGGGTCTCGCGCTATGTCTGCCACTATGCGAACCACCAAGTGTCGATTCCCGGAGGCATCCACACTCCCGGTATCAAAGAAATGTGCCAACTCCCAGAGTCGGCCTATCACGTCTGTCATCTCCAAATCGCTCACATGGTGAGAAAACTCAACTGCCTGTGTCCTCAAAACACTAAGAGCGAGATCCAGAGTCCACTCCCGGTCGCTAGTGCCACAAAGAGGGAAGGAGAAGGCCACCGCTGAATCAAGTGCCTCCTCCCCTCGGGCCGGAGGTATCACCACATGAACGCTGATGGGTGCTGGCTCATGGGGGCCCTCCGCTCCAAAAAGGCGTGTAAAGGAGTAGTCGAAAGCCTCCGAGCGCTGTCTAGTGTCGAGACTACTCAGCCGACTGCGGATAGAGGTTATCCGTGAAGCACGAATCGGTATGGTAGGTCTCCTCTGCGGTGCACGAGCAAGGTCGGTGCTCAGTGCCCACCGGACTGCAGGTGAGCGCCAGGGTACTGCCAGTGCCTCCTAGGGAGTTGAGGCGAGCGGAGGGGGAGGAGGGGGGGGAGAGGGGGGTGGGAAAGGAGACGCTTAAAATGCGGGAGCGGGAATGGGAGGAGGCGAGGGTGGAAGCGAGGCGGGGGGGGGGGGGGGGGGGCGGGGGGGGCGGGGGCGGGGGAGGCATCTCCTGATCCTCAGTCTACGTTGGGGTCTCCTCCTGGAGGGGAGCAAAGCTGTTCCTCACTGGAATCCAATGATGCTGAGGCTGTGTCTGCTGCTGCGTCGGTCTCTGGGCATGCTGCTGTGGCTGTCTCCCTCTACGGCGCCCCTGTCCAGGCCTTGGCTAGGTGGCCGACTTGCCTGCATATAAAACACTGGTTCGGGAGCCCCGAAAACTCCACTCTCTGTTCGATCCATCCCCCCCCTATCCTAGGTAACTGAATGACCTTCGGAAGGGAGGAGATGTCATGAACCAAAACTCTGACCGAAGGAAGGCCAGCTGCTCTAGCCACCACTGAAGCTGCTGTGGGGCCAGTCTCAAGCACCGAGCCCACCAATGATCCTATCCTAGAAAGGAGCGGAAGGTACTCGCGGCGAAGTCCAGGAAAGCAAATTGTGACATGGAATGCGCTCTCCCTGCTCGGCCGCTGCTGGGTCGAAACCATGCTGCCAATGTCTGAAGAAGGCCCGAGTGCCCCTGATGTCAAGGGGACTCATGGCTAGGACTTCGGCCACGCTCTGGGCTGTCTCGAACTCAATCTGGTAGTGTTCGCGGCCCAATAACTGAACGTCCAGGATCTTGCCCACATCTGCAAGAAGGCGGGCCTGGAGAAGATCCCGGATCTCCCCTCTGCTAGGGCGAGTGCCAACTATACGGCAAATGGTGGAATGTGCCTGGAGGCGTTCCACCTCTGCAGCGAGGCTCGCTTCCTCTTCTGGCGAAAGAGAAAGCCTGATGGGGGTATCCTCAGGGGCGGGCGAGGGAGCTGTGGAAGAGTCCCTCTGAGGTGGGGCGGGAGGAGCCTCCATCAGAGTCTGAAGTTGAGTCAAGGGCGAAGCGAAGACGGAGGGTCCTGCAAGAACCAAGCTGCACGAAAAAGTGGAGCGGGGAGGGGAAAAGGGGGAAGGGCGGAAGACAAAGGGGGAGGGGCGGAAGATAGAGGGGGAGGGGTGGAAGACAGAGGTGGAGGGGCGGAAGACAGAGGCGGGAAACGGGTAGTGGGGAGCGAAAAGGGGGGGGGAAAGCACGAAGGGGGGGCGGGGGCACGACGCGGAGGAAGGGGGGAGCGGGGGGCGTGAAGGAGACGGGGGCAAGCGGGCAGGGGCGATGGGCGCGAAAGGGGGGGGGGGGGGGGGGCGCGAAGAGCACAGGGGCGCGGAGGGGGGGTGCGAGCAGGCAGGGAGAGGCGAAGGCTCGAAGGCGGGGAGGGGGGGTGCGAGCAGGCGAGGAAGGGCGAGGCAGCTCGAGCAGGGGGGGCGAAAGCTTCAGCGAGCGAGTGCCGTTATAGTCGCTTCTAGGTGCAGTTTCTTTTAGATTTCTGCATCGCCTTCTTTAGGTTGACTTCGTCACCTTCATCAGGTTACCAGCAACGTTAACTTCACCTACTACATCGCCTATACCAAGTTCACTTTGTCGTCTACATCGAGTGATCTCCGACGTGTGCTTCAGGCTTATATCGGTGCTTACATCAGGGTTACCCCAGCTTTGTTAACCTCGTTTTATGGGACAGCAGTTCTTTTTGCTTATCCGGAGTCTCACATAGAGCTCCTATATTGGACTTCATCTTTTATATTGACAACACCATTGCATACTGTGTGTTTTACTCTGATCTTTCATACATTTGGTTCTTTGGTCTCCACCATGGATCGTCTACCCTCGATTCCGGAGGATCAGCTTTTCATACCAGATACTGACTCCCCTTATTCCGATATAGATCACACAGAGGATGGAACTCCTTATTCACTGGAGAGCCCTGTTCGAGGTCTTTCATTGGGAGACGACCAGCCTACTTTTACCCACTCACCCTCTTCACCCTTGGCGTATGGTTTTTCTTCTCCAAGCTTATCAGCCCTCTCGATCCGACCGCCGAGGAGGACAATGTTGAACTCAAACTTTTGTATAAATTAATGACTGCAGCACAGACAAGAAAGATGGATATCAAGTTACCTGAGCCCTACAATGGCCACCGCGATAAGCGGTTAATCGATCACTCGCTCTACAAGATGGAGGTTTATTTCTCAAATACCGATTTGCCCAAGAATAAAAAGGTAGCATTGGCCAGTACCCTCTTGAAAGATACCGCCTTCCTTTGGTGGCGATGCAGGATTTCAGATGGCAAGTCTACTCCGACGTGGGATAAATTCCGGCGTGCTCTTCGCAAGGCTTTTGAGCCTGCAAATGCGAACTTTCATGCCAGGTCTTCTCTCCGCCGCCTCAGTCAAACTGGCTCCGTGGCCGCGTACATCTTAGAGTTTCAAAAACTGGCTCTCAAAATAGAGACACTCAACCCCCCTGACCACCTGCACATCTTCGTTGACGGGCTTGAACCCACGATCCAAGATAAAGTCCATAAGTACAATCCTGCCACCCTAGATGAAGCAATCTCGTATGTCGAGTGCATTAGTGATTACAAGCGTCCTCCCAAGAACTTTTCCTCCGGCGCCCGTTCTTACCAGTGGAATCGACCCAATGGGACTAGCCAATCCCAGCGTCCCAATCCCAGTCAACCAAACTCTCAGCAACCATATTCTGGACAACAGTCCTTCCGATCGCGCTTCTCCGGGCAAGCTCCCGCGTCAAACGCAGGATCCTCTCAGACCGAATCCCCTGGCAGCAGAAACCGAGATCGGTCTCGATAGGACCTAGTTGTCCAAGCCTCTGTACAATTTGTTCTGGCGATCACCGGTGGTATGAATGTCCTCAGCGCCCTGAACCCTCCAACACTCGGTGTAATTCTCAGGTGGACAGTTGCCACCATGCTGATCATGACCCGCCTCCTGTGAAAGACAAAAACAGACAAATAGCTTGCTCTGTTCGCGTTTCTGAAGTTGTCAGTACCCTGATGCTTAATGGCCAAAGTACCAACCCTCTTCCGGTGAATCTTTCCAAGCAGGTCCTTAGTCTTCTGGGTTTCATTGGCGACCATCCCATCAATGTGCTGGTGGACAGTGACTGTTCCACTAATTTTGTGGGCACCACAAGCTTCGGCTACAGACCCGACATTTTGTGGATGCTTTTCAAGTAGAGCTTGCTGATGGTTCCTTCCTTAATTGTAACAAAAAGGTGCAATAGCTTCACTTCCAGATTCAAGATTACCAAGATCACCTTAATTTTTCAGTGATGCCGTTGTCACATTATGACATGATACTGGGACAATCTTGGCTGTATCAATATGATCCAGTGATCAGCTTTCGTTCTCATTCAATCCAGTTATACCATGATGGTCGAGAGCTAGAACTTCATGGCCTTTTTAGTGCCAAACCCATCACTGTTGTTTCTGCCTTGCAAGTCAAACGCCTCGTCCGCAAACGTGACTGTACAACATTCTTGGTCATGTTACGGGAAATTGAAGCAGAAACTAGTGAGCAATCTCAAGCCTCCTCATCAACAACTGCTTACTTGGAGCTACCCTTCTTCAGGTCTTTTTAGGATCTGTTTCCGAATGATCTTCCGACGACATTGCCTCCTCGTCGTCCTATGGATCACCCGATTGATCTTATCCCAGGTCGACCTCCTCCAACCCGAGCTCCATATCGAGTTTCTTACTCTGAATCTCAGGAGATACAAAGGCAATTACAGGAGTTGCTGGACAAAGGTCACATCCGCCTCAGTAAAAGTCCCTTCGCAGCCCCGGTTTCGCTTGTCAAAAAGAAGGATGGATCAATGCGGCTTTGCATTGATTACCATGCTCTCAACAAGCTGACAATCAAGAACAAATTCCCTTTGTCTCGCATCGATGAGTTGTTCGACCAGCTGTTTGGTACAAAGGTGTTTTCCAAGATTGATTTGAAGTCCGGCTATCATCAAATTCGCATCTGTAATGGTGATGAATACAAGACAGCCTTTCGGACAAAATATGGCCATTATGAATTCTTGGTCATACCTTTTGGGTTAACCAATGCCCCTGCCACTTTCATGACCCTGATGAATGAAATTTTTGGGCCGTACTCGGAAAAGTTTGTGATCGTTTATCTCGATGATATTCTGGTTTTTAGCCGATCTATGGTTGATCACAAAGAGCATTTACAGATTGTCTTTGAAGTACTACGCACCAATGTGCTGTACATCAACAAGAAGAAAAGCGAATTTTTCAAGAACCATGTGGAATATCTTGGTCACATCATTTTTGCTAATGGGATTGCAGTAGATCCTAAGAAGATTCAGGCGATTGTGGATTGGCCTTTGCCTCTCACCATTTCAGATGTTCGATCTTTCTTGGGACTTGCTAACTTTTATCACAACAAGGTGCATAGGTTTTCAGAGATTGCTGCCCCTTTGACAGAATTGACAAAGCTGGACAAACTTTAGTGGTCTTTTGAAGCTGAGCATCCTTCAATGATCTCAAGCATGCCTTGACGACAACCCCGGTCTTGGCCATTGCAGATCCCACCCAGCCCTTTGATGTAATGACAGATGCCTCAGATCGTGCTTCTGGTGGAGTTTTGATGCAGAATGATCGTGTCATTGCTTTTGACAGCAGGTAGTTTTCAATCATTCAAAGCAGGTATCCTATGTATGATAAGGAGTTTTTGGTAATCGTGCATGCTTATCGGACTTGGAGACATTATCTTCTTGGAGCAAATTCAGTTGTACGTACAGATCATCAATATCTGACGTACATTTTCACTCAGCCTGTTATGAACTCTTGACAAGGCCGATGGGTTGAATTCTTGGCTAATTTTCACATGACTATCCAGTATGTTCCTGGTCTTCAGAATGTGGTTGCAGATGCTTTGAGCCGTATGCCTCGAGCCACTAATTTTGCCATCACAGATGTGCAAATGGAAATCCTTGCTTGTTTCAAAAATGAGTATTTGACTGATAGAGATTTTGGAGATGCGTTCCGTGCTCTCAAATCTTCTAATCCCAGTCCTACAAAAATGAACATGTTTGCAGCCTACACCATCATAGATGAATTGCTCTTCTTTTCTGATCGCATTTGTGTGCCTTACAATACTTCATTGCGGAAGATTCTCATTCAAGAGCATCATGAAGTTCCTTATGCTGCTCATCCTGGTATCAACAAGACATATCGGCTTTTGTCTGCTACAGACTTCTGGCCTCAAATGCAGCAAGATGTTATCAAATTTGTCAAAGCTTGTCATTCGTGTCAGATAATGAAAGCCTCTCCACAACTTCCTCAAGGGTTACTTCAACCGTTGCCAGTTCCCAATGAGAGATGGGAAAGTATCAGTATGGATTTTATCACCACTTTGCCTCGTTCATCCAAAGGCAATGCTCAGATTCTTGTAGTGGTTGATCGATTTTCCAAAATGGTGCATTTCATTCCTTGCAAGAAAGCTGCTTTAGCCCCAGATGTGGCGTCATTGTTCGTGCAACATGTCTTCAAATTGCATGGTTTGCCGAAGACCATCATCTCTGACAGAGATCCATAGTTCACTGGACATTTTTCGACGTCTTTGTTCAAATCTCTTGGCACGAATTTGTTGTTCAGTTCAGCCTATCATCCTCAAACAGATGGACAGACTGAAAGAGTCAATCAAATTTTGGAAGAAATGATTCGACATTACATTCAATCCCGTTTGGCATCATGGGAAGATTATTTGCTACTCGTGGGATTTGCTTATAATAATTCCCATCATTCAGCAATTGGATTAACTCCATTTCAAGCAGCATATGGACATACTCCTCTTGTGCCTACAAACTTTGTTTTACAACACAAAGTGGCATTGGCAGATCAATTGGTTCAGGAGATGCAAGATGTGCTTGTGCAAGTTCGAGATAAATTGGTCCATGTGCAACAAAAATATCAAAAACAGGCCAACAAGCATCGTCGACATGCAGATTTTCAAGGAGAAGATTTGGTTTTGTTGTATGTGGCACCTCACCGCTACAAAACAGTGAAGTCAGTTTTTCCAAAGTTACGACCCTTCGACGAATAGCCACATCCCTTCGACGAATGGTTGTATCCCTTGATGAATGGTTCTCTACATCGAATAGACACATCCTTAGCCTAAAGTTGTATCCTTTCGTCTATGGTCATGTCCTTTCGTCAAAGGACATGCCTCTTGTCATGGCCCTGTGAAAATGGAACAGCACAAGTGTGGGCATGGTGGTTGCTGAGTCAAAATATCAAATGATTTACATGTGGGTTGCCCGGACAGAGATAATGATGTGTGGACATCCCTAGGTGTGAAGGGGGGAACTAGAACATTAATATTTTAATGTTATATGTGTGGTTGCCCCTAGGCCATAGTGGCCCCTAGGGAACTTTAATAATTATTAAAGCTGGGGCCCTAGAACAAGTTTGGAGAGGGGGCAACTCCACTTTTGGAGTGCATGCCTCTCTCTTTTCATTCTCTCTCTTGCTTTTGGGAGACATGCGTGCAATCTCAATCGTGGAGAAGAGGAGAAGAAAACGTGGGAAGCTGGTCGACTGTTTTCCTTGGGATTTTGCTACTGTTTACTGTGCAGACCTGCCCGTACAGTCCACGTGTGCAAGTCTACGACTGCTGCAGGACAGGCGGCTGTCTTCTCTGCTGCATGCTTTGCTGGTACAGGCGGCGTAGACAGGGGTTGAGCAGGTACAGGCGGCGCTGTGGGTGCTGCTGAGGTTGTACTGCATGTACAACTGTACGGACAGCAGGTACACATATCTGTACGACTGCTGACAGGTGGTTGTACTGCAGGTACAGAACTGTACCATTAGGTACAGTCGGGTACAGCAAGAGCAGGCGCACCAGTACACTCAAGCGACAACAGAACTGTCCGTACAGTTCTGTACGGACTGATTCAAATAGGTGTGCAGAGGCTGTACGGACTGGTACAGTACAGATTTTAAGGTCTGTACAGTCAGGTACAATACTGAAGTGGATGCAGAGAGGAAGGTACAGACAGGTACACCCACACGTGAAGCAAAGTTGTTGAAACAAGTGTGCAAGTACAGACTGGTACATTCACTTCCTCCGGTGCAGATCCACGAGCTGATTTTGGTAAGCTCTGAATTTGTTCATCTCTTTCTCTTTCCATTGGCTTATGTCTGTTGCAGATTTTAGCTATCTGGCCTCTTGTGAGAGGAGGGGTACGGCAGATTGAAAAGGGTGGAGACAGAGATTGAACAGTGAATGTGTGTTGTGCTAAGTTGTTGAACCATGTGCATGAGATATGCCAGATGTATGCTCAAGGCTATCCTGCTAAATGGTCTTGGTTGATCGGAGGGAGGCACAGAGTGTTGCTTTGAGACACAGATCTGTGTGTGTGAATCCTCTATGCTAAGAGGTATTGTGGGCTGCCAGATTGGCCATACAGGTGTACTCTCTTGGCTGGTTTTGTTGTACTCAGCCTTACATATTTTTGAAATTGAATAAAGAAATACCGCAAGGGGCGCCAAGCTTTGGGGCCAACAGGTGTCGTTTTATTTTCAGATTTGGGGCACTCTAGCTCCAATCATTTTTGTTTTCATATCTAGACTACAAGTGGTTTTCATATCTAGACTACAAGTGGAAGGGTGACTGCCAGTCTACCGCACTTTGGTTTATACTAGAGGCCGGTTTCAAGGTTCCGTTGCTGGGACCAATCATCAACTTTCTAAAGGGGGTGAGCTCGTGGTTGCCTCGTGGAAAGTCATCGCCGAAAAATTCAGCAAGCATGTCTGATACAGAGGATGAGTACTTTTATCATGAAGAGGAAGAGCAAGAGACCTCTTGTGAGAGAAATGCATCTGAGGATATTTTTGCAGGAGAACAGGCTGCAGACGATGAGCATTATGAGGATGTAACACAGCCAGAAGATGTACTTGGTAAAGAGGATGATGATGCTCGGTTTAAAGATCGTTTGGCTAGTGTTATGGATGTGTTTATGCAACTCACACAAAGTGAGAAGTTTGCTGAATTTATGAGATCCCGTACAGAGCCCGAAAAGAAGAAGATGAAGGTTCGTTCTAAGAACCTTCCTCAGGGTCATAGTGGTGCCATCCCACAAGATCCATCTTTTGGCCAGTTTCCAAACATGCAGCATGCTTATGGTGCAAACTCACAGAGTTCCTTCTTTGGACAGCCATCTATTCCTCAGCAGACTATGCATCCAGGTTATTTTGGTGGTGGCTCGGTGTTCCAATCTATGACTGGGGGTTATCCTCAGGGAGGCATGGGTATGCTAGGGCCTTCTGGAGCTAATTTTCAGCCTGGTATGCAGGGGTGTATGGTGGTATGCAGTCCGGTATGCAAGGAAATATGTTTGGGAGCATGCAACTTGGAATGCAAGCAAATATGTATAGTGGCATGCAACCAGGTATGCATAATGGAATGTTTGGAAACATGGCTGGAATGTATGGTATGCCAGGTGTGGGAATGGGAAATGTTGACCCTATGATGGGCATGAATGTTGGGGGCAGCAATCTTGCGAAGCCACTTCCATACGATAATCTAACGCCTATGGGAAAGGCGAAGGATTATAAGGAAGGGGGAGCTGCAATGAAGTTTGATACATTCAGTGGAGCCAAAGATAAATTGAAAGCACTTAACTTTTTACAACAGTTTGATGCTGCTTTTTCTGGTGGGAATTACACAAAGTCCTCTAAAGTGAGAAAAGCTGCCACTTTTCTCAAAGGCAATGCTTTGCAGTGGTGGTCTACTCTTCTTTTGCAGGGCATAGCACCCACTACTTGGGTACAATTTAAACAGGTCTTCTCTTCTGTATGGCTCACATCTACATTTGAGGTGGATGTTATGACTGCATGGCACAAGTTGGATGCTTCAAAGTGTGAGAATTTGGAAGATTATAACAAGAAGTTTTGGGAAGCTTTACTCCCAGTGACTTCTTACCGTGCAGTGCCTTTGTTTGAGCAAGTAGAGAAGTATTGTTGTGGGCTACCCAAGGAGGTACGAGATTCTTGTATCAAGACTCGAGTAACGAACATGTCACAGATGATAGAGAATGCTATGACAGCTAATGCGTTACTCACTGGAGGATCATCTGGGTTTAAAGGCAGTAAGAACTTGAGCAAGAAAGCTGAAAAATCTAGGCATGCTTCACGTGATGCTAAAGGATCTTCAGAGACACGGTATAAGAAGTTGCCAATGCCCAAGAGAACTTCTGAGGAAAGACAGGCTTTGAGAGATGCTCGGAAATGTTTTTCCTGTACTGAAGAGGGACATATGTCATTCAATTGTCCCAAGAGAAAGTCCCAAAAGGACTCTGACAATAAAGGAGAACCCAAGTCAAAGAAACCAAAACCTTCTGTAGGGTTAGTTCCTGATCTTGTGGGGGAACAGCCAGGTGAAGAGACAGAGTTGTGCAGGGCATAGGGCAAAAAGAGAGATCAGAATGCCTTGATATTCTTTGACACAGGTGCTAGAACCAACTTCATTTCACCAGATTTGGCTGGCCGATTGGGGATCCGTGCCGAGGAGATGGGGCCGTTATATGAGG
The DNA here is from genome assembly GCF_041138505.1 of Cibotium barometz. NCBI lineage: Eukaryota > Viridiplantae > Streptophyta > Polypodiopsida > Cyatheales > Cibotiaceae > Cibotium > Cibotium barometz. Next base: position 14,796,777 of record NC_141103.1, on the reverse strand, counting down.
CTAACATGGCTTGTCCAGGGTATGCAGAACCCGTTACTCCTATCATTGGGAAGCTCAGGCTTCATTTGCAGGGTTATGTGGACAGCGAAGAGTTCTTCATCATGCCACTTGATGGCTGTGATGTTTTGTTGGGTATGCCATGGTGCCACAGAGTACATGCGGTGGTGGATACATACAATAGGAAAATCACTTTGACTCATAGAGGGAAAGAACATGTCTTGGATGTGAAACTCAAAGGGGAATCTCTTCCTATTGTATCCGCTTCGGCGATTTCATTAGTAATGAAAAAGCATCTTTCTGCGTACTTGATTTATGTAAAGGATGCAAAAGATGATGAGTCTAAATCTAATTTGTCTATGTTAGATAAGGACAGGACTGATTTCTTATGTGGGTTTCAAGATTGTTTTTCCGAGTCATTGCTAGGAGAACTTCCTCCTGAGAGGCCAGAAGATCATGCCATTGATCTAATTCCTGGTAGTACTCCACCGAATAGACCACCGTACCGTGTTAGTGCAGCCCAATAGGAAGAAATTATGAGTCAGGTGTAGGAGCTTTTGAATAAAGGGTTGATACAGCCTAGCTCATCACCCTTTTGCTCACCTGTACTCTTAGTGCAAAAGAAGGATGGTTCTTGGCGCATGTGTATTGATTACAGGGCGCTGAACAAGAATACCATCAAGAATCGATTCTCCATACCGAGGATCGATGACATTTTGGACCGCTTACAGGGCTCTACAGTCTTTAGTCGCATTGACTTAAAAAGCGGGTATCATCAGATACGAATTAGACCCGAGGATGTGCATAAGACAGCATTCCGAACCACGTTTGGGTTGTATGAGTTCTTGGTTATGCCCTTTGGTTTGACAAATGCACCTGCCACATTTAACAGAATGATGGACAGGATTTTCAGGCCTCATAGAGCATTTGTGGGCACATTCTTTGATGATATGATTGTGCATTCACAAACTGAGGAAGAGCATAGAAGGCATTTGGCCATTGTGTTTGCAGAACTCAGAAACCGTAGGCTGGTTGTTAATGGCAAAAAGAGTGAGTTCTTTTTGCAGGAGATACATTTCTTGGGACATATTGTGTCTAAGCATGGAGTCCGTATGGATCCAGCAAAGGTGGAGGCAATTCTTAATTGGCCAGATTTGAGGACCATGCATGATGTACGCAGCTTTCTAGGATTGTGTTCCTATTATAGGCGGTACATACGGTACTTTGCTGAAATTGCTTCGCCTCTTCATGCCTTGACAAAAAAGGCAACTCCGTTTAAATGGGCTGATCAGGAAATTACAGCATTCAAAAAGCTCAAAAAAAAGCTTACTTCGGATCCAGTATTGGTGTTATCGGACCTCCGAAAGGCTTTTGTTGTCCAGTGTGATGCATGTGGAAGCAGCATTGGTGCAGTTCTCATGCAAGAGGGACATGTGATAGCCTATGAGAGTAGAATATTGCAAGATGCCGAGAAGCATTTACAAGTTTATGAGAAGGAGATGTTGGCTGTAATTCACGCTCTTTCTACATGAAAACACTACTTGCTTGGGGCTGATTTCACTGTGCAGACAGATCATCAGACCTTGCGTTATTTCCTCACGCAGACTAAGCTTTCAGAGAAGCATATGCGTTGGGCAAACTTTTTGTCTATGTTTCACTTCCAGATTGTGCATGTGGAAGGCAAAAAGAATGTAGTGGCAGATGCTTTGTCACGCAAGCCACAGGTCTCTGCAGTTTCACTTGCTTATCATCATGAGCTTGATGAAATGAAAGAGCAGTATGCCCATATGAGGACTTTGGCAGGGTGTATGATTAGATATCTGAGGGTCAGCGGCATGAGCATTATACTCTCAGAGATGGATTTTTACTGATGCATGGCAGACTGTGTGTTACCAAGCCATTGCGACTCAAGGTTATGATTGAAAGTCATGCTCCACCGTATGCAGGTCATAGAGGTATTGACGCCACGGTAAAAACAGTGGAGACTTTCTTTTATTGGCCAACCTTGAGAAGAGATGTTGATGCCTTTGTTAGGCAATGCATCGTATGTCAAAAGGTAAAGTTTGACCGTCAAAAGACACCAGGGTTATTACAACCTTTACCTATTCCAGATAGACCTTGGGAGAGCATTGCCATGGATTTTATATTTGATCTTCCACGGACACAAACGGGCAATGATGGCATTTGGACTATCATATGCAGGTTCAGTAAGCAGGCTCACTTCATTCCCGTGCGTAAGACGATCAAAGTGCATCATATGGTGAAGTTGTTCATGGCGAACATCTTCAAGTATCATGGCTTGCCTACGTCTATCATTAGTGACCGTGATCCACGGATGACGAGTTTGTTCAAGAGAGGGTTGTTTGACAACATGGGTACAACTCTCAAGTTTTCATCGTCATTTCATCCACAAACAGATGGTTAGTCAGAAGAGGCTAACTCTGCAGTGTTGGATCTTCTCAAGTGTTATGTGTCAGAGCACAAGCAACAATGGGAAAAGTATCTTCCTTTGGTGGAGTTTGCGTATAACAACACTGTACATACCTCGACAATCAAAGCGCCTTTTGAGATTGTGGAAGGAGGGAAGAAGATACCACCCATTTTGCACACAAAGGATAAGATCTTTGAGGCTGATCAGTATGTGGAAAACATGGATGAAGCTTATTGGAGAGTTAAGTTGGCACTCCAGAAAACTCAGCAGAAGCAAAAGAAAGCCGCAGACCGTCATAGACGTAATTTAGAGTTTGCATGGGCATGGTGGTTGCTGAGTCAAAATATCAAATGATTCACATGTGGGGTGCCCGGACAGAGATAATGATGTGTGGACATCCCTAGGTGTGAAGGGGGGAACTAGAACATTAATATTTTAATGTTATATGTGTGGTTGCCCCTAGGCCTTAGTGGCCTCTAGGGAACTTTAATAATTATTAAAGTTGGGGCCCTAGGACAAATTTGGAGAGGGGGCAACTCCACTTTTGGAGTGCATGCCTCTCTCTTTTCATTCTCTCTCTTGCTTTTGGGAGACATGCGTGCAATCTCAATCGTGGAGAAGAGGAGAAGAAAACGTGGGAAGCTGGTCGACTGTTTTCCTTGGGATTTTGCTACTGTTTACTGTGCAGACCTGCCCGTACAGTCCACGTGTGCAAGTCTACGACTGCTGCAGGACAGGCGGCTGTCTTCTCTGCTGCATGCTTTGCTGGTACAGGCGGCGTAGACAGGGGTTGAGCAGGTACAGGCGGCGCTGTGGGTGCTGCTGAGGTTGTACTGCATGTACAACTGTACGGACAGCAGGTACACATCTGTACAACTGCTGACAGGTGGTTGTACTGCAGGTACAGAACTGTACCATTAGGTACAGTCGGGTACAACAAGAGCAGGCGCACCAGTACACTCAAGCGACAACAGAACTGTCCGTACAGTTCTGTACGGACTGATTCAAATAGGTGTGCAGAGGCTGTACGGACTGGTACAGTACAGATTTTAAGGTCTGTACAGTCAGGTACAATACTGAAGTGGATGCAGGGAGGAAGGTACAGACAGGTACACCCACACGTGAAGCAAAGTTGTTGAAACAAGTGTGCAAGTACAGACTGGTACATTCACTTCCTCCGGTGCAGATCCACGAGCTGATTTTGGTAAGCTCTGAATTTGTTCATCCATCTCTCTTTCCATTGGCTTATGTCTGTTGCAGATTTTAGCTATCTGGCCCCTTGTGAGAGGAGGGGTACGGCAGATTGAAAAGGGTGGAGACAGAGATTGAACAGTGAATGTGTGTTGTGCTGAGTTGTTGAACCATGTGCATGAGATATGCCAGATGTATGCTCAAGGCTATCCTGCTAAATGGTCTTGGTTGATCGGAGGGAGGCACAGAGTGTTGCTTTGAGACACAGATCTGTGTGTGTGAATCCTCTGTGCTAAGAGGTATTGTGGGCTGCCAGATTGGCCATACAGGTGTACTCTCTTGGCTGGTTTTGTTGTACTCAGCCTTACATATTTTTGAAATCGAATAAAGAAATACCGCAAGGGGCGCCAAGCTTTGGGGCCAACAGGTGTCGTTTTATTTTCAGATTTGGGGCACTCTAGCTCCAATCATTTTTGTTTTCATATCTAGACTACAAGTGGAAGGGTGACTGCCAGTCTACCGCACTTTGGTTTATACCAGAGGCCGGTTTCACCTCTTCAAATGTGTCTCTTCATCTCCTATATAAGAGACCTATTGTAATCAGTTTAATCAATTCAATTCAATCTTCTCTCAAGTGTTCTCTTCGAATAGCCACATCCCTTCGACAAATGGTAATCAAAGACGAGTAAAATGCTGAGTACTGAGTGGGCAAGTGTGACAGCAACGTTATGGCCATGTCTTCTGACGATATCTCCTTCCCAGCCTAAAGAACTTCCTGCTGAAGAGCTTGCAGCTTGTTAATATGCTCCCTCATCGTCGACGACTTTGCAGGGCTCATAACCTGCATGTGTACTTCCAAGGAAATCCTCTTCATGGGTGATACCCTGTTGTAAAGAGAGGCCAAATGCTACCATATACCTCTGGCCAACATCATATGCTTTACATGATTGATTACCTGCGGTGTGCAATTGAGAAAGATTGTGCCTCCCGATCCCTTCGGATCGACGATAACTCCCCTTCCTCTACTTCCGACCGTGGAACCCCAACAACGACGAAATCAACGAGGTCGTCAGGCTCCAGAACAGATTCCATCATAACCTTCCATATGCCGTAGTTGTTCCCGTCCAACTAACGGTCCACCGGGAACGTGGGGAGTGTCGGGATCTTCACATGCCTCTCGGCCATCTCTAGCAGATCTGCCATTGCGGGGATGTACTCTGAAAAGGATGCGTGGGTGGGAACAAAAAAGAACTAACACCTACAAGTGGCTGTCCAGCAAATCAGCCCGCCGTCCTCTTGCTTCTCTTCCCGAACAATCCCGAACAGTCCACCAATCAGCAACACAACAGTCCCCCTCTTGCTCACACAAATCCCAAGAACTATCTAGAGCGTAGGCTCTAATACCATGTCAGAATGCGCAGCGGAGATGATGACCAGATCTAGGAACACTAGAGCAAAACGCAATGCAGAAAATAACAACACAAGAGATAGAGAGGTAGAGGCGTGTAACTCTCCTCTATATACACAAAAGAATCCCAGAAATGATACAATGGTGACAAGGGGGCTGGGGGCCATTTTATATGGCCCCCCAACAGCAGTCGGCTTGCTGTAGGGCAGCCGACAGGATCATGTCCACACCACGACTGGTAATAAACCAGTCGGCCAGTATTGTGAACAATCGACCAGCACCAAAAAGTGTCCACACAGTCGGCCAGCACCAAGAAGGTGTCCACATAGTCGGCCAGCACCAGTAAACTAATGCAGCAGCAGTCGGCTACAGACAAGGATATCCTGCCACCTCAGAGCTGCCTCCCAAGCCACAAAAAATGGGGAAAAATGGGGGGAAAATGCGGGGAGTGAGGAAAAATGATAAGACACCTACAAAGGGCGGGCACACCCACAACAGAGGCCCTGGTGTATATATATAGATAGGAGATGACTTCTAACAACAGGTACCTATTTGTATGGACTTCACTACAGTCGCAGGATCTCCTTGCACGGTTACATGGACTCCGACTGGGCTGGTGACCTCGATTCTCGACGTTCTCATGGTGGTTATTTGTTCTCCCTCGGATCTGCCCCTTTCTCTTGGTCTAGCAAAAAGCAGGATACTGTTGCAGGTTCTTCAGCAAAGGCCGAATACCGGGCCATCTATGATGCCACCACTGAGGTTATGTATCTTCGTCAACTTCTTTCCGACATGCGCGTCATCAGGTTACCAGCAGCATTAACTTCACCACCTACATCGCCTACACCAAGTTCACTTTGTCGTCTACATCAAGTGATCTCCAACGTGTAAGCGTTAACTTCACCTACTACATCGCCTACACCAACCTTCTAGCCATAGATCACACGCTTGAAATCGCCAACCTTCCAACACCCTCCCTCGATTCAAGCTCTGCAAGCCACCGAGGCGCGAGGGGGTCGCCCAGGACCACACATGCCTAAGCCGCCCAGGACCACACAAGCCCGGGCTCTGATACCATGTCACAATGCGCAGCAGAAGACTAACGCACGTAGGAGACGCATCACCATCGAGCACCACGAACACCCCCAATGGACACTGCAGCATCCCTCCAGCGGGCTCCCATCTCCCGGTGAGCTGCCTCCCAAAACACCGGCCGGAGGAGATGACTATGACAAGGTGCCACTGTAGCCTATATATGGCTCTTCAACTTCCCATGCTTCCACTTATGGGATAATCCAAGGCACCTTCTAGCCATAGATCACATGCTCAAAATCGCCAACCTTCCAACATGTTGGTCCCATCTCTGCAACTAGCACGTCAGGGGGATCCACTGTTGGAACGAGTAATTCTGGTTCCAGTGGAAGTGCGCCGCCTGCACCTATTCCTTCTACACAAGAACAGCTCAGATGGGATGCTAAAGATGGGCATTCTCATATCTTGATTGCTCTCTTGTGTAAACGGCAAGTCATACCTCATATATGTTCATGTACTTATTCTAAAAGTGCATGGGATATACTTACCTCTTTATATCAGATCCGCAATGAGCTCGTGTAACGTATCTCCAAAAAAAAGCTTGACTTGGAGCATATGACTAAGGGTGATTCTATGGATATTTCTCACCTGTGTTAAGGATTTGTGAGAGCACTTAAATCAATATTCATGAGGTTGTACCTAACAGTTCACTTGTCTCTACAGTTCTCAATGGTTTGCCTGAATCCTATCAAGGATTTGCTACGACTCTTCACCTCTCGACGAAGAGAAATACAGATTTGTCTACATTTGATGATTTGGTAGCTCTCTTGTTACAGAAAGAGCAATCTCATTCCAACCGGAACAACATGATTGTTACAAATCAAGCTTTTGCTACCTCCTATCATGGCAAAGGAAAATCTAGGGCTGGTTCTAGTGCTAAACCTAAGGGCAAAGAACAAGCCCATTCAGATCCTCCTAAGTCTAAAGAGGAGAAAATTGAGAAGAAGAAGAGATGCAACTATTGTCGAAAACAAAGAGCATGGAGTGTGCCATATCCATCACAGTTCGGTTCTTGTGCTCGACCACTCCATTTTGTGAGGGGAGTTGGTGGAGGTGAGTTGGCATTTAATGCCCTGTTCTTGGCGAGCAATCCCAATCGAGACGCCCATTTGATTAGTGACTAACTGAACCCACGTGGAAAAGTATTGGAAGGCATCTGATTTATGCTTCAAGAAATACACTCATAGAGTGTGTCATAGGGCAGGTGACCATAGTGAAAGTGCCATAGTCATTCAGTGTCTGAAGGAGCTCTAGTCACATAGGCAAGAACCCGATGAAACTCAGAACCCTCGGAAGATGGCTAAGATAAAAAAGTAGACATCCGGTATAAGCCATCCTTTTGTGCTTGACCTCCAGCAACAACAAGACCGATAGTCTCATCAATCACCTCTACAACTCGCTTGTTGAAGTAAACTCCATGATCGAGTTGGGTCAGCACGGATACAAAAAGTAAATTGAGGCCCAAGTTAGGAACAAGATAGACATTGTCCGATGTTGCCTGATTGGGGCTTGTGTTGGTGTCAAATAAAACGGTGCCAACAAATTTGATGGGCATCAATGTGTTGTTGCCACATCGAACTTCACACTTAGCACGTCGCTGAGAGATGAAAATGTCAGCATTGCGTGCCATATGGTGTGTAGCTCCACTGTCAACTACCCAATTGGCCGGATGGCCACACGGAAGTTTTGGGTGAGCTTCGATGATAGGCACAAAAAGATCATAAGGTAACTGACAAATCTGAATAAGGGCAAACGCTTCCACATGTGGACTGCCTCGTCTAGGTCATCGTTTCTTCTTCCTTCTGGAAAAGTGACCAAAATCAACCTCAAATGTGACTTGAGCGACATTAACCAAGGGGTCGGGATGTGGTGTAAGAGATGACCATTCAGACATCTCTTTCGGGGTGGCAAAAGAAATTGATTGGGTGGGGGGCCTTGAGCTACTTGACCAGTGGGTCGCCACGGAGATGATCTAGGCCAATTCATACCATTGCCTTGTTGTGGGTTCCTTGGGGGGGAACCCTGTAGAGTAGATGCTGGATTATTACCTCCTCTTGACCGCCAATTAGGGGCATTGTTGCCACCTTGGTTGTTTTGGCGATTCAAGTTAGTGGGGTTGTTACCTCTATTTTTCTTGGCTTTAATGCCACACTCATCATCAACATGTCCAAGCATTTGGCAATGAGTGCAAAATCTGTTCTTTTTGGGAATCTTCTAAGTTCTACCAGTAGGGAGTGGGGTGTTGAGGTAGGGTTTTTGGGATCAGTATTGTTGCCTTGAGGTTTGCCGTGATTACCGGAGTTGTTGTTCCCCTTCCCTTGCTACCCTTTTTGAGTAGAGGTGGTATTGGACACAATATTGTTGCCTTGAGGTTTGCCGTGATTACCGGAGTTGCTGTTCCCCTTCCCTTGCTGCCCTTTTTGAGTATTGGACACAATCGCCCCCTCTTGAGTAGAGGAGGAAGACTTAGTGGGATGAAACTCGGCATGCAACCGAGCGAAGCGCAAGAGTTGGCACTCACACTCATATAGGTTAGGCATAGGCTCTAGACTAATGATCTGTGTGACAAAAGTAAAGAAACTAGGAGGCAACTTGTTTAGTAAAGTGAAAACCTGGTCTTCCTAAGACTTGGCGGAGCCAATCGTGGCCTACTCCGCATTAAGGCGTCGGTATTCAGCAACCTTAACGATCAGGTCATCACTCTCTTTTATAGAGAAAAGTTGGATTTCATGTTCGAGATCAATGCGACGCGTGCTATCACATGCTGCATCTCTCTCTACAAGGTGTGCCCATCTGTCAACAAAGACATAGGGGAACTGCTAGAGTTGTGAATGAAACTTCGGTAGAAGACCTTGCATGAGCTCCATAATGGCAGTGGCATTCCTAGCCTCCCAATGGCGGATAACTTCAGGAGGTGCTAGTGAGGGGTGTGGTTTTGGTTCAAGTACCTTCACCAGGCTCCAAGAACCTTGGGAAGTGAAAACTTGTTCCATAAGATTAGCCCAAGTGGTGTAATTAGACCCATATCCGGATAAAGAGTGAGGAGAAACTCCAGAAAATCCACTAATACCAAGCACAAGTGTAGGACCTGGCGAGGGTACTCCATAAGATGAAATATAAGGTTGGGCACTTAGCACAGGTGGAATGCCTGGCTGAGGCACAAATCCTTGAGTGGGCACATAAGTAGGAAAAGGAGTAGTGCCAAAGATGGGTTGGTAAACAACCTGATACCCTAGAATGCTGGGTGGCACCACAGTGCCAGAAGACAGTGTGCTGATAGATACCTCTGTTGGGTAAAACCCATACGCAGGACCCAATGGGACTGCAGCCGATAATGGTTGCACGCCAACACTAGCAGGAAGAGACATGGGTTGAGTGGGAGGATTTTGTGCTTGAGGTTGTGCAGTATTCCAAAACACATTAGGAGCAAGAACAGAAGGTGAACCAAAAGAGAAAACAATGTTACCTTCTTGAACACCAGTAATTTGGGAGTGAATTCTGCTCCTAGATCCTCCTCTATTTGGGTTCACATAATTCCAGGAATCGAGAGTAGTTGATGGTAGCATATGTTGAACCTGTGCTACAGAAGAAGACATCCAGGCAGAACATAAGTACTCAAAGGCACATACGAACTTGACGTAGTCACCGACAGAGTTGATGACAATGGATCTCCAAACGACCGAGGAGGCACATGTCCTTCTTGAGAAAAAGTCCCATACCGAAGTCCAGGCCGTCGGCTAGACTGAGCAACAGGGTTCTCCAAATGAGGCTAGATACCTGGGTCTAGGTCTGGCACACTGGCTGTAGGTATGTATCCTCCTTTAGAAGTGAAGTCTGATAAGCTCGGAGAAGTAAGACAAGATGCCGAGGGTGTAGATGGTGAGTAGGTGTAAATGGGCTGGTCATCTCCCAATGAAAGACCTCGAATGGGGATCTCCAGTGAATAAGAAGTCCCATCCTCCGTGTGATCTATATCTGAATAAGGAGAATCAACATCTGGTAAGAAAGGCTAATCCTCCGGAATCATGGGTAGACGATCCATACTATGTGCTCTCAAGGTCTTCAATCCCTTTGCTCACGATAGCTATAATACCATGTGAGGGCAAAAGGACGAAAGGACCAAACATATGAGAGATCAGAACAAATCAACACAGCGTGAAATAGTGAGTGTATATATGATGAAATCCAGTACAAGAGCTCAGTGTGAGACTCTGAAGGAGCAGAGAGGGCTGCTGTCCCGTGATAATGCAGAGGGTGGAGAAGGCCACAATCCAAGGCAGATGGTAGGCTGCTGTCCCGAAGAAATGAGCAGAGAGGGTTGTCGTCCCGATGTCGAGGTAAAGGAGTAGAGAGGGCTGCTGTCCCGGTGATGATGAATGAGGGCGGAGAGGGCCACGATCCCGAGGTGGTAGATGCTCAAGTAAAACTGCTGAAAAGCAGCAGAGAGGGCTGCTAACCCATGTGCTGTAGATAAAAATGATGATATACTTTAGGCGGGAGCTACTGCAGAACAACTCCTGAGAAACGTTGAAGTGCAGTAGACGAAGGCTGCTGCAGAAGAGTAGTTGTAGGTAAAAACGCAGATTGAAGAGGATGCTCAGCCGGTAGATGCGAAAACACCAGCAGCAGAAGAAGGTAAAGATGCGCTGCCTATAGATGAAGAAGCACTGGCTGCAACAAGACTCCGAGCAATATTATTCTATATGGTTGTGAATAATGTTGAGTTTCTTATATATGCAGGACTGCTGGTCGGTCAGGCAACAAGCTGTCGGCCAGCAGGAAAGACAAGTAAAATGCCAAAAAATACCCTTTTGGGCTGGATAAAATAGCAGGTTTAGGCATGTTTTCACACACACCACATTATGGCCGGAACAGCTGCCACCCCCCCAAAGAATAGTTCCGGTAGAGAAGTTGGCAATACAAGCGTGAGGGTGCCAAGCACTAGATTTCCAAGAACAATACGAAAACCCAATAAAAAAGATAATCCTAGCCCCAAGCCACTAAGCAAGAGGAAAGAGTCCTCTACCAAGCCACTACGCAAGGGGAGACCACCACCCAAGTCCAAGACAAGGGGTGTTTCGATCTTCACACCACGTACTTGGCAATCTAGCTGTACGGACACCCACTCTATCTCTAGCGAAGCTAGCCTAGGGGTGTAACCCTCAAGCCTGCCCTAGCCAAGCCAGGCACTAGATAATCTCAAGCGCCAAGCCCTTAGTCTTCAATCAGCAACAAATTCGATTGAAAAGATGAAATTTTAGCAATCAAGTTGTTACATGCACCGAAGCACTATGTCTTCTTTCAGCCCTAAGCACCTTTCATGGGAACATCTTGATGGAAAACACAAAGGGGAGAGAGAGAGAGAGAGAGAGAGAGCTGTATTAACGTCTACTAGAGGCCGAACTCGACCTATGAGACAAATCAATGTACAACTGTCAATGTCTTCTGGATGTCTAGAAAAAAAAGGACAAAATGAACATGAAATAAAGTATGAAAGTACTGAGCTAGTGGGGGGGTGTGATGGATGGAGCACTACTGCTAGAGGCTCAGTATGCAACCTATATGCGTAGGGTATACAAGAATGCAATGCATATCTGTCTAGCTCCAACCAATACCATAATGGGGGTGTAATATGTGATACATAGGCGATGGCGAGGCAAAAATACCTCAAAGCATGATCTCCGGGTGTGAGTGTAAGTAAGCTAGCCGCTCCTGGATATGGTGCTGATGTCGAGCCCGTATCTCTGTGATCTCCCTCTGATGTAGTCTAGGAGTCTGGTAGCCTGGTGCTCTCGTTCTCCGTCTAGCTCGGAGGTCCACAACACGCTAAGTGTAACCCCCCTCCTGAGTCAGGGTAGGCACTGGGATAGATCTCTGGAAGAAATCAGTGAGCTGGAGCTGGAGCCTCTCCCTGTGGTATGAGTCCGTATCAGTGTCTCTCTATGGCGCTGTGTCTCTAACAAGAACTGGCCAAATCTGCGCTGGTCTGCGGACTGCATGATCTGGCGGAGTGAGGAATGTCCACTGAAGATGGTGGTGTATCTCTCTCTAATGACACTATATGCTCTAGGTTTGCCCCAAAGGTAGCTACAAAACCTATTCTATGACCTATCCCAATAGGGGACTAGATACCAAGAGTAAAACATGCACAAGCCTTATTATATAGGCCCCGTGAGAGTCCCCAACCTGGCTGACCTACTGTTGGCCAACAGAAAAAGACAAATAAATATTATCTTTTGCTGCCAACCAGCCCAATAGCACTTTGCGTACCCTTCCGACCTGTTTTTGCACCCATAGGACACCTTTTGGAATCCTCCTGTGCCCTGCTCATGCCCTCAGTCTACTATTTATCTGCTGCAAATCAAGGATTAGCATGTCCATGTGCATACACATGACATCCCCTTCTACTAAACTAGGACCCTGGATGACTGTCATCATCCCTTTGTCTCCACATGGACTCCCAAACTTGTCATCCTTCCCTTCCTGGCAGCCTTCTCACTGAAAACCTTGCCTTAGGTTTCTGATTCCACTCCAAAGTCTCATGTAGATCTGTGCATCTATTCCACTTGTCCCCTAGCCCTTCGTGCCTTGTCCCTAAACACTTTCTTTGGTCTTCTATTGAGTCTAGCATCCTCACTCCACCCCTTGGATGATCATCATCCTTTGGAACCATTTTCTTGAAAGCCTTTCCTGGTGTGCCCGAGTGGCATCCGACTCACACGGCTGCCATTCCCCTTGGGTCTTGTGGAAAACCACCAACCAACCTCCTGGGAACTTCTTCCATGTCATGTGTTACTCTCCTTGGACTATGCACCTTCATCTAGGACACCAGTGCTTGGCATCGCTGAACCTAATACTGATACAATGTTGCCTGGTCACCACACCACCAAAAGATCAAGACATGGGCGATGGTTTCATCCATGCGCAATGCAGTAAGGGTAGGTGGGACATGGGCAGCAACAATATCTCAGAATCAGCCTTAAGCTCCGATGCCAATGTTACATGCGCAGAAGCTCTATGTCTTCTTTCAGCCCTCAACACCTTTCATAGGAACATCCTGATGCAAAACGCAAAGAAGAGATGGAGAGAAGAGAGAGAGAGAGAGAGCTGTATTTTCAGTATATTTATAAAGTACAAAAAGGTACATGTCTTGGCAGCCCTAGGCATGCCCAAAAGGTAGCTACAAAACCTATTCTATGACTTATCCCAATAAAGACTAGATACCAAGAGAAACATGCACAAGCCTTATGTAGGCCCCGTGAGAGTCCCCAACCTGGCCGACCTTCTATCGGCCAGTAGAAAAAGACAAATAAATGTCTTTTTCTGCTTATCAGCCCAGTAGCACTTCCCATACCCTTCCGACCTATTCCTGCACCTATAGGATGCCTTTTGGTATCTTCATGTGCCCTGCTCATGCCCTCAGTCTATTGTTTATCTGCTGCAAATCAGGAATTAGCCTTGGGGTTAGCATGCCCATGTGCATGCACGTGACACTAGTACATTTCCAGGCACCTGACACCTCCCGGGGAAGAGTCTATGAAGAAAACCACTAGGCACAGGCTCTCAAGCAAAAGATATCACTGAAAAACAGATCGACCAGCAGGTTTGAACACTTCTGGGGTGTAGGGAACAGCCGGCCAGCAGTGTGGCAGAGAGGTAAGAGCATCAGGCGCCTGCAGGGAGCTGGTTATACTGCTGAAAACAGGCCGTACACGACAAGGTGGGCTGGAGATAATGCAAAAAGGCCCTTCGGCCCTTTCTCCTTGGCGCCTACCCATGTGTCACGTGCACACCAGTCAGGTGTACAGTGACATGGCATCATTAGCATCATCAGGCATTATTCTAGCATTTATGCAATTTTATAGGCATTTTTCACGCATTTATGGGGCAGCCGACAGCAAGTTATGGACATTGCATCTGGCCGACAGCCTTTATGCTGGCCGACCAGCAGCATTCATGCATATATATACAGGCGCCTCTCCATTCAGTCATTCAAGTTGATCATAGCAGCATTCAGCAGTGTGTTCTCCAACGCATCTCCTCCAGGAAGCATTGGGAGTAGCATAATCAGCAAACGCATCATCCTCAGCCTCATTTTCAGCAAACGCATCATCATCAGCCCTCAGACCTGCAAACGCATCTGCGTTTCATCATCAGGTCAGCATTCAGCATCTGTTCCAAAGCCTCCCTTCAGCGTTTCCTTCCCTGGAAACAAGGGAAAGATAGTGGACAGCAGTTCCTTCAGTTCATCCCGCATATTCAGCATATAGGCAGCATATTCAGCAGTACAGATCCATTTGGATCTCTTTGTAACCGCATTCATTCATCTAATATAGCTGCATTGCATTGACACAGATTTGTCTCTCTCTTAAACATCATTAAGTGCAGTTTAGTCAGACTAAGGTTGTGTTTACGACGGTCATAAGTTCTCACATGTCACATTGGTATCAGAGCGTTACAGGGTAACTAGCCTTAGAGCATGTTCAGTTCATCAGTCATTCAGTCAGTCATCATTTTTATCGCTTCCGCACAGTTAAACCCAGTTCTCAAAATTTTGCAAGCCACCCTTAGGGATTTTCCCCTCAGGTCTGCATCAGTAACCCATCCATCTGCATTCTTGCACAGCATCTAGGGTTGCACATGGCTTGCATAACAATCATCTTAGCAGTCATCTTAGCAGTCAGTCTTGCATACATGTTACCCATGAACTCTCAGGAAAGAAGGACATCCATCATCAAAGGAGGACATAAGTTTGGACTTCAACTGGCAGCAGCAGGGAGTTTCTCTTCCACAGAAGACGGAAGTTTGCTCCAACATCGCCTCAGGAGGTTCAGAGCTTCAGGTACGACGGAGATGGTAGGTGAAAGGTTTCCAGAGGCAGGTCAAGGGTGACTCAGGTATTTGCCATTCAGTTCCCGCAGTACATAGAGTCATGGCTCAACGGATTTCACTCCTGCAGACGGCCTCAGTCCCGGCAACAGAAGACAGAAGGGGGCAGTGGTTCGGCCTCGCTCCATTGGTATAGTGGCATCTTTGCGCCACAAGTAGTAATGGCTTCCATGTACAAGTTAACCTAATCTAACAGTGATATAAGCATATGGCAAGTGCTATGCTGCTTATGAATTTTAATTTTTTCAAGGTGTTAAACTCGCGACCTGGATTGGGTAGGGCAGAAAGAAGCAAGCTGCCCACTGGGGCAACAGCGGACTGCTATGGAAATTTTCTATAAGGAGCTGTTTGAATTGGATAACACATTTTGAATGACAGTAAGACAGATACTATGGCAGAAGGAGGAAATCATGCTACAGTTTCTGTACAATCAAAGTAAATATATGACAAACGCTATGGTAGCAAGAAAAAATGAGATTATGGTGAAACTTACAAGGCATTCAGAGGGGTGGGGAAGCTCCATTCGGACGGTCGCCTTCTCCAGAGGGGAGAAGCAGGAGCGAGGGCAGCCCTGCAAGACAGGAGAGGTCGGGGGCTTCTGCTGCTGCATAGCTCGAAACGCTGAGGTGAGTGCAGATGTCTGGAAGATTGAAGAAACCCCAACTTCGGATGCGGGGGAGCTCCGGTAGCAGCAGCCACCTTTGCCATGGCTACCTGTTGCTCTCTCTCGAATAACAAGAGAAGAAGAACTCTCTCTTTTTAAGTCAGCGTCCTTTGAAATGGATAATTTATTTAATTTTTAAGGAAACAGAGATTCTTTTATACGATCATAGCCACAAGCCAACGGATCACACATATGATCCATATGGCCCACTATCTCTTCATAAGGTACTCATGGGTGTTGCACGTGTGTATTGTGAGCGCGACTCGTGAGTGTCTATTCGTGTGCACCTATGCATGTGTGCTTGTGTGTGTGTGTGTGTGTGTGAGAGAGTGTGTGTGAGTGTGAGAGAGAGAGAGAGAGAGAGAGAGAGAGAAGAGAGAACTTTTTAACGTCGTAGGAAACTATCCCAAGAGAGAGAGAGAGAGAGAAAATTAACGTGTACAATGGCCCCAGGGTCTATGAGACCAAAAGATGTTACAAATGATCCATGAGTAAATTGGATGTTAAACAGAACAAAGCTGCCAAAAGAAATTTTAGGCCAGTGAACTCTGTAGGCCCTGTGTACAATGGAGTTGAAATAAAAACCTGATGTGCCAAAAGAAAAATAAATTACACGGACCCATGACAGCAGAGCCGAAATGAAAACCTCGTGTGTCTTCCTCTTCTATGATTGTGTACATATAAGTAATGTCCACCATGCATGGGGGAGTTGCTTAGTGGTGTTGAAGAACGTTGTGAATCCAGAGGTCATGAGAGTAGAGGGTTTGAGTCTATGGAGGCGGGGTGTTTGGCTCTCTAAAGGGCATGTCTATCTCGGAGGACTCCATGAGTGTGTGGTGCTAGCATGCCACTAGCATGGGGTGTACTCACTCTATGGGGCTGCCTAACCGTCCATTTGTCCTAGTAGATTGCACGGATTGAGAGTCATAAAAGGAGATAATATTTGTGTTTGTACAAAAGAAAAAGGAGAGTGCATAATCATTTTATAGAAAATAGAAATGTCTTTGGTCGCAATTTTGAAAAATATGCATGAAAACCAAAAAGGGTTGGGGTTTTCGTTAAGCTTGCCTTACATATCAACTTGAATTCTTGGCTTGGACAAAAGAACAATATACTCTACCACTAACACCAGCAACAACAGACATATACAAAAGAGTACAAAACTATAGGGTGTTTGATGATGACTACATAAATGATGTTGTAATGACTAGCTACTTAATATGACAAATACATCTTTCACACTTAGAATTAATCATCTTTCATAATATACTCTACCACTAACACCAGCAAAAGCCATATACAAAAAAGTTACAAAGCATATGATGTTATGTTGAAGTTTTAGCTACTCCGTACGACAAAATACATATTTCACACTTGGAACTAATGGTTTTTCTCATGAAATAAAATTCTCTTGAGATTAAAATCGAAGTCATAGAGTGATTTTTTAGAAGTGTAAACATACCAATAATTGCCTTCAACATGATCCAAAATAGTAGTTCATGTACATGAGGAAACAATCTATATATTTTAGGCCATGATTTTTCTAATTTCATGTGTATAACCAAATCCATATTTCAGATTGTGAATTGACCATCTTTCATGTCGTGAAATAAATTTTTCTTGAGATTAAAATCGAAGCTGCATAGTGCTTTTTCTTGAGTGTAAGCATAAAAAATACTCCAAAAAATGGTTTTCTTGGGAAGTGAACTTAAATACACCTTCGATCTAGCAAAGTAGCCCGACCAAACTATAGTGCATCCAACAACCTTAACTCTTCCTATTAACCAAACCAACAATCTTAACTCTTCCTATCAACCAAGTCTTAGGTCTCATCAATCTTATGATAGGATTTGAGGTGTCCTTTGGACTCTATTAAAATGAGCCAAGAGAGTTATAATTTTTATGGTGGACTAAGTGGTCTTCTAGTTACTACAAGAATATCCACTCTAGTCGTCCCTTCCTCTCTAACTCCATAATTAGTGCATTAAGCTTCACTAAAGAGAGCATTCAAACTTCATTTTGAGATGTCCTCCAATGAGGACCCAACAAAATGAACCAAGAGGGTGTATGGTGGACCTAGTGGTCTCTAGTTGTCCCTTCCTCTCTTCCTAAATTCATAATTAGTGGAAGCCTAAATTAGTGCATCTATAGAGCGCATCAAACCTTAAATACACCTTCGATCTAGCAAAGTAGCCCTACAAAACTATACTACATCCAATGACCTTAACTCTTTCTGTCAATCAAGCCTTAGGTCTCATCAATCTAAGGATACTTAGCAAAGTATTTGAGATGTCCTCTAATGAGGACTCTACCAAGAGAACGATAGTTTGTATGGTGGACCTTGTGGTCTTCTAGTTATCTCAAAGAACATCCACTCTAGTTTTCCCTTCCTCTCCTTCTAACTCCATAATTAGTGCATTGAGCTTCACAAAAAGAGCATTCAAACATCCTACTTTTGGAAGAAGCCAAACTAGTGCATCAACAGTGCATCAAAACTTAAATACACCTTCAATCTAGCAAATTAGGCCTACCAAACTATAGTGCATCCAACTACCTTAACTCTTCCTTTTAATCACCAAGCCTTAGGTCTCATCAATCTAATGATACTTAGCAGAGTATTTGAGATGTCCTCCAATGAGGACTCTATCAAAATGAGCCAAGAGAGTGATAATTTGTATGGTGGACATCGTGGTCTTCTAGTTACTACAAGAACATCCACTTTAGTTGTCCCTTCCTCTCCTTCTAACTCCATAATTAGTGCATTAATCTTCACAAAGAGAGCATTCAAACGTCCTACTTTTGGAAGAAGCCAAAAGTAGTGCATCTACAGTAAGCACATCAAGGTTTGCAGTGTGGGATACATCACCTATCCAACAACCTCAAGGGATTATTCCATAATAGAGCTCTAAATTTACAGATGGGCCATCAATATCTTAAGGGCCCATAACATAGGGAAGTTTTTTATGAGAGAAGCCATCAACAGAATGGAGGATGGCATTAGTTTTGACTCAAGGGAAAATCTCATTCAAGGATTCTAGTGTTGGTGCTTTGATAATCCTCAATGCAAACCAAAAATTAGCCTTTAACTTCTTGTGATCCTAATGAATGAGTAGGTGGAGGTTTTGAAGAAGTTTAGCAAACTATTTACCTTTTAGCACTACAACAACCAGCTAGTGCGACACATGCACTGAAATGGAGACACCAACCAATTATGCCACCAATCACCACTCAATGGTGATCAACAATCACCATTGAATCAAATAGTGAGCAACAATCACCACTAAATCAAATGGATATGCCAACCAATTATGCCACCAATAACCTGCTGAATAAAATGCCAAGAGCAACAATCACCAGTGAATCAAATGGAGACACTAACCAATTATGCCACCAATAACCACTGAATCAAATGGTGAGCAGCAATCACCACTGAATCAAATGGAGACACCAACCAATTATGCTACCAATTACCACTGAATCAAATGGTGAGCAACAATGTCATCATGTTCAATTTACCCTACTTGACAAAGGGCATGCTTTACCAACGCAACCACAACCTAACCTTGTTTGTGATGAAGACCTCCAATGCACAACCTCATCCTTTCATTATATTACCACTTGATTATGTAGAATACATGATGGCAAGGGAAATGGGAAGGGGGGTAACCATGTAAATTTCACCACCAACCCAAGAGCTTATTAACTACCTACTAGTGTAAAGGCCATTTCACATTTCAAAGCGTACGATCAAATTTGATGGGAATGGTGACCTAGACTAGTATTTAAGAATGCTCAATCAAATTTATGAGGCATTTGGACATGTTGATAATTAAACAAAGATTAACATTTTTGGCCTATGCTTTGAAGGCAAGGAGGCAATATTTTACATCACTTAAGCCAACAAAAGGATTAATTTTATTACCCTAAAATCCACCTTCATGATTGGATTTTTCCAAGCAAAGAAAGATGAAGTCTGATATTACACAAATTTACGACCTCAATCAAGAAGAGGGAGAGTCCACAAGATTGTATAGATCTCTTCATATGAGATGCACTATAAGGGAGAGGCAACAACCCATATTGAGATTCTTCCTTCATTAGCTTGGAAAGTAAAAAACTCCATGACTCTCTATAGCACAAAGGGGATTGTGTCTTTTCATTGTGAGAAAATGCCTTATATACATTTGGCCCTTATTCACACTTGGGAGCCCAAAACTTACTAGGCCTTGGGTGGACAATATCTCATAATGTACAACTTTTATAGTGCCATTTCATGACACTTATTAATGTCCTCAATTGGAGGATCATGTTTGTTAACCCAAAATGGGATTAACATCCCCCCTTCCTAATGTAGGTTTTTCCCGCAGGACCTGTTACCGAGGTCTTAAGACCTGGTCACCGACCTCATGTTGGTAGAAGTTCCTCCTGGATTGGAACTTCTTGAGTGTGCGTCGGAATGCTGAATGTGATCGCTAGAATCCTGTATCCACCATGTCTTCGAAAGTGATATGCATGTAGCCTAGAAGACATCGGAGTTGATGGTAGTAAAGCTTCCAGGTTCTTGGTTCATGGTGTCGAACTTCAGGTGTTCTGCTTCATAGCCATCATAGGGCTCCTTTGGTTGGTCTATGAGCACCACCACCAATTTCAAAAAACTGACGCTAGCTATAATAGCAGGGTCTGGAATTCTGCGCCATGCCCTCATCCATGTAAGTATCTGCTGTCTTTGTTTCTGAATGTTTGCAAATGTTGCTGGTATAAAAATGGGGAAGTTGTAGCACACATGCGAGTTGTGCCTTTTGGTTTCCTGAAATTCCAGCGGTCTCCATCTTCTTTTAACTGGCATGTATAATGGATCGACTTGCAGTGTTGCTGGTGCGCTCATATACACTTGGCTGTATTCCAGAATTGCCAGGTACTCCTTTCTCTAGTATGGCTGTATTCCAAAATCTTACAGTTGTGGGTGCTCTTCATTGTTGGTGATTATGGTGGCGTAGCCTCCTCTAGTATGCACAAGATTTGCTTTCCTCCATCTTCTGAAATAGTAGTAGCTGATCATGAATGTAACAATACATATCTCGAGCAAATCACCTAAGTGAGGATTTGCCAGCTTTGTATACTTTGCCACATTCACCCATAATATACCCTCTCCAGCCAATGGAAGTAGTTCTTCTAAGTCAAGGTGTGGGACGCGGAGAGGGTATGGTACATTATGCTATTTTGTTGGAGTGATTTCTGAATATGCTTCTAGCATGATTCAGCGTGTGGGGTCAAATGGAATGATCTACATGAGTACCTTTAACATTAACTTAGGCTTCAAAAGAGGATTACCCTTGTACTCTGCAAACAACTGACAAAGAATCCAAGATGGTATCATCAGTAAATGCTTCAAGATTATCATGCGGGATGGTGTGTCGTACCTCTTAAGAGCGCCGTCATGTTGGAGATGGGTGAGGTGCCAATACCTCCTCAGGGGCGAGAGTGTTAGTGGAAAAATCTATCTCAAGAGGATAGAAAGATGAGAAAATGCAGTCAACTTGAGAGGTGTTAACAGGTGGCGTGTTAGGATATGGATTAAGTAGCTTACTAGCGACATTAGAATAGACAGGGTAAGCTAATTTTGAAAATGAAGAAGAAGATTCTTCTTGACCCTGACTTGTGATAGGAGATGGGTGGCTAGGCTTATGAGACTTAATAAAGTCTTGTAAGATTGGAATTTCTTCGGCATTGATAGTGGGGTATTCTATGTGAGTAGCATCAAAATTGTATTGCACATTGGTTAGCATGGCTTCTAAATGTTTGTAGATATTAGTGTAGAGTTTTAGAATGCCAAAAGGATGATATAGAGTGGAATCACATAGATTTAGATGTTGGTAAGTGTTATATACCTCTAGCCACCCATGACTTATAAC
The DNA here is from genome assembly GCF_041138505.1 of Cibotium barometz. Classification (NCBI taxonomy): domain Eukaryota; kingdom Viridiplantae; phylum Streptophyta; class Polypodiopsida; order Cyatheales; family Cibotiaceae; genus Cibotium; species Cibotium barometz. Next base: position 14,775,193 of record NC_141103.1, on the reverse strand, counting down.
CCATTGGTAACTATGTGCTACACCTCATAGTCGGCAGGCGTCTCTGGAATGTCAACTGGGACAAACATGTCTAATTTTTCGACACTGTTATCCAGAATTTCTGAGTTTTGGAGAACATGACACCAACTATGAAGGTTTAGCACGATAGGATGTAGAGGGTAGAAAAAGATGTCATGGGGATTAGTTAATAGTAAGTCTCCCCTCAAAAGTCCCATGATTATGGTAGGATCAACGTCTCTTTCAGTATTTTGTTTGATTAATGTTAGTTCTCCTCCTAAGCCTATATCTTCAGATAGATTTATATCATACATAAGTAGAGAGAGTGTTAGTGTAGACAAAACCAAGGAAAGAGTTTGAGGAGGGGCCCTAGGAGTTATTGGCAAAGCTTACCCAACTCCGAGACGCGCTCAAGGAGGAGACGAAGATCATCGCTAGGGTCCGGCCATTGACTTCTTTCTTGGATCGCCAGAGCTGACGCTTCAGCTCTTGTAGGTGGGAGTTTGTGTTGCTAAGAAGGTTTGAAATTGATGCTTCTTTGACAATCCTTGCAGTATCTAAATCTTTGAATCTTCTTGTTGCATCTTCCTAGGCCCGCCGGGCGGTTGCTTCCCTTTCCTGAGCTTTGGTAATCTGTTGGTGTCTTTGGGCCGCTAGCCTCTAAGTGTCTTGTAGTTGTTGTGTAAACTACGTCACTGTCTCTTGGTGTGCCAACTCTTTTCTATGTGCTTCTGCCTGGCTTGCACTTATTGTTTCATTAAGAGCTCTAATCTTTTTTGCATGAGCCTTGTTGGTTTGTTCCCTTTCATGTTGTAGATGGTTTGCCCTCTCCTCCTCTGCTTTGAGCTGTGCTCTTAGCTGCGTGATTTGGTATTGCAATGCTTCTTCCTTGGCCCTGGCATTAGCTTGGAACTCTTGTACTTGTTGTGAATGAAGTGTCATGAGTTCCTTTGTGTGGGTGACTTCTTTCTGGAGTTGTTCGTTCGCTTGTTCCAATTTGGCGTTGAGGTCAACATTCTCCTTGATCCTTTGTATTATTGTTTGGCTTAAGACCATGTTATTATTCTCTAGGATGTTGTACCTTTTCTCCTGATCCTCTGTAGCTTTCAAACTCTTCATGAGATGACATCTTTGTGGGTAGCCTTAGCTGCTTCCAAGTTTCTTTTAACCTTTGTACTTGTGTGGATGTATCTTTTACCTGCTTCCAGAGGGCGGCGTTATCGTTGTCGAGCATATGTGTTGTTAGGAGGTGGCACCGCCAAACCTTTTATTCTTGCACCCACATTGCGTTTATGCTTGATTCTATCTCCATCCCAGTCTATGGTTGGTTGAGCAGCTCGTCAAGTCCTTCCATGGTCTCCTGCAAGAATTGTTGATAGTCGATGTTCTGTAGGGAGGCCAGGTGGGGCAGTCTTTCTTCATCTTCCAATCTTTTCCTCTTGAATGGCTTTGGAATTCTTTGTCTTTTACTTGCTTCCATGGGGGCCTCTGGTTTGTATACTGGGGCTATGGTCGCCTCCACATCTTGTCTTTCCTCAGCTTGTATTAGCATTGCTTGTTCTGGAGCTATCTCTGTTGGCGTGTCTGCCAGACTTGATTCTTTGAGAGGAGATAGGTCTGTAAATATGAGTTGCGCTAGGCTTGTTGGAGGAGTGATTTGTTGTCGAGGTTCTTGTGTGGTATGGCTGTGAATATTCTCTTGAAGTGCCTCTTGGTGGTAAGTGCGGATTTCTGTGGTGGGCCACTTTCTCCTCTAGTCTTTGTGACTTAGCAGCAGCAACATCTGTAAGCACTCCTCTCATCTTCTTATCTGTTGTCTTCCTTTGCTCTTTCTTGATCTTCTTTATGATATCCGTGGTCTCCACCAAGATAGCTTGCCCTTCTTGCACAGCTTCAGTTGTTAATTTGGGCTAGTCTGGTAATAGTGCCAACTGCATTTGCTCCTCTGGTTTGGGCTCCTTGTTGAGAGGCCTTTTTGCTACGTGATTGAGAACCCGTGTGAGGAGGTATGGGTTACATATATTCGATTGGTGGGCTTTCAAGTAATTCTTCATCTCCTTATGTAGATAGTATGCCCAATCGTCCTCTTTTCCCTCATGTACTTTTGCAATCCGGTTGAGAACGACTCTGTTGTATTTGTCCACTGGCTTTATTTGCATCATCAAAGACATGGGCCTGCAAGCTTTCTATGTAGCCTCAGCTTGGATATTATCGTACTCGGCACCATTCGAATTGTATGAATTCTTCTTGAGCATGGCCTCCAAAGGCATCTTGTCAATGATGTGTTGGCGGACCCTGATTGTAGGCGGCTGGAAGTTGCAGAGCCTCCCTAATGAGTTCCTATGTGATGAGGAGTTGCTCTGTAGTGCCGTCTGCTTTGGTGATTTGTCCTCTTTTGTAACCCTTATCTCGTAGGTCTTCATGGTGTCGAACTTCAGGTGTTCTGCTTCATAGCCATCATAGGGCTCCTTTGGTTGGTCTATGAGCACCACCACCAATTTCAAAAATCTGACGCTAGCTACAATAGCAAGGTCTGGAATTCTGCGCCATGCCCTCATCCATGTAAGTATCTGCTGTCTTTGTTCCTGAATGTTTGCAAATGTTGCTGGTATAAAAATGGGGAAGTTGTAGCACACATGCGAGTTGTGCCTTTTGGTTTCTCGAAATTCCAGCGGCGGCGGTGTCCATCTTCTTTTAACTGGCATGTATAATGGATCGACCTGCAGTGTTGCTAGCGCGCTCATATACACTTGGCTGTATTCCAGAATTGCCAGGTACTCCTTTCTCTAGTATGGCTGTATTCCAAAATCTTACAGTTGTGGGTGCTCTTCATTGTTGGTGATTATGGTGGCGTAGCCTCCTCTAGTATGCACAAGATTTGCTTTCCTCCGTCTTCTGAAATAGTAGTAGCTGATCATGAATGTAACAATACATATCTCGAGCAAATCACCTAAGTGAGGATTTGCCAGCTTTGTATACTTTGCCACATTCGCCCATAATATACCCTCTCCGGCCAATGGAAGTAGTTCTTCTAAGTCAAGGTGTGGGACGCGGAGAGGGTATGGTACATTATGTTGTTTTGTTGGAGTGATTTCTGAATATGCTTCTAGCATGATTCAGCGTGTGGGGTCAAATGGAATGATCTGCATGAGTACCTTTAACATTAACTTAGGCTTCAAAAGAGGATTACCCTTGTACTCTACAAACAACTGACAAAGAATCCAAGATGGTATCATCAGTAAATGCTTCAAGATTATCATGCGGGATGGTGTGTTGTACCTCTTAAGAGTGCCGTCATGTTGGAGATGGGTGAGGTGCCAATACCTCCTCAGGGGCGAGAGTGTTAGTGGGAAAATCTATCTCAAGAGGATAGAAAGATGAGAAAATGCAGTCAACTTGAGAGGTGTTAATAGGTGGCGTGTTAGGATATAGATTAAGTAGCTTACTAGTGGCATTAGATTAGATAGGGTAAGCTGATTTTGAAAATGAAGAAGAAGATTCTTCTTGACCCTAACTTGTGATAGGAGATGGGTGGCTAGGCTTATGAGACTTAATAAAGTCTTGTAAGATTGGAATTTCTTCGGCATTGATAGTGGGGTATTCTATGTGAGTAGCATCAAAATTGTATTGCACATTGGTTAGCATGGCTTCTAAATGTTTGTAGATATTAGTGTAGAGTTTTAGAATGCCAAAAGGATGATATAGAGTGGAATCACATAGATTTAGATGTTGGTAAGTGTTATATACCTCTAGCCACCCATGACTTATAACCCATTGGTAACTATGTGCTACACCTCATAGTTGGCGGGCGTCTCTGGAATGTCAACTGGGACAAACATGTCTAATTTTTCGACACTGTTATCCAGAATTTCTGAGTTTTGGAGAACATGACACCAACTATGAAGGTTTAGCACGATAGGATGTAGAGGGTAGAAAAAGATGTCATAGGGATTAGTTAATAGTAAGTCTCCTCTCAAAATTCCCATGATTATGGTAGGATCAACGTCTCTTTCAGTATTTTGTTTGATTAATGTTAGTTCTCCTCCTAAGCCTATATCTTCAGATAGATTTATATCATACATAAGTAGAGAGAGTGTTAGTGTAGACAAAACCAAGGAAAGAGTTTGAGGAGGGGCCCTAGGAGTTATTGGCAAAGCTTACCCAACTCCGAGACGCGCTCAAGGAGGAGACGAAGATCATCGCTAGGGTCCGGCCATTGACTTCTTTCTTGGATCGCCAGAGCTGACGCTTCAGCTCTTGTAGGTGGGAGTTTATGTTGCTAAGAAGGTTTGAAATTGATGCTTCTTTGACAATCCTTGCAGTATCTAAATCTTTGAATCTTCTTGTTGCATCTTCCTAGGCCCGCCGGGTGGTTGCTTCCCTTTCTTGAGCTTTGGTAATCTGTTGGTGTCTTTGGGCCGCTAGCCTCTAAGTGTCTTGTAGTTGTTGTGTAAACTACGTCACTGTCTCTTGGTGTGCCAACTCTTTTCTATGTGCTTCTGCCTGGCTTGCACTTATTGTTTCGTTAAGAGCTCTAATCTTTTTTGCATGAGCCTTGTTGGTTTGTTCCCTTTCATGTTGTAGATGGTTTTCCCTCTCCTCCTCTGCTTTGAGCTGTGCTCTTAGCTGCGTGATTTGGTATTGCAATGCTTCTTCCTTGGCCCTGGCATTGGCTTGGAACTCTTGTACTTGTTGTGAATGAAGTGTCATGAGTTCCTTTGTGTGGGTGACTTCTTTCTGGAGTTGTTTGTTCGCTTGTTCCAATTTGGCGTTGAGGTCAACATTCTCCTTGATCCTTTGTATTATTGTTTGGCTTAAGACCATGTTATTATTCTCTAGGATGTTGTACCTTTTCTCCTGATCCTCTATAGCTTTCAAACTCTTCATGATGGCATCTTTGTGGGTAGCCTTAGCTGCTTCCAAGTTTCTTTTAACCTTTGTACTTGTGTGGATGCATCTTTTACCTGCTTCCAGAGGGCTGTGGTATCGTTGTCGAGCATATGTGTTGTTAGGAGGTGGCACCGCCAAACCTTTTTATTCTTGCACCCACATTGCGTTTGTGCTTGATTCTATCTCCATCCCAATCTATGGTTGGTTGAGCAGCTCGTCAAGTCCTTCCATGGTCTCCTACAAGAATTGTTGATAGTCGATGTTCTGTAGGGAGGCCAGCTGGGGCAGTCTTTCTTCATCTTCCAATCTTCTCCTCTTGAATGGCTCTGGAATTCTTTGTCTTTTACTTGCTTCCATGGGGGCCTCTGGTTTGTATACTAGGGCTATGGTCGCCTCCACATCTTGTCTTTCCTCAGCTTGTATTAGCATTGCTTGTTCTGGAGCTATCTCTGTTGGCGTGTCTGCCAGACTTGATTCTTTGAGAGGAGATAGGTCTGTAAATATGAGTTGCGCTAGGCTTGTTGGAGGAGTGATTTGTTGTCGAGGTTCTTGTGTGGTATGGCTGCGAATATTCTCTTGAAGTGCCTCTTGGTGGTAAGTGCGGATTTCTGTGGCCACTTTCTCCTCTAGTCTTTGTGGCCACTTTCTCCTCTAGTCTTTGTGACTTAGCAGCAGCAACATCTGTAAGTGCGGATTTCTGTGGCGGATTTCTGTGGCCACTTTCTCCTCTAGTCTTTGTGGCCACTTTCTCCTCTAGTCTTTGTGACTTAGCAGCAGCAACATCTGTAAGCACTCCTCTCATCGTCTTATCTGTTTTCTTCCTTTGCTCTTTCTTGATCTTCTTTATGATATCTGTGGTCTCCATCAAGATAGCTTGCCCTTCTTGCACAGCTTCAGTTGTTAATTTGGGCTAGTCTGGTAATAGTGCCAACTGCATTTGCTCCTCTGGTTTGGGCTCCTTGTTGAGAGGCCTTTTTGCTACGTGATTGAGAACCGGTGTGAGGAGGTATGGGTTACATATATTCGATTGGTGGGCTTTCAAGTAATTCTTCATCTCCTTATGTAGATAGTATGCCCAATCGTCCTCTTTTCCCTCATGTACTTTTGCAATCCGGTTGAGAACGACTCTGTTGTTTACTTGCATCATCAAAGACATGGGCCTGCAAGCTTTCTATGTAGCCTCAGCTTGGATATTATCGTACTCGGCACCATTCGAATTGTATGAATTCTTCTTGAGCATGGCCTCCAAAGGCATCTTGTCATCAATGATGTGTTGGTGGACCCTGATTGCGGCTGGAAGTTGCAGAGCCTCCCTAATGAGTTCCTATGTGATGAGGAGTTGCTCCGTAGTGCCGTCTGCTTTAGTGATTTGTCCTCTTTTGTTCCCCTTGTCTCGTAGGTCTTTATGTACTCCTTTTTGTGAAAGGTTTAGTTTTTGTGAAAGGTGTCACCGTGAAAAGGTCGAGCATGAAAGTGTATGGCCGTGAAAAGGTGTGGCCGTGAAAAGGTGCGACTGTGAAAAGGTCGGGCGTGAAAGGGTCAGTGTCCATGAAAGGTGAAAAGGTCGGGCATGAAAGTGTATGGTCGGGAAAAGGTGTGGCCGTGAAAAGGTGCGACCATGAAAAGGTCAGGCATTAAAGTGTATGGCCATGAATGTTTGCGGCCGTGAAAAGGTGCGACCATGAAAAGGTCAGGCATTAAAGTGTATGGCCATGAATGTTTGCGGCCGTGAAAAGGTGCGACCATGAAAAGGTTGGGCGTGAAAGTGTATGGCCATGAAAAGGTGTGGCCGTGAAAAGGTCGGGGGTGAAAGGGTTAGTGTCCATGACAGGTGTGCGACCATGAAAAGGTCGGGCGTGAAAACGTAGTTTGGTGAAAACATAGTTTTCGTGAAATTGCAGGTTGTGAAAGTGTATGGCCGTGAAAGGTGCGACCGTGAAAAGGTCGGGCGTGAAAGGGTCAGTTTTCGTGAAAGGTGCGATCGTGAAAAGGTCGAGCGTGAAAGTGTATGGCCATAAAAAGGTGTGGCCGTGAAAAGGTACGATCGTGAAAAGGTCATGCGTGAAAGGGTCAATGTCTATGAAAGAGGTGCGACCGTGAAAAGGTTGGGCGTAAAAGTGTATGGCCGTGAAAAGGTGCAACCGTGAAAAGGTCGAGCGTGAAAGTGTATGACCGTGAAAAGGTGCGATCGTGAAAAGGTCGGGCGTGAAAGTGTATGGCCGTGAAAAGGTGTGGTCGTGAAAAGGTGCGATTGTGAAGTTTTCGCGTCGCATGAAAGGGTCAGTTTTCGTGAAAGGTGCGATCATGAAAAGCTTGGGTGTGAAAGTGTATGGCCATGAAAAGTTGTTTGGCTGTGAAAAGGTCAAGCGTGAAAGAGTCAGTGTCCGTGAAAGGTGCAACTGTGAAAAGGTCAGGCATGAAAAGCCAGTTTCGTGAAAAAGCAATTTTTGTGAAACTGCAGGTCGTATTTTTAATCGTTTGATTATGATTGTTTGGTGTATGATTGTTAGCTTTATTGAATGATGCATACGTGAAGGGCTACAACTCATTTGTTTTACCAATTAATGTGTATATTCTCAAAATATCACGATTCTTTGAAAAGAACACAAAACAAAAGAAAAAGAAAAAGAAAAAAGAAAAGAAAAGAAAAGAAAAGAAGAGGATCAAGCTCCCACCACGAAGGGGATAGTCGAGAAGGTTGTGGGGAGAAGGCGAGCTCGAGAGATGCACGTTGAAGTAATTCGAACACGATTAAACAACACACACGATGCAAAATGACAAAAAGAGGAAAGAAAATTGAATTTATAATGCAACCGTAGGGCGGCTATCTTAATGAAGAATTCCACATGGCATTGCATGATTGGCCCGTGAAAAAATTACCGTTTCACGACGTGAACCTTTGTAATTTTGTTCACAGTGTAAACGGTTTTGGATTTTGTTCACACAGTGTGAACATTTTTCTGCAGTTTCACGTGGAATGCATATGATCGAATACTTTTCATTTTTTTCCTATATGCTCAAGCAGTCAAACATGCACATGAAATGCTACTTTGCTTACCTCGTACCCATTTGTGTAATCATTGGATAGCTTTTGTTTTATTGCCATGAGAACCAAGGGGTCACCTGGGCACTTTTGGGCATTTATTGATGCAGACGTTTTAGTTCCATGTCGGAGTTTTTTATTGTGCCTTCCATCCAATTGAACAATGTTGTCACTGTGCCTAGTTGTGGAGGGCTTCTATCTACAGCATCTCCTTGCTAAACTTCTTTGTTTTTACCTTTATCTTCCTTGTTCAGTCTTGTAGCCAGAGTGGGTACTTTCATTGCTTTGGCAATTCCCAACCCATTTGGCTGAGTTTTCTTCTTCCTCCACACAAGGGTTGACGTGGTTCTTGCTTGAGTTAGGAGTTGATGTTGCACGCTCTTACCACCCTCTTTTTTGATGATTCAAACTATTTGTGGTATTGGCCAGTGAGTGGGGTTTGGGTACCCATATTGTCGTATTGCCTTGATAGTACCCTTATGCTCATAGTAAGTCCCTTTGAACCCATTGTTTACGGATTCCTTGAGGTCTCTTTGGATGCTTGGAGTCCTGCCAACCGGTTCGAGTCAGCAAGGTATGACTTTTGAATTGTTTGCAGGTTCTCCTTGGGGTCTTTATATCATTCATGGTGTCCTTTTTGTTCGGTTGATCTTTAAGTTGATTCTTGGGCACCCACTTCTGTGTACCCTTAGATGTTGGGTATTGTGGGGGAAAGCTTCGCAGAACAGATGCTGGTTCTATTCTCTGAGGTGTTGCCCCACTGCACTCGTTGTTTGTTTATCATTTATGATGTGATTTCCTCTGTTTGTCAAATTCCATAAGGGTATGGACATGATCTTCTTGCCTATGCTTTAGCAATGATGTTCTTTCTTCCCATTGGATATTGCATTTACTGGCACAGTTCCAGGATCGTCCTAGAATAATCTCTTCTTTCATGGAACCTGCATGCATGACAAACACCTTCCCGACCAATAAATTATTTCTGATGGAAATGTTAACGTTTAAATATGCCTCGGCTTTTGAACACTACGAACTTACGCATCAGTGGGTTCAAGGTGTGGTTTATGTAATGCTACCTAGGTTTCATATGAGAGTTATGACTTGACCCCATATCTATTAATGCAATGCTTGTTGCATGGCCTTTAGCTGTAGTAAGTCCCACCTGAAGTCGTGATGGCTCAATGTTTAGTTCGTCTTCATCCAAAAGGGTCACAGAAGCCATGTTGACATGTATCAGTCTTTTGTGTAGTAATTGTTTGGCTTTGGCCTCCCTAGCCTTAGCCTCTTCTTGTACTTGCTGGATTTTTTCTTTTGCAAGTTGTTTCTCTTGTTTTAAGAGATGTTCTTGCAAGAGCATCTCTTGGGTCAGTGGTCCAAAATATTTTTTTAATTTACTTCCATTGACATAACCCTCCATTTGGATGCCATCAATTGTCTCAATTCGAATAGACCCCTGAGGTGTGATTTTCGATACTTGAAACGGTCCCAAGCCTCGGTATTTGAGTTTCTTTTTCCTGGCATTTCCCACACCATACATGAGGACAAGGTCCCCCGTTTCAAGTTCTTTTTGCTTAAGGTTCTTGTCAAACCAATATTTTCTACAGAGTTTTTCGACCATGAGTCCATGTGATGCTATCAGTCAGGTCTCATCCAGTTTCTCCAAGTCAATTTACCTTCAGCTAATGCATTCTCTGTGAGACGCTCTTGTACGACAATCCTTAAGCTTGGGACAAGATATTCCATGGGCATAACTTCTTCAACACCATAAGCTAGATGGAAGGGAGTATATCCCGTCGCTTCCTTATATGATGTGCAATAGGCCCAGAGGGCTGCTATCAACTTATGTTCTGAGTCTGTTCGATTTGCTTCCAAGGTTTTTGTTAAGATAGTACAGAAAATCTTGTTTATACTTTCTACTTGACCATTGGCCAGATAATAAGGTGACAATTTTTGATGGATCACTAAGAATCCTGCAAGTAAATGATCAATCACTCATTGATAAAATGTGAGCCACGATCACGAACCAATTCTAATGGGCAGCAGAACCTCAAGATGATTTCCTCGTATAAAAATTTTACAATTATTCGTGCATCAGCTCTCTTTGAGGCTCTAGCTTCTTCCCATTTTGTGAAATAGTCTGTTTTGACCACGATCATGTATCGGGCTTGGGATGGATGTGTCGCTGGAATAATAGGTCCTACAAAATCTATCCCCCATTTCTCGAATGGTTGTCTTACAATAATAGGGGTGAGTGGCATCTTGTCCTTTTGTTGCGGAATAGCAAAACGTTGACATTCTTTGCGTCTTTTGACAAATTCTATGGCATCTTCGAATAACATTGGCCACCACAGCCCTGCTTGAAGCACTTTTCAAGCTGTGATTTCTCCAGCAAAATGCCCGCATGCTATCCCTGAATGAGCTTCTTCCAATATGGTGACGAACTCATCTTCTCTAACGCATCTTCTGAGCACATTATCTTTTCCTAGCTTATATAGCTCTCCCACAATCAGTTGATAAGGTGTAGCAAGCTTGATAAGCCGCCACATTTTATCTTTGGTCAAAGGTATTTTCTGCAAAAAACCATAAGTTAGATGCTCTGAGATTTCCTCACTCCATTTGAGTAGCATGTCCAACTTGAATAAACAAGCATCAGGGAAATCATCATCAACACCAGTTTGCTGGTTCCCCATTTGGAATTCTTGACATGTGGTTGGCCAACACATGCTATGTTCCCTTTCTTACCATGAATGTAAAGTCGAATTCCAACAACAATAGCAACCATCGTGTGATTCTCCTCGTGGTGCAAGGTTTATTCACCAAGTATAGTAAGGCTTAATGGTCCACAAAAAATACAAATTGGTTGGCCAAGAGGTAATGTGGAAATTTCTTGATGGCGTAAACCATGGCCAATCCTTCTCTCTTTGTGGTGGTGTAGTTCACCTCTGCATCATTCAGCTTTGATGACTAGCAAAGCAGACTGTATAGTCCAATTTGAACTCACTAAGCTGCTGGGCTAGTATGCAACCAATAGCAAAATTTGATGCATCAATATGCACGTGAAATATAAGATCCCGATTGGGGGGTCATAGAATTAGCGCGCTTGCTAATGCTTGCTTCAGTCGATCATATGCTTCCTAACACTCCCTAGTCCACTCAAAGACAATGAGGAGATTGTACAAGGGTCTGGCTATTTCAGCATAAAAATTTATGAAGCGGTGATAATACCCCACATGAGCCATAAATCTTTGCACACCCTTGTAGTTGGTAGGCGGTGGAAGCTTCAATATCACCTTGACCTTGCTTTTGTCCGTTGATATACCATTCTTTGACACAATGTGTCCCAATATCACACCATGCTTGACCCAAAACTGACACTTCAAGGGGTTTAGGGATATACGATATAATTGACATCGCTCGAACACTTTCCTCAAGCAGGCCAGATGGTCTACCCATCGAGAGTGTGCACACAGATCATCAATGAATACCTCCAACCACTTTTGTAAGTAGTCCTTGAAGGCTGTGCACATCAACCATTGAAAGGTTGTTAGGGCGTTGGTGAGGCTGAATAGCATAACCTTGCATGCAAATGTCCCCCACATTATATTGAAAGCTGTCTTGTGCTGGTCCTCTGGTGCTATGGACACTTGATTGTAACCGGAGAATCCATCCAAGAAGTTGTAAGCTTCTCTCCCAGCCACTCTTTCCAAAACATATTCTGTAGTGGATAATGGTAGTGGATAATGGTCTTTCCTAGTGGCTACGTTGACCTTTTTAAGATCAACACACACCCTAAGTTTTCCATTCTTTTTTGGTACTATCATGATTGGTGACAACCAATCCGTATGTTCGATTTCATAGATGAAATCTGCAGCAATGAGTTTGTCAATTTCCTCCTTTACAATTGCTGCATACTTAGGATTCATCTGGTATGGTTTCTGCCTGGTGGGTCTTGACCCTTCCACGATTGGAATCGTATGCTGTACTACCTCAGGTGGTACCCCCTTCATCTCTTTGTAATTCCAAGCAAAACAATCCTTAAATTCCTTAAGGAGAGCAATGAGCTCATATTGTTCCAGCCAAAGTCAAGTCCTTAGCAATGTATATGAGTCGAGCTTCTTCCCCTGGTCCCGCAATATCCACTTCCTTGACTTCTATCGGGCCATCCTATGATGTGGAAAACCCATCCTCCTTCACCCTTGTTGCCATCAATCGGACTACTTTTTGTTCACCACCAACAGTATAGATTTTGAAGTGGTCGGGTACTAAGAGCAAGTCTAGTTTGTCCTCATTTTCACTTTTGGTTTTAGCCATGATCTTTCTAGCATCACGTTCTACTTCTGCCAAGGCTTTATTGCATTTTCGGTGCACAGCTTTTGTAAGCCTGGGTGTTTCTAGCTCTTAAAGGTCGATTTTGTCTTTGTTCCTTCCCTCCACGATATCTTAACTCCTCTCCCCAATACTTTGAGAACTCATCGTGTACCTTAGTGGCCTCAAGGTATCTCAACCACTGGGCATTCGTGGGTTTTCTTCATAATAGGGCATTTCATCGGGCTATACATCGTTTCTGTTTTCACCATCGTCTGAGGCGTCGAGCACTAGTACGGCTTTGTGCTATGGTACCTTATGTACTCGATGTCTCCTCTTCTGATTCCTCATCAATGGTCTGTCAATTAACCATACAGATAGAGGTTGTGGGGACAGTTCTAGATTCCACATACTGGGTCCCCCTGGGTTGCATCACATCAATGGTGGCCAACACATGCATCTAGTTTTCACTGAAGTCCGGAGGAGAAAGTGACGCATACATTTCCATTTCCTCTTCATCCTTGGGATCACCCACCAAGATCTGGCATATATATATAGAGGTGGTCCATTCCGTTGTGATTGAATCGTTACCGAACAACTACCCCTCCCATGGGGTGTGCTTTCCATGTTCTCAGATCAATCTTTAAGATTTGTGAATCCCTACATACATACACGTGATCCAAGGCCCAATCATACACCAATTTGGATTCCATCATGAAGGGTCTCCCCAATATTATGGCATATGAATCAGGTTGGTGTAGAAAGTCCATGACTACAAATGTATGATGGTAGCGAATGTAAAGAGCTTGAATTTAACATTCTCTAGAAGCCCAATGGGCCTCGAAGACGTTCCGTCTCTCAGCCATTTCAACAATTAGCTCTGTTTTTTTTAGATCAGGTTCCCCCCAGTTTTCCTAGGAATGTTTTGTGATAATGCTAACCCCCACGCCACCATCAGGGATAACCAGTGCTTGGTACCCATTATGAATGAATCGAGATTGTAGCATTTGTGTCGTCGCTTTCGTAGTAGCATACCAGTTGATTAACCAGTATCTTAACGACTCGGGTTTTCCTTGTATGCCTCAATGTTCCTTTTACCAGAGGTGACAGAGCCTCATTTATAGTATTGGTTGGCTTTAGTCCGCCTTCTACCCGTTCTTTTACGTTCGTCCATAGGGTTTGTGAATTGCGTAACAGTTTCTCTAATAGAATTTGTACAGGCGTGGACAGCACAGCCGCGAGACTTCCTATGTCTCTGGGTTCTTTGGAGATAGAGGGTTCTTCCCATGTATGTGTCTCGTATTCCTCCATAGGTAACAAATGGATGGACTCCCCCAAACCATTTTCCTCAAACATTCTGGACATTGTGTTTACTTGGGACTCCTCTTTTGTTTCTTCTGGAATTGGGGCAAGAACGTCCAATTCCCTATCCTTGGTTGGCTCGTTTCGTGGATAAACTATATCCCTGACCTAGTTGGCACTTAGCTTGGCTTCATGAAGCCGTTGGCACTCTTCGACTAAGGCCCTGGCATCTTCTAGCTTTCTTATTTCCTTGTCAGCATTGGGGTATTCACCGACCCCCTTAGGAGTTGTTGGTTGCTCTCTTTGCTCTTCCTAGTCTGACCCTTTATGATTGATCCTTTGATCTCCCTCTTCCTTCGATTGGGTGGATCCGGTGTTGATTGAATCTTCTTCGGATCTATCTTGGATTGTGACTCGTGTCACCCTTACCCACTTTTTTCACTCTTCTTCTACGGCCAATTCTGGAAACAATCGCATCTGCTCGGTTCTTACCCTTGTCTCCTAAATAAGCTTGAGCTCTTGTTAGGACGTTGAGTGGTGTGATATTCCCAGGCTGTACACTAACGGTTCGGATGGTGGCTTGATTGGCATTAGAAGTTGTACCACTTGCGCGGTATGGACAATCTTTGATCAAATGATCTTGTTTGGCCACTTGGCAACTCGATGCGACCCTCCGCAGCCAAAGCATTGTCACGGTCCTCTTCTCAGATTTGAGTTCATGTCCTTGTCCTTCCATTGTATCGTGGTTTCAAACACAGGTACTGGCGTGTTATTCTGTAGGACATAATATTCCGGTGTAACCTCAGTCGTTATAGTACTCCCTACTAAGTTCTACTTCCCGCACCATATCAACATCTTTTGATGGCTCTTCGATCAATACTTGATTGATCTTAGCATGTGGTGGTTGTGGTGGTAGAACTAGTAGTGGCAAAGGTGAAGGGTCTTGTACCCGGAACATTCCCCTAGGTAAGTAAGAAGAGTTGGGTTGTCCAGTAGTAGCGGTGATTTGTACAAGTGGCGCAGGTAAAGCCAATGGGGCTCTAAGTGCTGGTAGCCGTGCAACATTTTGAAATCTTGGATATCTACACATTGAAGTGTCATGATTTCCTAATTTTACATAGTGAGCACAATAGAGTAATGGCCTTGCTCTTAATTGTGGACAATCAGTGGTAGTGTGATTTAGTCTGTACATAGAGCACCACACCAATTCCTTGCGGGGGTAAAAATGATTATGCCCATGCCCAGATGTTTCTCTTCCCTCTTTGACTTTCAATTTCTCTAATATGGCATTAATGAGCTCATCCACCGTCATGTTTCCGACTTGTTTGCTTCGAGGAGTTCCAATTTCTTGGTGGCTCGAGACACGCGAAGTCGTAGTTGCTGAAGATGTTTTGACATCTTCCGATTGCGGTAATTCCAACATATTATCTTCATATTCGATTGCCAGTTTGCAACATGCATCAAGCATAGCAGGTTGGGCTAGTACCAGGTAATCATGCATTTTGTGGTCTCTAACCCCTCTCTAGAAGTAGGGCAATAACTGATCATCAGTTAACCTCTCCCGAAGTTTGCACCTTGAATTTCAGTACTTAAGATGAGACACATAGTCTCTCATCGACTCATCTTCCTTTTGCTTGATATTATGTAACTGTGCCACATGGCTCCATCTGTCACCACTCCAGGAAAAAATGGGCACAAAAACATTCTTTAGTCTTGTGAAGTTAACCTTATCCTCAGGCTTAAGGGTTTAGAACCACTGATGAGCTTTTCCTTCCACGGTTAGTGAGAAGGCATGTATCATTGTCACATCACTGACTGGCCCGCAGGTTTCACATGTGGATTCAAAAATCTCTACATGTTGGATAGGATCCCCATCCCCGTAGAATTTTTGGACAAGTTTGGAAATGATATGTGGTTTCATCTGGGAGGGTCGGGATTCTAAAGCAGTGCCTAGCTCTCTGACCATCCCCGACCCAACTCTGCCACCATATTTAGTAGGTATGTCCTTGTAGTTGCATTAAGATCCATAGTTGGTATTTCTGGTCCATGGGATGGTCCGGCGATGTACCTTGGAGTGACTCCTCATTAGTTGCCTCTGTACGTCTTGCAGAATCAGGAGTTCCATGTCTTGTAGGAACGTAGGGTGATTGATCATCTGCTCAATATCCTTTTTGGTGTACAAACGGTCCTCTACTTCACCTGCCATGCTTGCTAGGTTACCCTCCTCTTATATGGTTGTAAGCCCTTCCTCCGTTCTAGATTCCTCATTTATGGGTTCCAAGTTTGGAATTTCTCCCTCATTTCTTCCCATAACTATTCTTGGTTCCTTCTCTCGTGAGTGACTAGAGTGGGTTAAAACTTTCCATTTTGTTTTGCTCAGCTCTTGCCCTTCGAGCGTCGAGCTCTTGTTTCCTTAAGCTCAATTCTTATAGCTATCGTTCCACCTCGCTCCGTTTGAGGTCTAACTCTACTTCCTTAGTGGTGGAGAAGATTATTTAACCCGTCGTGGGGGCTGCACTTTCTATTTCTCATCTTATTCGGGGGGTATCAGTATTCAACAACCAAGAATTCAACGTTGGAATGACCACTTCTTGTCGTGGATCGAGTGTAGCACTGGGTTGACGGACCCATGCCCGTAGATTGCGCTTCTTCGTTCATGACTAGTTTAAAGACCAGAAAATCCCCCGGTGATATCAATGATACCATTGGACCTGGTTGGGGAGGGTGGTTTCTCCTCTTCCCCAAACCCAGCATATCTCAGCTCTTCTTCTGTGGACCTGGTTTGGGGAGGGTGGTTTCTCCTCTTCCCCAAACCCAGCATATCTCAGCATATCTCAGCTCTTCTTCTGTGGACTCTTCGCTACTAGTTTCAGTGGTAGTCAGGTTTCTAAAAACACTCAGGTGTGTGCTTGCAGAATGTCTTGATCCCACACTTCTTTGATAGGAAGATCCTAGGTGATTCGATGCACTATCGTCAAGTATAAGATCATCTCTGATGAGTTTTCTAGATCTTAAGTGCATGTATGTATGATTTGATAAGCTATTTGTCGACCCAATTTGATTTTGCTTTCGATTCTATCTCTCTTTTTTTGAAGCCATGAAAGTGCAGAGAATGATTCACGGCGTGAAAAGTCAAAAAGGGTTCACGGTGTGAACGTTATCCTGCACTTTCACGTGCTCAAAATTTTTGCCTTTCGGGTCAGATCCCCTCTCTTTGATATAGGTTGCCCTCCTCACCGAAGTTTGTGACCTTGCTTTGACTATTCGTTGGATTTGGCCTTGAGTCTGCAGAGAAGGTTTCACGTCATGAACAAAGAAGGGTTCAAGCCGTCAACAATTGAACAAAGAAGGGTTTCATGCCATGAAGAATTTCAAAGGGTTCACGTCATAAACAAAGAAGGGTTTCACGTCGTGAACAACTTCAGAAGGTTTCACGTTGTGAACGCTTTGTTGAACTTTCACGTGCTCAAAAATTTTGGGAGACTTCACGGTGTCAGAGGTGTTTGGATAAGGTTGCCTATTTTGGATAAGGTTGCCTAATTTTGGCAAGGCAATCCCATGATTTTTTATGTTAATTGCGGCATTGATTTTGTGATCGATTCGTAGCATAAAGTTGTAGAAAATGTTTCATAGCGTGAACGTTTTTTTGCAGTTTCATATGGAACTTCTCGCATCAAAAGTTTAAGATTTTGGGTGCATAATACTTATCCAATTGATCCCAAATTGATTGTGCCTCGCCAAAAGAAGGAAATGCAAGTTCTTGGCACAGTCAATGGTTCCTTATGTTTATTATTTTGTGAATTTATGAAAAAAAAAACACCAACTTGCTCATTCAAGTTGGTGCTTTCAATGATGCAAATATGAAGATTAACAAGAAAAAACAGTGAAGCTCTATCCTAAGACCACTCCACCACAATTATACACAACATCACAACCAATTTCTCATGATTTCTTCCTACCACACACATCTTATCCATTCATTTTCCACACAATCCTAAGACCACTCCACCACAATTATACACAACATCACAACCAATTTCTCATGATTTCTTCCTACCACACATATCTTATCCATTCATTTTCCACACAATGCACTACCAAAATGCAAGGGCAATCATGAATCTTATGAAATGGGAGCTAAAACTCCAAGAGGATGGAAGAAACAAAGGTGTTTCTCCGACAGCGGCGCCAAAAATGTTATGGGCTACCACACCTCCAAGAGGGAACTCTACACATTCACCTAAAGGATGAACAATAGATCACAACTATTGTAGGGCACTTACCAATGCTTCGAACTTGAGTCCCTTAGGCCTTCAAGCTCGTTTGTTAAGCTTCACCTCCATGCTGTCACCGTAGAGTCACTCGCATTGTCGCATAAGGCAATCACTCTCTCTCTCACTCTCTCACACAAGCATGAATCACACAAGCTTAAAAGAGGAACAATGCTAGGATGCTCTCTCTCTCCTTCAATCTCTCTCTCAAGACACAAGGGAGAGCTCTCTATAGCACAAAGGGGATTGTGTCTTTCATTATGATAAAATGCCTTATATACATTTGGTCCTTATTCACACTTGGGTGTCCAAACTTACTTACTAGGCCTTGGGTGGCCAATATCTCATAATGTACAACTTTTATAGTGCCGTTTCATGACACTTAGTAATGTCCTCGATTGGAGGATCATGTTTTTTAAACCAAAATGGGATTAACATTTGAGGAGGGCCCAAGGAGTTACTGGAACTGACCCGACTCGGAGGCGCACTCAAGGAGGAGACAGAGATCATCGCTAGGTTCCGGCCATTGACTTCTTTCTTGGATCGCTAGCTGATGCTCGAGCTCTTGTAGGTAGGAGTTTGTGTTGCTAAGGAGGTTTGGAATTGACGTTTCTCTGACCATCCTTGCAGCATCTAAATCTTCGAATCTTCTTGTTACATCTTCTTGGCTTGCCACGGGTGGTTGCTTCCCTTTCCTGAGCTTTAGTAATCTATTGGAGTCTTTGGGCCACCAACCTCTAAGTGTCTTGAAGTTGTTGTGTAAGCTGCGTCACTGTCTCTTGGTGTGCCAACTCTTGTCTGTGTGCTTCTGCCTGGCTTGCACTTATTGTTTCATTCAGAGCTCTAATCTTTTTTGCATGAGCCTTGTTGGTTTGTTCCCTTTTATGTTGTAGATGGTTTGCCCTCTCCTCCTCTGCTTTGAGATGTGCTGTTAGCTGTGTGATTTGGTAGTGCAATGCTTCTTCCTTGGCCCTGGCATTGGCTTGGAACTCTTGTACTTGTTGTGCATGAAGTGTCGTGAGTTCCTTTGTGTGGGTGACTTCTTTCTAGAGTTGTTCCTTCGCTTGTTTCAATTTGGCATTGAGGCCAACATTCTCCTTGATCCTTTGTACTATTGTTTGGCTTCAGACCATGTTATTATTCTCCAGGGCGTTATACCTTTTCTCCTACTCCTCTGTAGCTTTCAAACTCTTCATGATGACATCTTTGTGGGTAGCCTCAAGTGCTTCCAAGTTTACTTTTAACCTTTGTACTTGTGTGGATGCATCTTTTACCTACTTCCAGAAGGCGGCATTATGGTCGTGGAGCATATGTGTTGTCAGGAGGTGGCACCGCCAAACCTTTTGTTCTTGTGCCCACATTGCATTTGTGCTTGATTCTATCTCCAGCCCAGTCTATGGTTGGTTGAGCAGCTCAAGTCCTTCCATGGTCTCCTACAAGAATTGTTGATAGTTGATGTTCTGTAGGGAGGCCAACTGGGGCAGTCTTTCTTCATCTTCCAATCTTCTCCTCTTTCTTGGACTTGATGGCTCTAGAGTTCTTTGTCTTTTACTTGCTTCCATGGGGGTCTCTGGTTCCTGTACTGGTGTTGTGGTTGCCTCTACATCTTTTCTTTCCTCACCTTATATTAGCATTGCTTGTTCTAGAGTTGTCTCTGTTGGCATGACTGCTAGACTTGATTCTTTGAGAGGAGATAGGTCTATAAATATGAATTGTGATGGGCTTGTTGGAGGAGTGATTTGTTGCCGGGCTCTTGTGTGTGGTATGACTACGAATATTCTCTTGAAGTGCCTCTTAGTAAGTGTGGATTTGTGTGGCCACTTCCTCCTCTAGTCTTTGTGACTCAGCAGCAACAACTGTAAGCACTCCTCTCATCTTCTTATCTATTTTCTTCCTTTGCTCTTTCTTGATCTTCTTTATGATCTTCGTGGTCTCCATCAAGATAGCTTGCCCTTCTTGCACAGCTTCAATTGTTAATTTGGGCTAGTCTGGTAATAGTGCCAACTGCATTTGCGCCTCTGGTTTAGGCTCCTTGAGAGGCATTTTTGCTACGTGATTAAGAACCTATGTGAGGAGGTATGGGTTACATATCTTTGATTGGTGGGCTTTCAAGTAATTCTCCATCTCCTTATGTAGATAGTATGCCCAATCATCCTCTTTCTCCTCATGTACTTTTGCAATCCGGTTGAGAATGACTCTATTGTATTTGTTCACTAGCTTTACTTGCATCATCAAAGACATGGCCCTGCAAGCTTTCTCTATAGCCCGATCTTGGATATTATCGTACTCATCAGCACCATTTGAATTGTATGAATTCTTCTTAAGCATGGCCTCCAGAGGCATCTTGTCAATGATGTGTTGGTGGAACCTGATTGCGGTGGCGGCTGGAAGTTGCAGAGCCTCCCTAATGAGCTCCTCTGTGATGAGGAGTTTCTCCGTAGTGCCGTCTGCTTTGGTGATTTTTTCTCTTTTGGTCCCCTTTTCGTAGGTCTTTATGTACTCCACGTAGAGTTCTGTGTCGATACTTCATGGGAGTACCTGCCCCATCTTACCTAGACCGACTTTGTCCAATTTTGCTTTAACTTCAGCCTCTTCCAATATTTGTAGACATTCTGGGCTGTGGTACTAGAGGGCTACCTTTCCATGGGCTGTGTGTGGAGCTTCCTTGCAGATGATGGTAGACATTCTGGGCTGTGGTACTAGAGGGCTACCTTTCCATGGGCTGTGTGTGGAGCTTCCTTGCGGATGATGGTCCCATGGAATGTTTAGGCATAAGGACCTAAGAAGTTCATCTTCAATCATTGTGTTGTCCTTCTTCTCTGACTAGCTCGGGATCCAGTATCAGTGCTGGCTTGAGTTGTAGCTGGGGTATCATGGGCTTCGGACTCCGAGGCTGACATCTGCATTAGGCACATAGGATCAGTCTAACGACTAGTGGGGTTGATATCATCTTTTTTCTTTTTCTTTTAAAAAAATGGAAAATAGGTTAGTTTAATTTAAGAGTTCGTTAGTGTGTTAATAGTCTGCTCATGGCGTAGAGGGGCAAGGTAGGAGTGAGTACGTTGAAAAGGTCAGGCGCATGAAAAGGTCAGTTTTCGTGAAAGGTGTATGGCCATGAAAAGGTGTGACCGTGAAAAGGTCGGGCGTGAAAGTGTATGGCCGTGAAAAGGTGTGGCCACGAAAAGGTGCGACCGTGAAAAGGTCGGGCATGAAAGGGTCAGTTTTTGGTGAAAGGTACGAGCATGAAAGTGTATGGCCGTAAAAAGGTGCGACCATGAAAAGAACAAGCATGAAAGGGTCAGTGTTCGTGAAAGGTGTGACCGTGAAAAGGTTGGGTGTGAAAGTGTATGGCCGTGAAAAGGTGTGGTCATGAAAAGGTCAGGCGTGAAAGTGTATGGCCGTGAAAAGGTGTGACCATGCGACCGTGAAAGTGTATGGCCGTGAAAAGGTGTGACCATGCGACCGTGAAAAGTTTGGTCATGAAAGGGTCAATTTTTGTGAAAGGTGCGACCGTGAAAGGTCAAGCGTGAAAGGGTCAGTGTCCGTGAAAGGTGCAACCGTGAAAAGGTTGGGCGTGAAAATGCAGTTTCGTGAAACTGCAGGTCATATTTTTAATCGTTTGATTATGGTTGTTTGGTGTATGTTTGTTAACTTTATTGAATGAGGCATACGTGAAGGGCTACAAGTAATTTGTTTGGCCAATTAATGTGTATATTCTCAAGATGTAATCATTCTTTCAAAGAACACAAAACAGAACAAAAATAAAAACAAAAAAAGAAAAGAAAAGACAAGGATCAAGCTCCCACCTTGAAGGGGATAGTTGAGAAGGTTGTAGGGAGAAGGCGAGCTCGGGAGATGCACATTGAAGCGATTGGAACACGATCAGACAACGCACACGATGCAAAATTACAAAAAGAGGAAAGAAAATCAAATTTATAATATAGCCATTGGACATGGCGGCTATCTTAATGAAGAATGCCACGTGGTGCTACGTGATTGGCCTGTGAAAAATTACCGTTTCACGGCGTGAAATTTTTTAAACTTTTTCACGGCATCGTGAACCTTTGTAACTTTGTTCACGGCATGAACATTTTTTTGCAGTTTCACGTGGAATGCATAAGATCGAATACTTCTCATTTTTCCTATATGCTCAAGCAGTCAAACATGCACATAATGAGTGAATGCTACTTTGCTTACCTCGTACCCATTTGTGCAATTATTGGATACCTTTTGTTTTATTGCCATGAGAACCAAGGGGTCACCTGGGCACTTTTGGGCATTTGTTGATGCAGTCGTTTTAGTTCCATGCAGGAATTTTTTATTGTGCCTTCCACCCAATTGAACAATGTGGGGTTTGTTATTGTGCCTTCCACCCAATTGAACAATGTGGGAGTTTTTTATTGTGCCTTCCACCCAATTGAACAATGTTGTCACTGTGCCTGGTTGTGGAGGGCTTTTATCTGCATCTCCTTGCTGAACTTCTTTGTTTCTACCTTTAGGTTTCTTGGTCAGTCTTGTAGCCAGAGTGGTTACTTTCATTGCTTTGGCAATTCCCAACCGATTTGGCTGAGTTTTCTTTTTCCTCCATGCAAGGGTTGGCGTGGTTCTTGCTTGAGTTAGGAGTTGATGTTGCACGCTCTTACCACCCTCTTTTTGATGATTCAAACTGTTTGTGGTATTGGCCACTGAGTAGGGTTTGGGTACCCATATTGCCGTATTACCTTGATAGTATCCTTGTGCTCGCAGTAAGTCCCTTTGAACCCATTGCTTATAGATTCCTTGAGGTCTCTATGGATGCTTGGAGTCCTGCCAACCGGTTCGAGTCAGCAAGGTCTGACTTTTGAAATGTTTGTAGGTTCTCCTTGGGGTCTTTATATCATTCATGGTGTCCTTTTTGTGTGGTTGATCTTTAAGTTGATTCTTGGGAACCCACTTATGTGTACCCTAATGTTGCGTATTGTGGGAGCAAGCTTTGCGGAAATGCTGGTTCTGTTCTCTGAGGTGTTTCCATTGCACTCGTTGTTTGTCAGTTATTATGATGTACTTTCCTCTATTTGTCAAGTTCCATAAGGGTATGGACATGACCTTCTCCCATGTTCCATAAGGGTATGGACATGATTTGCTTGTATAAAAATTTTGTAGTTGTTTGTGCATCAGCTCTCTTTGAGGCTCTAGCTTCTACCCATTGTGAAATAGTCTGTGGTCACGATCATGTATCGGGCTTGGGATGGATGTGTCGCTGGACTAATAGGTCCCACAAAATCTATCCCCCATTTCGCGAACGGTTGTCTTACAATAATAGGGGTGAGTGGCATCTTGTCCTTTTGTTGTGGAATAGCGAAATGTTGACATTCTTCACATCTTTTGATAAATTCTATGGTGTCTCCACCAAATAACGTAAGCCACCATAGTCCTGCTTGAAGCACTTTTCAAGCTGTGATTTCTCCAACAAAATGGCCGCCTGCTATCGCTGAATGAGCTTCTTCCAATATGGTGACGAACTCATCTTCTCTAACACATCTTCTCTAACGCATCTTCTAAGCACATTATCTTTTCCTAGCTTATATAGTTCTCCATTGATAAGGTGTAGCAAGCTTGATAAGCTGCCACATTTTATCTTTGTTCAAAGCTATTTCCTGCGGAAAACCATAAGCTAGATACTCTGAAATTTCCTCACTCCATTCGAGTACCATGTCCAACTTGAATAAACAAGCATCATGGAGATCATCATCAACACCAATTGCTGGTTCCCCATTTGGAATTATTGACATGTGGTCAGCCAACACATGCTGTGTTCCCTTTCTTACCGTGACTGTAAAGTTGGATTCCAACAACAATAGCAACCATCGTGTGATTCTCCTCGTGGTGCAAGGTTTATTTACCAGGTATAGTAAGGCTTGATGGTCCATGAAAAACACGAATTTGTTGGCCAAGAGGTAATGTGGATATTTCTTAATGGCGTAAACCATGGCCAATCCCTCCGGTGTAGTTCACTTCCGCATCATTTAGCTGACGACTAGCGAAGTAGACTGGATAATCCAATTTGAACTCACCAAGATAGGCTAGTACGCAACCAATAGAAAACTTTGATGCATCAATATGCATGTGAAATATGAGATCCCAATTGGGGGTCATAGAATTGGCGCACTTGCCAATGCTTGCTTTAGTCGATCATATGCTTCCTGACACTCCTCTGTCCACTGAAAGATAATGAGGAGCTTGTACAAGGATCTGGCTATTTCAACATAAAAATTTATGAAGTGGCAATAATACCCCACATGGCCCATAAATCTTTGCACACCCTTGTAGTTGGTAGGCGGTGGTAGGTCCAATATCAGCTTGACCTTGCTTTCATCCGTGCATATACCATTCTTTGAGACAATGTGTCCCAATATCACACCATGCTTAACCCAAAACTAACACTTCAAGGGATTCAGGGATATACGATATAATCCACATTGCTCGAACACTTTCCTCAAGCAGGCCATATGTTCTGCCCATCGAGAGTGTGCACACAGATCGTCAATGATTGAATACCTCCAACCACTTTTGGAAGTAATCCTTGAAGGCTATGCACATCAACCGTTAATTGAAAGGTTGCTCGCGCGTTGGTGAGGCCGAACGGCATAACCTTGTATGAAAATGTCCCTTGTGCTAGTCAACTGGTGCTATGGACACCTGATTGTAACCGGAGAATCCATCCAAGAAGCTGTAATGTCACGTAGGCTGTAACGCCTGTGTGACCGACGGTAGACCGGATGGCCATGTCTGGGGTTCAGTGGGAGAGGACGCCCATGTGGAGTCATGGGCGGCCAGGCTAGTGTGGACAGCAGGCCACACACTATATAGCCTGGGGGATGAGGGGCAATCCTCATTCTTCCTCTATGGCTGGGTGGTGAGCCAGAGGCCGTCCCCTCCTGTGGTAGTGCCCGTAGCGGCGTTATGGGTATCTAACAGGTATCAGAGCGTGGTTCGATGGGGTCGTCAGGGTCCGCGCGTGACCGGGGGACCGGAGCCCACTCAATGGTTTTCAACCATTCATCTCCTCATCCTTATCTCCACAATGGAGTGTGTGGAGGGAGGCAGCCAGAATGGAAAGAAAGATTTTGAAGGGAAGAATTCTCTCTCTCTCTCTCTCTCTCTCTCTCTCTCTCTCTCTCTCTCTCTCTCTCTCTCTCTCTCTCTCTCTCTCTCTCTCTCTCTCTCTCTCTCTCTCTCTCCCCGTCACCCACAACAAGCGAAACGCAGGTAAGCAATTTTCGTTTTTTTTCTTTTCTGCGTTGAATTTGGTAGATAGAGAAGTCGCCTATCTCTATACTGTGTGTGGGGGAGGGGGGGCGAAGACCAGCCCCACGACCCGTTTACGGACGAGACAATGATGAAAAGCCAGCATTGATTCTGCGTGGGTGGTGGCGAAGACCACCTGCTGAAGCATTACGCCATTTGAGGTGGGGCGAAGAGCACCCTAAGCGCCGTCTGAGGGGGGCGACTTGCGTTGAAGAGGAAGCTCCGTCTCTACTGGGTGGTGGTCGTCTGAGGGGGGCGAAGTATTATTAAAAATTGTGTGAATAATCAAGTATGCTTGAAGCCCCTCAATGTTTGGAATGCATCGATTCCCTTCAACTTGAGTATGATCTCTCTGTAGTCAGAGATGTACTGGTGGGTGAGGGTCTTGTGTTCTATCGAACACTTGTCCAACGCATCCCAACTTCTCTCTTCTTCATTGCCTAGCAAAAACTCCTTTCGAAACATTGTTTCAAAAGCTGCCCAAGTGGTAGGGCAAGTGGTAAGACTCATCCACCACTTGTATGCCTTGCCAGACAATAAGAAACTAGCCTCTACGGGCTACACATGACTAGTTGCATCTACGGGCTGCAGATTTTTCTTGGCATGTCGGGGTTTTTACCGACAGTATGTAAAGGACTACGCGAAGATCGCAGTCTCGTTAACGGATCAATTGCGCACAAAAACAAAGAATATATGTTGGGAGGGAGACCAACAAAAGAAGCTTCGAAAAACTTAAGGTAGCCATAACAGCTGCACCTGTTTTGACTATAGTTGACCCTACTGAGCCGTTTGTCTTGGAGACAGACGTTAGTGGTGAGGCCATTGGAGCCGTGCTTTTGCAAAGGGGACGCCCTGTTGCATTTGAGAGCAAGAAATTAGATAGGGCTCAGCGTAAGTGGCTTACGAGCGGGAGTTACTGGCCATCGTACACATGCACTTAAAAAGTGAAGACACTATTTATATGGTGCCACTTTTGAAGTACGTACGGATCACGAAAGCCTAACATGACTTTCGAGTCAAAACGAGTTGAAAGGTTGGAAAGCTCGGTGGGCGGAGCTCCTACAGGAGTTTGACCTTCAAATTCGCTACCAAAGGGGTAAATATAATGTTGTGGCGGATGCGCTTAGCCGCATGCCACAAATTAATGAGTTAAGCTTTACGGTTTTCAAGAATGAGTTCTTGGAATCACTCCGTGGCTTGTGTGAGCATGATCCTGTCTTTACAGAGGTCTGGCGCGTTGTACGCGTATGCACTTTGTCACAGCCGCGCCCACCTTCCTCGTCGGCACGTAATGCTAGTCCGGAGAGACTGGCCGTAGATGCGGCGGGTAGTGAAGTGAGAGTTAGTCCGGAGAGGCTAGCCGAGTCTTCGGGGTATAGTTTTGAGCCGGAGAGCTCAGATGTAGGCCCTTCATCACCTTTGTTTTCCGACACGGTTTCAAAGGATGATGCTAAACCTCGTTGGGGGGAGAAGTATGCTAACTACTCCATTGACAGGTACTTACTCTACAAGGGTAGGGTGTGTGTACCAACTATTGGGTGACTTTCGAGCATGCATTCTTAGAGAAAGTCACGATAGTCCAAGTGATGGTCGTCCCGGGATACAAAAGACCTATGCACTAGTCAAACGACAATTTTATTGGCCTAGTTTGTTCAAGGACGTCCCAGACTTATGTGCTGCAATGCAATAAGTGTCAGGTCAATAAGCATGAAAGGCTAAAGGTTGGGGGCTTGCTCCATCCTTTAATCATTCCGCAAGGAAAATGGGAAAGCATTTCCATGGATTTCATCACCGGTTTACCCACGACAAGTCGAGGGAATGACTCGGTCTAGGTGGTGGTGGATAGGTTAACCAAGATGGCAAAATTTATTACCACCAAGAAAACGGTAAAAATGCCAGAGTTGGCAAAACTCTTTATTGAACATCTCTACAAACTATATGGCTTGAAAGTTCAACAGCCATTTTTGTAGGGAAGTCTTCAAAAAGCTGGATACTACTCTGAGTATGAGTACGGCGGACCATCCGGAGTCTGATGGTCAAACAAAAAGGGTTAACCAAACACTCGAAGATATGTTACGTTCTTATGTTAGTAAGAAGCAATCAAATTGGGAAGAATATTTGCCCATATTAGAGTTTGCTTATAACAGCTCCAAGCATTCAGCGACGACTGGGTTTACACCATTCATGTTAATGTATGGATTCCAGCTGAGATCTCCGATGGCTGTAGGCCTAGAAAAGGAGAAGATTCAATCTGTCAAGGATTTCCTTGAAGATATGAATGATATGCTCAGAGCCGCACGTGAGAGCATTCGTAGCGCTCAGGATCGCGCTAAAACTTATGCAGATAAAGGACGTAGAAAGGTGACCTTTGCAGAAGGTGACTTTGTATTCCTCAAGGTTCCTGCGCAGTCAGAAACCATGAAAACGGGAAAGTGTGATTAACTTTCTCCGAGATATTGTGGTCCTTTTAAAATCCTTAAGAAGATTGGGGACGTAGCATATAAACTTGAGTTACCGGAGAGTTCTCAAGTCCATCCTGTCTTCCATGTCAGTAAACTGAAGAAATCAGTTCACGGGTTAGAGAACGCAGTTTCTCTAGAGATTTTGGTGGACTTGATAGAGCCACCAAAGATACCACATGAACCTAAAAATATTCTACAGTATCATGACAGAAAAACCCGACATAAAGTGTACTAGGAGGTACTTGTTAAATGGACAGATAGGGATGAGGAGGTAGCTACCTGGAAACGCCGTAATGCAATTTCCAAAAAGTTTCCCCAGTTTGTTTTCGAGGACTAAAACTCTTCTTAAGGGGGGGGTAATGTCACGTAGGCTGTAACGCCTGTGATGACCGACGGTAGACTGGATGGCCATGTCCGAGGTTCAGTGGGAGAGGACGCCCATGCGGAGTCATGGGCGGCCAGGCTAGTGTGGACGGCAGGCCACACACTATATAGCCTAGGGAATGAGGGGCAATCCTCATTCTTCCTCTATGGCTGGGTGGTGAGCCAGAGGCCGTCCCCTCCTGTGGTAGCGCCCATATAGCGGCGTTACGGGTATCTAACATATAAGCTTCTCTCCCAGTCACTCTTTCCAAAACATGTTCTGTATAAGGCAGTGGATAATGGTCTTTCCTAGTGCATGCGTTGACCTTTTTAAGATCAACACATACCCTAAGTTTTCCATTCTTTTTCAGCACTATTACGATTGGTGACAGCCAATTCGTATGTTTGATTTCATAGATGAAATCCGCAGCAGCACAATGAGTTTGTCAATTTCCTCCTTTTTACAATTGTCGCATACTTAGGATTCATCTGGTATGATTTTTGCCTGGTTGGTCTCGATCCTTCCATGATTGGAATCGTATGTACACACGTGATCTCGATCCTTCCATGATTGGAATCGTATGTACACACGTGATCTAAGGCCCAATCATGTACCAATTTGGATTCCCTCATGAAGGGTCTCCCTAATATTAATTGGTATCTTAACGACTCGGGTTTTCCTTGTATGCGTCAAGGTCCTTTCCGCCAGAGGTGGCAGAGCCTCATCTATAGTATCGGCCCGCCTTCTACCCATTCTTTTACGTCTGCCCATAGGGTTGGTGAATTGTGTAACATTGCCCTAATGGCATTTGTATAGGTGTGGATAGCATAGCCCGCGAGACTTCCTATGTCTCTGGGTTCTTTGGAGATAGAGGGTTCTTCCCATGTATGTGTCTCGTATTCCTCCATAGGGAAGGAATGGATGGACTCCCCCAACCCATTTTCCTCAAACATTATGGACAGTGTGTTTGCTTGGGACTCCTCTTCTGTTTCTTCTGGAATTGGGGCGGGAACGTCCAATTCCCTATCCTTGGTTGGCTCGTTTCATGGATAAACTATATCCTTGACCCGGTTGGTGGCCCTCAGCTTGGCTTCATGAAGCCGTTGGCACTCTTCGACTAAGGCTCTGGCATCTTCGAGCTTTCTTATTTCCTCGTCGACATTGGGGTATTCACCAACCCCCTTATTTAGGAGTTGTTGGTTACTCTCTTTGCTCTTCCTCGTCCGACCCTCTATGATTGATCCTTTGATTCCCCTCTTCCTTCAGTTGGGTGGATCTGGTGTTGACTGTATCTTCCTTCGGATCCATCTTCGATTGTGACTTTTGTGTCACCCTTGCCCACTTTTTTCACTCTTCTCCTCGCGGCGGCAAGTTCTAGAAACAGTCGCATCCGCTCGGTTCTTACCCTTGTCTCCTAATTGAGCTTGAGCTCTTCTTAGGACGTTGAGTGGTGTGATATTCCCAGGCTGTACACTAATGGTTCGAATGGTGGCCTGATTGGCATTAGAAGTCATACCACTTGCATGGTATGGACAATCCTTGATCAAATGATCAATCCTACATTTAGTACAGGTGAGTACTGGCATGTCATTGGGTGGAGCTGCCACTTGTTGTGGTTGGTGTGTATGAACCATATTCTTGTTTGGGCACTTGGCGACTTGAATGTGACCCTCCGCAGCCAAAGCATTGTAGCGGTCCTCTTCTCATATTCGAGTTCATGTCGTTGCCCTTCCATTGTATCGTGGTTTGAAACACAGGTACTGGCATGTTATTATATAGGACGTAATATTTTCGACGTAACCTCAGTCGTTTCCTCATAGTACTCCCCGCTAAGTTCTACTTCCTGCACCATATCAACATCTTTTGATAGCTCTTTGATCAATACTTGATTGATCTTAGCCTGTGGTGGTTGTGGTGGTAGAACTGGTGGTGGAAAAGGTGAAGCATCTTGTACCCAGAACATCCCCCTAGGTAAATAGAAAGAGATGGATTGTCCAGCAATAGTGGTGATCTGTACAGGTGGCGTACATAAAGCCAATGGGGCTCTAAGTGCTGGAAGCTGTGCAACATTTTGAAATCTTGGATATCTACACATTGAAGTGCCATGATTTCCTAATTTTACACAGTGAGCACAATAGAGTAACGACCTTGCTCTTAACTGTGGACATTCGGTGGTAGTGTGATTTAGTCTGCACATAGAGCACCACACCAATTCCCTGCGGGGGTAAGATGATTATGCCCATGCCTAGATGTTTCTCTTCCCTCTTTGACTTTCAATTTCTCTAATATGGCATTACTGAGCTCATCCACTGTCATGTTTCCCACTTGTTTGCTTCGAGTTCCAATTTCTTGGTGGCTCGAGACACGCGAAGTCGTAGTTGCTAAAGATGTTTTGACATCTTCCGGTTGCGGCAATTCCAACATATTATCTTCATATTCGATTGCCAGTTTACAACATCCATCAAGCGTAGCAGGTCGGGCTAGTACCGGGTAATCATGCATTTTGTGGTCTCTAACCCCGCTCCAGAAGCAAGGTAACAACTGATCCATCAGTTAACCTCTCCCGAAGTTTGCACCTTGAATTTAAGTGCTTAAGACGAGACACATAGTCTCTCATCGACTCATCTTCCTTTTGTTTGATATTATGTAACTGTGCCACAGGGCTCCATTTGTCACCACTTCGGGCAAAACTAGGCACAAAAACATTCTTTAGCCTTGTGAAGTTAACCTTATCCTCAGGCTTAAGGGTTCGGAACCTTTGATGATATTATGTAACTGTGCCACAGGGCTCCATCTGTCACCACTTCGGGCAAAACTAGGCACAAAAACATTCTTTAGCCTTGTGAAGTTAACCTTATCCTCAGGCTTAAGGGTTCGGAACCACTGATGAGCTTTTTCTTCCAAAGTCAATGAGAACGCATGTATCATTGTCACATCACTGACTGGCCCGCAGGTTTCACACATGGATTCAAAAATCTCTACATGTTGGATAGTATCCCTGTCCCTAGAGAATTTTGGACAACTTCGGAAATGATATGTGGTTTCATCTGGGAGGGTCGGGATTCTAGAGTAGTGCCTAGTTCTTTGACCATCCCATCTCTGCCGCCATATTTAGCAGGTCTGTCCTTGTGGCTACATTAAGGTCCATGGTTGGATCTATCCTTAGCCTTTGAGGAATTGTTCTCCCCCTCCCTAGACCTCGTCCCCTTCTTGTATTGGCTCTTCTAGGTATTTTTGGTCCATGGGATGGTCCAACTGTTGTACCTTGGAGTGACTTCTCATCAGTCGCCTCCATACGTCTTTGCAGAATCAAGAGTTCCATGTCTTGTAGGAACGTAGGGTGATTGATCATCTACTCAATATCCTTTTTGGTGTACAGACGGTCCTCTACTTCACTTGCCATGCTTACTAGGTCACCCTCCTCTTCTATGGTTGTAAACCCTTCCTCCGTTCTAGATTCCTCATTTATGGGTTCCAAGTTTGGAATTTCTCCCTTACTTCTTCCCATAACTATTTCTGGTTCCTTCCCTCGTCTCGTGACTGGAGTGGGTTAAAACTTCCCGTTTCCTTTTGCTCAGCTCTCACCCTTCGAGTGTCGAGCTCTTGTTTCCTTAAGCTCAATTCTCGTAGTAGCTGTCGTTCCACCTCGCTCCATTTGAGGTCTAACTCTACTTCCTCAGTGGTGGGGGGAAGAATATTTAACCCGTCTTAGGCGGAGTCCAGTGTTGGTTGACAAACCCATGCCCACCACAGATTGTGCTTCTTCATCATGAGACTAGTTTGAAGACCAAAAAATCCAGCAATATCAATGATACCACTGGACTTGGTTGGGGTGGGTGGTTTCTCCTCTTACCCAAACCCAGCATATCTCAGCCCTTCTTTGATGGGCTCTTCGCTACTAGTTTCAGCGGTAGTCAGGTTTCTTAAAACACTCAGGTGTGTGCTTGCGGAATGTCGTGATCCCACACTTCTTTGATAGGAAGATCCTGGGTGATTCGATGCACTATCGTCAGAGGTGTAAGATCGTATCCGATGAGTTTTCTAGATCTTAAGTGCATGTATGTACGATTTGATAAGCTATTTGTCAACCTAATTTGATTTTGCTTTCGATTTTATCGCTCTATTTCTGATGCCGTGAAACTGCAGAGAATGGTTCACGGCGTGAAAAGTCAAAAAAGGTTCACAGCGTGAATGTTATTCTGCACTTTCACGTGCTCAAAATTTTTGCCTTTCAAGTCAGATCCCCTCTCTTCGATGTAGGTTGCCCTCCTTTACCAACCTTTGTGACCTTGGTCTGACTATTCGTTGGATTTGGCCAACCTGTGAGTCTGCAGAGAAGGTTTCATGTCGTGAACAAAGAAGGGTTTCACGTCGTGAACACTTTGCTGAACTTTCACGTGCTCAAAAATTTTGGCAGACTTCGCGGCGTCAGAGGTGTCAGGATAAGGTTGCCTATTTTTGGCAAGGCAATCTCGTGACTTTTGGCATTATTTGTGGCACTGATTTCGCGAAGCAATTTGCGGCGTGAAGTTACAGAAAATGTTTCACGACATGAACGTTTTTCTGCAATTTCACGTGGAACTTCCCGCGCATCGAAAGTTTAAGAATCTGGGTGCATAATACTTATCCAATTGATCCCAAATTGATTGTGCCCCACCTAAAGAAGGGAATGCAAGTTCTTGGCACAATCAATGGTTCCTTATGTTTTTGATTTTATGAATTTATGAAAAAGAAGAAAAAAAGGAACATCAACTATTAGATATCCGTAACGCCGCTACGAGCGTTACCACAGGAGGGGACGGCCTCTGGCTCACCACCCATCCATAGAGGAAGAATGAGGATTGCCCCTCATCCCCCAGGCTATATAGTGTGTGGCCTGCCGTCCACACTAGCCTGGCCGCCCATGACTCCGCATGGGCGTCCTCTCTAAATGAACCCCGGACATGGCCATCCGGTCTGCCGCCGTCGGTCACAGGCGTTACAGCCTATGTGACATTACCCCCCCTTAAGAAGAGTTTTCGTCCTCGAAAACAAACTGGGGAAACCTTTTGGAAATTGCACTACGGCGTTCCCAAGTAGCTACCTCCTCATCCTTATCTGTCCATTTAACAAGTACCTCCTGGTACACTTTATGTCGGGTTTGTCTGTCACGATACTCTAGAATCTTTTCAGGTTCATGTGGTATCTTTGGTGGCTCTATCAAGTCCACCAAAATCTCTAGAGAAACTGCGTTCT
Organism: Cibotium barometz; assembly: GCF_041138505.1. Classification (NCBI taxonomy): domain Eukaryota; kingdom Viridiplantae; phylum Streptophyta; class Polypodiopsida; order Cyatheales; family Cibotiaceae; genus Cibotium; species Cibotium barometz. The sequence continues at coordinate 14,742,037 of NC_141103.1, read as the reverse complement.
CTAACCCGTGAACTGATTTCTTCAGTTTACTGACATGGAAGACAGGATGGACTTGAGAACTCTCCGGTAACTCAAGTTTATATGCTACATCCCCAATCTTCTTAAGGATTTTAAAAGGACCACAATATCTCGGAGAAAGTTAATCACACTTTCCCGTTTTCATGGTTTCTGACTGCGCAAGAACCTTGAGGAATACAAAGTCACCTTCTGCAAAGGTCACCTTTCTACGTCCTTTATCCGCATAAGCTTTAGCGCGATCCTGAGCGCTACGAATGCTCTCACGTGCGACTCTGAGCATATCATTCATATCTTCAAGGAAATCCTTGACAGATTGAATCTTCTCCTTTTCTAGGCCTACAGCCATCGGAGATCTCGGCTGGAATCCATACATTAACATGAATGGTGTAAATCCAGTCGTCGCTGAGTGTTTGGAGCTGTTATAGGCAAACTCCAATAAGGACAAGTACTCTTCCCAATTAGATTGCTTCTTACTAACATAAGAACGCAACATATCCTCTAGAATTTGGTTAACTCTTTCAGTTTGATTATCAGACTCCGGATGATCCGCCGTACTCATACTCAGAGTAGTATCCAACTTTTTGAAGACTTCCCTCCAAAAATGACTGTTGAACTTTCTATCTCTATTCGACACTATATCTGCGGGCAGGCTATCTAGCTTGTAGAGATGTTCAATAAAGAGTTTTGCCAACTCTGGCATTTTAATAGTTTTCTTCGTGGCGATAAACTTTGCCATTTTAGTTAACCTGTCCACTACCACCCACACCGAGTCATTCCCTCGACTCGTCTTGGGTAAACCAGTAATGAAATCCATGGAAATGCTTTCCCATTTCCCTTCAGGAATCTCCAGTGGATGGAGTAGTCCTCCAACCTTAAGACGTTCATGTTTATTGACCTGGCACTTACTGCATTTCAGTACATAAGTCTGGACGTCCTTAAACAAACTAGGCCAATAAAACTGTCTTTTTACTAGTGCATAGGTCTTCTGAATCCCAGGATGACTCGCACTTGGACTATCATGACTTTCTTTAAGAATTTGGGCCCGAAAGTCACCAGTAGTTGTTGGTACACATATTCTACCCTTGTAGAGTGAATACCCGTTGGTCAATGGAGTAATTAGCATATTTCTCCCCCCGACAAAGTTTATCACTCCCCTGTGAAGCCGTGGCAATCAAAGGTGATGAAGGGCCTACGTCAGAGCTCTCCAGCTCCAAACTATACCCAGAAGACACGGCTAGTCTCTCCGGACTAACTCTCGCTTCCCTTCCCGTTACACCTTCGGCCAGTCTCTCCGGACTAGCAATATGTGCCAAACGAGGGAGGTGGTCGCGTCTGTGAAGAAGTGCGTACGCGTACAGCGCGCCAAACCTCTGTAAAAGATGGATCGTGCTCACATAAACCACGTAGGGACTCCAAGAAATTGTTCTTGAAGACTGTGAAACTAAGTTCATTAATTTGTGGCATGCGACTAAGTGCATATGCCACCACGTTATACTTACCTTTCTGGTAACGTATCTGAAGGTCAAACTCCTGTAGAATCTCCGCCCACCGAGCTTTTCTACCCTTCAGTTCATTTTGACTTGAAAGCCATTTCAGACTTTCATGGTCAGTCCGGACCTCAAAAGTAGCACCATATAATTAGTGTCTCCACTTTTTCAGTGCATGAACTATCGCTAGTAACTCTCGCTCGTAAGCCGAGTAGTTACGCTGCGCACGATCTAACTTCTCACCACCCATCCATAGAGGAAGAATGAGGATTGCCCCTCATCCCCCAGGCTATATAGTGTGTGGCCTACCGCCCACACTAGCCTGGCCGCCCATGACTCCGCATGGGCGTCCTCTCCCACAGAACCCCGGACATGGCCATCCGGTCTGCCGGTCGGTCAACAGTCGTTACAGCCTACGTGACACCGACCTGCTCATTCACGTTGGTGCTTTCAATGATGTAAATATCAAGATTAACAAGAAAAAACAGTGAAGCTCTATCCTAAGACCACTCCACCACAATTATACACAACATCACAACTAATTTCTTACCATTTCTTCCTACCACACACATCTTATCCATTCATTTTCCACACAATGCACTACCAGAAATGCACTACTAGAATGCAAGGGCAATCATGAATCTTATGCAATGGGACCTGAAACTCCAAGAGGATGGAAGAAACAAAGGTGTTTCCCCGACAGCAGCGCCAAAAATGTTATGGGCTACCACACCTCCAAGAGGGAACTCTACACATTCACCTAAAGGATGAGCAATAGATCACAGCTGTCATAGGGCACTTAACCAATACTCTGAACTTGAGTCCCTTGAGGCCTCCAACCTCGCTTGTTAAGCTATCACTGTAGAGTCGCTTGCACCGTCGCATAAGGCAATCACTGTCTCTCTCACTCTCTCACACAAGCATGAATAACACAAGCATAAAAGAGGAACACTACTAGAATGCTCTCTCTCTCCTTCAATCTCTCTCAAGACACAAGGGAGAACTCTCTATAGCACAAAGGGGATTGTGTCTTTTCATTAATGAGAAAATACCTTATATACATTTGGCCCTTATTCACACTTGGGCGCCTAAAACTTACTTACTAGACCTTGGGTGGCCAATATCTCATAATGTACAACTTTTATAGTGCCGTTTCATGACACTTATTAATGTCCTCAATTGGAGGATCATGTTTGTTAATCCAAAATAGGATTTACAGGATTACACGGCCATCACAACAGATGATACCAATCCCTAAATTGAGGATTTTGGTATACAACCATAGTGGCGTAAGGAGTATCTCATGATTCCTAAGTATAGTCATCAGTACCAGTGCTCCCCGCCAACCTAAAGGGTTGATCCGCCCTACATGCCTATCAAGCGGAGGCTCACCCCACTACAATTCCATGATGCCAAGTGAAGGGATTCCCATGTTTGCTATAATTTTATGTAGTTTTCGCCATCAACGTTTCCAGATATTGCAAGTCAAAGGCAACAAATACTCACCTGAATACGAGCTTGGAACCGTATTCTTGATCCAGCTATCGTGGCAGCAGTCAGATTTTTGAAGTTGATCGTAGTCCTTATCGATCAACCAAAGGAGCGGTATGCTGGATTTGAAGTAGAACAACTCCTCTTTGACATGAACGCAGAGCCAAATGAAAGAGGCATAATGCTGTACTATCATCGCCTAAGGTGTCTTCCTGGCTACATGCACATCACATTTGAAGATATGGTCAACACCGCGTTCTGGACATCCCACTCAGCATTCAGAAGTACCCTAAAAAAACTTCACTCATGCCGGAACTTCTATAGACATGAGTTCGGCGACCAGGTCTTTCGACCTTGGTAAAAGGTTATGAGGACAAAACCTACATCAGGCAGGGGGGGTTATGTTAATCCCATTTTGGATTAACAAAGATGCTTCTCCAATTGAGGACATTAATAAGTGTAATAAAAAGGCACTATAAAAGTTGTATCGAGAATCTAGCCACCCAAGGCCTTAGTTAGTAAGTTTTGGGCGCCCAAGTGTGAATAAGGGCCAGTTGTATATAAGGAAATTCTCATAAATGAAATGATACAGTCCCCCTTTGTGTTATGAGAACTCTTGTACCTTGTGTGTGTGTGTGTGAGAGAGAGAGAGTGAGAGTGTGCTCTAGTACATGTGCCTCTTTCATGCATGCATGTGTGTGAGAGAGTGAAAGGTTGGTTGCCTTGCATATGTGGTGTGAGCTACTTTGAGGTTACAGCGTGGAGGTGGTGTTCGGGGGAGTGGAGCTTCCAAAGTGAGCTTGGGGAGTCTCAAGGGACACAAGCTCGAAGCATTGGTAAGTACCTAACGATTGTTGTGTCTATTGCTTCTTCCATTGACGGTTGTGTGGAGTTTCTTCTTGGGAGGTGCAATAACCCATAACAACTTTGATGCGCTCTATGACTTTTTTGTGTGCCTATGAGGAATAAGAAGAATCTCTAATTAGTTCTCTCTCTCTCTCTCTCTCTCTCTCTCTCTCTCTCTCTCTATGTGTGCAAGGTCGAGCAGTCGATGCTGGCTGCCTTCATTTCTTTTTTGTATCTGTTAATGTGGCCTCTATGTGAATCAGTTTTAACCACATCAGACCCATGCTTTTGTCGCCATGGTGAGGTGTCTACCTGCCGCCATTTGTGAACGGGCTCTAAGGTGGCGCTTTCCTCCTCCCAAGATGCAGGTTAGATTCTGGCCCACCCTTTGAAAAAAAGGTCCACTTGATTTATAATAATAGTTATTTGAGAATTTAATAATTGCTTGTTTTATAAAAATAAACAATTATTTTTATAAAGCTTGTGGGCTTTTAGGGCTTCGCTCTCAGTATTTCTATAACCTGTCAAAGGCCGGCTCGCTAACGCTGCTAGGGTTTCTGCTCTCTCAATCGACAATGCCAGGGAAGCAGGAGTTCCGGTGGGCCGATCTCGGTGATGATGACGAAGGCTTGGATGCAGTGCTCCCCCCCGTGCAGGTGATCGGTCCAGACGAGAAGGGCATCAAGGTCATCGTCGAATGGCGCAAGAATGAGGACGGAAGCCGCGTTAAGGTTACCAAGACAGTGCGGGTGAAGCGCCAGGTGAAGAAGCTGAGCCCAGCGGTGGCCCGGCGACGGAGCATCAAGAAGTTTGGGGACGCTGTCGGACAGAACGCCTCCGACAACCTGACGGCGGTCTCCATAGAGGAGATCTTCTTGGAACGGGCCAGGGCTGCTGGCGGATCGACCAGCACCAAGCCGGAAGAGCGGGGCTCAGAGCTCGCCAGCCTGGGCAACGCCTCCCTTATCGTCTGCCGGACCTGTGGCAAGAAAGGTGATCACTGGACCTCTAAGTGCCCCCTCAAGGATCTCATTGGTACGAAGGGTTTCCCTCTGGGTGAGAAGCCCCCCACGGATGATGATCTTGGCGCTGGATCCGGCAGTGGCAGTGGGGCAGTAGCCACCCCCGGCAAGAGCTCCTATGTTCCTCCCAGCATGAGAGCTGGGGCTGGAAAGGGAGACGGTGGGGACAGTATGCGCAGAGGCCGTGACGACAACTCCATCAGGGTCACTAATTTGTCGGAAGATACTAGAGAGCAAGATCTGCAGGAGCTTTTCCGGCCTTTTGGCTCCATCTCTCGAATCTATGTCGCTTTTGATCGGGAGACTGGTCTCAGCAGAGGCTTTGCATTCATCAATTTTATCAACAGGTAAGCTTTTTTTCCTTTGTTCACGAATGGAGCTTGATAAATGTCTTGAGACCTCAGACCACCATTTTTCTAGATGCTCGTCGTGTACCAACTTATTCAAGAGATTTTTGTTATTAGCCAAATGCAGGACCAGCCACAGCTGTTGGCTCACAGGCATTAGTGAGGTTATCATGTGTTACCAATAGTTTATTAATGGTAATGACATTGACCTCTGTCTTGATATGTCTATGTTTGACACTTTATGTCTGCCGCACTCAGTTTTACTCCTCCACACCCCAAGCATAGCCTGGATAGCTTTTAATCCAGGCAATTAGATGGCCCCTTTATAAGGGCTAGGTAGCTAGCAAAGGAAGGCTAAGAATGAGATATTCAAGTGGCAAATCCAATCAGTGTACTATTTCCGTTTTTTCTGCAATCCAGCAGCACCAATTTTGGCTGTTTGAGAGCAAGGGAGAGGAATCAAAACCATGACATGGCCTACAATAACCTCAGAGCTAGCCATTGGTGCTGGTCTTACTGGTAAAATTTTAGACACCCGGCACATGGAAAGCTTATTTTTTACTCTCACTAGGCTTTTCTTTTTCTCTTTACTGTACCTCTTCTTGTTCTTCCCCTTCTTTCTTTTAAATCCCTTTTACTGACATGAAAATTTATCCCCCCCTCCCTTCCCCCGGGGAAAGAATTACCACTTCAAACAAAACTGTCTGTTTTTGTTTTACTAGTCTTTTGATATGCATATTATCTTGTAGCTTGTTCTGGAACCATCAAGGCAACCTATGGTTATGAACTCTTGCATTATATTTATGCTGTTTTATTTGAATCAACGTATCTGGTCATGGGTTTAATTGATACAACTAGGTTGGCCTTCTTTGAAATGCCTGAAGGTATAGGTCTTATTGTGGTTCATACATTGTGACTAGGGTTGTAACAGAGATGTTGACAGTTGACTTGTAATTTACCTCAATGATAATGTTGTGGCGTTGAACTGTGCTAACCTTAGTTTTCTTGTTCAATTCTCAGAGAAGATGCTGTTCGAGCAATCAACAAGTTGGATGGTTATGGGTATGACAATTTAATTCTGCGAGTAGAGTGGGCGACCCCACGGGCGGACAGGTCCTAATTACTCTTTCAGTTTAATCATCACTATGAAACTAAGGCATTCAAATTTCGAAAGCCACTTTGACTCTTGATCAGAGCTCAGTTTTGTACTGAAGTTTGTAAGTTTGTGGAAGTTTGGGTTGCTGTCTTGCATGCCCTGGTTGCAAGCTGAGAGACCTGTCAAAACTTTCTTATTTTGTTGGAAAATGTGTGTTTATGCAAATGCCTTTGGCCTTTTATTTCGTGAGTTTTGGAACCACTCTTATTGTTTATCCATTCTATAGTTCAGCTTGACAAAAATGTATGCAGCCTGCCTATGCAATGTGCAGTAAAATTGATTCTCATGCACTTAAAAGATGAGATGGACTTTTTACATTGCAACAGATGAGCAATTGAAGTAGGAGACTTTTGTGAATGCCTGCCTTTTGTTTTATTGCAAATTTTACAACTACATGCACATACCTTCCAGTAAAGCTATTGCTTATCCATTCTGCAGTTCAGCTTGGAAAAGATGTATGCAGACTGCCTGTGCAATGTGCAGTAAAATTGATTCACGTGTACTTAAAAGATGAGATGGAGCTTTACATTGCAACAGATTAGCATTTGAAGTAGGAGACTTTTGTAAATGCCTGCCTTTTGGGTTATTGCAAAATGTGAAGTTGCTTTACTGGAAGATAAGTGCATGTAGTTGCAAGGTTGCATTTTGTGTGATCATTGTATAACTTGACCAAAAGATTGGGACAGGCTACTACCCTAGAATGAAGTCAGGACAGCACTCTCTTGTTTTACTGGAAGATAAGTGCATGTAGTTGCAAGGTTACATTTTGTGTTCTTGAATAAGGATCGCTGTATAACTTGACCAAAAGATTGGGACAGGCTACTACCCATAGCATGAAGTCAGGATAGGTCTCTCGTGTTTTCTTGGAGGTGGTACATGTTGGTTGCCGTTGAAAGTGTTGAAAGGATGGTGGGGTTTCAAAGCATTGAAGTGGTCAAGTCAAGTGAGGATGGGCCTATGTAGAGGGAGGCCTACTTATCTTGTAAGGGGCGGTGAGAAGTCGGTGGGAAAAAGGAGCACTCGTGCAAAGGCTCAGCTGGGGGTGGGACATGAGGCAAGGGCTGTTGGGCTGCACAAATGCGCTGTCATGGAGGGGTGGTATCAGGCAGCTAGTAGTGTGGTAGGCACTTAGAGAAACGGGGACATGAGTTGTGACTGCCTTTCCAGGTCTTCAAAGTAGCAAAGCTTTAAATTATTTATTGAGGGCGGTGACCCTGGAACTTTGGCTAGAAGTCGTTCTTGACATGGGGCGTAGATCTTTTGGTCCTGGTAAGCAAGAATATGTAATATGCATGCAATTTTGACGATTATTATATATGTTGTAGAGCCCTTTGAGTGCAGCAAGCAGGGTTCAAACCTGGCTCCTCTAGCAGGTTTACTAACTCGACTTCAGTCTGAGGAAAATTTTATCAAAAGAAAAAGAAAACCAATGAGCATTAATAGAGCATCAAGGTGGGTATGCAATGCACTGTTATCATCTGCCACTTATTTAACGACATGTAATGATGTGAGTCCTGAGCTAGGTGGGGCTGCTAGGAATGCCTTGCTGATATTCATCTAGTTTAAAGGGGAGCAGGCCCTTGGCATTTTGGGAGTGTAATATCATAATGGACTAAATTTCTACCTTTCCCCTATCTTGTTAAGTTCCTAGCTTGTACAGCAGGTTTGCTCACCTACTGTGACAGCCTAAATAACAGCTTGATCTGCCCTACAGCCCCAGTGACATCCATGCTGCTCCTTCCTTGCCTCAGCAACCTTCCGCTTCATCAACATGATTCACTTGTCCAACATTGAACACATAATTAGTCACTAAACCTTGTTTATGTGTTTAGCTTGCAAGTGTTGCATTGCAGGAGAGGGTACTGAAAGAAATGGCAGGCTTCGCTTCGCTCCCTTGTGGGTACGGTGGGCAGGGATTGAACTCAGGGCTGTTTCTGGTGTTTATCCCTTAACCAACACACCACAATGTGCGTGGGTTCTCGCATTCTGCAGGCCACTACCTAGCATCATGATATACTTCATGTACATGTGAGCGAGATTGTGGGTAAATGCTTATTGTCATTGTCTTGTATTACTGACTGAGTGGGCGCTCTGAAGAGCATGTTTGTGTTGCTTCTCTAGTTAAAATGTACGTTGTTCATCTATACTCAAACTTTATGCATATTTAATATAATTTGGTCGATTATCATCAATACTTCTTGGACGAGAATGTCCATAGGGGCTAAGAGTCTAGGGGCTTAGACATGAACACCTTCCAAACAACCAAGATGATATTCCACACTGCAAAATAGGGAAATAAGCTAAAACACTAAAAAACAAGCATTATGAATGCATCAATTTACTATCCCCAATTGCTTGTAATCATTAGGAATTTTGTGCATAGCTTAAAACCCCCTTTAAAATGCAGAACCTGTGGGCACATGCATAAAAATGTTTAATCAAACCTAGTACTTATAATTATGCCTTTAAAAAAGCACCAAAAGATGTGTAGGAATCCCACAAGCATTAATGCTTACAGCATTTACCTGCCAAAGTTCAAAAATCTTGAACTAGGGGATCCATGGACTATGATTATAGACCACATTTATGCTTCAAAGAAGCCTCACATAGTCCTTTTTAAATTACATATTAATTAACATTAAGTAACATGAGGTACATATATACTTTATGCATATATATACCTCATTATGTAACTTGGTTTGCATGAGCTGTACATATACTTTATGTGTATATGTAGACAGGATCCATGGACTATGATTATAGACCACTTTTATGTACATAAAGTATATAAGATAATGAAAAAGGGCCTAATTACTATTAACAATTGCTAATCATTTTGATTACATCTTGCCAAGAGCAAACTTTATGGCATCACATGTTCATTTGGATACCAATGGAGGACATGTGAGGTCCTCCAACAAGCCATGTGGCGAGTGAGAAGCAAGCTCCATCTATGGGTATGCACAAAGCATGACGGAAATGATGCACACTTTTATGGAGACAATGGTTGGAGAAATGCGTAAAGAGTTCACGAAGATGAGATGTGGTTGAACGAGAGCATTGGGAGGGTTCAACATGATTCTCAAAGTGTGGGCAAACTACCATGGGTACATGGAGAGCATATGCCTTAACAAGGACATGTACAGAGTCAAAAGGATGCTCAATGGAAAGGTAAACAACCCCTTGAACCCTCTAATTCACTAAGCTTCACCTTCTTTCCCAAAAAAAGTACCTCAACAAGCTCTAGGGGGAAGAAATTATTGAGAAATGCATGAGGTTTTCAACTCTAGGGTGGATGTGAAAGTACCTCAACAAGCTACTCTAGGGGGAATAAATTATTAGGAAATGTATGAGGTTTTCCACTCTAGGGTGGATGTCAAAGGTAAAAGGATGATGGGTGATGATCCAATTGGTGGTGAAAAAGAGAAGCTTGCACCTAATCCACTTAGATTTGGTAGCTTTAACCAAAGAGACGTTTCTTTTGCAAGGGGTCATCCTAGTGGCCTTGGGACTAAGTTAGAAGATTTTGGTATTGATGGCACTTGGGCTAGGTAAAGAAGCAATGCAAGAAGGCATCCAAATGATGAGTTCAAAGGCATTAGGGACAAGGTGGTCCTCACCAAATTTAATGGCTAGAAGTCTATCGATGATGAGTTGGAAGAGTGGATTAATAATATGGATTTGTACTTTGAGTTGAAACCACGTAATGAAATCCTAGTGGCCTTGGGAGGACTAAGTTAGAAGATTTTGGTATTGATGGCACTTGGGCTAGGTAAAGAAGCAATGCAAGAAGGCATCCAAATGATGAGTTCAAAGGCATTAGGGACAAGGTGGTCCTCACCAAATTTAATGGCTAGAAGTCTATCGATGATGAGTTGGAAGAGTGGATTAATAATATGGATTTGTACTTTGAGTTGAAACCACGTAATGAAATCCTAGTGGCCTTGGGAGGACTAAGTTAGAAGATTTTGGTATTGATGGCACTTGGGCTAGGTAAAGAAGCAATGCAAGAAGGCATCCAAATGATGAGTTCAAAGGCATTAGGGACAAGGTGGTCCTCACCAAATTTAATGGCTAGAAGTCTATCGATGATGAGTTGGAAGAGTGGATTAATAATATGGATTTGTACTTTGAGTTGAATCCACGTAATGAAAGCGCCAAGATCATCTTTGTTTCCCCCCATCTTTGAAGGATATGCACACACCTGGTGGGGGCATATTGCTACAAATGAAGATATCATAGCTTCTTGGGATGTCCTCAAAGATGAGATGTCAAAGATGAGATGAGAAAGACATTTATATCAAAGTGGCAAAGGGATAGCTTGGTTGAAATGTGGATTGACTATGAGTGTACGGGAGTACACTCATAAATTCTTGAAGCTCTCATTTCATGTCGGTAGCCTTAGTGATAAGTTCAAGTTGACGAAGTACATCAAAGGCTTGAAGAAGAGCATACGGGCTAAAAGTACAAAGATCGAACACCATCAAAGAGGGAATGCTATTGGTGGAGACTTATGAGGAAAAGTATGCAAATACCATGTTGTCCAAGTCATTTTAGTGCGTGATGAAATGGCTTCTAACACAACCACGAAGGCTTCGTATGGTGCAAACTCTACTCCAAGTAATCCTAGGTACCTTATGCTGTATGGGAATAGCAAAAAGAAAAATTTAGATTTTGTAATGCTTCTCCAAAAGGCTCAAATGGGGATGGAAAGTCTTCTAATGTGGTGAATAAGAGCAAAGTGATCAAGAGACTGCATCAATGAAATGAAGCTCAAGAGTCTATGCTTCAACAAATGTGGTGAAAAGTGGTCAAAAGCGCATGGGAAAGTGTGCAAAGCAAGGAATGCCTCTTTGAACTTGATTATATCCGACATGTTGGAAGAGGAAAGAGATGCTGCTGAAAATTTTGATGTGTGAGGAGTTTGTGGGTGTGGAAGAAGACCACGAGTTTAGTGATTACTTCCCTTTTGATCAAGGTGGATCTTGTGAAGAGAATCTTGATGATGGTACTCTTCCACCTATGTGTATTACGGATGCATGATCAAATGAATCCACCTTATGCATAATTTCTTATGATTCTTATGCTAGTTTGCAAGGGACCCAAAACTTTGAGACTCAAGGCATGCATAAATGGAAGGGTGGCTCATGTACTTGTGGATAATAGGGGAAAAAATGGATTGCATAAATGTGTATCATGGAGTTGACTTGATGCTCTCTCAAGGCTGATTTGTTAGTGTTGGAGATGGGTCCCATTGACATCATATTGGGTTGTGATTTGCTATCCACTCTTGGTTCTTTTACCATTATTGTACAGCTTTATTCCATCAGTTTTTTACATTGAGTGGATATGGTGCGTCGAAAAGTTTCCTTAATCATCTCCAAGTAAATCAAGAGAGTACTCAAGAAAATGGGGCAAATGTATGTATTATAGCTTATAACTTTGCAAAGAAGAGAGCAATGATGTAAAGACAAAGGTTATGCATGATGGTATGGATAAGCTTTTGCAAGAGTACAAAGATAGCCAAATGCTTGCAAGAATACAAATATACCCAAATGCTTGCCACCTAAGAGGGATGTTGACCATGCCAAGCGATGAACAAAGCCCTTATTATCTCTTAAAAGTGGAGAAGGATGAAGTTGCCAACAAGCAAGTGAAGGAACTAATTCATATGGAATCAATCGCCGTTTGCTCCACCCATTCTCTTGGTAAAAACGAAAGATGGTTCCTACTGCATATGTATTGATTATAGGGATCTTAACAAGATTCCTATCAAGAATAGGTACCCAATACCTCGTATAGATGAATTATTCCTTAATGAGATCAACGGAGTAGATGTATTCTCCACGATTGATTTGAGATCGAGCTACCATCAAATTTGTATAGAGGAGGGTGATGAGCACCACCTTTAGAACCAAAAAGGGATCTTTTTCACTTTATGGTGATGCCATTTGGTCTGTGCAATGCACCCACCACTTTCCAAGCAGCCTTGATGAATATGGTGCTTCAACCCCATCTTTTCAAATGAAACCTTTGTATTTTTTAATGACATCTTAATATACTTGATATATAGCAAGGATGAGAAAGTTTAAGGTATTGGATTTGATGATAGCCAACGACCTTTATGCGTAAAAGAAAGCAAATGCATATTCATGAGGTGGAATAGCTTGGTCATATTATCGTCAAAGATGGCATTAGAGTGGATCCAAAGAAGGTGGAATGTGTTAATAATTTGCTAATTCCTACTAGTGCAACTCAACTAAGAGGGTTTCTTAGTCTCTCATCCTTCTATAGGAATTCATTGCCAAATATGCACAAATTGCAGCCCCTTTTTACAGATAAATTGAAGGGAGAGGCATTCCTTTGGGATGCCGTAGCTAACAAGAGCTTTGAAGAGCTAAAAAATATTCTCACTTCAGTCCCTATACTTGTCTATCTGGATTTCTTAAAGCCTTTCACCGTGACAACAAATGCATGTGAAAGAGACATTGGGGCCTTCTTGTATTAAGATCATGGAGTGACTGCATATGAGATTCGAAAGCTAAGTGATAAGGAGATACAAATGTATGTATACAATCAAGAGACAATTTCTATCTTGCATGCCATGAAGAAGTGGCACCACTACCTCTATGGGAGTAGATTTTATGTGAGGAGTTATCATAGGGTGCTAAAATGTTTCTTATCTTAGCCCAATCTCTCTCCCAAGAAAAGAAAGTGGCTTTCTTTTCTTCAAAATTATGACCTTGAGATCACTTTCAAGGTCATAATTGGGAAGGACAATGTGGTTTCAGATTCACTCTTTAGAATGTGGGCATATTCATTGGGAGCCATATTAGAGGTGCATATGGATCATTAACATACAAGAGGAGTACTTGCTTGATTAGAAGACAATCTATCGATTGTACTCTAGAGTTGGGCAATCAGATCGTTCAACTTGACTAACAATCACACGATTGCATGTTGGATTGGACGATTGGACTTACATCGATCCTGATTGAAGCTTTGGTGATTGAAGTGGCCATTGATCAACAATTGGTCTAGTTGGATTGTGCTGACGATTGAAGGTCCTAAAATCCATCTTGATAATTGGCAATTGGGGGTGTTAAATCAACAATTTAGTAGTGGGTTTAGAGAGTAGGATCATCCTATTGGACCTTTTGATCGCTATGATTAGACTCCCTTTTTTGGGTGCTTCTTCTCAGTGCATGGGTCCCAATAGTGGATTAGTGCCTAGATACAGATGAGTTTAACGATAGAAACCCCTAGGTATGATTTGAATACATGGAACACTTAGTGGGGGTCCATGGGCTTTTGATGGCAAGGTTCATGTGTGCGCCCTTTGTGTATTTAAATGTGTAGCTCTGTCGCTTCTCTTGACTCATTTGGACTTTACTCTGGGGGTCCATGGGTAAGTATACTTAGTGGGAGTCAATGAGCTTTTGATGGGGCGAGGTTCATGTGTGTTCCCTTTGTGCATTTTAAAGGTGTAGCTCCGTCACTCCTCTCTTAATTCATTTGGACTTGACTCTTATGCCTACCGCATAGGTGACTCAACTAAGCCCTTATGCCTACCACATCTTGCATCCCGCATATGCGACTTAACTAAACCCTTATGCTTGTCTCTATAGTGCAAGTGACTTGACTTGTAAAAAAAGGAATTGTGCACTAATGTACTAGTAATGAGACTCCCTAAGGAATTACGCATGGGCTTGTTTTGGCCTTTTGTAAAACATGACTCTTGACTCTTATGCCTTAGGCTTATTTTGGCCGTTGGTGACTTGATTTTTGAACTCTTATGCTTTAGGCTCATTTTGGTTGTTGGTGACTTGACTTTTGAACTCTTATTCCTTAGGCTCGTTTTGGCTCTGTTGTTGGTGACTTAACTTTTGAACTCATGCCATTGGCACATTTTGGTTGTTGTGGGCAACTTGACTTTGAGTCAAATTCTTATCTGGTGGTATTTCTTTGTTGTTAGGCCTTCAGATGACATCTTTAGCTTTGTTATTTGAGTTAAGGGGGTCTGTCCTTGCACTATGTTCTTCATAGGCTTCAATGATTAGGGGTGCTAGAATTTCGTGTAGAGCTAAAGAAGAGGGTAGTTCTTGGAATTTTCTTTTGAAACTGTTTTTCTCTTCCATGGTCCATGTGTGCTCTATCTTAGATTTCCCTTTATCTTGATTTTTGGGCATCCATGCGTGGTGTGACTTGTTAATGCAAGGTCCTTGAGCACGATGATGATTTTTTTATTTTTTCTTTCATCACTCTTATAGAGGGTTGCATCTTCTTATAGATTGCATCTTTGGCACCTAGATTTAGCTTCTTACTTGGTAGTATCCTTGGGCTATTAGTGACATTTGTGTAGTAACTAATGGCCCAAGGATTTGGCTTCTTACTTAGTAGTATCCTTGGGCTATTAGTAACCTTTGTATAGTAACTAATGGCCCAAGGAATTGGCATTACCCTTGCTAGTATCCTTGGACTGTTAGTGACCTTTGTGTGGTCACTAATAGCCCAAGGATTTGACATCTTCCTTGGTAGTATCCTTGGACTATTAGTGACCTTTGTGTGGTCAACCCATCCTTATGTGGTTGGATCACTGTATGACTTTTGGTTTCTTGTTGGCTTTGGAATCCACACCAGCTTGTCATCAATTCTCCTTGGCATTTTGGGGATACTTTCCTCTGAAATCCATGCTTGTTTCAACTTTTTTTCTTGGGCTTTGGCTATTTAGTGGGGGCACATAAGTTGGTTTCCTTGGTGCCACCTCGGTATGCACACCTCCTTTATTTGGGATAGCAAGATAAAAAAAGTATTAGTTGCTAGCCCTTGGTTTCTCTTGCGGTGTCTCCTCAATTTTTAACAAATCTTTTCCTCTTTTGGTTGGACTTTTACCTCCTTGGCTTTTGGTTCTATGTCATTCTATGTCATGTGGTGGGGGTTGATTGGATGACGCCCTGACTTTATGTATAATTACACTTACCAAATAGATGGGACCTTCTTTTAAGAGATTTAATAATCTTTGGATCTCTCAGCAGAGATCTATCTTGATTCTCCTTTAATAACAAAAACATTTACTGCACGTTCTGAAAGCTCGATTCTGGGTTGTCCTCATGGTCCAATCTTTGCTACGATGGTGTTTGGCTATCCATCCCCTTCCAAGCTTGATTGTGGGTTGTCCTCATGGTCTAATCGTTGCTGCAGTCGTGTTTGGCTATTCATCCCCTTCCAAGGATGTCTTCTGGAATTTTCCTTGTAGTCATAACATAGAAGTTACCTTCCATGAGGTAAGAATTGATATGGAACTTGCATTCATTATGAAGGCCTGAGACAGTTTATACCAGAGCTTGAATTGGATCAAGGGCAGGTTTTCCTAATGAGACCCAAGTCTTATATGACATTTTCTTCCTACTCCTATATCTAATAAAGCAAGTTTGGCTATTGTTTGAGTGTTTACGAGGAAGTCTAGGTAAAGCCTTACGGGCTTAACCTCTTCCTCCTTGTGATCATTATGCATTTTGGCCATGTGGACACGTATAATACCTTTCCTTTGATTTTATTTTTTCACCCAGGCTTTAGCTTCTTGCTGGGCTCATCTCTTTATCTCAGCCTTCTATTTTTGCTTTTCTTCATCCTTTTTGTTGTGAATGGCTTGAAGTTGTTCATAGGATAGCGGCCCATATTACTTTCAAGGTTTACTCCGATTGAGGAATCCTTCTAGGCATGTTGCCCCGCCAATCATGAATTTGTAGGATTTTTAAAAGGACTCATCCCTCTCAACTTCAATTTCCTTTTGTTTTTCTTAAGGTTAGAAAGTAGGACCAAGTCCCCTTCCTTGAACATCTTGATTTTGATGTTGGAATGGAGCCACCTTTTTTTATCTCTTTTTCTCGACATGCATGCCCACCACTGAGTGTGGCCTTGCTTTATCAAGTTTCTCGAGCTCCTACGAGTCATTTAGAACTTGTTACCTATCCATTTCATTTTCTTTGTAACCCTCAAAGTTGGGATCATGAATTCTAGTGGGAGTATAGCATCAAATCCAAAGACTAGGTTATATGAAGTAGTCCCAGTCAAAGTTTTATAGGTGGTTCTATAAGCCCATAATGTGGATGAGAGCTTATGCTCTCAATCTGTCTTTGATACTTTGACTATCTTTGTAACATTACATAGGATCTTGTTAGTGCTCTTAGCCTGTCTGTTTATTTATGGATAGTATGGGGAAGACTTGTAGTGCATTACCATGAGTTCTTCTAAGAGAACCTCCACTATGTCACTTAAGAAATTGGTCCCTTGGTCATTGAAGTAGTCACTTACAACTAATACTAGCAACTATCTGTACCTACCATCTTGAGTTCTCATGACCAACTCACGTTATCCTCTACAATTTATCCCACATAGACTACTCTGTCAATATTTAGATTTGCATCTATGCTTGAGTTTCTCTATGCAATAGATCGCGTATTAGTCATAAGTTCAATCAAACATGCAAACCTTCATATTTATATTTGCATCCATGCTCTATACACAATAGATCATCTATTAGTCATAAGATCGATCAAACATGCAAACCTTCATATTTCGATTTGCATCTATGATTTTCTCTATACACAATAGATCATCTATTAGTCATAAGATCAATCAAACATGAAAATCTTCATATCAATTATGGACAACTTTGAAATGATAGTTTTATTTACCTATTCCTTAGTGTGTATCTCATCACAACATACATGTAAAAATCAAATTTGTGAATAATAATCCTAAATACCTCAATGATTTCTTAATCTACAATCTCTAGAATCAATTTGCATGACTTAGATAAACTAGGGTTTATTTTTCTCCCCTACTTCTTCTAGTCATGTCTCTTTTAAATCCATTCCTTTGTAGCATATGCATGCACCAAAAATCAAAGGAATTAGGGGATTATGTATGAGAACAAGTGGCTGAACTTCAATTGTGAGACTTTTTAAGGTGTCATGCCAACTTGAAAGATCCACAAAAAAAATTATTTTCAAAGTCTTATTCACTAGCACAAGCGTTGCTTGCTATCCTTACTGTCAATGTCATAACCAATATCCTATGGTTGAGCATATCTAGGTGTCTATCAATGAGACAAGAGAGAATGTTTAGAACCATTTTGAAAATCTCATCAGATCTCAAATTTTAAAAAAAATCCAAGCACTTATGTTGAATATAGAAGCCGTCTACATCATAAAGAGTTGCACCTATGGAGTAATAGTAATGACATTAACTTTTTCTATTAAGGTCAATATAAGGGTTATTGGAGACAAAAGTAACTTGGTTAAGGGAGTATCATTTGAGAGAATGACACAAAGAATGACACAAAGAGATTTATCTAGAGATAATTAATGAATGTTACCAACCACTCTCTATGAAAATAGCATTTGTTATGCATAATTATCAACCACACTAATATATTACCATATATAGTCCACAAAAAAAGTTTTAAGAGCACAAACCAAACAACAAACACATGTTATTTTCCAAGAAAGTTTAAGGAAGCAATTACATAGAATCTAGATCGAAGAATAATAAAAAAATATATATCGAGCATAAGATATATTAGTAAACATCTATTTCTCTCTCTTAGACTATGGCAAATATGTCATCTCCTCATAATGAGACATTGTTCATTGTGTCTGTTTATCATGCCATTTGGATCAAAAGTTGTAGACACCAAGGGTGCCCAAACTATACTGTTTCAATTGGTCAGACCATCTTAGGGCATCACACCATCACACCACCACACCATCACACCACCATAGTGGATCAGGAACCATCTCGGAGACTTTGGTAGAGCTATCCAGAAATGGAGGTGCACCACCAATGGGGATACATGATGAGAGGTGCATGCACCGGCATTGAAGGCACTACACTAACACTCCAATGGGCATCTACCAAAGATAGGAGACTCCATCGAAGGCTAGCCACTCTGATGGCCAGAATGGCGTCTACCAGCAGAGATAGGAGATGCCACTAACTCCACCAACTCTACCACCTCTTGGAATCATTTAAATGTCCCTCAACTCATCCTTAAAGACATCCTTCATGCTTCATCCTTCATATTATGTCCTATCCTTAACCTCGAGTGATGTAGTCACACTCGAGGTTAAGGATGTAGTCACTTGTGTATTTAGCATGTGCATCGTCCTACTCACTGTGACCATTGTTGGGTGTGCATGGTACAATGAAGGGCATGTAACAGTGTCTTGGAGTAATACAAGTGTTGTTACAATATTCTTACCAATCTTGGCATTTGTGTTATGCTCCATTCTAATCTATCTATTCATGTGTGCAATGCATTACTGTGAGCATTGAGAACTCCGGACATACTATCCAAAGGAGAACCACCACTTTAGTGTGTCAGGAAGCAACAACCATGCTACGCGTACACTAAAATTTGGCATACTTGGTGAGAGCCTCAAAAGTTGGAGTCCTATTAACTCAACTCTTATCTCTATATACCCAATACATGCTCCCATGGTAGTCTGGTCAGCCCATCCAAGAGTCCTCTCTCATCAATACGTTGCTATAGTCAGAAGAGGTTTAATTATGTACCACCTAGGGATCACCTTCCACCCTTCCCTATGGTAGCTAGCCTTAGAAATAATCCCACCTTTGATAATAGTGTTGAGGCCTAGCCAACCCTCTTGGCGTGGAACCCCTTTCCACAATGTTGCGCTAAGTGACACTAAAGATGTAGATGACCACATCCAGTGGTTCATCTCTTTCGTCCACTCTAAAAGGCTCTATAGACAAGTGGTTCTGTGGACAAGTGGTTCAGTCAGTTTCTAACTACCATGATGCAAACTAGGCCACCCTAAAGAACACCTTCCTTTGCACATTCCATCCTCGTAACTATGAGGACCGTGTTTTGTAGGAGCTAGGGAAGGTACAACTGGCTACTAGGGGAGAGTGTGTTAGAACAGACTTACCCTGGTAACTTCATAGTGCATCATCTGGGTGATACATGCCTTGCCCAAGACCACCTAACAGAAGATTTGGGAGAGTTGGCCCCTACCAACCACCTTGCTGGAATTCTAGGAACTAGCCTCCCAACTAGAAAATGCACGTCTCATGTTTGAGTGTGATGTGGGCTCTGTACACCCACAACAGCTGGCTCAAGTGAAGCAGCTAAAGTGAGAGATGGAGGCACTCAAAGTGAGCCAGAAATCCGAGGAAAGCACTGTGCTCAAACTCACAAAGGAGATTGAGAAACTAAAGACACGACAAGAAGCTAACAAGGGTAGTAGCCCCCACCCCGCAATCGCCACATCCTCTGCTACACATGGGAAATATGGCCACTACTACCAAAGTTGGTGCCCCCTTCTCGAAGGTGCATTGCCAAAAATCTAAGAATTACTACACCCGGGATTGCCCTAACAATGGGCATCCACTTCAACCAACTTCATTTTCCAACCAATCCCAACCACCCACTTGGTTTCAGTAGGCCATCCCCAACCACCCACTTGGTTTCAGTAGGCCATCCCCACCGCCCGCTTGCTCTGCTGCATGTACCCCTTTGCCCCCCACACTTGGTGGTGTATCCATCACACCCACACCAACCATTCATGAGGATCCACCATCACAGTCATAGTGGTCACCTAATCACACAGAAAAAGTCCATGCTCAAAGAACCCAACCTAGGTAGGGGATAAGCCCACTAATACCGCTCCTCCACTTCCCTGCACGACGGTCATAGACTAATCATGCATGTTGCAAGCCTTCAAGGACCTCCACAACTACTCCTTGGTGTCAAAACTAAACCACAACTTCCACCTTTCTCCATGGAAGATTGTAGTGAACCTTTTCAATCTTCTCCAAATTAGCCCTAGTGTTTGACAATGCCTTACTACACTACTAGAGTAGCTTAATGGTATGCCAACCAATTCTAGTGGTGGGTAGTATGGTGGGTTTCCACTCCCTCCAGGGTCATGCATTGTCAGTACATGGGTGTCAACCAACAAACCAACTCCTCCCTTATGGAGTACCAAAGCCCCCGCCTCTTTGTGGAGATTCATGGGACCCCACTTTTTGGGGCAATTATTGATGGTGGCTCTAGGGTAAACCTAATGCAAAAATTCACATTCTCAAGGTAACAAGACTAGCCAACTTCTATGTTCGGATGGCCGACTAATGGGAGGTGATCCTCATAGGCCTAGTGGAAGGTGTCACTATGTAGTAATCTAGGGAATCCCATTCTTACTTAACCTTATGGTGATCTGGCTCCTTGAAGTCAAAGGGGCCTACTGTGACTTAGAAGTATAGTTATACTACATGACTGGGGTTTTTGGATGACCATTTGTGGATTCCCCAAGGGCACGGCCCACAAGAGTTGAAATTGGACGGAAGGTCTAGACCAAGGGATCTGTGGTGCTATAGTAGCCCCCACTTTATCTTCCACCCCTCAAATGACATCTTCAGCTACAATTGAAGACCTTGTCCCTTATGGTGATGTCGAAACTACTAGACTAGCTCTAAGCAGTAGAAGACCTGACACCCTACATGACAGACATCATTGAGGTACCAAATGAGTCCACCAACCCTCCTTTAGAGCACTATGAGGCTATAAGGCTAGAGAAACCTATCATGATATACAACGCCTTACTCAAAGACGCGGTACTCATAGGACCACATAAGTCTGCATGAATGAGAGCAAGTGATGTCGAAGATTTGTGTCGCCTCCTTCGGAAAGGCGGCTCGGTGTTGCTTCCCCTGTAAACAAGAGGAACAAGCAGAAGACGGAGCCTTGATGGTCGGTAATCCATCAACCAACTCATCCTTCGAAGCTCGCTGCAGAAGCTGATAGCTCAAATGGCCAAACCGAGCATGCCAAAGAGCAAAAGCACCAGAAGAAAGCAGAGCGGTCAATTTGTAGAGACCACTATCTTGGACTCCCTGAGCCAAGATGCTACCAGTCGCCTTATCACGAATGGTAATCTCATAACGAGAAAAGATCACCTCCACACCCTGAGCTGTAAGAGCACTCATTGATATAAGGTTAAAAGCCAAATTTGGAATATACAAAACGTCAGAGAAGTACCTCTTGTCCTCGTCAAAACAGGAAGCCCACATCATTTTCCTATGGTGGAACACTCAACATGGCTTTTCCCTATGGTCAGGTCCCCCAAGAAGAAATCCAACAAGATCCACATCATCATAAGCAAGAGTTCTCCTTATATCTACCTTCTAATGCTATTAGGTAGTACTTGGATCCACAGTAAAAGAGTAGAAGAAAGAGAAGGGTAGTATTGAGATGTGAGAGATGTGTACAAGTTATCTTGAGACATGACCGATATTTTGATGTGAGATTGTTCTTCGAGTATGTATGGAGGACTAATGGATTCCTATGAGCATTATTGTCCATTGAAGTGTAAAACAGAAAGATTGTGAGATTATAGTATTATCACATTGTACCCTCCCTCCATGCTCCTTGGACTAGTAATACTAACCTTTGGTTCCTCCATACTCCTTGGACTAGTAATGCTAACCTTAATGATAACCGTTTTCAGTTTTAAAGGCAGATTTCTGAGAATCAGTAGAAGCAAAATATACTTAAATAAACATCAAAACTTTGAACTCCTAAGCTATTATGGAACGGTACTTTGGCTAATCAAGGCTAACAACGAGCAAGAGAAAGGAGCCTGAAAGACGACATGACAGCGACAATTTTTACGAGCAGAAGATGTCCTCTTTAAGGGAGTAAGCTGCTGCACACCCTCCAAAGAAATAGAGAGCCATTGACATCATTTAATATTCCGAATAAACCCTACAAGAAGAAGAGTCCAGAAGAGGTATTTCATTGCTACAGAGACAACGATAAAGCTCCCATGATAGATACAGAGACCAAGATAGAGCTCCCATATGCAGGCATCGGGAGGGGGCCATCTCAAACCATTAGTTTGAGATGCTAAATAAACCAAATCTAACCAAAAATCCATCCTTTCTAATGCATTGCCTACCTAACCCCCTTTCAGGCAGGGGCACAATTCCTCCTCTGCAAAATCTCAACAAATTCTAAGAGGGTCTGCAATGGATGCAAGGATATGTCCGTCTAAGTACAGGAAAAAGGTGGGCCTCTAGCTTGCCACCTTCAAGCAAAATTTGATCAGATCAACCAGGTAGGTTGTTCTGTTTGTTGTGAGGTTCACATCACTAGCCAAAATTGTTTTCACAAACTTTCCTCAGAACACCTCTATTCTGACTTCTTCTGAACTACTGGGCCTTTTGGTATTCTGCTGAGCACTGATGCATCCACTTTCTTGTATTGGTTGTTCAGCTCGTTCAGAGCCTTCTGAGCAAAGCGATCAATGGCATCCTCATTTTTCTCATACAGGATGGGAAGAGTATGCGCTGCAACAATAGCTGCAAAGAGAAAAGAAAAACTCTTGTAAAGAATAGAACACATGACATAGCATCTAAATAACTAAATACATAGAATCAAAACACACAAATTCTGCAGAGGATCCTACCCAGGTAAAACAGTGTCAGGAAGTGAAACCAGCCTCCAAAAAACACCAGCAGAGAAAGAGCACCCACAAGCTGCACAAACAAGCAGTGTTACTACTGCCGAAATTCAGAGATGAATCACAACGCTACACTTGAATCATAATTCGAGAGAGACAAAAGTCTCGCGGCACTAATGGAAAATCAAGAAAAATTGGCCATGGCTAACCTTGGCAAATCGTTTGGCGTCTTTTCCAATCGCTATCTCATGAAGAATATTCAGCATACTATTGATCTCCACACTGAGAGTCTTGGCAACCTTCAGCATTTTCTCATCAGACAACTCAAGCTTCGGAACTGGAGGGGGGGCTCTGGAGAAAGTTTACAACAGGAAATATCCCAGACATCAGCAAAAGGCCTACATATTATAAATCTGAAAGCATAGCAGGCACACGTTATGTACATGAGGCATTCATTATAAGCTGCAAAAAGACCCTAACCTGTTCAGAAAGGCTGCTCCATTTGACCAAGCAAAAAGAGCCACGATGACCGCCAGCAGAAGGAACGAGATCACTGAGATGAAATGGTAACCCATCCACTCAAACAGAGCCCAAATTGCTGTTGACCCAGCCAAAAACCCTGCAGAGAGGTGCTTCTTCCTCCATAGCAAGATATCAGCAGCTGAAAAAACCCAAGCGAAACTGATGAGCATAGAGGCAGATGATTCTAAAGAACCACACAACTCTCCAAACAAGTAGGCCTACATGACAGCACAGGAACAGTTGCATATGCATACCATCAAACACTGCTAAAACCTAGTCCACAATCACAACACTTCAGCCCTAAACAAGCAGGCCTACATGACAGAGCACAATAATGATCATCAGCATCCGCAGCACAGCTTTTCTATAATCAAAGAACCATTGATTATCAGCAAGCAACTCCCGAATCCAACATTCACAAAAGTTAATTGAACCTTAATAGTGTGTCGCCTTCCATTCCTATTTAAGTCATGAAAAGCCAGCACACCGAGAACCAGACCAGAAGAAAGAATCGGCAACATGTCAATCAGAAGAAGTCTGTAACAGCTACGATGAGCCCGCATGCAGAGGGAAAAAGCAGCATTGTGACGGATCGCACAGTAATGATCGATGGTGAAGCCAATCAAACTGAGATGCGCAACAGAAAGCAGAGAAAAAGAAGATGCAGAATTACAAACATCGGCCCCCTCCGAGCACGTCGTGGACGGGCTTCTGGCGTCCGAAGAGGCGGCCAAAGCCATGATCGGATCTCGCAGAGGAGTCGGAAGCAAAGGCAGAAGCAGAGGGCAGGAAGTGGGCCTCGGAGGAGGCGGGCAGGTTCTTAATATTCTCCAGCACGCTGCTCAAGATGGCCGCCGCAGAAGAAGGGGGAGAGGACCCTTCAATCGAGCCCGCCATGACCGACTTCGAAGCTCAGAGAAACGCAGGAAGAGGAGGTTTGATTTAGGGTTTGAGTCTGTTATTGGCGGGAACATCCGTATTTGTGCTTCTTGCTGCCACCGTCGATCTTTCCATGTGTCGCCTATATATATGTGTGTGAATACACGTGTGAGTTGTGTGAGTTGTGTGAGAATGCACACTACTATAAATATATACTAGTGGGCTGACCTGTGCTTCGCACGTATATATAATTGGTTGTCGAATTGGCATAGTGATACGGAAGACAAAGTTATTGTCAAAGATTTGGAAGCAAGATTCCCCAGCTTCATATTTTTCAAATCCTAAAGTAATAGGAGCCTACCCCACTCTCTCTCTCTCTCTCTCTCTCTCCCTCTCTCGTGCCGCAGCACAAAACAACAAAGCATTCCCTCCCTAGCTTACACATGATTGTACATAGTGCTCTCGTCCCTTGTCCTACCATGTGTCCCTCCTCTCTTCTGTGCTTAATAGTTAGTATAGAAAAAGATATAAATATAGAAGTCGTAGACTTGCACATTGCTACAACAATGTTTCTACAAGTCTCTCTCTCTCTCTCTCTCTCTCTCTCTCTCTCTCTCTCTCTCTCTCAGCATCGTATTACTAATATCATTTGAATAAGTAACAATATCCAAATAAACATGCAACGAACATCCTCGCTATATAGAGATGAAAAAGATCAATACAAAAATAGTAAAAGCAAGAAAAATCAAAAAATCAATCTAGTGATCAGTAAAAAAGCGAAGCTTTTGCTTTCTTGAGCCATCAACCAAGGGCAATGCATGACGTCGTTGCCCAACATAGTATCCAACCAACACATCTCCACTACACTGACCATCAAGTGTGGATGTCTTCTTCTTTCATGGACCTACACAGAGAAAAGAGAGAATTATTGATAAAACATCAATTAAAAAATTTACTAAAAATCTATTTAGTTAAAGTTAATCTTTTATACTTATAGTTAATCTTACCAAACACAAATGAAGATTGAAATAAAGCTATGTTGGGTGCCACAAAGAACTCGTATCGAAAGAAGAAACTCCTATATGTAGTGAATAAGATCCAGGCCTCTACCAGACACAAACGAAGATTGAAATAAAGCTATGCCAAGTACCACAAAGAACTCGTATCGAAAGGAAAAGCTCTTATATGTAGTGAATAAGATCCATGCCTCTAGTATAGAGTATCCCTCAAAATAGGCAACACATCTCTCCATGTCATAGACAATGTCAGAAACACTCTTTCGTAAATAAATATACCCCCAGGTCCTTATCAAGAACACTAATCCCATATCTCTCAATGCCCTCATCCACAACTGTGACTATGAAAAAAGAATCCTAAAACAAAGAAGAAATTAAGTTACATAAAGAAAAATGCAAATCTTGTTATAATTTCTTATAATTTACGCACCCTTGTGACCATCTAGCATAATCCCAACAACATGTTGATAAGGAAGGGGTGCACACTACAGCAGTGGCTTTGTAAATAAAGTAAGTTATATAATGTCGTGCATTTAAAAAACCATGAATAAATATGAAAAAAAATAGCAAAAAATGAATATAAATTTGTTAACCTTCAACCCTCGACTCCAACATATCCAAAGCGAATATGATATCATACGTGCTTGTCCCTAAAACAAAATAAAACGTTTTAGAAAATATACATAAAAGAAAGCACAAAGAGCCATGGAGACTCCTTTTGGCATGTATCCTCCTCATGTCACATGGCAAGGGAAAGGAGCGTGCTTAATTAGGAAGATACACGGAAGATACACATACATACAAATATACATATTAAAAAAATTAGAACATGTAACTTCAATACAATACCTGAAATTATTGCCTAGAAGCATCTAAGATCTTCTTATAGACAATGTTATTTGATGTAAGTCAAGCAATGAGGTGGATATCCTCCCCCCAAATTGAGACCATAACTGAGTGGTTTTGGTTAAAAAATTATAGGTATCAAATCAAGTCGATCATATGCACTCTGTCTCGGAAGTAAAGCATCTAAAACCTCTTGCGAGTTTGGATTGCAAGTAAAAGTAATAAACAAATTAGGCTTGCCCTTGGAATGGATAATTGCCAGTGCATCTAATATATTTACCATGGCTCACCAATAAAACTTGATGGTGGTAAATGGTGGCGACAATGTTATAAGTAACAAATTGCTTCTAGGTTGTTCTTGTTTTTGCTATATGCAAAACTTCCTTGTAGACAACATTAGTAGTACAAACCGTCTCTGGACCACTCACATTGGTCTCACAAGCAGTATCTTGAAGAAATACCTTGATAGCATTCGATGATTGCACACATGAGGAAGCAACATATAATTGCCTATGACTAAACACTAGAGTTTCCAAGTATAATCCTAAAAGAGACATTATTTGGCCTTGTGATTTGTTTATTATCATGCCAAATGCAAGTCAAACAAGGAACTACCTCTATGTCTCATATCGAATGGAAACTGCAATGTACTTGGAATGAAAGTTATCCTTAGGATGAAGGCCCTGTCTCCAATGTTAGTGCTAGTAATAATTTCCGTCTCTAGCACCTTTGTGTGGAATTCCTTGTATATTAATCAAGTACCATTGCACATCCCTTTTGGGGATTTAGATTACACAATAAAATTATTGGAGCGTTGTCGTAGGATCTAGAAAATACTTGATGAAGAATAATACAAAACTCAAATAATACAAAAAGTATGACAATTTAACTGAATACAAATTGACTAAAAGTAAACATAAAATAAATTTACAACAAGAGATAGAGATAGAAGATACCACACAAGACAAGATTAGGTGCAATCTCCCCCCCTCAATGCCGTGTAGCTCCCCTTCCACGACATGAGTATCTAGAGAATTATATTCCATAAAAATAGCCCAAGGAGCTAATAATAGTTGTGCATATAATTTGGGCTTGTTTTTCCCACTTTTGGGTTTTGCTTTACATATTATTAACCATATCAAAGTTCCTAAGGTTTGTACATATAAAACAGTTATCCAAATATAAATGCTAATGGGCCTTTACACATGAAATAACTGTGCACATTTGCACATATAATAATCTTGTGCGCATTCGCACATTTAATAACCTTGTGCACATTTGCACATTCCATTAAGTCAATTCCTACACATATTAAATTAAGCATATTTTTCTATGATTATTAAGAGTAAAAAATATGATAAAATATATACCTGTAATAGTCCTCCCGTTTGAGGAAGTAACTATCCTCAGTTGTGTATAAGAAAATGCTCCAACAACAACATCACACTCGTAGCTATCGATGTCATAATGTGTAAGGTGAACTCAAAGGTCCGAACATGGTTCAAAGGCTGATTAGGCATGGCTCAGAGGTTCTTATGGGCATGGAATACCACAAACAGACTCAGAGTTTCATTGACCAAGCATAGCTCAGAGGTACAAAGGCAGGGCTCATAGGCTCAGGTGAAAGAACAAAACTCGTCCGACACCTAAATTGGTAACCCTCGCACTCATCATCAAATCACAAATCATATACACAAAATAACCTAGCAACATGAAAGCTATAAAATTCTAATACATGATTAACAAAATGATCTCCATCTTCATGCCACCGCTCAATCCACCATCCATACGACACCTCTATCGGTACCCTCATATAGTGTAACACCTTAATTGGTACCCTCGCATATCTCATGCCATGTGACACCTAAATTGGTACCCTCTCACATCGCGTTACCTATACTCATAGACAAAAAATCCACATTAGGTAAATAATTAATTGAACACATCAATTAATCCCAATGTCATAGACAACCCTAAAAATCAAATTACACGTACCAATAGGCATGGTATATATAGGCATTCCCGCCGATATAAAATAAAAAATATAATTCCCAGTAAACAAGAGTTAATTCCCTCTTGTTGGGGTATAATTGTCCTCAGTTGCGTAAATGCATGAGGATGGCTTTATGATTAGTGTGGAAGACCAGATCAATATATGATGCATATGCAATGAACTAATCAAATAAATGTATGTGAAATGAGTGTAAGTGTCCCATACCACATAGGCACATTGCACATACACACATAGGATGGTAAAAAGATAGAAGACATAAATGTATTTAGAGTAAGTACATGAAACCAATCTGATGTTCCATACCACAATTAATTTCATATATCACTCCTTCAGAATAGAAGTTTGAGACGGAGTGGCCAGTTCCCTCTAAAACTTAAATTCTGTACAATTTGGGCTTACTTTTCCTACTTTTGGGTTTTACTTTACATATTATTAACCATATCAAAGTTCCTAAGGTTTGCACATATAAAAACGTTTGCCCAAATATAAATGTTTGTAAGGTCCCTCCCAAGCCATGTATGTGTCTCTTTTAATATAGATTTCAATAAGGAAAGAGAGTGTACTTAGAGAAGAGTGAGACAATAAGGCTTGAAACATTAGGAAAGTGTTAGAATAAAAATATTAGCTCCAAAAATCCTAAAAGAAATAAGAAGACAAGAATAGTTCTATTAAGAGATAAGTATCTACAAAAATAGAAATTTGAATTTAGGTGATAAGAGGTCATATTTAGTGTACTTTTACATATTTAGAGTCCATGCATACTAAAAATGTGGAAAAGCAATGTGTTTCTAAAGATGGTGCGTTTACAGCTATATACAGCAGTTTTTGCCTATCCTACCCGCTGAGGCTTGTAGAGTAGATGGCTTCCGGTTCTTTTGACTGGTTATACAACTATATTCTGAGTTCTTATCAGGGAGTTATGACCGAAACAATTTGCTGATTATGTCAGGGTCGGAAAAATTGTAAGAAGGCAGCAAGTAGCATCAAGGTAATCCTAGAGCTTGAGATGTATATATATCCCTTCATTCTTATCTAATCTCTTAGAAGAGAAGGTTAGATTGCTATGGTCTTTCGGTGGAAGAGACTAAAAACTCCATAGCTTTTCTTTTAAAGAAAGAATAGTATGCCGTAGACCTGTACGAGAAGGCTATTTTGCCATAGACCTTCGAAAGAGAGAAAAGTCAGAGTACGAGTAAGAGGAGATAAATCTTGGGGATGATCGGATGATTTCAATCGTAAGAGAAGGTATTAGAAGACTCTCTATTCTCATATATCAAGTTCTGAAACTCTTATTAACGAGCAAAGACAACGATAAACGATAAATTTCTATAAGGTATATATATTTTTTGTTTTTCAATTATATATCATTCTTAGGGGTGGAGGTATGGCCCCGTCTTCTCTATTAATTGTTAATAATGATCTATTTGATTGATTTACTAGTTAAAGTTTGTATTCTTTTAAACAACAGCATATGCCTTAATAAAGAATGTCTTATCACAATCTCAAGTTGAAATGCTAAAATCTTTGTGAAAAGGATTGTTTTCTTAAGAAGATAACATGGATTCTAGTCCTATGGTTTAGTTGAGTAAATGGATTGTTATCTTGGTTAAATTAAGGTACAGGTACAACTCTCCCTGCCTTGACGCTACCCTGTTCTTGTGCTTGTATGGTCGGACGGCGGAGACGTTAGTAAGGCCCGAAGTTGGCCCATGGTATCCCTCATACCATTGGGAGAATGAGGTTCGCCGATTGAGGCGAGTGATTGTGATGCTATCTAGTTCTGAGGGCCAAGGCTAGTGCGGTGAGTTAGCCCACCCTAGTGCTTAGACATCCCTCTGAGGGGCGGGAGGATCGAGTGACGGAGCCTGAGATGGTGACAGGCTGGCTTGAGTCTTCGCCAGCGATGAGGTGTATGGTCCCGTAGGGTTTTGCCCAGCATGTAGAGGTTGGAAGGCCGAATTCTAGATCATGCCGGTTTGGCTTGTATGGAATTGATTCATGTATAAACTTTTTTTATAAATCTTGTCTTTGGCATTATTGTAATGTGGAAAAAGGCTGTTTTAACAAACCTTGTGAAAAGGGCCTTAATTAAGGAACATGTTTATTTATGTCAAACAGTGTGGTAGGATTAATTAGAAAACAAATTGACACGTGAGTAGGGTGAAAAGTGGGAGGATGGAATGTCCCGACGGCACCATCCTACGGACGGGTGGACCCGATTAGTCGGGTAGCTTTCCAACATATCAAGTGAAAGCCCTACGTTAGATAAATAGGTTCTCGTGGGCAATTCTATTCTAGAAGACTAGGCTAGCGGCTGTGCCTTGCATGGATGAGGAAAAAGTGCATTGTCTCTAGGAATCAAGACTAGTAGTTGCCCAAATTATGATCGATTACCCTATGGGTGATTTGATTTTTAGAAGACCACGCTCCCCTTGCGGGATAGAACTAGGTCTTACCTACCAACGGCTGTTCCTTGCATGGATGAGGAAAAAGTGCATCGTCTCTAGGAATCAAGACTAGTAGTTGCCCAAATTATGATCGATTACCCTATGGGTGATTTGATTTTTAGAAGACCACGCTCCCCTTGTGGGATAGAACTAGGTCTTACCTATGAATCGTATCCTCGAATCTCTGCATTGTCAAGGTGTCGATGAGTATGAAATTTTCTCCAAGATAAGACTTAGTGGACTATCTTAAGTGTTTTCCCTATTTTGAAAGGGGGGAACCTTACAATGTTAATGGGCCTAAGTTACACATGAAATAACTTTGTGCACATTTGCACATATAATAATCTTGTGCGCATTCGCACATTTAATAACCTTGTGCAGATTCGCATATTCCATTAAGCTGATTCTTGCACACATTAAATCAAGCATATTTTTCTATGATTATTAAACATAAAAAATATGATAAAATATATACATGTAACAAGCGTTCCTTTTTACAATAAACCAATGAGGTGGATAACCACCACCAAGATTAAGAATATTTAGATACTCTGTTGTATAAAAAAAGAACGTTCAGTGTTATTGACTGAATGTGTATTCCTTGCTCTCCCTAGGCATGGCATTCAATGCACTGCTATTGATTGCATCAACCTCAAGGTTTTGAGGTGCAAGAATAGTATGCTCTCTAAAATATGATGCATAAGCTACAACACTGAGAAGCCCCCTATACACCCATTCAATCAAGTCTTCCATAGACCATCTCTAAAAGCATTTTTGGTGGAATTGACATGATGCCTTCTTTTATTCCCCCCATCTATTCCATTACCAATGTCTAGAACCCACTATATAAATTCGTGCTCTATTAAGTTATTACCATTTTGAAGCACTCGCATGTTCTATGTAAGCTTTAATACTTTAGTGTCTCTCCATATCTATGAGTGACATACTGCGGCATCATTAACAATGTCCTCTCATCCTCCCTTTGGAACAACTGACAAGATTTGTCAAAAATCTTTGCCAAACAATATGACCTTTCCACCAAAAAGTCGATCTCACTGCCCATGATGTTTCTCAATGTCATATCGAATGCTTCAAAGGCATATCGATGGGTCATGTGTGCCTTATCCCATATTATTAACTTAGCTAGCTTCACAACATCTGCAAGTTAATGTGGTTAACCTTTATATTACAGGTGCTAGCCACATGTAGGTCCAATGGTATTTTAAATCATAAATAAGCTGTGTGACCATTGCCTAGTAGCAAGGCTACAATGCCAAAAGATGCAAATGCCAAAGCAACATGCCTCTCCCCATGCAACCGAGAAAGTAAACAATTATAAAGAAAGTTCTTGCCATACCCTTCTATACCATCAAGAAAAAACACTTCACCAACATTTGTATATATTGCCTCCAAAATCTGATTAAAGGTAGCTAGTTAATAATCATTTAGAGTTGTTTTCATCCGATTAGCAATTTGTGCTTGCTGTTGCTTAGCATCAAACATTCTCTCTTCTTGTAATCATCCATTTGTAACTACAAACACACTTGATCTGTCCATAGGAGGCATTCCCTTAAACTCACCAACCTTCAGCCCTGCTCTGTTGAAGAATGTGCTCTAAATGCAATAGAGCCTCATTCTTTGCCACTACTTGACAATCAGTTAAATTCTCTATAGTTAATTATAATGCACAAAATTAATCATCCGAAAGTTTCAATAAAAATCTTACCCACAAAAGACCAAGAGAGGCAGGCTTAGAAAACACCGAAATTGTGACCAACAAGTGTCTCAATTGTGATCCGGTTTGATGAAACGTGGCCTCTTGCATACACACAAACCATTCTTCGGCACTTTCTAATAAACATCCAGCTATGCATGCTCCCTTAAAAGTAAGATAAAATTTCCCAAGTCATCAAAAGTGCGCAAGTCATCTATCATCTTTGCAAATAATAAGTAACATATGCAAGGAATATTGTTCACCAGTAGATGGAGAAACATTGTACATGCAACCAATGCTATTGCCTAACTTCCTTTTATTCCACTTCTTAATACTTGTGTTCCAAACCCATTGGCATGGAAAGTCGCTATCAAGCAAATCTTTTCATCATTGTGTAATTCATTGCATGTGAACCACTCTGTAAGGGTAGTTTTTTTGCTACTTTCTCTATCCATTATACTCCGTAAATCATCATCATCTCAAAATAGGACATTATTATATTGGAAAAGATGAACTTGTAATCTTTGGACATTGGGCTTTTCATAATGCATATCATATTTATAAATTCGCCAGCATGTTTCTAATGCTGACACAACCTACATCCAAGTACCTATTAATCTCATCCACCACACCATCAGTTGAATGTTGTAGTTCTCCTTGCCTTTCCACATGGTTTACCATTTGTATCTTGACTTTTGCTCTGTCATGACCTTGTAGACATATTTATATAAATATCGAACCGATGTCCTTGTGGAGCATACTTTAACATTGATATGTGCCTTGTATTTCATGGAAATGAAAGGATTAAATGGCACTATCTAATGCCATTGTCTACCATAGCCCCTCTTTCACTTGTATGTTCCTCCCATCATCCCAATGCATGTAAATAGGATAGTCATTGCTGTCCACCACATTAGATTGAGAGAAGACATGCGAATATAACAACGACTACATTTTCCATCAATCATGCAAGGAGAAATATGATTTAGTGCATGACATGGGCCATGAACATTACACTATCTAACAATCTGATGTAACTCAAAAAACATTTCCCTATCAGGTAACTCTACGCATATTAATCAATGGTAATCTCACTTACCTTAAATTCATCTACCAAATTAATAATATGTGTGAGTGCGACAAACCTCTCTTTTAGAACTCAATTACACAAACATAACCATCCACTTTTCCAAACAAATTATCCTTTGTAATTGACCTCGTCATATCCTTATGTTTTAGATAAAACACGCAGGTTGTCAGATCCAATCGATCGTGAACACTCTTCCCTAGAAGCAATGCTTTGGATATTTCAAACCATTTTGGATTGCAAGTGAATGTATTGAATAGATTTGGCTTACCCTTCTTCCTCACAATTGCCATTGCATCCTGATATAATTGATATATATACCATGGCCCTCCTATAAAAGAAGATGGTAACATAACTCTATGCCCTACATTGTTGCTATGCCCAGTACACTCCTTGTATCATCGGCTTCATTAACCATGTCCAACAATCCTTGATACAATTGATATATATACCATGGCCCTCGTGTAAAAGAAGATGGTAACATAATTCTATGCCCTACATTGTTGCTATGCCTAGTACACTCCTTGTATCATCGGCTTCATTAACCATGTCCAACAATCCTTGATACACTGCTGCATGCAAAGTTGTTTTATTATTGCATATCCATACCAGCCTTGATTCCTCCATGCAAAAATATGCATCAACAATGTATTGTTGCAATAATATGCTCCCACGTAGAGGCAAGTGTTAGTATCGCATTTGGTCTTTAAGTAATACATTTTGTACTCTGAATCTCATGTAGTGACGCATGGGCAGGAACACCAGCATATGGGCTATGTACATGCCAACCATCCTCCCCTTGTAAAAATAAAAGAACATATAAGAGTGGCATAAATGATCGATGCAAATTAGATATTCTTCTCACAAACCCATTGCGCGAAAAAAAAATAGATGTCTCAATAACCACCATCGGCATCATCTCCTTGCCCTAGCACGATAACATCAACCTTGCTAGTTGTGGGTACCAAGTATTTTCTAGAGGTAGAGCGGTTCTTGCAAATTATCTTCTTCAAATCTACACACGGACTACCTCTCAATACTTCCCCAACAGCTCACAATGTATGGGCATATGGATTGCCTGCATGCATCATCCTCTACAACAATGTAAAAACACCAAGATCCAAACTAAGCATGCCATCCAAATGGTTTTGTAGTTTATGCTCTGTGTCATACACATAGAGCTGTGCAAAACGTGTGCGTTCTTCTTGTCCTCCATCTACTTATCATCGCACCCCTGCTACTTAAAATCTGTTCTATTGCAACTAAACAGCGAGAAGCCCTGGTTGCATCTAACTGAACTTCTACTTCTAATGTGTTGAAATATACAAGTGAATAGGGTGTGTGCGGGAACAAGCCCTTAGCAAGAGGCTGTAAAAGAGAATCTGTAAATGAGTGAGAAGTTGTGAAAAGGTGAGAAGTATCTATTGGGAGAGAATAAAGGGTAGCATGAGAAGATTTAAGATGTGTGGAGATATTATGGGAAGAGGTGGAAAGAATCAAGCAAAAGAATTATAGGAAGAGGTGGAAAGAATCAAGCAAAAGAGGTGAAGTGAATCAAGGAGAGATCAGTGGGATTAGATGCTTGGATGTAAACTCTATAAATTGAGGCATTGACCTAATGAGAATTTGCTAGTTTTTTATTATCCATGCCTACATTAAGCTATCAGTTAATTGCTCACTAATCACATCTTAATCATCATCTAATCTCTTTGTTAATGATGTTGATTCTAGCATTTGATCCACCATAGCTCATCACATTGCCACAAATTTAACATGGTATCAGAGCCTAGCTTAGAATCCATCAAATTTATGAGCCCATTATCTTGCTAATCACCTAGTTAATTAGGATTAGAAAAAAATCAAAATTTTAGCTCTTTTTCAATTAACCTCTGTACCCTCAGCTGGTGGAGAGGCTTGATCTCCCTCTTGCCATAACATTATCCCAAACCCTTCTAGCCACATGTAGCCATACTCCCCATGCATAAGCAAGTCAAGTCAAATCGCTAAACCGCCCCGGGAGATGCTGTTGATTTTCACATTTTTTGAAGCGCCTATTTTTGGAAGAAAACTGCAGATCTACTCCTCCACAGAAGACATTGGTCTAATTCCTCTTGGTCCTAGGGGTTTTCAAGGGTGCTCTACAAGCTGGTGAAGACAGTTTTTGATTTCATCAAGTCTACAGTGAGATCCAAGCTCTGCATCAAATCTGCAGGTGACTTTGGTAAAACAGAGATTAAGCATTCAATGTTTGGTCAAATCTTGTGTTTCTTGGCTTAATCCTCTACTAGACTAACCGCTATTGATGGCTTTGAAAGGAGTTGAGCTCATTTGAACTCTAAGGCCCCAGATCTGGACTCCCCGCATACTTTGTTTTTTGTACACAAAATAGAGGATTATTTTGCTAATCAATGATTAATCAATACTAATCACTGTATTTTGGTGCAATTGAGGGTTCAAATTAACCATTGGGTATCTGATACAGATCCCTATAACTTCATATTACAATTCGGAGATGGTTTGATACTCCAACCATTCAGTACAAATTTGTTACCCTTGGTTTTATGTAATTTGTGGTGAATTTATGCTGATAAATCTGTTGTAATCATCACCTAAACACCAAATTGAGTTGTAAAAGGGTAGACACTACCCTTGAATCTTGAAATTGGATCACGAGGTAAGACCCCCTTCACATCATCATGAGCACGGCACAAGAGATAGCCAAATTTAATGGGGAGCAGTTTTATACATGGCAAACAAAACCATGTATTTGCTCGTGAGGAAAAATCTGTGGGGGCTAGTTGAGGGAAGAGATGAATGCCCAGAGGTGAGTGGGGAAATGAGTGGAAGAGCAGGAATGAGAAAGCATTAGGACTCATTGCACTCAGTTTAAATGATGAAATCATTCATCACATCACAGGGATACAATGGGCAAAAGATGCATGGGATGAACTCAATAAATTATTTGGCACTCAAGCAAAAAATTCAAAGATAAATCTGTTAATGCAATTCTACAAACTGGATATGAAGGAAAGT
This sequence comes from Cibotium barometz, assembly GCF_041138505.1. Taxonomy (NCBI): domain Eukaryota; kingdom Viridiplantae; phylum Streptophyta; class Polypodiopsida; order Cyatheales; family Cibotiaceae; genus Cibotium; species Cibotium barometz. Next base: position 14,705,625 of record NC_141103.1, on the reverse strand, counting down.
GAACCTTTAATCACACACTTGAACAAATATAAAAGCATTAAGCAACAACTGGCAGCCATTGGCAAGAAGGTAGAAGATGATGAGGCACTAGCAGTGCTTTTGAAGAGTGTGGACAAAGGTGAATATGAAAACATTGTAGCAACCTTAAAGAATGTACCTGAATTGAAGCTGCACGAGATAGAAGGAGCTCTACTAGAGCAAGAGACCAAGGTCAAAGAGAAGAAATGGCTGGACTCAACAGTTAGAGAAGAAAAAGCATTCTTCACCCGAGGAGGATTCTCTCGAGGACGAGGATGAGGAAGGGGCAGAGTAGGAGGAAGGACCTTCACTTGCCACAACTGTGGGAAGCTAGGACACATGGCAAGAGACTGCTACTACAGCAAACCCAGTGGAGAAGGAACGACACCGGCAAACTTCATGGAGGCTCCTAAGGAAGTGGAGTGAGATCATCTTTTCTGAGAGAGAGAGAGAGAGAGAGAGAGAGAGAGAGAGAGAGAGAGAGAGAGAGAGAGAGAGAGAGAGAAACCCCACAGCCTAATGTAACCTGCCCCAACAGAGTAAAACCACCTCTGAGCCACCGATGATGTAGGCCATGTGGTAGATGTATGTGTGAGCACTTAAGTCAAGGTCATGGACACTTGTAGTAGCCTTGGACACATAGAGAGAGAGAGAGAGAGAGAGAGAGAGAGAGAGAGTCAAGGACTATGAGTTTAAGGACTTGAGGCACTTGCGGACTACCAAGTAAGAGGGAAACTTGGTATAGGGTCCAGGTTGATGGAGGTGTATGCAAGAGAATGAGGGCCAAATGCAGGAGAGAGCAAAAACGACTGTTGTATTGCAGTAGTTGGATAAAAAAAGTGCTTATACAATGTGATGTTATGCACACAACCTAATGGATTAGGTTGTGCCTACTAAGCACACCTCTAAGTGCTATCTAGGCCTAAAACAGAGTGCCCCTTGCCTCAGAATGAGGTCACATGGGCTATTATTAGCTTGGGGGAAAAAACCTTCCATAAGGGAAGTAAAAAGTGCCCCGGCCCACCTACCAACCACCAGCACTCCCATAGAAGGTACAAGTATGAAGATAAAAACCCAACAAACCCCCCTGGAGTGATGTGTGGTGTATGTACATATACAGGGATGTAGCCTCAATCACCGAAAGGAAGTAAGTTCAAAAGCTATCGAAAGCTCTCAAACTTATCACGAGGTAATGCCTTGGTGAAGATGTCTGCTACATTGTCGTGTGTCGACACGTGAGACATGCTGATCTCCCCTGCTAAGAGTCTCTCTCTGACATAATGATAGTGCACCTCTATATGCTTTGTGCGAGCGTGAAACACGAGATTCTTGGCAACAGCCAAGGCACTCATACTGTTAGTGTAGAGGGATGTGGGAGCATGCTGCTCCATACCCAGATCTGCAAATAATCTCCTGAGCCATACACACTCAAGAGTAGCTGTGAAAGCGGCCATGTACTCTGCTTCACAACTAGAGGTGGCCACAGTTGGTTGCTTCTTGCTAAGCCATGAAACACATGCATCTCCAATGTAGAAGCAATAACCTGTCGTGGGGACACCCTGGTGTCATAATCACCTGCCCAGTCTGAATCACTGAAACCATGCAAGCGTGATATTCCCCCCCTGGGATAGAACAATCCAAGATGCATAGTACCCAAGTACCTAAACACCCGTTTCACTGCTTGCCAATGTTTTGTTCCTGGGCAGTGCATATATCTGCTTAATAAAGAGACCCCATATTGTATGTCAGGCCTAGTGTTGCACACATAAAGCAATGATCCCACAGCCTGCATGTAAAGAGTGCCATCAAACGGCTCCCCACTGTCCTCAAGACTCAACCTTGCACCTGGCTCCACAGGAGTAGCCACGGGCTTGCTGTCCTGAAGGGAAAACCGCTGCAGCAAATTCTGAATATACATACTTTGCTGCAAAAATATGCCCCTCTCTGTCTGCATAAACTGTATCCCAAGATAGTAGTGCAAAGGACCAAGGTCTGACATCTCAAAGGTTTGCTGTAATTCAGCCTTAAAGGCTGCAATATGATCCTCTCGAGGTCCTGTAAGCAGCATGTCATCGACATAAAGTACGATGACGAGAAACACCTCAGTAGTACTCTTAATGTATAGAGTACTCTCTGCTGAACTGCGTACAAAGCCTTGTGAAAGCAAATGGGAGTCAATTTTAGCATACCAAGCTCTAGGTGATTGCTTAAGACCATAGAGGGCCTTCTGCAACCGGCACACCTTAGCTTCTTGTCCCTTAACTTTGAAACCTGGGGGCTGAAGTACATAGACCTCCTCAATAATATCTCCATTGAGAAATGCGGTCTTTATGTCCAGCTGGTGTATAACCCATGCATGATGACCAGCCTACTCCTGACTGTAGTCATCCTGGAAGTGGGGGCAAAGGTTTCATCATAATCAATGCCCTTCTATTGTGCATACCCTTTGGCTACAAGACGAGCCTTGTATCTCTCCACTGAGCCATCTGCATGCCTCTTAATCTTATAAACCCACTTCACACCAATTGCTTTCTTGCCCACTGGCAAGTCTGTCAGAAACCATGTATCATTCTTCATGATTGCATCAAATTCTGATTGCATGGCTGCCATCCACAATGCGGATCTTCTTCTGCCTCTTCAAAAGAGACAGGCTCTTCTTCATGACTTGTGCTCTCCAAAGCATACTCAGTACAAAGACCCTGAGCTCTGCGTGCACCCAATCTTGTCCTGCTTGACAAAGGCATATCGAGAGGGCTGTCCTTTAGTGTCTCGGTGAGCCACCTAGGTACCCTTCTGAAAGATTCAGGCACATCAACCTGTGGCACATCATGATTAGTTGGCTGCAAACCAACTGTAATTTCCTGCTCATTAATTTCCTGCACATTAGTGGGCTACGTTGTTGTTGTCACAGGCTCCTCCACAGGCTCCAAATGTGGGGCTGTGTTTCCCTCCCTCTGAGGCAACAAAAACTCAAAGATGTCACGAGAATAAACTGCAGGCTGCTGCCTAATGGACTGCATTGGTAGGACTGAATCCTCCGCAAACATTACATCTCTGCTCACAATAATTTTTCGTGTACCTGGGTGATACAACCGGTAGCCTTTGCTTTCAGTGCTATATCCCACAAAAATGCATTTTGCAGCCTTATCATCAAGCTTTCCCCGCTTGTGCTCAGGGATAAGTGCATATGCCAGGCATCCAAATACTTTAAAATGCTGAACTGTAGGTTTCCTGCCTGTCCATGCCTCACAAGGTGTAATGTTTTGAAGAGCTTTGGTTGGACACCTGTTCAACACATAATTGGCGCAAATGATTGCTTCCAACCAAAAACTTGGGGATAGGCCTTTAGCCTTAATCATGCACCGTGCCATTTCCATCATAGTACGGTTCTTTCGTTCCGCCTTCCCATTCTGTTGGGGAGTGTATGGCACTGTACATTGATGTATAATTCCCTTTTCTGCCAAAAGACCATGAAAGGCATCTGACATATACTCTCCACCTCTATCAGTACGCAATGTACTCACCCTTTCTGAGGTTTGATTTTCCTGCATGGCAAGAAACTCTTCGAACCTGACAAACACCTCTGACTTATGCCTCAAAGGATACACCCATGTAAAGCATGAAAAGTCATCTATGAAAGTGAGGAAATATTCATAACCACCAAGACTGTGTGTCCTCATGGGACCACATACATCACTGTGTATAAGCTGCAATTTGCAGACAGCTCTTTGAACCTGACAAACACCTCTGACTTATGCCTCAAAGGACACACCCATGTAAAGCATGAAAAGCCATCTATGAAAGTGAGGAAATATGCATAACCACCAAGACTGTGTGTCCTCATGGGACCACATACATCACTGTGTATAAGCTGCAATTTGCGGACAGCTCTTACAGTGGCATCTTTCGGGAATGGAGCCCGATGCATCTTTCCCAATATACACCCCTCACAAACATGTTTTCCAGGGGCATGTATCTGTGGCATGTCTAACACCATCTCATGTGCATGGAGTCTCTGTAAGCTCTCAAAGTTTAAGTGACCAAACCGTGCATGCCATAATTCAGCATTGGCCCTCTCCTCTGTGCTTACCACTGCCATAGCATCATGTGTACTTGCTGCATAATGATCCAGCCTATACAATCCTTTGCGGAGTGTGCCTGAAGCCACTATGGTGCCTGCATCCTCAAGATCAAACGGATATAAGATTCTTTCTGATACCTGGCACATACAACACGTGACTCAAGGTGAAAGAACCACCGTGGGCTGAATTCAACACAACCTTGCCAACTCCCTGCACTGGATAGCTGGAGTTATTGGCACATGTGACCATACCCCCTTGTGAGGTAGTCACAAAATCTGAGAATAGCTCTCTGTGTGCTGTAATATGCTTGCTAGCACCACTGTCAAAGTACCATTCCTGAGTACTAGCCACAGAGAGACATACATCATCATGCATAGAAGGATCATAGTTGCAAACTACCATAAATGCCCACTCCTCATCATAATCATCATCATGAGTAATGTGAGTGTAGTTTGCTACTTCCTGCTTCTCACTTGCATGGGTATCCGTTACTGCAACATTTGCTTCTCGCTTTGTGCCCCTTTCTTTCTCCTTTGCAAGCCTCTTGCGACATTCATTGATGTGATGCCCTGGCTTCCTGCAATAATGACACTTGCCCTTCTTTTTGCCCTTTGCATCCTCTTTCTCCCCACTGGGAGAGGGCTGATTTGGTGATGTTTTGCTTTTGTTTCCAGCTACTTTATTTGCAGCTTTCCCTCTTCCTTTCTGCCCTGCATAAAAGGCATGATCCCCTTCCTTCATAATATTCCGATTCTCTCTTGATTGCTCTTCTTGCAACAACACCTGCACCAAGTCATCAAGCTTGAAAGAGTCTGGATTCCCTTTCATAATAAGACGCAATGTGGATGCAAGTGATTGATAAGAATCTGGAATACCATTTAGGATAATGGTGACCAATGAACCATCTGACATCTCCTCACCGAGAGAGATTAACTGTTCATGCACGTCCTTGAACTTGGTGAGAAAATCATCCATTGCCTCTCCCTTATGCATAACAAGATGCTCCAATTGCCTTTTAAGATAGGCAACTTTGGCTTCATTTCGTACCTGGTACAAATTTGCCAAGCAGTCCCATGCATCTTTTGCCGTCTGACAAGATCGTATGTGCGGTATGATACCAGTCTTTACAGACAATGCAATCATTGCATGTGCTTTTGCATCTTTTTCATCCCACTTTTGCTGAGCCTCGGTGGATGGCACTGGTGGTGAAGGAGGTGTTCTTCTACTATGTGTGAGAGTAGAAGTAGTGGCAGAGTCATCATCAGGTGGTGTAGCACGTGTACCAGGTCTAACCTCAGTACCGTCAACAATCTTGCTCAGCCCATTGGCTACAAGTATGTGCTTCATCATGTATGACCACAAAGGGTAGTTGTTACTGCCATCAAGTTTGTTCTCGGGCTGAAAGTAAATCAAGCACACCATCTTTCCCCATGGCAATATGTGTCACTGCAAAGATCACCTGAAAGGAAATAAAATAGAGACCTCAAATAAAAAATCTCTTCCGAGATGGGCACAACCTCAGTACTTCACCCTTTCACTGCACAAGAGCAATGTCACTGCTATAACTTGCTGTCCCAATCTGTAAATCCCTTCTCAGTGTCAAAACTGAGAGCAAAGCATCCCCCTTTTTGTTCCAAATGCACCTTTTAATTTTTGAACTGAATTAGGCATAAAATCCCCCAATTTTGCACTCAATTCCTGAGTGGACGGGCACTTTTCTTGCTGTACCAAGCATAAACCAGGCATACAACAAAGAAAATACAGAAAGCCCCTTGACTGGGAGGCAATGCCTCAACAAATAAAGTGCATATGAGCTGTCCACACGCTGATTTCTGTTACAGCACTTCACGGGAGTCGAAATCCCCAATTTCCAAGCCTGGAATGGACACCTGCAGGTACCCACAAGCTTCTGGAAGGGAGGAAACTGATAAAAAAATGATTTTTATTTACCCACGTTCTCCACCTGCTACAAGGAAGTATTGCGTAGCTGTTTTCAGCAGTTTGGACCCTGAGCAGGGCTGGAAAATGTCGACAGCAGGCTGGAATGGCTGCGCAGCAACTCTGGGAAGCTCCTGGGTGATGTTTCCGGTGACGAAAATGCGAGAGCAAGCTCCCGGGTGCTGGAAAAGAGGGCGACGCACTGTTTTGCAGTAGCTGCAGCAATAAAACAGAACTTCGATGTCGTCTCTGAGAGTTCCTCGCGTGGGGAATGCAGTGGCGGAGCTCACGGGAGTGTGGAGCCTAGCTCTGATACCAAATGATGGAGGTGGATGCAAGAGAATGAGGGCCAAATGCAGGAGAGAGCAAAAATGACTGTTGTATTGCAGTAGTTGGATAAAAAAAGTGCTTATACAATGTGATGTTATGCACACAACCTAATGGATTAGGTTGTGCCTACTAAGCACACCTCTAAGTGCTATCTAGGCCTAAAACAGAGTGCCCCTTGCCTCATAATGAGGTCACATGGGCTATTATTAGCCTGGGGGAAAAAACCTTCCATAAGGGAAGTAAAAAGTGCCCCGGCCCACCTACCAACCACCAGCACTCCCATAGAAGGTACAAGTATGAAGATAAAAACCCAACACAGGTGTGCTAGGAGTATTCACTACTTGAGGGGAGGTGTTGAAGTATACAAGTGAATAGGGTGCGTGCGGGAACAAGCCCTTAGCAAGAGGCTATAAAAGAGAATCTGTAAATGAGTGAGAAGCTGTGAAAAGGTGAGAAGTATCTACTAGGAGAGAATAAAGGGTAGCATGAGAAGATTTAGGATGTGTGGAGCTATTTTGGGAAGAGGTGGAGAGAATCAAGCAAAAGAGGTGTAGTGAATCAAGGAGAGATCAGTGGGATTAGATGCTTGGATGTAAACTATATAAATTGAGGCATTGGCCTAATGAGAATTTGCTAGTTTTTGATTATCCATGCCTACATTAAGCTATCAATTAATTGCTCACTAATCATGTCTTAATCATCATCTAATCTCTTTGTTAATGATGTTGATTCTAGCATTTGATCCACCATAGCTCATCACATTGCTGCAAATTTAACATAATGGAGTGTCTATTCATTCCTTTCTCTAGAAGTATCTTAGTGCACATTACATTCTCGTTCAGCACATTCTTGTGTTTGATATTTCTCCCTCAAATGACTAATTGATGTGCTAATAAATTCCACACTTGCTTCTATATTTCTAATTGGTTGTTTTTTTAGAAATATTGTTCTTTGTCTAGTAATATTATGTTGTGCTTTGGGCGTTATATTCAACTATCCTATCTGGTCAACACGTGCTAAATGCAAAACATTTCTCGACTCCAATAGTCTATTTTTGCTCCATCCAACCATCTTCTATTTATAAGCACAACTAAGTCCGAAAGTATTTGAGGTCATCAAATCTCTCTCTCTCTCTCTTTCTCTCTCTCTCTCTCTCTTCATAAATTGATTTTGATAAAACATTCAAAGCTTTATATATTATATTCTTATCTCAAGAAATAAATTTATACAAAATTATTGTGTATCAAACTAAGAAATTATATCATACTACTTTATGTAATAATGGGCCAAGTGCAAAGAGCCAAAATAGAGAAGTCTTTAAATCATATCACATGCAAAGCGCATGATTTCTCATGATTGAGCATGGAAAAAAACTACAAAAGTGATTAAGAGATCCCAAGGAGTGAAGAGTAGGAGTACAAAACACTAATGAGTACATATCTGAGTGTCCTATATCCTCTCTTAATGGAAATTGATGAAGAATAGAGAGGTAGAAAAACCAAAATAGAGAAGTCTTTATAGCATATCATGTGCGAGCCATCACAGAACGATCCAACTTGTGACTTATTCTGGTTATTATAGCATGTAGCCTGCTGAAACTGACTTTAAGAGTTGACACCTTGGTGTGCAACAGGGTAACTTACTCCTTTAAGGCATTGACTTGCAACCTACACCCTTTTTTACCCACGATCGAGCCTTCATCACTTCCCCATATAAGATGCTGCATATACCTATACATGTCTCTTACATCATGTTCTATCTGAGTAACGTTGGCAATGAGAGTTTTGGAGGACATTTCCATGTTCTCTCTTAACATCCTCGTATCACCCCTTACATCATGTTCTATCTGAGGAGTGTTAGCAATGGCAATGTCCTCTCTCAATGTCCTCGTACCATCCGAACTCATTCCATGGATTTGGCTTTATAGATAGTTTAAATATTTGGTATTTACGATATGCTTATCTTCAATGTGCTTGCACATCTCTTGGATCGACTTCAAATGCTTTGTAATGTTAATAGCATTTTTCTTGGAACGCAAGAGGCACTTAGGTGGTTGCTTGGTGGCACACCTTACAACCATCCCCATTGCAAGCTGTTTATATGCACGAATACTTCGGTGTTCTCATTGGGATGAGAATACGATACTAGGAATCGTGCCTTTTTCATTTAGAATGACTTTGTTGTTATTAGAAGTCATCTCCTTAACTATGTCACATGTAAAATTATGTTAATATGAATCATATCATGTAGCCTTTTTTCTCCCTTTCTCACATTTTTAAATCTTTTATTTTCTCACTTTTCTCTATTTTCGCACAATGTAGTATACACAAACACACACACAAACACACACACACTCACTTTTCTCTATTTTCGCACAATGTAGTACACACACACACACACACACACATGCACACACATATATATGTGTGTGTAGATATATATACACATATATATGAGTATATAATTTGTGTATATACTCATATATATGTGCATATACCCATATACACACACGAATTTGGGACATACCTAAGATACTTAAAAAACATATTAAACACCGCATATTTGCTTTTTTTACATACATAGATAAATACATACATGTGTGTGTGTGTGTATACACATACATACATACATACATACATACATACATACATATATATATATATATATATATATATATATATATATAATATATATATTAGTTTATTTCTTTTATATAAAACAAACAAAACCTTTATTTATTTAAAACAAAACCAAGAATATACTGTTGGATAAATTTGTGCATGTTACACAGCATCAATGTAGCTTTGGTGGCTTTGCAGGGGGGAACCACATAAAGTTAAACTTAACTTTGAGTTGCTTCCTCTCAAGATCCCATGCCCACCTACATTCAATGGGGAAGTAAATGGGGCTAATCCACAGCTAGCAACAAGGAGCATAGTAGTGTTCCTTCTTAATGGGTGGTGTTCCTCCCGTCGTTTTGTGGGTAACGGGTTGGGCATTGGCATTGGGCCCCTTGTATCCTCTGCACTCCTTGGGCCTTCTCCTAGGGCTTCAAATTCTTGTTGAGGTTTCCCTTGATGAAGAAGAGGCTTGTCATTTTGTTGATATGAGTTAGGATGCTCTGGGGTGCATGTTACTCCTTTTTCCATACATATGATGTAATCCCCACCCTAGCTTAGGTAATTCACACTACATATGGCCAAGGGCCCACTTTTGTTATGCACCCCATAAGAATGGGCAATCAGGTAAAGCCCAGATGTATATAAGTGACTTATGAGAGTGTAGAAAGACACTTTTTCAATACAATCTACAATTGAGCTCAAGCTTGAGAGCTCTTCAACTCTTGCTTTGTCTTATTGATTTCTTGATTCTTGTTTGCTTCCATATCTACGTGTTCATGGCTATGGGGTCATGTGAGCTTGCTTGCATGCTTGTATGAGTGCTTATGTGCATGTTGATAGCTTTCTTGCATGCTCTATGCTTGAGAATAGCTAGGTGTGGAGAGAGAGAGAGAGAGAGAGAGAGAGAGAGAGAGTGAATAGAGAGATAGCTTGCGATCTTTACTCTCTTGTTGGATTGGACTAAGAGGGTCCAAGCATTGGATTAGTAGAACTTAAGGGATTGAAAACCCTTGAGGTCACGACTCTAGATAGGTTAGTACTTTCGATATTGACATTACTTGTTGAGAGGCTACAACTTCTCTACACGAGACACTATTGCTAGAGAGTAGAGCTAGTATTAGAGTGGAATTGGGACATTCTAATGATCCATTGTTTGTTTTTTTTCATGCCCATGAGTTACAAAACTTGTGATAGGGTGATTGTGTCATGGTTTTGGTGTGTGATTTGGAGTGTAATGTTGTGTTTTATGTGAGTAGATTAAACATTTCTTTACCTATAACCCTTTTCTTGTGTTTTTATTGATTTTTCTTCATAAGTGAAGATGGATGGTTGAGCTCCAACTTGTAAGATTAAGATCGAGGTTAGCAATCACTCTTGTTAAGCTTTTCCATTGACACAATGAGCATTAGTTTAGTTAATTAGGCTAATTAGGCTCAATTTAGCAAATTTTCACTATTTTCAAAAGGGTAAAAATTGGTCCATTCACTCAATTAGTCCCACAATATTCATTTTGTTGTTTGGGGTAGAATAATCAAATTGGCTTCATTGCTAAGCTAATTGTTGGAAAAACCAAAAGAAAATAGTAAAAAAAACTCTATGTTTTTTGGAATCGTGGATCTAATTGGATTGACGATAACAAAGTAGAATCATTTTGATCCTAGAAGTGGGATCATTTGGGTGGAATTGACCGATCCAACCCTAGAGTCGAGTTGTTTTGATCCAATGAGTACGATCATTAACAAAAGATTTTGAAATTGTTTGCAGGTGCCATAATCAATCTTTAATTGGTAATAACCATCATTGAATGTGGGTACTAGTACCTTAGTACCTATAAAACCTATAGAGAATATCTTGTGCAAGTGTAATTATTACACGTTAGTCAAGGTGCCACCTGCACTGACACTGACATTGATAGTGTGGCATTGTATGGATTCGATGTACAATTGGATCATTGCATAGATCTAATCATCAATCAATGAGCCAAATTGTCAATTGCCCGCCGATCCAAGAGTCAAATTATGGGTCAACATGGATTACGTAATCCAAGAGAAGAATCGCGGATCAAAAATCTAGAATTTCCCATGTCAGATTGTGCGATCCCGAAAGTAGGATTGCTTAAAGGTTGAATCGTCTAGTTCTCTGATTGTCATCCCAGACTAGTATTGTTCTCACTAGTCAGATCGACGATCCTAAAAAGCTTAATTGCTCGATTCTAAATCTAGAATCGTCAAAGTTTAATTGTTATGATCCCAAAAGTTGGATCATCAAATCATGAATTGTTCTACTAGAATCGTCCAACAAGAATTGTTTTCAAGGGCATTTAGGCTTCAAATAGGGAAGATTTTGGGGGGGGGGGCGAGGGGGGTTCCAATGGAAACAATGGTTTGTAAGACCCAGTGTTTCACCTTGGGGTGCGCCAGTTCTCTTTTAAAAAAATAAAGATGGAACGCTAAGACTCTGTGTGGACTACAGAGGTCTCAATCAGCCGACAATTAAGAATAAGTATCCTATCCCTAGAATCGATGAGCTTCTGGACAGGCTAAGTGGAGCCCAGATATTCACAAAGATAGATCTCAAATCAAGGTATTATCAGATCAGGATTAATGAGCAAGATATCTCGAAAACAGCCATCAATACTCGGTATGGGCATTATGAATTCACTGTCATGCCGTTTGGATTGACAAATGCCCCAGCTACATTCAATCGCGTAATGCAAGACATTCTCAGAGAATACTTGGATGATTTTGTTCTTGTTTTCTTTGATGATATTCTGATTTACTCAAAGAATACAGTTGACCATGAAGCTCATGTCAGAAAAGTTCTTGAGATTCTAAGGAAGCACCAACTCTTTGCAAAAAAGAGCAAATGCACTTTCTCTGCCAACCATGTTGAATACTTGGGCTTTCTCGTATCAAAAGATGGAATTTCTCCAGATTCCGCAAAAGTCTAAGCAGTCATAGATTGGCTTGAACCCAAGACAGTGAAAGAAGTCAGAGGATTCTTGGGATTGACTGGTTGGTATAGAATTTTTATACCAAAGTATGCTCTCATAGCTTCCCCCTGACTAATCTTCTCAAGAAGAATATCCCGTTTTAATGGTTTGCCAGGTGCCAGAGTGCTTTTGATAAGCTGAAGACCACCTTGGTAACCAATCCCGTTCTAAAGCTGCCAGATTTCTCTCTACCCTTTGAGGTAGTAATAACTGATGCCAGTGGTTTTGCCCTGGGAGGTGCACTCATGCAAGAAGGTCATGCAGTGGCCTATGAATCCCGAAAACTCAAAACGCATGAGAGGAATTATGCTGTCCACGACCTAGAACTACTTTCAGTAGTATATGCCCTAAAGTTGTGGAGACATTACCTACTGGGTCAAAGATTCACTTTGATGTGACAGATCATCAGAGCTTAAAGTGGATCTTCACTCAGAAGGATCTCAACATGCGCTAGAGAAGGTGGATGCAGACCTTACAGGAATTTGATTTTGAAATCAAGTACCGCCCAGGCAAAGAAAACGTGGTAGCAGATGCCCTCAGCAGAAAAGCCTCCTTGCTTGCAATTAATGTAGTGTCAAATCCTTTGATTATTGAAGCAAGAGAGAAGATCATACAGGATAGATTCTTTGGTCCTATTGCTACCCTACTTATGCAGGAAAGCAAAACTCCACAGGAGTTGAACCGAGTTCAAGGGTACAACCTGGATGATGGAATTATGTGCTATGCATTCCCAATGATGAGGGAACTAAGGGTCAAATTCTGAATGAAGCCCATGACAGCCTTATTTGCAGGACATCCAGGTTTCATCAAAACCTACATGTCTGTGAAGAAAAGCTTCTTTTTGGCTTGGTCTAAAAAAGGATGTGCTTAATCATGTACGTAATGTCTGACATGTCAGAAAGTCAAGGCTGACAGAGTAAAAATGCCTGGGAAGTTACATCCATTAGACATCCCCAGATGAAGTGGGAATGCATCAGTATGGATTTTATTACTGGATTACCTTCAGTGCAATCAGGTTACAACTCCATCTTCGTGGTAGTTGATAGACTAACTAAAGTTGCCCATCTGATTCCAGTAAAAGAAACCTACACTGCAGCAGCGGATGTGGCCAGAGTGTTCCTCAAGAAAATCTTCAGATTGCATGGCCTACCCAGAAGAATAGTAAGTGATCGAGATCCCAAATTCACGTCAAGATTTTGGACTGCATTTTTTGAAGCAGTAGGAACTTTCTTGGATCTCAGCACAGCTTACCACCCTGAGACTGATGGTCAAACTGAAAGGGTGAACCAAGTAATCAAAGATATACTTCGGTCATGCTGTGGTGGTAGGGAACCCAAGAAGTGGCTAAGCTATCTGCACCTAGTCGAGTTTGCCTACAATGCTTCTTATCACAAAAGTATTGGGATGAATCCTTTCAAAGCTCTGTATGGACAAGATTGCTTAACTCCATTAACTTGGTCCGACCCATTGATTAGGGTCGAGATGTCCAGACAGATGCTTGATGACATGGAGCAGTAGATGCAGACAATTCGCAAAGATATAAAAGCTGCCCAGGATAGATAGAAGCAGTATGTAGATATGTAGATAAGAAGAGGACAGACAGAAAATTCGAAGAAGCAAATATGGTCTTCATTCGAGTACGCCCCAAAAGAAGTTCTCTATCTCTTGGGAAGTACAAGAAGTTATCCCCCAGATATTGTGGGCCATATCTGATTACAAAGAAAGTAGGTGACTTAGCCTACGAGCTTCTTTTGCCTCCTCATCTCAAAGTACATAATGTATTTCATGTCAACCTTCTAAAAAAGTATGTACCAAGCCCAAATCATGTACTTGATGAGATGAGATCTTAACTTCTTCAACCCAAGGGCAGATGGAACTCCAACTTGAAGAAATCCTTGATGTTCGAGAAATATTAAGAGACTAAGGTTATGTAGAAAGGGATGAAAAGGGTGTGAGTGTGAAGGGACTTAAGGTCCACTAGCTCACCTATTTAAAGGTGGAGCTAGGAGGCATTTTGTATTGAGCAAGGCCTAGTTGTATTCATAAACAACTTAACAAGCAAGATATTGTTCTTGTATTTTGTATTGAGCAAGGCCTAGTTGTATTCATAAACAACTTAATAAGCAAGATATTGTTCTTGTATTTTGTGAGTTCTTTTCCTCCACACACTTGATCTAGCATGAGCTATTTAGACTCCTTTCCATGGATACAGACAAATCAGCCTGTTGAATTGAATCAAACATCATCTCTTCCATTAGCAAACCATTGTTAACAATAGCAACACTTGATCTATCAACAGGAATAGGCAACCCTTCAAAATCATGTAGCCATTCACCATATTGTTGTAAGAGCTCTTGCATGTGCAACAGAGCTTGGTTCTTCGCTATAGAAAGAAAAACACCATCATCAGCACACCCTCTCTGCAAACCATGAGAAAAATCATCTGAAAGTTTTGTGCAGAATTTTCTCCAAAGCTATCTAGGGGATGTATGCTCACAAACAACCAGTATAGTGACATTAGAATCCTGTTTTCTGCAATGCAGATTCTTGAAGCCACATACACCACTCCTCATCACTCTCGCATTCCGTTGGCTTCACATGTAGCCTTAAAGCAGGGATAAAATTTTCCACTTACAGCTCATGCATCCTCAAAAGATTTACAACCTTTACACACAGTGAGTAACATGCATAGTTAGGTAGTATCGCTCACTTGCACTCGGGTTAACATTATATATACGGCCAATCATATTCTCCCTTTTTCTTTTAGTCCATGACCAAAGAGATGAATTCCAAACCCATTTGCAAGGGAAATTAACATACATCAAGCTATTTGCATCTGCGTGCAACTCATTGGCTCTGAACCATTCGATGAGAGTAGTTCTTTGGTTTCTGTCAACTAACTATACAACCCATTGGCTATCCACCCTGTGATTTTATACTTGGATGAAACTACCATCGTCTCACCGCATGTATGTTGGATACCCATTGTCACATGGAGAGTGCATATTTGGTTCCTCACATGGTCCATGAATATTACAATGACTAATTATGTTGTACAACTCAAGAAACATAGCCTTATCTGGAAGTTCACCACATACCAGCATATCATAGTGAGCAATCTCAGTCGGTTTACATCCACTTTCTAATATCAATAATATATGTGCATGTGGCAAACCTCTTTTTTGAAATTCAATAACAGAAATAGATCCTACCACCCTTCCAAATAATGCTTTTTTCACCAATAAAGTGCATCATATCCCTATGCTTCTCATAGAAGACCCGTGCCATCAAGTTCGGTCAATCTTGGGCAGTTTGACTCGACAGTAAAGCATTGCTTATTTCATCCCACTTAGGATTGCAAGTAAAGGTAATAAAGAGGTCAGGCTTACCCATCTTCCTAACAATTTCCTTTGAACCTTGATACAATTGGTGCATATATTGAGGACCCCCCCAGTACATGAAGATGGTAGAACTATCCCACGTCCAGCAATGCCTCCAGAGACTCTATTGACCCCATCACTTATATTAACCATATCTGCAAGCCCTTGGTATACTTCGGGTACACAATGCTTTCTCGTTATTATGTATCCATACTAATCTTGATTCTTCCATGCTACTATATGTATCAACAATGAATTGTTGCAAAAGTTGGCCACCGCGCAGAAGGTGTGCATTTGTATCTTCCCTTATCTGTAATCTATATGCATAATATTGCCGTTGAGTTACAGTCTTTAACTCCTCATTCAAACCTTGTATATTCCTACCATGAAGTGGAATTTCAAGATTCCAGTCATCCTCTCCTAGAGGAAACAGAAGAACATATAATAGAGGAATATATGAACGATGCAAGTTTGATATTCTTTTTATAGCACCTGTTCAAGACATTATTTTAATATCTCTATAACCTACATGAAAATCATCTCCTTGACCCGGCATGATAGCAACTCCCTCACTCCCTATAGGAACCAAGTATTGCCTTGAGGTTGGTTGAGCTTCTGTGATGACCATTCTCAAATCAACAAGTGGACTTGTTTGCAGCATTTCTCTCATTGTACGAAGTGCACATGCATACAGATTATGTTCATACATCATTGTTTACAACTTTTGAAGCACGACATGATTTCAAGAAGGCATTCCATGAAGTCTATTCCCAATTCATGCTCCATATCATATATATATATAATTGGGCAAATTAAGTAGCCGCACCTCATGTTTCATCAGGTATTACATGACCAACACGATGATGCGTAGAACAATGGATTCGAAAATTAAATACTCCTCCCCCCTAGTGAACTGATTATCCAATTGAGCACCCAGTGAAATAAATGCCAAGTCATTGTTTATAAGAGCGTATATTCTTTCTATATTCCTTACATGCATTGTCATTACCAAGTAATAACTCAACCAATGTAGAAGAATGATTTCCCAAAAAGGCAGCAATTAGATATTCCCACTTGCACAACAGTGTTTGCCCACATATAACGCACGCTTTCTTGATGCCTCACATTTCAAAATTAGTGCACCACAAAAATGGCACTTATAATCAAGGGCTCCTAAAAGGAGTAAAGGGTACATTCTCCAAAACATACCACCACAGTTGTTGGGTGCTTAACATTCTTTGGTAATGAAAACACACACCTTATAGAGTGACACTCGGATTTAATACCTTTCACATCGCCAATAGCACAGCAACAAATAGGTTGAAAATTAACAACACAACCAATCTCATCTATAGGTGGCTCATTCAAATCAAAAGAAACGGGACCTTGTGACATATCTCTATGTGCCTAAACATTGTGATATTCATTGATAGGTTGTTGAAGTACCGTTGCATTGGGAGTGGCTCTATTACTCAAATCTAAGTTGATTCTACCATAGAATTCTATATGCTCCTCCTCTTCTTCAACCCTTCCAAACATTTCGATTTCATTTTTGTTAAGGTACTCCGTTAAACTAGCAACAATTTGTTTTTGAATGCAAGTCCTTGTCCATGAACAATTACGAGGAGACACACGTGTTGTATCCAAAATTCGAAGCTGACAAACTTGGCAACTTAGATATATGCAGCTCCTAACCATCTTCAACTTCCTTCAAAAAATAAAATAACAAATACTAAAAAGATGGAGAGAACCGAGCAAGGTGTTTTGCAGCTCAAACATTCATCAACTCAGGCGGGGTACACAAAGCTACTTCGACATTGGAAGCATCATTCATGGCCACTAAGGCATTGGAGCCGTTGTTGTCATTTCGGATCTCCATTTATTGAAATCCAAAATGAATATCTTAAGGCTCTACAAACATCTCTTTATATCTTTGTCAACATATAACATAACCCTAACTGTATACCATCACTATATATAAGTAGATATCTCATTGATAGAAATGTTGTAGCAAAGGAGACACAGTGTTTGTAAGAGTTTTTTTTGGGGCTGTTTATGTTTGTAAGAGTTTTTTTTGGGGCTGTTTATGTTGTAATAGTTTGGTGTCCTGAAAATACAGTTTTGTAAATTTGAAGAAAAGCTTTGAGGATAGCCCACCTTAGATATGTATCTTGTCTTGGAGTTTGGTCCGGATATCGAAGAACTGTACTTTGAAGATGGTTCTATGTTTGAGGTCGTTTATTCTGAGAGTGATGTAGGGTACTGGACAATCATAGTTCATATCACTGAGGGGGAGTGGGCTGATTATGAATGGGTGTTAGATGATGATGGTTCTGAGGATGTAATGGATGTACAACTCTGTAAAGACAAAGACTTGAATTGAAAAAAAGTTTTGTACATACTCTTGGGTTTGGTGTTCTGGGTGTGTTTGTATCAGTGTGTGGAAGTGTGACACCCTATAAAGGCATATATAGCTATACCGCTTCCATGTCATCAACGATATCTTTTAGCTTAGCAATACATATAATTATCTTTGTAAAAGTCTAGTATTGCCAAAACCATAAAGAAAGTTCTTTACTTTTTAAGAACATTTCTTTGCTATTCACCCTTCGACTTCTTTACTTTTTAAGAACATTTCTTTGCTATTCACCCTTCGACTTCTTCATAAAGAAGAAGATATGCTACGTGCTGACGCCCAAGCCAAAGAACCCATTGACACCCGTCAACTACCCAAAAAGCTTATGGAATATCCAAATCCTATTGAGGAAAAAGAAAGACTCCTAGCTGCCCAAGAGTTAGTTTGTGAGTGCCAAGCTTAGTTGGAAGTTGATCCTCATACCGCCTACCGTGAACCATGCCCATTTGTCTCAAACTAGAGACCTACACATGATGCTCAGGTATATCCTCGCGAGCTTGTAGACCAACCACTCCCACAAGAGTTAATAAAAGTAATAGCTACCCCCTAATAGGGAGACATGGTGGCATAATATCTTAGAAACTTGGGAGATGAACATCATAGGGGAACCAATGCAAAAATCCATGTTCCCATCCCCCATACACCTCAAAAATCTTAAGACAAAGCAAACCCGAACTTCCTTAAAGGACAGCCTCCGTTCTAGACATTGTAGGTCTCTCTTCTTTCCTCTCTTCTCAGGTCCAAATCCCTATCGGCACCTTGCTCCAAGGTAGACTAAGCCTAATGGAACGACATGAAAGACTGGATGGAGGGATGTCTCATAGCAGGCATTCATGAAACCATGGAGCGCTCGATAGCCCTGATGAATCTAAGGAAGAAGAATTTCACATACCTCTTAAGGTAAAGGGTCTCCTACCGTTCGAGTGAATAAGCTCGGACAATACTTTGAAGGTGATGAACTTAATGTGGCCTTGCGGATAACCTTTGATGGCCACCAAGTTACTGCAATCTTGGATGGAGGAGACGGAGTGAGCATTGTTACCAAACAATGCTGGGAGAAATGGGGAGAACCTGCCTTGGATAACACCCGATTACTAATTAAACTCGTTTATGGAGCCACCGCTAGACCCATTGGTCTACTAAGGGATCTTAAAATTAAAATTCTGGGAACCAACTACTACTGCCACACTTTTATGGTGATGAATTTTGGACGTCAACCAGTTTCATATGACTGCATCCTTTTTCCACACCCTTTATGTGAGAATCCAAGATGATCTGACCACATCTACATTCGGAGAAAAGATCTTACCTTCAAGATCAATCTATGCACATGGAAGGTACACCCCATAAGTGGCAGACCATTTGCAGAGGACTCTCTCTTACACTATCATTGGTCTATCATCGTGTGTAAGGTTGGCTTCTCTTTCTTAATAGTTTTGTACATTGAATTGTTTATATATTTTTTTGGTTAAAGTACATGTAAACATATATATTTTTTGATAAGAGTTTATTAATTGAAATAAAAGAATGTACTTATCCAAAGGAACACTTTAAGTGGAAGGTTGATATGTTCTAGGGGCCTTTTAAGAGGCATGATTAAGAATTTTAAGCATTTTTAAGTGTTGACTTACTTTGATTAGTTACTTTCATTTTATATTTTTATAGGTATAATGCAACCATTAGGCCAGTCAAATTTAAAAATTCCATGCATGACAGTGTCACGATTGTACACTTCAAAGCGCACGTCCATTCCAAGGATTGCTACACCCGTTCGCTCCTCATCCTGGTTAGAACGCCCGTTCGAAGTTCCCTTTTGCAACCTACCATGTCCGTTCCATGATGCAGCCCATAAACTTGCACGTCCGTTCCTTCTTGCTCATAGTGTCAATACCAATCGTCGTTGTGGCATCTTGTTGGCCCCATGTTGCTTGGTACTGATGACGTTTTGTGGTCTTTTTACTAATGGGGTCAGTACTAAGCTATATAAGGCTTGTGACATCTTGCAGGTCCTATTTCACTTGGTACTGACCCCTTGCATCATTTTGCTCATCACAGGGTCACCAAGCAATAAGAGGATTGTTGACATCTTGGTGGCCCCATATCACTTGGTACTGACCCCCCTTCTTTAGGTCATGTTACTCATGGACTATACAATAAGATCTTGTTAGCGGGGGGTCAGTACCAAGCGATTAGTTGCGAGCGAGTATCCCGCTTGTCCGTTCGCTTAGTAGGGGGTTAGTTGCGAGCGAGTATCCCGCTTGTCCGTTATCGCTTAGTACTAATTGCTTCTGCTTGTTCAGGGGCTCTTGCTTGACCCTAATTTTGTGAGGTTGATGCCTCTGCTACAGCATGTGCCACAACCCTTTGCCTATTTTGTAGCCTAGTCACTATGTTGAGAAGGAATGCTCAAATGAAACCATCTCTAACACTCACTATGTTAAGGCTGGTGCTGGGATTAGCTTCATGAGACTTTCCAGAGGATCCTAGTCTCAGGGGACAATCTTGACGGATCTCCTGATTAACCTCTCATGCGAGAATTTATATCTGGCGCTACAATGTGAGCAGAGATATCTGACTCTATGAATGTAGTCCCTAATGGTTTCACCCTCATTTTTCTTGACGTTATTTAGTTGTTCGTCGACGGGGCTCCATTGGGTACCTTGATGAGAATACCCCACTTTGAAAGCTTTTTTTAAAGCTTTGAAGGAAGCTTTATCTTCCATCTTCAAAGATCTGAACCATTGGCCATCTTTGCTATCCAAGGTAAGGCCAAAAGCACTTATCTTAGTCTGGTCATCTATGTGGCCAAATGCTTCACAAATCTAATTGAACATCTGCAGGTGAGTAATGGGGCCACCTGTTCCATCAAATTTTGTGATCAATTTAGATATGTTCACTAGTTTGGTTTGTTCATGTTTGGGTTGAACAGGTGCAGGGGGAGCGATGCTTGCGTCGGCTACCCCCCTCCCGATTTCCATGGCTAATCTTAACATTTCAGGTGTCAACCCTATCATGGCTAGTGCTGGTTGGGGAACGGGTTGTGGAGGAGCGGGTCTAGGTGGATAATAGACTATCGGAGGTCTGTGGCCTCTGCAAGGACTGGGTTGTGGACCATGTGGTCATGTTTGGTATATTGGGTGTGCCCCTTGAGGAGGGTATTGTTGATAGCATAGGTGGGCCTGGCCTTTGTGATGGGCCTGGGTAAACCCACCCGGTTTGGTATGATGTCTCCGGTCTTTGGGAAGATGGACCTAGTTCTTGGTTTGGCAAAGTTTCCGAATGACCTCTGAACGAGCTAGCCACCCCTAAGATAGGTATGGCTTTCCAGTTTGGTCACTGGTCTAATACTGAGTCTAATACTGATAGCTCTTGCTATGGTCTATTTTTGCTCTAAGATCTAGAGGTGGAGCGGGCCCACTTCCTTGGGGTTGATCCATATCTCCTACCTTGGGTTCTGGGACAGGTGGTCTGTCCATACTGTGGTTCATGCTCTCTTGCCTTGGGTTTTGGAGTCCCTTGTCCACTCCTGGGGAGGTCCTCGCTCTCATTGGTACTGTCAAAGACAAACACCATTTGACTCCACGCAGTATTTACCGATGGGTCCGATCTGACTTGTGAAGTATGGTAGATTTGGCAGACGTTCCCTGATGAGAGAACTGACGTGCGCTTCCTTAGAGATGCTGGCATAATACAATTTTGCCTGTGATTTTCCTCCTTCTCCTACTGATTCAGGTGTCTTCCTAAGGATTTTTTATGATTTTGTTTTTACAAGGGGCTAGAGCTAGTTATGTTCGGTACATGAAGTACATCTGCAAGGTACTTCACTTTGCCATCTTGCATAGACAATGGCACATCTCCAACACGGGCAATTGGATGAGCAGTGCCATCCCCTGTTTCCACAAAACCTGGTCTTTCCGGGTTTTTCATCTTCTTGAACCACTCCCCATGACTTGTCATGTGGTTCGAAGCACCTGAATCCACATACCATACATTATCTTTGTGTGCTACTTCAACATTTTCAGACATGGCATTCACGACATGCTGCATAACAAACAACCTTTCATTGTCCTCATTATTTCTGCTTGAGGATGCATAGTTGTTTTGCTGCACTTTCCCATTTTGCATGTCAGCCTGCTTCTTATAACATTCTGCCTGCACATGTCCAGGCTTACCACAATAATAGCATTCACGTGCATCATTATACTGCCTTTGCCAATTTCCACGGCCTCTTTGACTCCCCCTGCCTCTGAATTTGCCTCTTCCACCTATGTGTTGTTGTTGTTGTTGTTGTTGTGTATTCAGGGACTGTTGTTGTTGCTGCTGCTGCTGCTGGCCATAATTTTGATTACCTGTTCGGCCACCTCCTTGATCGTGTCCACGGCCTCCTCTACCTCGTCCTCTTCCTGAACTTGTGTAGAAGGCATGTTGCTCCGAACTGTTTTTGGTTTGTGAAGACTGTTGGTCTTCACCCAAGCTCTTCTCTTCTATAATCAGCATAGACACCAAATCTGTAAAGTTGGGAATGTTTTCCCGAGTCTGAATTGACGTCTTGAACGCCTTGTATTGTGGCCCGAGACCACATAGACAGACTTCCACCTTGTCATCATCATCTACTGACACACCAATAGATGCAAGGGATTCCACAATACCCTTTATCTTCAGCGCATAGTCATTCACAGACATGCTCTTTTTCTCCATAGTATGAAGTTCATTCTTCAACTGTATCTTACGTGCCTTGGTATTTGTTCATAGAGTTTTACCAAGGTGTCCCATGCCTCCTTGGGGGACTTGGCATCCTGAATATGCCCAATCATGGTGTCCTGTATACTAATGGAGAGCCAATACATTACTTTCCTGGCTCCTTGGTTCCAGTCTTTAAACTCCTTCACATCTGCAGCAGTCGGATTTATGTCCGGTATCTCCGGTGCCTCTTCATGCTCACCTTCTATGTAGTCCCAATAGCCCTTTCCCATCAGGAAATTCGTCAACCTGAACCTCCAAGCATGGAAGTTATTCTTATCAAGCTTCTCAGCCACAATCTGAGTTACCCCATCATTTGACATCTCGCCAAACACACAATTTTACCAGAAACAGCACTCTGGTTTTTCTGCACAAACTGCTGTATTTTCTACAGCGGTACTGTAGTACTCTCAAATGTCACAACCCGTGACTTCAATGTGCATACATACACCCAATGGCAACTATTGACCTCTTTGCAGCACCCACAGTGTCTGCACAGTAAATATGTCTTCCTACAGTCTTAAAACAGAGTTCTGCAGAGAATCGATGACTTACCCGCAGTGCTCGAAATCACCTGCTTTCTGAAAAACGGAGGTCCAGACGCATTTTCGGCCCAGAAAATATCGTCCGATAGGACAGTATTGTCCGCCGATAGGACAGTATAGTTGCCCTATAGCTTTACTTCCGCGAAAGCTCCTCAATCAGAGATTGTTTGCCGATGCCTCCCGTAGAGCTCCCGACAAGGGTGTAGTCACCAACACAAATAGGGAAGAGTAGTTGCAGCTCTTACCCTCGTACCGCTTCCTGTGGTTCTCTTGCTTGCAGCTCAGCCCTTAGCACAAACCAGGCTCTGATACCATGAAAAGATGCAAGGGGGAAGAGAGATTGAGCTCTTGCAAGCACACACACACTCACAAAACCATGAAAAGATGCAAGGGGGAAGAGAGCTTGAGCTTGAGCTCTTGCTAGCACACACACACTCACAAAACCCTAATAGAGAACACACAAGGTGAGAGGCTAAAGATCTTCTTCTTCTTTACTCAACACTCAACACACCATATACAAGATAAGAGTACACCTAATATGAAAGGTACTCAACCAATATATACACGGGTTCTCTATAGTGTGAACCCAACTAAATGAGCTGGCGCTATAACTATGCCAGTCTCTAGAATGGCTGTCACACAGCCTGTCATCCCACTGGCCGCATATCACCCAAGATCTCACCAACCATGCCAGTGGTGTAAGTGTGGGGCCTATCACCCAGGCGGGTCATCAGTGTCCACCACCTCACTGGATGAGCTCGATATCTCAACAAACTAGCTCTCTGTACATCAGTTCCTTATGATCGGCATTACAAAAGTCGTAAGCTCGGTCATCCCATGTCTCTTTTACAATAATTGCTTAGCGCGGTTACAAAAACATGAGTTACAAAAAGGTGTAGTAGCCGCATGAAAGTTCATGTTAACCAGAGTGGTTAACATGATCTCTGACCAATTCTTGGGATGCCAAGAGTCTTTCCTTCTCCTTAATGGGATTAGGGTATTCCGTAAGCTTTTTAGGGAGTTGGTTAGTGTCAATCGGTTCCCTAGCTCAGGTGGCTGAATGTGGCAGATGTTCCTCTTCTAACAAAGAGGTTGATGCATGTGTGGTCGTGCCATCTTTTGAACCACTCTAAATAACTACCCGGCTATCCCCTTGCCGATTTTTATGGTTTTCTTTCTCGAGCGTCTAGTTTCTCGTGCTTGTTTAGGGACATTCTTTGAAGATGAGACCTTTGCATGTCCCTGGTCTCTCGCGAGGTCGATGCCTTTGTTGTAGTATGAGCTACGGCCCTTTGTCTATTCTGCAATCTAGTTACGGCATTGAGGGGGACCATATGGATAAAGCCATATCTTACACTTAGTATGTTAATGTTGGTGCTAGGATTAGCTTCATGAGCTTTCCCTGTTGTCCCTAGTCTCAGCGGCGGCGGTGGTGGGGACAATCCTTATACATATGGTCTATCCCACACCCAACACATAAAGGGGTTAATGCGGAAGTTCCTACAGAGGTACTTACCATCCCTTTCTTGATTAGACACTTAGCCACTTAGTGAGGTCCTGCACAATGGTAGCGTTGCATGGGTGGTCGTTTGGCCATTGTATTCATGTCCCAGCCCCGTAGGATTGGGGCAGTGACTAACTACATTGGCCACCCTTCATCCCGTAATGGCTTAGAATTTGGGAGGGTGGACTGGTTACCTCCAGAGGTTTGTAGGTAGGACCTTTAAGAACTTCCCCATCATCCCCTTCTTCAAAACTCTCCGTTGGGGTTAGCTGACGAATAGGTGTGACTCGCCGGAAATGGGGGTTGAGGTGGGAGAAGTGGGGGTGGTAAGGGAATTTCAGGTACCCTAAGAATTCCTCTTTGGGACACTTTTGGCCTAGTTGAGGTACATGATGAAGCGTAGGTGCTGGTAAAGCCAGCAGTTGCCTTGGGTTTGCAACAAGCAGGGCTTGAGATAGTGTCAGGACTATGGTCCTACGGAAGTCGAACCCTAGCATAAGTTAATAGCTTTCAAAGTCTCGAGAGTATTATTAGTGCTAGCGGGGTTCAGGGCGTTAGGGTTTGGTCGATGTGTGTACACATCTAAGTTAGCACGGCTCTTAAGTAAGATGGGCGGCGGGCTAGGAGGTGTGGACACAGGCCAGGGTTTTGGTATAAAACCCAACGAGAAACCCTAACTCGTCATTATATGGTTGGGAGGTGAACCGACTTCCACCCTCTCTTCTTCTCCACGCCTAGGCTATGGCGGCTTGAGGAAGACGCAGCCGTACCGGAGGCGTTACACTGGTATCAGAGCCAGCGGCGGGCGTGACCTGCATGGGAAACAGCTCGACACTGCAGCAAAAGAAGCGAGTGCAGCCGCCTGCGTGAACAGCACATAGCGAGCGCCGCCGCCGCAGCGCCTGTGTGAACAGCCCACACCCGCCTATCCGCCACCTGCAGCGACCACCACAGCGGACGCCTAAGGTGGCGACCAAGGCAGTCCGGCAGTCCTAGAAGGCGATCGGTGAGCGATCGTTGGCGCGCCGTTGGCGAGCGCGCGAGAATTCTCCCTTACTTGAGTGGCACAAGGGGGAGTCTTCACCATCCAAGGAGTGAAGGGTTTTGAACCCACCACCTCAAGCTCCAAGGCAAGTGTGCTAGCCACTTCACCTTTTTACTTGTGTTGTTCTTCTCTTCAAAAGAACTCTACTTATTCTTTCAAGGGAGGACACAAACTACAAGGAAAGTGACCTTTTCACCTTCAACTTTCCTTCTTTCAATTTGTGAGAGGAGTTTTCTATGCTCCAAGTTTGGAAGTTTTTGGTGGACGGATCTTCAACGACATGCTACATGCAACACACTTTTTTGCATGCATGTGCTGATTGACGACTCGAGTGGTGATTTCTTCTCGATTTTCGTGCATGCAAGAGGAATTCTTCTACGACGCTTCAATTGGAGTTCGCTTTTTAAGGTAATCCGTTCTCTATTTGTAAGCACGTGCATACCATGGCCTCAGCGGAACCGTCTCATGTTCACTTCAATTTTGAGAATGATATGCCTGCTGTTAGTGAGGCACACCCTTTGGGTGGTGGTGTGGGTGATTCGCGACAGGCCATTGCGCCTGATCGGGATGCCAACATGACTGATGCCGAAGGGGGTGCGAGTCCACTAGACGATTATGGTTTGGTAGACACGTTAGAGTTTGGGCGTCTCACTTCAAGGGTAGTTGCACTTGAGCGCACTATAACAAATGTCAATACCAATCTCACAAACATGAGCACGCTTTTCACTAAATTTATGGCACGTTTTGCAAGTGGATCGGCGGCAAGTGGAGGGCCTATTCCGATAGTTATGCCTCCTCTTGTTCCAAATCCTACAGTAGAATCTATTGCACCCTTTGCAACGCAGGAAGGGGCTATGTTGAAAAACGTGAAGCCGCCTGTGTTTAAGGGAGAGGAGCGCGATCGTAACAAGGATGCGGTCCATACATTTTTACACAAGTGGACGGACTTGCATCGCTTACGCCGCACTCCCGCTGCTGTTATGGCCACTGAGACGAGTCTCACACTTGAAGGTAAAGCCTACAAGTGGTGGATGAGTCTACCTATTGAAACTCGCCCTAAGACTTGGGAGGAGTTTGAGGCAGCTTTTAAAAAGGAGTTCTTACCACAAAACGAGAAAGATCGGAGTTGGACAGCCTGGGACAAGTGCAAGATGGAAGGTCTTACACTTAATCAGTATGTGTCCAAATACCGTGAAGTCATTCTCAAGCTAGACGGTTTGGACGACTTTCAAAAGGTTCGTGGGTTTGTTAGAGGCCTTGATAAAGAATATCAGGCAAAGGTTAAAACCCAGTATCCTAAAACTTTGGAAGCGGCTATCCAAAGTGCCCTTATCTTTGATGACACCATGGATAAGAAGGGCATGGATAGACCGGCCAAATTCAATGGCTCGCAATTTAATGCTAATAAACGTAAACTTGCCAGCAATTCTACTGAAAACACAAAGAAGTCTAAAGGGTCAAGTGGTCCGTTGTCTCCACAAGACTATGAACGGGCCAAGAAGGAGAAACTATGTTATCATTGCTTAGGTAGTGATCATGAGAAGAAAAATTGTCCACAGTTGCCTCGCAAGAATAAGGAGAAGGCTGTACACATGGTGCAAACGCTTCCCTTGGATGCTGATCCTAAGTATTATGCGGTAGAGGTTTCGCACACTGTCGAGATGCATGCGTGTAATCTCACTGCATCTATGTGGCAAGAGACAGTTGGACCACATGATTTGGTCCATATGCATGGCTCCATTTATGGTCATCGAGTATGTATTCTCATTGATGATGGTGCCACGCACAATTTCTTGAACTATGCATTAGTTAAGAAATTAAAGTTGGCAGAGACAAAGAGTTCTCATCGTTATGTGGTGTCCACCATTCAGGGGGATGATCACGATGTGTGGGATACTTTAGTACGGCAAGTGCCTGTGTTTGTGCAAGAACACACTATGGTTCTTGACTTCCAAGTGATGAATATGTCTCGTGCGGATGTCATCTTAGGACGGGAGTGGTTGTATGGGTTAGGGTCATCACTCAAAAGGAGTTATGAACATAATACGTTTACGTTTTGAGGCCAATGGTAAGCATGTTTTACTTATTGGGGAACGTGATGTACCCCCAACACCACTCATATGTAATGCTGAACTCTCTTTTTTGGAGCATAGTAATCAAATAGAAGAAGTCTATTTTTGTTATTGTGTGTCGCAAACTAGTGGGTTTGATGTGCATGATGTTTCTTCTTCAAATGAATCTTCCTCAGCGATGCCTTCTTTCTCTTTACCTTCTTCTAAAATCTCTTTAAATAATCTTAAGCAACCAGTTAATGCTTTGTCTTTGCAACAACTGTTACAAGAATTTAAAGATATTATTCCTAATGATTTACCAGAGGGTTTGCCACCCGAACGAGCTTTGCCTCATCGCATTGATGTCGTTCTGGGCACCAAACCAATTAGTAAGCCGTCGTACAAGCTTAGTGCGATTGAAGCAGCTGAGGTGGAACGTCAGCTTGCTGACTACCTTAGTAAGGGCTTCATTCGCCATAGTGCTTCACCATGGGCATCGCCCATTCTTTTGGTGAAGAAAAAGGATGGATCCATGTGCATGTGTGTGGATTATCGCTCCTTGAATGCGGTAACAATTAAGAACAAATACCCGCTACCTAAGATAGATGAGTTGTTTGATCAACTCAAAGGGGTGCGAAGTATTTTTCTAAAATTGATTTACGTTCAGGATATCATCAAGTGCGTATTAATGCTGATGATATAACCAAGACTGCGTTCCGGACTCGCTTTGGACACTATGAGTTTTTGGTTATGCCGTTTGGGCTTACTAATGCCCCGGCAACGTTTATGACGCTTATGGATAGCGTACTAAGGCCGTACTTAGGCAAATTTGTCATTGTCTTTCTTGATGACATTTTGGTCTATAGTTCGACTTTAGAAGAGCATTTGGAACACTTACGAAAAGTTTTTCAGTTACTACGCGAGAATTCACTTTACGCAAAAGAAAGTAAGTGCGAATTTCTCAAGGATAGCATACAATACCTAGGTCATGTAATTTCTACAGACGAAATTGCTATGGATGCTAGTAAGGTTGATGCTATTATGTGATGGCCAATACCTCGAAGTATGGAAGAACTTCAAATCTTCTTGGGAATGGCAGGATTTTATCGCAAATATGTGAACGGTTATGCAAAGATTGCCGCTCCCATGACTGATCAATTGAAAGGTGCGGCAATTACCTTTCAATGGCGTGAGGAGCAACAACGTAGCTTTGATAAGCTTAAAGTTGCTTTGGCTACGGCTCCCATCTTGGCAATTGTGGATCTTCAAAAACCATTTGTGATTGAAACGGATGCCAGTGCTAAGGCAGTGGGTGCGGTTCTCATTCAAGATGGTCATCTTGTTGCCTACGAGAGCAAGAAGCTCAATCGTGCTCAACAAAACTACTCAGCTTACGAGCGTGAGATCTTTGCCATCATATATGCCTTACGAAAATGGCGACATTACTTATATGGTGCGCAATTCGAGATTGTTTTTGATCACGAAAGCATAAAGTGGTTTATGAACCGAACAGATTTGCAGGGTCGAAAGGCCAGATGGGCTGAGATCCTTCAGGAGTATGATTGCAAGCTACGCTATCGCAAAGGATGTTACAATATTGTAGCTGATGCTTTG
This sequence comes from Cibotium barometz, assembly GCF_041138505.1. Taxonomy (NCBI): domain Eukaryota; kingdom Viridiplantae; phylum Streptophyta; class Polypodiopsida; order Cyatheales; family Cibotiaceae; genus Cibotium; species Cibotium barometz. The sequence goes on along the minus strand of NC_141103.1, from coordinate 14,676,349 downwards.
AGTCGTATGCCACAGATTAATTTGCTGTTATTCACAGAGTTGAAAAGCGAATTGTTAGAATCTTTACGAGGCAAATGCAAGCAGGATTCAACATACTCAAAGGTGTGGAATCATGTTCAAATGAGGGGTCCCTCTCACTCACACGGTAGTGTTCCCAGTTCTTCCACACATGGTTCTTCTTTATCACAAGATGAACTACAGCGATGGAAAAACTTTTCCATCGATGATGGATACTTACTCCACAAGGGGAGAGTTTGTGTTCCATTGGACTTAGACACTAGGCGCCAAATTCTTTTTGAGTGTCAAGAAGTTTGCGGACTAGAAACGTAGGCCACTTCACTTTCAAGAAGGTGATTGGGTGTTTCTGAAGGTACTAGAAAACTCCACCAGTTTAAAAACGGGTCCCGTACCAAAATTGTCGCCCCGATTTTGTGGACCGTTTAAGATACTCAAGAAGGTGGGCCCAGTAGCCTATAAACTTGAGTTACCAGCACATTCCAAGGTTCATCCCATCTTTCACGTAAGCCGTTTGAGGAAACGCCTTATGGGTCATGAAAGGCCAGTGGATGATTCTTTCTTGGTAGAATATGTGGAACCCCCAATACTGCCTCATGAACCAAAAAGAGTATTGGATTACCACATGTTACGTACTCGCCACCAAGTTCAGAAACAAGCTCTTATCAAGTGGAAGGACCGTCCAGAGGAAGGCTCCACTTGGGAAAACATTAGTGTGATGAGGAAACGTTTCCCCACTTTTGTTTTCGAGGACGAAAACTCCTTTCGAAGGGGGGAGTAATGTCAGGACTATGGTCCTACGGAAGTCGAACCCTAGCATAAGTTAATAGCTTTCAAAGTCTCGAGAGTATTATTAGTGCTAGCGAGGTTCAAGGGTTAATGGGCGTTAGGGTTTGGTCGATGGGCGGCGGGCTAGGAGGTGTAGACACAGGCCAGGGTTTTGGTATAAAACCCAACGAGAAACCCTAACTCGTCATTATATGGTTGGGAGGTGAACCGACTTCCACCCTCTCTTCTTCTCCACGCCTAGGCTATGGCGACTTGAGGAAGACGCAGCCGTACCAGAGGCGTTACAGATAGAGTGCGGGCTTGGGCAACCCTTTGCTAGTAGCAGTTTGTGACTTCATGATTTTCCCATTTTTGGAAATATGTGCAATAGAGGGTGGAACAGCATTGCAAATGTGGACACTCCGTGCTAATATGGTTAGCTCAACAAATCGGGAACCATACTAGCTCCCTCTTTGGATAGAGATGGTGTTGGCTAACCCAATTCCGACCTTGGCCGGTTCTCCAATGTTGGGTCACTTATTGCATTAATGCATCTGGCCAACTACTTAACCTATTGTCCAGAGATGGACTCCTTGCTCTTTCCATTAGATCTTGTGTTGGTAGTCTTGAATGAGGCTTCTGATGTACCCTCATGGAGTTCTCAGGAATGTGTTCCCTTGAAGTTGTCCTCGAAGTCCATAGCACTCCTAGGACGTTGCTTGAAGGAGGTATGGGCCAAGGCATACAAGGAATTGTGTAGGGGTACGTCATCCATACCTTCTAGAAATCTCCCTATTAACCTTTCATCAGAGAACTTGTATCTGGCACTGCAAACGGGAGTGGAGATATCTGACTCTGTTGATGTAATCTTGGATGGTTTCACCATCCTTTTGTCTAACATTATTTAGCTGCTCAATAGGACTCCCTCTAGTTTCTTGACGAGAATATCCAACCTTGAAGGCCTCTTTCAAGGCTTCGAAGGTGGCCTTGTCTTCTGTTTTTAAGGACATAAACCATTGGCCGGATTTACCGTCTAGGGTGAGGCCAAAGGCACTCACCTTAAAACACACATTTAGGAATTTTGGCACTTATTCAAGTGCCATTTTTAAAGGTCCTTACTAAATCTTGTACTATTTGAGGGCAAAAATGAATGTAAAAATAATATTTTAGTGGATGAAGTGGACACATTTTCTCTGCATGTTAATTGTAACTATATACTTTTTTTGTTATTTATTTATTTTCCCCTATAAGGTTGAACCTAAAGAAATTATTTCATGATCAAACTCAAGTGTGAGTCTCTAATATATAGAGCTACAATGTACGATGATGATTACTTTTATGCACAAACTTAAGTTTGAGGCTCAACGTGAATTTAAAATTTTTGTCTATTAAATTTTTTTAAAGAATTAATCAAAGTCATCTCTTGATTAAAAATAAAATTATTATTTTTAATAAAATAATTAATTTTTTAATTAATTAAAATAATATTTATATAAATATATTAAATCTACCACCTATTAAATATTTATTTTCAAGGACATGTTATAGAGATATGTCATTTACGCATATAAAAAAATGCTCAAAGTCCTTGCAATATTAGCAGAACCATCTATCATAGTATGCACATCAAAGCATAAGCTTCTAATTAAACCAACATGAGAGCAACTTTCCTTGATTTGGTTTAAAAGTCAAATATTTATCAACACATCCTAAATTAAAATCACTTAAATAAATTTTTTTGATAAGCATCTCATGACTTATGTGGTGTTGATAAACACCATTATAATAACTCCAAATCTTTGACAAGGAAAAATCAAATCATTTGATATTATTACATGGTTTAATCAAAGTCATACTTAGAATTAAACTCATCTTGACAAATTGATTGTCTTCCAACATGCAATGAGCATGCAATATGTTCCCATTTTTTACATTAGTAACATATGGGTAAGAGTATAGCAACCATGACACATGTGACAAGAGTCTGAGATACATATTGCTCAAGATCCATAGCTTTTATTAAAAACCTATGGATATGAGGAGGGCCACTTTTATTAAAAAGGATATGAGGAGGGCCACAAATACTCACACATGTACATTTGATGTACTTACAAACACGATAAATCGAAAGTATCTCAGATCATGTGATGTTAAGTATTAATGTGTAAACTTCCAAAAACTAGATACTTTGAACTCTCATGATGCATGAGTTCCAATATTATTACTTATGCAATCAGTTTAACTACATCATATATACTATAATTCTAGGAGAATTAATGTATTAAAATTTAAATCACAAGCTTAAATTAACATTATACAAGCATTGAATACATAGTTCTAAGAAAAATAAGCATTACAATTAGTAAAAGGAGCAAAGTTGAAATGATATTGAACTACAATATAGAGAACAACAATGCATTTAATTAAAATTATAGTTCATAAACAATTCATCACCTACATAAATCTCTTCTATAGTTTCAAAACATATATGGCCATATGTATTTGACATTATTTACAATGGTACTTGTTTTAGACCAAGGAGATAACTTTGGGGCAAGAGTGTAGAAAACATTTGCTATTGATATATCCTACCACGTTGCCATAATCAATAATCTACATTGTCATTGATATATCCTGCCACATTGCCATCTCATACATCATTAATAATCTTAGCATCCCTCTTGGCTCCAAATCACAAAGAAAGGGAGTATTTCCCCTGCATGCTTTTGCAAAGCTTTCACCATACATATAACATTATGTTTCATTGGCAGTTGACCAAATGCCTACATTGAACCTCCCCAACAAGGTCTTCGAAAATGTCATGCATCCAGGTCGAAGAACCATAAACATATTGCCACACGGCAAGGATATGTGTATTGGTGACTTGTACCAGCAACGCTTCAAGAGCAACCCATAATTGTCCTACACTTATTCAATATAGAGAATAGACACATTAAGGATGAGACATAGAGATTAAGATTTTTTCATACACTTAATCAATAGACAATAGACACATTAATGAATGAGACACAAAGATTTTTTCATACATTAATCAAGACTTAACATTAATCAAGACTTAATATTTGTCATATATGCATAAAAAAGGAAAATATTAATCAAGACTTAATATTTCATACATTAATCAAGACTTAATATTAATCAAGACTTAATATTTCATACATTAATCAAGACTTAATATTTCATACATTAATCAAGACTTAATATTTGTCATATATGCATAAAAAAGGAAAATATTGTTCAAAGTTAAAACCTATAGCTTTACATGAAATAATCATGTTCATTTTAGGATCCACATCATTTAACTATCATTTTTTGCTTTCATACATCCATACTCATCAATCACTATGTTTCCTAATGTGGATTGCATCTCTATATTTGTCATAGATGATTCAAATAGTAGTTTGTCTCCAGCTCTCTCAAGAGAATATAAGCTTCCTAATGGTCTGCATTGCCCAGCTTCACAAAGTAGTTCTCCAATATGCAAACCTTGTTCTTGTGGTTGTCCTCCACCATTCGCTTGATCACAAACAACTTCAGCCTCTACCAACACATGACTTGGTCCATCTATAAATATTTTTTCACGAGCTCCCATTAATTATTTTTTATAGTATGTCTTGAAATTGATGAAAAAAGGAACAATAAGCACACCTTGCACATCTTTTTGTTCATAGGTTTTTTCTCTCTCCATGTAATTGTTCATAGGTTTTTTCTCTCTCTCACATCTTTTTGTTCATAGGCTTGAGTTCCTTGAGTTCAAGCCTCACCAATTTTAATATTGATTATGAGAACACAAAATAATGAACTTGATTGCAATATGAATCCCTTATACTTTGATCAAAAAATGACAACTCTTAAAAGATATACAAGCTTGAATGAGTTTTAAAAGATAACTTCATCACACTAAAATACATGAGATCTAAATATCATGTTTTTAGGCTCCTAATTTAGTTTTTTATCTAAAAAAGTATTGCTAGTGCTTTCATTCATGGAGATCCATTGTATGGCATGCTCAATACCTTTTAGTGTTGATGTAATAGCATCACCTTCCTTATCTTCTTGGAAATCATGACTTCCTTCATCTAGTTTCTCCTTAGCTTGGGAAGCTAGCTCTATATGATTCATTTCTTGATCTCCATCTATAAAACAAGACAATAAACATTAACTTGGATACAAATTTAAATGCATGACCTTAACATAGATACTAATTAACTTGGATACCATATACTTGCTCCTTAGCTTGGAAAGATAACTCTATATGATTCATTTCTTGATTTCCATCTGCAAAACAACACAAGAAACATTAACTTGGATACCAATTTAAATGCACAAAATTATTAAATATGCATATATGCCTACCTCTGCCTTTTGTTGTAGCACCTACTCTTTGTGATGACTCTCCTTCATCTTCTTGAAATTCATTATCATTCTCATTCCCATCTTCTTTTTGTTGATCATACAGTAAATCATCATCCCCTAATGCATCTATATCTGCAATGTCTGCCTCATTAAGGTCGGGAGCCTCTATTTTCTCTTCAATTATTTCAACTTTTGCACACCACTCGGTTAGAGATGCATCTTGCTCTACCAAATTGGAGCATGTCACCTCCAATGATCCTGCCTCGGCATCATCCATAGTCATTGCAATACATTTTCTTTTTGTAAGGAGGCATTCCACAAGCACAACCCCTCTAGTCAATACATCAATGCCATAGTTGTGCTCTATGCAAAGTCCCATGATGAGAGATCGAATAAACTCATGATCTTTGATATCACAACTGAATTTAACATTCTTATTCTTTTGTTGGCTTGAGGATGGACTCCATGAAATGTGCACTTTTTGAGCTTGGTTACGGATCTTGTCAATGCTTTCAAATGTGTCCACCTTACTTATGAAAAGAACCAAAACTGCAACTCCAAGGGTCCCACTTGTCCAACTTTTGGAGTCGCCTGAGTCATAGCTTCCTATTTCATAATGGAAATTTGCGACCACTTTGTCCACAGCTTCCAAAAGGGTACCAATGTGTGCACAGTTTATGAACACAACAAGCACATATTCTAGTTCTGCATTAAGGTCATTCAACCCTTTAATCAAAACTTTGAAAGAATCCATAGTCCAAAAAGGGGAGGCCTTGTTTCGAAGGTGGACATCCAATACCGCTAGACCAAATGGAATAGGAAGCACATTTCTACACATCTCTCTGATCTTCTCCATGTCCATGCCATTTGTTGTGATGCTCCATGGAAGTGCTTGTTCTTCAGGAATGTGACTAGTTGCTTTTCTGTATAAGTAATGCAAGTAAGATATCACTGCCTTAGGTAGGGATGGGGTGACTTTTGTACGATTGAGCTTGTCTTTGACCCAGTCCATAGACCAAGAGCACAATTTATCATACTCCTTGTCTCCTATTTGGTATGTCTGGCAAATTTCATCCCAATTTTTTTGCATTGTTGTAAGGTCATAGTAGAATCCTACAATTGCTTCTTTAAGGACACGATCTGTTTTCATTTTCTTTCCCACTTCCTCCATGTCTTTAAAGTCACTCAGATTCTTTCCTTTCTTCAATAGCACTTTTCCTTCCATTATTTTACCTTGAAGTGTCCTAACCTCATTTGGCAAAAGGCCAGCAATACACCTAAATAAGGTGGGTCCTAGTGCCACAGTGCTAGAAGCTTGCTTAAGTTGGCCAACCTTAAGAGTACTATCTCTCTTTATGTTATCAAAAGAGCTTATTTCTCCCTTTGTGTTTGGAAGCTTTCCATGTGCATATTCATCCAAAATGAATTGCCAGTTCTTGAAGATATCATCCTCACAAAATAGAAGATGGTCATCTGTCTTGTAAAATCCATGTTGAAGTGTATGCTCGGTTGTCTCCACAAAGTTCTGCAATAGTAATATGAAAATGTAGTTAGCACACTAACAATTATTAAGGACCATGAATAGTTTTAAAAAAGAGGTATGAGACACTTACCAGCCAATCATAGTGGTCTTTCTTTGTGACATTTACACCAGGTTTGGGTCTTTGTGGACGACCACATCCCAACCATTGGCCCCTTGCTTGAGTGAGCTGATCTAAGAACGGCTCCTTTTGCATGGACTTGACAATAGAAATATTGGCATCCTTGGATATTAAAGTAGTCAACTTTGGAGGGCAATTAACTATGATGTTTGCCTTTCTGTATTGAAACTTCTGCTTCACAGCCTCCAGCTTTGGATTGTTGGATTTTTGCAATCGCTTTGCTGCACTAATCGAATGTTGACCAGAGATGATCCAGTAATGAGCATTATAGACATCTTCAAGACTCAAATCTTCTAGTGGCTTGTTTGTATCTGGATCATATGGCATCAAAATGGCCAAGATCTGCTCATGTTTTGGATGAGTGGCCATGTCATGTGTTATCAACCTCACCCAATCCAAATTGACCTTCCTGTAAACATATTGTAGGGGTGCAGGTTTACACTTTGCTACATCAATATTGAACACCTGTTGCATGCCAAATTTGTAATACTGATTTTGGTTTTCCAAATTGAACATTGCTTCTTCAGATTGCCGTTGAAGTGATAAAGGGACCACATCTTCTCCATCTAGATCTATGACGTTAATGTCCATTTCCATTGGATTGACATCTTTTGTAGACACTAAAGCAAGGATGTTGCCACCATGTGCAGAGGTAGAGGATAGCACATTACCACTCTCTTCGGTGATTTTCTTTTTTGACCGTTGTTGAGATGCGCTTGTTTCTGAAGACCTTTTAGCTTTTGATGGTTGTGACAATTTTGCTTCTTGAAGTGAACTCTTATTTCCCATTTGTTTTGGAACTTTCTCTTTAGCAGTATCTTTAGCATCCTTTGAAGTGGTTTCTGGAAGTGGTCTCTTCTTTCCTACATGTTTCGGAGTATCTTTAGCATCCTTTTAATCTTGTGTGCTCTTCTTCGTAGATTTTTGTGATGTGGTAGAGACATTGTGGTCCTTACCAATCTTTCCAGTGCCCCTCTTGGATATTGATGGAGTAGATGCAAGTAAGTAAGCCTTTGCCTTCATGAAACCTTTGACTAGTTGGGTGCAGTTCTCAAGTCCTTAAGACTCAAGTGAGTCATAGCAGTTGATCTTGAGACCAATCTTTCCAATACTCTTCTCCAATCCCTCCTTACTACCTTTCATATCAGAAAGATGTAAGCCATTGAATGGAAGTGAAATCATATTAGCTGACTTCTTTCCAGCATTTGGAATCACAGTGAAGGTTATACAAGGGACACCTTCATCACTAGCATCTTCTACTGCATTTGCAATAATCCCCATGTCTCCGTAGTCTTCATCTAGTTTTGTCAAGTACAGGTGAATGTCACCTTTATACTCTGCCTCATAGTTGTAGGTGTCAATGAACCACTTGAGACCTTCTTCATTGCCCACCATGTCATACCTCTTTGCTATCTTGAGACGTGGAGGATTATATTTGGTTTTGTTTATGAGAGGAGCACTCTCTAAGCAAAAGGTCTTCTTCTGTTGTGGCTCCATGTCTGCACTTGATAACAATTTTAACAACATGAGGAGAGCTTAAATAATAAAAATTTGATTGAAAATTAAAGAGTAAGTATCATTTTTAAAATAGCACATTTTTGTTGAGGCTCAAACTCAAGTTTGATCCTCTATAGGGCTAGTTGTGTTGTGTAGGACCATTCTTAGTGCACGTGTCTCTTGTGCATACAAGAATGGCCCTAAGGCCATTCTAGGATGCACAAGAGCATTGAGAATGGTCCCAGGTCCATTCTTGCATTGCACGAGAGCCCGAAGTTTTACCCTCGGACCATTCTCAATGTGCATGTAAGAACCGCCCCAGCGAGTTCAAATGGATCTTTACCTTGTGAGATTGAAGGTGGTTTTGTGGTCATGTGTCAAGTTTAAATCGCTCTTAACGTTCCAAATAAAAAAAGGAACACCATCCTGCATGAGTGTTCCCTATATATTGTATAGTTCTAAAGCTTAAGGACCTAAATAAGGATTTCCCACTACTTTGAAAAAAATGTCCCACTTTCATGGCGAGTTCTAATGGCCCTTTACCTTCTACGATTGAAGGTGATTTTGTGGTCTTGTGTCAAGTTCTAAGTTCTAACCGCTCTTTACATTCCAAATATAAGAACACCATCCTGCATGAGTGTCCAATATATATTGTATAGCTGTAAAACGCTTATGGATCTAAATAAGGATTTTTCAATACTTTGAGAAAAATGTCCCACTTTTGTGGGGCGAGTTCTAATGGCCCTTTGTCTTTTGGGATTGAAGGACCGCTCTTTACAATATTGGATGCATAGGAGTATTAAGAATGGTCCTAGGACCATTCTTGCATGCACAAGAGCACCAAGAATGGCCATAGGGTCATTCTTGGATCTCTTGTACATGCAAGAATGGCCCCAAGACCATTCTTGCATGGTCAAGGCCATTGTTTCATGATAGAATGGCCTTGGGACCACTCTAAATGCTGTTGAGCATGCTAGAATGGCCCTAGAACAATGCTAAATTGGCCCTAAGACCATTATTGAGCATGCAAGAATGGCCCTAGAACAATGCTAAATTGGCCCTAAGACCATTATTGAGCATGCAAGAATAGCCCTATAGGGACATTTTTGATACCTCAATAATGGTACTAGATCCTTAAGAATGGTCTCAAGGCCAATCTAGCATGACCCTAGGACCATTCTAGCATGCTCAACAACATTAAAAGTGGCCCAAAGGCCGTTCTAGCATGAAACAATGGCATTGGGCATGCAATAATAGCCCTAGGACCAGTGTTGCATGCCCAAGGCCATTGTTACATGCTATAATGGCCTTTGGAATGGCCCCAATGCACAAGAGTAGCGAGATTGGCCCAAGGGCCATTCTTGCATGCTCAATAATGGTACTAGATCCTCAATAATGGCCTCTGGGCCCATCTAGCATGACTCTACTACCATTCTAGCATGCTCAAAATCATAATTACATAACAAAGCTCTAGCGTATGCAAGAATGGTCTTAGGGCCATTCTCAATGCTTGGTGCTTTTTGCACATGCAAGAATGGTCCTAGGGCCATTCTGAAAGCTTGGTGCTCTTGCACATGGGGCCATTCTCAAATCCCTTGTACATCCAAGAATGGCCCTAAGGCCATTCTTAATGCCGTTCTACATTCAAGAATGACCCTTGTGCATCATTCATGGTGTTCATATGCATCCAAGAATGATCCTAGGACAGTGCAATCCCTTGATTAGAAGTCAAATGTACAGTGCAATCCCTTGATGTGCTTCCCCCCACAAGCATGAGTAAATTGATTTACAGTGCAACCATTTAAGGGCTGGGAACCCGTTACATCATAATAATTTAAAATTTACATCCACATATAAAGATAATATGCGGCTCTAGCAAGTTTAGGAAATTCCTGATGTGAGATTAGTTGACGAGGCTGCACTCCTTGCCTTTGGCTTCTTTGCTCCTTCGACACACTATCTCCATCTTCGTGTTCCATGACTCGAACCAACACCGCAAACATCCGCACTATTGCACCACATCTGGGACGCAGCAACCATCCGATTTGCATTAATGTCGCACAAAGGGCCGCACACAACCGCATCATCAAAAAATCAGAGCACTGTTTGCGCCCTTCAAAATGAATGATGTGCGTCTTGTTGAAAATGTGTGGTTAGATTCTGAAGAACCGCAGTCCGCTCCTGTCAATGCTAGTGTCACAGCATCGCATAACGGCACCACCAGCACCGTTACCGCAATTTGCAACAACCGCAAACCGTAGCCGAAACCCATGCAATCTGCGGCGTCAAACTGCTGCTCCGATTTTTGCTGCTCTGTGGCCACTACAGACTCGGCAACGCCCCGCAATAGTGTTCCGCCTTGTTAATCCTGACATTTCGCTCATTGGACTTGCGGTCAAGCTCTGTGAAGAGATTCTTCACATGCAGGATCTGATCAACGGCTCCCTTTGAGAACAGATTCTCTATATTTCCGAGCTTTTGCATGCGATCTCCCGCCAGACTGTGGCCTACTGGGTCATCCAAGATGTCTTGTTCTTGTGTGGTTAGATTCTGAAGAACCGCAATCCGCTCTCCTGTCAATGCTAGTGTCACAGCATCGCATAACGGCACCACCAGCACCGTTACCGCAATTTGCAACAACCGCAAAACCGTAGCCGGAACCCATGCAATCTGTGGCGTCAAACTGCTGCTCCGATTTTTGCTGCTCCGTGGCCACTCCAGACTCGGCAACGCCCCACAATAGTGTTCCGCCTTGTTAATCCTGACATTTTGCTCGTTGGACTTGCGGTCAAGCTCTGTGAAGAGATTCTTCACATGCAGGATGTGATCAATGGCTCCCTTTGAGAACAGATTCTCTATATTTCTGAGCTTTTGCATGAGATCTCCCGCCAGACTGCGGCCTGCTGGGTCATCCAAGATGTCTTGTTCTTGTGCATCCCTCAGGTAAACCATGGAGTCGAGAACGCTTCGGAACAGAGATCCGCACACCCTTGCGGCCTCCCAGCTGGAATGCGAAGAAAACCACAGTATGCTCATGGCTTGCTGGGTGCCCATGTGCTCCGCCAGCTGTCTTCTCCAAGAGGGGAATTCGATTGATCGTGGTCGCCAAGTGTAGAGGGGCAAGAACCCTCTACGAGACTATGCTCACACACAGATATAAAGATGATATTACACAGAGATTGTAAGAGATAGCAAACACGCGAGAGAGATGACAGTTATCCACACATCCCAAGACATAATTGTATTAAGAGAATGAGCGCTCGCTGATTAATACATGAGAGAGGGTATTCTTTTATAGCTATTGTGCACACCTATTCATATCCCCGAATAGCCACTCGTGCATGCCCCTTGAGATCTCCACTTATGCTAAGGTATGTTCCCACAATGTGGTTGCGGTATAACCTGCATACAAGGCTCAAACTTGAGTTTGAGCCTGTCTTACACTTGTGTGTGTCAAGGACATTTCTTTTCTTCTATTTAAACTATCTCTCTCATTCACACATGACCAAAGTGAGTAAGTTTGTGTATGTCAAGGCCATGTGTCTTGAGGCTCAAACTCAAGTTTGAGCCTCTCTTTGAGTTTGAGCCTCTACTTGTGTGTGTTAAGGACATTTCTTTTCTTCTATTTAAACTATCTCTCTCATTCACACATGACCAAAGTGAGCATGGTAAAAAATAAACTACTTAGCCACACACCACTTATTTTCTTCTATTTCAAGATTTCTCTACTTGTGTGTGTCAAGGCCATGTGTCTTGAGGCTCAAACTCAAACTTTTGAGCCTCTCTTCCAATGCTTGAGTTGATGGGAAGTCTTATGAGGCTCAAACTTGAGTTTGAGCCTGTCTTACACGTGTGTGTCAAGGACATTTCTTTTCTTCTATTTAAACTATCTCTCTCATTCACACATGACCAAAGTGAGCAAGTTTGTGTGTGTCAAGGCCATGTGTCTTGAGGCTCAAACTCAAGTTTGAGCCTCTCTTTGAGTTTGAGCCTCTACTTGTGTGTGTCAAGGCCATGTGTCTTGAGGCTCAAACTCAAGTTTGAGCCTCTCTTTGAGTTTGAGCCTCTCTTCCAATGCTTGAGTTGATGGGAAGTCTTATGAGGCTCAAACTTGAGTTTGAGCCTGTCTTACACTTTTGTGTGTCAAGGACATTTCTTTTCTTCTATTTAAACTCTCTCTCTCATTCACACATGACCAAAGTGAGTATGGTAAAAAATAAACTACTTAGCCACACACCACTTCTTTTCTTCTATTTCAAGAGAAATCTCTTACCTCCCAAACCGGTGCACCACAATCAAGCAAAGAGCTATTGTTTCAATGGCTGAGAAGTTGATAAGCTCCTAACCTGCTTCATTTGCAACAAAAACCAGTGAGATAAGAGAAGAAACATAGTGCATGCATAAAGGTAAGCAATTTCTCATTCACTATGTATATTTTTTGTTATTATTTGTATGTTAGATAATGAGATAAAAAGAATAGAGAGAGAGGACTGTGTGAGAGAGTGGATTTAGTTTTGCGAGATAAAGAATAGAGAGAGAGGACCGTGTGTGTGATAGAGTGCTTTTAGTTTTGAGAAGCATTACCTTAGCAAACCTTAGAAGCAAACCTTAGCAAACCTTAGCAAACCTTAGCACGTGTTCAAAGAGAGATGTGAGCTACAGGTGAGCTATAGTGCGGCTTCAAAGGTGGCTTCAAGGTGAGCTTTAGTGGTGGCTTCAAGGCTTACAACCTCTTACAACTTCAGGGTGGCTTCCTCTAGCTACAAGGTCGGCAGCAAGGCTTCCTCTAGCTACAAGGTCGGCAGCAAGGCAGCGTAAGCAGCAAGGCCGGCAGCGTAAGCAAGGTTGGCAGCGTAAGCAATGGTGTAAGCAGCAATGGTGTAAGCAGCATAAGCAATGGTGTAAGCAGCAAGGCCGGCAGCGTAAGCAATGGCGTAAGTAGCAAGGCCGGCAGCGTAAGCAATGGTGTAAGCAGCAAGGCCGGCAGCAAGGCAGCATAAGCAATGGTGTAAGCAGCAAAGAAGCGTAAGCAACGGCACAAGCAACGACAGTGTAAGCAATGGCACAAGCAACGACACAAGCAATGGTGTAAGCAGCGTAAGCAACGGCAGTGTAAGCAACAGCAGCGTAAGAAGCGTAAGCAACGGCAGCGTAAGCAACGGCAACGTAAGCAAAGAAGCGTAAGCAAGGGCGAGGGCGGCAGTACAAGGGTAAGGTGAATTTTTTGAAAAAATAAGGCCTCTCATTTTCAGCATTCTGCATCTTTAATGCATTCAATACCTTTAATGCAATCAATTTCATATGAATTGAATTTTGAACCATATGAATTGACATATATATAATATACATAACCCATCATGTATATACATATAAAAAACACACTTATAACACTATAATGCACACGTACACACATATAACACTATAACACACACGCACACACATGCACATACACACGTACGTGCACACACATATAGGTGTTCATAAATATACGTAGCTCAATCTTAGTCTTAAGTTTAAGCCTCTCTTAATTGTGTATGTAATGTCTCTTAAGGCCCAATCTCATCTGCAAGCCATGTCAATCTTAGGTTTGAGTCCCGGGCTTGGGCTCAATCTTAGTCTTGAGTTTCAGCCTCTCTTAATTGTGTGTGTAATGTCTCTTGAGGCCCAATCTCATGTGCAAGCTATGTCAATCTTAGGTTTGAGTCCCAGGCTTGGGCTCAATCTTAGGTTTGAGTCCCAGGCTTGGGCTCAATCTTAGGTTTGAGTCGCAGGCTTGGGCTCAATATTAAGTTTGAGTCCCAAGCTTGGACTCAATTTTAGTCTTGAGTTTGAGCCTCTCTTAATTGTGTGTGTAATGTCTCTTGTGGAGCATACGTAACGTTTAAGTCCCAGGCTTGGGCTCAATCTTAAGTTTGAGTCCCAGGTTTGGGCTCAATCTTAAGGTTGAGTCCCAAGCTTGGGCTCAATCTTAGTCTTAAGTTTAAGCCTCTCTTAATTGTGGTTGTAGTGTCTCTTGAGGCCCAATCTCATCTGCAAGCCATGTCAATCTTAGGTTTGAGTCCTGGGCTTGGGCTCAATCTTAGTCTTGAGTTTCAGCCTCTCTTAATTGTGTGTGTAATGTCTCTTGAGGCCCAATCTCATGTGCAAGCTATGTCAATCTTAGGTTTAAGTCTCGGGCTTGGGCTCAATCTTAGTCTTGAGTTTCAGCCTCTCTTAATTGTGTGTGTAATGTCTCTTGAGGCCCAATCTCATGTGCAAGCTATGTCAATCTTAGGTTTAAGTCCCAGGCTTGGGCTCAATCTTAGGTTTGAGTCCCAGGCTTGGGCTCAATCTTAGGTTTGAGTCGCAGGCTTGGGCTCAATATTAAGTTTGAGTCCCACGCTTGGACTCAATTTTAGTCTTGAGTTTGAGCCTCTCTTAATTGTGTGTGTAATGTCTCTTGTGGAGCATACGTAATGTTTAAGTCCCAGGCTTGGGCTCAATCTTAAGTTTGAGTCCCAGGTTTGGGCTCAATCTTAAGGTTGAATCCCAAGCTTGGGCTCAATCTTAGTCTTAAGTTTAAGCCTCTCTTAATTGTGTATGTAGTGTCTCTTGAGGCCCAATCTCATCTGCAAGCCATGTCAATCTTAGGTTTGAGTCCCCGGCTTGGGCTCAATCTTAGTCTTGAGTTTCAGCCTCTCTTAATTGTGTGTGTAATGTCTCTTGAGGCCCAATCTCATGTGCAAGCTATGTCAATCTTAGGTTTAAGTCCCAGGCTTGGGCTCAATCTTAGGTTTGAGTCCCAGGCTTGGGCTCAATATTAAGTTTGAGTCCCAAGCTTGGACTCAATTTTAGTCAAGTAAAGAAAAAGCCAATCTTGCCACTGCTAAAGAAAATAATTTTGTAACTCATATAGTTGGTCTTGATTCTAATGATGAATCCTATGCTTTCTAGTTCACTCTTTCTTTTTTGGGTTCTAAAACCTTGTCTTTTATCCTACATGACCTTGATTGTATTATGGAGAAGCGTACACACACCCAATGTCATTAAGGGTGGACTCTATCTCATTCTTGTATCAAGGTGGATTACTAGGTATAAGCCCATGCATTGAGTGAAATGTTTGGCTTAAGGGGGGTGTTAGAAATTATGTGATAAAATGTATTAGAATCACCTCCTTTCTAGCCACTTGTGATTATGCTACCTCATCAATGATGTCACCTAAGCAATGAATCTAGTCTCCTATGATGTATCTCACATGGCTATATAAGCCTCATGTATGAACCTACTTTGCTATCAATGAAATCAAGCTAAGAAGTCCTCTTTCTTATCATGAATGGGTCCATGTTCTTTCCCCCTTAAATCTAACAGGAGAGATAGTATGGGTGTGATGACAAAAATGACACGGACGTATGCTTGCTATAGTGATGGTGATGATGAGGAGGAAGGCAAAAAACTTACCAGTCTCAATGGGCGGGGCATATATATCCCGAGCAGCATTGATCTGATGTTTGGTGTGTTCAATAAGGGAGGAGATGAAGACGTTGTCACATGTGGGATATGGCATTTGCTCTCAAGAAACCCTAGTAGGCAGAGGCCGAGAAGAGGGCATCTATGTATCACCTTTTTCAAAGGGCAAGGTCTCTGCATCGCCTTTATTGAAGGGCAAGGTCAACAACCCTATCAAAGCATAGTGGGCAAAAAGATGAGAAATACCCTAAACACCAAGGCAAATGTTGGGAAGCTAACTCTACCGCGACTGTATGACAGCAATCGTCGGGCAAAGGTAATGGACAACCTAAACTCAATACAAGAAATGAGCAAGCGATGTCCTATCCACCCTTTGAAAAAATAAGGCTGAAATTGTTTAAGTTTTGAAAAAATAAACCTTGAAAATTTACCCACCATTAAATTTCTAGAAGTGCTTGAAATTCGCCTTTGGGCTAAAATTCACCCCTAATTTTTACCCTAATAGTCCATCTATTCTGTCTTTATTAAGACATTTGGAGTGGAATTAGGATTTTCTACTTGTGTGTATGCATTCCAATCTTGTACGTATATAAATGAGTCCCTACATTTATATGCACATTCTATCTCTTCAACAAGTGACATAAAGTCTTATGTTGCGTTATTCAATAAAGTTGGAGCTCATTTTGAGAATCTAATGCCAACAATCATTGTAGTATTTGACTAGGATTTTATTTGACAAATGAGTTCAAAAGAAACCCTTCAAATAGCTATGCAATAGTATCCCTTTATTTATAAACTCATAAAAATAATACAAATTTGACTAGGGTTTTATTTGACAAACGTTTTTGTGATGAGCTCAAAAGAAACCCTTCAAATAGCTATGCAATCGTATCCCTTTCTTTATAACTGATAGAAATAATACAAATTGGTTTGAATGACCTCCTAATTGAAAATCTATCCTCACACACACCTAATTGATGGTGTCACACATAGTAGCCAAGCGCTTGGGTGCTTTACTAAATTTGAAGTTTGTAGATGCATTCAAAGCCATTTAGCCTTGAAAAGAACCCATCTTTAAAAACAGGGTTTCAAAAGAAGCCTACCCTAAGTAAATTTTGTGGGCATCACTTGAAGGTCAAGGTATCTGACATTGAAATCCAAGGTATTGTATAGGCCTTCATTTATGAAGTCCAAGCAAGGTTGAATTTTGGCAAGCGGGGTCTCAATTCAAATTGATAATCCACCAACAAATTTTGGACGTTTTTTTTTCAAACTTTACAAATTTCTGGGTGTACTTGGTGGCGATAAAAAAGGCCAAAACGGGCACGTCATCGATGAGAAAAGCCGTGCAAAATTCGCTCGAGCTTTTAGTCCAAGGGGGAAAGTGGTTGCAAAATTTGCTCAAACTTTTAGCCCAAGGGGGAAACTGGGACACGAGAAAGAGGTAGGGGGGAAGGGACAAGCCTCAGCTTTCAAAAGTTGGAACATTATATCAATTTATATGGGCGTTACAGACGTGGCCGTAACCTTTTTGCAAGGTGGGGCTCATGACAGGTGTGAACGAGGATCCAGCGTCAAGTCAAATTGCACCTGCTTTGACCTTCGTACCAGCTTTTTTTAGGGCCGGCCGGGGCCCGGCCGCCCAACGGCCAGTTGCTGCAAAATAATGTCTTGTTGTGTCAGGCAATCTTTCGGAGCTAGATCTCGCTCTCCTGGTCTGGGACCCTTTCCTAGGTATCTGGTCGAGTGTGAACAAACTTCTCCTTTCTCAAGCAGGCCCATCGGGGAACACAAGACATGTTTTCTTATCACGTACCATCCTCAAAATAAAATAAATAAGATTTATATTTTATATCAATTTAAAATCGCCCCTCACAAAATTATTCTTTTCTATATTAAATTTGTGTCTCATCCCCCGAAAATAGCCTTTCTGCAGGCGTGACGTGGCGCCCCGCCCCATTCGCCAAACATGCGAATCTCGTCTTGAGCGAGAGATTTTGGAAATTAGGAAAACAATTTCGCGTCCCCTTTTCTCGATGATTTTGTTTTTAGAAATAAATTAAAAAAACTGCTGCGTGTCGTTCATGTGGGCCCCGCCTGGTGGGCCCTGCCGCTCTGCATTATTGGGAGTGTCGGTACGTGGGGCCTCAGTCACTCATCAGATCGAACGGTTACGCATGACGTCAGCCCTGCGGCCCGTCAGGGAACGTGCGCCCGATGCCGTTGGCTTCCCTGGCCCGCCCGTTCCTTGGGAAAAAGAGAAAAAGCCGGAAATTGTAGGAAAATCCCCAGTTTAATTCTCTCGTCAGGAATCCAGGATGTGCGGTCTAGTCGCCTGGTGACTATTCCAACCTGGTTGGCTTGAGACACCTGTTCACACGCATTCAAACAGTTGCAAACTCGCAAAAGCTCGCTTTAAGGCCCCGTTTCCACGCTCCGTAACTAATTAGGGGTTTCTTGGTGTTATAGTGCAAGGAAGACAAACACCATGGAATGTTCTTGTGGTTTTGAGTTGAACACATAGGATTTTGATTTGTTCAGCTCACAACAATTGATTGGTTCTGAATTCTCGACACGAGCTGGCTTTTGGCTTGGTTGGCAACCAGCTGGTACACAATTGTCCTTGAAAAATAATAATCATTTATAGGTGTGAAACCTCCATCTCACAGAGCTTCAAGGTACATTTTGTCCAATTTACAAAACTTACAGACTAAAACCTCTTAAAAATGTCCAATTTTCAAACCTTAAAACTTAAAAATTGTGGGTATTTTCTAAATTTTGAAGGTACAATTACACTATACCCATGTTTTTTTCACGCACTGGTACACAACAACACAAAAATCCTATGCGATGTACTCACATCCACACAAATTGCAGACTATTTCTTGTTTTCTACTTTAGTTTACTCACATTTACAACCAAGCTTTATCTAGGGTGGAGACAATAGTGTAGCTACAGAGCTGTAGCTACAAAGCTCTAAGCTACACTCCATGGGATGCAAGTTCAATCATGGTAATATTTAAAAATACTAAGTTTTATTTTAAGCATTTTTTTAAATTTGGCCCTAAGGAAAGTAGCAATTGTTGGCTATTGTTAATGCACCATCACGAGACATCAAATTTGAAAGTTGAAAAGGAGGCATTAAGTGGTTTGTAGCTTTTGGAGAATGAGGGAGAGAATTTGTCCAAGGCACAATTTTGTTTAAGTGCAAGAAGACCAAATGTTTAGATCTCTTTTGTGGTGCGAAGAGAGCGCATAGGATTTTGAACTACTTGACTCAAAAATTTGTTCCCAATTTTGGAAATTGGAGAGCTAGTTAGTTTCCAAGTGCCAAACCACCACGTCCTTATACGCTCTCTTCAGTTTCATGCAACTGCCAAACCAGTTCTTAATGGTTTAGCAACTTTTTTAATGTGCTACCTAATATTGGCAACCATTCCATCAATTGCCAACATCACATGAACAAGCCTCAAGAAAATTTATTCTTAATTATTATTTTTTGAACTAGGCAGTAGAAAATGGTTAAATTTTCAAATATAAACTTGTAGTACTACAAGGCATGTTTCCACGAGATGTCTAATAATTTGTTGCACCACCTACTTCTATCCACATGGAAGTTATGTTTCCATGCACTAGAATATAACTCTAGAAATCCCATATGTGGCTGCTGTGCAAACTAGCTAGTTTGACGCTCTAGCTAGGCACTTGGAGACTACCCCTAATAACCCCCCTAAATACCCTAACAACAACTAATTAAGGCTACATGCTCGATATAGTATGGATATGTCTGTGCTTTTGCCTAATTCTCTAGAGGTTGTCTCTTACCTTGGCCTTTTTGGGCAATATTTATGCACAATCAGATTATAGGATGCAATAAAAGTAAACAGCACATGGAAATGTGACACCTTTCCAAGATTTTAGGCATCCACCTTTCCAAGATTTTAGACCTTTAGTTAAGTTTACAACCCACCAAAGCAGATTGCACTTTGGAAATGTGACATCCACCTTTCCAAGATTTGATCTCTCTCTCTCTCTCTCTCTCTCTCTCTCTCTCTCTCTCTCTCTCTCTCTCTCTCTCTCTCTGCCATAGGAGAAAGTTATTCCCATATGGCTTAAAATGCTCATCATATGTATTTAATGTATATATTGTATATACATATATACAAATGTATATACATATTCACTTGAGTGACATATTCTATTAATTAGTGCCTGCAAGCGGGTACTAATTAATAGAAAGACTAAGGTTGTCACTAAGGTTGTGGACCTTAGGTTTTCACAAATAAAGATTAAAAAAAAATTCTATTATCAATTTTCTATTGTTAATTACATTAGTTTTCATATTTACAACGCATGGAGTAGATTTACAAAAATTTCCCTATGGAGCCCCCTATTAGACGTCTGCCTCTAGCTGTCTCTGGTGCGCCATGGAGATGAACTGACCAACACATATATATACAACGAACCGACCAACACGACGAACTTGTTGTGCTGTTGAGACACATGGCATCAGCCAATCGAGTCTCAACACGTCGAACCAATGAAAACCAAAACGAACTAATGCATTACCAAAACAGGCGAAACACAACCAACAATAGCCACAGAGATATGTTTGCTTGCCTACCCCTGTTGTCGACAAGGCTAAGAGAAGCCAAGCGAATAGGAGGAGGAGCAGGCGAAGGAAAAGTAGAGCGAAGGTCCCAGATAAAACAGTAGGAAAAAAGATAGGCAAAGGTCCCATATAAACCACCACCACCGAGGACAAACCACACGCCAAAACCGCTACATGACAAAAACCACCTCTGGAAATAGCTGGCGAAAACCACTTACACAATAACCTTAGACCTTTTTATCCTTATAATCACATTAGACCTTATAAACCTTACAACCACCTTAGGCCTTGTAACTCTCTCACTAATTAATTAATAGTAGGGAAGAATTTGGGACCCATATTTATATACATATGTATATATATGTGAGTATATATAGATGTATATACACGTATATACATACATATGTATATATATATATGTATATCCATATACGCGCATATATATATGTGTGTGTGTGTGTGTGTGTATGTATGTATATGTACATATATGCAACATAAGATACATACATACATATGTTTTTTTTTGTGTGTGTGTGTATATATATAACAAAACTTGGCTATAAATATAGAAGGATTCTCCCTGCATCATGAACAGGCCCCTATGGACGATTCTCTAGTCACTTCAGCACTCTGTCTACTACTAGTCTCTGGTTGATGAAGGGGGTTCGGGCATCTAATGATCCGGCCAAGTACGAAATCACACACCATGCCACACCCCCCCCCCCCCCTTCCTCCCCCGTTCCTCTGGACCATACGGATTCCAATTCCCGGAGTGAGTGTGTGTCCGGTGGGCGGTAGCCTGCAGGTAGGTAAAAACTGAGGTGAATGCGGAGAATCCACACTGACTCACATTAGTGACCAACTTGCGTGCTGTAAAATCTTACTCAAACTTCAACGCTCTCAAGGCAGGAGTCCAGGGCACGCCCCGTGCCCGTGCTGCTGTTTGCAGGCTCCAAGTCAAACCTGCGCAGTAATTCGTAATTTGTAAATACTAAAATACAACGGGTTATTTTTCCCCCATTTTTTTCATCCTAATCAAATTATCGGAGTTTGGAGGGCCCGCAGCCCCATCCACTCTGTGACGTCACCCTCGGAGATGGTGGGGACGGCAGCACGCGGATGTACAGCACGTAAGATTTCAAATCTTGTTACACCATTCATAATGCATAATCGATGATGTAGGCACCACTAAGGGCTTACGGGCCTGTTCTCACGCGCCACGGCCGCCTGCTGCCGCCACCAGCGCTGCACAGCCCTACCACATCTAACACTGGTTAGGGGCTGGTGTTATATTTAACCGCAGTCTCTCTTGGCGGGACGACCATACACGCGTGACCAAGTTGGTGGGGCGCCTCCCCTCCCAACTCGTCCGCGTGAAGAGCCCCTAACTAGTCATAGACGCAAGTGCTCCCAGCCCTTGTTCAATGTTCCCAAAGAACTGATCTTATACATAACAAAGTCGTTAGGTACCTACCCTTGATGGGTTGCTTATAAGCATGTACGATGGGTTCGCCAGCCCTCATCTAGGCAGGGCCGCCTCCACCTCACGGAGGCTGGGTGTATGTTTCTAAATTTCTCGTACTTTCGAAAAAAAAAGATAATAAATAAAAATTCTCTCCACAAAATAAGATTTAAAAAAAATCTGACTAACATGCAAATTTATGCATTCACAATACAAATTAAAAAATTACAAATATTATATTTATTAAAGGGAAAATATATACGGCATTTACAAGGTCAAGGCAATATAAAAGAGAGGGGCAACCAAATTGTCATCTCAATAGATATTCTCTCAACAATTATTACCTTATTGCCAAGCCATTACTTGCTTTAATATGGCCATGTGGACACACCAGTGAGATTGATCAGTGGCCATGTGGGAGCACCAGTGTGACTAATTTTTAGTATTGGCATCTCTATGCCTCTGGCCCCACCCTAAATTTCCAACCACTATAATTAAGTCTTTTAACAATGTATATGTATATGTATTCATAGGGAGAACTATACTTAAGCCTTAAGATTTTATGTATGTGTATGTGTAATATATAAAATTAAAATATGTTTTACATCTTTTAACATCAGATTGGAAAGATGTTCGTTTTTTCTCTTATAAATTTAAAAAAATTTATAAACCCACAACAGCTTGTGAAAACCTTTTGTTTTATTTTTCTACAACAATGTCTAAAACTTGCCGTTCACCTGACATTAAACCTTCCTTTTTCATGAACACTATGTTGTGTTCTCTCTCTCTCTCTCTCTCTCTCTCTCTCTCTCTCTCTCTCTCTCTCTCTCTCTCTCTCTCACACACACACACACACACACACACACACACACACACACACACATGCATACGCACACACAATTATACACCGGCTATTCATATTGAGAACCAAAATGCTCAACTATTGGGCAATTAGTCTCAATTATTTTGATTTATGCATCTGAATTCATGTTTGTATTAGTATCTCTGTTGCAAGAGTATGTATTGGTTTTCAATAATGGTTTTGCTAGTTGTTTGCATGGTTGTGTGGTGTAGGTCTTGAGGAGTGCTAAATAACTAAAATATATAAAAATTCATCCCCTAAAAGAGTGTTGCCTTTTAAGAAAAATCGGGGCTTCAAAAATCCATGATCGCTTTTTATATATTCTAGCTAGTAAAAATATAGTTTTTTGCTACCTCTTGTGTTAATGAATGTGTGACGGGTTTCAATGGCTCTATCCATAGTTTTTATAATATTGTGACAGGTTTTAATGGTTTGGCCGCCATATTATTAAAACAGGGAATCAAAGGTTTGGCTGGCCGATTGAGCACTCTGGTGGTAGCTAAAGATTTAGCATCAAATCACATCTTTTAAAGCAAGTGTGAATAACTTCATAGTGGTGGCCACATGAGTGTGTCGAAAGAGGGCCAAAGATTCAACATCAAATCACATCTTTTAGAGCATGCCTGAATAGCTTCATACTGGCCACATGAGTGCCGAAAGAGGACCTGTAGAAGTACATAAATGAGAAATTTAAATGAATAAATTTACCTAAAGCTTATTATTAAATAAAAAAATTGAGTTATTCTAACCCATTGAACATATATATCTTTTATTTCAAACTTAGTTAATTTGCTAAAGTAACTACTTTATGTTTTAACTATTCTTACTCCTTACTACATGTTACGAATTTTTCATGACCTTTACAAAATGCTCATAATAGCAATGAGGCAATATTCCATATGGGTCTTGTAACCCAATCTCCACAACCCCTCACTAAAAATACTAATAAAATAAAAGAATAAACAATGACCCACATTAATGAGAGAATTTTCTATGAACCCATTGGAAGCTAAGTATCAATATGTACTTTGATTGAGCCTATTAAGAAGAAGAATGCCCTTTTCAAGATTATGTTTATTTTGCTATTCTTTTTTTACTTGGTTCTTTAAAAAAAATCTATAGGAAACCATGTCAATTTCAAGCAAAAGAATGAATAATTTTCTATTGAAATGTAATTCATTGCTTGTTAGTCTTAAAGAAGTATCTCGTGGGGATCTCGTGTTCATTATTCTACGTAAATTCTTTCAAATTATTTCAATCACCTCTACTACTATTACTTGCTACTCTTGTTGTTGTATTGCCATCACTACTACCACCACCATCATGGTCTTTCCACCATCACACCTGCTACTATTGTTGATGACTATTGTTGATGCTGCTATTGTCACCTACTACCACTATTATGGCTACTACCATCCTACTACTATAGTCACCACCACCACCACCACCACCACCACCACTACTACTACTTCTACCACCACCACCACCACCACCGTCGCCATCACTATGCCTCTACTATTGTTATTTCTACTGGTGGTGGTGGTGGTGTTACTACTACCATTGCTACACTACTGTTACCACACCACCACCACCACCACCACCACCACCACCACCACCACCACCACCACTACCACTACCACTACCACTGCTACCACTACCACTACCGCTGCCACCACTACCACTACTTCTACCACCACCACAGCCATTACTATGCCTCTACTATTGTTATTTCTACTGGTGGTGGTGGTGGTGTTACTACTACCATTGCTATACTCCACCACCACCACCACCACTACTACTACCACCACTACTATTGCTACCACTACCACTACCACTACCGCTACTACTACTACCACTACCACTACCACTACTACCACTACCACTACTGTTACCACTACTATTATCGCTACCCCTACCGCTACTACTACTTCCACTACTGCTACCGCTACCGCTACCACTATTGCTACCACTACCACTACCACCGCCACCGCTACCACCACCACCACCACCACCACTACCACCACTACCACTGCTACTGCTACCACTACCACCACCACCACCACCACCACCACCACCACTACCACCACTACCACTGCTACTGCTACCGCTGTCGCTGTCGCTAATACTGCTACCGCTACCACCACCGCCGACACTGATACCACCACCGCCACCACCACCACCACCACCACTACCATTTCCACCACCACTGCCACCACCACCACTACCACCGCCACCGCCACCGCTTACCGCTACCACTACTATTACTACTACTACCACCGCTACCACTGCTACTACTACTACTACTATTGCTGCTATTGTTGCTATTATTGTTACTACCACCACCACTACAGTAGTAGCACTAGTGCTATCACTACTACTGCTACTACCACCATCACTATAGTAGGAGCACTGGTTGGTGCAACCACTACTACTGCTACTACCATCACTACTACTACCACTACTATTATTGATTGGGCATAGCACAAGCTATAGTTTGCCTATCTTGTACTATGAGAGAAACATGGGTTTTGTGAGAGTGTAGGAGATTAAAGGGAGATTTAATTTCTTTATAAGTAGAGAGTTTGGTGTGCGTGAGTAAAAAGGATTGTTTTATCTTAACATAGGTCTTGCTGTTCTTGTTTACAGCTAATTTACAAGTGATGTACCATAGTTTCTCTTTTGAAAGCAAATTACTGAGTGGTGGGTGTTTTAAGAGAACTTTAAAAGAAAGGGTGTTTTAAGGGAAATTTTAAAGAGCATGAAAACTATTATGAGAATTTACCTTATCATGGAAAGAATTTAAAAAATGATTAAGTTGGTTTCCAAAATGTTACAATGATGTCTTTTTGCAATGGTTATGTTAAAGAGATGAAATAAAAGCCAATAAAGAATATTGGAATCTAAGTCGATATAGCCAAGGTGTGGACGAGGGTAGCGAGAGAGTTTGCACTTGTCGTGGAGAGTGCCAAGTCTAGGGATGACAAGTCTTGAATTCTGTCATTTGGTTTGGCTTGGATGAGGTCAGTATTAGTGACCTTGGGGTGTTCATGCTCTTGCTGGTGAGCGGCCCTTAGTAGGCAAAGGTGGCCCCTTCATGATGATGCTCCTAGGCTTGGTTAACCCCATTGTCCAAGTGTCGAAGTAAAATAGGAGAAAAGGGGAGCCAATGTACAGGCCAATGGATGGGTGGACCGGATGAGTCTGACGCCTTCTTTTTTGCATGTTATAGGATGATGAAGCTCTTATAAGAACCTTGCATGAGCATGTTGTATAAAATTTAGCATACTTACATTATTGTTTAATTTTTCCTACTTCTTGTATTCTCTTGTATGTCGAGAATGAATGAAATCAATGCTACTTAAGTTTTACCCATGCGGGTTCTTATGCTATGTGATTACCTTACCCCCTTAGGCTTGGTAATAGAATTTTGGGACTAACGTGGAGGCAACTTGCACATGCCAAGACCCAAGGGCAGGCGCGGGCCAAAGCCTCACTAGAATGAAGGATAGAAAATACACACCCCTTATGCAAAAAAAAATACTTTAAAGAGTATGCATTATTGAAAATGCGTCCATATACTTATAATCTGTTTTGTTGAAAAAAATTGTAACATCATAGCCCTTGTATATGAATTTATTTGCCTTATTATGCATGCAATATCTAGTTAGAGAGAGAGAGAGAGAGAGAGAGAGAGAGAGAGAGAGAGAGAGAGAGAGAGAGAGAGGAGGGTGTCTTTAAGTGTATAAATAGTTAAAGGAAATACTAGTTAGCTTTGTTAGGGTAAAACACTTGCTACAAATTATAGAAGGGACCCTATGCGACATTTGAGCCATTTTACCTAAGTGATACTAGTTTAGCTTTTAATATGATGAATAGAACCCTCTCAAATAAAGAACCCATGCATCACCCATATTGTTAAAGTAAATCATCTTACTTATCTTACAATGTGAGTACGTGTTAAACAATAAGAAATTCTTGGGGCAAGTGTACTTGATTGAAAAATGAGTTTTTATTTGTGAACACATAGCACTTGGCACATTGGCATCTCCTCAACTCCACTAGCCATTGTCAATTATGGGCACCCATGGCATCTAAATACCACCATTATAATGGCCTTATAGTCAAAACATTTTTTTTTTCTAGTTTGATACACAAAGACTACTTAACTTTTTCCACAATGATGAACTTATAATAGCACTCATAGACATGGCAATCAAGCCTCATCTTTATCACTTTCTTCATAATGGCACTCATAGACATGGCAATCAAGCCTCATCTTTATCATTCCTAAATAAAAATGTAAACCCCCTCCCTCCCCCCCTTCTTTCTACTTCCCCACCAATGAGATCTTATGCCCTTAGAAATCAAATATTTAATTCTTCTTATTTATCCAACTACTATCATTTGTTGTATTATATTTTTGTCCCAAGATTTTATGTATGCATAAACCTTCTTAATTGTCCATTACTAGTAATTCATCTTGCGCTATTTGAGTTTTAAGTGGTTGATAACCAAACTATGGTAACCTATTTTTCCTAACTTGCTAACCACAGCGCCATTTACAGATAAAAATTGATCATAATCTTTTTTCTTTTGTTGGGTTAAAAGCTCAAGCCAATCAAGTGACATCTTGTGATAATTTTGGAGTACAAGCACTTTCTTGGTTTATACTAGAATTCATAGTATGTACCATCTATTTCCCATTTCACCATTGGAACAACCTCGTATTTGGTAGTATGTTCATAGTATGTAGCATTTATGTTCCATATCACCATTAGAACAACCTCCTATTGGGACCTAGAGATGTAGATAAGCCTGCAAAGCACGAGCCTAAATCCATGCAGAAATCTCCCCTTGTATAGCCAGAATGGTGCAATTTTTAGGTTTTCTTGAAAAACATACCATTGTTCTCCCACACAATAATGTCCTAGTGGGGTCACCTAAGATGATGTAAAATAGCATTAGATTTTAATGAAAAGGGGATTTTCTTTTCATGGAGCCACATAAAATACACATACATAAGGTGATTTCATTTATAAGGGTACTTTATTAGCATGATATTTACAGAATGTGGTGGTTTTGACATTTTAAAATCCAAAGGGGGCTTTTGAATACCCTTTGCTATATATTTGGTATGTATATGATGAATCTCCTTCAAAATAGTGTCCTTGGACTTTGGCCCCAAGACTTAACTCTTAGTTACCTCCAAACATAAATGTAAAAGTTTGTTAAAAGCATTTTGTCTAGAGAAAAATTTTTCTTGCTCGAGGCATTTTCTATATAAAAGCCTCAGATAGCATGTGCATTCAAGGGGCTTTGTAGAAAGCTTTGATGATATTTTAAAGACACCCCTTGAATAGATCTAGAGCTACAACTTTTTCCCTTTTAAGAACAATTAAAAAGCTTTGGCTTTGTTTTAAAAAAAATATACATGAACCATAAAGTAGGCTCTATATAATAGATCAAGCATTTGGAAAGCAACACTAAGTTTAGTCACTATACTAATTTGCTAAATGATGGTTGCCTCTTGGACATCTACTTAATAGTGCAATATGTGCAACAAAATAGTTCAATGCATTTAGCAAATTATTCAGTAGACTAATTTGCTAAATGATGGTTGCCTCTTGGACCTCTACTTAATAGTGCAATTTGTGCAACAAAATAACTCAACTCATGGACTATTTATACCATTCCTTCTTCTTAAGAAAGTGTATGAGTTAAAAAGCTATTATTTTAAGAAACCACCTTCATGTCCTTGTCTTGTCAGGATGGAATTACTTTTATAAAATGCATGCATATCCTTTGGTTTAAATGCAAGAATCTTGGTTGAACCGAAGAAGAGTTGAAAAGTGAAATATTAAAGAATGTTGGTTTTGTGACATTCATCATACATGAGATGGATAAGAGTGTTCCTAAACTTTTGGATTCTTTGATGAGTGCTATGATTTCACCAAGTATAGATTCAATTCTTTCAATTTTGCATGGCATCCTTATAGAAATGTGGACATAATTAGTGTTAAATTCTTATTGAAACATACTCTCTTTTTAATTCCTTAAAAAATGTATAGTTTACTCTCTCGTTTATTGGGTCAATCTTTACCTGTTCTCGTGATGGATTTTCTTGTTGGGCATTGATTTAATACTAAAGAGGTCCTTCCTTATGGGAGCTCAAACGCAACCTTGTATTTATAACAGCACATTTCTTTGTTGCTTGAGAAATGTGAAGTGGAGTAGACGAGACTAGTGCAATGAGGTAGCATCCCTATGTAGTTGTGCATCTCCATGTGATTTGGTTATTCCACATTGGAGGCTTAAAACAAAAAAGCGTAGAGAGTTGTTAATGGAATGTGGAGATACATGTCCTTAAATTCTTGTGTGGAGGCCGAAGATCTCTTGATGGGTTAAAATGAGTTTTTTAAATACTTGATAAGCATAGAGATGATTTAGAAAAAAAGTATAGAGATAATTATCTCTATTTTATACTTGATAAGTATAGAGATAATTTATAAAAAAAGGTATGGAGATAATTGTATCTTTACTTTTTATAAAAAAGTATAGAGATAATTTATAAAAGAAGTATAGAGATAATTATCTCTATACTTATCAAGTGGGGCAGATTGGCTAGTGCGAGGGCCCTTATAATGGCCATGATCCACCCGAGTTCAAGTCCCACTGTTGGTCGTATATGCCCTTGTGTTGCATTCTACCGACATTAGTACCAAGTATATAGATATATATATATATAGAGAGAGAGAGAGAGAGAGAGAGAGAGAGAGAGAGAGAGAGAGAGAAGTATAGATACAATTAATTTAGGAAAAAAGGTGTAATGTCTTCAAGGATGTGTAGGTGCAAAAAGCAATATTTTCTTTTCCCATGCAATGTTTGCATTTCCTTTTTCCCATGGATGTGGGGATGGGGTTTCTAGGTTGGACATGCAAAAACGTCTCTCTCATGCATGGGCTGGTTTTTGGGGGGCGTGTGAACTCAAGCTTGGGGGGCATGGGGATATCCGAATGTGTGCGTGTGGGGGAAGGGGCGGGTTCAGATTTCAAGAATGGGAAGTGGGCAGGGAGGAGGTAGGTGGAAACGTGGACAAACCGAGCAGTTGGACAGGGTCAGGAGGGGCATGATATCAGCATAGGTAATTCTTCCTTCGCAACAACAACACAACGAGAACGCAACGCACACGCCACCACACGGTTTACACCATGGCACGCCACAACGGTACACCATGTTTGACTGGCCCTCTGCAAGGTGTCTGCGCGCGCGCGCGCGCGCGTGTAAGAGTGGTTTTTCCACGGACTTTTCTTTGCTTTAAAAAATTATTGTGTATCATGAAGGGTAGCCGCACACGATTGCTTGATAAGGAGGGAGAGAGAGAGAGAGAGATAGAGAGAGAAATCCAGGAGAGAGAAAATTTGAAAATTGAAATCCTGCAGAAGGCTTTGAAATTTTGATTGATTGATTGATTTTTGATTAGCGATGCGTCATCATTATGATTAATTAGTAATATTTTATTGACATGGGGGCACATATAATGCCAAATTTCTCTTGGGATTGTGAATTTATATTAAAGGGTATTATTTTGTGTGCGTTTATATTTTTTTTGTTTATATTTTTGGAGGGGAGTGCGTGATCAAGCCGCAATGATGCCGTTTCCTTCCTTTGAAGGGGGGCATTTTTGTGATTTGAAATAATAACTACAGAGTAAATAAATAAATAAAATAAGTATATTCTGATGTGGGATAAAGGGGGCGTATTTATACACGGTTAGGGGAACGATGGTTCCCGAGAAGGGCGAGACAGGGACAGAAGGGAGCTTGTGCTGCAAGTCTTCGTTCAAACCAGGAAATGGTAGAGAGAGGAGAGAGGTTTTGTGCGTTCTTGTGTTGCTATTGGAAACTGTGTGTTTAGAGAGAGAAGGACTCTCTCTGTGTATCGTATAGAGAGAGAGAGGAGAGAGAGGGGAGCTTCTATTGAAAACTGTGTGACACACTGACACTGTAGAGAGAGAGAGAGAGACTCTCTCTAGAGGCTGTGGGTGTGCACTGTGTGTAGTAGAGAGAGGGGAAGACTCTCTCTCTCTAGATGTCTCCCTCTAGTTGGAGACTTTGTACTGGTAGTGTTGTCTCAGCTTTCCTCGTTGTTACAAATTGTCCACCCTCTCTTCATCTACAACCTTCTTCTTCTCTTCTTCTCTATATATAACAACCACCCCCCAACCAACCTCCCCCCCTCTCTCTCTCTCTCTCTACCAACCCTGCCACAGTGCCACGTCCCATGACCTGCCCTCAGTTCTTCCCCCCTCTTGAAAAAAATGTCCAGCAGAAGGCCGCCCCCTGGACCCCCCCCCTCTCCATCCTTGAAAACCACAGGGACCCCTCAAATCTCCTTGTTCTGAACCCCCCCTCCATGCAGCCAACCTCCGCCTCTAGCCATAGCCCTAGTGGGATTGCCTTCCAAGAGCTTCTCCCCTCTCCTCTTCCCCCTTCTTCCTCGGTTCTGCAGCAGCCCTCTGAAAGCCGGACAAGCTTCACACACAGCAACATGATCCGTGTCGCTTATGAAGGTTCATTTGGAGGGCCTCCCAATCATAGCTATAATATATCTTCCTCTAATAAGGAAGAAGACGAAGAGGATGATCATGCCCAACTTATCAACTTAAGCTTGCACAGAGAGCTTGACAGTGGACAATCCAAGCTTTGTGCAAGAGGCCATTGGAGGCCCGCTGAAGATGAGAAGCTTAAAGAGCTTGTTACCCTTTATGGCCCCCAAAACTGGAATCTAATTGCTGAGAAATTAGATGGAAGATCAGGTAGGTTAAGCATGATTTTTTTTAAGTTCAAATTAATGACAATCTAAAGCCCTCTTAGGGTTAGTTAATTGATGCGTTAATACATGAACTTGTTTGCTTAAAATGTTGCATGTCTTTGTGTGAACTTATTATGCAGGGAAGAGCTGTAGGTTGAGATGGTTCAACCAGCTGGACCCTCGGATCAATAGAAGGCCTTTCACGGATGAAGAGGAAGAGAGGTTACTTGCTGCCCACCACATGTATGGCAACAAGTGGGCGATGATCGCCCGGATGTTTCCGGGCCGGACGGACAATGCAGTGAAGAATCACTGGCATGTGATCATGGCCAGGCAGTGCAGAGAGCAATCCAAGGCATACAGAAGGAAAAGGCCATCCTCAGCTATTCATAACCATAGCCATAATCACAGTATTAACAGTAAAAGTACTCATATTAATGTTGCTGCAGTGGATTCTAAGAGGGAGAGGAGAATGGTCCCCATGGGATGTGAATTAAGCAACATGGGAGGTCAATTAAGCAACAGCATGATGATTCCCACGTCATCATCATCCACTAATCTGAATGCTAATGCTATGTCTAATTGTTGGACTGTGGAGCATGATGTGGTGGCAAGAGGGATTGGTGAAGAGGCAGGTCAAGGTAGTGTGTCTAATCTTCAGCTTCCTGCATGGCTAGCTGTGCAGGCGAGGGCAGCAGCAGGTATGGAGATCAATACTCAAAGGCAGTGGGGTTATGAAGGGCAGAAATCCACTATGAACAGCAGCAACAGTCAGTTGCAGCTTCATCTTCAGGAGATTTGCAACACAGTGGTCCTCTCGCATGGCTCTCCTCTGAGTAGCTCATCCAACATCAGTGAAGTGGGCTTTAGCAACTCCCAAGAAGACAGACCATCAACCACCACAAGGCACCCAGAGCCTGTGTTCATCGATTTCCTTGGCTTGGGAGTACAAAATTAAAAGAAAACAAAAACACAGCTTAGCTTAAACACTCCGCTTTGTGTGTAAATTACCACGGATTATCCAAATGGCTATCTTCTTCGTTACGTGCTGAACTATAGGCTGACCATTCTCAATTATTATTAAGGTTTTGATCACCATGTCCTGAATTAAAATGCAATCATCCAAGTAAAGCTTTCAATCGGGACAATTACTTTAAAAATAGAAAAAATAATCACCATACAATCATTTTATTTTCTCCGAGAATGCACGATTGTCAGCATTATTATAGTTTTCATACCATTTTACTCTACGTTATAATTAATCCTCACAGAGGCAATTATTTTAAAAGTAGAAAATAGGGTAACCACCATTTTCCTGAGCCTTTTTGGTCCACGATAACCATAGATAAACCACCATTTTTTTTTCCATAGGATGTCAGCATTATTTTTCTAGTTTTCAGGCTATTTTATTCAGAAAGCCTCGATTAAATAAGGGGGGAAATTCGTGATTGGACGAGCTGTTTTTCTTTCGTCGGCTGCATGGATGCTAGTTTCTAGATAATTTGTAAATTATAAATGTTTGAAAAGACATTAGGCAATGGGAATTGAGCACGCATGGATTCATTAATATTTTGGCCACCTGCAAGCCAGCAATTAATGCTGGCTGATTGGATTCTCAAAACCGTAAACTGTGCATTAAATATGTTACAATCCCGACACGTGATAAGATAGCCAGCATGTCCTTACAATTATGATAGAAATGCAGAAAATATAACTAAAGAGTAAGAGTTGAGTTGCTTATAACTTCTAAGAACCTCTTCCCACGGGTGTTGCTTGTTGGCCGTTGTGAAGAAAAGAAAAATGAATGGGACCAAAACAAATCTTGGAAGGCTAAGTGCAGAGGTAAGCAAAAAAAGGCACATCATCTTTTCCATCCTTGAAAGGGTTAGTTAGAATCCCATCTTTTATTATATATCTCTTCGCTTGAAACTAGAAAGGACAAGGGTCCCCAAGTTGTGGGTTCGAATCTCCTTTGTGGGAATGATTGTCAGTGTAGAATCCCATCTTTGATATTTGGATCAAAGCTTGAAAGGCTTAGTTAGAATCCCACCACACTTCCACCAATTGCAATAATGGATCTGCGGAAGAAGAAGAACCACAAAGTGGTAAAACGATGTAGATTTGAGCGGTTGTGTCATGTGGTAGTTGGCGAGCTTTACAAAATAAGTGTTGTCCCCATCTTCCTATGATCTCCAAGTTCACAATTTAGTTTGAAGCCTTCAACTAGTTGGAGCTTCCTAGGTGTAGTTGCATGAAAACATTAACATGGACAAAACAAGTGTCGCATGGGTGTTGTTGAATTACATCTCATTAACTTTACCTGAAACAGGTCTTGTTGAAATTGGCTATAATTGGTCTTTGGGTATTGTTGAGTGGCCATGAGAATGGTGTTGGTCCATTTAACTAGATTTAAGGCCTAGCTACTTGAGATATGGAAATAATCACAAGGTTAGGTTTAGCTTGTGATCTGAGTGGTTCGAAAAGATGTCTTGGAAAGCAATGATGCAGAGGAGAGCAAGACATGCCATGTTATCTTTTCCATCTTGGATATTTGGATCAAACCTTGAAAGTTTTAGAACCCCATCTTAGAAATGATGTACCAGAAATTACATTAAATCAAGGGTAACCAATTTCTACGGAATGGTTGGAGTATCAAACCAACTTTGTGAGCTTAATGGCTTGGGTTTTGTTCCTACCTTCCCATGACCTCCTAGTCAAGCGTTGAGTTAGTTAGAGCTTCTTAGGTGTAGTTGCATAAAACATTAGTGTGGACCAAATCACATGCTGCTTAGGTGGTGTTCATCAAACTACACCTCACTAACTTTACCCCAAAGAAGTCTAGTTGAATAAGGCTATAATTGGCCATCGAGTATTGTTGACATGAGAATGGTGCATGGTCTAATTAAATGCATATGAGGCCTTGTTACTTGGGATGTGGGAATAATCACAAAGGTCGAGTTGAAGCAAAAGGTTGTGATGTGGCTTGTA
The DNA here is from genome assembly GCF_041138505.1 of Cibotium barometz. Classification (NCBI taxonomy): domain Eukaryota; kingdom Viridiplantae; phylum Streptophyta; class Polypodiopsida; order Cyatheales; family Cibotiaceae; genus Cibotium; species Cibotium barometz. Next base: position 14,641,850 of record NC_141103.1, on the reverse strand, counting down.
GGAAAAATACAAATCTTGGAAAGTAGCAAGTAGGTGATGCAAACGAGAGCCAAAAAGGACACACCATCTTTTCCATCCTTGATATTTGGATCAAAGCTTGAAACAGTTAGTTAGAATTCCATCTTTGATATTTGGATCAAATCTTGGAAGGGTTAGTTAGAATCTTGCCACACACTTCCACAAGTTACAATAATGGATGTGCTTGAGAACAAGTCCCATAAAGTGGTGCATGTGGAAACAATGTAGTTTTGTTGGCCTTTCGTTAATTTTAGATTTGTTTCAATCCACGATCTTTCCATTGTGGATCGGAACTAGGGCGCAGGTTATCGGGAATTAGAATACGCCATAAACAAATGGATAAGTAAAAATTGGACTGTTATGTGGTAGTTAGCAAACTTTATCGCATGAGTTTTGTTCCCATCTTCCCATGACCTCATAGTCCACTGTCTGGATAAAGCCTTGGAGCTAGTTAGAAGTTCTTTTGGTGTTGCTACATAAACAATAAAATGGACAAAATCACACACTACATAGGTGGTGTTTGCCAAATTACTTCACCCCCAACAGGTCTTGCTAAAAATGGCTATAAGTGACTTTTGGGTATTGTTGAGTGTAGTCATGAGAATGGTGCATGGTCTAACTAACTACACTCGAGGCTTGGTTACTTCGGCTATGGGAATAATCATAAAGGTTGTGTTCACAAGATTTCAAGCAAAAATCACGTGCTACATAGGTGGCATTTGCGCCAAATTTCCCAAAGAGGTCTTGTTGAAAATGGCTATAAGTGGCCTTTGGGTATCGTTGAATGATCGATCATGAGAATGGTGCATGTTCTAACTATCTGTACTCGAGGCTTGGTTACGTAGGCTGTGGGAATAATCACAAAGGTTGTGTTCACGAGTTTTCAAGCAAACGCTTATGATATGCATGATTTTGGGCAATCAAGCAAATAGTTCAAGGGAGAAATGATAAAAAGGTACTTACTCTATTTCAGCAAGTTCTACATAGCCCTAGCCCTTATGATTATGTGTAAGTGTTTTGGTGACATGGTTTATACTTGATTTTTAACATTTGCTTTGTGGGGTGTTGCATGGCCTTCCTCGACATGTCAAATCCAACTTTGCTACATGGTTCTTTTTTATTGAAAGCTTTTGACCCCGGTCTAAATTCTTGACCTTATCTCAGGTTCTTGAATCATTAACTTTTATCATTTCATGCTTCATAGGGACGAAGAGAAAACTTCTATCTTGTGGCCCAAAGAGTATAAATTATTGTGTTGAAAAAGATAAAATAAATTGTTTACCATTGAGGCAACTCAACTAAACCAAGATGTTGAGGAATTTGATTATGCTACTCGTTAAATTGTTAAATTGAGTTAAAAATTTGTGGTTGACATGTTCAACAAAAGAAACAATTATAAAAACTCATTTTGATGTTCCATTACATAAGGAGAAGTCATGATAACCCTCCCTTGCATAATGGCTATGACGTCCCTTGATTTATCTGTGCAAGGAATAAAGCAAGTCTCTTTCTTCTTCTTCATGACTAATATTGACTCTCATTTTTGGGCAAGCAACTAATGTGAAACTCCTTCCATCATTATTATAAAATCCATTGAGTTTTGTGCGTGTTTGCGGAAGAGAGAGAGAGAGAGAGAGAGAGAGAGAGAGAGAGAGAGAGAGCACTAACTAATTGCTTTTTATAAGCACAAACTAGTTACTTTGTAAGTGATAACTAGTAACTAGTTGCCCACCCACTCTTCCTCTTACCACTTTGTCAATGTGCTTTGACTCCAACTCATGCTAACATGTGGATTTAATTTTTGGCCTAGTTGTTAGGGTACCATTGGGCCCACTTTTTCTTAATAGTAGAAAGTCATTGCAAATCTTCAACTTGGGAAGCATGCACATAAGGACTTATGGTCATATATGTTTATTCAAAATGAGGCGGAGCACAACATGGTGCTATTGAAGTGGTGGTTAGAGCTTTCACACAGTGTGTACAACAAGCCATTATAGGTCATGGACTTAATTTTTTTTGGGGAAATGGGTGGGCACATATGAATAAAAAAAAGTTTCCCCCAAGTTGGGAAAAAGTGACAACCAATGCCTAGATTCCAAGTTGGCAATGCAGTTGTTATTTATATATAGCCTTGTGCTAGCTTTGTACATCGACTTATACTCCCACCATCTTTCTCATGTTGGCTCTTGCCTCTTGAATGCAAGGGCTCCTTTTCTAATTCCACCATCTTTCTCATGTTGGCTCTTTGCCTCTTGAGTGCTATTTAGCATTCTCTACTATTTTATGCTCCTCCTTTCCACTATCTTTCTCATGTTGGCTCTTGCCTCTTGAGTGCTATTTAGCATTCTCTACTATTTTATGCTCCTCCTTTCCACTATCTTGTTGAGAGAGAGAGAGAGAGAGAGAGAGAGAGAGAGAGAGAGAGAGAGAGAGAGAGAGAGAGAGAGAGAGAGAGAGAGAGAGAGAGAGAGAGAGAGAGAGGATGCATCCCAAATGTGGCATCCTATTGATGGCTCCATGCGGAGAGAATTGCCATATAGGGTTTGGGGAGGGGGCACAACTCCTCTTAGTTTATAGATAATGATATGTCTCTACGACGAGTTAAAAAAACTAATGTTTTGAGATAGAAAATCTAAATTTAAGTATGCAAGGCCTATTAATTAACTGTGAAATTTCTACTTATGCCCCTCTAGCATTGAGAAAGCTTAGAAAGCTTAGAAAGCTACATTTTATCTCGCCATGCCGACTTGAACTGGAAATTTGCACTTGAAGCACTAGCAAAATTTTCTACTTATGCCCCTCTAGCATTGAGAAAGCTTAGAAAGCTACATTTTATCTCGCCATGCCGACTTGAACTGGAAATTTGCACTTGAAGCACTAGCAAAATTGTTGGTACAATGAAAGGGTTTATACATTTTGGAGTGCCATGACAATGTCATGCCACAATGGTGAAGGAACAATGTTGCTTGTATTTCTTCCAACCATCATTTACATAAGTGTAAACCAACGTATAGCCTCCTAGATATTTTAGAAGAATTATAATGGTCATTCTTAGACAAAGTATGCTACATGCATAAAAGATTTTTTATTTGACATGGTTAGGAGAAGTAGGCGCGGTAGTAATCTTAGATATAACAAGATTTTCACTTAGAGAGGACTGGTCTAACTAACCAAAAATCATGTACAAGAAAATTAAAGAAGCTGCCCTCTGTAGGGCTACTAGTTGATAGTGGTTGCACACTTGCATGTAGACATTAACATGAGAAACCAAAATGTGTTATTCAATGAGATGTGATGATTTTCTATTGTTATCCTTTCGCTAGAGAATTACCAGTAGAGCTGCCATTCATACTAGATTTCATTAACACCTAATTGAGGAGGGTGTGTCAAGAATGAAAATAGATGAGATGCACTTGTTTGCAAGGATGAGCTTCAAGGTTTCTTGTAAGATAGTGGAAAATAGATACACATGTGCAAGGATGAGCTTCAAGGTTTCTTATAAGATAGTGGAGTGTAACATAGTAGAAGATGTCGTATGCTTGCTCAACCTAGTGGAGATACCATCAAAACACTAGACTACAAAATACAAGATGTGTCAAAGTCTATTACTATCCGACATTGATGTACAAGCCCCAAGGGTGTACCTCCTCATATAAAAGAGGGCCATTTCAAGCAATGAAATATATCACTTGCACACATCTCAAGCCTCTTTATGAGTACAAGTCTTAATCTTGTAACCTAATTGTACTTGAGTCTATTACACATACTCATCATTATGACTAAACTTAGATTACATCCACCTTAGATTAATCATATTAGTCATGTTTAATTAATATAAGATTAGGCTTGATTAAGTAGATCCATAGTTTCAACAACATGCTCCCTTGGGAGGTTTTGGTAGCTTTTTGAAGGTGAAAGTGCTTACAAAGAGAGTGCTACCTTCAAGAGTATTCCCACCATATTAAGCTTGGAGAAGGTGGTGCTTATGTGACACTCTAAGTTACTTTATCTCTTGTCATTGATGGGGGGTGGGGAAGCTTTGCATGATCTAGTGGCCCATGGCCATGTTGTAGTAGTAGATCCCATGTAATCTCTCTTGAACTTTAGGGGAATTCTATTTTGATTCCAATTGAAAAAACAGAACCCCTCACGTAAGCCTTTGGCTAGGGGCCCTACACTACTCAAGTGAAGCCCATTTTTTGAAAAAATCACATGAGCCTTTGGCTAGGGGTCCTACACTACTCAAATGAAGCCCATTTTTTTTAATGGGCTTGTAAGGATCTACACTATATTCAAATCTCACTTGATTCTAATAGCATTTGAAGTATCACCTTCTACTCAATAAAAATTTAAAAATATTAATAAATATTACTAGTGTCCGAGACTCCTCTACTAAATCCCATTTGTTTTTAATGGGCTGCTTATAGTTCCAAAAGGCTCTACTACTCTAGCATTTGATGTGCACACTTATGTGGTGGGTTTACATGATTTGATACTAAACTAGTTACTTCTTATGGGCTCTTTTCTTTTACTAACCTAGTTACTTCTTATGGCTTCTTTTCTTTTAACCATAGATCTACTTATTGCTTTTAAGGATCGAGAAATGTGAAGGAAAAGGCACAAATGGTTGTAATGTGTATAATGAAGTACTTTGTCGTATATGTATGTGGTCCTACAAAATGATTGACTCATCTATTTGAGCTTTATACAAAATGCTTGTCCTTTGTGAGATCTCCTTCATTGTAATCATGTGTGTAATGAAATACTTCAACTCATTTGTATGTGGCCATGCAAAATGCTTGACTCGTCTGTATTTGAGCTTTATACAAAACACGTGTCCTTTGTGGGTCCTAAGTGAATGAAGGAGTAGAGCGCTTGAACTCTTTGAATGTGAATGAAGGAGTAGAGCTCTTGAACTCTTTCAATGGAGAAATCAAATGTTAGGGTACATTGACAAATCAAATGTTAGGGTGTAGTGGGAAAAAGATGGTTAATTACCTGAAGCCCAATTTCTAATGATTGAAAATGGGTTGGAGAGAAGAGGGAAAATTCAATTGTGGAACTATGAATTTGGAAAAAGGCCGAAAACTGCCCTTCGTGGAAACCGACCCTAGGAGGCAATTTTAAACAAAGTGTGATTTTCTTGTCCGGCTTTCGTGACTTTAAACAAAGCGTGATTTTCTTGTCGTGCGTCCTTCTTGTCGTCTTCGTTGTTATTGTTGTGCGCTGACGCTTCTGCCCCCGTGTGACACCCCTCCTAACGTTCTTTTTCCCCACAACCACTAGTAGCAATAAAGGTCATTCCAACCAATCCAAATAAACCTATAAAAATATAGGGAATACCAAACGTTAATAACCAAGATCATTTAACAAAATCCCATGATTAAAACTAACTTTCAGACCCCCCCCCCCAAAAAAAATAAAAAAAATCCCATGTATATTTTTCTTCTTGAGAAAAAAAAACACTCTCAAATTTCAACCGCGATTTTTTAAATTTCAGCCATGAAGCATTTGATAACATTGGCCTCGAAATATGCCAAATGTGGGTTACCTGCTTATGGCAATGTTTTCTCTAGTCCACCACGTTGATGTTGTTTATAAATAGCTTCTGCCAAGGCATGCCCAACACCTTATACAAGGAGGTTATGGCAATGTTTGCTCTAGTCCACCGCATTGATGTTGCTTACATAAGCATACTATAAATAGCTTTTCCCAAGGCATGCCCAACACCTGATACAAAAAGAAAGAGCATAAATAAAGCTTACTTATGTACAAGATAAAAAAAGCTCTCTCAATCAGAGCATGGTTTATATGCGCATGCGTAAACTTAACAATACATGTGGACCTAACCATAGATCAAGAGCAACAATACCTACAATTGTAACCAAATCAAAGCTCCTTGTGACCTCCATCATGGTTGTTTAATCCCTATCCAAGCTTCCTACAGCCTATACCTGCTTGTTATTCATGAACATGATAGCATGGTGTGTATGCACATTGCATAAACTTAGCACCATGATACATGTATCAGTAATTACAAATTGGGACCACAATACCTTCAATCGTAAGCTCATCAAGGCTTCCTTTGCTACCTATCTAAGCTAAGCTTCCTCCATTCTATCATGGCTTCATTGTCACCACCTATATGACTGTTGCAGATCACCAAGAGTTAGGCATTATCTACATTTGTTGAAAACCTGGAAAAAAAAAGAATAAAAATAAAATTATGAGAATTTGAGTAACATATATAAGCTAAGAAGAGAGAACATGATGAGTTCAAGGCTTTACTTATTACATCACCGAAAATGTGTCAGCTTGTCTTTGCTCCCGTCAGTCAACAATTGCTGCTTGAAAGTCGAAGTTAGCTAGTCAGTCCCTCAATTTATATGCGAATCAAAGCATCGACATTTCTTGTGTTCAAGTCATTTCTCAACTTAGTCTTGATGATATTTTGAACACTAAATCCTCTCTCACATGATGCGATGTTGCAACATTGAATCATGGCAATTCCTGCTAGGCATAGTAGCATGGGATACTTTTCTTTCATTGTGTCATTTCTCCCTATCACAACCCATGTGTTTCTTAAGCTCCACCCCTTCCAAACATTGGTAGCGACTATGAGATGGCTAATTGGTCAATCTCCGAATGGCCATAGTTTTTGAACTCTTTTCCCATGGGAAAACTAGAAGGAGCTAATCTAAAACATCTCAAAATATGAGTATCAAAAAATCTTTCCTTCAAAATTCTCAATAGTTGATGGATTAAAAGACTTTTGAAATAAAACTGATCTAATCAAGTTATATCCATCTATCTCTCTATAAATTTTGATGCTTATGTACATGCTACCTCGAATAGATGAACACAAGGCATAAAATTGTCCATCAGGAAGGCCATAGTATACTATGTCTATCAAGTACTGAAGCATTTATATCAACGTCACGATCCACCATAAAATACATCTCTAAAGCCTATATCTCCACCTCAATAAAGCCAACAATCAATGTCACATCAACATATTTTTGCTGAAATACCTTACTTAACATTGCAAGCCTCTCTTGAATATCAGCCACGCGAAGTGAATATTATATATGAATTCAAACTTTGAAATCGTATAAAAAAGAGACATATTCTCTCTTTTTGCAAACTCTAGCAAAGCCTCAAAAGACTCACAAATCTTATGGACCACACTATGTGTACTCAACCATCTGACCTTATGAATTCTACGCATATGCAGTACTACACACCCAAACTCTTTCTTTGAACTCTCTAACATGGAGGTTTTTAAGGGAGCTTTTAGAGAACACAGACATAATATAATTCATGCACACATCCAAATTTTGTGCAGTTTCAAAATCTTTAACTGCATCAAACAAACATAAGCTTGCTCGATGTGTGTAATAGAATGAATGTAGTCATGAAAGGATTATCTCTTTTAAGGCATGTAGACAAGCCATTGTGGCATTGGATCATTGTTGATGTCTTCCTTTAAAAACAAGCAAGCTAGAAGTCCTACATTTCATTGACATATTAAAGTCAAACTATAGCTCCCTCCTAAGAGCCGATTGACCACGTGCAAAAACATAGAGGTGGGCGATGCTCACAATTATGCAAGAGATATGTTTGCTTATGCTTTAGCATATACAAATAACTTTTTACAAAGGCATTCCTTTATTAAAGCATAAATTTAGATTTCTATCACAAAAGGTTAGTCTTTTTACCCCACATACAATGAAATATATATCTATAAATGTAACATGAGTAGTTAGCCACACATTTGTGCACCCCTCTCCAAGCTCCATATAGTCATTTGCTACACATGGAGCCATAAAATGGATGCCACATGTGGGATCCATTCTCTCTCTCTCTCTCTCTCTCTCTCTCTCTCTCTCTCTCAAAAGAGAGTGAAAAGAAGGAGCATCACTATTTTGACCTCCAAGGCATCACTATGTGAAAACGCTAGATCTAGCATGTGCATTCAAGGGGATTTTGAATAACCCCTCTTTTCAATTTTCTTTTTGTTGCTCCATCTCCCTCTCTTGAAATCTTGAGATGTGCTAACCTACTTATTTTATTAGGTCATTGTCCTTTAATAATGGCATAATTGGTAATGAAAAAGTCTTTAGAAGTGTGATGACCATTGTCCTTTAATAATGGAATGATTGGTAAAGATAAAGTCTTGAGGAGAATGATGACCATTCACAATGTTCTATTTTGAGAATTTAATGTACCCTTTCTTAGATGAATACTTTTATGTCTATCTTTAAAACACTCCTGAATTATCCTCCTCTTATAGATCCTTGCAACTTTATGCACATGAAGGGTTAAATCAATGAGATTAATCATTTTTTTATGAAAAAGAAAATAAGAGTAAATATTATCCAAGGTCTAATCTGAATGGTGCTTATTGCTAAATGGTGCAATTTACATGTGTTCCTTAAAAAACAAGTAGCCACAATGCCCTACATTTCAGATAGCTCCATCCATCAACACAATAAACACATGCATAAATAATTTTGAGTCAATTGACCATGTGCAAAAACATAGATGTGGGGTGATGTCCACAATAATTATGCAAGGAGATATGTTTGTTTATGCTTCATCATATACAAATAGCTTTTTACAAAGACTGACCTAGCGTCCTATTGTCCTACACATTCATGAAGGGAGCTCCGAATAGGCCCATGTTTACAATATGTACTTCTATGAGTGTGTTTAAGGTAACAATCGGCGCTCGCATGACCCGGTTTGTAGTGTAATTTTCTGGACGAAACGAAAAAATCCCAGTTGGAATTCGACATTGTCTTTAATTTTAAGGGATGAATATACATGTTTTAATTGTAAATCCAGGAATTAGTATGGTTTTTACAGATTGATTAGCATTTTTTTTGGGAGCAAGGCTAGCAATGTACTAAGTGGTGTTCTAAGCGAGGACCCCCATGAGGGTTAGGGTTACTCGACGTGGGTATGTGTGTGTTGGACGATTCAAGAGGGGAGGAGGTGAGCTTAAAGTAAGAAAACTAGTGGGCTCATTCTTCTTTGTCCATTAATGATTAAGTAGGAACAGCCGCGTAAGTCTTGGAGGGCGCTCTCTTTGTTTGTTAGAAAAGTCCGGCTAACTGTCTACTATCACGACGGCTCTTCAAAGGAAGAAAGTTGAATTCAAGTGCCTGCTTTTACCAGGAAACTCTCCTTGTCGCAGAAACCCTTCTCACGGTCGGTTGCACGCTTCTTGCGTGGTACCACTCCCCCGTGCACTACCGTGTCGTTTTGTCTCTGTTGTCGCTGTGGTGGTGTTTGTGTGCACTACCACTGTGCTGACACAGCTGCCTCTATCACCGCCCGTGTGACCCCCTCTCAAACACAGAAAAGCAAAAAAAAAAAACAGAAAAACAGAAACTATGAATAAACCAATCACAGTAGCGGTCGTGGTGGTGCTTGTGTTCACTACCACTGTGCTCAGTGGTCGTGTTTGTGTGCACTACCACTCCGCTGACATCGCTGCCCGTGTGACCTCTCTCAAAAACAAAAAAAACCAAAAAACCAAAAACAAAAACAAAAAATGAAACCCAAATTTCAACCCAAATTCCTTTTTACAAAATCAGGTTTCTCTACATAACCACCCCCACAAGAGTTGGTTCACTCGTTTTTCTATTTAGAGCCCCACTCAATGTGTGAAAAAACACGCGTTTCTAAGTGAATTTTGCACCTTGAATCTTGACTTTTGCATTTCATGGCTCTAAAATCTTGTGGTTTTAAATACATTTCAATTATACAAGCTTTAAATTCTTAAGAATTATCTTCACTTTCGGAAGTTTTGAATACCATTTGAGCATGAATATTTACATCTAACCCTTTGCGTGCATGCGGTCATGTTCAATGCATCTCAAGTTTTTTTTGGGGAACAGTAAATATATATATATATATAATATTAACAAAGGCAAGCCTTTACAAAAAGTTCACTTACAATTCTTACATCAAATTCATCAACCAGAGGGGTCCTTATCCATACCAAGATCTTCCAAATTTCAATAAAGTAGCTTGCATATGAGATCCCACCTTTCATCTTCCCAAACAAAGGAAGACTGACGGGCCAAGAGATATGATAACCTAACTGCATATGCAAGCAATCACCATGGCTTTAGATGTACATCCTTTGGGAGACTGCTTCTCCAAAACTTGCCCACCTACCCAGATCTTCACAATTCATCTTGTTCCCAGAGGGTTCTTATCAATGAGAGCCACAAAGGTGTATATAGGCTACTTCTCCTTTAGATACCATCTTCTAGTCTTTGGCCCAATCTTAGGCAACTTTGCTCTCACATCAAATCCTAAGTATCCTTGCATAATGACAACAGTTAGGAAAAACCTAGTATGTACAAGAGTCTTCCAGTCTATGGAGCAGATCATCTAATCCCCGCCTGTAGGGTTTGGACTAATTGAAATATATCAGCATCATTCATATTATTAACATAATATGTTGACCAACACATATGGATACTTTTATACATTAGCTCTAGGGCATCTACCCCAATGTTCACCTCTTTTTGAAAGACTATATTATTCCTGGATATCCACATCTCCCACAAACAACAAAATCTAATGATATTAAATACTAAATTTATTGCTCTCTCACCATCAGCCAACCTACCAACAAGGACCCAATCTCCCCAAAATCCCTAAACCCCTAGATTCTTTGATACCCTTTTCCCAATTCTACCCCATACCCCTCTAATAGTTGGACATTCCCAGAAGGCATGCCTCCCATCCTTCAAAGCAGTCCTACACCTGGGGCAACATCTAGAAGTGACGTTTCTTTATAACAGCTTGAGTCCTAGAGGTAAGGCCAACATGCATACCCTCCATAAGAAGACCTGGGCTTTCAATAAAATACTTACCTCCCACATATTTTTCCACCTCTTCCTCTAGATGCCTGCATTCAAACTTACCTTCCCGACTCTGTTGCAATATTATGCATTTACTTCACTCTTTCTTAATTTTAAGTATAGTGCCTTAGCTACCCCTCTATCCAACTTGACACCATTGAACCACATGCAGTCCTTTATCCAGCAGGACTCATCAAAGGCTATGGATACCCATTCTTTTTGCACAACCAAACATATAATCTCTCCATTGCATCAAACGAGTCGAAGACTATTTGGTACTTTGTTTGAAGCATTGCTTTTACCTTGAATCCAATGCTTCCATCCTCTTATGTCGTCTCATGAGGTAACACAAGAATTAGAGTCATAACATATGTCTAGGCTCTTTTGTGTGCCAAGACACGTTAACACAATAGAGGATATAATGTTAATGTTGAAAAGAAAATAAAACTACAGTTAATTAATCAAAGAATCCAAATATATCATCTGAGGTTACACAAGTTTAGTAGACTTATTAAATTATTTAAACTTAGTTGGGCTTAAATTAAATCAAACTATACAAGTAAGAATATCATATAAACATCATACGTGTACATAATCTTAGAAAGAGGTTACACAAGTTGGCTAGACTTATTAAATTATTTAAACTTAGCTAGGCTTCAATTAAAAGAACCATTGTATACCCATTTTTTTCAACAATGTTTTATTTTAGATTATTTTAAAAGGGGTTAAACGAGAATGTAGTATACATAATGGTAGAAATAAAGGTGCATGTTTAAAGAAATGTAGTAAAAAAAAAACAAGTCATAAAATATGTGCACAAGCTGTGAGTGCACATTTGCAAAAGGTCATCCACATTTACTTAAGGTTTTGATGAGATGCACCTATGTATATGCACAAAGTACAATCAGCTCTCTATTGTTTTTTGTTTAAGGCTGTACTTTGGAAATATAAGAAATTTCACAAGTTTTTGTGTAAACAAAATCAAGAAAAAACCAAAATTTAATAGTACATGTGCCACTAAATGGGATTCTAGAATCCTATTTGTCTCTCAACCTAGATACTTGGACATGCAAACAGGATTCTAGAATCCCAAAACTCCCAATGCTTCAAACTATAAGAGTCCTTGATGTAAAATATAAGGGGAAAATCTAGAACTTGGAAACTAGTAGCCAAAATTTGGAATCCAAAATCCCATATCTAGATTTCAAAATCCTCATCTTGGATTCCAAAATCTAATCTTGGATTTTAGATTTCCAAGATTTCCAACATTAAAATTTACAAACTGCACATTTTTTTCTATTTTCTGTTGATTTTTTTTTTGTGAAAAGATAAAAAATCTTTTAACTTGAGAAATAGTCAAGTTTTCAAATGTGTTTCAAACTGGAATCCAGCTGTGGCTATAACAACTTTCATGCTTAATCCTTGCAAAAGTTAATTTTAACAAACTAAATCAAACATTGAAATGTGCATTCAGATGTATGGGGTCCTACGAAGACCATGTCTATGGGAGGTTGTAGGTATTATGTGACATTTATTTTGATGACCACACAAGGAAAGTGTGGGTATACTTCATGAAGGAGAAGGGTGAGGTGTTCACTCACTTTCAGAATTTCAGAGTTATGGTTGAAAAAAAAATAGGGAAATATGTAAAGTGCCTAAGGTCAGATGGAGGGGGAGAGTACTTCTCCAATGAGTTCTCTGAATTTTTGAAGAAAAATGGTATTCGGAGACAATTTACATGCAGATACACTCCGCAGAAAAATGGAGTTGCTGAGTGAAAAAACAAGCACATTGCTGAGATTGCGTGAGCATTAATGGAAGAGAAGAATATACCGCATAGCTATTGGGCTGAGACTATTTCTACGGCAGCTTACATCATGAACAGGACTCCAATTGTGCAGCCATATATGATGTAACTCTAGAGGAGAGGTTTACAGACAGAAAACCTGGTTTGTCTTATCTGAACGTCTTTGGATGCATTGCATATGTGCATGTGCCAGATGAGCTGAGAACTAAGCTAGATCCAAAAGCTAAAAAATGTGTGTTTATTGGATATTCCCTTGAGCAAAAGGAATACAGGTGTTATAACCCTGCTACACGTGAGTTGAGGGTAAGTAGGGATGTTGTTTTTGATGAGATAAGCAGCTGGTATGCTGCTGAAAAAGAAGCTATTAGGGCTGATGTGAGCAGAAATGTGGTTGCACAAAATGCAAGTCAGCAATCACAGTCTTTGAGTGGACCAGGAGAGTCCTCATCTAGTGGTTTAGTTGATAGACCATGGAGTGGCAGGGTGCATCATAATACCAGTCCTACAAATGTGATTAGTACATCACATAAAGGCAAAGAGAAAGTGGTTGAGCCCCTTAGTATGTCTGACATTTCTGTAGGGCATTCTCATGTTGATGGAGACTCTAGTGGCTCGGAAAAGATGCAGGGGAAAAGAGAGCTTGAGCTCTTGCAAGCACACACACACACTCACAAAACCCTAAGAGAGAACACAAAAGGTGAGAGGCTGAAAATCTTGTTCTACTTCACTGAACACTCAACACACCATATACAAAAATAAGAGTACACACAATGAAAGGTACTCAACCAAATACATAATAGAGTTCTCTATAGTGTGAACCCAACTAAATGAGCTGGCGCTATAACTATGCCAGTCTCTAGAATGGCTGTCACACTGGCCGCATATCACCCATGATCTCACCAACCATGTGAGTGGTGTAAGTGTGGGGCCTATCCCCCAGGTGGGTCATCAGTGTCCACCACCTCACTAGATGAGCTCAATGTCTCAACACTCCCCCTCGAGCTCAACTCCATCTCATGTACACCAAGCGAAGCCCTGAATCTACGGAGCTTCTCTGTACCCAATGCTTTGGTGAAGATGTCAGCAACCTGATCCTATGTGCTGACATAAACAAGGTCAACGTCTCCTGCCAAGACCTTCTCTCTGACAAAATGGTAGTGGACCTCTGTCTGCTTCGTGCGAGCATAAAAAACTGGGTTCCTAGCCAACTGTATACTGCTAATGTTGTCACAGAAAATGACAACTTGTCTATCGACTGATAGACCCAAATCTGCAAGTAGCTTTCTCAACCAAGCTACCTCACATGCTGCCATAGCAGCATCCTCTGTACTCGGCCTCTGTACTAGATAGAGAAACCGTAGGCTGCTTCTTGCTGCTCCAAGTCACAGCAGCACTCCCCAAAGAAAACATGAAGCCACTAGTAGATCTTCTATCTGAGATACTACCAGCCCAATCAGCATCTGTGTACCCATGTACACATATCTTTGTCCCAGTTCATAAAATATTCCACAATGCAAAGTAGACCTCACATACCTCAGTATGCGTCTCAATGCATCCAAATGCGGCTTCCAAGGAACCTGCATAAATTGACTCACCAACCCAACAGCATAGCTTAAATCCGGCCTGGGGATCGTCATGTAGATCAAGCTTCCTACCATGCGCCTATACATAGTAGGATCCTCCAAAATCTCTTCTGAATCTACACTCAACTTCCCATTCTGATCCAATGGCACTGAGATAGGCTTACAGCCTGTCATACCATACTTGGACAATATGTCCAAGCCATACTGTCTCTTCAGTAATCCAATACCATGTGGTGACCTAATCACCTCAATGCCCAAGAAATATCTGAGCTCCCCAAGATCCTTCATCTCAAACTTCTGTCTAAGCAAGATCTTTACATCAAAGATCTCTGCATCATGGTCCCCCGTAATGATCAAGTCATCTACATAGTGATGTCATCTACATAGATGACATCACTATGTCTCATATACAGCGAGAAATCTGCATTGGCTACATGAAAGCCAATAGTGATAAGATATTCAGAAATCTTGTCAGACCATGCTCTTGGTGCTTGTTTTAAGCCATACAAGGCTTTCTTCAACCTACAAACATGCTCGGGGCTCAGAAATCTTGTCAGACCATGCTCTTGGTGCTTGTTTTAAGCCATACAAGGCTTTCTTCAACCTACAAACATGCTCGGGGTGACTCACATCCTCATAACCAGGTGGCTGCAACATATACACCTCTTCCTGCAAATCCCCATGCAAGAATGCATTCTTTACATCCATCTGATTTAAAGACCATTTCTTTGATGCAGCCACTACTATCACAACTCTCACTGTTGCCATCTTGGCAATTGGGCTGAAAGTTTTCTCATAATCAATGCCATATGTCTACGCATATCCTTTGGCTACCAATCTAGCCTTGTACCTATTTATGCTTCCTTCACTGTTATGTTTTACTTTGTACACCCACTTGCATCCAATGGCTTTCTTGCCTTCAAGAAATTGTCCTAAATCCCAAGTCTCATTTCCATATAGTGCATCCATCTCCTCATCCATAGCTTTCTCCCAACACACATTTCCAATAGCCTCATCAATGCATGTGGGCTATACAACCTGCACAACCTTTGCCATGTATGCATAGTGATGTGCCACATAACCATCATAGGTGAACCTCTGCATAGGATTCTTCACTCTCCCAGATCTTCGTAGCTTTGCATTCATGGCTCCATAGCCTTCTTTACACCAGGTGTTCTCATCAAGCCTCATCTCTGAGCCACTACTCTTCATCAACATGAGAATGCCCTATAGAAATGTCAGACATACCAAGGGGCTCAACCACTTTCTCTTTTCCTTTATGTGATGTACTAATCACATTTGCAGGACTGGTATTATGACACAGCCTGCCACTCCATGGTCTATCAAACTGAACCACTAGATGAGGACTCTCTTGGTCCACTCAAAGACTGTGATTGCTGACTTGCATTCTATGCAACCACATTTCCACTCACATCACCCCCAATAGCTTCTTTTTCAACGGCATACCAGCTGCTTGTCTCATCAAAAACAACATCCCTGCTTACCCTCAACTCACGTGTACCAGGGTTATAACACCTATATCCCTATATCCAATAAACACACATTTTTCAGCTTTTGGGTCCAGCTTAGTTCTCAGCTCATCTGGCACATGCACATATGCAATGCATCCAAAAAATTTTAGATGAGACAAATCAGGTTTTCTGCTCGTAAACCTCTCCTCTAGAGTTACATCATGTATGGCTGCAATTGGATTCCTGTTCATGATGTAAACTGCTGTAGAAACAGCCTCAGCCCAATAGCTATGCGGCATATTCTTCTCTTCCATCAATCTCGTGCAATCTTAGCAATGTGCTTGTTTTTTCGCTCAGCAACTCCATTTTGCTGCGGAGTGTATCTGCATGTAAATTGTCTCCGAATACCATTTTTCTTCAAAAATTCAGAGAACTCATTGGAGAAGTACTCTCCCCCTCCATTTGACCTTAGGCACTTTACATATTTCCCTATTTTTTTTTCAACCATAACTCTGAAATTCTGAAAGTGAGTGAACACCTCACCCTTCTCCTTCATGAAGTATACCCACACTTTCCTTGTGTGGTTATCAAAATAAATGTCACATAATACCTACAACCTCCCATAGACATGGTCTTCGTAGGACCCCATACATCTGAATGCACAACATCTAGTGCATTTCTGCTCACATTTCTGTTACGTGAAAATACATGCCTTGTTTGCTTTCCAAATTGGCATGCTTCACATATTCTCTGTATATACCTTCAACTTTAAATTTTGGCAGTGCTGTCACAATTCCTTTAGTCTGCATAGACTTCATTCTCTGCACATTCACATGTCCAATTCTTTTATGCCAAATGTCTGTGTGTGCAAAAATTCCTGAACCATTTGCAAACATTGCAGCACTCACTTCAGGCATGTTTACATTCAATGTAAACATTCTGCCCACTCTGTTGCCTTTTTGCAACCAACCTGCACTTGTCTTTAAAGTCTTCAACATAACAACCATCAGGGTTAAATCGAACCTGCAAACCCTGCTCAATCATTTGGCCAACTGAAACCAAATTCTTTGTTATATTGTTCGGAACATGAAGTACATCTGCAAGGTACTTCACTTTGCCATCCTGCATAGACAATGGCACATCTCCAACATGGGCAATTGGATGAGCAGTGTCATCCTCTGTTTCCACAAAACCTGGTCTTTCAAGGTTTTTCATCTCCTTAAACCACTCCCCACGACTTGTCATGTGGTTTGAAGCACCTGAATCAACGTACCATACATCATCTTTATGTGCTACTTCAACATTTTCAGACATGGCATTAACGAAATGCTGCATACCAAACAACCTTTCATTATTGTCATTGTTTCTGCTTGAGGATACATAGTTGTTTTGCTGCAATTCCCCATTTTGCATGTCATCCTGCTTCTTATAAAATAATCTGCCTGCACATGTCCTGGCTTACCACAATAAAAGCATCTACGTGTATCATTATACTACCTTTGCTAATTTCCACCATGACCTCTTTGACTCCCCTTGCCTCTGAATTGGCCTCTTCCACCTGCGTGTTGTTGTTGTTGTTGTTGTGAATTTTGGGACTATTGTTGCTGTTGCTGTTGGCCATAATTCTGATTACCTATTCGGCCACCTCCTTGACCATGTCCATGGCCTCCTCTACCTCGTCCTCTTCTTGAACTTGCGTAGAAGGCCTGTTGCTCTGAATTGTTTTTGTTTTGTGAAGACTGCTAGCTCTTCTCTTCTATAATCAGCATAGACACCAAATCTGTAAAATTGGGAATGTTTTCCCGAGTCTGAATAGACGTCTTGAATGCCTTGTATTGTGGCCCGAGACCACGTAGACAGACTTCCACCTTATCATCATCATCTACTGAAACACCAATAGATGCAAGGGATTCCACAATACCCTTTATCTTCAATGCAGTCATTCACAGACATACTCTTTTTCTCCAGAGTATGAAGTTCATTCTTCAATTGTATCTTTTGTGCCTTGGTATTCGTTTCATAGAGTTTTACCAAGGTGTCCTACGCCTCCTTGGGGGACTTGGCATCCTGTATGTGCCCAATCATGGTGTCTTTTGTACCTTGGTATTCGTTTCGTAAAGTTTTACCAAGGTGTCCCATGCCTCCTTGGTGGGGGACTTGGCATCCTGTATGTGCCCAATCATGGTGTCCTATATACTGATAGAGAGCCAATACATAACTTTTCTGGCTCCTTGGTTCCAATCCTTGAACTCTTTCACATCCGTAGCAGTCGGATTGATCTCTGGTATCTCCGGTGCCTCTTCATGCTCACCTTCTATGTAGTCCCAATAACCCTTTCCCATCAGGAAATTCGTCAACTTGAACCTCCAAGCATAGAAGTTGTTCTTATCAAGCTTCTCAGTAACAATCTGTTTTATGCCATCATTTGACATCTTGCTAGACACACAAATTTACCAGAAACAGCACTGTGGTGGTTTGTCTTGCATAAACTGCTGTATTTTCTATAGCGGTATTGTTGTACACTCAAATGTCACAACCAGTGACCTCAATGTGCATACATACACCCAATGGCAACTGTTGACCTCCTTGAAGCACACATAGTGTCTGCACAGCCAATCTGTCTTCCTGCAGTTCTTAAAACACAGTTCTGCAGAGAATCGATGACTTACCCGCAATGCTCGAAATTACCTGCTTTCTGAAAAACGGAGGTCCTGAAGCGCTTGAGACGCGTTTTTGGCTTGAAAATTTACGTCCAATAGGACAATATAGTTTCCCTATAGCTTTAATCCCGCAAAGAATACTCCTCAATTAGAGATCATTTGTCGGTGCCTCCCATAGAGCTCCCGACAAGGGTGTAATTGCCAACACAAATAAGGAAGAGTAGTTGAAGCTCTTACCCTTGTACCGCTTCCTGTGCTTCTCTTACTTGCAGCTCAGCCCTTAGCATGAACCAAGCTCTGATACCAGGAAAAGATGCAGGGGAGAAGAGAGCTTGAGCTCTTGCAAGCACACACACACACTCACAAAACCCTAAGAGAGAACACACAAGGTGAGAGGTTGAAAATCTTCTTCTACTTCACTCAACACTCAACACACCATATACAAAAATAAGAGTACACACAATGAAAGGTACTCAACCAAATACATAATAGGAATCTCTATAGTGTGAACCCAACTAAATGAGCTGGCGCTATAACTATGCCAGCCTCTAGAATGGCTGTCACCACACAGCCTGTCAATCCCACTGGCCGCATATCACCAATTATCTCTAGAATAGCTGTCACATAGCGTGTCATCCCACTGGCCGCATATCACCCATGATCTCAACAACCATGCTAGTGGTGTAAGTGTGGGGCCTATCGTCAAGGCGGGTCATCAGTGTCCACACCGCCTCACTAGATGAGCTCGATATCTCAACACCTCAGAGATGAGCCTTGATGAGGAGCTTGGGATACCAACTATAAGAAAACCTGGTGTAAAGAAGGCTATGAAAGCCATGAATGCAAAACTGTGAAGATCTGGGAGAGTGAAGAATCTTGTGCAGAGGTTTACCTATGATGGTTATGTGGCACATCACTATGCATACATGGCAAAGGTTGTGCAGGTTATAGAGCCCACATACATTGATGAGGCTATTGGAAATGTGTGTTGGGAGAAAGCTATGGATGAGGAGATGGATGCACTATATGGAAATGAGACTTGGGATTTAGTGCAATTGCTTGAAGGCAAGAAAGCCATTGGATGCAAGTGGGTGTACAAGGCAAAACATAACAGTGATGGAAGCATAAGCAGGTATAAGGCTAGATTGGTAGTAGTAGCCAAAGGATATACGCAGACATATGGCATTGATTATGAGGAAACTTTCAGTCCAGTTTGCCAAGATGGCAAAAGTGAGAGTTATGATAGTAGTGGTGGCTGCGTCAAAGAAATGGTCTTTACATCAGAATCTCAGATGGATGTAAAGAATGCATTCTTGCATGGGGATTTGCAAGAAGAGGTGTATATGTTGCAGCCACCTGGTTATGAGGATGTGAGTCACCCCGACATGTTTGCAGGTTGAAGAAAGCCTTGTATGGCTTAAAACAAGCACCAAGAGCATGGTCTGATAAGATTTCTGAATATCTTGTCACTATTGGCTTTCATGTAGCCAATGCAGATTTCTTGCTCTATGTGAGATACATTGATAGAGGGATTGTGCTTGTTGTTGTCATCTATGTAGATGACCTGATCATTATAGGGGACCATGATGCAAAGATCTTTGATGTAAAGATCTTGCTTAGACAAAAGTTTGAGATGAAGGATCTGGGGGAGCTTAGATATTTCTTGGGCATTGAGGTGATTAGGTCACCACATGGTATTGGATTACTGCGCAGAGACAGTATGGCCTGGACATGTTGTCCAAGTATGGTATGACAGGCTGTAAGCCTATCTCAGCGCCATTAGATCATAATGGCAAGCTGAGTGCAGATTCAGGAGAGATTTTGGAGGATCCTACTATGTATAGGCGCATAGTAGGAAGCTTGATCTACATGACGATCACTAGGCCAGATTTGAGCTATGCTGTTGGGTTGGTGAGTCAGTTTATGCAGGTTCCTCGGAAGCCGCATTTGGATGCATTGAGACGCATACTGAGGTATGTGAGGTCTACTTTGCATTGTGGACTATTTTATGAAACTGGTACAGAGATATGTGTACATGGGTACACAGATGCTGATTGGGCTGGTAGCATCTCAGATAGAAGATCTACTAGTGGCTTCATGTTTTCTTTTGGGAGTCCTGCTGTGACTTGGAGCAGTAAGAAGCAGCCTACGGTTGCTCTATCCAGTACAGAGGCCGAGTACAGAGGTGCTGCTATGGCAGCATGTGAGGTAGCTTGGTTGAGAAAGCTACTTGCAGATTTGGTTCTATCAGTGGATAGACAAGTTGTCATTTTTTATGACAACATTAGCAGTATACAGTTGGCTAGGAACCTAGTTTTTCATGCTCACATTACCATTTTGTCAGAGGAGAGAGAAGGTCTTGGTGGCAGCAGACGTTGACCTTGTTTATGTCAGCACACAGGATCAGGTAGCTAACATCTTTACCAAAGCATTGGGTATAGAGAAGCTCCGCAGATTCAGGGCTTCGCTTGGTGTACATGAGATGGAGTTGAGCTCGAGGGGGAGTGTTGAGATATCGCGCTCATCTAGTGAGGCAGTGGGACACTGATGACCCGCCTCGGGGATAGGCCCGACACTTACACCACTAGCATAATTGGTGAGATCATGGGTGATATGCGGCCAGTGGGATGACAGGCTGTGTGACAGCCATTCTAGAGACTGGCGTAGTTATAGCGCCAGCTCATTTAGTTGGGTTCACACTATAGAGAACCTTAGTATGTATTTGGTTGAGTACCTTTCATATGGTGTGTACTCTTATCTTTGTATATGGTGTGTTGAGTGTTGAGTGAAGAAGAAGAAGATTTTCAGCCTTTCACCTTTGAAACGTCATGGCATGCTTCGCGTGATGCAAAAGGGTCTACAGAGAAGCGGTATAAGAAGTTACCAATGCCCAAGAGAACTCCTGAGGAGAGACAGGCTTTGATGGATGCTCGGGAATGTTTTTACTGTACAGAAGAGGGACATATGTCTTTTAATTGTCCTAAGAGACAGTCCCCCCGTTCCAAGCCCTCGTCCCTTCCGTCCCTTGTGACTATGACCTCACCATAGCATCCGTGGTTTTCACACTCTCCCAGCAAGAGGCATCATCCACCCGTAACTTATACTCTTGGCAGTGTTTGTACGAGACTCTTGCATGTCGACAAACTCGTCGCTAAGGATAAGCCCTCTCAAAGCACCGCTACAATTCTTCAACCGGTCCAACATGAGGATGTTATAGGCAAACCGGGTGTCGGAATATTTGAGGAGAGAGAGAGAGAGGACCTCTTGTTGAACTCATGCCGAAGTCTTTGGTGGTTGAGGATAAAGGAGATCATGGTATTGGCCTCCTCACTGAGTGGACTGATCTGTGGCAATGCCCCTATGTCCTTGAGAAGGTTGTTTAGGTAATCAGCCATACCAAAGGACACCGTGACATGTCCATACATACCTTGGAGGATAGCTCCTGCCACCCTATTGGACCAATGATCTCCATGGTGGTAGCCCACTCCGCCGCAAGCACATCTACGCTCTTCCCGGTGCCGGATGCATCATTAGATGAGATGAATACATCTCTCCGCGGGAATATGCAACCACGCCATGAATACTCCTCTTGCGAGTGTCGCTCTATCCATCCACAATGAGGGAGACTCCGTTCCTCTCCCATTGCCACTTTGTGTTGTCGACCGCTTGCTCCACAATGCACTTCTCCTTCTCAAGGAATGTAGTGCGCAAGCTCTCGGATAAGGGAGTGTATAGGTTGAGCCATACTCCCCAATCTTCTTAACCATGACCTTACATGACCTTGAAGTATTCCGACCTATTCAAAAAAGCAATTTACTAATGAGAAGGGGACTAGAATGATGAAAACATGAATAATGAATTGGCAATGATCGATCGCACTTACTGTATTCTCTTTTAGGGTTTTGTGAGTGTGTGTGTGCTTTTGCAAGAGCTCAAGCTGTCTTCTCCCCTACATCTTTTCAACCTCTCTTTTCAAACATATGATT
This sequence comes from Cibotium barometz, assembly GCF_041138505.1. Lineage (NCBI taxonomy): Eukaryota > Viridiplantae > Streptophyta > Polypodiopsida > Cyatheales > Cibotiaceae > Cibotium > Cibotium barometz. Next base: position 14,619,441 of record NC_141103.1, on the reverse strand, counting down.
TTAGATCTTTTATAGTAGGAGATGATAAAAATGCTCTTCATTTGTGCAACTCAATGATCATAGATTTTAGCATCAGTTTAAAATTAAGCAAAGGGAAGAAGCAACCCTCATGTGGTGCAAAAAGTACTCAAATAGGAAGGTCTCAAGTTTCTGTTGTTTATTTCACAACATGGAATCGCCTAGGTAAAGTAGATGTTGATCTCTTCCATGAATGAAACTCTAAAGTCTCAGAAGGATAATCACATGATTGATTTTCTTCAATGCTTGACTTTAAGGAGACAATATGTGCTGTGCATGTGTGTTTTCTAGAAAGCCACTAAAATGGTGGGAAACATTTTTTTGTGAAGCAAGAGAAACTCATTGAAGAGCTAGAAAACAATGCCTTTCAACTAGTTGTTCCATTTCTGTGGTGCGAAAGTGGAATTCCAATATAATTGAAACTAGTGGTTCTCATAATTTTGAAATTATAGAGGAGTTTTTAGCAATGGTTCATGGAGAAAAAAGGGAAATTTAGCAATGGTTCATGGAGAAAAAAGGGAAATTTATGTAGGACTTAGAAAGACCACAAAATGCTTATAACAAAAGAAAGAAATGTGGAAAGGAATTGTAAATGAGATGAGTGAAGGAACAATGATTGTTGGGCTTGCCACCAATGATGAGAACAATTATCCATTCTAGTTGGCAAAAGACACAAAAGTTTTTCAAGAGGGCAATGTTTTGAGTGTTGTGGAAGTGCACTGGTACCGAATAGCAGGAGAAGATTTGCTCAAAGGAAAGTACGATCCATATATGTTGAAACAAAGGTAAAAGGGAAAGAAAAGTGGTAGTCATTGATGTGTGAACATATTCAATCTGCAAGATGTAGAAATCCTTGTGAATGGATTTGATTTGAAAAAATCTGGTCACTTGGATCAAAAAACCATTGAGATTTTAAAGAAAAAGGTAAAAGATCTCTCCTAGTTCTAAGGAAGAGAATATGATTTGTTCGTGTATTGAAGATGTTCTTGTGTTTTTATTGACATGGAATAGAAAGTTGCTTTTCTTGCATAAAGTTGGTCATTTTTTACAGTTTTGTTAATATACTGCAATGAAATATGCTCAAAAAATTAGTGTTTTCAAAAACATTTATAGACCAAATTATGTTTTTTTTCTCATTTTTTCAAAAAACAAGCCATTTTTAAGGGTTTTTTGAGAAAACAGGCTTGAGTGCACATTTGCGCGATTTAGTGAACATTTGTCATGACTCGATGTTAAAGGTATATCTTTCAGTCTAAAGATTAATCACGATTGCATGGTGGAATAAAATACAAAATAACAATGAAAACTGAGCCTTGAATTTAAACGGGCTGCTTTGAAGGGGCCATGGACCCTTAATTTGAGTGGAAACTCAAAATGTGAATGCCCATTGAAAACTTAATCATGTATATGAACCTATTTGAATGGTGAAAACTAAAAACTAAATGGGTCGTGGGCCCTTAATTTGAATGGACACCGAGACTAGATGATGATGAAAAATTGAGCCTTAAATTTGGATGGGTTGTGGACCCTTATTTGAATGGAAATTCAAAATGTGAATGTCCACCAAAAAATGTGATCATATATACAAACCCATTTGAATGAAAACTCAAAATGTGAACGCCCACCAAAAATTATGATCATGTATACGAACCCATTTGAATGGAAACTCAAAATATGAAGCCTCACCAAAAATTTTGATAATGTATAAGAACCCATTTGCAAGACTTTGCTTGGTTTCTCATTTTCTCAAACCCTTAACTTTAAAGTGTTAAGAGTGAGAGAAAACTACCATCCTTGTCAGTGTGGAACAAGTAAAGGGTAATGGTAGAGAAGGGCACCAACAAGAAAAGCATACTTATCATCTTCAACCAGTATAAGATCACCTTGTAGATGATGGTCACCACAGGGGTTATGATGTCATGCCCCCACTCTACTGTGTGGATCTTTTGAGAATGGTCATGTAGTATATAACCATGGGGGTTATGATGTCATGGCCCCCTCTACTCTATGATAATAATGATGACACTTTTGCCTGTGGAGATGATGGCCACCATAGCCATGTAGATGATGGTAGCAATATAGATGATAGCCCACCATTATCTTGCCTGTGTGTTAATGATGGTCTATACCATGGTTGTGTAGTACTGGGGCCACAGGGCGTCCCAATGTGCCACACCCCCCTTCTCTCCATACAATGTATCGGGATGGTCACCACATGAGGGTCGTGATGACATGCACCCCTTCTCTCCTCCATATAACATATTTCTCGTGATGGTCAAAGGTCACATCTCCTAAGGTTATACCATCTCAACAAATTAATTAATGCACCCATATTAGCCTACTACTCTGATTAGTTGAAACACATTGCAAGGTTTTAGGGCATGTTGGTCTCTTGTAAACATCCCAGAGGTGACACCACAGAGCACACCCTTTCCATCCACCTACCCCCAACATTAGGCATCTACCATGAGCCATGGATTCTTGTTGAACATGCCTTAAATGGCTCAGTAACAAGCACTTATAATTCTTCTAAAATCTCTAGGAGGCTATAAGGTGGTTTACACTTATGTGTATGATGGCTAGACGAAATATAAGCAACATTGTCCCCATACCATTGTGTCATGACAATGTTTTTTCATGGCACTCCCAAATGTATAAACCCTTTCATTGTATCAACAATTTTTCTAGTGCATCATCATGTGCAAACTTCCAATTCAAGTTGGCATGGTGAGATAAATGTAGCTTTCTAATTCTAAATTTCTCAATGCTAGATGGGCACAAGTAGAAATTTCACAATTGATTAATAGGCCTTACATACTTAAATTTAGCTTTTCTGTCTCAAAAGATTAGTTTTTAAACCTGCAGTAGGGACATATTGTTATCTATAAACTAAGAGGAGTGGGAAAATCATTTTGCCCCTGTACTGTCATTATCTCCGCATAAAGACATCAATAGGATGCCACATTTGGGATCCTCTCTCTCTCTCTCTCTCTCTCTCTCTCTCTCTCTCTCTCTCTCTCTCTCTCTCTCTCTCTCTCTCTCTCTCTCTCAACAAGATAGTGGAAAGGAGGAGCATAAAATAGGTTGCCACTAGTGGAATGAGAAAAGTAGAGCCAATAGTAGAGAGTGCTAAATAGCACTCAAAAGGCAAGAGCCAACATGAGTAATATGGTGGAGGAGCCCTTGCATTCAAGAGGCAAGAACCAACATGAGAAAGATGGTGGGAGTAGAAGGCAACGTGCAAAGGTAGAACAAGGGCTATCCGAATTGCCAACTTGGAAAATTAGGCATTGGTTGTTGTCACTTTTTCCCACTCGGGTTGGGGAAAACTTTTTTTTACTGACATTTGACCCACTCTATCATGTAGCATGTAATGCACGTACGACTCAACCAGGCTTTGAGTACCACGCTAGAGTGTGAGTGGCGAGTAAGTCCAAGGTTAAGGGGCGGGTCATCCAAGTCAGAGTACTGCGGGTGACCAGGCTAGTGTAGGCAGGCACACCACTACATATAGCTTGGCGAGATGGGGGGATCCCTCATTCTGATCTATGGCTGGGAGGTGAACATGAGCCTTGCTTTCTCCATCTCCACATAGTCAAAGTGTGTCCCGTGAATGTCCATTAGTGATGACAAGGATGTTACATTGGTATCAAAGCATAGTTACCCTTCCTCATATGGGACCAGGGACCGGGCCCGCAAAGGATAAGGAAACTTATCCTTAATCTTTGGGTGGTGGAGAGGAGATACGGTGGTGAGCTCTCAGGAAGCAGGTTCCATGGGAGGGTAGCAAAAGTTTAAAAAGAAATTCCTAAGGTGCATTAGAAATAAATTATAATGTGCACAAAAGATCTTAGCCTAAGGGTCAAGATTTTTAAAAAATTTTGGATTATGGTCCAATTAAGGTTCCTATGGAACCAATAAGATTAATCAAAATGTAGGGAGGAGATAAATTGAAGAATAAAAGAAAAACCCTCCAAAAATGAGTAAATGCTCACATAAGATGAAGAGTGGACTAAGGACCAAAGAAAAGAATTAAAAAACTAAATTTTGACACCTCTGAGTGGGGATCTCCCCTCATAATCAATAAAATGAGATATTTTTTTATCTCTCCTCTCTCCTAGTTCAAAACTAGATCCAAAAAGTAAGCTGAACTGACCCAAAAATGGTCAAAAATTGACCAAGCTGATCTGGAAAATTCTAGAATCAGTTTGCTTGTTTAGAGGTTCACTTTTTCCTATAAATAGAAGCCTCCCCCTTTGTAAAAGCTCAATGGTGTTTATGCACTGTTACTCTACTCTAACCTGAGCCATCTACATTGAATTTTTTAATAATTCAATTGTTTTTGGCCTAATTCTCTCCAAAGTGAATTGGTGGCCACTCTTGCTTCAAACAAGAGTAGAACCCTCAATCCCTCAAGCCAAAGGAGAGCTTACAAGCTCCATGTAAGCTAATTTTCTTACTTTGTTTATAAATTTTAATGAAAAATCTATGGTTTTCTTGATTTTTATGTTTTGCAATTGATTGAATTAAATTCAAATGCTATGCCTTTGATGAAAAGGCCACCCCCCTTCTATTCTTTACATTCCAACCTTTCTTAATCCTAAAAAGATTAACTAAGTGACTAATTAAACTCTTCTTATTGTTTACTCTCTTGAATTTAGAAAATTGTGTAGATTAGAGTTCTATAATTCTAAATTGGGTTAATTAAGTTAAGTAGTAAAGATAGATAAATGAGAAATGGTCAGCCATACAAAGGAGTTATGGTAAAATTTTCTAGAATTTTGTGAAAAAGAAAGTTTGTTTTTATGTTATTCCAAAAGAGTGATTCCCACCATTTTTGCATCTAAAAGAAATATTCTAATTACTCCATGTACATATTCACCTATGAATATGTATGGATATCACTGATATTAATTATTAAAATTGATTTCTATGCATAGTGAAATTTTTTTTATTATAAAAGTGTTATTCTTATTAAGATTGATTTTTATGCATAGAAAGATGCATAAAGAAATTTTCTTTATTATAAAAGTGTTGTTCTTATTAAAATTTAATTTCTATGCATAGAAATATGCATAATGGAAGTCTTTTTATTATAAAAGTGTTATTCTTATTAAAATCGATTTCTATGCATAGAAAGATGCATAATGGATTTTTTTAATTATAAAAGTGTTATTCTTATTAAAATTGATTTCTATGCATAGAAAAATGTATAATGGAATTTTTTTATTATAAAAGTGTTATTCTTATTAAAATTGGTTTCTATGCATAGAAAGATGCATAAAAGAATATTTTTATTATAAAAGTGTTATTCTTATTAAACTTGATTTTTATGCATAGAAAATTGCATAAAGGGAAAAAAATTTATTACAAAAGTATTATTTTTATTAAAGTTGATTTTTATGCATAGAAAGATGCATAAAGGAATTTTTTTTATTATAAAAGCATTATTCTTATAAAAATTAATTTTTATGCATAAATAGATGCATAAAGAAATTCTTTTTATTTTAAAAGTGTTATTCCTATTAAATTTGATTTTATGCATAAAAGGATTTTTTAATTAAAAGTGTTATTCCCATTGAAGTTGAAATTTATGCATAAATAGATGCATAAAGAATTTTTATATCAAAGTTAGAGTTCTCTTAAATTCTATGTTTAAATTCTATGAGTATTTGATAAATGAATAATTAAATACTCTGAGAGAGAAATTTCTATCGTTTTATATTCACACGGATTGTAAAAAGAAAATTTAAAAAATCTATCGAGATCGAAATATTCAGATAAATGATTAATTTATTCCTCATTGGAATTCGTAAACTGATTTTAGAAATCAATTAAGTGAATATTCAAAGAAAGAAATTTAGTAAAATAGTAACTGAATTATTAAACCTTTTCGAGAAAGATATTTCAGGAAAAATCTTATCCGACTCGAACCTTGAATCAGACTATGACCAAGACCAAACTCTTTCGTCAGTTTCGAGAAAAGAAGGTGTGACCAGTTTAGAAAAATACACTCAAAACTCCCACCAAATCTGAAACTAAGACCCTTCGAATTGATATGTGGATCAAGGTTATAGAATTTGAGGAATTCTCGTATGAAATTCAGAATTCCAATCAAGAAGTTTTGGGGATACTGATTCAAGAAATACTCCTTGTATTCTAAGGAAAATCAAAATGAAAACTTACATAGAAACCCTATTTTATCAAAGGACTATCTTACGCCAGAATGTTGGTGGAGGGAGCATTTGGTATATGTTTTTCTAAGGGAAGTTCAATTACAATAGGTGGCGGGGAGTGTTCAAAGGACGGCTCACGCGGCAAAGCCTGCCCAGGTCTTGCCTCGATATGGTTGAAAAATGGTGCGCTTCCGGTACGATGGGGCGAGGGCTGACGAAGTGTTCCCTAAGTGAAGTACCAGGACACCTAAGTAGGATCCTGGAGGGTTCTGACCAGGAGATGCACGGGCTCGCGGTGCCTATGACACCCATGCATATGTCATGGAAGATATATATGATGGATAAAATTATTATTGTAATCTGTTACTAGATCTCGCTGACCAGTTGGTCATCTCAACAGAGAGTCCAGAGTGATACTGTTTTTTGAGAAACAAGGGACTGGATAAAATTTTTAAGTTGACCAATAATTGTTTGTCAATGGATAATTTTATATATTAAAGTTTTAAAGAGGAGTGTGTGCATATTTGTATTTGAAAGTAAAAGTTAAGAAAGGCATTCAATTATGGGTGGGTGAGTAATTGTCTAGTTCTACCGATTTTATATGTCAATGAATAATTTTATATGTTAAAGTTTTAAAGAGGAGTGTGTGCATATCTGTATTCGAAAGTAAAAGTTAAGAAAGGCATTCAATTATGGGTGGGTGAGTAATTGTCTGGTTCTACCGATTCCAGTGGTTGGGTGGTGGCTAACCCATGGGCCGGATGGCTGGAATCAGTAGAATTTTAATAATTAAATTGAATAATAGGAATATGCTTAGAATTCGAGTAGTTAAATAAAAACCTGAAGAATTTCTCAACAATGAGTAGATCAATGGCTGTGTCTGGCTTTGGTTAGGAAAAAAGCCTTGATTTCCTCAAATGATTAGGTCAACGGCTGTGCCTGATTTCGGTTAGGAAAAAAGCGTTGATTTCTTCAAAATAAGTCAGTGATAGTTTTCCTTCTATCTGGTTTAATCAGGTTAAGGATAGTTTAATCTCTTGAACCCGGAACCCATTAGAAAATTTGTTAAGAAAATCAAAAAGGTGGAATCGTCCCCGTTTTTCGGGCAAGGAAAATTTTCCCGGTTTCGGTTTCAGAATGGCCACCAGATTAGTCTCGTGTCTGAAAATTCAAGGGCGAGGCCCTAAGTGGGAAACCCTGCCCCGTGCAAGAGGAAGCTACTTTCGCTATGCTAGCAACCGGGCAAAGGGGTCTCACACGATAGAAGCTCATTTTTGTCCCCAATGGTTGTGTGGGTGACCTCCAAGTCCTTTGAGTATCGAGCTTGATGATATCCTACCGAATCACTCTGTTCTGTTGTTGAGGTCATAGGTGGGGTCCTATATACTATACTAAAATGGCGGCAAAGCATCTGCCCGCATTCCATGAAGTCCAAACCATGTAATTGTCTTTGCATACCAACACTGTGCATCCCCATCGTGGGCTAGCTGTCTCGAGGACACAAAAGATTAGTAAGGGTATCTGTGTAGATGGAGGTCCCATAATATGTGTAGGAATGTCACTGCCTAGAACAAGGCCTCTATTACCATGGGTGGTGCTCCCATCTCAGCCCATACAATCTCATGTGGCACAAATGGCTTACTCCTGATCATCCATGAGATCATCACATCACAAGAGGTCTCTCCATATGTCCTCATCCATCATATGCATCCTCAAGTTCTCTAGGCATGGATGGCATAAATGCCAAGGTAAGAGATAAAGATGCATTATCCATTCTCTTAAAAATCATGCCAAAATAGTACAATGCATTGGTGACTACACTAAGAAAATTGTTAGAACGAATCTTTGAAGAATGTATCTCCTCTCTTCTTGAATAAGAAAAAGAGTTAAAGTAAGGAAGCATAACTATGGAACATGCACTCTTCAACCAAACCACTAAGAAATGCTTTCACTGTGGAAAGATGGGACATTACCAAACCGAATTCAAACTCAAGCACAAGCACAAGTCAAAGCCATTACAAGAAGCTAGGACACAGAGAAGAGAAATTCAGATTCAAGAACCAAGAAGCTAACTACATGGGATCTTCATCAAGCAAAGAGGAGATTCCCCAATGACAAAATCTTCTAAAGAGCTATATCAACAAACCTCACTATCCAAGCCTAGTTCTCAACCTACATGTTGTAAAAAGGGGTCACCATATGAGTAGACACCCATCTCATTTCACTTCTATTATTTCTAACATACCTTGCCACCTTAAGTAGCTATGTTGGTAGTAAGGGGGGGTGATGACATGTTGTAACTAAGCATTACCACCTAAGAGTAGCAATCATACACCAAAGGGGGGGATGAAGTTGTAAACCACACATTCAACCCTCTTGTAGTAGCCTAAGAATATGACACCAAAGGGGGGGGGGTAGGGGGGGTTGAGAGATATAATGCCATGGAGCATATAAAGAAGTAGAAATTGAGTGTAAATAGAAAGCTGCTACATAAGAAAGAAAGAATTATCCCACACATGACCTAACAAAGCCAAGATGTATCCACCTCATATAAAAGAGGTCAATTTTGAACAATCAAATCAAGCAAGCTCTCAAGTATTTCTATGAGTACAAGTCTCAATCTTGTAACCTAATGGAACTTGAGTTTAAAGCTTAATTGTTTAGTTTTTTATCATTATGTGTGTACTTAGATAGAATCACCTTAGCTTAGGGTTTTTGCGTCATCTCTTTAGCCCACAAGATTCAATAGAGGTGGTTCATTTTGCAACATACATGAATCACCAAGATGAAAGAAATAGCTAATAATGGGCACTGGCGTGTCATAACACCTCACCTAATCGGTCACTAAAAGCATGCAGTTGAATATCACCCCCCTTAGCATAGAATAGCCCAACGGATTGAGTGCCTTTGGAATACTCGCTTGGCAACAACCACGGGGGACTACTCTAAATGTATCTGCTCGAAAGAACTCTGTAATTGTCCTCTGTTAGCCTTTTGCCTCTAAGAAGCTCGTGTGTGAACTGAGCTGATCACACAGGCACTTTTTACCCTATGGTGCGGCAAGGTTTTCCCCCCATGAGAACACACCCTTACTTGTTATCAACCACATCAGCCCTAATGCTAGGTCTAGTAGATTTGTACTCCACTCACTCATTATCTCATCTGACTACATTTCAACAATTGATATCATATGTGCTACTCTCTGAGCTCGTGGTGCGTGTTTTATCTGAGTTTGTATGGAGCATCTTCTTTCACATCTAACATTGGTATCAGAGCACTATTGTTTTGTTGCCACACTGGCTAACCTTCATTTCATTGGCGCCACTACTTGTTCTAGGTAGGATCATGCTACGTTAGCATTGGAACTACTGACTCCACGTCAACATCAATTATACTGACTCCACGTCAACATCAATTATGCTGACTCCATGTCAGCTTTGGATCTGACATCACCTTTGAAACTGCTGACTTCATGTTAGCTTTGGGGCTGTTATTGCCACATTACCTTTGGACCCACTAACTCCATGTTAGTATGAGACTTGCTGATTCTATGTCAGCTTTTATCTTGCTGATTCCTTGTCAGCTTTGAATCTATCTCCTCGTCGGCATCATGCTTACTATCTCCATGTCTACATCATACCTGTTGATTCCATGTGTGCTTTTGGCTCAATGATTCCATGTCAGCTTCTGACCAGCTGATTCCAACCTACTTCTTCCCATCAGACTCCACACCTGCCAATTTAGCAACCTGCTTCTAGTAAGTTTGCACATCTCTCTACAGACATTTGAAGTACTTTGACTCCCTTTTAGGTAATCCCTATGTTAGATACACTTTAATTTGCATATTTCTTTGCTGTGCAACATGCCTGGAAACACCAATTTTATTTGAATTGTTTAGCATGCTGTCCGTTGAGGACAAGTTGGATAGAACCAACTATCCCATGTGGGTATATATGATGCTTTATGTTCTGATGGCAAAGAACCTATGGATATATGTATCTAGTGTTGACACCCAGCTTGTTGGGATTGCATCTACTGTCATCATGTCCTCTGGATCCACTGAATCAGTGGCAGTATACAACTTGCATCTGCTCCTCTTACACCGAAACAACTCAGATGGGATGCCAAAGATGCACATGCACATGCACTTATTTCCCTCTCCTATACAAATGGCAAGTTATTCCTCACATCTGATCATGTTCCTGTGTGCTAAGAGTGCATGGGATGTCCTTGGCTCTCTATATAAGATCCACAATGTTCCTGTGTGCTAAGAGTGCATGGGATGTCCTTGGCTCTCTATATAAGATCCACAATGAAGCCCGCGTTGCCTATCTTCAGAAAAAGCTTGACTTAGAGCATCTGACAAAAGAGAGAATCTATGGATGCATTTTTGACCTGTGTCAAGGATCAATGGGAAAAATTGATCAATATTGATGAGGTTATTCTGGATAGTTCTCTTGTCTCTACTGTTCTCAATGGCCTATCTGAATCATATCATAGATTTGCTACCACACTCCGAATCTTGATACTACAGAGAAATTCAAAATGGTACTACTCCCTATACACCACATCAGAATGGTGTAGCTGAACATCCAATTCATACACTCATGGAAATGGCAAGATGTATGCTCAAAAGCAAGGATCTTCCTTCTAGATTTTGGCTTGAAGCGGTCATGTGTGCCGATTATGTATTGAACCGTTGTCCCATTAAAGCCTTGAAATTTATGACAGTTTATGAAGCTTGGAATGGTAGAGTTCTAGTTATTTCTCATATGCGTATATTCGGTTGTCTAGCTTATGCGCATGTACCAGCACAACATAGACAGAAGCTTGAAGGAAAATATTTAAAATGTATCTTTGTCGGGTATAGTAGTGAGAGCAAAGGATATCAACTGTATGTTCCATCTAGTCGGAAGCTAATTGTATCCATAGATGTCATCTTTGAGGAATATGCATCACAACCCATGCTCTCCTATCAGCTACTACATCCATCCATTGATGCTCCTAATGTATTTGATACATTGTTGCCTTTATTTGTACTATTGTTGACTCCTCTGAGCTCGTCTTGGCTCCAACTCAGCCACCTGCTGGCTAGCAGCCCATCAATAGATTCAGTAGTTTAACAATATCCCTATTTCTCCGAAACAACAGCCCTTTAATCTAGATTGGGTGATGCATTAATTGAAGAGGATGCAGCTATTTGTGATTCTCAGCAAATTCTACGCTCGCTTTGGGCTACTTTGTGTGACAGCAAGCTGCCTGAACCTTTGTCAAGAAGGACATGAGTTGCCTCATCTCATTTTGTAGACACAGCCCTCGCTACTACACTAAATGAGGAACCACTTTCTCACTTTGATGCCTTGGAGGATGACAATTAGGTTTCATCCATGCGTTCAGAATTGGATTCCAATGCCATAAATGATACATGGAAGTTATGTGATGGCCATGGCCAACAAGCATGCTATAGGCACCACCAAGTGGGTGTTTAAGCTGAAATGGAAGCTTGATGGCTTTGTTGATTGGTATATAAGGCTTGATTAGTCTCGTTGAGGGATATGCCCAGAGGGAAGGTATTGACTATGATGAGACTTTTGCACCTACATCACATATGATAACCATTCAGACACTCTGGTTGCATTGGCTGTGCGTAAAGGATGGAAAGTGCATGTGTTGGATGTCAAAATTGCATGGTGATCTACAAGAAGAGGTTTATGTCACACAACCTCCTGGCATTGTTCAACAGGGTGCAAAGCATCAAGTATGCAGATTGTGTAAAGCACTATATGGCCTTAAACACGCTCCTCGTGCTTGGTACCTTACCTATTTCAAAATAGCCCCACTGAAAGCACTCTTTATGTTTGCAAAGATAAAGATCATCTTCTTATCCTCAATCTTTATGTAGATGATTTGCTTCTGATAAGCCCTAACGAGGGGGACACATTGCAACTTTCATCAAGCTAACTTGTAAAATACATTTGATGTTTCCGATATGGGTCTTCTGCACATTATTATTTGGGTATCCACCAGTTTGTTCTGACTGAGGGGGGCATCATGTTATCTCAACGAAGATACATTCAACAGCTCTTGGAACACTTTCAAATGATAGATTGCAAACCTATTTCTACTCTTGTGGAACTATTAGTATATGTTCAATGACTACCCCTCAGCATGTATCTCACATTGATGTATGGTGCACATTTGTACGGCCCCCATTATGAGGAGAAGCCATTGGTGCACATATCTTTAGTGGGAACCCCAATTTAGATACTAGAAGGGGTCGTAGTTATGACCGTTAATGGGTTAGGAGATGATGAGGGGTATAGGCATTAGCTGGGTCCCATCGCGAAAAGGTATAGGGAATATTCCCTTAGATATTAATTTCATCATTAGTGGGTAGTGGTTGTTGGGATGCATTATGAATACATAGGCAGTGAGTCGCGTCAATGCAACGTAGCCGCCCACGTTGGACGCATCCACTAGGTATCCAATGCTTGTGAGCATATATTCTCTATACTCTCAGTACGCCCTCCATCTAGAGTATGTCTAGATTGCCATCTAAGCTCTACATTAGAGTGCACGGGTGGACAACCCCATCATATTGTACCTATCTCTTGTTTAGTATAATCAGAATTTTAAAATTCTCTCCATTCTCTCTATTCCACTGTCTAGTGTACTTTCTCTTGTTGTATCTTTTTCCGCCGTTATTGCATATTCTTATAGAGGAACCCAGTCTCTGAGTGATAATTGAGGTATCTTTTGAGCCCTTTTATGTAGCCACCTATCAGCAAGCTCTCGGATGCCCTATATATTGTGCAATACTCGTCTAGATGTTGTAATGATGGAGAGAGAAAGAAAGAAAGTGCACTCATGAGATGGATTACTACATGCACTCATGATGGAGTACCACATGCACTCAAGGAAGTACCACCATAGCCATAGAAGCATAGAGATCCAAGAAAATATGATTTGATTAGTCAAAAGTGATTAGCTGCCCCTAGTTACAATATTCACTTACATACTTGCCCACCTTTTCACACTCATTAATGTTGGGCCTCCATACTTGCCCGGCCATATCCATGCCCATGGGCTCCCTTTAAGTCTAATTCCAAGCCCCCTTAATTACAAACCATCCCCACCCCCAAAGGTTTCATCCTCGAAACCATGTATGGAGCAATGTATTTGCTATTGGGAATCTTCTTGACTTCTCTCATGAATGCGGAGTACATTTGTTACAACTCCAAAAGTGCCACACACAAGAGAACTCCACATAGAGATGTCCACTTATTTGATGTACATATGGACTGCCCCCTATCATGTCCATAAGCCCATGGAGTATTTTTGAGATTTGATTGATGAGTGGCGAAGTACACCAATGGTCATGGATGTCCATATAATAAATTTGCAGCATTGACACCCTTCATGCCATCATCCCATTCCATGCATATAGCTGTCCAAAGACACCATATAGCTGTACTCATTGCATGATATAGGTGACCCACACCAAGTCTCCATCAATAAGGTTGACTCCCAGAAGTGCCTGGTTCAAAAGGAAACCCATTTGCTTCAAGTGGCAATGCATAGTATCCACCTGGGTCATATGGAAACTTGTCCGCTTCTTCAAGTAGCAATGCATGCTGTCCAGCTGGGTCATATGGAAACCCATCCATATCAAGCATCTTTCCATGTATACTAGGATCAAATGGGTAGGAAACATCATGATTGGAAGTGTCATTACCAACTAATGATCCGCCATCAAAGTCCACCCATGAATCACTTTCAAATGGGTAGGAAACATCACGATTGAAAGTGTCATCACCAACCAATGATCCGCCATCAAAGTCCACCCATGAAATCACATCCACCATAAACCAAAGCATCATCATCATCATTACCCAAATAATTTTCCTCATAGATGTCATCATATGGATCACAATTAATCACATTATTGCTTTCATCCACACCATCATTTTGTGAATCCACATCATGTGCTACATCTTCATGATTGGCAACCACATTTTCCTCATGCGATGCAACACCATCAAGATCTTCGTAAGAGTTGTCTCCTTCATCAAGAAGAGCCTCATTGCATTCATCTTTATCCATACAATTCTCCTCAAGAAGAGATCCATGCATTTTCTCTTCATCTTCCCCTCGTCACTTGCATCTTCATCTTCCCCTCGTCACTTGCATCTTCTCTTCATCTTCCCCTCGTCACTTGCATCTTCATGGCTGTCCACCACTGATTCATTTTCAGCCATCCATACATGCATTGAAGCCACTTGACATAAATCATTAGCATCGCCTTCATCACTTGAAGTGTCCCCATAGCAATGGATATCCATGGAATTCAAAGGCATAGATGAAACCCTACTCCATGCATAGTTGCTTAATGGTTGAGAGCTTGAAGAAGATGATCCCAATCATGTGAAATCGCAACAGAAAGCGTCATCCTTCACGACCTCTTCCCGCATCTAATCCAGTAAAAAATGCAGCTTGTTTTAAAGCACTTATTGCCAAGCTTAAGCTTGGATATACTTAAGCCAAGCTTAAGAAAGCTTTTGCTTGCTCCATGGCCTTGGAATCGTAGCAAAACGGTGCTGTAAACCCACAAAAAACGTGCAAAACGGCATGAAGAATCAAACAAAATCCATCACACAGCCGCCTAATCGAGAGCAACCTTCATAGAAACCCTAATCTAAGCTTAAGCAAGCTTAAGAAGGTTGTGTAGACTAGAATCGTGTGAATCGACTGCAAAATGTGCGCCTTCAAAAACCTAAGTCAATGTTAATCAATGTCAAGAGGATGAAACCTTATTTTCCCTCAAAATCAAGCTTGTGGAGAATTTTGATGAAGAAAAGTTAATTAGGATTAGCAGAATTTTCCCCCAAATATGGTCCCTTCTTTCAAATTTTGGAGCGACCGCCTTAGAATTTGGTCCTCAACCAACCCATGACCCCAAAACTTTAATCCATTCAAATTTCAAGGAGAATTATAGCATTCCACACTCCCCATGCCCCATTTCTTGATCAAGAAATCAATCAAAATCAAGAAAATTTAAAAGAAAATGTAGAAAATGTAGAAAATTTTAAATTTCAAAAAGTTTGGATAATCAAAGACAAAGCTCTGATACCACTGTAATGATGGATAGAGAAAGAAAGAAAGCGCACTCATGATGGAGTACCACATGCACTCAAGGGAGTACCACCATAGCCATAGAAGCATAGAGCTCCAAGAAAATATGATTTGATTAGTCTCAAAAGTGATTAGTTGCCCCTAGTTACAATATTCACTTATATACTTGCCCACCTTTTCACACTCACTAATGTTGGGCCTCCATACTTTCCTGACCATATCCATGCCCATGGGCTCCCTTTAAGTCTTATTCCAAGCCCTCTTCATTAAAAATGTTCAGTATTGAGTAGGTTAATTCATTGTCCCGGCACGGGGTGAAGTGTGTCTTCCGCTATCTTCAAGGTACTTAGCACTCTGCATTGTTTTATAGTAGTAGTGAATCTTCTTTATGCTTATCTTCCTGCATTGACACTGACTAGGCAGAATGTTCTGATACAAGAGTGCCAACCAATGGATATTATTTCCTTGTTGGCAGCTAATGCATCTCATGGCTCAGCAAGAAACAGTCAATAGTAGCAACCTCCAATTGTGAAGTTGAATACAAGGCAGCATTCACAGCTATTGTGGAGTGTGTCTGGCCCCCACCGTCTTTTAGTTGATCTTGGTATTGGGGATAACAGGTTGCTACCACCCTTTACACTGATCTTGGTATTGGGGACAACAGTCTACTACCACCCTTTACACTGATAGTCAGAGCGCATTAGTAGTGCAAAATCTAGTTTTCCATGCACGGATGAAGCACATTGAGGTGCATTATTACTTTGTCAAGAAAAGGCTCCATGTAGGAGAGATAGCCTTGACCTACATGCTGACACAGGCTTATGTGGAAGATAGATTTACCAAGCCCCTTTCTAGGGAGAAGTTTGAATCTTTCTGACAAGCTCTGAACTTACTACCTCTACTAGGATAGTTTGCTACACCTTGTAGCCAGCCTTCTGCCTCCAAGAAGTTCAAGTGTGAACTGAGCTGATCTATGAGCATAGGCACTTTTTACCCTATGCTCAGAAGGGGTTTTTTCCTGTGAGAGCACACCCTTAGTGTGTTATCAGCCACGTCAGTCAATGATAGGGCTACTAGAGTTGTACTCCACTCACACATTATCTCATCTGAGTACATTCCAGTGATCGCTATCGTCTCTGTTGCTCTTTGAGATCATGTGCGTGTTTTGTCTGTGAGTCTGTGCAGAGCACCTTCTTTCACATCCAACACCCTTTGCCTCGGTTTCCTCACTATTGTTGGCATGTGGTATAGTAGTAGGGACTCGCTATTACTGGCATGTGGTACATAGTAGGGACTCTCTGTGTCTGCAGAGCTAAAAGAGGGCGTCCTAGGCATCTCTATTCATGGTAGTCCATGACCCTAGAGAGAGAGAGAGAGAAAGAGAATATTATAATAATTTTTTTTTGCACTTTTCCATAATTCATGGAAGAGAGAGAGAGAGCCCTTAAAGGGATAAATTTAGAGTCCGAATTTCTCTAATGCTTCACTAACACAAAAAACCCCTTTTGTTGACTTCTAGCTTTATCTTATGTATTTCTAGGTAATTTCTTTAAGACCTAATTATGTATTTCTTTATCTCATGTATTTGTAGGTAGTTTCTTTGGTAAATTCTTTGAGACCTAATTATGCATTTGTAGCTAAATTCTTTGAGACCTAATTAGGTAGGCTAAATCATACAAAATATTATCATATTTTTTGGAAAGTGCTTTAATTGAGAGAGTGTTGCTCTGAACTAGGTTGCATTTTTGAATTTTTACATTATTTGAATAACAATACATGCAAATTACACATTAGGGGTGGTATAATTTAGAGACACACATTTGTAGACATACACATTTAGAGACATACATGTTTCAAGATTTAGAGACATTCACGTTTCAAAGAATTCATTTTCCACTTGTATTTTGTGCAAAACATACTTTTGTACAAAATAATTTCTTTTATAAAAAATCTAGATTTCACAAAAAAGGGGTTGTGCATGGAAATTTTTATAACTTCACAAAAAAAGGTTATACATGGAAAAAACTATAATTTCTCAGTCTGTAAATATAAACAGAATCGCATACTAAGTGTGATTTTATATTAAATAATTGTTAGTATTAAATAGTTTTTTATTATTCAAGACATTTGTCGATGAAAACAACATTTGTACCTTCTCGAATGCTATTGCAAGACATGCTTCCAAGTGAGATACATTAAGGTAACTAATCCAAAATTAAGAAAATAAATTTGATTGAGTGAAGACCATTATAAAAAGTAGATGGAAAGTAGTTTTAGATCTTGAATGTGTATGTTATAGCTACATTTTTCAAGTGAACAAGTTTTTTATTCTTATTTTACAAATAGTTCAAGGTCTTGAGTTGTGTACATAATTTCTTCATTTCTAACAAATAGTTTTAAGTCTTGAGTAATGTAGATGATGCTTTTCTCAACAAGTAAAGATTGTGGGCGTAATGTTTATAATTTTTAAATTACTAAAACTATACTTCAAAATTCACATATTCTATAAATATACTTTAAATATATTTAAAAATTATAGTGTGTTTCATATAAAAATTGCATATTTAAAAATAAAAATTGTAATGATTAATATCTTAACTCATGTCGATCACGTGTTAGAGTGAAACGATTAGAATGGAG
This sequence comes from Cibotium barometz, assembly GCF_041138505.1. Lineage (NCBI taxonomy): Eukaryota > Viridiplantae > Streptophyta > Polypodiopsida > Cyatheales > Cibotiaceae > Cibotium > Cibotium barometz. Next base: position 14,601,475 of record NC_141103.1, on the reverse strand, counting down.
TTTAAGAGCTCCCAGGTTGTGGGTTCGAATCTCCCTTACACGAGCGATGGCACTTGTGTGTGTGTAGGTGATAACATGTGTCCTTTCTACTTTCAAGCCAAGATGAAAAATTATATATATATATATCTTAACACATTCTTTCACATGAAGGAATTTGGATTATTTAGTATTCAAATATTATTATAATTAGCAAAGTTTGACCCTTTCTAATTCAACCAAATAAATGCATCATAGAGTACAAACCTTACAGTATGTGCATAGCTTTCTTTCTTAAATAATGCACGAAGAAATAACTATTTTATTAAAACATGCATGGCTTATAGTTCCAAAAGGCTCTACTACTCTGGCATTTGATGTGTCAACCTTTACACACTTATCTGGACATGGGCTTTACATGGATTTGATACTAAACTAGTTATTCCTTATGGGCTCTTTTCTTATCTATTTATTGCTTTTATGGATCGAGAAATCTGAAGCAGAAGGCACAAATGGTTGTAATGTGTATAATGAAGTACTTTGTCGTATCTCTATGTGGTCATGATGTGAAATGATTGACTCATCTATTTGGGCTTTATACGCAATGCTTGTCCTTTGTGATCTTTTTCATTGTAACCATGTGTATAATGAAATACTTCATCTCATTTGTATGTGGCCATGCAAAATGCTTGACTCGTCTATATTTGAGTTTTATACAAAATTCTTGTCCTTTTGTGGTCCCTAAGTGTGAATGAAGGAGTATAGCTCTTGAACTCTTTGAATGTGAATAAAGGAGTAGAGCTCTTGAACTCTTTGAATGTGAATGAAGGAGTAGATCTCTTGAACTCTTTGAATGTGAATGAAGGAGTAGAGCTCTTGAACTCTTTAAATGGAGAAATCAAGTGTTAGGTACTATGGTTAATTACCTACCTAACTGAAGCCCAATTTCTAAGGATGCTTGAATGGAAAATAGGTTGGAGAGAAGAGGACATATTCAACACTTAGGATGTGCTTGCTGTTGTGAAACTACGCATTTGAAAACAAGGCCCAAAACCTTGAAAACGAGGCCAAAAAAGGGCCCTGCGTGGAAACCGACCCTAAGAAGATTTTGTGGTTCAAAAGCTTCATTTTCGTGTCCATTACAGTCTTGGAGGGTTGCCACGTTTTCTTTGGGAGCGCAGCTCTTCAAAGGAAGAAAGTGGAATTCAAATGCGCCCGCCTCCCAACAGGTGCCTATCTCAAGAGCCGTTGTTGACACCCCTCCTAACGCCCAAATAAACCTATAAAAATATAGGGATTTGCAAACCTTTACTAACCAAGGTTATTTAACACTTAACAAAAGAGACACAAAATCCCATGATTAAAACTAACTTTCAAACGCAAAAAAAAAAAAAACTTGGAAAAAAACACTTTCAAATTTCAACCGTGATTTCTTGATATAAACCGGTAAAAAAAATGAACTTATAACGTACCGAACATCATTTTTTAAATTAATTTCTTGGGAATATTCGTGTGTTTAATTGCACCCAACATCGTTGCATGGTCGTGGACAAAACCCTAGGCTAATAGGTGAAGGCTAAAGCGTTCGGGGAGAGTGTAATAAGTGGGGAGAGTGGGGTTAGTGGGGGTAGTGGCCTTCGTTTACACACGGCTATGGGTGAGCACAACTATGGTGAGCATTTAAAATGGCCTTTTCATGTGTTTCAACCATCATTTCTTGATTGAAAATGGTAAAAAGTAAACTGAAAATGGCCTTGGCATGTGCATTCTCAAGGTTGCTGCTCACGGCTATGAGATAGCCCACCACAAAGACACACGATATTGTGCAATCGTTGCAATGTGTCCTCCTTGTTGGAAGCCTTTCAAATAGAAACATTTGACAGCATTGGCCTCCAACCTACCACCAGAAGAGTAGACATATCACAAAGGCAGCTTGCGAGGTGTGAGGGAAAACTAGAAAAGCTCAAGCACCAAAGAGCGTCAAAGGCACATGATGTAAAAACTTTTATTTAAATGTTCAAAATGTTAAAAGGTTAAAAACTTTTATTTAAATGCTTGAAACATTAAAAGGTTTTTCTGTGTGTTGGTCTCTTGTAAACATCCCCACGAATGACATGGAGCACACCCAATGCGGTCGGTGAAATATGCTCAAATGCTTCCCAATAACCCAAATGCCAAATGATAAGATTTGATGCTTATACAATGTTAATGCAACCAAAAGATTCCAATCTGACCTTTAATTAGCTCAATTTCTACTAATCACTCACTAATGATGATATCAGGCCTATAATTGAGAGTATAGGTGTTGGCACCCTGTGTTCTTTTGTATCACTATGTTGCAATCTAGGTCTCAAATATCTATATATATAAAGGCCACTTCATAAGAGACCACCTTAACTTTGAAGGGGGGTTTGTTAGATATTTCAGAGTGTGTGTGTGTGTGTGTGTGTCACGTAGCTTGTAATCAGCTACATTGGGCTCAACCGAACATAGAGCCTGATCATTGGAGAGCGATCGGTGAGAGTGTTTGGGGTTTAGGGGTGAGGTGCCTAGGTCAGAGGACCGCAGGTGAGCGGGCAAGTGTGGGCAGGAAGGCCACTACATAAGCCCAATAGTGTGGATTCTTATCCACGTTCCTAGAGTCATAAACATAGATTAGTAACCTGCAAATTTGGAGGACTAAGCAAATCAAAGATGATTTTGATGGGGCTTTTTGCATAGCATTGTTTCCCTTGATGAGAGAAAGCGGCCCTAGCAAGATTTTCTAGCTCAAATCCTCCAAATCACCATGGATTTCCTACACTACAGGTGACTGGTTTTTTCATTGTTTCTTTTCAATCTATGGATGCAACACTAGGAGTTCCAAGTTGTAGACTCTTTGTCCTATGATCTATGAACCTCTATGAGCAATTTGTCCAATGTTCACCATAGAGGGAGAATAACATTTTCTTTATTGCACTGGATTTTTATAGTTTGCCGAAAATTTTGCGCAAATAAGGTGTTGTTCGTAAAATGAAAAGGAATGTTAGCTAGAAATGTGGTCAACTAACGGGCATAAGTGCGGTGCAATATTTTCATGAAGGTGTGACTCTTGGTTGGTGAAGGCCTTGGTATCTTCTCCATATGTCGGACCGCCAACATCAAGGCGGGATCACATTGGTCCACCTTGTTGGCCCAGTGGAAGCGTGAGGTGCATCCACTCAAATAGCATGGGAGGTCCAATGACTACAGCAGCCACGTCAATATATTTCTAGCAATTGTCTAGCTTCTGTTACCAACTGAAACCCCCACCAGTTTCATTGGGCCAGGCCGTCTTCTTACTTTACCTACTAGATAATAGATAACTGGTTTACCTACTAGATAATAGATAAGATGAATGATTTAGACTAGCCACTACCTGCAAACCACTAGAAGAGACATTTACCTACTAGATAAGTAGTACGATCCGGAGAGAGTACTGAAAGACTAGATAAGTCGCGTGCTAATTGCTACTAAAGACTAGAGTGGGTTACTCCAAATAATATGCACTGCGTTCGATGGTTAAGCCATCACCTGCAACACTAGATAAGTATGCGAGAAGCCATTCGGCAGTGCCAATAAGTATGTAGCCAGACCGATAAGTATGCAGTCAGGACCGATAAGTAGTCTCAAACCCCACCCTAATAAGCAGTTGGTTACAATCATGTTGTATTGTCGAAAAAGGCTATTCTCACCAAGTGTTCCTGGCTCACCTCGTGAGGTTGCTTCCCTATCGTTTCCCATTCTTAAGCATTGATTATTATACAATAATCTTTGTTTACTTTTTTACTACTTTCCTACCGAACTGCAAGACATGAACATTGAATTAGTCTGAGAGGCTTGTAATGGGGGGTCGCCTAGAGATGAGAAAGCTTACCCTAAAGTGGTAATGGTGAAGAGGGTGAGGAGAATAGAGCTCAACAATTTTGGGCCACAAAGTGAGTGAATGGATAATAATGTGATTAGTGAGCTTAATGATGAGATTTGTGATATAAAATGCTAATGAGGTTGATAAAGATAAACTAGGCTAAAAATTGAGAGACTCATGAGGAGAGGGGAGGCTTTGATATACCATGTTGAAAAACATAACACCTCAAGCTATGGCTATGGAAGCTTATGGGCTAAAGAGATGATGAAAAAACCTTACGCTAAGTGGATGCTGCCTAATTAAACACATAATGATACAAAAACCTTAAGCTAATGTGGATTCTACCTAAGTACACACATAATGATGAAAAACTAAGCTAACTATGCTTTAGACTCAAGTTTAGTTAGGTTACAAGATTGAGACTTGTACTCACATAGAAAGACTTAAGAGCTTTCTTAATTTGATTTCTTGCAAGTGACCTCTTTTATATGAGGACCTTGGTGTTGCTAGCTCATGTGGGATAATTCCTACTTGCTCATGTGGGAGGTTGCTAGACTAACACCACTCACTCCCTATCTTAGAAGAGACCTAAAGCTTTTGGGAAGAAGGCCTCAAACTTTTCAATTCAGAGAAGAGACCCAAAGCTTTGTGGAAGGCCTCAAACTTTTCATGTGATAAGGCTTTAGTGAAAAGATCTTCCACATTATCATGTGTACTGTAATAGGTCAGATTGATCTCTCCTGTGTAGAGTCTCTCTCTAATGACATAGTGGTAATAATGCAATTCAATTGGCTTAGTTCATATTGATCTCTCCTACATAGAGTCTCTCTCTAATGACATAGTGGTAAAATGCAATTCACTGTGCTTAGTTTTGGCATGAAAGATAGGATTCTTTGCAACTGCCATTGCACTCTGACTATCAGTGAGAATAGGAATAAGAGTAGGGATGTCTAAAGGGACATAAAGATCCTCCATGAATCTTCTCAACCATACATATTCAATTGGCATTGTGAATGCTATTTTGTATTTAGCCTCACATGTTGATGTTGCCACAGTTGGCTATTTCTTGCTTATCCAAGATATGCATAAATTGCCAAGAAAGAAATACAAACTATCATGTATCATAATCGCATGCTGCCCAATCGATATCACTAAAGACCTACAATTGTGAAATCACCCCCTGTGGCATAGAAAAATCCAAGATATTGAGTGCCTTTGTAAGTATCTGAAGATATGTTTACTTCCAATGCTTAGTGGCATGAACTTTGAAAGTTATGACACACCATACTAGATGGCTGGCCGTAGACTAAGCATCTAAACAACTTGATCATAAGTGGTTATGTCAAATGGTTCATTGGCATCCTACAAAGTAAGTTTTACACTAGGTTCCATTGGTGTAGACATTGGTTTGTAACTTTCCATATGAAAACCCTTGATGTACTTTGACTACTTAATGACTATACCATCATCGGTGTAGAGATTGGTTTGTAACTTACCTCCTGAGTAGTACCTTGACGTACTTTGACTGCTTAATGACTATACCATCATCTTGTTGTATAAAAGACCAAGATCTGACATCTCAAAATTTGAGGCAAGGTTAGCCTTGAAAGCTGTAAAAATGAAGTCCTCATTGGTCCCTGCCATTAGTATGTCATCTACATAGAGAACTACAAAGAGAATAACAATAAGTTAATCATGCTTATGTTTTTTCCCATATAAAGTACTTTCTATAGGATTATTTTGAAATCCATGTCCAGTCAATTAGGCATGAATCTTCTAGTATCAAGCTCTAGGAGCTTGTTTTAAACTTTATTACGTTTACATAATTTTTGCTCTTGACCAGGTTAGGTAAATCTAGCTGGTTGACTCATATAAACTTCTTCCTAAATGTCGCCATTTAAAATTGTTATTTTAATGTCCAATTGGTGCACTTTCCATCCATGATGGCCAACCAAAGTAATAACAAATTGGATAGTGGTCATACAGGAAGTGGGAACAAAAGTTTTATCATATTCAATCTCTTTCTACTGAGCATAAAATTTTGTAACAAGTCTGGCTTTAATGGATCTATGTGCCTTTCTTTTGACTTTGAAAATCCACTTAGTACCAATAGCTTTCAAGTGATAGATCCACTAAATCGAAAGTATCATTTTTCAAAATGGCATGACGTTCATTCTGCATGGATTTCACTCAATTTGGATTTTCTTGAGCCTCTCTTAGGTTCATCTACATCATATTGAGAACTAAGAAATGCAAACTCACCAATATCTACTGTGAATCCAGTTTTACTATGTAAAGGAGTAGATAATTTGTTAGTCTGCAAGGTGATTATAACCCATCTAAGCATAACCCTATATTCATTGATTGATGATCTTTTAATTTTTACCTTGTCTTCCAGCTAATCGAAAGTTGGTGCATTAATTCCTTGAGCATTTCCAACTTGCAACAAACAAGGACCACGAGGCAAAACCTGCTGAAAATCAATAAAATTTGGCACAGGTAAAAACCCAATAAATATGTCTGAAGAATTGGCATAAGCATGTTTATTGAATTCCGTCATTGGATAGATAGAATCCTCTACAAACTCGACATCCCTACTAATAATAATCTTCTTAGTAAGAGGATTATGTAGAAAATAACCTTTGCTTTTAGCACTATAACCAATAAAAATTCATTTTACTGCCTTGTCATCAAGCTTAGTCTAGTTTGATTTTGTGCCTTGACATCAAGATTAGTTCGATTTTGTGTTGGCACATGTGCATATGCTAAACAACCAAAAACACACATGTGTTTAACCTTAGGTTTTAGATTGAACCATAAGGAGTGATAGTCTTCAAACATTTAGTGGGGCACATACTCACATCACATAGATAACACAAAGAATTTCTTCTGTATCGATCCAAAACTTGTGTGGAAGTTGTTAACCTTCAAACAGTATCTAATGATCTCCATGAGAATCATGTTTTTTCTCTTAGCAACACCATTTTGTTGTGGTGTATAAGGAGTTGTACAATGATGCTTAATGCATTTTTGTGCCAAAAAATCTTTAAACGCATTGGATATATATTTCCCCCTTCAGTCTGAAGGGAGAGTTTGATTATTTAAGTCACTTTTATTTCTAACCATAGCAAAAAAGTGTTGAAAATGAGAAAATACCTTAAATGTTTCCTTCATAGGGTAAGACTAGCCGTACTTACTATAATAATCAATGAATTAACAAAATATAAGTTTTATCTCTCAGAGAAGTATTCCACATTGGACTAGACACATCACTATGTATGAGCTACAATTTGTGATCAACTCTATCTATTTCATTCTTTATTGGCAGCAGTGAAAGTTTACCAAGAATGTATCTTTCACAAACATATCTTGGTGGTGGATCAAGTTGAGAAGGATCATCTAACATCCATGTTTTTACAAAATCATCAAACCACCAATAGAAGTGTGGCCAAACCTAGCATGCCATAAGTGGGCATCTTTCATTGCATCAAAAGTGTATGCCAAACAAGCAGCACCTGTGCTTAATTCTTGAGTAAGCACAATCTATTATTCTCTTTTCAGATAATGCATTTATCATATGCAAATTCAAAATTAAGACCCCCCTTGCAAAGTGGACACAAAAAGTAGGTTCTTATGAATTCTTGGAATAAAAAAGTACTTCTCTGTTAAAATAATGCATTTATCATATGCAAATTCAACATAAGACCCCCCTTGCTAGAGTGGGTATAAAAAGAAGATTCTTATAATTTCTTGGAACAAAAAGTACATTTTGAAGGCAAAGATCCTCACCCCACTAATAGTAGTGAGAACTATCGCACCAACACTTTTGACGAGGTGTGAGGCAATATCAGCACACGTAATAGTGTGACCACTTTGTGCATTCTCCAGATGTTTGACCAAATTTCTTTGAAAAGTTTTGTGCTTAGAAACACCACTATGAAGAAACCAATTGTTAGAGATAGTTGTGCTGAGACATGTATCTTGCTTAGGATTATAACTATAAATAGCTATTATTAGTGAGAAGTCTTGATGGAAAATGATATAAGCAAACTCCTCTTTATTAGAACTTGTTAGAGGTAGAACTATTGGAGCCCTTGTTTTATTCTTTTTTCTTATTCTCCTTGTTTTGAAGTTTGAAGAAATTTTTAATTACATGGCTGATTTTTTTACAATATTAGCAAGTCACCTTTTTTGGTTGTTGGAATCACCCTTGGCCTTAGAAGTTTTGTTTAAATTGGTTTTCAACTAAAATTTCTTGCCCTTATCCTTGGCTTTCATAGAGCTCTCATCCTTGGCCTTGGAATTTTTTTTTTGAATTGGTCTTCAGCTCAAATTTCTTGCCCTTAGCCTTGGTTTCTAGAGCTTAATCTCACCATTAGAACTCTTACAAACATTCTTTCTAGACTGTTTCTATAACACTAACCTAACAAGCTCCTAATATAGGTACTCTTGATAGGTAAGAGGGGCTTCATTTCCTCTCAAGGAAAGGTGAAGGGAAGTATTGAAACCTAGATAAGATTCACATAGTGAGTGAACTGTGATGTTAATTATATCCTTTTTAGGAATGACTTCATCAATATTGAGAATTTGCTTTCTTAACTCCTATAATTTTGTTAAGTGTTCATCCATGGACCCCTTTCCTTGCATATTTACATTATCAAGTTACCTTCTGAGATAGGAAATCCTTGCATCATTTTTTGCGTGATACATAATTTCTAGAGTGTTTCATGCAAGTATAGATGTTTTACAAGAGTGAATATGTGGAACAATAAAGCTTTTAACTAACAAGGCAATTGGCACACCAAAGCTTGAGCATTATGTGAATCCCATCTTCTTTGGTTAGTAGTATTTTGAGGATTATGTGAGTCCTGTCTTCTTTGGTCTAGTAGTAGTTTGAGGAGCTTGATGTTGGATCTATTGGCCCCCCAAACCCCTTTGAGGAGTAATAAGAGCAATTTCACCAAGGTGACAAGGGTCATTCACCATTGACATGACCCTATATTCCCTTTTCAACAAGGATATTTATGGACCATTAAACTCTATAGAGAGTTATTTGACCCATCTAGTTTATCCTTTTTAGAAAGAATACCAAATAAATCATTTGTAGAGTTGTTGGCCATATTTGAGAAGGAAAGATGCAAAGTGAAAGTATTGAAATCAATAGATGCTATTCAACAATTTATAAATTGGTGAAAATTAGTTCATAGAATCAAATGATCTAAGAAAGTTGAATCAAATGATCCAAGAAAGTATAGTCAGACGATTCCAAAAACTAGAATCGATCGATCCAAAAAGTGTTCCAATCAGATGATAAAAAAACATGGCATCACTAAGGTAGAATCACTAAATGATTTGACTTTTGGAATCATGATTAGATAAAGTAGAATCACCAAAAAAGTGGAATCAACCAAAAGTAGAATTGTCAAAAAATTGCTGAAAAATGAAATTGCCGAAAAAAGTAGAATTGATGAAAAAGTGGAATCGATGAAAAAATGAAATCACCAAGAAAACGTATAATCGATGAAAAAGTGGAATCGATCCATGTGATAGAGTGGAATCAGTTGATTTGACCAGTTGGATTGGCCGATCAAAGAAACCACAAACAATTGCATAATCAAAACGATAATACTCGAAAATGATTCGAGATGAAAATGATCCGAGAATCAGATGATTCTATGTGTTGCCTATTGGTGAAGCAGTGGAAACTTGGAGTTGGACTATGTGCTATTGTTGAGATTATTTGAATGAGATCAAAACAATCCACCTATGAAAAACTGAGTTGACTACAGTTTTAAGCTGAATCACTTGGTTAATATGTTGAATCGATGATTAAAAATGACTGTAAAAAAATATTACGTTCAAAATTAGAAGGATTGATTTAAGGTTTTGGGAGCCTCCATTGTATAGAGAGAAATAGAGATTCAATGGAAATATTCAAGTTGATCTGTAAACACATGATTAAAAACAGTAACCCAAGCTATGGAGAGCTTGGAAAACAAGCTATGGAAGCTTGAACACTATGTAGAGAAACACACCAAAAATTAAGCTATGGAAAAAGCTTTTAGATCTAGTACCACTAATGGATATCATAGAATGGAGAGCCATACTCACACACACATAATTCTCAAAGACAAGAACTTAAGGGTGTAGAGTGTGAGGGAGAATGGCAATCTCAAAAGGAGAGAGATGGAAACTCTCTACAAGTATAAAGAGAAAGTACAAATGAGTAGCAACCCTATAAGCTATAAATAAGGTTGTTTATATACTAGCTAACCCTAAGGTGCATGTTCACACCTAGATGGCCATGGGGAAAGTAAATGAGTAGCAACCCTATAATAAGCTATAAATAAGATTGTTTATATATTAGCTAATCCTAAGGTGCATGTTCACACTTAGATGGCCATGAGGAGAAATCCAGTGGGGATAAAAGTACCTATGGAATAAATGCATGGCCTCATGGTGTAATACTACCAAATATCTAAACGGGGGGGGGAGGCAAGGAAACTTTTATCCCCAAATAAAAATCCAGAAGGTAAATTTCTAATGCGAGAAGTATGATAAATGGAAGAAATTACACATGGCCATCCCTATTTGGATCAATGGAGGAAGTACTTGGATAGCAAATGTAAGTGTGCATTGCACTAGACAAATTACCACCACTTCTACATAAGATGACATTCACACCTGATGATGATGCCAAAGAATTTAAGGAGGTAGTGACTATTTTTTTCAAGTCAATGATAGAAGCATGGACTTCAAATAACATCATGCATTATATGGTAGGATTAGTCCTCCATTTCTCATTGTGAAAGTGTGCATAGATTTTGAGTTTAATTGTGGATACACTGTTTGGCGAATGCAACACATAGTGGAATCCTCATGGTCTTTACTTTTCTAATTAAGGAAGTTTGGAAATTTGGTGTCAATAGGCATGGAACGATCTCATTATCAAGAAAGATGTAGTTTATAGAAAGGAATAGCTCGTGGAGGTGGAAATCCTTGATGCCAATCTCACGAGACAATTAGTCCAATGGTGATATAAGAGAAAAGAGATAAGATACAAGGAGAAGATGTTGAAAACATACTATTTTTGGTAATGGGGAAGTTGCTTTGGTTGCTTAAGATCATCCAAAACCTCCTCCAAAGCATAGAAAGAGAATATGGAGAAGACCAGGCACTATTGTTCTTTGATAAATTAAGAAGTACCAGAAGAATCCTGACTTGATCACACCCAAGGCACTGTTCTTGGGACTAGTCAAAAAGCTCCTAGTATTTGTATGCTTAGGCCATCGCATAAGAAATTAGCATCATATGCCCACACAAACACACACAGCCCCCCTCCCCCCCCACACACAACAGAGACATAAAAACCTTATTCAATTGCTTTAAATTTGTAAATATATAGGCATAGACAAAATATACTAATTTTATTACTTTAAATTTTCATCTATGTATGTATGTATATGTTTTGAGGTATGTTGTATGTACATGCTTATATGGGATTCAGAGTGTGAGCAATTTCAAATTTTCTTTAAATTTGGTTGCTTTAAAGTTTCATGTATGTATATGTTTTGAGCTATGGCATATGTACATGCTTATATAGGGTTTAGAGTGTGAGTAATTTCATCCTAGAGATATGCCACCAAAGGGAAAGAAGAGAGCAACTACAAGAGGTATATTCTAAAAGTTGATGGTATTGATATCTCACACATGTTTATGATAGTCATGAATAACATAGTCATCCATCTTTCTTGTGAAATTTATAGTAGCCAATTCTTATAGGTCATGATCTAGGCGATCATGATGAGCTAAGAGCAAGGAGTGCACATCTCATACTCCACAAAATGATACCAATAGGTGGAGAAAGGCTGAGGCTACTCTCACTTAAGAAGTGGGATCATCTCATGACGTGATTAATCCTTGAAGTGGATACCCAAGGGGAGAATGAGGGCATGGAGGGGCCCAAGGGAAAAATAGAGTAAGGTGAGAGTGCAGGATATGGCTAGCAAGATGAAGCTAAAAATATAGAAAAGGGAAAAGAAAATGCTCCAATGTAAGAAAATGCTTCAATGTATCCAAGAGTCCTTGGGAAAGAGATTCAAATTATACTTCTACAAGGTGTGCTTGATGAGTTTCAGATGTAGAGAAGAACTAAACCCCCTTTAATTTTGCTATGCACATATTGATTTTCTAATGAGGCCATGTGTACATGTGTTGTGCAAGGTCTACAAAGGGAAAATAGCTACCCTTTTTTTGCTTGAGATCAAGCTTATAAGGTGGAGTGATAGTTTTTGTTCAAGATAAAGCTTGTATTGTGGAGTGATGGTCAACCCAAGCATTTCTTACTCTGTAAGAGGTAAGCCTACGTGTGGTGACTTGATGCACAATGGCCAGTTTGTTGGCAGCTCTCCATGCCAATTGCATCACTCTTTAAGACAAGGATCTAAAGCTTGTTTAAAGAATACACAACAATGATGAAACCTTCAAACTTAATCGTAACATGGTTTGACGAGCGATGTTGATGTGCTGGTGCATTATTTAGTGTTTCCTTGATTTTTAGGCATTTAATGTTTTGGATAGGTTACTTTTAGGACTTTTTTGTGTGTTTATGGGATGTACTAGATTTGAATGTACTAGTTATATTCATTAATGTGTTTGACAAATAGATTTTATGTTATCAAAATCAGGTGATATTTGAACATAGGGTAAAGATCTACATATGACAAGCCCATTTAAAAAAACGGGCCTAGAGAAACAATAATATTTACCAATGTATTCAAAAATTTTCAAGATCTTTTCTAAACAAAAATTGGATATTTCAAATATTGTCAAAATTAAGTGAAATTTGTAGGTCTACTCAATCGACAAACCCATTAAAAACAAATGGGCTTCATCTAAGGGTCTAAACACTAGTAACATTTATCAATATTTTTTAATTTTTATCAAGTAAAAGATGATATTTCAAATGTTGTCAGTTTGAGGTTTAAATATAATGTAGATCTTGAAAAGCCTATAAAAAAATGGGCTTTATTTGAGTAGTGTAGGGCCCCTAGCTGAAGGCTCACGTGAGTTTTTATTTTTTCAAAAAAAAGGCCCTTCCACGAGCCTTCGGGGCAGGGCCCCCTACATTACTTAGATGAAGCTCAATTTTTTTAATGAGGTGGTTCTCCCTAGATCTATACAGTTATCCATTTTTTAGCTCATTCTATTAAGTTCTCATTCTTTGGTAAAATTGAGGACTATTTGTAATAAATTAAGCATAATTGAAAATAAAGTGTTATTTAATAATAATTGCATCATTTTGGGCAATAAATTCTAGCTTAACCTCATTTCGCATCTTCAAGAGCATGACTCGCACCAAGAAAAGAGTGTGCCCTCTATGAAAGAGAGACTAAACTTGCCAAGAGCACTACTACAACATCACAAGCATAGGTGGAAGAGCTAGGTGCTATAGCACCATGATAAATCAAGAAATATCAAAAGACGATGCATCCCAAGGTCACCCTTATATGCAAGAGATCATGGATGTGACATGCAAAATAAGGGCATTATGAGATTTCGGACTCACTGTGCTAACACTCCTCACTACAAGAAGTAGGAAGCTACTAAGACATACAATGTCGACGTGTTTGGTGACATGATGCGAGTGACTATTCATGAAAAGAGGGTAACCAGCTAAGAAAGACATGCCATCAACAAGAAAGACATGTTTGGTGACATGATGCGAGTGGATATTCATAAAAAGAGGGTAACCATCACCAAGAAAGACATGCAACTAGTTCATTGCATGCAAAATAAAGGTAACCATCACCAAGAAAGGCATGCAGCTAGTTCATTGCATGCAAAATAAAGGTAACCATCACCAAGAAAGGCATGCAGCTAGTTCATTGCATGCAAAATAAAGGTAACCATCACCAAGAAAGGCATGCAGCTAGTTCATTGCATGCATGTAGGTGGAGAGATCAAAAGATGTACAGAGGCATCAAAAGATATACATAAGCATCAAAAGATATACAATAAAGATGGTATATCATGCACCACTTGCAAAAGAGCTTGCAAAATATTTATGACTATATCCTAGGCTTCTTTGTACTTGGCTCGTTAATGGACTCCCTAACAGCTTTGATAGTTGGAATCCAAATAGAATCCTTAAGTTCAAGAGAGATTACATGGGGATCATCTTCTACTACAACATGGCCAAGGGCCACTAGATCATGCAAAGCCCCCCCCTCCCCAAGTTCTCCAAGCTTTGATGTGGTGTACTCTTGAACTCATCCATACCCAAAATAAGCACATGCTACTACTTTTACATGCACAACACAAGACGATGCCTGCTTTAACATTCTAAAATAAAAAAATAAAAAAAACATTATTGAGATTCTCAATGAAATTTGATATATAGGGTCTTTGGGGTACGTAGAGATCCATCCTTGAAAGGCATACCCATCTAATGCCTATAGGGGCCCCATCCAGAGGGGGCTTTGTTTATACAAGCCCATCCTTGAAATGCATCCCAATCTGATGCCTATGGAGCCCTCACCCAAAGGCTTATGTAGGGGTCTTTGTTTTTTTAAAAATAAAGCCCCCTAGTGAGAGAAAACTACCATTGTTGTCAATGGAGTAAGAAAAGGGTAATGGTAGAGAAGGGCACCAATGAGAATAGCATGCTTATGGAGCTACTATGGGGTTGAGCAATAGAAGTGTGCTGGCAGGAGTAGGAGCTTCAAGTATTCTCCCATTGCCTTCTACTGCACGGTTCTTTTGCTTCCACCTCGAGTGTGTAAGATTCCTCCTCAGCTTGAATAATGAATAATCTTTTACCTAAATCCCCTGTACTCATTCCCTATTTCAGAATGTAAGAAATATTATTTTTCCTTGTTTTTTCCTAGAGAGAAGAAAAACTCTAGAGAGAGGTAACTCAATATTGATATATTTTTTGATATAAAAATTCTCCTAATATCTAAAATATATTTCCCTGAAATAGAAGCTCAAAATAAATTCTCCAATGTGCATTAGGAATCAATTAAAAATTATATAAGGGACCTTAGCCTAAGGGTTTAGATTTAAAAAAATTTATGGATTATGGTCCAATTAAGGTTACCATAGGCCAATAGGATTAATCCAAGTGTTAGGATGAGATAAATCCAAAGAATAAAAGAAAAAACCCAAAAATGAGAAAATGCTCACATAAGATGAAGAGTTGACTGAGTACAAGGCTTATTAGTTAAAAATTAAGAGATATTAGTTAAAAAATGAGATATTTAGGAGAAATGATGCATTTTGACACCTTAGTAAGGAGAGAATGCCACCTCAAGGAGGTGCTTTCTCATGATTACTTGAGTTTTTTAATCCAAAAATGGGATATTTTCTCTCTCCTCTCTCTTGTGGACACCAAACTGGATAAAAAAGGGAGCCAAACTGGTCCAAATCTCGTTCAAATTGAGTAAAACTGAAGCTGGAAAGCTCTAGAACCCAGTTGGACTTGTTGGTTAGAGGCCTCCCTCATTCCTTTGTATTCTCATCTTTGAGCTATACCATGCCAGTATTACATTAAAATAATCATATTTTCTATTATCCCTTAATTTTCCTCTACTTTTGGGGAGCTTGGAGCTTCTCTCTATCTTTATGACTCGTTCTCTTCTCCTCTTGATAACCAATTGATTGGTGGGGGGCTTCTACTAGAGAAAGAATCAAGCCAATACGAGAGGTAAGAATGGATTTTATGGTTTTTTTTCAATTTCCTAAATGACTTTCTTTTTCTCAACCCCTCTCAAGCTTGAGAAGCTTTCAAAATGATTGTTTTAATTCAAATCAAGCTTTCCGTAAGAGTCTTAATGTTTAATCAAGAAAAAGTTAATCTTTATGCTTATTTGTATTGCTTTCTTTAAGCAAATGTCTCTCTCAAAAAGAATAGACATCTCTATGGCTAATTCTTTAACAAAAGAATGTTTCTAAATGATAATCTCTTATTCCAAAACCAAACTCTAGGCTTGATGAGCTAGAGATTAAGAAAATGATATTTTCATGATTTTGTGCTATTAAAATAATGGTTAATTATTTAGATTGTTTATGAGTAGTTAAAAAACTACTTTAATTCATTCTAAACGAGAAAAGGTTTATCCTGGTAAATTGGAAAAAGAGGAATGTTGAATTTAGCTTAATCTAGTGGGATAATCATAATTATGGTTAAAATTATTATTTAAATTCATAGTTTGAATTTAAGCTTAAAAGTAGAACTTCTATCATATTTTCATATCCTTTTATGCATCTATTTATGCATAAAATAAAATTTAATAGGAATAACACTTTTAAAATAAAAAAAATTTCTTTTTGCATCTATTTATGCATAAAAATCAATTTTTATAAGAATAACGTTTTTATAATAAAACAAATTCCTTTATGCATCTTTCTATGCTTAAAAATCAAATTTTATAGGAATAACACTTTTGTAATAAGAAAATTTCCTTTTTGCATCTTTCTATGCATAGAAATCAAATTTAATAAGAATAACACTTTTCTAATAAAAAAATTCCATTATGCATCTTTCTATGCATAGAAATCAAATTTAATAAGAATAACACTTTTATAATAAAAAAATTTTCATTATGCATCTTTCTATTCCATTATGCATAGAAATCAAATTTAATAAAAATAAGACTTTTATAATTAAAAAAATTCCATTATGCATCTTTCTATGCATAGAAATCAAATTTAATAAGAATAACACTTTTGTGATTAAAAAAATTCCTTTATGCATCTTTCTAGGCATAGAAATCAAATTTAATAAGAATAACACTTTTGTAATAAATTTTTTTTCCTTTATGCATCTTTCTATACATAGAAATCAAATTTAATAAGAATAACACTTTTATAATAAAAAGTTCAATTATGCATCTTTCTATGCATAGAAATCAAATTTAATAAGAATAACACTTTTATAATTAAAAAAATCCATTATGCATATTTCTATGCATAGAAATTAAATTTAATAAGAATAACACTTTTATAATAAAAAAATTCCATTATGCATCTTTCTATGCATAGAAATCAAATTTAATAATTAAAATCAGTGATATCGATGCATATGCATAGGTGAATATGTACATGGAGTAATTTGAATATTTCTTTTAGATGCAAAAATGGTGGGAATTACTCTTTTGGAATAACATAAAAACAAACTTTCTTTTCCACAAAATTTTGGAAAACTTTGCCATAACCTCCTTTGTATGGCTGACCATTTCTAATTTTTATCATTCTTTATTTAACTTAAATTAACCCAAATTAGATTTATAGAACTCTAATCTACACAATTTTCTAATTTTTATCATTCTTTAGTTAACTTAAATTAACCCAAATTAGATTTATAGAACTCTAATCTACACAATTTTCTAAATTCAAGAGAGTAAACAATAAGAAGAGTTTAATTAATCCCTTTGTTAATCTTTCTAGGATTGAGAAAGGTTGGAATGTAAAGAGGAGAAGAGGGTGGCCTTTTTATCAAAGGCATAGCATTTGAATTTAATTCAACATTTGCAAAACATAGAAATTAAGAAAGCCATAGATTTTTCATTAAACAAGTAAGAAAATTAGCTTACAGGGAGCTTGTAAGCTCTCGTTTGGCTTGAGGAATTGAGGGTTCTACTCTTGTTGAAGCAAGAGTGGCCACCAATTCACTTTGGAGAGGATTAGGCCAAAAACAATTGAATTATTAAAAAATTTAATATAGATGGCTCAGGGCAGGAGTAGAGTAACAGTGGATAAACACTATTAAGCTTTTACAAAGAGTGAGGCTTCTATTTATAGGAAAAAGTGAGCCTCTAACCAAGCAAACCGATTCTAGAATTTTCCAGATCAGTTTAGTCAATTTTTGACCATTTTTGGGTCAGTTCAGCTTACTTTTTGGATCTAGTTTTGAAACAGGAGAGAGGAGGGATGAAAATATCTCATTTTATTGATTAATAATTGGGGGTAATGATGAGAAAAATGCACCTACTTCATGAGGAGAGATCCCCACACTGAGGTGTCAAAATTCAGTTTTTTAGTTGTTTTCTTTGGTCCTTAGTCCACTCTTCATCTTATGTGAGCATTTACTCATTTTTGGGGGGGGGGGGTTTCTTTTATTCTTCAATTTATCTCCTCCCTACATTTGGATTAATCTTATTGGTCCATAGAAACCTTAATTGGACCATAATCTAAAAATTTAAAAATCTGGACCCTTAGGCTAAGGTCCTTTATACCTATTTTCAGTTAATTCCAATTCCACATTAGAAAGTTCTTTTTGAATTTCTGCTTCAAGGGAAACCATTTTAGACGCTAGGAGGATTTTAATATCCAAAAATATCTCAATTTTGAATTACCTCCCTCTAGACATTTTCTCTCTCCAAGCCAAAACAAGATCTTTCTTTTATTTTAGAGAGGGGAATAATTATAAGATCAAAAGGGGAGGTTCTTGTACCTGCACACCTCAAAAGTTGGAGGGAGGAATCTTACATCCTACCCCACTTAAAAAATGCCAGATTTCCTCATCTCGCAATTTACAGGATCCAACTAATTCTGGGGTTCCTTATAGTTCTAAAAACAAAATCGTCCTCTCCCATGCATTGCATGATTGATGTGCTAACATTAATTTTATTGGTTTGCAGTTTTCTTGAAAAATTTAAGAATATACACTTACACATACACAAATAAAAAAGCACCTACACATGCACATGCACATGCACTTGCAAAATTTTTTCCACAAAAATATAAGAATATACACTGACATTAGAAATGAAGAAAACTTAAAATATTTAAATCAATAGGCAAGCCTGGTACACAACATTGGAAACAAGGAAACTTAAAATATCCAAATCCGATACATTGCATAAAGCACAACTAGTTGAGTAGAACTGAAGAAAAACATGAAAACATAAAACGATACACGAGCATTTACACAGCTCTTCAAACCATGTGATGGTTAAGGTTGAATACCTCACTATTTTTACAAATCCTATGAACAAGAGTGAGATCCGAGCGCTTGAGTGTGATGCGCCGGGCATAGATGGCTCATAGCTGACCATCATGCATGAGATCCACCAAGTAACTTTCAGCCGCCTTGAAGAGCAAGCAACGCTTGGGCTGACCATCGCTCCACATTACATGCTTGATCTTTTGAAAAGTACTTGTAGTGATTTCCCCTTTGTAAATCTTGCAGTATTTCTTGTACCAAACTCGAGAAAGGTGCCTTGGGTATAATAAACTTAGGACTCTTCTGGAACCTCCTGATTTCACGAAGAGTGGCGGTGCCTAGTCTCCATCTTCTCTTCTTATGTGTAGATGGATGAGCATTTCTAGTTGGAGCAGCAGGAGCATCTTTCCTATCTGGAGCAGCGGGAGAAGCTTGACCTTCATCATTGTCGGTGTCAGTATGTTCACTAGATTCGGATGAATGAACCGGTGTCTTGGAAGGCATCTTGTTTGCTCTTTGCTTAGTATGCACCATACTCACAAGCTAGAAGGAAGCTAGAAGGAATGGAGAGAAATGGAGGAATGGAAAGAAATGAAAGAAGTAATTGAACTTACTATAAGTTATTGATACTTACTTTTAAAAAATATCAACACTATCAAAAAGTTATCCATGTTGACTTTAGTAAACACTTATTTTGAAAAAGTTATCTAAGTTGACTTTAGCAAACACCTATTTCTTTAAAACATTGGATTGCTCCAATACTCTCATAAACATAAAATGTTATTTCATAATTACAATTCTATCGATATTTCCATTTGCTACTGACTCTCTCTTGGGTTGTCAACCATTCTGCATGATGTTCTTTGGCCATGCTATTTTCATATCTTGCTTTCCTCACTGCATATATTTCCCTGCAAATAGCTTTTGTATCATTGGATTTGGACTTTATTAATTTTTCCTCATATCTTATCTCTATTCTCCTTACTATGCAAAAGTGGACCCTTGTTAAGGGTATTTCTAAAATAGGATCCACTTAGGATCTAATGGAACCAACATTCCATTCCTTTGAACACACTGGTCACGTGTTGGAGCACCATGTTGTCGTGTCCTTGTAATCCATTGTTTCTTCCCATCCTTGCATTTCTTTCTGGATTGTATGCAATATAACAAGGGAACACAGCTGATGCTGAATTTGAAACACCAAACATACATTTCAATGTTTTCAAATGGCCAACAAGATGCCATTCTACCTTGTATTCACCAAATCCATTGACATGCAAAACTTCACCATTTTTTTTACCATCGTACAATATTTGGTATCTCTGTTAAGTTTTAAAAAAAATCTTAAGTACTTCATGGTCCTCCTTTGGTACCTCAAATGCAATAAGCCACCATATTTCATTCTTCGATTGCACACTAAAATATTTTGGATGCTTTAAATTGATGTTGGGATCTAACGCCCTATTCATTAGTGTCAAGCTAACATGTTCAAGCTTTTGGCCCTTAACGACTTCACTCTCATCAAGCTTCAAAACAAATTCAAGCTTACCTCTGCACTCTTTGTTGTAGAACTTTATCATTGCTATTTGTAGCTTGCATACATTTAATACAAAGTTATTGTCTACATGCAATTTGAAGGGAACTTCATTTGATCTAGACTTAAGCATCTGTGTATGTTCCAAATGCATTGGCTCACCAATTGTGTCTAAGACTTTTGCATTAAGATCTTTTCGTGCCTACTTTACATGGAATGGGAACTACCCGTCTCTTATTAAGAACAGCCTTAAACCCTGTATCCAATTGCTTATAAATCATAGCATAGGATTCAGAGCTAATCCCTACCTTGTCACATATGCCTTGAGCATTTGTAGCTGTTGTGAAGGCATTGCTTACCTCCTTCAAGCGTACTCTTGCAACATCATCACCAATGGTTTTGAATTTGGGGTTTTCCATGCATACTTCACCATACCTTTGCTTAAGACCTTTGCAATTGCATCATCAACCTCTTCAACTGGTTGGAAAACATATTCTTCATGTTTGCACATTGTGCATAGACCCGCCAATTATATTGCCCACTCCCTCAGGTCACCTCATGAAGTGGTTTGAGCAACCTCACACGCTCACGTGCTTGTTTGGTTTTCATTGAGGGTCGAGCAACAATTTTTTCCTTGCATTTCTATCTTGTTGTATTATCTCTGGTTGCTGTTCTCTTGTCTAGTGGTGTATACTTGTTGGCCTCCAATAGTGAATGTCTCTCTTCTTGTTTCGACCTACATCCTGAAATTAGCATTTGGACAAAACACAGCTATTAGCCAAAAATTAGCTCTGGACAAAATACAACTATTAACAAAAAAGTAGCTTTTATACATTTGTACAACTCAAAAATTTAACCAAAAATAACATTATTGAACACAACTTTAACCAGATATAACTTCAATATAATATAGAACTAAATCATAACTTGTAATCAAAATAACACACTTGTTTCACCCAAATAACACACTTGTTTCACCCAAATAACATAAAAATAACATTATTGAACATAACATATAGACTTCAATATATCCTAAAACTAAATCATAACTATTAATCAACAATTATATTTCACACACTTGTTTCACTCAGAAAATCACTAATAAACAATCTAAATAACACAGAAATAGTATCTTTAAACTCAACTATTATATTATATTTTACACATAACTAAATCACATTTATAATAATAAGATGGTCAAAATAGAAAAGAAAAGAAAATAACTCAGACAATATTAAACCATAACAAAACAACACACAACATAACAAATAACAAGATGGGCATACCTCCATTGCTCTCTTATTCTTGACACTAATAAAGAGAGAGCACACACACAAGAGAGCAAACCCTAATCCATTAGTGTAACCCTAACTAAAGAGGGAAGCCATATCCACTCTCACACAATGCATAATGAAAGAGAACTACACACCACACACTAATGCATAATGAAAGAGAACTACACACCAAAGAGGGAAGCCATATCCACTCTCACACAATGCATAATGAAAGAGAACTACACACCACACACTAATGCATAATGAAACAGAACTACACACCAAAGAGGGAAGCCATATCCACTCTCACACAATGCATAATGAAAGAGAACTACACACCACACACTAATGTGCTATGTTCACACACCAAATAACCCTATCTAATGTCCACACACTGTGGCTAGCTGGACGCGACCATTTATTATCACACACATGCTGGTATCTACCATGCTAGCAAGGAGGGCATGCAAACTATGGCTAGTATGCTAGGATTTTGAGCGCATCTGATAGGTAAGACCTCGGGTATACACATAAGAATGAAAATTTTATAGGTGCAAAAAAAATAAATGGTTGGCCTACAATGTGTAAAAAAATAAATGGTTGGCATACGATGTGCAAATAAGGCTTAAAAACAATATGGCTAGGGGAGGCTGCACTAGCCTAGCCTCCTTTGGCCTTTTTTTTTTGGTAAAGCCATGGCGATCATCCACCATAAGCATCATCATCTCATTACGTAGATATAAATTATATTGGCTATGCCCTCTTCTTTCTTGCTTGCTCTTGCAGCAGTTTGCTGGTGGTGGATTATGCCTATGTTGAGAATCAAAATCAAGAGCTTCAAAAAATGGATATGCCTATGGAGCTTGCAATAGTGGTGAAGGTCATCAAATGAACTGGATCAAGAGGGCAAGTGACCCAAGTTAGGGTCAACTTTCTAGATGATCAAAATCGTCTCATTATGAGAAATGTGAAAGGTCTGAGAAGGTATGCATTGGCTTTGTTTTAGTTTTCTTGCATGGGACAATAACATGGTTTTTTCTAATTGTTTTCAGCCTAAGAAGGTGATATTCTCACTTTTCTCAAGTCAAAGAGGGAGGCTAGGAGGCTTCAATGACTTGTGGAAAATTTGCATAGTTTTTGTGGTATTTATAATTTGTTTTTGGGAGTGAGTTAATTGGCACATGTGAATTGCCATGTTATGCTATGGATGGATATTGAGGTTAGGTTGGGTGAAGATCCACTTTAGACTTTTGTGGTCAGTTACAAGCTGGAATTTGCCTCCCAAGAGATAATGTCTCCATAATTTGAGGCAATGAACAACTGCTAAGAGTTCCAAATCATGGGTGGCATAGTTTGCTTCATATTGCTTCAGCTTGCGGGAAGTATAAGCGACTGGTCTTCCTTCTTGGCCTAAGACACCACCAAGTGCTAGACTACTAGCATCGGTAACCACTTCAAATTCCTTGGAGCAATCAGGAAGCTTTAAGACTGGTGCAGAAGTAATAATGACTTTCAGCTGATCAAAGCTGTTTTGATGGATTGGCAGCCACACTATTTTGCAATCCTTCTTAAGAAGATCTGTCAAGGGTGCAGCTTCCAAGGCATAATCTTTGATAAAAATCCTATACCAACCCGTGATTCCCAAGAATCCACAAACTTCACGAGCTGATTTAGGGGGTGGCCATTCTAGAATATCCTTGACCTTGGCGGGGTCTACTGAGATGCCATCCTTGGAGACGATGAATCCAAGATACTCAATTTGATGAGTAAAGAAGGTACATTTGCTCTTCTTGGCATAGAGTTTGTGTCTGCGTAGCAATTGCAGAACTCTATGCACATGCTCCTCATGCTCTTCCATTGATTTGGAGTAGATTAGGATGTCATCAAAGAAAACAAGCACAAACTCATCCAAGTATGAGCGGAATATATCTTGCATTAGGCGGTTGAAGGTTGCAGGAGCATTGGTTAACCCGAATGACATTACTGTAAACTCATAGTGGCCATAACGGGTATTGAAGGCTGTTTTGGGTATATCTGCTTCCTTGACTTTGATCTGATAGTAACCAGACCTCAAATCTATTTTTGAGAAGACTTTGGCCCCATGAAGCCTATCAAGAAGTTCATCGATGCGAGGGATAGGATACTTATTCTTGACAGTGACTTGATTTAGCCCTCGATAATCTATGCAGAGGCGGAGAGTCCCGTCCTTCTTTTTTTGGAAAAGAACAGGTGCTCCCCACGGAGAGCTACTGGGGCGTACAAATCCTTGTTCAATGAGTTGGGAAAGTTGCTCCTTAAGTTCAATGGCTTCAGGAAGGGACATTTTATAGGGAGTTTTTGAGACGGGTTGAGCTCCAGGGATCACCTCGATTTCATGGTCGACTTCTCGAGGAGGCGGTAACCCTGTAAGCTCGTCAGGGAAGATGTCAGAGAATTCTTGGAGCCAAGAGGGTTCTGTCTCCATACTAGGTTCAATGACTTTGTTGAGTTTGACTAAGAAAACTTGTTGACCCTTACGTGTTCCCTTGAGAAGATGTTTTGCCTTGACTACCCTAGACTTAGGTTTTCCTGTGATTCCCTGAACAGATATTACTTGGCCATGCTCATTTTCAAAAGTGATACTCCCCTGGTTACAATGAATGCTAGCTTTGTTTGCAATTAACCAATCCATCCCAAGGATTCCATCATAAATTCCTAGTGGCAAGACTCTAAAGTGACCATGAGTTTGCTCATTACCCAGCTCAAAATCAAGGTTTCCTATAGAGTGGCGAGATACTACTTCTTTCCCACTGGCTAACTCTACAATCATTTTTCTAGCTATTTTTTGACTCAAGTTTAATTTTTGCAAGCACCTAGGAGAAAGGAATGAATGGGTACTGCCACAATCAATCAAAAGCTGAAATGGCTTACCGTGATGAGTGGCGGGGGCTTGGATTACACCAAATTGTTTATTCGGACCTTGGTGTTCTACCGCCGCATGGACGGTGGCGCGCTCTTCTTCAGCCGTTTCCAAGGTCGGTTCTTCACTTATAACACAGGCAGTTCTAGCAACTGTTCCTCCGCGGCCTCTGCCACGGCCACTGCCTCTTGCACCTTGGTGGGTAGGGGTTCCACGGCCTTGATTTCCTCTGTTACCTTGGGGGAATGATGTTGCCATCTTGGGACAGTTGGCTCTAAAGTGTCCCGGCTCATTGCACTCAAAACACAGAGGGCCTTCTCTGGAAGAAGCAGCATACGAGCGGGGGGCAAAAGAGTTGCCTTGTCACCCTCTATTGTAGTAGGGAAAATTCTGTTGAGGTTTCTTGTAGGGTTGATCTCTAAGGTTTGCCTCAGGGTAAGATCTCTTTTGATTCTTTGGTTTGTTAGCCTTCATTTCTTTCACAAGGGGCTTAGCTCGTATGAGAGCATCCTGTAATGTGCTTGGCCTCATTGCTTCAAGGCGGAAATCTAGGGGTTCATTTAGCCCTTGGCAGAAACGAGCCACTTGCTGGGAAGTAGTCATAGCTGGGGCATACTTCCGAAGGGTAATGAATTTGGAATAGTAGTCCTCAAGAGTTAAGCCGCACTGTCTAAGACTAAAAAACTCATTCATCTTTATGGATTCATGGGATGGAGGAAGATATCTTTCCTTCACTGCCTGCTTGATGTCTTCCCACGTTTGAGAATGCTCGGTGACTTCCTTGTCACGGCACCACTGTTTCCACCAGAGTTTAGCATCTCCAATGAGGCGAAACCGTGCAACCATAGACTGATTTGCTACTCCAGTACCGGCAGCAGCAGAGAAATAATCGTCCATCGCCTCAATCCAGACTTCAGCATCCTTCTCAACCTTTGAACCTTCTCCTTTAAAGGAGGGAGGTTGCATTTGCTTGAGCAGGAGCTTCTTCTCCTGGGTATCAGTGTAAAGCGCATTGGGAGGTGGAGGGTGGTCGTCCTGGCCATCATCGTAAAAACAATTTTTAAGATTACAAGATTCATATTTGCACAACGCTTAATTTTTGGAGAGTAAAACCATTGAAGTTATTTTATTTCCAAATATTTACAAGGACAAGTTTTATTACAAAGTTCTGAGACTATAATCAGTCTTATTTGCTATGAAGGGAAATTCCTAGGCTTGACTATGACATAAGGGTAGAGCGGTCCATATAGGTGAAATATGGGGGTTCCGCTGTAGTTTCTAAGACTCTAAAAACTGATGGTAAGGGTGGTAAACTCTGGATTGGGGTAGGTCCCAACACTGCTACTCTATCAGCAGGTAAGACCTGCATCACTTTGTCATACACCCAACGATCCTGAGGTATGCGAACCCCATCTATAGTCACCGAGGTGTCGGCCCTGGGGGTACCGACGAACCAAAATAAGCGGATCATCTTCAGCTTCTCAATCCAACGAATCCGCTTAAGGTCGGTGGTGAGGTTCCCAATCTGATCTGCTCGGATGATGAAGTATCTCGGCCCACGACTCCAGAAATCTCTACCCCATCCTCTCTGAATACAAGAGAAATGAGGGAGGGATATCTTCTCTAATATCTGCACCATGGTGTCGCGGAACTCAAAATTCGAGGAGTGACTAGCAGTCTCGAAGATGCATTGGAAAACTAGAAATTTGGAGTAGGCATCTTCCTCTTCCTACAATCATTCAAACATCAATTTAACTTATTTGTTTTAGTAGGATATCTTTACTAATTAGCATTACGTTAGGTAAAACATTTATTACAAAACAATCCTTAAACCGCAATTCCTAGGAGCCAAACTTGCTCTGATACCAATTGTAAGGTTCCCCCCTTCCGTAAATAGGGGAAACACTTAAGATAGTCCGCTAAGTCTTATCTTAGAGAAAATTTCCTACTCATCGACACCTTGACCATACAGAGATTCAAGGATACGATTCATAGGTAAGACCCAGTTCTATCTCGCAGGGGGAGCGTGGTCTTCTAAAATCAAATCACCCAAGGGTAATTGATCACATAAATTGGGTAACTACAAGACTTGATTTCTAGAGGCAACGCTTTTTTCCTCATCCATGCAAGGCACAGCCGCTGGCCTAGTCTTCCAGAATAGAGTTGCCCGAGAACCTATTTATCTAGCGTAGGGCTTTCACTTAATCTGTTGGAAAGCTACCCGACTAATCGGGTCCACCTGTCCGTAGGATGGTGCCGTCGGGGCATTCCATCCTCCCACTTTCCACCCTACTCACGCGTCAATTTGTTTTCTAATTAATCCTACCACACTGTTTGACATAAATAAACATGTTTCTTAATTAAGGCCCTTGTCACAAGGTTTGTTAAAACAGCCTTTTTCTATAATACAATCATACCAAAGACAAGATTTATAAAAACAAAGTTTAAACATGAATCAATTTCATACAAGCCAAACCGGCTCTCTTATTCTTTTTCTTTATACCATCGATGATCTAGAATTCGGCCTTCCAGCCTCTACATGCTGGGCAAAACCCTACCGGACCATACACCTCATCGTCGGCCACCGCTGGCGAGGACTCAAGCCGGCCTGTCGCCCTCTCAGGCTCCATCGCTCGATCCTCCCGCCCCTCAGAGGGATGTCTGCGCACTAGGGTGGGCTTATTTACCGCACTAGCCTGGGCCCTCAGAACTAGGCAGCCTCATAATCTCTCGCCTCAATCGGCGATCCTTATTCTCCCAAAGGTATGAGGGATACCTTGGGCCATTCCCGGGCTTTGCTAATGACGCCGCCCGGCTACACAAGCATGGAACGGAGTTAGCGTTGAAGCCAAAAAAAAAATCTTGAATTCCAAAGATAACAACTTCAATGCAATTTTCTAAGTATAGCATTCACAATTCATGAAGATAGCAATTTCAATGCAATTTATCGAAAACAACATCACATAATTCGTAATTTCATATAATTTTTATGTCCTCATTTTAAAAGAAAAAGACACCATTCATTAATACTAATTTAAGGAAAAATCAATTCTTTTGAAAATTAACCAAGCTAACCTGGCCACCGTTTCCTTGAGGGGCTTGAAAAGGGAGGACTGGAGCCGCATTGGGCGCATCTCCCTCCATCTCGTTGTTACGTGCCCCTCTTGAGGCAATATTTTGTCGTCTCCGAGATGAGGCCATCTTAGGCGTCGCCTTGTAGAGCTCGCCGCTGCGATCGAAACGCTTCAGTCGGATCTGAATTCCGAGCTCGTTTGCTCACCGTATGAGCAAAAGAATATGGCGCACGAACCCTCGCTTGAGTAAAAAAACCCTTACTAAAGTCTACGCAAATGGGGGGAGGGAATTGTGAGATGTCCTTAAGGCCAAAGGCAAAAACGTGGAGAGGGCTGGGAGGGGTGGCTGCAAGCCTCTCTGTAAGTCTATTCACACGGGGAGGGGGAGAAGAGTTAAGGACACTGGCCTCTAGCAAGAAGGGGATGGAGGAAAATTGGCTTATCTGAAAAGAGCCAAATGAGGGGGTGTGAGAGGGGTGGCTGCAAGGGCGGCTGTACTTGCAGCAAGTACGCTACACAGGGACGGACAGCGGTACGGACGGCGGCACAACGGGGCATACGCTACACAAAAATGCGTGCCGACTGAGGAGCACCCCGGGGGTTTATATAGCTGAGGGGTGAGGGTACTGGCGCTGCGCAAAGCAAGGACGAAAGGACGGTGTACCTTCAAAGGCTATGGATCAGTGGCCTGCATGGGTCTACGGGAAAGGTACGGTGTCGGTTGTCTGGGAAAGGAGTGGTACGCATGTACCTTATCTGGTCTGGGTGTCCACCACCTAAGGGTGTGCGTGGACCATACAGTGGGCGGCCGTCCTTTGGTTCTTGGGCGGCCATTGTACGGGCGCCCTAGTAAGTGTGTACGGACCAAATTTTGGGGCGGGGTACCCAAATTTGGGGCGCTCGCCTCGATTTGCGTACCGGACCGCCCCGGGGGGCGAAAATTTTTTTTGTCCGGGAGGTTCTCCTGGTCGTAGGGGTTCAGACCGTTCGTCAATCGAACGTGCGGTCGTGCATTTATTAAGGTTTAAAGGTCGCCGTTTTTTAACTAAAATGATTAAAATTAGCGTATAGGCTTGATCCGGTGTCCGTTTTGGATGCTGTAAAATCCTATATTAGGGTAAAATCGCGCGCAGATTCCAAATTTGGGCTCAGAATTTGAAGATTCTAAGTAGAAATGACTCAAATAATAAAATCATTGATATTTATATAAAAACTCATAATTACATGGACATTTCTTTATTAGTGAAGATGGGTACGTTACAACTTTAGGCATCATGCTTACATCCAATGTAAACATTTAGTCAACTTTGTTTCCCTTTGCCACCAAGCAGCACTAGTTATTGAAGTCTTCCACATAACATCCATGAGGGTTAATTCAGACCATGCTCAATCATTTGACCAATAGAAACCAGGTTCTTGGTTATGTTTGGCACATGAAGCACATCATCAGCAAGATACTTCATTGTATCATCCTGCATAGATAAAAACAAAATTTCAACATACACAATAGGATGTGTTGTATCATCACCAATTTCTACATAGCCTAGCTTTTCAAAATCCCTTATTTCTCTAAACCACTCACCATGGTTGGTCATGTGGTTAGAGGCATTAGAATTAACATACCATACATCTCTTGAATTTGTTGGATTTGCAGTTGAGGAACAAATAATATGTTGGTTGCATCACAAATAAATGCTTGCTTGTATCTTTAGTTCATTTACTTTAAGATGCATAATTCCCTTATTTTGTAACTTCCCACTTTTTATGTCATTCTACTTTTTATAGCAGCCCTTTGTTATATGCCCTAGTTTGCGACAAGAATAGCATACTATGTTATTTTCACTTTGGTTTTTTTACCATCCACCTTGACCTCTCTAGCTCACACTACCTCTTAAGTGGCCTCTTCCACATGTTTATGATTGAGAGTCATGTTATTGTTGTCTATGACTCCTATTTCTATACCAACCTATACCTCAACCTCTAGATGAGGATATGCATTTACTCTACGTGTGTTTGAGTGTAGAAGAAATGCTCTTTCATATTGTTGAATGGTGATTTACTCACATGACATTCATCTTCTCACTCATCATAGGGTGTAAGGTCCTAAAAGTAAGGGAAATTTTCTCAAGTCTAGATAAAAATCTGAAACTTCTCATAATCTTTTCCTAGTCCATTCAATGTAACTGACACCCAAGTCATCATCTCATCAATTGGTGCTCTAATAGAACTGACGGCATCAACAAGTCCTTTAACCTTTAATGAATAATTGATACATAGATTTCTCTTTGTGACATTATGTATCTCCTACATCTTTCTAGCCTTGATACCTATGCCATATAGCTTAACCAAGGTATCGCATGCATCTTTAGGTGTTGCTACATTTTGTATATGACCAATCATAAGAGCTTGATATAGAGCCAATACATGACCTTACTTCCCTTCTCATGCCATGCTTTGAAGGTTTGTACCTATTGTGGAGTGAGAATCTCTAACTCCTTCTCCATCACCTATTAATAAACTCCTAATATCCTTTTCCCTTGAGGAAATTTGTCATCCTGAACTTCTTTGCTTGGAAGTTGTTCTTGTCCAACTCCTCACTCACTCCTCACTCCTCACTCACTCCTCACTCACTCCTCACTCACAATGCTAGATAAACTGTTAGCCATACTAATACCTACAATAACTTTCATCAATAATGAAATTGGTCTTTTGTTACCCAAATGACACTTGCAATAATAAATTTTAACTCACAATAATCCTATAATCTCCAATAATTTGTATGATAGATACATACATCCTGTGGTACTGTAAACGGTACTGTAAACCTGTTAAAACCTTTTATATAGTCACTTAATGTGAAAACTAGTCTTATCAACTATGCATGTGGAGATCTCATGGTCCATAATGTGAGCGCGACTATATGAGCTACCACTATAACTATTCCATAACTCTAGTAAACCAAAGTGGTTGCCACACATCCTATAAACCAATAGCAGCATATCAACCATAATCTTACCAACTATGCTAGTGGCATAAGTGCAAAGCTATCATCCTCATGTGTTATCTATATCCACACTAGATGAGCTTGATATCCACACTAGTTGAGCTTGGTATCCCAACATTATTTAAGTTAGACAAGGGTTTATCTTCCTAGGTGTTGCCACATAAAACATTCATGTGGATAAAATCACATGCTGGTTAGGTGGTGTTCATCAAACTACACCTCACTAACTTTAACCCAAAGAGTCTAGTTTAATATGGCTATAATTGGCCATGGAGTATTATTGACATAAGAATGGTGCATGGTCCAATTAAATGCACTTTAGGCCTAGTTACTTGGGATGTGGGAATAATCACAAAGGTTGGGTTTACAAGACTTAAAGCAAAAGGTTGTGATGTGGCTCATAGGAAAGAGGTAGGAAAAAGACAAATCTTGGAAATCAACAAGTAGGTGATTTAAAGGAGAGCCAAAAAGGACAACATTTTTCCATCATTGATATTTGGACCAAAGCAAGTAGGAGATGCAAAGGAGAGGCAAAAAGGATGAGCTATATTTTTCATCCTAGATAATTGCATCAAAGCTTGAAAACGTTGGTTAGAATCCCATCTTGGATACTTGGATTATGAAAGATCCCTTTCCCCTCTGCGCAACGAATTCGGGGGGGTGCTAGTAGCGGAAGTAGCACTTCTTGCAGCGCATGGCAGAGCCTCTCACTTGGGGCCTTGCCCATGGATATCTGGACAAGAGACTAATCCCCCCTCAGTTCTTCCAGCAGACATAGGCGATTCCTCTGAGATATTTTATTCTAACGTAGTCAAGGCCTTCACTAACCAAACTGATCCGACCAAACCCGTAAGTCTCATGGTCAAATCAAGGAAGAGACTTGCACTTGGATCATAGAGTCCAATGATTTTTTCCTCATCAAGAGGCACAGCCATTGATTCTTTTCCATAGAGCAAGGGTTATCCGGGATTTACTTCAACTATCCTAACTTAACAGAATTGAGTCTCATTTTAGGGATCCATCAGTCCAGCCTATCATCCAATCCCATGGGTTAGCCAACTGCCTGGTGATAGGATCCATTTAGAAATTTGGTTATGTTTTGCCCCGGGTACCAGGGAAAAGAGTTCCCAGGCCCCCTAGCCAGCACTTCCAGCAAACTTCAAGATAGTCACACCACTTACACACCCAATATGACATTGCATGTTTCACAGATTCAGCTGTCTTTAAAAAAAATCTTCTAATGAAACCATAGTATCACTAATCATAATCCTCCAAAATATCTAGCTTGAATTCTAATTTCCAATCATTCCTTCATTGGTGTACCTATGGCATCATTGGCAACCAGAACGCTCACCACCTGTTCAATCAGGGGCCTTTTCATTAGTTCCTAGCTCATAGTACCCGGAAATATAATCACATAAGAAAAATCCAGATGGACTCTCCGTTGAAGATCAGCAAGATCAACCAATATATCTATATAAAAGAGTCATGGACTCATCCATTGAGGACCAACAAGGCCAATCAACCAGATCCATACCCGAGTTTAGAAAATAACTCTAACTCCTTATTCCATTTTCTTTCTCGACGCATGCATGGGTATCTTCTGCGACCCAGAGCCCAAGCAACGTATGGTCAGCACGCTCTAGGCTCCTTCTTCGCAAGTCACCTAGCACTTCACTCATAGGCTGCTTCCTTGGTCCCTCATCCACCGTACAGGAAGCTCACCATTTAAATCAAACCGAGGCTGGTCAAGACCTCGACCGACCTTTGCTTTGCTATGCGAGACATCCTCCATTGACTCTCCGTCAGCTGTTGCAACTTTATCACTTAGGTCTCCACGACCTCATTCACAAGATGGTCAAAATGCTTCCCGAGCATTCTTGACATAAAACAGTAGGTTTCATAAATATAGTTTCTAACAAAATCTCAATTTTCCACATTGTTCCACATCATTTCTCATTATTTTACATTCCTCTACATCAATTCACATTGCTGATTCCACATCCGGTCATATGTTTCCCATCGTCCTTCATCCATTCTCATCCAATCACATCATATTACATCTCATCACAGCTATCCACATCAATCCTCATCACATCACAGCTATCCACATCAATCCTCATCACATCACATCACAACATATCCACATCACATCTCATCCATTCATATCACATCACATCCATCTACATTCATTCAGATCCACATCACATCACATTCACATCTATTTACATCACTTCACATCCATTCACATCTACCCAAGTCCACATCACATCACATCTCATCTATCCACATCATACCTCATCCATTCATATCTAACCAGCTCCACATCTCATCTATCCACATCATATCTCATCCATTCATATCTAACCAGATCCACATCACATCACCTCCCATCTATTCACATCATATTTTATCCATTCATATCTAACCAAATCCACATCACATCACATGTCATCTATCCACATCATATCTCATCCATTCATATCTAGCCAGATCCACATCACATCACATCTCATCTATCCACATCATATCTCATCCATTCATATCTAACCAAATCCACATCACATCACATCCCATCTATTCACATCATATTTCATCCATTCATATCTAACCAAATCCACATCACATCACATCTCATCTATCCACATCATATCTCATCCATTCATATCTAACTAGATCCACATCACATCACATCCCATCTATTCACATCAAATTTCATCCATTCATATCTAACCAGATCCACATCTCACATCACATCCATTCACATCTCATTACATCACATTCACATCTCACCACATCCACTCACATCTCATCACATTCACATCTCACCACATCCACTCACATCTCATCACATCCATTCACATCCATCACACCCATTCACATCCCACATTCATTCACATCTCATGACATCCATCCTCATCTTATCACATCTCATTCACATCCATCCACATCACATCACATTCATTCCATCCACATTACATCACATCCACATCTATCCATATCACACCACATTCATTCACATCTTATCACATTCATTCACATCCATTCATTCATTCACATGCACATCTATCACATCACATCTCATTCTTATCCATTTTCATCACATCACATCGTTTCACATCTCATCACATTCACATCCACATCCATTTACATCTTATCCACATCTCCTGACATTTACATCCACATCCATTTACATCCCATCACTTTCACATCGACATCTATTTACATCCACTTTTAGTATCATTTTCTACTTTCGATACCGATATGACTTTTCTAAGTTTTTGCCAATTACTTGGCCTATTTAAAGGTACTTTTTCTAGTTCCCATTGAATCTATGTATCAGAGTGTTGTTGAAGGTTTAAAAAGGGAAAATAAACCTTATCAGAATTGATTAGTAAAAACTCAGAAAGAGCATTTACATATTGTATTTTCATTCCTTAAGCTTCATTAATGAGAACTAAATCTAAACTTCCATTTACTCATTCGATCCTCCACCCTCCCACCAGGGATTCCAAATTCTCTTTTCTGAATAAGAATTATCCAAATTTTCTCAATGGATATTTTCATATTCTTTCTCAAAGTTCTCAAGTAAAATATATCCAATATTCTTCTTTTTGAGTAAAAGATTCATGGGATTTACAAAAATCAATTCTATCCATATTTCCCAATAAAATTAATAATGCTCAAAATTCCACTTCTGATAAATAATCCTAATTTGAATTATGCCAAAAATTCCTCTTTTACCATTTAATTACTTGGATCTCAAAAATTCCTCTTTTTGTATAAAATTAAATTTACCAAAAATTTCTCTTTTACCATAATCAATTAATTTTGCATAATTATAAAAAAATATTTCCCATGAATATGATGAAAATCATTCTTTTTGCATAGGATGTCCAATTCTAGAATATGGTAGGAAGTCCTCTTTTAGCATTATGCATAAAAATAAGATATGTATTATTTTCTGAAAATTTTGCCATAGCTTTGCTTGCTATTACTCATAATTCTCAATTTTTTTCTAAAAGAATAAAAGCTTGTAATGAAAATATGATAGCAGTTCCTCTTTTATGCTTAAAATCAAACTATAAATTTAAATCATAATTTCAACCATAAAATTAAACATAACTATGATTATCCCACTAGATTGAGCTAATTTTAACATTCCTCTTTTTTCAATTTGTTAGGATAATCCATTTCTCATTTAGAATGAATTAGAATAGTTTTTAACTTCTAATAAATAATATAAAAGAATTTATCATTATTTTAATAGCATAAAATCATGAAAATATCATTTTCTTAATTTCTAGCTTATCAAACCTAGAGTTTAGCTTTGAATTAAGAGACTATCATTGAGAAGAATCCTTTTTCAAGGGATTTAGCCATAAAGATGGCTATTCTTTTAGAGAGAGAGAGATTTACTTAAAGAAAGCATTACAAATAAGCATAATGATTAACTTTCTCTTAATTAAACATTAAGACTTTAAGGGAAAGCTTGATTTGAATTAAAACAATGATTTAGAAATCTTCTCAAGCTTGAGAGGGGTTGAGAAGAAGAAAGTTATTGAGAAAATTAGAAAAAACCATAAAATTTGATTTAACCTCCAAGTTTGGCTTGATTCTCTAATTGCAGTGAATCCCCCGACCAATAAATTGGTCCACCAAGAGGAGAAGACCAACTCCAAGATTTGTTGTAGAGAGAGAGAGCTCCAAGCTCCCAAGAGAGAGAAAAATTTAAGGGATAATAGAAAATATAATTATTTTTAGTTTGGCTCCCTTGTTGATTTGGTTTCATCCAGGAGAGATGAGAGATAAAAATATCACAATTTTTTTGAATTAAAAACCCTTCCACACATGTGAAATATGTGCCTATCTCAAGAGTCCCCCTTTCCTTACCGAGGTGTAAAAATTGTATCATTATTCTAAAATATCTCATTTTTTTAGTAATATCTCATAATTTTTGACTAATAAACCTTTTACTTAGTCAACTCTTCATCTTATGTGAGCATTTACTCATTTTTGGGTATTTTCTTTTATTCTCTTGGATTTATCTCATCCCTACACTTTGATTAATCTAGTTGGCCCATTAGAACCTTAATTAGACCATAATCTAAAAAATTATGAAAATGTAGACCCTTAGGCTAAGGTCCCTTATACCATTTTCAATTAATTCCTAATGCACATTGGAAAGTTCATTTTGAACTTCTGTTTTAAGGTGATCCATTTTAGACACTAGGAGGGTTTATATATCCAAAGATATCTCAATTTTGGATTATCTCTCTCTCTAGGCCAAAACAGGGTAAAACAAGATCTTTCCTTTATTTTAGAGAGGGAAATAATTACAAGAACAGAAGGGGAGGTTCTTACACCTTTACACCTCAAAAGCTAGAGGGAGGAATCTTACATCCTACCCCACTTAAAAAATGTGAGATATCCTCATCTCGCATAGGTGGAGTATAATCTCTTTCATCTTCTTCCTCTTCAATCACTTCCAGCGTTAGTCCCTTGGAAGTGGACGGTCAATTTGGGAACATCTCTCTTTGACTTTCCCTGTTCTAAGGCAGAGGTCTTGCATTACTTTGGATTGAAACTGAGGGTTGGTTAGAGAGTCTACCTCTGAGATTTCCCAAATTTTGACGGAAAGGAACCATTTACATCACTTCACATCCATTCACATCTACCCAAGTCCACATCACATCACATCACATCTCATCTATCCACATCATATCTCATCCATTCATATCTAACCAGATCCACATCACATCACATCTCATCTATCCACATCATATCTCATCCATTCATATCTAACTAGATCCACATCACATCACATCCACATCATATCTCATCCATTCATATCTAACTAGATCCACATCACATCACATCCCATCTATTCACATCATATTTCATCCATTCATATCTAACCAGATCCACATCACATCACATCTCCATCACATTCACATCTCACCACATCCACTCACATCTCATCACATCCATCCTCATCTTATCACATCTCGTTCACATCCATCCACATCACATCACATTCATTCCATCCACATTACATCACATCCACATCTATCCATATCACACCACATTCATTCACAACTTATCACATTCATCCACATCCATTCATTCATTCACATGCACATCTATCACATCACATCTCATTCTCATCCATTTTCATCACATCACATCCTTTCACATCTCATCACATCTCATCACATTCACATCCACATCCATTTACATCTCATCCACATCTCCTGACATTCGCATCCACATCCATTTACATCCCATCACTTTCACATCTCATCCACATCTCCTGACATTCGCATCCACATCTCCTGACATTCGCATCCACATCCATTTACATCCCATCACTTTCACATCGACATCTATTTACATCCACTTTTAGTACCGTTTTCTACTTTCGATACTACCGATATAACTTTTCTAAGTCAGCCAATTACTTGGCCTATTTAAAGATACTTTTTCTCGATCCCATTGATTAGTAAAAACTCAAAAAGAGCTTTTACATATTGTATTTTCATTCCTTAAGCTTCATTAATGAGAACTAAATCTAAACTTCCATTTACTCATTTGATCCTCCACTCTCCCAGGGATTCTAGATTCTCTTTTCTGAATAAGAATTATCCAAGTTTTCTCGATGGATATTTTCATATTCTTCACTGCTATTACTCATAATTCTCAATTTTTTTCTAAAAGAATAAAAGCTTGTAATGAAAATATGATAGTAGTTCCTCTTTTATGCTTAAAATCAAACTATGAATTTAAATCATAATTTCAACCATAAAATTAAACATAACTATGATTATCCCACTAGATTGAGCTAATTTCAACATTCCTCTTTTTTCAATTTGTTAGGATAATCCATTTCTCATTTAGAATGAATTAGAGTAGTTTTTAACTACTCATAAATAATCTAAAAGAATTTATCATTATTTTAATAGCACAAAATCATGAAAATATCATTTTCTTAATCTCTAGCTTATAAAGCGTAGAGTTTAGCTTTGAATTAAGAGACTATCATTGAGAAGCATCCTTTTTCAAGGGATTTAGCCATAAAGATGGCTATTCTTTTAGAGAGAGAGATTTACTTAAAGAAAGCATTACAAATAAGCATAATGATTAACTTTCTCTTAATTAAATATTAAGACTTTAAGGGACAGCTTGATTTGAATTAGAACAATGATTTAGAAGTCTTCTCAAGCTTGAGAGGGGTCGAGAAGAAGAAAGTTATTGAAAAAATTAGAAAAAACCATAAAATTTGATTTTACCTCCAAGTTTGGCTTGATTCTCTAATTGTAGTGAAGCCCCCGACCAATAAATTGGTCCACCAAGAGTAGAAGACCAACTCCAAGATTTGTTGTAGAGAGAGAGATCTCCAAGCTCCCAAGAGAGAGAAAAATTTAAGGGATAATAGAAAATATGATTATTTTAATATAATACTGGCATGGTATAGCTCCAATATTTTATTACAAATGACTGAGGGTCTATTTATAGGTGAGGGAGGTCACTAACCAACTCCAACTGGGTTCTATAATTTTCCAGGTTTAGTTTGACTCAATTTGGACAAGATTTGGACCAGTTTGGCTCCCTTTTTGATTTGGTTTGATCCAGGAGAGAGGAGATAAAAATATCACAATTTTTTTGAATTAAAAACCCTTCCACACATGTGAAAGAGGTGCCTACCTCAAGAGTCCCCCTTTCCTTACCAAGGTGTCAAAAATGCATCATTATTCTAAAATATCTCATTTTTAAAGTAATATCTCATAATTTTTAACTAATAAATCTCATAATTTTTAAGTAATATCTCATAATTTTTAACTAATAAATCTTATACTCAGTCAACTCTTCATCTTATGTGAGAATTTACTCATTTTTGGGTATTTTCTTTTATTATCTTAGATTTATCTCATCCCAACACTTGAATTAATCCAGTTGGTCCATTAGAACCTTAATTGGACCATAATCCAAATTTTTTTGAAAATGTAGATCCTTAGGCTAAGGTCCCTTATACCATTTTCAATTAATTCCTAATGCACATTGGAAAGTTAATTTTAAACTTTTGTTTCAGGGGAATCCATTGTAGACACTAGGAGGATTTTTATATCCAAAGATATCTCAATTTTGGATTATCTCTCTCTAGGCCAAAACAGGGTAAAACAAGATCTTTCTTTTATTTCAGAGAGGGGAATAATTACAATAACAGAAGGGGAGGTTCTTACACCTTTACACCTCAAAAGCTAGAGGGAGGAATCTTACATATTAAATCTTGAAAGGGTTAATTAGAGTCTTGGCCACAATTCCACAAGTTATAATAATTGATCTTGAAAGGGTTAAATAGAGTCTTGGCCACAATTCCACAAGTTATAATAATTGATGTGTGAGAACAGTGTCATAAAGCGGTGCATGTGGAAACAATGTAGCTTTGTTGGCCTTTGTTATGTGGTAGTTAGCAAGCTTTACCACATGAGTTTTTCCCACCTTCCCATGACCTCGTACTCCACCATCTAGTTAGCCTTGGGCTAGTTAGAAGCTCTTGGATGAAGCTACATAAAATAATAATATGGAAAAAAACCACTTGCTACATAGGTGGCATTTGTTAAATTATTTCACCCCAAAGAGGTCTTGAAAATGGATATAAGAGGCCTTTGGTGCATGTAAGGCTTCTTCTCATCTTGTTCTCTAGAAATTACAGCAAGTATCTATCTCTGTTTATTTTAACTGCCATATGTGCTCATAAAGTCCCACATAATTGTAATCCTTGCATTGACCAAATGTGAAAGTGTGTAAGGTTCCCCCCTCCCACAAATAGGGGAAACACTTAAGATAGTCCGCTAAGTCTTATCTTAGAGAAAATTTCCTACTCATCGATACCTTGACCATACAGAGATTCAAGGATACGATTCATAGGTAAGACCTAGTTCTATCCCGCAGGGAGAGCGTGGTCTTCTAAAATCAAATCACCCATAGGGTAATTGATCACATAAATTAGGCAACTACAAGACTTGATTTCTAGAGGCAACACTTTTTTCCTCATCCATGCAAGGCACAGCCGCTGGCCTAGTCTTCTAGAATAGAGTTGCCCGAGAACCTATTTATCTAACGTAGGGCTTTCACTTAATATGTTGGAAAGCTACTCGACTAATCGGGTCCACCCGTCCGTAGGATGGTGCCATCGGGGCATTCCATCCTCCCACTTTCCACCCTACTCACGCGTCAATTTGTTTTCTAATTAATCCTACCACACTGTTTGACATAAACAAATATGTTCCTTAATTAAGACCCTTTTCACAAGGTTTATTAAAACAGCCTTTTTCTATAATACAATCATACCAAAGACAAGATTTATAAAAACAAAGTTAAACATGAATCAATTTCATACAAGCCAAAGTGGCTCTCTTATTCTTTTCCTTTATACCGCCGATGATCTAGAATTCGGCCTTCCAGCCTCTACATGCTGGGCAAAACCCTACGGGACCATACACCTCATCGTCGGCCGCCGCTGGCGAGGACTCAAGCCGGCCTGTCGCCCTCTCAGGCTCCATCGCTCGATCCTCCCGCCCCTCAGAGGGATGTCTGCGCACTAGGGTGGGCTAATTCACCGCACTAGCCTGGGTCCTCAGAACTAGGCAGCATCACAATCACTCGCCTCAATCGGCGAACCTCATTCTCCCAATGTTATGAGGGATACCATGGGCCAACTCCGGGCCTTACTAACGTCTCCGCCGTCCGGCTATACAAGCACAAGAACGGGGCAGCGTCAAGGCAAGGAGAGTTGTATCTGTACCTTAATTTTACCAAGATAACAATCCATTTACTCACTAAACCATAGGACTACAATCCATGTTACTTTCTTAAGAAAACAATCCTTTTCTCACATAGATTTTAGCATTTCAACTTGAGATTGCGATAAGACATTCTTTATTAAGGCATATGCTGTTGTTTAAAAGAATACAAACTTTAAATGGTAAATCAATCAAATAGATCACTGTAACAATCAATAGAGAAGCCGGGGCCATACCTCAACCCCTAAGAATGATATATAATTGAAAAATAAAATATGTGTATACCTTATAGAAATTTGTCGTTTATCGTTGCCTTTGCTTGTTAACAAGAGCTTTAGAACTTGACATATGAGAATAGAGTCTTCTAATACCTTGTCTTATGATTGAAATCATCCAATCATCTCCAAGCTTTATCTTTTCTTACTCATACTGTGACTCTTCTCTCTTTCTAAGATCTATGGCAAAATAGCCTTCTCTTACAGGGCTATGGCATACTATTCTTTCTCTAAAAGAAAAGCTATGGAGTTTTGGTCTCTTCCTCCGAAAGACTATAGCAATCTAAGCCTCTTTTCTGAGAGATTAGATAAGAATGAAGGGATATATGCATCTCAAACTCTAGGATTACCTTGAGGCTACTTGCTGCCTTCTCACAGTTTTCTCTATGTAGAGACCCTGACAGAAACAGCAAACTGTTTCGGCCATAACTCTCTGATAAAAACTCAGAATATGGTCATGTAACCAGTCAAAAGAACGGGAAGGCATCTGGTCTACAAGCCAGCGTAGGTAAAATAGGCAAAAACGTCTATATATAGCTGCAAACGCACCATCTTTAGAAATGCATTGTTTTTTCACATTTTTAGTATGCATGGACTCTAAATGTGTAAAAGTACTCTAAATATGACCTCTTATCACCTAAAATCGAAATTCTATTTTTGGGGATACTTATCTCTTAATAGAACTATTCTTATGTTCTTATTTCTTTTAAGATTTTTGGAGCTAATATTTTTTTTCTAACACTTTTCTAATGTTTCTAGCCTTATTGTCTCACTCTTTCTAATTACACTCTCTTTTCTTATTGAAATCTATATTAAAAGAGACACATACATACATGGCTTGGGAGGGACCTTACAAAGTGAATGGATATCCCCGTTTTCTCTTTGTAAAGCCACCATCATCAAAATTGAATGCATAATAGCCTTTCAATCCCCACTCAAATCAAGAGGTAAACAAAGAGATGGAAAAAACGAGGGCAAAAACAATTCAAATGCATTGATTCTCCCTATCTCAATTCCACTTGTAGTGTTCTCATAAGAGTGGCTTCTAATAAATATATGGACTAAAGTGAACTCCTTGTAGATTGCCCAATAAAAGATAAAGTTGGCTTACCAACCAACACCAAGATCTCATCTAGGAAAATGGCATCACCACTCTCCATGATGTGTTGGACCACTTACATGAAACCTTTATCTAGTTTCTGCATAAATTATCTATTTCTTCCTTCTCCTTGGAATTTGATACAAAGAAAGAAAGATACAATACTCATCAGCATACCTAAACAAATACTTCTCATGTAGAAGTGCCATGCATCTTTCTCTAAGGCTCATTTACTAATGGATAGTAAGAAAGCTTTGCACAACTTCATAGACTAAACTCTCCCAATACCACACATTCTTGTGTATGAAATGAGAAGTCACTCACTTTGCCTTGCCTTTGTCTCCACAAGAAAACACATAGAAGTAGGCCTTCCAATTGAAAAGTCATTTCTTAAGTTGTACACAAGTGACTCCTTCACCACCATTAAATGAAAAAAAAGGTGGGAAGAATGGTTCACCATTCTTGAACCATATATTTCCTACTTGAGTAGACACCATATACTCAATGAATTCATCCCTCTTCATAGGCTTTGGAAATTTGGAGAGAGCAGATAACTTCATACATCTTGTCATATCTTCCTCTTTCATTATCCTTGGTACATACTTATTGTTATAATCTCTTGCCTTTGCACCAAAATATCTTGTCATATCTTCCTCTTTCATACATCTTGTCATATCTTCCTCTTTCATTGTCCTTGGTACTTTTTATTACAACTCCAAAACACCCTTGCAACATCTTGTGCCATTCTAGACTAAGTTGACTTTTTGTGTGCTGCAAATAGGGAAAAAGACCCAATTTTGGCATAGTCTCCTCATAATTTGATGCAAATATCAAATCAGTCCCAATGTAGCATTCAGCAATGATAACACAATGCAAGATTCATGTGTAAATTGTCGCAAATGTATCACTCTGCCATTACACTTGTTAATCTTTAATTGGTTATTTTTCAAAGAAGTGCGTCGATGCTTGCCGATATCCCGACCAAGCATTTCTCACCCCCTTACCACGTTTATGCCCGAGACAATAGTTGAGGCCATGTCTTCACATCCAATGTACCTAATCCCTCTCTATACCACTTTTCCAAGATAATCACAGCATAGAGAGTTCAAGTTGCGCTCCCCTTGGTCTCTCCACCAACACCAAGGGTACCCTCACATACATCTCTAGAAAAGAGAAAGTTTCACGATATTCTATGTACAAACATTTTAAATATCAAAAGAGGAATAATTGTCAACCTTATGGCATATAACAATTAGCATGGACTCATGCTCTTCTCCATCACCACTTAGTTCCAAAGGAATCCCAAATCACATCAACCAACAATACAAGTATGCCCCTTATATAAGCATGTCATAAGCATGGGCATCCAATGCATCCATGTAGATATGTATGATAATAAAAAGTTTAGTTGCATATATCAATGCCAATCATAGATTGTAACCTCATGTGAGCATAATCCTCATGCTTTTGTATTAGACACTTACATTAAACTCACCATCACTTCCTATGCTTGAGATAAGTGAAATGTATCCCCAAAACTCTAAGAGCTTCTTAAAATCTTGGACAAGCTTCAAATGAAGCTCCAAGAACCATGTAAAAAGCTTGAAATAGAATTCAATAAAGCCCTCTAGGTCACCAAGTAGGGATATCTTCCATTTATGTAAAAGAAGCTCCAAGATGCCCACTAGCTAGATAAAGATTAAAATTCATTAAGTCAACTCCATGAAGTGAATTGATGGATGCTTCTTTTAGGCTCTTGCTACAACTACCATGGATGCAGCCTCTACCCACCATGATAGCATCGAGGGTGCACTACTAAGAAACCCTATGTTTCACGTATGTTCAAGGGGTGTTAAAAAAATCCCTTACCTGTGAATGTTTTATGAATAAAATGGTCCCTTTTTATTTATGGACTTATGGGTTTTTTTTTCAAAATTGATTTAAAAAACCCCTTTTGTAAATAAATCTACCTTAAACTTTTGAATTAAAAAACCCTTCATTTGAACTCACATGGTATACTTACATATTTTTACGTGAATCCCCCAAGATGCTAGAATAAAAAGCCCTCTCGTAGTATCAAGATGAACTATAAACACACACTCAATCAGTAGACGGAATTTCCTAAAGCATCCATATTATGGTGGTAGACATAACATAGACATGCATGCAATAGAATTTCCCCCTTTTTTTTCAATTCAATTTCACATGTGATTGGCCAAGAACAAAAAAATCGTCTTCAAACCAAGCTTTCCTTGTGCAAGATGTCTAAATTAGCACAAACCCCACCTATTTTATGTCCAGTTTGATTTAAGATCACCATAGCCATGATTTTGCTCAACTTTTAAAACCGTTGATGCACTCAAGAAAGGTTAGCACACTCAATGAGGATGGAGTGCACACATCATAACATTCATTGCATGATGGAATACACACAAGATCACCACCATAGCTATGGTTCCTAGCATCCAACTTGAACATTTTCCATGCTTGTACCAATATTTTTAAGAAAATGTTGTGAAAGATCAAGAAAATCAAGAATCGTACCTTTTTGCTTGAATTTTTTGCAAGAAGTGAAAGAAGAAGGAAGAAGAAGAGCCAATGAGGTGATAGATCAAGTAGTGAAGGTGTTTCCCTAGTTACAAAGAGGTCTTGAGTTCAAAAACCCCCTTGGTGCTTCTTGAGGATGAAAACCTAAGCAAGAAGCGTCTCTGATGAGCAAGAGAAAAAAATCTAGTAAACAAATATTCTAATGATGATATTAAAACATACATTTTTTGTGTTGAATACAAGAAGCCAGCATAGGTCAACTTTGTGATCAACCAAGAATTAAAAAAATATCATCTTTTGGCTTCATTGTCACCCTTGATCTACGCAAGCTACAAATATATCTTAGTTTTGCAAGACAGAGATGTGAAGCAGGTCAACAATGGAACACTACACCATCAAACAAACAAACCTACATCCAACAACACAATAATAGAACTCTCATTTGTCTTCATATGCCTCTCAAGTTTGCATAGAAGAAATTTTTAAGAGCTCCAAAGTAGCTTGAGAGTAATTGCAAAAAGAAAAAACAAAAAAAAACTTTTGTATGGAACACCTCAAAACAAGGCACA
The DNA here is from genome assembly GCF_041138505.1 of Cibotium barometz. Classification (NCBI taxonomy): domain Eukaryota; kingdom Viridiplantae; phylum Streptophyta; class Polypodiopsida; order Cyatheales; family Cibotiaceae; genus Cibotium; species Cibotium barometz. Next base: position 14,556,588 of record NC_141103.1, on the reverse strand, counting down.
ATCGTCCCCTCAATACACTTCACACTACGACGATAGTTCAAATGACCAAATAACGGACAAAAAGCCCAAACCCAAAACTTACACCACAAAGCAAGACTCATTTGTCATAATTATCCTTTTCCATAGGGGATTATGATGTCCTATCCAACATCAAGACATTGCTCAGGCATAGTGTGAGACCTGCATATCCTGACAGGGCCTAGAATAGTTCCACCTTAGACATAGTAGCTTGATGCATGAAGGAATGAGTCTGTGCATCCAAGTTGAGAACTTGTAGGAACACAAAGTTCAAGTGTTTACAAGGCACATAAGTAAGGTGTTTTCCCCCCCGCTTTTGAAGTCCTCACAAGTGCAACAAGGGAGCTCCGAAATCGTGATCGAATAGTTTACCCCCTTGGTGTGTGATCCCTCTCTGCTAACATAAAATATGTTTGCTTCATTGCATAAGATGATTGCTACCCATAATACTTCAGTTGAGAGATTTTTTTCCCTTTCAATGTTTTCATTGAACTCTTTAGTCAACTTCTTCCTCCACCATCAAACTACCTTGCCATCTCTATATTTAGGGTGTACAACACTGCTGACTGACCTTGGAGTGGTGTGGTGATCTCTTTGGTGATTGGAGGTTAAGCTTCCTCTCTCCAAAACAAAACCACTTGCACAAAGACCTTTAATCTCAACAATGATGAGACTTGTCCCAGTGGCAATTTGGCCACACACCAGGAGTGAGACCCAGTGACCCTAAGACATGGGATATATCCACAACCCATGAGTGTGTATTGGTGGAGTTGCAAAACCATATAGAACCCTCCATTGTACCACCACCAGGGTAACGATGAAAACCCCAAAAACCAGGTGCAATAACACCCTTATCTGCTGACTTCCCAGAAGGGTTGATCAATTTCCCACACCTCATCTTTCTCTCTAGTAATAATCTAAAACACGTGATCAATTTCACACACCTCATCTTTCTCTCTAGTAATAATCTAAAACACGTGATCATGCTATGTGGTTATGTTCTTAGAATAGACAATAAGGTCTTGTTGACATCCGCCTCCAAAACATCCATATTGAATTGTCTTTATGGCACACATGTGAAAAGATGCAGGGGAGAAGAGAGCTTGCGATCTTGCAAGCACACACACACTCACAAAACCCTAAAAGAGAGGATACAAGGTGAGAGGCTGAAAATCTTATTCTTCTTCTTCACTCAACACTCAACACACCATATAGAAAGATAAGAGTACACACATATGAAAAGGTACTCAACCAAATACATACTAGGGTTCTCTATAGTGTGAACCCAACTACATGAGCTAGCACTATAACTATGCCAGTCTCTAGAATGGCTGTCACACAGCCTGTCATCCCACTGGCCACATATCACCCATGATCTCACCAACCATGCCAGTGGTGTAAGTGTGGGGCCTATCCCCCAGGCGGGTCATCAGTGTCCACCGCCTCACTAGATGAGCTTGATATCTCAACACTCCCCCTCGAGCTCAACTCCATCTCATGTACACCAAGCGAAGCCCTGAATCTGCAGAGCTTCTCTGTATCCAATGCTTTTGAGTTTAAAACTCATCCACACATGTGAAATAGGCGCCTCCTTGAAGGGCCCCCTTCTCCTTACCGATGTGTCAAAAATGAATGATTACTCCAAAATATCTCATTTTTTATTAATACTTCATAATTTTTAACTAATAAATCTAGTACTCAGTCAACTCTTCATCTTATGTGGGCATTTACTCATTTTTGGGTTTTTTTTATTCTTTGGATTTATCTTATCCCAACACTTGGATTAATCTTATTGGTCCATAGGAACCTTAATCCAAAATTTTCAGAAAATCTTGACCCTTAGACTAAGGTCTTCTAAATCATTTTTAATTAATTCCAATTGCACCTTGAAAAATCTATTTTTATTTTTTGTTTTAGGAAATTATTTTTTTGATATTTGTAGAATTTATTTATCCAAAAATATCCCAATATTGATTTACCACTCTCTAGAAATTTTTATCTCACTAGGCCAAACAAGGAAAAATAATATTTTCTTGTATTCATAAACATAAAATGATTACAAGAGATTGAAGTAGAGGCTTATTTGTTATTCAGGCTGAGGAGGAATCTTATAGGGCTAAATGTTTTATCATAATCCAAACCATGTGTCTGTGCTTATCCTTTTGCAACCAACCTTTCTTTATACCTCTCTATTGAGCCATATGATTTACACTTCACTTTGTAAACCCATTTATAGCCAATCACATTCTTGCCATCTGGCAAATCTGCCAAATCTCACATGTCATTATGCACCAAGGCATCCATATCCTCATCCATGGCTCTATCCCATGTTTTCTTGCCAATATCCTCTTCAAAACATGAAGGCTCTACATGCTTTACCATTGATGTCATATATGCATAATGCATAGCATAACCGCTGTATGTCAATGAAAGATCTCTGTCCCCACCGCGCAATGAATTTTGAGGTGATAGCAGCGGAAGTAGCACTTCTTGTACGGGGCAGGGTCCCTCACTCGGGGCCTCGCCCACGTATATCTGGACAAGAGACTAATCCCTCAGTTCTTCCAAAACCAAACCCGAAAAAACTTCCCTTGCGCCTGGAAAACACGGGTGATTCCTCCAGGATATTTTTACTCTAACATAGTCAAGAGCCTTAACTAACTAAACTGATCTGACTGAACCCGTAAGTCCCATAGTCAGATCAAGGAAAAGATTGCACTTGGATCATAGATACCAACATTTTTTTCCTCATTGTGAGAGACAGTCATTGATTCTTTTCCATAGAACAATTTTTATCCGTGATTTACTTCATCAGAATTGAGTCTCATTTTAGGGATCCATTAGTCCAGCCTAACCCCATCCAGTCCCGTGAGTTAGCCAACTGCCCAACCACTGTAGTGATGGGATCCATTTAAGAATTTGGTTAGGTTTTATCCCGGGTACCAGGGAAAAGATTTCCCAGTCCCCTAGCAGGATATTCATGCAAACTTAAAACTAGTCACACCACTTACACACCCAATATAAATTGCTTTTTTCACAGATTCAGCTGTCTTTAAAACAATCATTTAATAAAATTATAGTGTCACTGATCATAATCCTCCAAAACATCCGGTTGAATCTTAATTTCTAATTTTTCCTTCATCCTGGTGTACCTATGGCATCATTTGCAACCAGAATGCTCACCACCTGTCCACTCAGGGGCCTTTTCGATAGTTCCTAGCTCATAGTACCCGGCAATATATTCCCTTTGCTTTGACCTTTAGCATATATCTTACTTGAGCTTTCCAAGTATGGAAACCCTCGCCACATCAAACTTCTCAATTGAGGATCCCATCTCCTTCATCATGTTTAATAGGGGTAGGAGAGGTCTTACCACTTGCAATAAACAAGGGCAGTGTCTAACTAACACCATTTACAAGGTAAAACTTAATTTAAGTTTTGAAGATTGATGTGCTTGAATTGGGTTCAAGGGTTTATAAAGTCACCTTCTTTAATCCTTTGGCTTTGTGAGCCTTGGAGAAAAAAAAGGTTGAAAAATCTTAAAGAAAAGGTTTAAGGAAATAAAGGTTTTAAAGGACTTTAGAGAAAAGGTTTTAAACGAAACCTTTAAAAAAACTTTTGAAGGAAAAAAACAAAAGGTCTTTTTAAAACCTTAGATAGTGGTCTTTTTGTGTGTGTGTGTGTGTGTGTTGCTTCAAACCTATTTCTTAAGAAGCAACAGCATACATACACCATTCAAGGTGGCAGCAGGCGATGGACTACTGTTGCATTTTTTTTGTTTCTCTGCTGTGAAAAACGCACCTACATTTTTGTTTCGCCTCTACTGCAATGTTGCGCTCCTCGTTGCTTTTATTTGCTTAGCAAACAAGGCTTACCAAAGAACTTGCACTTGGTTAGCCACCATACAAGGCGGCACCCACCATACTAGCAGAAGGATATGAATGATATGTTCTGAATTGTTCTCTAATAATGAGTTCTATATGTTCTTCTTGCAGAAGGGATCTTTATCCTAGGATTCTGTGTGGGTTGACCAGACTATAAGGGATCCCAGAATCAGTTGGATCTTAAGGTGAAAGAGTTTATCCTCCAGCTGTTTGCGAGATGAGGACATCTCACGTTTTTTAAGTGGGGTGGGATGTAAGATTCCTCCCTCCAGCTTTTGAGGTATAAAGGTATAAGAACCTCTCCTTCTGTTCTTGTAATTATTCCCCTCTCTGAAATAGAAGAAAGATCTTGTTTTACCCTATTTTGGCCTAGATAGAGAAAATATCTAGAGAGAGATAATCCAAAATTGAGATATCTTTGGATATAAAAATCCTCCTAGTGTGTAAAATGGATTCCCCTAAAACGAAAGTTCAAAATGAACTTTCCAATGTGCATTAGGAATTAATTGCAAATGGTATAAGGGACCTTAGCCTAAGGGTCTACATTTTCAAAAAAATTTGGATTATGGTCCAACTAAGGTTCCAATGGGCCGATTGGATTAATCCAAGTGTTGGGATGAGATAAATCCAAAAGAATAAAAGAAAATACCCAAAAATGAGTAAATGCTCACAAGATGAAGAGTTGACTGAGTAAAAGAGAACTTCCTACCATATTCTAGGATTGGATATCCTATGCAAAAAGAATGATTTTCATCATATTCATGAGAAATCATTTTTTTGTAATTATGCATAATTAATTGACTATGAGAAAAGAGTAATTTTTGGTAAATTTATTTTTATGCAAAAGGAGGAATTCCCATGATATTTGAGATCCAAGCAATTAAATGGTAAAAGAGAAAATTTTGGCATAATTCAAATTATCAGTATTTATCAAAAGTGGAATTTTGAGCATTATCAACTTTATTGGGAAATATGGGTAGAATTGATTTTTGTAAATCCCATGAATCTTTTACTCGAAAAGAAGAATATTGAATATAGTTTACTTGAGAAATTTGAGAAAGAATATGAAAATATCCATCGAGAAAACTTGGATAATTCTTATTCAAAAAAGAGAATCTAGAATCCCTCGGAGAGGATCAAGGATCTAATAAGTAAACAAAAGCTTAGAATTAATTCTCATTAATGAAGATTAAGGAATGAAAATACAATACTTAAATGCTCTTTCTGAATTTCTACTATTCAATTCTGATAAGTTCTATTTTTCCTTTTTAAACCTTCAACAACACTCTGATACGTAGATTCAATGGTATCGAGAAAAAGTACCTTTAACTAGGCCAAACAATTGGCAGAATCTTAGAAAAGTCCTATCAGTATCGAAAGTAAAAAACGGTACTAAAAGTGGATGTGATAAGATGTGATGTGGATCTGAATGGATGTAAATGAATGTGATGGGATGTAAATGGATGCGATGTGATTAGATGAGATGTGAATGTGATAAGAGGAGATGTGAATGTGATGTGATAAGATGTGAATGGGAGTGATGAGATGTGACTGGGTGTGATGGATGTGAATGGGTGATGGATGTGTGATGGATGTGAATGGGTGTGATGATATATGAATGGATGTGATGTGATGTGGATATAATGAAAGTGATGGGTGTGATGGGATGTGAATGGGAGTGATGAGATGAGAATGGGTGTGATGAGATGTGAACGGGTGTGATGAGATGTGAACGGGTGTGATGAGATATGATGTGAATGGATGTGATGTGGATCTGGGTAGATGTGAATGGATGTGATGTGATGTAAATGGATGTGGATGTGAATGTGAGGAGATGTGGATGAGATGTGATGTGATGTAAATGGATGTGAATGTGATAAGATGTGAATGAGATATGATGATATGTAAAAGGATGTGATGTGCTAAAAATGGATGAGAATGAGATATAATGTGATAAATGTGCATGTGAATGAATGAATGGATGTGGATGAATGTGATGAGCTATGAATGGATGTGGTGTGATATGGGTAAATGTGGATGTGATGTAATGTGGATGGAATGAATATGATGTGGTATGGATAGATGTGGATGGAATGTATGTGATGTGATGTGGATGCAATGAAAGTGATGGGTGTGATGGGATGTGAATGGGAGTGATGATATGTGGATGCAATGAAAGTGATGGGTGTGATGAGATGTGAATGGGAGTAATGGATGTGAATGGGTGTGATGAGATGTGAATGGGTGTAATGGATGCAATGAAAGTGATGGGAGTGATGAGATGTGAATGGGTGTAATGGATGTGAATGGGTGTGATGAGATATGAATGGATGTGATGTGATGTGGATGCAATGAAAGTGATGGGTGTGATGGGATGTGAATGGGAGTGATGGGATGTGAATGGATGTGATGTGATGTGGATGCAATGAAAGTGATGGGTGTGATGGGATGTGAATGGGAGTGATGGATGTGAATGGGTGTGATGGATGTGAATGGGCGTGATGAGATATGAATGGATGTGATGTGATGTGAATGGATGTGATGTGGATTTGGGTAGATGTGAATAGATGTGATGTGATGTGAATGGATGTGATGTGGATCTGGGTAGGTGTGAATGGATGTGATGTGATGTGAATATGATATAATGAGATGTAAATGGATGTGAATATGATGTGATGAGATGTGAATGGATGAGATGTGATGTGGATGGATGTGATGTAGATATGAATGAATATAAATGGATGTGATGTAATGTGAATGGATGGATGAGATATCAGGTGGATGAATGTGATGTGATGTGGATCTAGGTAGATGTGAATGGATGAGATGTGATGTGAATGGATGTGATGTGATGTGGATCGGGGTAGATGTGAATGGATGATATGTGATGTGAATGGATGTGATGTGATGTGATGTGGATATGGGTAGATGTGAATGGATGAGATGTGATGAGGATGGATGTGATGTGATGAGGATCTGAATAGATGTAAATGGATGTGATGAGATGTGATGTGTGCTTGGATGAGAATAGATGAAGGATGATGGGAATAGATATGACTGGATGAGGAATAAGAAACGTGAATTGATTTAGAAGAATGTGGAATAACGAGAAATGATGTGGAACAATGTGGAAAGATGAGTTCGTTTTAGAAACTGTATTTATGACCGGTTTTTAAATAACTGTTTTATGTCAAGAATGTTGGGGAAGCATTTTGACCATCTTGTGAATGAGGTCGTGGAGACCTAAGTGATAAAGTTGCAACAGCTGATGGAGAGTCAATGGAGGACGTCTCACATAGCAAGGTTCGACCGAGGTCTCGACCAGCCTCGGTTCAATTTAAATGGTGAGCTTCCGGTACGGTGGATAAGGGACCAAGGAAGCGGCCTATGAGTGAAGCGCTAGGTGACCTACAAAGGAGCCTAGAGGGTGCTGACCATACGCTGCTCGGGCTCTGGGTCACCAAAGATACCCACTTGTGCGTCCAGGAAGAAAATTGAATAAGGAGTTAGAGTTGTTTTTTGAACTCGGATATGTCTGGTTGATTGGCCTTGCTGGTCCTCAACGAATGATTCCATGACTCTTTTATATGGATCTGTTGGTTGATCTTGCTGAACTTCAATGGAGAGTCCCTCTAGGTATTTCTTATGTGATTATATTTTCGGGTAACTATGAGCTAGGAACTATTAAAAAGGCACCTGAGTGTGAGCATTGTGGTTTCCAATGATGCCATAGGTACACCGATGAGGAATGATTGTAAATTGGAATTCAAGCTAGATATTTTGGAGGATTATGATCAATGATACTATGGTTTCATTAAAAGATTGTTTTAAAGACAGCTAAATCTGGGAAACAGGCAATTTCATATTGGGTGTGTAAGTGGTGTGACTATCTTGAAGTTTGCTTGAAGCGCCGGCTAGGGGGCCTGGGAACTCTTTTCCGTAGTACCCGGGGGTAGAACACAACCAAATTCCTAAATGGATCCTATCACTACAGTGGTTGGGCAATTGCTAACCCATGGAATTGGATGGGGTTAGTAGGCTGGACTGATGGATCCCTAAAATGAGACTCAATTGTGTTAAATTACGATAGGTGAAGTAAATCCTGGATAACCCTTGTTTTATGGAAAAGAATCAATGGTTGTGTCTCTTGATGAGGAAAAAAGCATTGGACTCTATGATCCAAGTGCAAGTCTCTTCCTTGATATGACCATGAGACTTACGGGTTCGGTCGGATCAGTTTGGTTAGTGAAGACCTTGACTACGTTAGAATAAAATATCCCAGAGGAATCGCCTATGTCTGCTGGGCGAGGGAAGTTTTTTCTGAGTTAGGTTTTGGAATAATCGAGGGATTAGTCTCTTGTTCGAATATTCGTGGGCGATGCCCCGAGTGAGAGGCTCTGCCCTGTGCAAGAAGTGCTACTTCCGCTACTAGCACCCCAGAATTCATTGCGTAGATGGGGAAGGTATCTTTCAAGTGTAGTCATACTTCACTTCGTTCTACTCCACTCCACTTCACTTCACTACACTCTCTTTGCTTGTGAGTCCTAGGATAGTATGGCTCACTCAAAAAGTATTCTCTTGTCATAGAAACTTGGCTAAGATATGCCTGCAACCTCCTTCTAATCTTCTCAATGAAACTAATAGTGAGCATACTCAATCCGATAATGTTTCTCCAACGTCTAATAGCTCCTCCTAATCCTCTTAATGAAACTAATCATACTCAATCCAATAATGTTACTCCTTCTCAACTTCCAATATCTCCTCCGATTTGAGAGAGCTCTACCTCCTCTAGCTCCTAGGTGCTCTCCATGGCCACCTCATAAAAAACATAGATGGAGACTAGGCACCGTCTCCCTTTTAGAGATAAGGAAGGAAGTACCAAAAGCCCATGGAGTTGATTATACCAAAGGCACCTTTTTCAAGGTTGGTTAGGGAAGTTATGTAAGATCTATAGAGATCATCCTTGAAGAATAGGTTCTATTGACAATATCACACTAACTCTATCGATCATTGGTGGTCAACCCAAGCATCAGTGGGGATCAAGCACTATAGCCTTCTAGCAGATAAAGTTTTACTAAAAGACAGTACACAACCTTATCCATGTATCCCGATTTCATCAAGTTGTACAAGAGGTCAATGATGATATTGGGTTGAGAAGTAACATGAGATTATGGGCTTGCCAGGCCAACTGCCAACTACCATATCATTGGTATCATTGGTGGTCACAGCACAAGCACTGGGAGGCTTTATAGGTGGTGGCAGAAGCATACTTAGTGGATATGTTTAGTGACATTTGGTTATCCATGAAAAGATGGTGGCCGATTGGTTTAATGTATGCAAAGATGGAGGGATACTCTAGGAGATGACACTATTATGTAGATACATCGCGTATATGTAATTGTACCTATGTAAACAATGATATGTAACTTTATGATTATGATGAATATAAAAATCTCATATCTTCTCCTTAATTGTTTGTTTTGATTGGGTATTTTAATAATTTTATTTTAGTATTTTAATTGTGTTGTTTAATTGCTTTCTTTCAATTGCGTTAAATTAAATGGTACTTTGTTAATTGTGAAACAAACACATCAAATGCATAAGTGAATTTTAAAACACATGAAAAATTGATTCAAACAATTATAATGCTAAACAAATACATCTAGGCGTATAATGTGAAGAAACTTAAGAAGCAAGATTTTTGTTACATGAAAAATTACATGAAATCCAAACTGCTAAGTACATTAAAGAGGCTATGTCCTATTCCTCTTGCTACTTGGCTCGCTCGAAGATGGAGGAGGGGCTTTGATAGCGAGAAGCAAAATTGTCTCACCCTCAAGCCCCCTGAATGCTTCATACTCCGAGTCAAGGCCTGGACCAAGAACTAATGTGTCATCATAGGTATGGTATGCCTCTATTAATGGTGCCTCCATTAATAGAGGCACCATTAATAGAGGCACCATTAATAGAGGCATCATAGGTATGGTATGCCTCTATTAATGGTGCCTCCATTAATAGAGGCATACCATTAATAGAGGCCTGGACCAAGAACTAATGTGTCATCATAGGTATGGTATGCCTCTATTAATGGTGCCTCCATTAATAGAGGCATACCATTAATAGAGGCCTGGACCAAGAACTAATGTGTCATCATAGGTATGGTATGCCTCTATTAATGGTGCCTCCATAATCATTGGATCTATGAAGGTGCCTAATTCAAATGCAAAGCTCTCAAAATCATAATCTGTGTGATCTATGTGCATAATTCAAATGCAAAGCTCTCAAAATCATAATCTGTGTGATCTATGTGCATACTCATACCTCACTCTCATGAGGTATCACCTTAATGAAACCATCACTACCCTCATGCACTATACCTGACTGCTCAAACACATAGACTATACCCAAATGAACACTACCAGGTACACTACTATATGAAGGCTAGGAGTAGTGGTATCGGGCGATTCCACCAGGATAACTTTTCCCTAACGTAGTCAAAAGCCTTAACTAACTGAGCTCATCTGACCGAACCCGTAAGTCCCATAGTTAGATTAGGGAAAAAGACTGTACTTGGATCATAGAGACCAATGCTTTTTTCCTCATTGAGAGGCACAGCCGTTGATTCTTTTCCATAGAATAATTTTTGTCCGCGATTTACTTCATCTATCGAACTAAACAGCAATTGAGTCTTGATTTACGGATCCATTAGTCCAGCCTAACCCCATTCAGTCCCATTGGTTAGCCAACCACAGTAGTGATGGGATCCAATTAGGAATTTGGTTAGGTTTTGTCCTGGGTACCAGGGAAAAGAGTTCCCAGGCCCCCTAGCCGGATGTTCATGCAAACATAAAACTAGTCACACCACTCACACCCAATATGAAATTGCCTTTTTTTTTCAGCATCAGCTATCTTAAAACAATCCTTTTAGGAAACCATTGTATCACTGATCACAATCCTCCAAAATATCCGGTTGAATCTTAATTTCCAATCATTCCTTCATCGGAGTATCTATGGCATCATTGGCAACCAGAACGCTCACCACCTGTCCACTCAGGGGCCTTTTCAATAGTTCCTAGCTCATAGTACCCGGCAATATAATCACTTATAAAAATCAAGATGGAATCTCCATTGAAGATCAGCAAGATCAACCAACAGATCCATATAAAAGAGCCATGGACTCATCCGTTGAGGACCAGCAGGTCAATCAACCAGATCCATGCTCGGTTTCAGAAAACAACTCTTACTCCTTGATTCAATATCTTCCACGACACACGTGTGGGTATCTTCGGTGACCTAGAGCCCGAGCACCGTATGGTCAGCACCCTCTAGGATCCTTCGCAGGTCACTTAGCGCTTCACTCATAGGCCGCTTCCTTGGTCCCTTATCCACTGTATCGGAAGCTCACCATTTAAATCGGTCAAGACCTCGGCCGACCTTGCTACGCGAGACATCCTCCATTGACTCTCTGTCCAGCAGTTGCAACTTTATCAGTTAGGTCTCCACGACCTTAATCACAAGACGGTCAAAATGCTTCCCCAGCATTCTGGACATAATAAAGTCATTTACAAACAGTTTACAAATACAGTTTCTATAATGAACTCTCATCTTTCCACGTTATCTCTCATCAGTCCACATTACTTATTCCACATTCCATTCATGTGAGTACTCATTCTTATCCAATCACATCATTTTCCATCTCATCAGATCAGATTCATTCACATCACATATCATTTATTCACATCCCAATTGACATGCCATCACATCTCATCCATTCACTCATATCGGCGTCACATCATTTCACATACACATTCGCATTCATTATTCCACATACACATCCACATTCGTACTTCCACATCCATACATCCACTTTCACATCCGCATTCATACATACATATCCATATCCATATCCACATCCATACATCCACTTTCACATGCATACATCCACATCCACATCCATACATCCATTTCCACATTCACATCCACATCCATACATCCATTTTCACATCCACATTCATACATCCACATCTTCATCCACATTCATATATCCACATTCACATTCATACATCCACATCCACATCTACACTCATACATCCGCACATCCACATTTACATTCATACATCTACATCTACATTCATACATCCACACTTCCATTTTCACATCCACACATCCACATTCACATTCAAACATCCACAACCACATTCACATTCATACATCCATTTCCACATCTGCATTCATACATCCACATCCATACATCCACATCCACACATCCACATCCATACATCCACATTCACACATTCTTTCACATACATACATCTCCATCCATTCTTCGTTCTTTTTCATCTATCTTATTCATTTCACATCCTCATATCTATTCATAGAATACAATAGAATTCTTTATTTTGATATAAGATTTCTTTACGCATCTATTTATGCATAAATTCCATTTTAAGGAGAATAACACTTTCCAAATAAAAATCAATCTTTTATGCATCTTCCTATGCATAAATTCATTTTAAATGAGAATGACACTTTTGAATTAAAATTCAATCTTTTATGCATCTTCTCATGCATAAAATCAAAATTGATGAAAATAACTCTTTTGAACTAAAAATAGATTTCTTTATGCATCTTTCTATGCATAAAATCAAAATTGATGAGAATAACACTTTTGGGTTAAAATAAATTCTTTATGCATCTTTCCATGCATAAATCCAATTTAGTAGGAATTACACTTTTAAAATAAAAGAATTTCTCTTATGCATCTAATTTATGCATAAAATCATTTATGATGAAAATCATACTTTTAATATTAAAAAAATATCTTTTATGCATATGTTTATGCATACAAATCATTTATGATGAAAATCACTCTTTAAGTATAAAAGAATTTCTTTTATGCATACGAATCATTTATGATGAAAATCACTCTTTAAGTATAAAAGAATTTCTTTTATGCATAAATCATTCATGATGAAAATCACTCTTTTGAATTAAAAATAAAATTTTTTATGCATCTTTCTATGCATAAAATGAAAATTGATGAAAATAACACTTTTTGGATTAATTTAAATTCTTTATGCATCTATCCATGCATAAATCCAATTTAGTAGGAATTATACTTTTATAATAAAAAAGTAAAACTTATTTTTACACAATTTTAGAAAATTTTGCCATAACCTCCTTTGTATGGCTGACCATTTTTTAATTTTTAACTTTCTAAAATCACTAGAATTTCACCAAGAGTATTTAATTCATTCTAATGTAAATAATTTCTACTAATTTAAGAGAAACATTATGAAAAACTTGATTTTATCCAGTAATCATTCATCTAGGATAAAGAATGGTTGGATTTACTAAAGAAGAGAGGGGAATGCCTTTTTCAACAATGAGGCATAACATCATTTTCATTTTAGAGAAGACAAAAATCATAAAAACTATTAAAATTAAGCATAAATAAGAATTTATGTATTTCCTTACTACCATTCATCAATTAACTTCAATAGCATTAAAAAGCCATTCCAATTAAGCTTCTCAAGCTTGAGAGGGGTTGAGAAGAGAGAAACATTGAGAAACTATGGAAAAGATCAAAATTCACACTTTACCTTATAAATTGCTTGATTCTTTGATCACGGTAGAGGCTCCCAACCAATCAACTGGTTTGGTGTGTTGATGGAGCCACCAATGGAGATTGAAGAAGGAGGGAAGCTCCAATTTCTTCAATTTGGAGAGAATTTTAGAGAATAGTAAAATTTATCATTATTTCAGCATAATTCTGGCATAGCATAATTCTCCTATTTTTTTACAAAGGACTCAGGTTCTATTTATAGGAGAGGGAGGGTCTAACCAAGACCAACTGATTTCTAGAATTTTCTAGATTCAGTTTGGTTGAATTTGGACTAGATTGGACCTAGTTTGGTTCCTTTTTTATTCGGTTTGATCCAAGAGAGAGGAGAGATAAAAATATCACATTATTTTTTAGTTTAAAACTCATTCAAATATGTGAAGTAGGCGACTCCTTGAAGGGTCTCCCCTTCCTTACACATGTGTCAAAATGGAATCATTATACCCAAAATATCTCATTTTTTTAGTTATACTCATAGTTTTTTACTAATAACCCTTGTACATAGTCAACTCTTCATCTTATGTGAGCATTTACTCATTTTTGGGTATTTTTCTTTTACAAATTGGATTTATCTCCTCCCCACACATGGATTGATCTTACTAGCCCATAGGAACCTTAATTTAAAATTTCGAAAAAATCTTGACCCTTAGGATAAGGCCTCTTGAACAGATTATACTTGATTTCTAATGCACCTTCTGGAAATCTTTTTGAACTTCTGTTTCAGGGGAACTTATTTTAATAAGATGAGAAATTTTTCTATCCAAAAATATTCAAAATCTGAATAACCTCTCTCTAGAATATTTTCTCTCTCTAGGCCAAAATAGTAGGCAGAAACAAGATCTTTTATATTTCTGAAGAGGGGACTGATTACAAGGAAAGATACTGGATATCCTGAGAGGATGGGGAGGAATCTTATAACCTTGCTCCATGTTTGGCAGTGTCCCATGGTGGCATTGAGAGGGGGTGCTGAAATATGTGTTGGACAAGTGATAAAGGGTGAGAGAAAGAGGTCATGTATGTCTGAACACACCCCAAATAAAGTGGACATGTGGGTGGAAAAGGGATCTAGGGTTGGCCAACCCTAGCCCTTGGTGGACCCTATAGGATACGTCACTTTTTGTAACACAACACAATTAAGACATTCACAAGGTGAAGATCAACAAGCGAACTTTGGAGTGGATGAAATACAAGGTAATATAGAAGCTTTCTATACATCATGTGTTCTTGCTCTCTCTCATATATGTTGCTCTATCTTGCCATCAACTATTGCTTCCGTTATGCATACTCCCCATAATTTTGACAATGCCCTTAACACCACATGTGTAAATTCCCCTAAGCCCCATGTGCCATATGTAAGCCTAAATCTCTTTGTTATAAACCATCCCCTCCTATAATGATTTCATCCTCAAAATTAAAGGGTGGTTGTTCACAAAAGACATATACAAAGGCTATATACAAAATCTAAAAATCAAACATATACTTCAAATACACTCAAACATGACTCGAATGATGTAAGGACCTCCTAGATCAAATGGGAAACCAAAAAGTTGCATGATCAATGCCATAGGCCTCATGCCACCTGAATCAAAAGGGTAAGTTGCATCAACTCTAGCCCACGAGTATGCAACGTCCACCTAGATCGAATGTGAAGTAATGCAGCCCCGCCCCATCGAAAGGTGATCACCAACAAGGATGCCTAGATCAAATGAAAATCCATCAAGATTTTCCCTGGTACCCGGGAGAAAACCTAACCAAATTCTTAAATGGATCCCATCACTATAGTGGTTGGGTGGTTGGGGTTAGGATGGACTGATGGATCCCTAAAATGAGACTCAATTTTGTTATGGTACGATAGATGAAGTAAATCCCGAGAAAAAAAATTGTTCTATGGAAAAGAATCAACGGCTGTGCCTCTCTCAATGAGGAAAAAAGCATTGGTCTCTATGATCCAAGTGCAAGTTTTTTCCTTGATCTTACTATGATACTTACGGGTTCAATCAGATCAGTTCAGTTAGTTAAGGTTCTTGACTACGCTAGAGTAAAAATATCCTGGAGGAATCGCCCGTGCTTTTCGAGCGAGGGAAGTTTTTTCAGGTTCGGTTTGGAAGAACAGATGGATTAGTCTCTTGTCCGGATATCCGTGGGCAAGGCCCTGAGTGAGGGACCCTGTCCCAGGCAAGAAGTGCTACTTCCGCTGCTAGCACCCCTGAATTCATTGCGCAGAGGAGACAGGGATCTTTCATCCCAGCTTTCCCTTTAGCCGACTATGTTGGAAAAGATGGCCCTCGTATACCACTTTGTATGATGGGCATTTATTTGACACTAATTCCCAAACCCGGTAGTACAGGCCCAGCCTTAGCAATCGTACAAGCACAAGCTAAGGCTAAGGGTGATCCTAAGAAGAAGACTAAGAAGCTAATCATACCCACTACCAAAAAGCCTTGCAAAATTCACAAGAGGAATACCCTTAATGATCCCAAGGAACCTAAGGAAAAGGAAACACCCTCCCTTGCATCCAGAGACTAGTTCCAGCACTCCCACGAAATGTCAAGAGATGCCTTAGAAAAATATTGGATATAAAGATGTGAAGCAACCACCCCTATTACCCCCATAATTGAGGAATCAAAATCAAGCTCACCTATAGAAAAGGAAAAGCCATATCCCTATGCTAAACAAGAACTAGCAAAGTTTTGGCAAGCTATTGAAGAGATTAGAGCCTTATAAGAAGCCATGCAAGCTTTTTTGTTCTCCCCACTAAGAACATAAAAAATTTTCTTATTATGCATGACAAATATTGAGAACCCATCCACCTTGGACCCTTTCACACAAAATCTTACCACGTCTAAAGAATCCATAACCCCTAAGAACAAACCAATCACTCCCCCTATGTGCCTGAAGAATCACCCTCACCTGTTTCAAGTAAGGTACATTTTGGTAAGGTCCCCAACTTGACGTGACCAGTTTCCACAAGTTTCTATCAAGAAATACTCTCATTCCTAGCAGAACATGCTTCTATACTAACCCCAAGCTAAATTATGAACTCATCAATGAAGGAATGGATGTCAAGCCCTTCATGCCTAAGGGAGTGCTCCTTGTGGACACTCACCCCAACAAGAAAAAACTTGACAAACATGAACTTGCCAACAATAGAATTCAATTCACGAGATGGAAAAAGTCAAATGCCCTTCACCTGGATCACAATGACACGAGTTCTCTTCTCAAAACACATTGTTAAATGAGAGGATCATATTTGTAAAGAGAGTCTTATTAATCTCTTTTATTATGTAAGATGTGTATCATGGGAGATTTTTCAGATATTTTAGTACCCAATTTTTGTAAAAGAAAGCTTGTAGAGCAAGAAAGGGCTAAAATAGCTTTGTAACCTATTGTTGTAAGTAATAAAACTATAAATACTCAAGCAGGGATGATTTTGGCACACACTTGGGGGGACAGTTGTACCGAATCTGGTATTTTTTCTCGCACCTATATTTTTCTATTCGACATGCTTCCGAAGGATTGTTGTTTTCCATTTCAACGGTATCAGAGCTTGGCTAGGCTCCGTCCATCAAAAGGTGTGTGCTTGGGGAAATTAGTCAGCCCAACGTGGGACCAACAATAATTCCTATGTGTTAAGGTGCATAGAGAAACTGCATAGGCATCATTGTGGCAGCACGAGGCCCAAGCATCCTCACAAACAGGCTAGGTATACAGGTGGGCACAGTGCACGTCAGAGTACAACACCTAGAACATTGTACGGTGCATGCAGTGTGCAGGCCCTACAGTCAACAGAACCAATGCATAGTAGTGTTAACACAAATGGGGAACTAGATGACCGGCTACTATAAGCACTAGCACAACACCTCAACGATGACACAACATGGCAATGGACCCGAAAGATGACTAACAGTGCGATGAGAGAGGCCATCAGCACCACGCACAATGTCACTAGAAGAGACAAACATAAACAAGACAACGTTGAAGATGCCATATAGGATAAAATAATTGTTGCATGGTAGCGTGTGGTGAGCCATAAGAGAAAAAGAAAGAAGAGGAGAGAGAGAGAGAGAAGGAGAAGGAGAAGGAGAAGGAGAAGGAGAAGAAGAAGGAGAAGGAGAAGAAGAAGAAGAAGAAGAAGGAGAAGAAGAAGAAGAGAGGAAAGGAGGAGTGAAAAGATGCAGGGGGGAAGAGAGCTTGAGCTCTTGCAAGCACACACACACACTCACAAAACCCTAATAGAGAACACACAAGGTGAGAGGCCGAAAATCTTCTTCTTCTCTACTCAACACTCAACACTCCATATACAAGAATAAGAGTACTCATAATATGAAAGGTACTCAACCAAATATATACACGGGTTCTCTATAGTGTGAACCCGACTAAATGAGCTGGTGCTATAACTATGCTAGTCTCTAGAATGGCTGTCACATAGCCTGTCATCCCACTGGCCGCATATCACCCACGATCTCACCAACCATGCTAGTGGTGTAAGTGTGGGGCCTATCCCCCAGGCGGGTCATCAGTGTCCACCGCCTCACTAGACGAGCTCGATATCTCAACACTCCCCCTCGAGCTCAACTCCATCTCATGTACACCAAGCAAAGCCCTGAATCTACGGAGCTTCTCTGTACCCAATGCTTTGGTGAAGATGTCAGCTATCTGATCCTCTGTGGTGCTGACATAAACAAGGTCAAGATCTCCTGCCAAGACCTTCTCTCTGACGAAGTGGTAGTGGACCTCTATGTGCTTTGTACGAGCATGAAAGACTGGGTTCCTGGCCAACTGTATACTGCTAATGTTGTCACAGAAAATGACAACTTGTCTATCCACTGATAGACCCAAATCTGCAAGTAGCTTTCTCAACCAAGCTACCTCACATGCTGCCATAGCAGCTCCTCTGTACTCGGCCTCTGTACTGGATAGAGCAACCGTAGGCTGCTTCTTGCTGCTCCAAGTCACAGCAGCACTCCCCAAAGAAAACATAAATCCATTGGTAGATCTTCTATCTGAGATACTACCAGCCCAATCAGCATCTGTGTACCCATGTACACATATCTCTGTCCCACTCTCATAGAATAGTCCACAATGCAAAGTAGACTTCACATACCTCAGTATGCGTCTCACTGAATCCAAATGCGATTTCCATGGAACCTGCATAAACTGACTCACCAACCCAATAGCATAGCTCAAATTTGGTCTAGTGATCGTCATGTAGATCAAACTTCCTACTATGTGCCTGTACATAGTAGGATCCTCCAAGATCTCTCCTGAATCTGCACTCAACTTGCCATTCTGATCCAATGGCACAGAAATAGGCTTATAGCCTGTCATACCATACTTGGACAACATGTCCAAGCCATACTGTCTCTGCAGTAATCCAATACCATGTGGTGACCTAATCACCTCAATGCCCAAGAAATATCTGAGCTCCCCCAGATCTTTCATCTCGAACTTCTGTCTAAGCAAGATCTTTACATCAAAGATCTCTACATCATGGTCCCCCGTAATGATCAAGTCATCTACATAGATGACAACAAGCACAACCCCTCTATCACCATGTCTCACATACAATGAGAAATCTGCATTGGCTACATGAAAGCCAATAGTGACAAGATATTCAGAAATCTTGTCAGACCATGCTCTTGGTGCTTGCTTTAAGCCATACAAGGCTTTCTTCAACCTGCAAACATGCTCGGGGTGACCCACATCCTCATAACCAGGTGGCTGCAACATATACACCTCTTCTTGCAAATTCCCATGCAAGAATGCATTCTTTACATCCATCTGATGTAAAGACCATTGCTTTGACGCAGCCACTGCTATCACAACTCTCACCGTTGCCATCTTGGCAATTGGGCTGAAAGTTTCCTCATAATCAATCCCATATGTTTGCGCATATCCTTTGGCTACCAATCTAGCCTTGTACCTGTTTATGCTTCCATCACTGTTATGTTTAACTTTGTACACCCACTTGCATCCAATGGCTTTCTTGCCTTCTGGCAATTGCACTAAATCCCAAGTTTCATTTCCATATAGTGCATCCATCTCCTCATCCATAGCTTTCTCCCAACACACATTTCCAATAGCCTCATCAATGCATGTGGGCTCAACAACCTGCACAACCTTTGCCATATATGCATAGTGATGTGCCACATAACCATCATATGTAAATCTCTGCACAGGGTTCTTCACTCTCCTTGATCTTCGCAGCTTTTCATTCATGGCTTCCAAAGCCTTCTTTACACCAGGTGTTCTCATAGCTGGGATCCCAAGCTCCTCATCAAGGCTCATATCTGAGCCACTAGACTCTCCATCAACATGAGAATGCCCTGCAAAAATGTCAGGCATACCAAGGGGCTCAACCACTTTCTCTTTTCCTTTACGTGATGTAGTAATCACATTTGCAGGACTGGTATTATGACGCAACCTGCCACTCCATGGTCTATCAACAGACCCACTAGATGAGGACTCTCCTGGTCCACTCAAAGACTGTGATTGCTGACCTGCATTCTGTGCAACCACACTTCCACTCACATCAGCCCCAACAACTTCTTTTTCAGTAGCATACCAGCTGCTCATCTCATCAAAGACAACATCCCTGCTTACCCTCAACTCACGTGTAGCAGGGTTATAACACCTGTATCCCTTTTGCTCAAGGGAGTATCCAATAAACACACATTTTTTCAGCTTTTGGATCCAGCTTAGTTCTCAGCTCATCTGGCACATGCACATATGCAATGCATCCAAAAACTTTCAAATGAGACAAATCTGGTTTTCTGCTAGTAAACCTCTCCTCTGGAGTTACATCATGTATGGCTGCAGTTGGAGTCCTGTTCATGATGTTGTAAGGTCCCTCCCAAGCCATGTATGTATGTGTCTCTTTTAATATAGATTTCAATAAGAAAAGAGAGTGTAATTAGAAAGAGTGAGACAATAAGGCTAGAAACATTAGAAAAGTGTTAGAATAAAAATATTAGCTCCAAAAATCCTAAAAGAAATAAGAACATAAGAATAGTTCTATTAAGAGATAAGTATCCCCAAAAATAGAATTTCGATTTTAGGTGATGAGAGGTCATATTTAGAGTACTTTTACACATTTAGAGTCCATGCATACTAAAAATGTGGAAAAACAATGTGTTTCCAAAGATGACGCGTTTGTGGCCATATACGGACGTTTTTGCCTATTCTTCCAGATGCCTTCCCATTCTTTTGAGTGGTTACATAGCCATATTCTGAGTTTTTATCAGAGAGTTATGGCCGAAACAATTTGCTGTTTTTGTCAGGATCTCTACACAGAGAAAACTGTGAGAAGGCAGCAAGTAGCCTCAAGGTAATCCTAGAGTTTGAGATGCATATATCCCTTCATTCTTATCTAATATCTCAGAAAATAGGCTTAGATTTCTATGGTCTTTCGGAGGAAGAGACCAAAAACTCCATAGCTTTTCTTTTAGAGAAAGAATAGTATCCCGTAGCCCTGTAAGAGAAGAGGGCTATTTTGCCATAGACCTTAGAAAGAGAGAAGAATCACAGTATGAGTAAGAGGAGATAAAGCTTGGAGATTATTGGATGATTTCAATCAAAAGACAAGGTATTAGAAGACTCTATTCTCATATGTCAAGTTCTAAAGCTCTTGTTAATATGAGCAAAGACAACGATAAACGACAAATTTCTATAAGGTATATACGTGTTTTGTTTTTCAATTATATATCATTCTTAGGGGTTGAGGTATTAGAAGACTCTATTCTCATATGTCAAGTTCTAAAGCTCTTGTTAATACGAGCAAAGACAACGATAAACGACAAATTTCTATAAGGTATATACGTGTTTTGTTTTTCAATTATATATCATTCTTAGGGGTTGAGGTATGGCCCCGGCTTCTCTATTGATTGTTATAGTGATCTATTTGATTGATTTACCATTCAAAGTTTGTATTCTTTAGCATATGTCTTAATAAAGAATGTCGGCAATCTCAAGTTGAAATGCTAAAATCTTTGTGAAAAGAATTGTTTTCTTAAGAAGGTAACATGGATTCTAGTCCTATGGTTTAGTGAATAAATGGATTGTTATCTTGGTTAAATTAAGATACAAGTACAACTCTCCCTGCCTTGACGCTGCCCCGTTCTTGTGCTTGTGTAGCCGGACGGCGGAGACGTTAGTAAGGCCCAGAGTTGGCCCATGGTATCCCTCATACCATTGGGAGAATGAGGTTTGCCGATTGAGCGAGTGATTATGATGCTGCCTAGTTCTGAGGGCCCAGGCTAGTGCGGTGAATTAGCCCACCCTAGTGCGCAAACATCCCTCTGAGAGGCGGGAGGATCGAGCGATGGAGCCTAAGACGGCGCGACAGGCCGGCTTGAGTCCTCGCCAGCGGCGGCCGACGATGAGGTGTATGGTCCCGTAGGGTTTTGCCCAGCATGTAGAGGTGGAAGGCCGAATTCTAGATCATCGGCGGTATAAAGGAAAAGAATAAGAGAGCCAGTTTGGCTTGTATAAAATTGATTCATGTTTAAACTTTGTTTTTATAAATCTTGTCTTTGGCATGATTGTATTGTGTAAAAAGATTGTTTTAACAAACCTTGTGAAAAGGGCCTTAATTAAGGAATATGTTTATATATATCAAACAGTGTGGTAGGATTAATTAGAAAACAAATTGACGCGTGAGTAGGGTGGAAAGTGGGAGGATGGAATGCCCCGACGGCACCATCCTACGGGACGGGTGGACCCGATTAGTCGGGTAGCTTTCCAACAGATTAAGTGAAAGCCCTATGCTAGATAAATAGGTTCTCGGGCAACTCTATTCTAGAAGACTAGGCCTGCGGCTGTGCCTTGCATGGATGAGGAAAAAAGCGTTGCCTCTAGAAATCAAGTCTTGTAGCTGCCCAATTTATGTGATCAATTACCCTATGGGTGATTTGATTTTAGAAGACCACGCTCCCCCTGCGGGATAGAACTAGGTCTTACCTATAAATCATATCCTTGAATCTCTGTATGGTCAAGGTGTCGATGAGTAGGAAATTTTCTCTAAGATAAGACTTAGTGGACTATCTTAAGTGTTTCTCCCATTTTAGAAGGGAGGAACCTTACAAGTGGTATCAGAGCCGATCTTAGTTCCTAGGATTTGTTTTTCAAAGGTTAACTGTCAAGGGATTAAAACAAGTGATTGTTTATCATATGAGGACGAATCAATCATCTCTACTGGCCATAGAAGTGATTTGAATATCCTCACATGTTGAGACAATCATCCTATGAAATTGTGCTTATATCTTGGGGGTGCACACGCAAGATATTTGTACAATAAATTTGAGAAATAAGATTGGGGAGAAAACCTTTTGTGAGAAAAAAAACATAGGGTGATCAAATTAAGAAACTAGTGAGAGACTGGAAGGATAGACCGAAACTTGTTTAGAGAAATTTTCAGGATATATCTCATTAACTTGCATATTATAAATTATTAAGATTGTAACTCCATTAAGATTTGAATAGTTGACGTGTGAATGCCATCCATTGGATGCTTTACACTAGGACGATCATCCAAGATCTAGAACCCATCTGAGACAACATGAATCTCGGATGTGTAATTCCCAGAGGATCATGCTCTTAGATGTGTTAATCCCAAGATACTAGATGTGTAATTTAAAAAAAAACTAATCATCTGAGACATGTTAAATAATCTTTGGATGTGTCAATTCCAAGGCACCAAATGTGTAATTCTCAAAAAATGAAGATCTCATATATATTAATCCAAAGTGCCTTTAGATGTGATGCTATGATAAGTATTTGATAGTTTTGAGCTTTTCATGGATACAATGAAAGAAGCAAGCTCACCCTTGCTCGCGTCTAAAAATCGTAAGAAATGCCAAATTAGTTAGAAGCATTGTTGTCAATCTAACCATTGGAGCTAAAAAGTTAGAAGCATTGTTGTCAATCATACCACTGGAGCTAGAATCAGTTATGAGATGCCATGAAAGTACACCTTCGTGAAAGGTTTTGTCCTCTAGGATTTCAAGAGGATAAAATGAATGAATTTTTGGAGCTAACCCAAGAAGGGAAGACCCTAAAAGAATATCACCAAACTTTTGTTAAACTTCTCCAATTTGCTCTAGAGATGGATGAGGTAACTCTTCTCCATCGATTCATTTGGAAGCTTAATCTATCTTTGAATAACCTCATCAAGAATGTGAAACCATCCTCTATTTCAGAAGCCATAAGTATAGCCAGAGACTGTGATAAAGTTTTTTTGTATAGAAAGTGTCGAGAAGGACATGAGTCCTTCCATGTTAATCAAGAAGAGGTCTCCTAATTCAAGAGGAACGTCAAGCCCACCCCTGGCTACAAGGAATCATCAGCTAGAGCAAAAATTAGGTCAAGAAATAAGGATAACAGTGTTAAAGATAACCGAATTCAACAAGTATTTCTATGAGTAAATAGAAGTGTTAAGAAATAAGGATAACAAGTGTTAAAGATAACCGAATTCAACAAGTATTTCTATGAGTAAATAGAAGAGGATTGGTGCAAGATTCATGTGAAGTAATGTGCATGATGAATAGAGGTATTCTACAAGACGATACTAAGATTATGAAATTGCTATCATAGGTTAGATTGTGTAAAGGATTCATTCCTTTATGTTTCTCCATGATAATTTATTAAGTACCATACTACATGGGGGTATAGAATAAGGAATTCGAAGGTTCATATCATATGAGAGGTATATGGATGCATGAAATTAGGATAATAAGGCCAAATAACTTTAGAATAATAAAGACCTTTTGGAGGCACAATAAAACGAGCCAAGCACATGAAATAAAAGACTCTTTAAGAACAATGTTTAGATAAAAGAAGATTTTTACCTAGTGGTGGGGACACCAACTTGAAAGAGACAGGAGGATTTACTTAGATACTACCCCAGCTCGCGAGATGAGGACATCTCGAATCTTTTAAGTGGGGGAGATTGTAAGGTCCCTCCCAAGCCATGTATGTATGTGTCTCTTTTAATATAGATTTCAATAAGAAAAGAGAGTGTAATTAGAAAGAGTGAGACAATAAGGCTAGAAACATTAGAAAAGTGTTAGAATAAAAATATTAGCTTCAAAAATCCTAAAAGAAATAAGAACATAAGAATAGTTCTATTAAGAGATAAGTATCCCCAAAAATAGAATTTCAATTTTAGGTGATAAGAGGTCATATTTAGAGTACTTTTACACATTTAGAGTCCATGCATACTAAAAATGTGGAAAAACAACGTGTTTCCAAAGATAGCGCCTTTGTGGCTATATACGGACGTTTTTGCCTATTCTGCCCGCGTTGGCTTGTAGACTAGATGCCTTCCCGTTCTTTTGAGTGGTTACATAGCTATATTCTGAGTTTTTATCAGAGAGTTATGGCCGAAACAATTTGCTATTTCTGTCAGGATCTCTACGCAGAGAAAACTGTGAGAAGGCAGCAAGTAGCCTCAAGGTAATCCTAGAGTTTGAGATGCATATATCCCTTCATTCTTATCTAATATCTCAGAAAATAGGCTTAGATTTCTATGGTCGTTCGGAGGAAGAGACCAAAAACTCCATAGGTTTTCTTTTAGAGAAAGAATAGTATCCCGTAGAGAAGAAGGCTATTTTGCCATAGACCTTAGAAAGAGAGAAGAATCACAGTATGAGTAAGAGGAGATAAAGCTTGGAGATTATTGGATGATTTCAATCAAAAGACAAGGTATTAGAAGACTCTATTCTCATATGTCAAGTTCTAAAGCTCTTGTTAATACGAGCAAAGACAACGATAAACGATAAATTTCTATAAGGTATATACGTGTTTTGTTTTTCAATTATATATCATTCTTAGGGGTTGAGGTATGGCCCCGGCTTCTCTATTGATTGTTATAGTGATCTATTTGATTGATTTACCATTTAAAGTTTGTATTCTTTAGCATATGTCTTAATAAAGAATGTCGGCAATCTCAAGTTGAAATGCTAAAATCTTTGTGAAAAGAATTGTTTTCTTAAGAAGGTAATATGGATTCTAGTCCTATGGTTTAGTGAATAAATGGATTGTTATCTTGGTTAAATT
The DNA here is from genome assembly GCF_041138505.1 of Cibotium barometz. Lineage (NCBI taxonomy): Eukaryota > Viridiplantae > Streptophyta > Polypodiopsida > Cyatheales > Cibotiaceae > Cibotium > Cibotium barometz. The sequence goes on along the minus strand of NC_141103.1, from coordinate 14,531,010 downwards.
AAGGTACAGGTACAACTCTCCCTGCCTTGACGCTGCCCCGTTCTTGTGCTTGTGTAGCCAGACGGCGGAGACGTTAGTAAGGCCCGGAGTTGGCCCATGGTATCCCTCATACCATTGGGAGAATGAGGTTTGCCGATTGAGGCGAGTGATTATGATGCTGCCTAGTTCTGAGGGCCCAGGCTAGTGCGGTGAATTAGCCCACCCTAGTGCGCAAACATCCCTCTGAGAGGCGGGAGGATCGAGCGATGGAGCCTGAGAGGGCGACAGGCCGGCTTGAGTCCTCGCCAGCGCCGACGATGAGGTGTATGGTCCCGTAGGGTTTTGCCCATCATGTAGAGGATGGAAGGCCAAATTCTAGATCATCGGCGGTATAAAGGAAAAGAATAAGAGAGCCAGTTTGGCTTGTATAAAATTGATTCATGTTTAAACTTTGTTTTTATAAATCTTGTCTTTGGCATGATTGTATTGTGTAAAAAGATTGTTTTAACAAACCTTGTGAAAAGGGCCTTAATTAAGGAACATGTTTATATATGTCAAACAGTGTGGTAGGATTAATTAGAAAACAAATTGACGCGTGAGTAGGGTGGAAAGTGGGAGGATGGAATGCCCCGATGGCACCATCCTACGGACGGGTGGACCCGATTAGTCGGGTAGCTTTCCAACAGATTAAGTGAAAGCCCTATGCTAGATAAATAGGTTCTCGGGCAACTCTATTCTAGAAGACTAGGCCAGCGGGCGGCTGTGCCTTGCATGGATGAGGAAAAAAGCGTTGCCTCTAGAAATCAAGTCTTGTAGTTGCCCAATTTATGTGATCAATTACCCTATGGGTGATTTGATTTTAGAAGACCACGCTCCCCCTGCGGGATAGAACTAGGTCTTACCTATGAATCGTATCCTTGAATCTCTGTATGGTCAAGGTGTCAATGAGTAGGAAATTTTCTCTAAGATAAGACTTAGTGGACTATCTTAAGTGTTTCCCCTATTTGTGGAAGGGGGGAACCTTACAGATGTATACTGCTGTAGAAACAGCCTCAGTCCAATAGCAATGCGGCATATTCTTCTCTTCCATCAATGCTCACGCAATCTCAGCAATGTGCCTGTTTTTCCGCTCAGCAACTCCATTTTGCTGCGGAGTGTATCTGCATATAAACTATCTCCGAATACCATTCTTCTTAAAAAATTCAGAGAACTCATTGGAGAAGTACTCTCCCCCTCCATCTGACCTTAGGCACTTTACATATTTCCCTGTTTACTTTTCAACCAAAACTCTGAAATTCTGAAAGTGAGTGAACACCTCACTCTTCTCCTTCATGAAATATACCCACACTTTCCTTGTGTGGTCATCAATGAAAGTCATATAATACCTGCAGCCTCCCATAGATATGGTCTTCGTAGGACCCCATACATCTGAATGCACAACATCTAGTGCATTTCTGCTCACATATCTGTTACGTGGAAACACATGCTTTGTTTGCTTCCCAAATTGGCATGCTTCACATATTTTCTGCATACCTTCCACTTTAAATTTTGGCAACCCTGTCACAATTCCTTTTGTCTACATAGACTTCAATCTCTGCACATTTACATGTCCAATCCTTTTATGCCAAATGTCTGTGTCTGTAACAATTCTTGAACCATTTGCAAACATCGCACCACTCATTTCAGGCATGTCTACATTCAATGTAAACATTATGCCCACTCTGTTGCCTTTTGCAACCAACCTGCACTTGTCTTTAAAGTCTTCAACATAACAACCATCAGGGTTAGCCTGCAAACCCTGTTCAGTCATCTGACCAACTGAAACCAGATTCTTTGTTATGTTTGGTACATGAAGTACATCTGCAAGGTACTTCACTTTGCCATCCTGCATAGACAATGGCACATCTCCAACATGGGCAATTGGATGAGCAGTGTCATCCCCTGTTTCCACAAAACCTGGTCTTTCCGGGTTTTTCATCTCCTTGAACCACTCCCCATGACTCGTCATGTGGTTCGAAGCGCCTGAATCCACATACCATACATTATCTTTTTGTGCTGCATCAACATTTTCAGACATGGCATTCACGACATGCTGCATAACAAACAACCTTTCATTGTCCTCATTATTTCTGCTTGAGGATGCATAGTTGTTTTGCTGCACTTTCCCATTTTGCATGTCAGCCTGCTTCTTATAACATTCTGCCTGCACGTGTCCAGGCTTACCACAATAATAGCATTCACGTGCATCATTATATTGCCTTTGCCAATTTCCACGGCCTCTTTGACTCCCCCTGCCTCTGAATTTGCCTCTTCGATCTGCGTGTTGTTGTTGTTGATGATTCTGGGACTGTTGTTGTTGTTGCTGCTCTGCTGACCATAATTCTGATTACCTGTTCGGCCACCTCCTTGACCGCGTCCACGGCCTCCTCTACCTTGTCCTCTTCCTGAACTCGTGTAGAAGGCCTGTTGCTCTGAACTGTTTTTGCTTTGTGAAGACTGTTGGTCTTCACCCAAGCTCTTCTCTTCGATAATCAGCATAGACACCAAATCTGTAAAGTTGGGAATGTTTTCCCGAGTCTGAATAAACATCTTGAACGCCTTGTATTGTGGCCCGAGACCACGTAGACAGACTTCCACCTTGTCATCATCATCTACTGACACACCAATAGATGCAAGGGATTCCACAATACTCTTTATCTTCAACGCATAGTCATTCACAGACATGCTTTTTTTCTCCACAGTATGAAGTTCATTCTTCAACTGTATCTTACGTGCCTTGGTATTTGTTTCATAGAGCTTTACCAAGGTGTTCCACGCCTCCTTGGGGGACTTGGCATCCTGAATGTGCCCAATCATAGTGTCCTGTATACTAATGGATAGCCAATACATAACCTTCCTGGCTCCTTGGTTCCAGTCTTTAAACTCTTTCACATCTGCAGCAGTCGGATTTATATCCGGTATCTCCGGTGCCTCTTTATGCTCACCTTCTATGTAGTCCCAATAGCCTAGAGCTTTACCAAGGTGTTCCACGCCTCCTTGGGGGACTTGGCATCCTGAATGTGCCCAATCATAGTGTCCTGTATACTAATGGATAGCCAATACATAACCTTCCTGGCTCCTTGGTTCCAGTCTTTAAACTCTTTCACATCTGCAACAGTCGGATTTATATCCGGTATCTCCGGTGCCCCTTCATGCTCACCTTCTATGTAGTCCCAATAGCCTTTTCCCAGGTAATTCGTCAACCTGAACCTCCAAGCATGGAAGTTATTCTTATCCAGCTTCTCAGCCACAATCTGTGTTATGCCATCATTAGACATCTTGCCAAACACACAATTTTACTAGAAACTGCACTCTGGTTTTTCCTACACAACTGCTGTATTTTTTGCACAGCGGTACTGTAGTACTCTTAAATGTTATAACCAGTGACTTCAATGTGCATACATACACCCAATGGCAACTGTAGACCTCTTTGCAGCACCCACAGTGTCTGCACAGTCAATCTGTCTTCCTGCAGTTCTTAAAACAGAGTTCTGCAGAGAATCGATGACTTACCCGCAGTGCTCGAAATCGCCTGCTTTCTGAAAGACGGAGGTCCAGACGCGCCCAAAACGCGTTTTCGGCCCAAAAATCGCAGTCCAATAGGAAATAGGATTGTATGTTGCCCTATAGCTTTACTCCCGCGAAGAAAGCTCCTCAATCAGAGATCGTTTGCTAGTGCTTCCCGTAGAGCTCCCAACAAGGGTGTAGTCACTAACACAAATAGGGAAGAGTAGTTGAAGCTCTTACCCTCGTACCGCTTCCTGTGGTTCTCTTGCTTGCAACTCAGCCCTTAGCACGAACCAGGCTCTGATACCATGAAAAGATGCAGGGGGGAAGAGAGCTTGAGCTCTTGCAAGCACACACACACACTCACAAAACCCTAATAGAGAACACACAAGGTGAGAGGCTGAAAATCTTCTTCTTCTCTACTCAACACTCAACACTCCATATACAAGAATAAGAGTATATGGTTGAGTACTAATAATATGAAAGGTACTCAACCAAATACATACACGGGTTCTCTATAGTGTGAACCTGACTAAATGAGCTGGCGCTATAACTATGCCAGTCTCTAGAATGGCTGTCACACAGCCTGTCATCCCACTGGCCGCATATCACCCACGATCTCACCAACCATGCCAGTGGTGTAAGTCTGGGGCCTATCCCCCAGGCGGGTCATCAGTGTCCACCGCCTCACTAGACGAGCTCGATATCTCAACAAGGAGGAGGAGGAGAGAGAGGGAGAACAATAAGATAAAGGAAGAAGAAGAAGAAGAAGAAGAAGAGGAGGAGGAGGAGGAGAGAGGGTGAGAAGAAGAAAGAACAAGAAAAACAAGAAGAGAAAGGAAGAAAGAAAGAAACCAAAAAAGAAGAAGCGATTATTGTTATACATTTATGACCAAAACCGTTTGCACTTTAGACCTAATAATTTTATATGTGCATTATTTTTGTAGTGATTTGGGACTTTAGTTATATCAATGATCTCTACCATGGAATTGTGTTGAGATTTCGACAATTACCAACTCAACTTACGCACGATAAGTCCTTATCTTTACCAAATGATTATATTTCTAGTTATTTACCAATTGTTTTAAATCTCTATTTTTCTTAACTTTCTCATTTTGAAGCCAACAATACATCAATAAACAAAGTGAATTTCGGATGTATACCATTGGATTAGAGTGATTAGTCATTGAACTATGAGTTTATATGAGGTGTTCCATGTTTATGAGAACTTCTGAGCCATGCCTGATCAGTAAATAAAATTGACCATTTATCTTGGTTGACCCAAGTGAGATATAAGACTTAAGAATGAATTCGACTAATTCTTTAGAGGGTGAACAAAGTTGGTTGTGAGTGAAACCAGCCAGCTATGACACCTGTGAAACATGCATATTAATTGATTGTTGATAAATTGATTATGACTTAATTCGATCAACTCTAAGACATGTGAGACACGTGTAAAGATTGTGTGAGTTTGATAATGAGTGAATCTGTCAACTCTAAGACATGTGAGACACGTGTAAAGATTATGTGAGTGAATTTGATCAACTCAAAGACACGTGAGACGTGTAAAGATTGTGTGAGTTTGATTGTGAGTGAATCTGATCAACTCTAAGACAGGTGAGAAGCCTGTAAAAAAAAGATTGTGTGAGTTTTATTTTGAGTGAATCCGATCAACTCTAAGACACGTGAGAGGCGTGTAAAAATTGCGTGAGTTTGATTATGAGTGAATCCAATCAACTCTAAGACACGTGCCACACGTGAGTTTGATTATGAGTTTGATTATGAGTGAATCCAATCAACTCTAAGACACGTGCCACATGTGTAAAAACAGTGAGTGAATCCAATTAATTATGTGTGATGCCATATGTGAAGTATGTAGATCGGACAAGAGGGTATGTTAGTCATAACCTCTATGGTCAAATAGGGATGCCTATACGATCATTGATTACACATGGGAATGATTAATGTGTTTAATCACCCGTGTGCACTGATATTTAAAACCAAGGATGGTTGTCCTCTCAACCGGGAGGACTATCACGAGAGTGAGATTTTCAGATATTTTAGTACCCATTTTTTGTAAAAGAAAGCTTATAGAGCAAGGAAGGACTAAAATAGCTTTGGAACCTATTTTTGTAAGTAATAAAAACTATAAATACTCAAGCGGGGATGGCAGATGCTTGGGGAGGCAGTTGTACCTAATCTGGTGTTTTTCTCTCATGCCTATATTTTTTCTGTTCAACATGCTTCCCGAGGATTGTTGTTTTCCATTTCAACGTGCTTCAATATACATTTGATACTCATATTGTGAGTGTGAATATGTATAGCCATGGAATGGGAAAAACTATTGGGAAGTAGCGTAATTCCTTGGCCATGCCTTGACTTTGGCTATGGCCAAAAAAGATGGAAAGAAGCTAGCATCAATGCAGGTTGCTTCCCATATTTTTTGGCCATGGCCAGGAAAGGGAATTATGCAAACCATGCCTTGAGCTTGGCCATGGCCAAGGAAAGGGGTTATGCAAACACTACAAGAGAGTTCTCAATTCAGTGGAGCAAGTAAATCTTTTAACATTGCGATGGTGAGAAAATCTTTTAACATGGCTATGGCAAGTAAATCTTTGAACATGGTGATTGGCGAGCATAACTTTTAACATGGCTAACCTTATTAGATGGTGTTTGACCTAGTGATGAACAATCTATGGTGATGGCTCTCGCAATGTCTTTGGATCTCATTGTTAATGATGGCGACCTCGTTATTTGCAAGCCAACCCTGTGTTGAAGAAGATAGCACAAAGGCAAATGAGATTTTTAGGTCAAAGGAAAATAAGATGAAAATAGGGTATATTTTATGTTTGCTATATTTGAAACCATGTAAAACTTACACCTGGTATGTTTCTTGGTATGTCCAAATCGTTTATTGCTTCCTTCCTTTTCTTGAAAGGTAGTGAAATATTTCCCAATGTTTCAAGTACTCTAATTCCCTAATTAGTATGTAACTTGGGAAGGCATTTTGCATATTGAAAGATGAATAAGCCCCAATGTGTGGAATCTTTTGGCACATATCTATTTGGCTTGAATTGGTATGTTAGAGATATAATTGTGATAGTATTTATTATGTAATTGTATTGTATCTATAAATGTATAGCAAAGATTTTGGTATTGCCTTGGATAAATGGGAATAAGAGAAATGCTAGGGGTTCCAAATACATGCTATTTTTTAACAAAGGACGTGATTATACGCTTCACATTTATGAAGTTTTTTGAAGTGTAAGCACAACTAGTAGTGTGAATTTTTCTCAAAGGGTAGGCTTATACACTTAACGTTTGTGGGGTCTTGTGAGTGTTACCATAATAAACCATGTGAAGTTACGGACACACGTGCCAAGAAGAGTATATTGGCTAGATACTCATATAATTTGCTAATGTTTTGATGGAGTTTTGATTTTTTGCTTCATGGCCCAACAATGTATCTTGACATTGAGATTTTCTATTTTCAACGAAGATACGATTTAATTATTCTGAAAGTAATTAAAAAATAATAAATATTTGGGGCAATTGTTAATGAATGAGCATAAATGAAATATTAATTATTGCACTTTACGGGATTTTAAAAGACCATGCTACTGAGTTAAAGCTAGTTTTTGCTATATTGAGTTAAAGCTGGTTTTTGCTATAGTGAGTTAAAGTTGGTTTGTGCTAGGATTCAATTGGTTGGCAAACATAACAAAAAAATAAAATATTTGATACGACCATCAATGGATGAGCATAAATGAAATATCAATTATTGGACTTAAAAGCCCATGAACTGAAGTAAAGTGGAATTATTGTCGATAATTATTATATTTTGTCATGGTGACTAAAATGACCTACCGAGATTTGAATGTTATCTTTTGCAACAAGTGATTTCTCATTGCTCTTGTATACTAAAGGATTTTAAATGGCTAGGCATATTACTGCTTGGTGTGCCTGAACAAAAGCTTATTTTTATGAATGAGGCAAGATATTGTTATCTTAATCTTGTTGATATTCTGAAATTCACTTTGAGTTGGTGGGATGCTTTGTCACACTTTAGCCTGGGTAGTGAGAATGTGAAGATAGAAATAACTACACTTGCAAATGGAGAAGATGGTTTCATTCTTGATGAAGATGGTCATTCCTTCTATAAAGTGTTGTTGATTAGGGAACACAGACATCTCCAATTGTTCTTGATGATGATTGTGTTTTTGTAAGACATGCACAAAATACTATTGTTCATAATCTACTAGATTTGATAGGCAAGCTACCATTAAATAATATCTTGCATATCACCATGTGTAGTGCAAAAGAAGTGTTTCAAGAGGAGGAGTCGCCCATTACATATGATGTATATATTGTCTTTGATCTTCCTCCATATGGAGTGTTGCATGCAAATGAAGATCAATACAAGGATGCCGAGGATGCAACAAAAAAAGATTCTTAGGGCTCTTGTAAAGAGTTCCACTTTGTAGATGTATGTGGGAGAGGGCTTCACAATAATCCCACATGGGAACTTTTGAGAGTTCTAGAATTTTTGTATAAAAGGTGGCTCATTTGAGAGCATGGACACATTGGGCAAACTCATGTTTGAGCTCTCTTGAGACTAGCTCTCCCTCTTCTTCCATAGAGGTGCAAGCTCTTCTCTCTCCCCAGTTACATTATTGTAAGTCTATTCTTTTGTTAATGCAATGAGTGATGTTTGTCTCTCTTCTCATGTCTATTCTCTAGTAAGCATGTTTCTTTGTTGTTGATAGCTTCAAGGTGTGTGTGCATGCTAGGAAGTAAGATCTTGAGAATGAAGGATGCTTTGAGCTTGTGTATGCAATAGCTTAGCTTTCTTCTTGTTTGGATGCATGGAGTGATTGAGTGTGGCAAGATTGAGCTTGAGTATGTGTTAGTCTATGTCAATAGTAGTAGTTTTCTTAGCATTCTCTCCATCATCAAATGGATAAGCTTTTGTGCACCGGTACGGGTTGAATCCCTAGCTCCGAAAGGGATGCAAATCCCATTGGATTGAGCTACGTGTGGATCGTACTACTCTTGCTACAAGTGAGAGAGTTTTCCGTCTCTCCATTGGCGCCGCTGCCGGGGAGAAGACTCAAATCCGGTTGAGAGTGTGTGGAAACCACCACTATTTCCTCTTTTGGTTGCAAAACCATTGAGTGATTAGGTTAAGTTCGGGTGTGCGATCCCGGTGTGAGTAGATAAGGTTAGGATTTAAAAAAAAAAAAACCATTGAGCGGTTGAGGTTTCTCCCGCATTGTTTTTTATGTTTTATTGCTTTTATGCTTTTTCAAGTACCGTTCATTATGCTTACCTTCATTGTTTTTTGTCATTTCATTCTTTCATGCTTTTCGTTAACATGTAATTAGTAAAGAAAAGAGGTGCGTTGCTAAGCTCATCCATAGCTTATGCAAGCCCCATAGACTCCCAAGCATGAAGACCGCTTAAGGATGAAAGGATGAGAGGTAGGTTGAAAGCGTAGAAGGCGACTTTTCCTTTATGATTTTGTTGTTTTGTTGGGAGGCATCTCCATCATTAGAAGCAAAAAACAAATAGATATACATATATATATATATATGTATATATATTTGTGCACGGAGGCAGCCAGCTAAAAAAAAAAAATTACAAATCTATTTATATTTCAGTGATGTGAGTGCTGCATCAAACGCTGCATCGTGTGTAAACAGGCTGAAAGCAGTGTAGAGGAGACGGCTTTTAATTATTTTAATCGTTTTATACTTGGGCATAAGCGAGTTAAAAGCGCAGCAAAGAAATCGACTTATATATATATATATAGTTATATATATACGCTAAGGCTTTGGAAGGCGTGGGAAGACGTTGACGGCGGTAAGAAGAGGTTGCGCAGCAGCATAAGCGGGCAGCAAAGGCGGCTGCCCAGCAGTGGAAGGTGGTTTAATATATATATATATATATATATATATATATATAACATTAACGTGGAGGGTGTCGACGGGCTCTGCGTGGAGGGGGTGTCTGTGAAGCACCGTACAAGCGTGAAGGCGAGCTCTACAGGGGGGCGTAGCTTGACGACGGCGGCATTGGCAAAGGCGAGGCGCAGAGGAGAAATAAAAGAAATAAAAGAAGTGCAGGCGAGTGAAGCCGATACTGCAGCTTTTGCAGGCGTTGGTGGAGAGCTGCTGGTGGCGAAGGTTGGCAGTTGGCTGCTGGCTAGCAAGGAGCGCAAGCAGACAAGCGGCGTCGGCATCAGGCTAAGGAAGGTAGACGGCGGCTGCGGCGGCTGCTGCAAGCAGGACGGTGGCTGAAGGAAGAATAAAAACAAAGTTGAGAGGGGTCTGCAGCAGCAGACGGCGGCGGCTGGACGACCAGCAGCAGCTGCAGCTGCGTGGAGTGGCCGTCGGCAAGAGCGCAGGTGAAGAGTGAGCACAGTAGAGTGGCTGGCATTGAAGAAGCTGTAGCTGGCAGCTGTGAAGGCAAGCGAGACAACGTGCGGCCGGCGATAAATCCGGGGGCGAGCGGTGCGGCGAGCGGCGAGCAGACGATAAGGTTAGTGGATTTTTCATTTTTTTTATTTTTTAATTAATTTTTATGTTTTTTTATTTTTAAATTAAAAAAAACAAACAAAAAAAATAATATTTTTTATTTTAAAGAAAAAAAAAGAGATTAAAAAAAGAAAAAAAAGAAAAAAAGAATAGTGGAAAATTTTAAAAAAAAATATAGAGAGAAGAAAGAAAGAAAAAAAATTTAAAAAAATAAAAAAAATAAAAAAATTCTTTTCATTTTTTTTTAGGAGTCCATATTGTGTGCATATTTTTTATTTTTTCATTTCTGTATTTTTTAGCATAATTGGGTAATTTGCATTGTTTTAAATTTTTGTAACAAAACAAAACAAAACAAAACAAAACAAAACAAAAGAAAAAAGGCAAAAAGAAAAAAAGAAGAAAACACAAATTTTATTTTGTAACCATTGTTCATCATTTAAAATTTTGCATAAGTTAAGTAGCTTGCATTTTTTATTTTTATAGAATTTTTGTAATTGCATGCATAATTAGTAGATTTATATTTTTTACAATTAGGCACAACATTTATTAGTTTAAAAAAAAACAAACAATAAAAACCAACAAAAGGAGGAAAAAACAAACAAAAGAAAATTTTTGATTTTTTAGGAGTCTATTATTTTTTGCATATTCTGTAATTCTTCATTCTTTAATTTTTTTGCATAATTAGTTTAACTTGCATTTTTTAAATTTTTGTAACTTTGTGCATAATTAGTATTTTTTAGTGTGATTCATAATTTTTGTGTTAAAAAAAAGTAAAAATCAAAAAATCATAAAATCAAAAAAAAACATTAAAAAAAAACAAACAAATAACAAAAAAATAGGGTAGATAGTTACGCCACACAGACCCATTTTTAGTTGCCTTTAGTGATTAGGTAGGTTAAATAAAATAAATAAATAAATATATATATATATATATATTTTACACAAAAAAACCAAAACCAAAACAAAACAAAAACACATAACAAAACCAAAAAAATTTGACCTTATGCACTTGCGGTCGGGACGTTGTGTAGATTCTGCCATAGGACCTAGGGCACCTTCTAGAGTGCCTACGCAAGAAAGTGGGACCCAATCGGTAGGAAATTTGGCAGATATTGCTGAAACCCTTTCGGAATCCCAATCCGATACCCTTTCCTCTAGAACAACTAGTTCATTGTCCATGGATAATCTAGTGCCGACAAATAGTCATCCTGTAGCCCCAAATAGAACACCCTCAAGATCCTTTAATCCATTTGAAGCTGACACCATGGGGTTAACACTCAATGTGAGACTCCAATATGTCTACACAAATGCTCAAGGAGCTGAGATCTTTAGGGACCCACAACAACGGTATCTTGTTAAGATCGCCGACATATTCTCAGAACTTGATAGAGCACCTCTAGTCAATGACCAGGGTAACATGTACATGGGTGGAGATGGTGTTCGCTATGAAGTCACCTACCATCCAGAAAAGGTAGACAAATTAGGGGAGCTCTCTAAAACCGAGTTCTTAGACTTATCAGAACTTTCCAGAGCAAGGGAGTCTAGAGATGACTGGCTCATCGAGCCGGACATGCCTGGACCATCCAATGCCCAGTCCTCAAAGCCATCCACCATAGATGATTTACTTCTTGTAGATCTAAATTTGGAAAGGGATAGGAAAGGCAAGAGCAAACTGGATCAGGGGGCTGAATGCCAATGGGAGTTTGTACGACAAATTCCTGTGACAAAGGTCTTACAGGATGACCCACTTCAAGAGGTCTATAAGGACTTGTTAGAGGGATATTATGCCACAACTAGATTGCCACAGCTGGATCTTCCTCTAGCTCATGTGGTGGTAGTTGAGAAGCGTGCAGGACACATGAACAGAATAGTTGATAAATGGGCCAATGAATACCGAACCTTAGATTGGAAAGAGATTAGGGAACTCACGTGGAAAGGACAACCATTATTTATGGAAGTGTTCTCAACAAATACAGCCAAACCAGGAGAGATAGCCTTTCTTGGAGAAACTGTTGCTCCTCCCCTACGAGAGTTCACTAGAGAGGGACCTTCAACATCCAAGTGGACCACTGCTAGTAGCCCAACTCTAGCACCAAGATATCGTCCTACACCAAATGTGCGACCACCGGTCACACCACAACAACATCTTTCTCATTATAACAATAGGAGGAGAGAGGAGCCAACTCGGCCTCCTATAAATGCACCTCCTGAAATGAGGGTGACAAGATCTTTGGAAGGGTTTGGTGAGGCTGGTAATAGGGTACCCACACCAATTTTGGAAACATGTGGACCATCTTTCCAAAGAGAGGAACAATTTCCACTAAGAGCGAGAGGCCGTAGGCCCTATGATGAGTATTCACGACAAGTAAGGCCATCAACTCTTCAGAAATTGGTTAAGAAGTATGAAGGGTCGGGAGATCCATACGACCATGTAGCAGCTTTTAGGCAAGCAGTTCGAGCTGAGCAAGTAGCTGATAAGCATACTCAAATTGAAGGATTTGGACTCACTCTTGAAGGAAAAGCCCTGGCTTGGTTTCAGGCATTAGAAGCTTCAGACAAAACTTCTTTACGAGTTTTGGAAGAGAGATTCATTGCTGCTTTTTCCTTGATGGGAATTCAACATGACACGGTAGCACACATCTACTCTTTCAAGCAAGGCGAGAATGAGAGTGTTAGAGACTGTGTAAATAGAATGAAGCAGTACATTAATCGTTGCCCAGAAGATGAGAAACCCGCCCAAAGTCGATTAATTTCTCTCTTCTTAAAAGGCCTCAAAAATTCGACACTGCATACACATCTCTATGCGAAGAAGCATACAAGTTTCAATGAGTGTTGCCATGATGCTATGGATTTCACCGATAACTTCAAATTCCAAGATGGTTCTGGCCCGGAGGTGAAACCTAGAAATCAATGGGGTGATGACCAAAGTTCAGGGTCTAGCGCGCTAGTAAATCCAGACCAGATAGCTAACCTAGTACTACGAAGATTGGGACAGACCTATCGTCCACCCATGCAGCCACAACAACAGCAGCAGAGAATGAGGAGTATACTTCCTACAGGTCCTCATCTTTGTGGAGCATGTGGCGGTGACCATAAAACAGAGGACTGTAATACCTTTTCTCCTCTAGTCACAAACCAACCCACAAAAAAGTGGTGCCAAGCCTGTGCTTGGAACTTTACTCATACCACACAGGAATGTACTCGCATTGCGAGAATGAGACAGGAACGTGAGCAGCCGAGAGGTGGAGTGGCTCCACAAATGTATCAACAGTATACTAGTTTTGAACGTAAGCCACCGATGACACAAGAACAAGCACGACCTGTTCTTGGTGCTCAACCTCCTGCACCAGGGACTGCTCCTGTGAGGATTGTTGACTATGACAATTCAAATATGTGTAGAGAATTGGTAAACCCCGGCTATGTGGAGGAAGAATATGTATCATATTCATCCAAAGAAAATATCTTTGAAAGTCCCGCATACCCAAGCCCAGCACTGGACGCTCAATCAGGGGAACAAAACTCTTTAATGTTGCTAGGCGGCTACCAACCTAGGACTCCAGGCCCCTCAGGTCAATGGCAGCCAAGAAAAGTAGAGACCAAACCAATGGGCCCCTGTTATGAGTGCGGAGAACCCCATTGGGCTCGTGATTGTCCACATCGCTCTAGGCAAGCATCTCGGTCCAATACAACAGTACAACAGTTTCCACCAATAGAAAGATATTGTCTAGGGTGTTGTGTAGAACACTTCCCAAAAGACTGTCTGCTGAAACCACATGAGGAAGGCACCTCTCAACCAAAGGTTTCACTCAACCTTGTAGGTACAGTTCCATCGCCACCTTCATCTGAGAATGAGGATGTCGTGCCACTTAGAGTCATGACTCGATCATCACAGACAAGAAACGCTGAAATACAAACTGTTGACACACCTCGAACTAGGGACGCTAAGACAAATCTAGTGGACAAAACCCTATAGTCCAGTAGAAAAAAAACCACTAGGAGGAAGAAGAACCGAAACAAACAAACTAAAAGTACATCCACTAGTTCTCAGGAGACCTCTAAACAAAACATAAGGGATAAAACTTTTACATCCCAGGAAGTGCGTGAGGAACATCAACCTCAACCTGAGCCTAGTGTTAAACAAGATAAGGCTAGTACGACTGAGGATAGTTCTGGGGGTTCTGTTTTTGTGGATAAAGTGAATGAGACTCTAGAGGCCATCATTGATGCTCATAGAAGTCGCATTGCAGCTTTATCTGAGCTACCCAAAAAGCTTCAAGAATACCCAAACCCTCGTGAGGAGAAGATCAATTTAGCTGTACATCAGCAACTCATTAGGGAAGCTCAGTCAATACTTGAGGGACCACCACCACCTATTCCTCGGGGCCCAACCTCTCTTAAGCCAACATTAGAAACTATACCGGAAGTGTCATCAAGTAGAGAAATGAAAAGTGAGCTCATTTCACAAGCTCAGAGCGAAAGGTCTGCACCAATTGACACTCCATTGAAAGATGAAATTCTGCCACCACCTAGCCTGGTCTTCCCATGCAATGATGAAATTATTGATGCTAATGAGGACATGGCAAATGACATGTGGGCCGCTGTAAATGAGAAAATAAATGAAAACATGTCTTCTGTTAGTTCGCCTCCATTCTCTGAGGTGGATTTTACCAGAGACAAGGAAAACAACTTTGGACGCCCAAGCATCCAGGAGGAAGGTCAAACAATGGTTTCTCCTAGAAGTAAGCATACAATAAAAACCTTACCGTCCTATCTGGGAGAATATGAGAACTGTTCTCAAACCTTGAGGATACCCTCCATGCATAAAAGGTTGACAAAGGAGAAAGATATGAGTATGGTTCAAGCTATTTTGTCTGCACCAGTGGCTTGTAACTTACCTTTGCTTGAATTGATAAAGCTTAAACCTGAGTTGTGGAATGATATTGCCACATGTTTGTCAGAGCAGGTATTGCTACAAAAAGGTCACCACCCCCATGAGTGTACTATACACTCTGAAACAAAGCATGTAATGCCAGTTCCTATCAACAAAGTAGGAAAATTTTGTGAAGACGATCAGGGAAATGCTACCCTTCCATTAGAAGTGCGAAAAGTATCTTCAACTGCAATACTTGATAGTGGCGCAGGAGTGGGCATTGTGACAAGGTCCATTTGGGAAAAATGGGGCAAACCAGCTATTAGGAGTACCAGGATGCGCTTGCAGCTAGCAGATGGAAGCTTAGAACATCCCCTTGGGCTGCTCGAGAACATATTGGTCACCACATGTGGGATTGAATATGAGCATACCTTTGCAGTAGTGGATTTTGGAAAGCATCCAAACTACGAAGTGATATTGGGTAGACCATTCATGCGACAATTTCAAATGATACAAGATTGGGGATACAATTACTTGTACCTCCGACATGATTCTGTCATCACAAGGGTCAACCTAAGGAATCACTCATATCGTGATGTAACAAGGTCTCCAATAGATGAGTTTGATTCTGCTTCATCTGAGGGCTCAAGAGTTACATTGTCAGAGGGGCGAGAAGATCTATGGATGTGCGGAGCCTCATGTAGGGATTTCAACACTGAGAGACTTAAGGGTAATCGAAGTGTATCAGACGAAGCATACATTCCACAACCCTTCCCTGAGCATTTAATTGATCCATTAGAATGGACATGTCCTTGCAACATTATCGACATGTGCTTTACCGAAGCCAATTCAATTCTGTGACTCAGATGGATATGATATTGTTCCTATACGAATGGTACAACCACATAACCTTCGAGATGATTTGTACTATAGGAATGCATCCACAACAGCTATGCATGTCGAGGAAGTCTCAGTTGAGAATTTAACACTCAAATTTGTTAATGATGCTGATAAGAAAGAGACACAAGCTCCAAAATAAATGATGTGGATAATTGATGAGTACTCAAGTGAGGGCCATGGCTGGCATGTTCCAACTACTCTAGTTGCTGCTCAAAGAAGGCCGGGCATGAAGGAATTATCAATGTGGCTACCCAAAGATGTGTACAAACTTGTACCATCTAGTCCAGTTGCTAAGCCTCTTAAGAAGCACATCATTTCCAAGCCCAAACCTCGAATTGTTACTCGATGGGTCCCAAAACAGGTGCTCAAAGCACAAGGCTATTATGAGGGTGCAACAGCAATTTGGCTTCCAAAATGCCATGCTTTGACAGGGGTAAAAGAATGTTTCAAAAAGGTTCCAAGAGCCACCCTTGATTTTCCATATCAGTGGGTACAAAAGAAATCAACACAAACTCTTCAAGATAGGAAAGGTGGCTGTGATAGCACCTACAAAACTACTTGTGTTGATCTTCCTAAAACATGTATTGAAACACCTATTGTCCCGATTTCTCCTTGTTACATGACTCAACCATCAACTGGTGTACCTAAGACAAGTCCAAAGGAGTCTCATTTGAGCATAGATTCTGGTACTTCAATGCCTAAATCCTCTTATCTTGCTCAAATTCCAAGACAATTGATAAAATTCCCACCCAAGAAGAACATACCTAAAACCAAAGATAAGGCATTAGCTCTTCAAATGAAGCTCTTTGGTAGATCAATGTTTGCATAGAGTGGTTCCTTATGCCTTTAAAGAATTATGTTCTTTTTGCGATGATCCCCACTACCAGCGCAAGAGTAAGTTCAACGACTCCACAATAAGATCGACAAGCCAGGGCACTTTTCTCCCATTGGGTTTTTTCCCCTCGGCTATATTCGGTGATTGGCACCACTAACAAATTTTATTCCTTTGTTTTCCTTTTTGTTAATAAAACTTTCGCAGAGATCTTCGCTAAAACAAGAGCATCAAACACGCCCCACTAGTCCACCTACCGTGCACACAAATTAGGAAGGGGGGAGACATGCTACGCCTACAAAGATCAAGGAGGAGCAATCTGCACCAAAATCAGCAATGCCTCATTGCAAACGAACAACATCAACAGAGCACTACAACAGGTGTATTCAAATCTTAATCTCTACTTCTTTTTGTGCTCTTATCTTTCGAATATATGGTTTGCATGTTCACACAATATTGGCTGGTTTGAGTTTTTGATTAGTTGTTAAAATATGGTGAGTGAGTTCTAGAGTCTTAGAAGACTTAGTAAAAGATATTTCTATTTAAAGACAGTGTAGGATATATACCAATGGAGTATGCCAAGTACTTATGTTTTCAAGGTATATTAGTTATCCTTAGTGGTAGCTACCTCTTAGATATGAGCTAGGTGCTAGGAGTAATAAAAATTTACGAAAATGTGCCTTAATAAATATATATCTAAAATAAATTGAGACAGGAAGTGTCTACCGCCATGTGAAATGCTTGGTAGGACCTGAGGTTGTCTTAGCACCTTGGGGCCGATGCCTTGGTTTCCATGGGGTGAACACTGATGTCTAAAAACTTCAGAAGAAGAACTTTGAGGAATCTATCACCTTGATAGATGTTGGTAGGACTCGGGGGTACACTATGGGCCCTCAAGACTGATGCTTTCATCTTCAAGGGGTACTCCTTAGGTCATAACAGAAAGAAAAGGGTCTGTCGCCCTTGAGATACTTAGCGGTCTTTAGATTCTCTTGGCGGAGGTCTATGGGCCAATGCTTGGGTCTCTTTGGGATAGAACCTTAATCTTCATCAACTTCTACACACATATCAAAAAAAAAAAAGAGAGAAAAAAAAAAGAAAAAAACGAGAGTTCCAATCACCTTTGCTCATATTTAGGAGTAGGTATGCCATTTAGGAGTAACTTACATACTGGTAGGACATTGAGACTACGGTCATAACCGGCGGTGTACAAAGCACACTTGCCTTTGCATAGCATTATCTACTACTTAAGTCTCACTTTTACTAGTCTTTACTCACTTATTTTAGTACTAATTAAAACTATAATCAGCCCTACACTTGTATGCTCACGTGTGAAGTCATCATTGCTGATTTTTCTTTTCTTTTCTTTTCTTTTCAATAAAGGACTTTACTCGTATCAAATTTTTTTTTTTATTGCAGCTCTTGCTACTACCGCGCTCGAGGACGTGCGCAAAATAGGAAGGGGGGAGTGTTGCATGCAAATGAAGATCAATACAAGGATGCCGAGGATGCAACAAAAAAAGATTCTTAGGGCTCTTGTAAAGAGTTCCACTTTGTAGATGTATGTGGGAGAGGGCTTCACAATAATCCCACATGGGAACTTTTGAGAGTTCTAGAATTTTTGTATAAAAGGTGGCTCATTTGAGAGCATGGACACATTGGGCAAACTCATGTTTGAGCTCTCTTGAGACTAGCTCTCCCTCTTCTTCCATAGAGGTGCAAGCTCTTCTCTCTCCCCAGTTACATTATTGTAAGTCTATTCTTTTGTTAATGCAATGAGTGATGTTTGTCTCTCTTCTCATGTCTATTCTCTAGTAAGCATGTTTCTTTGTTGTTGATAGCTTCAAGGTGTGTGTGCATGCTAGGAAGTAAGATCTTGAGAATGAAGGATGCTTTGAGCTTGTGTATGCAATAGCTTAGCTTTCTTCTTGTTTGGATGCATGGAATGAGTGGGATGTTGAGTGATTGAGTGTGGCAAGATTGAGCTTGAGTATGTGTTAGTCTATGTCAATAGTAGTAGTTTTCTTAGCATTCTCTCCATCATCAAATGGATAAGCTTTTGTGCACCGGTACGGGTTGAATCCCTAGCTCCGAAAGGGATGCAAATCCCATTGGATTGAGCTACGTGTGGATCGTACTACTCTTGCTACAAGTGAGAGAGTTTTCCGTCTCTCCATGGAGCAAGTTCTACAATGATTGGTATGGATCAAAAGCATGATGGAAATGTTTGATCTTCCTCCATGTGGAGCAAGTTCTATAATGATTGGTATGGATCAAAAGCATGATGGGCATGTTTGGAGAGAATACATCACTTGCACATCAGATTGTTTTGTTGGTGTTGTTAGGCTTAGCAGGTGTGGTGGTCATTTGTGATTCTTGAATCTTGATTGCCGATACTTGGCAAGAGTGATGAGAGCGCTAACTTGACACAATGGAAAGGAAGACTTAAACGAACATGATCAAGAGGGATTCTTGGTTCTCAATATGGAAGGCTCTCTTGCAAACATTGTGGTCAAATGCCAATGTATAGGGACCTATTAACAGTTATCTACTACTGCATACCTAGTGATCATTTCTCAACCACAAGATGTGCTATTCATTTAGGTTTTCATGAACAACCTTACAACAAAGAGGGTTCATCTAGGCAAAAAAAAAAAGGTGTGGAGGAGAAGATTGCAATGTATGCATAATTCAATCCTTTCGCTACTCCATAACAATTACGGGTTGTTGTGACCCGAAACATTTTTATGAAAATTTGATTTGGTGATGGGATTACAAATAATGCAGAGTTTGGAGAGAGAGACCTTAAAAAGCTCCTAGATGTATTGACTCCACTTTCTGATTAAAGGAGGATTCAAAAGTGTGTAGAGGATGCAAAGAGGGAAAGTTAGGTTAGTGCAAAGGGATTGGATATAGTGTTGGATCTAAAAAATAGATGTAGATATCCATTTATTTACAGCATTCTATTTTCTAATCAACTAGACACCACACACCAATTACATGTATTTAAAATGTCCACTATTAGACCAAGGAGTGGCTTGGACCTTGTGAATAGAATGCACCGTGGTGGCAATCTGTAAGAGATGTGGATTCACTTTGACCATGTGTATCGAGTTCAAGGCTAGTCTATGGGTGCCCATGTGTATGACCCTTTGACCCATGAGTTGTTGACAATCGCCACATGTGAGTTCAAGATGGAGGATAGATATGCATAGATTAAATTTTGTAAAATGTTGAATGTTGTGGTAAAGAAGTGTGGCTTTGGAACTCCTATTATAAGACCCCCGCCCCCTCTGCGATGCCCCCTCCGAAGGTGCTGGTGGCGGAAGCAACGTCGATCTCTTGCGCGGGGCAGGGATCCACACTCAGGGCCTTGCCCACAAATATCCGGACAAGAGACTAGCCCTGCGGCTCCTCTGAACCAAACTCGGAAAAACTTCCCTTGCCCAGAAGGCACGTGCGATTCCACCAGGAAAATCATCTAACGGGAGAATTGATCTAACGAGTCAAAGTCTTAACTAACCAAACTGATTCGACCGAACCTGAAAGTCACATGGTCAGATCAAGGAAGAGACTTGCACTTGGTCCATATAATCACCGCTTTTTTCCTCCTTTAGCGAGGCACAACTACTGATTCCCTCCCACAGAATAAGGGTCTTCCTAGGACTTATTCTAACTAACGTAACTATTTGTATCGTAGAAATCCCCCGATTAAGCCTAACCCCAACTAGCCCATGGGTTAGCCAACCACCCAACCATTGTATTGGTGGGATTTCTTTATAAAAATTTGGTTTTGTTTTTCCCGGGTACCAAAGAAAAGAGTTTCTAGGCCCCCTAGCCAGCATTTCAAGCAAAATTCAAGGTAGTCATACCACTTACACACCCAATATGAAATTGCCATTTTAACAAATTCGGATGTCTTTAAAACAATCTTTCAATGAAATCATAGTATTACTGATCATAATCCTCCAAAATATTGAGTCCATTGTCTTACAAAATATATCATCCGGACTCTCCGTTGAAGACCAGTCAACCCAACGAGATCCAATATCAAAATTCCATTCATAAAGGTCATTCTTTCGGTTCATCTGTATCTTCCTCGACGTATGCATGGGTGTCCTATCAACCACGAGCTCGTGCATCACCTGGTCAGAACCCTCTAGGATCCTACGTAGGTATCCTAGCACTTCACTCTGGGACCGCTTTGTCGATCCTCACCCATTATACCAAAACGCACCATTTTAACCATACCGAGGCTGGTCAAGACCTCGACAGGTTTTGCCGTGAGCAACGTCCCTCGACGACTCCCGCCCCGCTAGTTGTTGCAATGAGTCTCTCCTTAGTTAAACACATACCAAATGCTTCCTCCAGCATTCTGGCATAAAACAGTCCTTTATTAAAAGAAAACAGAGATTCTGTGCAAGTAGAATTCCCAGTTCGAGATTGGTTCCACAAAACCCTTTTCCCTTAATCCAAATTTTCTTAATGAGAATCAATGATCTCTCATCAGGGTAATCTACCCATCATTTGACAAAATTTCCAACTAGATTCTTGGTGATTTCGGTTAAGGGAAAATTATGCTAATTCAATGGTAGTCTATTCTTTGTGTCAAGAATTGGAATTGGTTCACGAGGTTTTTACTTGATTCAGCTTCGAGAGATGGGCAAGTAGTTTACTAGCCGTCCCTCTCTCAGTCGTGGTCTAAACCAAATTATTCGGTTTACTTCTAGCTTTGATTCCTAAGGATTTTCTTTAGATAAAAATCTACTAAACTTCTAACTGTAAGGAAAATTCCAACTTTATGAATTTCATTCCTTCCTAACCATAATAGATTAAGAAATGATTCTATATGGGAATACCGGGTTTTTTTTTAAAATACTCTTCTTCCATTAATCTAATTTTGGGTAAATATCAATTTGGTGATTTATCCACCAAAATATCTAAGAATATTCTTTCTACCAATTTAATTATCAACCCTAAGTTTCTAGGTGGAATTATGGTGAAAATTCCTCTTTGGTCTCACCAAAGTTTAATTTAAACCTTTCTCTACTTAAAATACCATAAAAATTCTTCTTTTAAATTAAATACAAATATCCATTCTTTTGAATATGCTATAAATCCCTCTTTTTGCATTGAAATGATTGAATTCCAAATGTCATGGGAATTCCTCTTTTATCATTTAAAATTTTCTAATGCATAAAATAAATTTATCTAAAATTTCTCTTTTTTTTAAATTAAATAAAAATATCCATTATTTTAAATATGCCAAAAATTCCTCTTTTACTATTTAATTACTTAGATCTCAATTATCATGGGAATTCCTATTTTCACATAAAAATAAATTTACCAAAAATTTCTCTTTTCTTTTAATTAAATATTTATACATAAATTCTAAAAATTTATTTCACATGAATATGATGAAAATCATTCTTTTTGCATAGGATGTCCAATCCTAGAATATGGTAGGAAGTCCTCTTTTAGCATTATGCATAAAAATAAGATATTTATTATTTATTAAAAATTTTGCCATAGCTTCCTTGTGCTATTATTGATAATTTTTAATTTTCTTAAAAGAATAAAACATTGTAATGAAAATATGATAGAAAATCTATTCTTAAGCTTAAATCTAAATTATGAATTTAAATCATAATCGTAAACTTAATTATGATTATTCCACTAGATTAAGCTATTTTCATTTTTCCTCTTTTTCCAAATTGATAGGATTATCTCTTTCTCATTTAGAATCAATTAAAGTAGTTTTTAACTACTTATAAATAATCTAAAAGAATTAACCATTATTTTATTAATATAAAAGCATAAAAATACCATTTTCTTATTCTCTAGCTTAACAAGCTTAGAGTTTGGTTTTGAATTAAGAATTTATCAATGAGAAGCATTCTTTTACTAAAGAATTAGCCATAGGAATGACTATTCTTTTTGAGAGAGATATAAACATAAGAAAGCATTCTAATTAAGCATAAAGATTAACTTTTTCTTGATTACACATTTAAATTCTTAGAGAAAGCTTGATTTAAATTTAAAACAATCAATTAGAAAACTTCTCAAGCTTGAGAGGGGTTGAGAAGAGAAGTCATTTGAGAAAATTTAACAAAAAACCATAAAATGCATTCTTACCTCAAGGATTAGCTTGCTTCTTTTTCTAGAAGTGAAGCCTCCAACCAATCAATTGGTTTAGCAAGTGGAGAAGAGAGCTCCAAGAGTTGTTGAAGAGAGAGAGAAGCTCCAAGCTCCCCAACAGTAGAGGAAATTTAAGGGATAATAAAAAATATGATTATTTTAATGTAATACTGGCATGGTATAGCTCATAGGTGAGAATACAAAAGAATGAGGGTCTATTTATAGGTGAGGGAGGCCACTAACTGAGTCCAACTGGGTTCTAGAATTTTCCAACTTCATTTTGACTGAATTTGGACAAGATTTGGACCAGTTTGGCTCCCCTTTTGATCCAGTTTGATCCAAGAGAGAGGAGAGCTAAAAATATCACAATTTTTTTGAATTAAAGACCCTTCCACGCATGTGAAGGAGGTGCCTACCTCAAAGGTCCCCCTCTCCTTACCAAGGTGTCAAAAATTCATCATTTCTCCAAAATATCTCATTTTTTTCATAATGTCTTGTACTCAGTCAACTCTTCATCTTATGTGAGCATTTACTCATTTTTGGGTATTTTCTTTTATTCATTGGATTTATCTCATCCCAACACTTGGATCAATCCTATTGGCCCATAGGAACCTTAATTGGACCATAATCCAAATTTTTTAAAAATCTAGATCCTTAGGCTAAGGTTCCTTATATCATTTTTAATTGATTCCTAATGCACATTAGAGAATTTATTTTGAGCTTCTATTTCAGGGAAATATATTTTAGATATTAGGAGAATTTTTATATCTAAAAATATAAAATATCTCAATATTAAATTACCTCTCTCTGGAATTTTTCTTCTCTCTAGGCAAAAAACAATAAAAAATAATATTTTCTTGTATTCTGAAATAGGAAATGATTACAGGGGATTGAGGTAAAAGCTTAATCATTATTCAGGTTGAGGAGGAATCTTACAATTCTAAATTTTTGAGGGTTCATAGGGCCAATGAGGCTAGTGCTTAATTAGTTAGTTGTGTGGTCCGTGTATAATGGTGGTGCTAAAATGGTCATCCAGGGAAAGAAGAGATCTTGTGTTTTTCAGTGGGAATAAAGCATGCTTAATCACAAAGAAATGCATATGTGCATCCTCTCAGGAGGACCATAATATTTTGTGCACAACATGAAAAGAAGCCCCCACACGGATGTGGCCCCACCAAATAGTGCAAGCAAGAATTATGAAAATCTTGGAGAAATAATCATGCCGTGAAGGGAGAGATTCCTTGCTTAGAAACTTGGCTAGTATGGTGGGATGTTAGGGCCTTCCATTGTTGCAGGTCGTGGGTTTCTTATGCAAAATGAGGATGGCTTGTTTGTGTCGACAACAAATTTGACTGAGGCAAAGCACTCTAGCATGAGAGCAATGTGGGATTCAAAAATCACATTTCCTTCTAGGAAGCTATTGGTGTACACTTGTCCTTAGCAATTTTGCAAAGCTCAAACTACAATGCATTTCTTACAACTTGGGAACTAATTTGCAACTTGAGGGCATACGAGACAAATTCTATAATGGGGAGGTTTCTATAACCTCTGGTAAAAATCTTGGTGATTTGGCTAATTCAACAATGGAAGAGGCGGGCATAAACTCTCGTAAGATGGAGCATGTTCATAGGGAACAATGTAATGTGCAACATAAGCACCCATTGTTAAATACTCCCAGTGTTGTTCTTAATAATGATAGTCACAGGTGAGAGTACATGACTATGAAACTGGGACAGAGATATGTGTACATGGGTACACAGATGTTGATTGGACTCGTAGTATCTCAGATAGAAGATCTACTAGTGGCTTCATGTTTTCTTTGGGGAGTGCTGCTGTGACTTAGAGCAGCAGAAGCAGCCTACGGTTGCTCTATCTAGTACCAGAGGCCGAGTACAGAGGAGCTGCTATGGCAGCATGTGAGGTAGCTTGGTTGAGAAAGCTACTTACAGATTTGGGCCTATCAGTGGATAGACAAGTTATCATTTTCTGTGACAATATTAGCAGTATACAGTTGGCCAAGAACCCAATTTTTCATGCTCGCATGAAGCATATAGAGGTCCACTACCATTTTGTCAGAGAGAAGGTCTTGGCAGGAGACGCTGACCTTGTTTATGTTAGCACACAGATTTCAGATAGGCATATCAAATGGGCAGCTTTCATTCAAAGTTTCCAACCTATGATTCAATATCAACCTGGAAAATAAAATGTTGTTGCCGATGCTTTGAGTCGAAGACCAAATATCAACAACATTTCTATAATTGAAAGTGAACCATTTGTACTCATGAAAGAAGAAAGTGTAATTCCTAGTGTAAAGGAATTAATGGAGATTTTTATTTAAAGTTTAAGAGAAAAATTAGTTAAATTTATCTTTTTGCATAGATAAGTTTAAATGATAAAAGAGGAAATCCCACCATATTGGAATTCAAATATTCAAATGAGAAAAGTGGAATTTTTAGCTTAATGGAATTAATGGATATTTTTATGTAATTTTTAAGAAGAATTTTAAATAGATTTAATTTATAGTAAAAGAGGAATTCCCATGATAATTGGATTGCACTCATTAAAATGAGAAAAAGAGGGATTTCAAGTTTATTAAAAAAAATAGGTATGATATTTAGTTAAAAAGAAGAATTTTTATGATAATTAAGAAAAGATGTATTTGAATTAAATTTTACAGTCAAAAGATGACTTTCCACCATAATTTTAGTGCCAAAAGATGACTTTCCACCATAATTTTACCTAATGAATTAAGGTTGAGAAATTATGTGATAGAAGGAATATCTTTGGATATTTTAATTGGTAAAATCACTAAATGAATATTTACCCAAAACTAGATGTTTATCTGAAGGGAATCCTTGTAGAACTAAATCGAATGAATTTGGTTAGACTACGAGAGGGACGGACAGTAAACCTACTTGTCCATCTCTCGATGTGAATCAAGTAAAAACTTCATGGACCAATTCCAATTTCTAATCACAAAGAATAGACCACCGGAACTAAACTAGTTTTTTTGACCGAACTCACCAAGAATCTAGTTGGAGAATCAGACTGAATGATGGGTAGGTTACCCTGATGAGAGATCAAGGATCCTCATTATGAAACTGGGAATTATGGAAAAAGGGTTTTTGGAGCCAATCTCAAATTGGAATTTTACTTGCATTGGAACCTCTGTTTTTTTAATTCAAAGGACTGTTTACTTGCATTGGAACCTCTGTTTTTTTAATTCAAAGGACTGTTTACGCAAGAATGCTGAAGGAAGCATTTGGCTTATGTTTTTCTAAGAGGAGATTTGTTGGAACAGCTTCAGGGAGTCGTCAAGGGACATCGCTTGCGGCAAAGCCTACTAAGGTCTTGACCAGCCTTGGTACGGTTAAAATGGTGCGCTTCCGATATGATGGGCGAGGACCGACGAAGCGGTCCCTGAGTGAAGTGCTAGGAAACCTAAGGAGGATCCTAGAGGGTTCTGAACAGGTGATGCAAGGGCTCGCGGTTGCTAGGGCACCCATGCGTACCTCGAGGAAGATTCGGATGGACTAAAAGGGAAGATTTTTGGGAACCAAATTTTGATACTGGATCTCGTTGATTGGCCAGCTGGTCTTCAATGGAGAGTACAGAGGATATTATTGTAATACAATGGACTCATAAATGGTAATTTCATATTGGGTGTGTACGTGGTATGCCTACCTTAATTTTTGCATGAATCGCTGGCTAGGGGGCATGGGAACTCTTTTCCTCGGTACCCGGGCAAAAACACAACCAAATCTTTATAAAGGAATCCCACTAATATAGTGGTCGGGTGGTTGGCTGGGTGGTTGGCTAACCCATGGACTGGATCAGAGGATTCCTGAGAAACAACTAGATATAATTAGTTATGTTAATTAGTTTAAATCCTGAGAAGACCTTGTTCTATGGGAGGGGATTAGGGGTGGTTGTGCCTCGTAAATGAGAAAAAAAGCGGTGATTCCATGAACCAAGTGCAAGTCTCTTCTTGATCTGACTATGTGACTTCACGTTCAGTCAGATCAGCTTAACTAGTTAAGACTTTGACTCGTTAGAGTAATTCCCCCGTTAGAAGATTTTCCCATGGTGGAATCGCCCGTGCCTTCCAGGCGAGGGGAGTCTTTTGGGCCCGGTCTCAGAGTCCCTTCGAGACCAGGCTCGAGTGTGGATCCCTCCCCTGCGTGGGAGGCCGACGCCGCTTCCGTCGCACCGCGTGTCGGCAGGGCACCGTGGAGGGGGCAAGGACTGCAGAGCTGGTATCAGAGCTTTGTTGAAAGCTAATACGGATAAATGAATTCTTATCAAAAATAGATTTTAAAAAAACTCATAAAAAGCATTTTTCATAATGTATTTTCATTCCACAACAAGTCTCATTAATAAAGAATTTTTAATCAAAGAAATTATTTTTTTAAATAGAAGTTCCGTACTTATCTGGTGTTCCCGACCTCACCCAGTAAGACATGACTGCGTTCACCTTCAAGCATCTCATCTCTTCCGTTTCAACTTGAACAAGCCGAGTCAAACTTGCATGCCATTTCAAGGATTTATATTTTCCTGACCCAGCGACCAGACGATAGCATAAGTGGTTTGCAGGGCAGTATGTCCATGCCTCTTGTGTGACCAGCATGCAATGCTAAGGCAGAACCTCTCATTGGCCATGTTTCTGATGAAGCTGAAAGTGGTACATGGTGTCATTCTATATCATTCAATGCCTTGGAATTTCAGACTTTCATGCCAAATCTAAAGACTCCTTAGTCGCTTTATTCCTAAGGAGAAGATAATAGCTCCCTTGGTAGTAAGAGAACAGTTGTATCAGGGCATGGCTATGGCCCAGTACCATCATCTTATGCATCTCCCGAGGAGATTTTGATTTTTGGAGCCGAGCTGCTCTATGTACATATTGCAAGTTTTATATAAATAAAGAAATGTATTCTGGAGAAAAATTCACTGTTGTAAAAGTGATTGTTTACAGACGAACTGATAAAGAAAAATCTGTTACCGGACATATGTCATAGATCTCCAATAAGATCATTTATCTTGTTTAAGAAATTATTTTTCGAATCCCTTAAGTCTTAGGATCTCGTGGATGATATCAAAATAAAAATTTAATAATATATCATTTTTGGCAGAATCATGAGATGAGGAAACCGTGGCCATCAGCCAGACCCTCTCTTTGAAGATGATGAGCTTGACCCCGACGTTTGCAAGGCTCTTCATAGAACTCAGCCAACAGGACCCTTCAAAGAAGAAGGGAAGAACCTGGGTGAGGCTATGGAGAAATGGGTGGAAGCTATGGAAGAATATTTTGATGGCACAGGCTACAATGAGCGAAAAAATGACCATGCTAAAAATAGTGGAAACAGCCAGGGTAGCATGGAGGAACCATTGTGACACCAACCGTCTAGACAGGAATACTCAGTCCTGGAACGACCTAAAACCAAAATGAACAAATTCTTAGAGCTAAAGCAGGGAAGCAAATGAAAAGATGCAGGGGGGAAGAGAGCTTGAGCTCTTGCAAGCACACACACACACTCACAAAACCCTAATGGAGAACACACAAGGTGAGAGGCTGAAATCTTCTTCTTCTTTACTCAACACTCAACACACCATATACAAGAATAAGAGTACTCAACCAAATACATACACGGGTTCTCTATAGTGTGAACCCGACTAAATGAGCTGGCGCTATAACTATGCCAGTCTTTAGAATGGCTGTCACACAGCCTGTCATCCCATTGGCCGCATATCTCTCATGATCTCACCAACCATGCCAGTGGTGTAAGTGTGGGCCTATCCCCTAGGCGGATCATCAGTGTCCACCGCCTCACTAGACGAGCTCGATATCTCAACACTCCCCCTCGAGCTCAACTCCATCTCATGTACACCAAGCGAAGCCCTGGATCTACGGAGCTTCTCTGTACCCAATGCTTTGGTGAAGATGTCAGCTACCTGATCCTCTGTGCTGACATAAACAAGGTCAAGGTCTCCTGCCAAGACCTTCTCTCTGACAAAGTGGTAGTGGACCTCTACATGCTTCGTATGAGCATGAAATACTGGGTTCCTGGCCAACTGTATACTGCTAATGTTGTCACAAAAAATGACAACTTGTCTATCCACTGATAGACCCAAATCTGCAAGTAGCTTTCTCAACCAAGCTACCTCATATGTTGCCATAGTAGCTCCTCTGTACTCGGCCTCTGTGTACTGGGGATAGAGCAACAGTAGGCTGCTTCTTGCTGCTCCAAGTCACAGCAGCACTCCCCAAAGAAAACATGAATCCACTGGTAGATCTTCTATCTGAGATACTACCAGCCCAATCAGCATCTGTGTACCCATGTACACATATCTTTGTCCCAGTCTCATAGAATAGTCCATAATGCAAAGTAGACTTCACATACCTCAGTATGCGTCTCACTGCATCCAAATGCGGTTTCCATGGAACCTGTATAAACTGACTCACCAACCCAATAGCATAGCTCAAATCTGGTCTGGTGATCGTCATGTAGATCAAACTTCCTACTATGCACCTGTACATAGTAGGATCCTCCAAGATCTTTCTTGAATCTACACTCAACTTGCCATTCTGATCCAATGGCACAGAAATAGGCTTACAGCCTGTCATACCATACTTGGACAACATGTCCACGCCATACTGTCTCTGCAGTAATCCAATACCATGTGGTGACCTAATCACCTCAATGCCCAAGAAATATCTGAGTTTCCCCAGATCCTTCATCTCGAACTTCTGTCTAAGCAAGATCTTTACATTAAAGATCTCTGCATCATGGCCCCCCGTAATGATCAAGTCATCTATATAGATGACAACAAGCACAACTCCTCTATCACCATGTCTCACATACAGCGAGAAATCTACATTGGTTACATGAAAGCCAATAGTGACAAGATATTCAGAAATCTTGTCAGACCATGCTCGCTTGCTTTAAGCCATACAAGGCTTTCTTCAACTTGCAAACATGCTCGGGGTGACCCACATCCTCATAACCAGGTGGCTGCAACATATACACCTCTTCTTGCAAATCCCCATGCAAGAATGCATTCTTTACATCCATCTGATGTAAAGACCATTGCTTTGACACAGCCAACTGCTATCACAACTCTCACTGTTGCCATCTTGGCAACTGGACTGAAAGTTTCCTCATAATCAATCCCATATGTCTGCGCATATCCTTTGGCTACCAATCTAGCCTTGTACCTGTTTATGCTTCCATCACTGTTATGTTTTACTTTGTACACCCACTTGCATCCAATGGCTTTCTTGCCTTCTGGCAATCGCACTAAATCCCAAGTCTCATTTCCATATAGTGCATCCATCTCCTCATCCATAGCTTTCTCTCAACACACATTTCCAACAGCCTCATCAATGCATGTGGGCTCAACAACCTGCACAACCTTTGCCATATATGCATAGTGATGTGCCACATAACCATCATAGGTAAATCTCTGCATAGGATTTTTCACTCTCCCAGATCTTTGCAGCTTTTCATTCATGGCTTCCATAGCCTTCTTTACACCAGGTGTTCTCATAGCTGGGATCCCAAGCTCCTCATCAAGGCTCATATCTGAGCCACTAGACTCTCCATCAACATGAGAATGCCCTGCAGAAATGTCAGGCATACCAAGGGGCTCAACCACTTTCTCTTTTCCTTTACGTGATGTACAAATCACATTTGCAGGACTAGTATTATGACGCAGCCTACCACTCCATGGTCTATCAATAAACCCACTAGATGAGGACTCTCCTGGTCCACTCAAAGACTGTGATTGCTGACCTGCATTCTGTGCAACCACACTTCCACTCACATCAGCCCCAACAGCTTCTTTTTCAGCAGCATACCAGCTGCTCATCTCATCAAAGACAACATCCCTACTTACCCTCAACTCACGTGTAGCAGGGTTATAACACCTGTATCCCTTTTGCTCACATCTGTGCAACCACACTTCCACTCACATCCTGCATTCTGTGCAACCACACTTCCACTCACATCAGCCCCAACAGCTTCTTTTTCAGCAGCATACCAGCTGCTCATCTCATCAAAGACAACATCCCTACTTACCCTCAACTCACGTGTAGCAGGGTTATAACACCTGTATCCCTTTTGCTCAAGGGAGTATCCAATAAACACACATTTTTCAGCTTTTGGATCCAGCTTAGTTCTCAGCTCATCTGGCACATGCACATATGCAATGCATCCAAAGACTTTCAGATGAGACAAATCTGGTTTTCTGCCAGTAAACCTCTCCTCTGGAGCTACTACTGTATGGCTGTCAGTAAACCTCTCCTCTGGAGTTACATCATGTATGGCTGCAGTTGTATACTACTGTAGAAACAGCCTCGGCCCAATAGCTATGTGGCATATTCTTTTCTTCCATCAATGCTCGCGCAATCTCAGCAATGTGCCTGTTTTTCTACTCAGCAACTCCATTTTGCTGCGGAGTGTATCTGCATGTAATCTGTCTCCGAATACCATTCTTCTTCAAATATTCAGAGAACTCATTGGAGAAGTACTCTCCCCCTCCATCTGACCTTAGGCACTTCACATATTTCCCTGTTTGCTTTTCAACCAAAGCTCTGAAATTCTGAAAGTGAGTGAACACCTCACTCTTCTCCTTCATGAAATATACCCACACTTTCCTTGTGTGGTCATCAATGAAAGTCACAAATACCTGGAGCCTCCCATAGATATGGTCTTCGTAGGACCCCATACATCTGAATGCACAACATCTAGTGCATTTTTGCTCACATATCTGTTACGTGGAAACACATGCTTTGTTTGCTTCCCAAATTGGCATGCTTCACATATTTTCTGCATACCTTCCACTTTAAATTTTGGCAGCCCTGTCACAATTCCTTTTGTCTGCATAGACTTCAGTCTCTGCACATTTATATGTCCAATCCTTTTATGCCAAATGTCTGTGTCTGCAACAATTCCTGAACCATTTGCAAACATCGCAGCACTCATTTCAGGCGGCATGTCTACATTCAATGTAAACATTCTGCCCACTCTGTTGCCTTTTGCAACCAACCTGCACTTGTCTTTAAAATCTTCAACATAACATCCATCAGGGTTAAACCCTGCTCAATCATTTGGCCAACTGAAACCAGATTCTTTGTTATGTTCGGAACGTGAAGTACATCTGCAAGGTACTTCACTTTGCCATCCTGCATAGACAATGGCACAACTCCAACATGGGCAATTGGATGAGCAGTGTCATCCCCTGTTTCCACAAAACCTGGTCTTTCCGGGTTTTTCATCTCCTTGAATCACTCTCCATGACTTGTCATGTGGTTCAAAGCACCTGAATCCACATACCATACATCATCTTTTTGTGGCTGCATCAACATTTTTAGACATGGCATTCACAACATGCTGCATAACAAACAACCTTTCATTATCCTCATTATTTCTGCTTGAGGAGGATGCATAGTTGTTTTGCTACACTTTTCCATTTTGCATGTCAGCCTGCTTCTTATAACATTCTGCCTGCACATGTCCAGGCTTACCACAATAATAGCATTCACGTGCATCATTATACTACCTTTGCCAATTTCCACGGCCTCTTTGACTCCCCCTGCCTCTGAATTTGCATCTTCCACCTGCGTGTTGTTGTTGTTGTTGTTGATTCTGGGACTGTTGTTGTTGCAGCTGCTGCTGGCCATAATTTTGATTACCTGTTCGGCCACCTCCTTGACCGTGTCAACGGCCTTCTCTACCTTGTCCTCTTCCTGAACTCGTGTAGAAGGCCTATTGCTCTGAACTATTTTTGCTTTGTAAAGACTGTTGGTCTTCACCCAAGCTCTTCTCTTCGATAATCAGCATAGACACCAAATCTGTAAAGTTGGGAATGTTTTCCCGAGTCTGAATAGACGTCTTGAACGCCTTGTATTGTGGCCCGAGACCACGTAGACAGACCTCCACCTTATCATCATCATCTACTGACACACCAATAGATGCAAGGGATTCCACAATACCCTTTATCTTCAACGCAATCATTCACAAACATGCTCTTTTTCTCCATAGTATGAAGTTCATTCTTTAACTGTATCTTGCATGCCTTGGTATTTGTTTCATAAAGCTTTATGAAGGTGTCCCACGCCTCCTTGGGGGACTTGGCATCCTGAATGTGCCCAATCATGGTGTCCTGTATACTAATGGATAGCCAATACATAACCTTCCTGGCTCCTTAGTTCCAGTCTTTAAACTCTTTCACATCTGCAGCAGTCGAATTTATATCCGGTATCTCCGGTGCCTCTTCATGCTCACCCTCTATGTAGTCCTAATAGCCTTTTCCCATCAGGAAATTCGTCAACCTGAACCTCCAAGCATGGAAGTTGTTCTTATCAAGCTTCTCAGCCACAATCTGAGTTATCCCATCATTTGACATCTTGCCAAACACACAATTTTGCCAGAAATTGCACTCTGGTTTTTCTGCACAAACTGCTGTATTTTCTGCACAACGGTACTGTAGTACTCTCAAATGTCACAACCAGTGACTTCAATGTGCATACATGCACCCAATGGCAACTGTAGACCTCTTTGCAGCACCCACAGTGTCTGCACAGTCAATCTGTCTTCCTGCAGTTCTTAAAACAGAGTTCTGCAGAGAATCGATGACTTACTCGTAGTGCTCAAAATCGCCTGCTTTCTAAAAAACGGAGGTCCAAACGCGCCCGAAATGCGTTTTCGGCCCAAAAAACAACATCCGATAAGATAGTATAGTTGCCCTATAGCTTTACTCGCGCGAAGAAAGCTCCTCAATCAGAGATCATTGTTGGTGCCTCTCGTAGAGCTCCCGACAAGGGTGTAGTCACCAACACAAATAGGGAAGAGTAGTTGCAGCTCTTACCCTCGTACCGCTTCCTGTGGTTCTCTTGCTTGCAGCTCAGCCCTTAGCATGAACCAAGCTCTGATACCATGAAAAGATGCAGGGGGGAAGAGAGCTTGAGCTCTTGCAAGCACACACACACACTCACAAAACCCTAATAGAGAACACACAAGGTGAGAGGCTGAAATCTTCTTCTTCTTTACTCAACACTCAACACACCATATACAAGAATAAGAGTACACACAATATGAAAGGTACTCAACCAAATACATACACGGGTTCTCTATAGTGTGAACCCGACTAAATGAGCTGGCACTATAACTATGCCAGTCTCTAGAATGGCTGTCACACAGCCTGTCATCCCATTGGCCGCATATCTCTCATGATCTCACCAACCATGCCAGTGGTGTAAGTGTGGGCCTATCCCCCAGGTGGGTCATCCCATGGAATTAATGGATATTTTTATGTAATTTTTAAGAAGAATTTTAAATAGATTTAATTTATAGTAAAAGAGGAATTCCCATGACAATTGGATTGCACTCATTAAAATGAGAAAAAGAGGGATTTCAAGTTTATTTTTTAAAAAAAAGAAGTTATGATATTTAGTTAAAAAGAAGAATTTTTATGATAATTAAGAAAAAATGGATTTGAATTAAATTTTAGTGTCAAAAGATGAATTTTCACCATAATTTTACCTAATGAATTAAGGTTGAGAAATTATGTGATAGAAGGATTATCTTTGGATATTTTAATTGGTAAAATCACTAAATGGATATTTACCCAAAACTAGATGTTTATCTGAAGGAAACTTCGTGAACGAATTCCTGTTTCTAATCACAAAGAATAGACTACTGCAACTGAACTAGTTTTTCATGATTGAGCTCACCAAGATTCTAGTTGGACAATCAGACTGAATGATGGGTAGATTACCCTGATGAGAGATCAAGGATCCTCATTTATGAAACTAAGAATTATGGAAAAAGGGTTTCTGGAACCAATCTCAAATTGGAATTTTACTTGCATAATTAGAACCTCTATTTTTTTATTCAAAGGAATGTTTTATGCCAGAATGTTGGAGAAAGCATTTGGCTTATGTTTTTCTAAGAGGAGGTTTGTTGGAACAACTTGCGGGGAGTCGTTAAAGGACGTCGCTCGTGGCGGCAAAGCCCTACTGAGGTCTTGACCAGCCTCCATACAGTTAAAATGGTGCGCTTTTGGTATGATGGGCGAGGACCAAAACAAAGCGGTCCTCTCTGCGTGAAGTGCTAGGACACCTAAGGAGGATCCTAGAGGGTTCTGACCAGGCGACGCACGGGCTTGCGGTTGCTAGGACACCCATGCGTACGTCGAGGAAGATTTCAGATGGATTAAAAAGAAAGATTTTTGGAAACCAAATTTTGATACTGTATCTCGTTGGTTGGCCAGTTGGTCTTCAATGGAGAGTCTAGAGAATATTATTGCAATATAATGGACTTAGAATTTTGGAAAATGATGATCAGAAATATTATGATTTCTATTGAAGGATTGTTTAAAGCTAGTCGAATTTGTTATAAATGGTAATTTCATATTCGGTGTATACGTGGTATGCCTACCTTAATTTTTGCATGAATCGCTAGCTAGGGGGCCTAGGAACTCTTTTCCTCGGTAGTACTCGAGCAAGAACACAACCAAATCTTTATAAAGGAATCCCACCAATACAGTGGTCGGGTGGTTGAGGCGTGGTTGGCTAACCCATGGGCCAAATGGGGTTAGGCTGGATCGGAGGATTCCTGAGAAACAACGAGATACAATTAGTTGTAATGTTAATTAGTTTAAATCTTGAGAAGACCTTGTTTCGTGGGGGAGGGGATCAGCGATGACGACGGTTGTGCCTCGTAAATGAGAAAAAAAGCAGTGATTCCATGGACCAAGTGCAAGTCTCTTCTTGATCTGACTATGCGACTTCACGTTCGGTCAGATCAGTTTAACTAGTTAAGACTTTGACTCGTTAGAGTAATTCCCCCATTAGAAGATTTTCCCATGGCAGAATCGCCCGTGTGTTCCGGGCGAGGGGTGTCTTCCAGGCCTCCGTCTCGGCGGAGGGACTACCCGAGCTAGCCTCTCATCTCGAACATCCGCGGGTGAGGTCTCAAGTGTGGATCCCCGCCCCGCACGGGAGGCCGACGCCGCTTCCACCGCCGCTGGCAGGGCACCGCGGAGGGGGCAGGGACCCCACAAGCCCAGTGGGGCTAAGATGGCTACCGTTAGGTCTATAATATCTTTGGTTGCTTCTCATGGATGGAATATGTTTCAAATGGATGCGAAGAATGCCTTTCTCAATGGTGAGCTACAAGAGGAAGTATTTATGGAACATCGAGAGGGGTATGTACACCTAAGTATCCCACATGTGTATGCAAATTGAAGAAAGCATTGTATGGTTTAAAGCAGGCACCAAGAGCTTGGAGTGACAAAATAAGCAAGTATCTTATGAGCATTGGTTTTCATGTGGGAAACTCAGATTCTTCACTTTATGTGAAGAAGACACAGAATGGATTGGTTGTGGTAGTCGTTTATGTGGATGACTTGATTGTGAGACAAGTGATCATGGGAAAGACATTAAGGATGTAAAGACATCTTAAAGCACATAGTTTGATATGAAGGATTTGAGTGAACTCAGATTCTTTCTTGGTATTGAGGTGATCATGACATCTCATGGTATATCACTGGTGCAAAGGCAGTACATGTTAGCAAAGTATGGAATGACAGATTGTAAGCCTATGATGACACATTTGGAGTAGAATATGAAGCTTATGGCTGCTTTGGGTGATGAACTGGAAGATGTCACCATGTACAGGAAAATGGTTGGTAGTCTTATCTACTTGCCTATTATGTGGCCGGACTTATGTTATGTTGTGTGGGACTAGTGAGTCAATTTATGCAAAGTCCCAAGAATTTGATGCAAGGGATTCCACAATACCCTTTATCTTCAATGCATAGTCATTCACAGACATACTCTTTTTCTCCACAGTATGAAGTTCATTCTTCAACTGTATCTTTCGTGCCTTGGTATTCGTTTTATAGAGTTGCCCGAAACGCGTTTTCGGCCAGAAAAATGTTGTCAAATAGGACGGAATAGTTGCCCTATAGCTTTACTCCCGCAAAGAAAGCTCCTCGATCAGAGATCGTTTGCCGGTGCCTCCCTTAGAGCTCCCAACAAGGGTGTAGTCACCAACACAAATAGGGAAGAGTAGTTGAAGCTCTTACCCTCGTACCACTTCCTGTGCTTCTCTTGCTTGCAGCTCAGCCCTTAGCATGAACCTTGCTCTGATACCATGAAAAGATGCAGGAGGGGAGAAGAGAGCTTGAGCTCTTGCAAGCACACACACACTCACAAAACCCTAATAGAGAACACACTCACAAAACCCTAATAGAGAACACACAAGGTGAGAGGTTGAAAATCTTCTTCTTCTTCACTCAACACTCAACACACCATATACAAAGATAAGAGTACTCACAATATGAAAGGTACTCAACCCAAATACATAATAGGGTTCTCTATAGTGTGAACCAATGGCTGTCACATAGTCTGTCATCCCATTGGCCTCATATCACCCATGATCTCACCAACCATGCCAGTGGTGTAAGTGTGGGGCCTATCCCCTAGTCACTGTCCACCGCCTCACAAGATGAGCTTGATATCTCAACATGGATGAGTTTTAAACTCACAAATAATGAGATATTTTCATCTCTCCTCTCTCCTGTTTCAACTAGATCCAAAGTGAGCTAAACTGACCCAAAAATGGTCAAAATTTGACCAAACTGATCTGGAAAATTCTAGAATCAGTTTGCTTGGTTAGAGGCTCATTTTTTCCTATAAATAGAAGCCTTTCCCTTTGTAAAAGGTTAAAAGTGTTTATGCACTGTTACTCTACTCCTCCCCAGAGTCAAATACATTGAATTCACTTGATAATTCAATTGTTTTTTGACTAAATCCTCTCCAAAAGAACTGGTGGCCACTCTTGCAAACAAGAGTAGAACCCTCAATCCCTCAAGCCAAATGAAAGCTTACAAGTTCCATGTAAGCTTAATTCTTGCTTATTGTTTGTGAATTTTAAATCTATCGTTTTCTTAAATTTTATGCTTTGTAAATGTTTAAATTAAAATCTGATGCTATGCCTTGATGGAAAGGCCACCCCCTTCTCTTCTTTACAATTTAGCCCTTCTTAATCCTAGAAAGTTTAATTAAAAGATTGATTAAACTTTTTTCATTGTTTACTCTCTTGATTTTTAGAAAATGGAGTAGATTAGAGATATCAGAATTCAAATTGGATTAATTCAAGTCATAAATTAAATGTAAAAATTGAGAAATGTTCAGCCATACAAAGGAAGTTATGGCAAAATTTTCTTAAATTTTGTAGAACTAAAGTTTATCATTAGGTTATTCTAAAAGAGTAATCCCCTCTGTTTGTGCATTCTTAAAGATTTATTTTTATATTAAAAGTTTTATCATCATTAAAATTTGATTTTATGCGTAGAAAGATGCATAAAGAAATTTATTTTTATTTCAAAAGTGTTAATCTCATCAAATTTGATTTTATGCATAGAAAGTTGCATAAAGAAATTTATTTTTATTTCAAAAGTGTTATTCTCATCATATTTGATTTTATGCATAGAAAGATGCAAAAAGAAATTTATTTTTATTTCAAAAGTGTTATTCTCATAAAAATTGATTTTATGCATAGAAAGATGCATAAAGAAATTTATTTTTAATTCAAAAGTGTTATTCTCATCAAATTTGATTTTATGCATAGAAAGATGCATAACAAAATTATTTTTATTCCAAAAGTGTTATTTTCATTAAAATTATTTTTATGCATAGAAAGATGCATAAAGAAATTTATTTTTATTTCAAAAGTGTTATTCTCATCAAATTTTATTTTATATGCATAGAAAGATGCATAAAGAAATTTATTTTTAATTCAAAAGTGTTATTCTCATCAAATTTAATTTTATGCATAGAAAGATGCATAACAAAATTATTTTTATTTTAAAAGTGTTATTTTCATTAAAATTGATTTTATTCATAGAAAGATGCATAAAGAAATTTATTTTTATTTCAAAAGTGTTATTTTCATTAAAATTGATTTTATTCATAGAAAGATGCATAAAGAAATTTATTTTTATTTCAAAAGTGTTATTCTCATCAAATTTGATTTTATTCATAGAAAGATGCATAAAGAAATTTATTTTTATTCAAAAGTGTTATTCTCATCATATTTGATTTTATGCATAGAAAGATGCATAAAGAAATTTATTTTTATTTCAAAAGTGTTATTTTCATTAAAATTGATTTTATGCAAAGAAAGATACATAAAGGATTTATTTTATTTCAAAAGTTTTAATTTCATTAAAATTGATTTTATGCATAGAAAGATGCATAACGAAATTTTTCACTAAAATTGATTTTATGCATAGAAAGATGCATAACAAAATTATTTTTATTCCAAAAGTGTTATTTTCATTAAAATTGATTTTATGCATAGAAAGATGCATAAAGGATTTATTTTATTTCAAAAGTGTTAATTTCATTAAAATTGATTTTATGCATAGAAAGAATTCAAAATTGAGATATTTTTTGATATAAAAATCCTCCTAGTGTCTAAAATAGTTTCCCTTGAAACAGAAATTCAAAAAGAACTTTCCAATGTGCAATTGGAATTAATTGAAAATAGGTATACAGGACCTTAGCCTAAGGGTCCAAATTTTCAGAAATTTTTAGATTATGGTCTAATTAAGGTTCCTATGGACCAATACGATTAATCCAAATGTAGAGAGGAGATAAATTGAAGAATAAAAGAAAAACCCCCTAAAAATGAGTAAATTCTTACATAAGATGAAGAGTGGACTAAGGACCAAAGAAAACAATTAAAAAAATAAATTTTGACAACTCAGTGTGGGGATCTCCCCTCATGAAGTAGGCACCTTTTTCTCATCATTACCCCCAATTTTTAATCAAAAAAATGAGATATTTTCATCTCTCCTCTCTCCTATTTCAAAACTAGATCCAAAAAGTAAGCTGAACTGACTAGATCCAAAAATGAGATATTTTCATCTCTCCTATTTCAAAACTAGATCCAAAAAGTAAGCTGAACTGACTAGATCCAAAAAGTAAGCTGAACCGACCCAAAAATGGTCAAAAATTGACCAAACTGATCTGAAAAATTCTAGAATCAGTTTGCTTGGTTAGAGGCTCACTTTTTCCTATAAATAGAAGCCTCCCCCTTGTAAAAGCTTAATGGTGTTTATGCACTGTTACTCTACTCTCCTGCCCTGAGCCATCTACATTGAATTTTTTAATAATTCAATTGTTTTTTGCCTAATCCTCTCCAAAGTGAATTGGTGGCCACTCTTGCTTCAAACAAGAGTAGAACCCTCAATCCCTCAAGCCAAAGGAGAGCTTACAAGCTCCATGTAAGCTAATTTTATTACTTGTCTAATGAAGAATCTATGGTTTTCTTAATTTTTATGTTTTGCAGATGTTGAATTAAATTCAAATGCTATGCCTTTGATAAAAAGTCCACCCCCTTCTCCTCTTTACATTCCAACCTTTCTCAATCCTAAAAATATTAACTAAAGGATTAGTTAAACTCTTCTTATTGTTTACCCTCTTGAATTTAGAATTGAGTTAATCTAATTTGGGTTAAATTAAGTTAAATAAAGAATAATAAAAATGAGAAATGGTCAGCCATACAAAGGAGGTTATGGCAAAATTTTTTAAAATTTTGTGAAAAAGAAAGTTTGTTTTTATGTTATTCCAAAAGAGTGATTCCCACCATTTTTGCATCTAAAAGAAATATTCTAATTACTCCATGTACATATTCACCTATGAATATGCATGGACATCATTGATATTAATTATTAAATTTAATTTTTATGCATTTAAAGATGCATAAAGGAATTCTTTTCATTACAAAAGTGTTATTCTCATTAAATTTGATTTTTATGCATAGAAAGATGCATAAAGGATTTTTTTTTACAAAAGTGTTATTCTCATATTACATTTGATTTTTATGCATAGAAAGATGCATAAAGAAGTTTTTTTTATTACAAAAGTGTTATTCTCATTAAATTTGATTTTTATGCATAGAAAGATGCATAAAGGATTTTTATTATTATAAAAGTGTTACTCATTAAATTTGATTTTTATGCATAGAAAGATGCATAAAAGATTTTTTTAGAAATTCAGTAAAATAGTAACTGAATTATCAAACCTTTTCGAGAAAGATAGATCAGGAAAAATCTTATCCGACTCAAACCTTGAATCAGATTATTACCAAGACCAAACTCTTTCGTCAGTTTCGAGGAAAGAAGACATCAGAGGTCAAGGACCTGAAGGAGCAGTCAGTTACTAGCATGTGGTTCCTCCTGCCATGCCGATTTCAATAGTAGAGTGTAAGAGAGAATAGCTAGCTCAAAGGAGAGAAAGATGAATCTCTCTGCAAGTACAAAGGAGAAAGTACAAATGAGCAACAAGCTTAAACAATGGATATGGTTACTTATATCCTAGCTAACCCTAAAGGTTTTCGTTCACACCCAGATGAGCATGGGAAAAAACCTAGTGGGACAAAAGTGCCCATGGCATCAGTACATGGCCTCACTATAGTACTACCATAAATATTTAACATCCATGCACCCCTTTCACATTGCGCATGCCATTTCTCATATTAGAGATTGTAGTCTCTTAGGCAAGGAGCTCTCATGATGATGGCATAAATGATACCCAAAAAATTCCATGATGGAGGAAATAACTTTTAAGGATGCAAGCGTGGTATACATGAAAATGACACTTGTGGTTTTCTTCTAGAATGCTCCCAGCTTTTTGATACCACAATTCTCATTCTTCACTCTAATGGTAATGCTCAAATGCATATATATGTTACCTCTATGACTCACATTCTTTCTCTCTCCATAAACATTGCAACTGTGTCTTTCACTGTCACTAGGATACAATAGAATTAG
Source organism: Cibotium barometz (assembly GCF_041138505.1). Classification (NCBI taxonomy): domain Eukaryota; kingdom Viridiplantae; phylum Streptophyta; class Polypodiopsida; order Cyatheales; family Cibotiaceae; genus Cibotium; species Cibotium barometz. The sequence goes on along the minus strand of NC_141103.1, from coordinate 14,489,366 downwards.
CTTCCCTCTTCATCCTTGTACCTTAACCAAGTTTTTCCAGCTTTTTTTAAATCTTGCATGGTTCTCTTGCAAGCCGTGACATGTTGCATAATACGTAATTATTTTACGGCACAAAAAGTTTAATACTAAGGCAAAAGTTTGAGAAAAAACACCATTCTTTAGTGTATTTGTCATGATTCAATTGGAATTCTTGTTGGTCTTGAAATTAACAATGGAGTCCTCCCATTCTTCGAGCGAAACTTTTCGAGCGAGGAAAAAATTGAGTGACACCTTCCAAGGAACATGCACACAAGAAGGCTAAGACCAATAATGAGAACACCATAGGTGTGCAACACAAATTCAACCAAGTAGTTTCATTAGACAATCATTAGGCAATGATGCACATGTTAGAACATCATTTTCTATCAAGTCCCAAGACACCAAAACCTTGAAGTGTCATAACTAAACACAGATGCACATGTTAGAACATCATTTTCTATCAAGACCCAAGACACCCAAACTTTGAAGTGTGATTAGAAAATGATGCACATATATATCACAATCAATCATCTGATTAGTATATGCTACTTATTATCCTTTTACATTGAAAGAAGCTTTTATATTAAGAACATTCACATTTTTTATTATCCTTTTTCTTGATGTCATAATGATATGGGATGGCATAGATGGTAAACAATTGAATAATAATGATTTGTTGTTTGTTATATTTTTCATTATCATACTGGTATGATACTAGTATGGGATGGTAATGATGTTGAGGAATTCAACAATCATGATGTTGTAAACTTTACATGACCATGATGGAATTCATTTTTAGATATCTACAAACAACTTTGGCTCGTTGGATGCCTGAGAAGGTTCGTTCATTCTTACATGAGAAGGCTCGTTGGATGCCTGAGATGGTTCGTTCATTCTTACCCAAACTTTTTAAATCTTATCAAAGGTGGAACTAATGCCATTTGCAACTTAAGCAAGAGAGATGTTAGCGAGGCCTAATCGGGAGTGAGTGCCTTGCTAGTCAAATTGGTTTTGTGGGTGATTCCCTTATTTGATCAATAAACAACACTAGTTTCACTAGTACTAAATTTAGTGATGCCAGTGATGACGGATCAACTAGTGTTATTGGTGTTTGTTCTACCATGCTAGTAATGGATTTCACTTATTGTATTGATCCTTGCTATACTTTACCATTCTAGTGATATATTTTGATATTATTATTGGTAGTGTTCATAAAGGATAAATATTGCGATTAATACGGCCTATTAATTATGATAACTAATGTGATTCTCGTTTGATGAGATGTATAAGTAATGGTGGATTAAAGGAATGAAAGCAATAAAAAGATTCTATTTGTTGATTAAAGGAATGGAAATAGTACAAAGATTCTATTTGTGGTATCGTGCGAAGTGTTGATTTTGAAGTATGCCAAATTTGGACATTTGATTTATACACATGCGTGAGTTCAACCACTCTCATACAAGATTTGAACACGTAAACATTATGGTAATTGTAAAAAGACAAAAACCCTCAAGGAGGCCGCACACTGGTGCAGCCTCCTTGAGGGTTTTTTTCTTTAACACATGGTAGAAATTTTATTATCCCTAGGTAGTTTTTTCATTGTAAAAAAAGGTAGTTTTCTTCAAGCACATGCAACGCAGCTAGAGGATCCACCAGGTTGTTGAAATTTGAGCATAATGATGAGCTATGGTGGATCAAACACTAGAATCAACATCATTAACAAAGTGATTAGTAAATAATTAAGACGTAATTAGTGAATAATTAGCAAATAGATTAATGTAGGCATGGATACTCAAAAACCAGCAAATTCTCATTAGGGCTATGCCTCAATTTATAGAGTTTACATCAAGCATCAAATCCCATTGATTTCTCCATGATTCGCTCCCAGAATATCTCCACCTCTTGCCTGATTCTCTCCACCTCTTCTCTTTTCTGTGAATATCTCCCAGAATAACTCCACACTCCTAAATTCTCTCATGCTACCCTTTATTCTCTCCCAGTAGATTCTTCTCACCTTTTCACAGGTTCTTTCACAATTACATCTTCTCTTTTACAGCCTCTAACCAAGGGCTTGTTCCCGCACACACCCTATTCACTTGTATATTTCAACACCTCCCCTCAAGTGAATAATCCTAGCACACCTGGACCCTATACCAAGTTTCCCTCTTACTTGATAGCCCGCGACCAGTGCCTCAAGTCCCTAAACTCCATAGTCCTTGACACTCTCTCTCTCAATGTGTCCAAGGCTACTATAAGTGCCCGTGACCTTGACTAAAGTGCTCACACATACATCTACCACTTGGCCTACATCATCGGTGGCTCACAGGTGGTTTTACTTTGTTGGGGCAGGTTACATTGGGTTGTGGGGTCTCTCTCTCTCTCTCTCTCTCTCTCTCAGAAAAGATGATCCGACTCCACTTCCTTTGGAGCCTCCATGAAGTTTGCCGATGTCGTTCCTTCTTCACTGGGTTTGCTGTAGCAGTCTCTCGCCATGTGTCCTGGTTTTCCACATTTGTGGCAAGTGAAGGTCCTTCCTCCTACTCTACCTCTTCCTCATCCTCGTCCTCGAGAGAATCCTCCTCGGGTGAAGAATGCTTTCTCCTCTCCTGCTGTTGAGTCGAGCCCTTTCTTCTCTTTGCCTCTGCTCTCTTGCTCTAGTAGAGCTGCTTCTATCTCGTGTATCTTCAATTCAGGTACATTCTTTAGTGTTGCTACAATGTTTTCATAATCTCCTTTGTCCACACTCTTCAGAAGTACAGCTAATGCTTCATCATCTTCTACCTTTTTGCCAATAGCTGTTGCTTAATGCTTTTATATTTGTTCAAGTGTGTGATTAAACGTTCACTTTCCTTCATGTCCACTTTGTAGAATTGCATTAACAGATTTATCTTTGAATTTTTTGCTTGTGTACCAAATAATTTATTGAGTTCATCCCATGCATCTTTTGCCCATTGTATCCCTGTGATGTGATGAATGATTTTCATCATTTAAACTGAGTGCAATAAGTCCCAATGCTTTTTCATTCCTGTTCTTCCATTGATTTTCCCCTCTCTCTGGGCATTCATCTCTCCCTTCAACTAATCCCCATAGATTTTTCCTCATCAGCAAATACATGGTTTTTGTCTGCCATGTATAAAACTGTTTCCCATTAAATTTGGCTATTTCCTGTGCTGAACTCATGGTGATGTGAAGGGGGTCTTACCTCTTGATCCAATTTCAAGATTCAAGGGTAGTGTCTACCCTTTTACAACTCAATCTGGTGTTTAATAGATGATTACAACAAATTTATCAGTATAAAATCACAAGAAATTACACTAAATCAAGGGTAACCAATTTGTACGGGATGGTTGGAGTATCAAACCAACTCCGATTTGCAATCTGAAGCTATAGGGATCTGTATCAGATACCTAATGGTTAATTTGAACCCTTAATTGCACCAAAATATAGTGATTAGCATTGATTAATCACTGATTAATCACTGATTAGCAAATTAATGCTCTGTTTTGTGTGCAAAAAACAAAGTATGCGGGGAGTCCAAATCTGGTGCCTTACACTTCAAATGAGCTCAAATGCTTTCAAAGGCATCAATAGCAATGAGTCTAGTAGAGGATTAAGCCAAGAAATACAAGATTTGACCAAATATTGAAAGCTTAATCTCTGTTTTACCAAAGTCACCTACAGATTTGATGAAGAGCTTGGATCTCAATGTAGACTTGATGAAATTGAATTCTGTCTTCACCAGCTTGTAGAGCATGCTTGAATACACCTTGAGATAAGAGGAATTAGAGAGATTTGACTTGAGCAAGAAGAAATCTCCAATATGCTTCAGAAAAACGGTGCCTGATAAAATGACGATTTCGGCTTCCTTCGCTGGCAGTTTGCTGTGCCGTCTTGATAGGCTTGAAGCCAAGGGAGTTGGCTAGCTTGTGTTAGAAGGGCTTGCCCTAATTGTGAGTGGGCAAGGTGAATGGAGTCCTCCACTGGCTAGGGGTGAAGGGGAGAAGTGAAAAATAACTAAAAATTGGATTATTTTCTAATTATCTACTAATCTTGATCAATTAAATAATGGGCTCATAAACCTAATTGATTCTAGGCATGGCTCTGATACCATGTTGAAATTTGAGCATAATGATGAGCTATGGTGGATCAAACACTAGAATCAACATCATTAACAAAGTGATTAGCAAATAATTAAGACGTAATTAGTGAATAATTAAAATGTAATTAGTGAATATTTAGCAAATAGATTAATGTAGGCATGGATACTCAAAAACTAGCAAATTCTCATTAGGGCTATGCCTCAATTTATAGAGTTTACATCAAGCATCAAATCCCTTTGATTTCTCCATGATTCACTCCCAGAATATCTCCACCTCTTGCCTGATTCTCTCCACCTCTTCTCTTTTCCCTGAATATCTCCCAGAATAACTCCACACTCCTAAATTCTCTCATGCTACCCTTTATTCTCTCCTAGTAGATTCTTCTCACCTTTTCACAGGTTCTTTCACAATTACATCTTCTCTTTTACAGCCTCTAACCAAGGGCTTGTTCCCGCACACACCCTATTCACTTGTATATTTCAACACAGGTGAGTGAGAGCTCGCAATTGGCTAAGCTGACCATCACGCAGGTGTGAGCCATCATGCATGTTGGCCTTTAACTTCACAAAAAAAAATGCCCTGGGAGGCCTCGCCGGCACAGCCACCCCAGGGCATGTTTTTTTTGTAAAAGGAAACTACTTGGTGATGCCTAGGAAACTTGTTAAGTCTGATTTTAAAGCACCATGAATACCATGGAAGGAGTTAATGAACAAGCAATGCAATCAATATTGACTTAATTCATGCCAAGTTTGTGAAGCACGACATCAATGCTATAAATGGTGGCATTTGCAATATTCACCTCTGTTGAGATAAATATGGTCATGGAATAAACAGGTTGCGCTGGTAGAGAACGAGTAAGAAAATCACGAAACAAAGCCTCATAACTCTTTATATTGTCAAAATCTTTATTCTATATCACACTTAAACTCCATAAGGAAGATACAGATTCCGAAATAAAAGTCAAAGAAGATATAGATTCTGAAATAGAAGTCAAAGAAGAGGAAGATGAAAGAGAGTTGAAAAGCTAGGACAACTAAAAAAGGCTACTTAACCAATAGATTTGAAAAAAGTTGATTTCAATAATAGAGGATGTGACTATTACAACTTATTGATGTGAGCAACCATGACTACTACAACAACTGTGAAAACAACAATCTTTATTTTTTAAAAAGCAGACTAGATATGTAGATTGCCGTGCAATGGGACACAATCAGGGCAACTGTGCCCAAGTCAATAGCATAGCCAAGTAGTACTACAATGGATTGCCAATAACTACCAACAACCAAATAATAGAGGAGTACTATACATCACTCGAATAACCAAATAATAGAGAAGTACTATACAACACATAAACAACCAAACAACAGTTAACTAACAACCATTACTACGACAAATATGAAAACAACAGTCAAATAATAGAGGATATGGCAAGGATAGCACAACTAACAACCATGCCTCTACGAACAGTAAAAACACAAATAAATATATAGCTTCTCTAAGGCAAAGGTTAGGATTTCATTTAAAAAATACTGAAAAGATGTACTCTACCCATTTAAAAGGATTTCATAAAAAACACATCTAATCCATTCCTAGATGTGGTGAATTTGTGTTGCACACCTATGGTGCTCTCATTATTGGCCTTAGCCTTCATGTGTGCCCGTTCCTTGGAATGTGTCACTCGATTTTTTCCTCACTCAAAAAGTTTCACTCAGAGAACGAGCTCACAATGGAGATTTTGTAAATTTTAGTAAAAAAACTAGATTTTTAAAAGAAAAACTTTCTAAGGTAAAAACCTCTCCTTATTTGGACTTGTTAAGAAAAATATTTTTTTATGACACTATTGTAGAAGTTGACCTCACCTCTGGAGAAACACATCAAGACTCAAAAGCAAGGAGGGGTTGGAATTTATAAATAGGGGGATTTTTGAAAGCGACAGACATAGAGAGGGGGATCTTAAAAAGTATGTCCATGCCTAGGGACATAAATATGTTAAGATTATGTTGAGATTTCCCAAGGTGGGAGAGATTATGTCGAGAGGTTTTGAAGTCATCGCAAGAGATGCATTTATTTTCAAAAAATATGGGAGGTGAGTTTCCCCTTCGAGGTGCCACATCACCAATTTTGAATTCACAATGGGCTTCACATATGTAGAAGAGGATTAAAAAAAGCTTTAAAAATGTTATAATTTGGCACGTTATTCAATTTGATGTTGTGGATTGAGAAATGCATGAAGATGTCTTACATTTTTGTGGGAAAGCATAAAAAAGGAAGGAATTCAATATCATAAATAATGTCAGAATTATTAAAAGATTGCTCATTAAATATTTACATCTAATTTATGATGAATCAAGCCAAGAACATCATCTGAGATCACTATTTCAAGGCCACTGTGCAATAGGCAAACATCTACAGGTTGTAGGTTGTGGACACAAGCACTACAACAAAGACATGGCCGTAAGCATGCATGCATGTGCACGCAAATGGGCCCATGCATGTTGCACATGCTTGTGAATTTCATGTGTGTATCAAAAAAAGGGGGCAAATAACATTGCCTCATCATCATTCATGCCTATTTTCATTGGATTTTACAACACCTATGGTGGCTGACATAAAGTGAATGGGTAAACTGTTAAAGTCTTCAATGCGTTATTTGTTTGTGGTTAGAAACTTATTAAGCTTTTAGATGTGGGGACAAATTTTCAAAGCTTAACATTACAAGGCATCCATAATGCATGAAAAATATCATTATTTTTACATAATTTAGATACTTATGCTTTCCTTTCGTACTTTTTTGGTAACTCCTAATATAGAATATAATGATGCTTAAAATGCATACTATTGCTAATCAATTTTAAAGTGGATCAAAATTTCCCCAAAAAGAGGTCAATTGGTGCTACTCTTATGGTCCATGCATTTCAAGGTAACAATTAGAGTGGCTCCTATTTTTAACACTTGATGACAAATAAATTAGGATGTGAGTTTTAATACCTTTTAAAGATAGACATTAAACAAAAATATATAGTTTTCCTTTTTGAAATTTCAACATAACTAGCTTATCAACCATAGAGTTTGCTATAATCCTTATCAACCATAGAGTTTTCCTTTTTGAAATTTCAACATAACTAGCTTATCAACCATAGAGTTTGCTATAATCCTTATTGTAATCCTCATCTATGATGTGGAAACACTTTCAAATTTTAATAGAGAGAGTCATAATTACAATATCACATCTCTCTTTTTCAGTTATCATGCTTCTAAAAGAATTCATGCCATAAGTCAACTTTAATTATTCAACACCCTACGCAAAGAATAAAACACTCAATTATCATTATACTCACATGCATCTCTAGTTGTACATTATCCTATATTTCGATTATTCATTTAAATATAAAAGTGCACTTTACATGGGCCCTTGTTCATTTAAATAAAAGTGCACTTTATATGGGCCCTTGTTCATTTAAATAAAAGTGCACTTTATAAAAGTGCACCTTGATCATTACACATTACATGGGCCCAAGCTACATCATTACTCCAATATGCTTGGAACTTGCATACATTTGAGAGTGATACTCGAACATCATTTACACACCTATCATTCATCACAAGATTCCAAGTAGAATTATTATGGCTCCCTTAGTCACTTGTATACTAGAGGGGAAGGGGTGTGGAGGGGACTAATATTTTTAGTATATTAGCAACAATTAACCACATGCATATAATATGGGTACCAAAGCTTGAGCTTCTCAACTTGCCAGCCAAGGTGGTTCAAATTCAATATCTTGTGTACATTAAGAACAATCCCTACCCTAAAGTTCCCAAAACAAATGAATACACATAAGAACATCATATGCATGCATGCACACATGCACATACACTCTTAAAACATATGCACACACACATGCTAGAGAGAGAGAGAGAGAGAGAGAGAGAGAGAGAGAGAGAGGGCATGTAGTACACCCATGAGAAAATTAACGGCTTGGGCCAAAGGTAGAATATTCCCATGCAAATGGCTAATTATGTTCACCATGTAGATGAGCTATTTTTAATCCAATGGCTACTTTTATGAGGTCTTTAAAAAAAATGATGGGGTGTTTTACAAGGATTTTTTTAAATCACCCACATCTTCTCATTTTTTAATAAAATCACAAAAATGCACTACATGCTCGAATACATAGTAAAATTCTCAAAACTATTTCCAGATTTTTCATGTTTATAGTAGCTAGTATCATCACAGGCTTCTAACGTTACACTTACTCACTATGTTAAAGACGTGAGCTAAATTGGCTTCTCGTCATATGTAGTTGGGAGTCACTTCTTTGGTGTTGACAATTGATACAACCATCCAATTCACTTTGAGTTGCCATTCTTGACCTTGTTTATGGGGTCTTATGTAGCATGCGACCATTCAGGGTGTTTGAACATTAATTAGATGATGCAACCATCGTGGGTGTCTTGTGTAGTATGCCAAACATCCTTGGTGTTTGACCATTAATTAGTAAATGATGCTGATGTGCTTAAATTGTCATGCTTGAGTTCTCCTTTCATTTCCCTATTTCTTGCACACAACACTCATTGCTGCTCCTTACATCCTTAGCACCATTATCATTTGCTTCTTACTAACTTATTGTTTTAGTAAGTGATCATTTTTCAATGGAATTTCTTATAAATGAAAGTGAACCTTAGGTGACCATTACCTTGTTTGCTCTTAGTCTTCCACAAAGGAAGTTTTGCTGACCTATTTATATATATACCTTGAGGTTAGTTGCTTATTTTCTACCTTGAGGTTAGTTGCTTATTTTCTACCTTGACTATGATGCAATTACAAGAAATGATTACCTTTATGGTGACATGAGGCTTCTTATATTGTCTGATTTTAAGCTTGTGGTTTGCACAAAGCAGTACAATCAATGTTTTATTTCCAATGCTTCAACTTATAATCAAAGGCATTGAAAAGACACATCTCACAAATACACTGTATGCTTAACTAATGTAGTCCAATTTAAGACTTCAAACAAGCTTCAAAATTTGATTTGAGAACACTTGCCCAAAATTTAAAAAGTTTGATTAAGCAATTATAAAGTGGGAAGGCTCACCTAAATGTAAGAGCCATAAGATAAAAGAAACATGTTCCTTTCCTTTTTTTAAATTAGGAGTAAGAGGTGGCAAAATTTCTTCTTTATGCTTGCATATTTTCCATTCCTTATGCTAGCACTTATGCAACTAGTCCATCCAAATTGCCACATCATGTGCATATTACTTTGTGAGAGTCTCACATGCTTATTCCTTTCCATTCCTTATGCTAGCACTTGTTCAACTAGTCCATCCAAATTACCACATCATGTGCATATTACTTTATGAGAGTCGCACATGCTTATTGTCCCCTTTCCAAATGATTGTAGAAATCATGCCTTTTAACTTGACCACAACGTATTTTGTGGGGTCTTATTGAGATACACAGGCTCCTTCTCACTCTATAGTATCTTTGTCTAAAAAAGATTTTTTGTGAAAAAGAATGAAACCTCTTTCAAAGTTGGGAATAACCTCTTTTCTCTGCGCCCTAGCCCAATCATAGAGCATAGATCGAAGAGACCTAGCGACCCACCCACCCACCACACCCACGCACACCACCCACCTAGCCCAAGCATAGAGCATAGATCGAAGAGACCTAGCAACCCACTGACCCACTCCCAAGCATAGAGCATGCGCATGCGCATGTGTAGAGAGAGAGAGAGAGAGTTTAACTAATGCAATTCAAGCAAGTTACAAATTTGATTGAGCAACTATAAAGTGGGAACACTTGCCCAATTTTAAGAAAAGTTCCTTAAGCAATTATAAATTAGTGAGAAGGCTTGACCAAATTTTGAAATCATAAGGTAAACAAATGTGTCCCTTTTCTTTTTTGAGCCCATTCTTTTACTTTATAGAATTAGTAAAGGGACCAAACTTAGCTCGAACATAGTCCCTTACTTGTATGGCAAAATTCCATTTGTATAAACATATGCTTGCCAATTTTCATCTTCACACACAAGACGTATGGAGGCCTACCATCCTTGCCTAAGCACGACACTGTGGCCATAGCAAACAATGGGCCTTGATGGGAGACCTCAGCTAACCAAGATATTGGCTTTACTTTGCTAAAAAGTATACATATTAAAGGCTAATTCTTAACAAATTTGTGGCCCATCAAAATCTACCTAACGCTTAGGTGTGCAAGTTGTAGCAAAAAGTTTGTGGTGCACACAATGTGGATGCACCCTTTACACAAGCCCTTTGCACAAGCCCTTTACACAAGATGCACCCTTGACACACAATGAGATTTGACATGTATGGGATTGCTAATTGTGGGCTAAAACTATAAAAGTTGATTGGGTCTTTTCAGCCCTTCCATGTTAGACACTCTTTAAAAGTCCCTTAGAATGCGCAGTCTTAGTAAGCAAGAGTTTATTTGGTTAGGTCTTCTATGTACAACCAATTGTGCTCATGCTTTCCCCATGATTTCCTTCGTGATGGGTGTCTAACCAACCTAACCTATGTCCAATTGTGAGAAGGAGAATTGACAAGAGGTAGGGAGGGGTGTGAGTGGCTTGATTAACTATTCTCATGCCCCTTTTGGGCATTTCGGCTGTCAAAAGAGCTGCTCTCACGTTTTGGTAGAAATCCCACCGGTGATTGGCCAAAAGGAAACCATAAAGAATACAACACAAAGCCATAAAAGTTTAGGATCTAGATGTAGTAGAACCGATGAAAATTTGGCATGCATGCTTATTCACTGGTGGTACTCGAACCAACCCTTGCAATTTTCTTTTATTAAAATTAGTGTTTTTTTTACAGCAGCCCATAAAAAATATGGGCTTCACCTAGAGCTATTTTTACGTCTTCAAAAAACCCCATTGGAGTCAGAAATACAGCAGCCCATAAAAAATATGGGCTTCACCTAGAGCTATTTTTACGTCTTCCAAAAAACCCCATCGGAGTCTATAGCTTGGGCATGGTGGTATTTGAACTATCCCCCCACTCGCTCCCTGGAGCCATTCCCTCACACCCCATCGCCACTCCCACCCCCAGCGTCGCACTCACACCCAAGTGGTCCCCCCTCCCCCTTGGAGAGCCATTCCCTCACACCCTCACATCAGCCCCCCTGAGGAGCAGTTCCCTCACACCCTCACATGACCGACCGACCCCCCCCCCCTATGGAGCGGCGGCGCCGGGGTTCGGGAAAACAGTTCTAGGGAAAAGGAACTAAATCTTTTTCACCACTAAATGAGAAGGAAATTGCTATTTTTGAGATGGTATTTTCTATGTGAACTTAGAAAATATAACTAAAACTTGTAAAATTTGAAAGGGTTTTATCTCCTTCTCATAAGAATTTGAGAAGGATTTTCCCGAAGCTGAACAAGTTCTAGGCTAAAGCAAACCCGTCTTTTCCCGAACCCTGGACCTCACCACCAACACAGACCTATCAAATATAAGTATGGAGTAATCTCAAGGAGCACACCCGTCCATTTTAACCAACTGACCTATCAGGCCGCGGACGTTTGAACTTGAACTGGCCAGCTAAGCCTTCAGAGACGGGACAAATAGTCGCTGACAGGGACTAAATGCTCCAGTCGGCGAAATAGCAAAAATTGCCCGCGATACGCCTCTCATGGTTGTTGATGAGAGGCAAGATGCGGCACACACGGATCTGTGTTCCTATGAGCTTGAGGATCGAGCTCCCTTCGCCCCTGTGTGTATAGGTAGGTTTCGCCCTCTGCCCTGGGGTTAGAAGAGGGAAAGGTAGAGCTCGCCGCCTGTGTTTGTTCTAGGGTTTGTGGCCTGTGTCTGTCGTAGGTCTTCCCATGGGTCAAGGCGCGTCCAGCGTTGCCTGCGCGTCCGCCCGTGACTACGATGAGGATGAGGAGGAAGGGGTTGAGCAAGATGGAGTACTTGTGCAGGTGGTGCAGCAGCAGCAGCAGCAGCAGCGGCAACTGGCAGTTGCGGACTACACTACCTGGCTTCCAGATGAGTGCCTCGCCTTTGTTTTTCAGAAGATGGGGGCCACTGACCGCAACCAGTGCTCGCTGGTTTGCCAGCGTTGGCACTCGGTGGAGGCCCAGGGGCGCCAACGCCTCTCCCTTCTCGCTCACGCCGAGATCATCTCCTATCTGCCCTCAATCTTCACCCGCTTCGATCGCATCACCAAGCTTGCCCTCCGTGGGGACCGAAAGACCACCAGCATTAGCGACAAGGCTCTTTTCCTCGTTGGTCGCCACTGTGTCCACCTCTGCAAGCTGAAGATTAAGGGCTGCAAGCAAATCACTGACGAAGGTGTCGACCTCTTTGCGAGAGTCTGTGGCTCTACCCTTCGGAAGCTTTCATGCGGCTCCTGCAGCTTCGGAGCCCGTGGCATCAATGCTGTTGTGCGGCACTGCACCCTTCTGGAGGATCTCACTGTCAAGCGCCTCAGAGGGTTGGTTGAGGGGCCCGCTGAGCTCATCGGCCCTGGATGTGGCATGATCCGCCGTCTTTGTTTGAAGGATCTCTTGAATGCTCAGCTCTTTGGCCCTCTTATTGCGGGCTCCAAAAACCTTCACACCCTCATGATCTGCCGTAACTCAGGAAAGTGGGACAAGCTGCTCGACATTATCACGGAGCATGTCCCGAGTCTGGTGGAGCTTCACATGGAGAGGCTGCACTTAAGTGATAGAGGCTTGCAGGCCATCTCTCGCTGTACCCGACTGGAAGTTCTCTACGTGGTCAAGACACCTGAGTGCACCAATTATGGCCTCTTAGCCATTGCCGAAGGCTGCAAGCGGCTAAAGAAGCTTCACGTGGATGGCTGGAAGTCCAACCGCATTGGAGATGAGGGACTGATTGCTTTGGCCATGAAGTGCAGGGATTTACAGGAGGTTGTCTTGATTGGCATTAATGCTACAGCTGCTAGCTTGGGCCTAATGGCTTCCAACTGCGTGAGTTTGGAGAGGCTTGCCTTGTGCAACAGTGAGACTGTCGGGGATCTGGAGTTATCTTGCATTGCTGCTAAGTGCCACTCTCTCAAGAGGCTCTGCATTAAGGGCTGTGCCATTTCTGACCAGGGGATGCGAAGCCTTGCAACTGGCTGCCCTCGGCTAATCAAGGTGAAAGTAAAGAAATGCAGGGGGATCACGTGGCAGAGCACAGCGTGGCTTCATATGCATCGACCTCCTCTTGTATTGTCTCTAGATTGTGAAGCCCCTGGTATTGAAACTGCAGAGATTTCAAGTGTGGCAGAACAGGTCAGTGAAACTATGCCTGTAGCTGTGCCTCCATCACCACGAGCGAGATCTCCCTTTGCCAAAGTTAAGCTTGCCTTGGTTGCAAGTGGCAGTTTTGTGGCCTGCAGTCTCTTGCGATGGTCATCTTCAAGAGGCTCGTGACACTCTCCAAGCAAGTCATTTTCCAGGTGGGCCTTAGAGTGGTAGACAATGTTGTACAAAAAGATTGACATTTGAGTTCATTTGATCTTGTCACTCTTGCATTGGTGAAGGTTCCTGTATCAACTGGAACCAGCAATGCTTATTTTTTCGGATTTCATGACATACATGCGTTGTCAAGCCATTTGAGCATTGGTTCCCAGGTTCCCTTGATTTGAGAACTTTTTTGTTTGGTATAATGATTGCGGTATATGCTCAATTTCTAATTGTGGAGCTGTGGTTTGAGAATGCCTTCATATTTGAGTTGGTTGCAAGGCTTGTTATGTTCGCTTCAGATTTGCGTCAGCTTCATCTGAGCTGGTTGCAAGGCCAATAATATTACTCCCTTATCTCATTTGAATCAAATGCAGCGTCTCTCTCTCTTTTTGCTGGCAACTATTGTGGGAGCATTATCCAGCAAAAAGAAGTACCACAGATTAGTGGTTCCATGGTCTCTAAAGACGTTGCTGTTGGCATGCTACGGATCATATTGCATTGAGGCTGACCTGATTAAACAGTTTATGCACAGGATATGCCGTTCATAAGAGGTCTCTGAAGCTTCCATTTTTTTTAAAACAAGAGGCTAGTCCTGCATTGGGGAGTTTTGAATGGGTCTAATCTCTGCGTCATCTGCAAGGATGCCCTTTAATGTTACAGCTTGCTTTCATTTAAAGAAGTCAGTTGCACTGGTTAGGTTTCTGTGCTTCTTTAGTGTACATGCTGGAGGCAATGACTGTCTCACATTACATCTCAGAAGACTAGAGAAATTATTGCAAGGTGTTATTCTGCAGGCTGCACATCAGTTCAAATGGTGAGATTTTGTTGTAGCTGTTCTTGAGATGTGACCATGTACTCTTTAGCTTGCTTGTAATGAGAAGTCATCTCCATCCTTTGCTTGCTCAAACGGTGTTCATTGTTGTTCTTAGAGCCCTTAGGATGTAAATGGTTAACCTCACCATCTTTTAGGTGTCTAAAGTGCTGCTGCAGGTGAGGTCTGGGTGATTTTCCTGCTTTCCTGCTCCGTATTTTGCAAGGGTTTAAAGGAACCTCACAGTGGGGCTTAGGTGAATTTTCTGCTTTCCTGCACACATATTTGGAAAGCAGTCATAGCAATATCATACTGTGTGTTCTTGGGCTCTACCTATGAGAGTGTCCTATTACATGCCTGGTACTCTACTCTTGTCCTGGGGCTTACCTATGAGAGAGTGTCCTGCTACTTACTGGTGAATGGGAGAGATGAATTAGGGTTAGAGTTCATGTGGGAGACATACACAGAGAAGCAAGCGAGAGAGAGAGAGAGTTCATGTGGGAGACATACACAGAGAAGCAAGGGGGAGAGAGAGAGAGAGAGAGTTGTGGGGATAAGTCAACTCACCAAGATGAGTGTGTGACTCCCCTATCACACATGTATATTGCACTAGTACACATAGTGCACTTAGTACATTAAAAGTACTAAGTGTACTATGTACTATAACTTATGGGCTTGTACACACTATAAGAGTGGGCATTATGCCTTTACCCCAACAACCTCCCACTTAAAGGCAAAGTGCCCTTAAATAAAGGAAAAGAAAAATCAGCATGTACATGATAATATACAAGGCCATATCAAGGCTGAAACTGGCCTCATCCAATGCCCATCAAGTGTCTGCAATGAGCAAACCGCTCCGGAGGCAAACTCTTTGTCAACAGATCACCCGTCCGTATGAATCTTAACAAGCTGAATTTGCTTGTTCTCTATCACCTCTCTGATGAAGTGATACTTCACATCCACATGCTTCGTCTTTGCATGAAAGACAGGGTTCTTTGCTAACTAGATGGCACTCTGACTATCACAATGCAACAATGGAATATCCCCTGTATAACCCAAATCAACCACTAACCGAGATAGCCATAATGCCTCCTTGCAAGCCTCTGTGGCTGCAATATACTCGGCCTCTGAAGTAGATAAGGCAGTGCACTTCTGCATCCTGGATATCCATGACACAGCACCTCCTGTGAATGTAAACACATAACCGGTAGTAGACTTCCGGTTATCTGGATGACCGGCATAATCCGAATCCGTGTAACCATGCACTAATGCATCCTGTTTGCCAAAACAAATGCACATATCCTGTGTGCCTTTCAGGTATCTCATGACACCTTTCACTGCTTCCCAATGCTTCTTGCCAGGGTTGGCCATGTATCTAGAAACCACTCCCACTGCAAATGCAATGTCCGGCCTAGTAGCAACCATGGCATACATGAGACTGCCACAAGCTGAAGCATACGGAATCTTGGCCATATCAGCCCTGCCACTATCTGACTGTGGGCTGTCCATAGCACTGAGTTTCACATATGGAGGCAAAGGAGTACTAGTCTTCTTTCCCTCGTCCATATTGAACCTCTGCAAAACTTTGCCAATGTATTCCTTCTGAGACAAATACAACACATGCTGATTTCTGTCCCAAAGTATCCGCATACCCAAAATGTGATTTGCATCACCCAAATCCTTCATATCAAAGGTTTGATGCAGCCTCTTTTTCAAGGCATCCATCTCTTTAGGAGATTTTCCAGCAATCAACATATCATCAACATACAAGATGAGGATCAATAGACTGCCATCCAAAGCTTTCTTGGTGTATAAGCAGTGATCTATGTCACTTCTCCTGAATTTATGATACCATTCCCTTGGTGCCTGTTTGAGCCCATAAAGACTCTTTTTCAGCTTGCATACAAGCTTCTTCTTTCCACTTACTGCATAACCCTCTGGCTGTTGCATATATCTCCTCATGGAGATCACCGTGAAGAAAAGCAGTCTTCACATCCATCTGAATCAAGTCCAGATCATCATGAGCAACCAAAGCT
The DNA here is from genome assembly GCF_041138505.1 of Cibotium barometz. Lineage (NCBI taxonomy): Eukaryota > Viridiplantae > Streptophyta > Polypodiopsida > Cyatheales > Cibotiaceae > Cibotium > Cibotium barometz. Next base: position 14,472,973 of record NC_141103.1, on the reverse strand, counting down.
AATACAGCTCTAAGTGTGGTCATTTTGACCACTGGAGAGAAGATATCACCTATTGGTGGCTCCTGTTCCATGCCATAAGGCTGAAAAATCATGCCCGGTGTCTCCTCTAAATGTGGTATATCCATAGGGATATCTTCTGCCATCTCTGGCTGTCCATTTGGACCATTTAAGGGCTGGTTTTCCTGCTGTAATGGTTGATTTACAGCCCTTGGTTGTTGTCCATGATGTCCATCATCATCAAAGATGACTATGCTAGGCTCCTGTTGCCTTGCAGGCTCCTTATACATGCATGTTTCATCAAAAATGACATCATTGCTGGAGACAGGTTAGATGGCACAGCCGTATGCTTCGATATCTGGCTCATGTAGCCGTTCCTTTGAACCAACAAATGACGTAAATCAAAGTGCTATCGGTAGACAGATTTCCAATGGACCAGCGAATGCGACATCACATTCCGGCATCTCAAACTCATGTTGTCCAAAGCACCTATTTGTGCAAGCATTGAACTGGGAATTTCCCTTTCACATCTTCGTGGATGCCTCTAATGTGGCCATTGGCAATGTTCTAATATAGGAGGCCGAGAAGAAATGGTTCCAACTAGTCTAATATGCCAATCGAAGACTTTTTGATGCTGAGAGAAACTACTACACCACACACAGGGAAGCCCTTGGAATGATCTACTCTGTCACCAAGTTTTGGGACTACTTACTGGGTAATAAGTTCACCTTTCATGTGGATCACTCCACCTTACTATATCTAGTGGATCACTCCACCTTACTATATCTAGTGGATAAGCAAAGTTTAATAGGTAAACTAGCACGGTGGATGCTAATACTCCAAGAGTTCGAGTTCACAATAGTGGGACACACCGGGGGGCACAAATCATATAATAGCAGATTATTTATCCCGACTAGAGTTCGGAGAAGCCTCGAGTGGACTAGCAGATGACCTACCCGATGTCGAACTGTTCACAACTACAGCAGTTATCCCAACTCCCAAATCCTTGGTATGATCAGATGCTACCATTTGTTGCCACAGGTTTGCTACAGGAGAATCTTCCCAGAGACTAGTGAAAGCGGATTGCGGTCCACGGATCCCAAAGTCTATACCCCATTTCACCTCTGTCACCATATCCTAGGAATATGCATTTGTGAGACTTAGGATCAAGTTTGGTGCGCATTTCCCTGCGTATGTGCACGTACGCAACGCAACCAAACACTCTCAAGTGCTTGTATGACGGAGGCTTCCTTGTCCATACTTCCTTTGGCACTTTCCCACCAAGCCTTGTGTTAGGTGACCTGTTTATTAGATGAATGGCTGTCATAACAGCTTCAGCCCAAAAACCATGAGGTAATGCAGCATGTGACAACATAGAACGGACCTTCTCCTGAATGGTCCTGTTCATCCTCTCTGCTGTCCCGTTTTGTGGAGGATCATAAGGAGTAGAGAGCTCCCTCTTGATGCCTTTAGCATCACAAAAGTCCTGAAACTGTTTGGACATATACTCTCCCCCATTGTCGGAACGCAAAGCCTTCAGTGTTTTGCCAGTTTGATTCTCAACATGAGCAACAAACTTCTGAAACATTGAGAATGTATCACTCTTCAAACGAAGAGGATAAACCCACACCTTGCGTGTGGCATCATCAATAAATGACACAAAATATTTTGCCCCTCCCAAAGAAAGCTGAGACATTTCACATACATCTGTATGCACAAGCTCTAACTGAGCATCTTTCTGTCCAAGAGCTTTCTTGTGGGGGCACTGTAGTTGCCTGCCATATATACAATGCTCACAAAACTGAAAACTTGAAAACTTTAGAGAAGGCAAGTAACCCTAACGAGACAATTGCTCCATTCCTTTGACACTCATGTGTCCCAACCGGCTATGCCACATAGAGATTTCCGGCAGCTCGGTTGCATTTACATTAGCATGGTGACAAACACCTGCATGCATAAAGTAAAGAGTGTCCACCTTAGAGCCTCTGGCAACAACCAGTGAGCCCTTACTAATTTTCCACTTTCCACGACCAAATGTGGTAACATAATCAGCATCATCAAGCTGTCCAGTAGAAAGCAAGTTCTTCTTGATCTCAGGCACATGCCTGACATCATGGAGCATAAGCTATGAGCCATCTGAAAACACAAGCCTCACATCACCTCTGCCAAGAATCTTGCATGCATGGTTATCACCCAAATAAACCACTCCTTCATTGCCAGCAGAATACTTGACAAACAAGTCTCTGCAACATGTGACATGAAAGGAGGCACCTGAATCAGTGATCCATGAGTGCATACCATGACCACCTGGAAGCAGTGAATGGGCATCAAGTGAAGACGTAAATAGGACCTCATCCTCACTGTCACCTGCATGTGACACATTGATTTCTTCAATCTTGACTCCACTTTTGCCCTTTGGCTTTACATCTTTGGCTTCATCTTTGTCTTTGTCTTTGCCCTTTCCCTTTTCCTTTTGATCATTTTTCCATTTGTAGCATTGCTTTTTAATGTGTCCCTTCTTGCCACAATAATGGCATTCCAAGTCCTTTTTGGAGCGGGACTTGCTCCTTCCCCGTTCTTGGCTTTTACCCCTTTGCTGGGATCTCCCACGTGCATTCATTGCATTGGACTTTCCAACAGAGTTGTTTTTCCTGTTCATCTCTTCTTGTAGAAGAGCACTCTCAACATCTGCATATGACAGCATAGCATTCGAATTGCTAGTGGCTACCCTGAATGTGTCCCAACTCTCTGGCAAAGTGCATAAGAGAAAAGTGGCTTTGAACTCATCGTCCATTGCCAACTTTTGATTTATAACTTGGCTGACAATACCATTAAACTCATTTAGATGGGCTGTCATAGACGCCCCTTCCTTCATCTGAAGACCTATGAGTTTCTTCAACCAATACACTTTGCTTGAGGCACTTTGCTGGGCATACAAGTCCTGCAATCTCTGCCGCATTCCCCAAGCTGTCTTCTCTTCACGAATGCTGAAAAGTAAAGAGTCTGACACAGACAACATGATAGTAGATCTTGCCAGCTCATCCATATCTTCCCACTCTTCAGCAGTAAGAGAAGCGGGCATTACATCCCTTTCTTTGATAGGCTTGTGCTGCTTTTTCTGGAGCAACACATTATAGCACTGGGTTTGCCAAATATCATAGTTATGTGAGCCTTCAAGCTTCTTGATGTGAAGCAATGAAGAGCTCTCACCTGTGGTTGCCATAGCAATATGCAACCTGTCAATGCCTGACTCCCTGCAAAATGTGCAAACACTGCACCAAAAGCACACAAAGTGCTCACAGTTGTTCTCCCAAGCTTTATCTCCCACTGCGGAAGCATGAATGCAACTTTTCTCCCACTGTATGTGATGAAATCAGCAAAATCTGGTTGCTGCAGTTTTAGGACAGCACCTTAAATGTGCTCTTTTCCCCTTCCAAAGTACTGTACAGCAATACTAAGTGCTCACCTGTGATGTACCAAACCTGTACCGGCAAGTACAGCAGCATAAATTGAACCTTTTCCTCACTCAAATCAGTGTACAGCCATGCCAAAACTTGCACAAAGCTGTGCCAAATCTGTACCAGCAGGTACAATAGCAATAAATGCACTCCTGGCTGTCCAAATGAGTGAAAATCAGACTTTTACAGTCCCGAACACTGCATACAACAGTTCCGAACAGAAATTGGGCAAAAGCCCCTTGACTGCAAGCTGATTTCTGAGGATTCAAGGCATAAATGTCTTGCCTGCTGCTTTGCCAAGCTTAACAAGCATAAAATCTTGAAAAGCCCCTTGATTTGAGATCAATTTCTGATCATACATTCTGATCATACACTGATCATACATGGTACATTGACGCACATGAAGGCATCCAGAGTGTTCACGATGCTTCCCCCTGGCCACATATACATCCAATACATGAAACCCCCTTGATTTACAGGCACATTGAGTGCTTGTCAGGCATCAACACATTGCCCAAAGCATCAACTGCGAGTGCCTGCATGCAAATCAACCAAATCGGCACAAAAGCCCCTTGATTTGCACTGCAATTTGCTGCAATTTTTGCAAATCAATACAATCGGCACAAAAGCCCCTTGATTTGCACTGCAAGTTGCTGTAATTTTGCCCAAATGTGCGATTTCTCACATCATACAGCATGTATGAGTGCTTAATTGCACAATTACATCAAAAGCCCCAAATTTCGACATCCAATTTCCTGCAAATTGATCTTGATTGTGACCAATGTCACCCAATTTTGCCAATTTTGCTCAGAAATTGAGCAATTCGGCACCTGTATCTGCTCAATTGATGACTGTACTTGCTCAATTACAAGTCCTAAAAAAAAAATTGAAGCAAGATACCTTGTAATTTTTTGATTTTTTTTTGAGACTTGCAGGTTGAATGATGATTGCAGATGCTGTTGCAGGAGAGGGGGGCAATTCTAATGCTGGTGCTGCGTCGGATGCTGCTGCTGACTGTACGGAGCTTCTGGGAGCTGCTGCCGGGTGCTGTGCTGGAGCTGATGTTGCTGAATGGCTGCGTGCTGGTTCGTGTGCTGCTGTGAAGTGCGCCTGGCTGCTACGAGTTGCATCACCTGGCTGTTATGACTGCACTGCTCTAATTAGCTGGGCAGCGTGACTGTAAGCTGACTGGGCAGCAGCTCTGTTGGCTGCCTACGCTGGGCAGCCAGGGTCTGCTTGGCAGAGCAGGACGACCAGCAATAGGAGGTGCTGGACAGTGCTGCAGACTGTGCAGCGACCAGCACCAAGTCCAGCACCAATTACTCAATTCAGAGAAGCAGAAGCTCCCGCCAGTTGGCTGGACAAAGCAAGGCGACCACAGCTGTAGTATGACAGCAGCAAAACAAGGGCTGAGTGCATGGAACAGTACGACTCACCTAATGAGGGTGACAGCCAGCTACAGTACAGCTCGTTCAGCTATCAAGGAGAAGAGGGAAGAGGGAGGGATCACTAAGCTCTGATACCAGTTGAATGGGAGAGATGAATTAGGGTTAGAGTTCATGTGGGAGACATACACAGAGAAGCAAGGGAGAGAGAGAGAGAGAGAGAGAGAGAGAGAGAGAGAGAGAGAGAGAGAGAGAGAGAGAGAGAGAGTTGTGGGGATAAGTCAACTCACCAAGATGAGTGTGTGACTCCCCTATCACACATGTATATTGCACTAGTACACATAGTGCACTTAGTACATTAAAAGTACTAAGTGTACTATATGTGTATGTACTATAACTTATGGGCTTGTACACACTATAAGGGTGGGCATTATGCCTTTACCCCAACAACTGGTACTTTACTTGCATCTGTGCCCTTTTTTGGCAAAGGTTGGAAAGCAGTCGTAGCAATCTGGTATGCGTGTTGTTAGGCTACCATGCCTGATAGTTGACTTGTGTTCGGTCCTTTGCTTGTGCCTTGCGCACATGTTTGGCAAGGTTTGGAAAGCAGTCATCACAGCAATACCATACTTCGCGTTCTTGGGCTACCTATGAGAGTGTCCTGCTACATGCCTGGTACTTTTGTCTTGGGGCTACCTATGAGAGAGCGTCCTGTTATTTACTGGTACTTTACTTACGTCTATGCCCTTTTTTGGCAAGGGTTGGAAAGCAGTTGTAGCAATCTGGCATGTGTATTCAACCACTGCTTGTTGGCATGACCAAGGGTTCTTCCGCCTACTTCAATGGTGGGTCTAGCATGCGTGTTGGGGATGCTGCCCCACTGCTCTCCCTTCTTGCTTCGACTTGGAGATGGCGTCAGAGGCAGACCTTGCGCCCCTACCTCCATTTGTATCTCACATTAAGGGTGCGAGTTCTGTGCATGGGTTTGTTGTATCCTGGCATCGAAATGTGTGAGGGTTCCTTTGTAGAATCCTTGTGCTTCTAGCAATTTTGTCGGGATCCAAAGAAACACATCAGCTTCTAAGGTGGTACTAGGTATTTAGGTTGTCACCTGGATCGTTTTGGCTTCCAAGGTTATGTGGATGGCAAGGTTCTTGGGACCCAAACGGATGGGTTTCCTTTGTAGAAGCCTTGGGCTTCTAGCAACTTGATGGGGATCCAATGGGCTCAATGTTTGGGTAAGGGGCTCTAGCTTGTCAGATCTTAGCTGTTGTTTGGGCCTTGGGCCAAATGGTGGCTCTGCAATGTCTTCGCACGGGTGTCGGTACTTTCCCTTGACTAGCTAGGGTACTCTTGGTTACCCATTCCTTCTTGGTAACCCTCTTGAAGGGTTGGTGAGATTGAGGGTTTGGGGGGTGATCTTTATCTCTGTTGACGAGGTTTGGTTCTTCCATAGAGTTGGAGGGTGTGCCCGATGTGGCATGGCAAGGGTGTTGTATGTACTGTTACCTAAGTTGGTGGCATGTAAATGCAGAACGAGGCTTGGGATGTTGATAGGTTCGGGGTGACCTCGTTCATCGAAGGTACGGTAACCATTTCGAAGGGGAGCTCAAGCGTTGTGGTCCTCCTTTGCGAGATGACGATGTAGTCCGTGGTGGTTGCGATCCATCCCCTTCCGAGAATGACTCTCTCTCTCAGTGTACCGTTGTGTCAAATCCCCACGGATCCCCTCGTGATCGATCTTGGTTCGAAACTCGAATCCTGCAAACAAACGAACAACAACAAGCAAGGGGGTGCAGGCCTGACTCACCTCCCAACCATGACAGCTGTGGGCAAGCCCACAGTCTTGGCTGTCCCCACCGAGCCACGAGCTGAGCTAACTAGGTTGACGTACTGACCAATCTCCTCCTCGCGACGTCCCATACCGCCACGAAGCTACCCTCGCGGGCCTCGAGACAGCTGCCGGCCTCGGCTGCATAAAGCAGGTGCACGTCTGCACTAGATCCAAGCTCCAAGACCATAGAGCTCTCACAAACTCGCGAGACTCTCTATAATACAATAACTAACCTTGGCCACCCTTTTATAGGCTCTTGGCCGGTCATCGGGCGTCCACACTTGGCCGCCCGCCCGTCCATACTTGGGTGCCTGCCCGTTAGTATATCCCTAACTCAACTCGTCAATCAGCCTGCCTAGTTCCAAGCTTCCCCAAGCCTCGAAACTAGTCTTGCATGCGTATAGCACATGGTAGATACCCACTGTGCACATGACATACTCCCCTTCCTCTAAGAGCTCACTCCTAAGCTCACTAAAAAGCCAGGGTAATCTCTCTGTAGAGAAGTCAATGTCTCCCATGTAGCGTCCTCCTCAACACGATCCTTCCACTTGATCTTGTATTCCGTGATAAGCGTATGACGCAATCTTCGTTCACGAAATCCAAGAATCTTTTCAGGTTCGTGCGGAACAAATGTCATGTCCTGGACATCTATAATTTCTTGAGGAGTAACTAACTGATCTGCTCCACCCAGTACTTCCTTAAGTCTACTGACATGAAATACAGGATGAACTTTCACATGAGAAGGCAAATCCAATTCATATGGTAACACGAAATGGTCCACAGTATCTAGGGGATAATTTTGGAGATCTACCTGTCCGTAAAGTCTCGGAATCTTTCGGAACTCGCAAATACACCATCGTTCCTTCAGAGAACTCTCTAGGTGAACGATGTCTATTAGTGCTGCATATCTTGCAAAAATTACGTGCTGCATCATGCTGAAGTCCTGAGAATCCTACTGTAACAGGTGATCTTGGTTGAAAACCGTACATAAGCATGAAAGGACTAAACCCTGTACTTGTATGCTTAGTACTATTATATGCAAATTCTAACATAGGAAGATAATCCTTCCATGAACTTTGTCTTTTGGATACATATGCTCGAAGCATATCCTCCAAAATCTGATTCACTCTTTCATTCTGGCCATCAGATTGAGGATGATCTGAGGAACTCAAATTCAAAGTTGTTTCCAACTTCTCGAAAACAAGTTTCCAAAAATCACTCGTAAACTTAGAGTCCCTGTCAACACTGACTGTGTCTTGCGGTAACCCGTACAGTCTAAATAATTGCTCGATAAACTGCCGAGCTAATTGCGTAGCTGTAATAGTCTTCTGGGTCGATAAAAATCTAGCCATCTTTGTCAAGCGATCTACCACAACCCAAATAGAATCGTGGCCTTGATGTGTTCTTGGCAATCCGGTAATAAAATCCATGGAGATACTTTCCCACTTATTACCTGGGATTTGCAAAGGATGCAACAACCCAGCCTGTCTAAAGCGTTCAGCTTTATTTGCCTGACAAATCTGACACTTCAGAACATAATCTTCTACATAACCTTTCATCTTCGGCCAATAAAAAGTGTGTTTCACTAATGATAATGTCCTGTGTACCCCAAGGTGTCCAGCAGAAGGGGCGTCGTGACACTCCTTCAGAATCTTGGACCTAATGTTCGGGATCTGTGGTACACAAATTTTGTCATTACGGAATAGTAAACCATTCCAAATCATCCATTGACCTCCTACAGCCTGAATGGTAGACTGCTCAGTCATCGAGTCTTGGTCAATCAGCTCCCGTCCTGGATCTTTTGCCAAAATGGACCAAAATAACTATCAGTCCTGCAAAGCCCTCTCAATGACTGAAATAAGTCAGTAGAAATCTCGGTGAATGACAAAGAATTCACCTCTCTAATTCGACTAAGCGCATCTGCAATATTATTCATGGACCCTTTCCGATAACGGATCTCAAAATCAAAATCTTGCATTAACTCTGCCCACGGAGCTTTCTTGCCTCTCAAATCATCTGCATCACAGACATACTTGATTGACTGATGATCCAATACCACAAACTTGGAGCCATATAAATAATGTCTCCAAACCTTGAGAGCATGAATCACAGCATAAAGCTCCTTCTCAAGGGTTGGCCAACGAGATTGAGTGTCGTCTAGCTTTTTACTTTCAAAAGCAACCGGTCTACCATCTTGAAATAAAGCAGCCCCGATAGCATAGTCACTAGCATCAGTTTCAAGAACATAAGGCCGACTAGGATCAGGTAATGCTAAGACAGGTGCTTCCTTGACTTTATCTTTCAAAAGTCTGAAGGCCATATCCAAATCGTTATTCCAAGTGATAGGCTGATTGGACTTACGTCCACGACCTTTCAATAAGTCGGTCATCGGTAGTGTGAGCTGAGAGTACTCCCGTACAGATTTCCTAAGAAAAACTACAAAACCGAGAAAAGAACGAAGTTGTTTCACTGTTCGCGGTATAGGCCAGTCCAAAACCTTCTGAACTCGGTCATAGTCAATGCTCAATCCATCTCTAGTGATCTTGTGTCCCAAGTAAATGATGTCGGTCATAAAGAACTCACATTTACTCAATTTAGCATATAGTCAATTCTGTCTTAAAATAGATAAGACAATCGTGAGGTGTCTGACATGATCCTCAAGAGTACGGCTATATATCAAAATATCATCCAGGAACACCACGACAAATTTCCCCAAATGTTCACGAAAAAGATCGTTCATCATTTGCTGGAAAGTGGCTGGAGCATTGGTTAACCCAAAAGGTAATACGAGAAACTCGTAATGGCCATACCTAGTCTGAAAGGCGGTTCTTTCGACATGCCTTTCATGAATACGTATCTGGTGATAGCCAGTACGTAAATCTATCTTCGTGAAATATTTCGCTCCTGCTAACCGGTCAATTAGGTCATCTGATCTAGGGAGAGGATAACGGTTCTTAATAGTCAACTTGTTCAATCTTTTATAATCTATACATATTCTCCAAGTATTGTCCTTCTTTCTCCTAAGCAACACAGGTGCACCCCAAGGTGATTTACTTGGACGGATCTGGCCCATCCTTAAATAATCTTCGAGTTGTTTAGCCAACTCATCTTCCTCAGCTTGGCTCATCCTATAAGGTGGAATACTCACAGGATGAGCACCAGGGATCAAGTCAATACGATGATCTACTGCCCGTTCAGGTGGTAAACCCGATGGCAATTCCTTAGGAAATACATCTTGAAACGAATCGAGTATCTTCTGTAATTCTTTGCTTTCAAAGACACTTAATTCATTCACATCCATGAAAGGGATGAGAAAAGAAGAAAGTGGAATCAAGACACAATGGAAAGCGGTGTACAAAGAAGAATTCATTATATTTCCAAAATCAATTGTATTTACAAGAGGTCCCTGAGAGGGATGAATACAATCACCTAAAATACTATACTTGGTGTCCCTATGCTGAAAAGAAAAAATATGACTAGACCAATCTATCTGGACGTCAAGAGTCTTAAACCACTCAATCCCTAATAACGAGTCTACATTTTCCAGATGCATAACATAGCATTCCAGAGTATCTTTGTAGTCCTGAATCTGGATTGGAAGCATCTCCACTTTGCGATCCCAAACTTGTGTGCCCGCAGGTAGACGTACCTCATAGGTATGGTCGCTGAGTGTCGTATCAAGACTCAATTTCTGCACAAGTTTGTAGTTAACAAAGTTATGCGAACTGCCAGGGTCTAAAAGAATGTGAATTTTATGGCCATTCACGTCTCCATAAACTCGGAGAAGATCATGCATGCCAAATACCTTCTTAGAATTGAACAGACAATCAGAACAAGTACTAGGGCGAGAAAGTATAGTAATTGACGTACCTGTCAAAGACAACTGGTTAGCTGCCTTTGGCTTGGGTCCTGCGTTTGACTTGGTACCCTTTTTCTTCGGGCACTCGTTACGCATGTGTCCTTTTTCTTTGCAGATAAAACAACGTCCTTCCTTCTTGAGCTTTAAAGCCCTAAGGAGTCGTTTCTTCTTCGCTGGTGTCGAACTGGAATTCTTCGAAGGTTGGTTCGAAGACTTGCCTTCAGTCGTGTTAGCCATAGGTGCGGAGAACTTTCTTTTATGCTTGTTTCCCTGCTCGGTAACGGGTTTTGACTTGGAGAGACCATCGTATCATCATAGATACGAGCTGAATGAATGGCCTCGTCCAAAGTTTTACATTTGTTATTTTTAACCTGTAATCGGTACGAGTTTGGTAAACCAGCTACGAAAAACCCCAAAAGAGTAGTGGGATCCATCTTTGTAGCTTTCATTTGCAAGTCACGAAATTTCTGGAGGTAGACCTCATAAGTGAGGTGCTGCGAGGTCATGGTCAAAGCTGAAAACCGGGCAACAACATCATAATCATCCTCTTTCTTGAGGAATTCTTTCTTGAAAATATCTTCAAATTGTGCCCAAGTCATTGGCTTTGGGTTCAGTTCCTTCCACCAAAGCAAAGCTTTGCCGGACAGGAAACCTGCTGCTAACTGTATCTTCTTTCCATCATCATATGGATGAAACTGAAAGTGAACTTGCCACTTATGTAGCCAAGTGTCCACGATCTCCTTGGTTCTCTGCTTTTGCTCGCCCCCGAACGGTTCCGGAGTAATATTGGGGCCTAAAGCTGAAGCCAAGGTATCCATTCCCGAGAAAGTAGAGAGGGTAGTGGTTAATAGAGCGATGGAGTTCTGCAAAGCCTGCATCTGGGCTGCGATTTGTGCCTGACGTTCTGCCGAAGAAGTTTCGAGAGCTACTTTGAACTCTTGGAAATTTGATTTTGACACAAACTCGTCAAAAAGATCGGCATCAGTGCCTTCCGTAGTAGCCGGCAAGCCTTCGCGTTCCACGAGGGGCTCTAACTCTGATTCTTGGGTCGACATCGTGAAGAGGATACGTGGAGAGAAAATTCGATCTTTGCACAACAAAAGTGCGAGCGAACTCGAGAGCTTGAGAGCTTGAAAACTTGAGAACTTGAGAACTCGAGAACTTGAGAGATGTGTGGCAAGAAGCCCACTAGAGGGGTTTATAAAGGTTTCCCAAAAGCCAAAAAATCTCGAAAAGCTAAGCTTAGCTTTTGCTTTTGCTTTTGTGTTTTTTTTGAATAAATAAATAAATATATATATATATATTTTAATATATATATATATATGGATATATATATTCACTGTTCTTAAAAAAAAATAAACACCTTTGGAAACCTTAGAAACCCTTGAACCCTTGGAGGATACTTTACTCCAAAAAAAAAACGAAAGCTAAAAAAAAAACGTAGCTTTTCTTGTTTTTTTTTCTCCCCCTGGATTAGCGCCGTCGTCGGCGAGTTGCTGCAGACGTCATCTAACTCCTTGCGCCAACCTGCGCCTGCCCCACGAATGTCTGGGCGCCCGCTTGCTGTACGTGACCTGGGCGCCGGCTGTGCGTGGCCTGGCCTGGCTGGTGCGCTAAGCTGCGTAGGCCTGGCTGGGGCGCCTGCGTAGGCCTGGGCGCTACCTGCCTGGCCTGGGCACCAGCCCGCCTGGCCTAGGCGAGCTGCCGGGTAGACATGGCCGCCTGGGTAGACATGGCCGCCTGGCCATGTGGCTGGCTGCCCACGCACACTAAGCCGCCTGCCAATTGTATCGCCTGCACAGACTCGACCAAACGCACACCCGCCAGCAGTTCTACGCTCGCTCTCTCTCTCATGCTCCAAAAAGCAACGAAAACAATAAACGTGCTTTTTTTCTTCTTTTTTTTCTGTTTTCTCTCCCTGCAAGTTATGCGACTGCGCACAAGACCTCTTCTTTGCAAAAGCAATCAACCCTATCAAAACTACCATCTCCCATCAACATGGGGTTCTTTGATGAAGAAAAAACACATACAAAATCTGAAAACTGCAGTATGCACAGAAAAAAACAGCAAGCTTTTTTAACACATACCGTACTTCGACCTCTTCTTCTCTACCTACCGACTTGCTCGTTCACACGAGGTATGCTCTGATACCACTGTCAAATCCCCACGGATCCCCTCGTGATCGATCTTGGTTCGAAACTCGAATCCTGCAAACAAACGAACAACAACATGCAAGAGGGTGCAGGCCTGACTCACCTCCCAACCATGACAGCCGTGGGCAAGCCCACAGTCTTGGCTGTCCCCACCGAGCCACGAGCTGAGCTAACTAGGTTGACGTACCGACCAATCTCCTCCTCGCGACGTCCCATACCGCCACGAAGCTGCCCTCGCAGGCCTCGAGACAGCTGCCGGCCTCGACTGCATAAAGCAGGTGCACGTCTGCACTAGATCCAGGCTCCAAGACCATAGAGCTCTCACAAACTCGCGAGACTCTCTATAATACAATAACTAACCTTGGCCACCCTTTTATAGGCTCTTGGCCGGTCATCGGGCGTCCACACTTGGCCGCCCGCCCGTCCATACTTGGGTGCCCGCCCGTTAGTATATCCCTAACTCAGCTCGTCAATCAGCCTGCCTAGTTCCAAGCTTCCCCAAGCCTCGAAACTAGTCTTGCATGCGTATAGCACACGGTAGATACCCACTGTGCACATGACACGTTGTAAGGGTGTACTTGCCAGGGTCACATAAAACTTGCATGACATAGATTTAGATCATGTAATGGTTGTTGTGGAAGGTATGAGGGGCGGGTAGCTTAACGAAGTCTCGCAAGACAAAACATTGTGGCTAGCCTATTTCCACTAAGTTTAGCAAAGATGCTAGATGGTCTTCTTGGGAAGACTCTAGCTCAAGGCGAGCAAGTTTCACATGTGTTTTTGTTTCGATTGCATTCGATGTATGTACATAAATGTAGTTTTTCAACCAGCAATCCGTGTGAGTCGCAGTTTTTGCTCACTAAGTTATTTAAGATAAATAACTTCTTCGTGAGAGGGTTTCCCTTGAGGTTATGCTTGACTGTAATTTGGAGGCTTGGAAACAAGTGTTCCATTGGGATGACTGTGTCAAGGCGTCGTGAGGCTGGGAAATCAAACCACAAAAAAACATGTATATTTGTGTAATGTTCTGGTGTTTTTGTGCCAAGCAATGACAGTTGACTCGTATCTAGGTGTGATGGCGTGTTTCCTTTGACAGTGTGTGGGGTATGCCTTGATTTTGCATCATTATATTTTGTATACTTATAGCATTGATTGCTTGCGTGAGTAGTATGTGTGTTTGAGCTCAGGCTATGATGACAGCTCTTCCAAAAGCTTCTTAATATGGCCTATGTATCCTAATACAACGACTTGGTAGCAACGATGGCTCGGAGGTGTTTACTACTTACAATGGAAGAGGCATTTAATACAACGACTTGGTAGCAGCGATGGCTCGAAGGTGTTTACTACTTACAATGGAAGAGGCATTTAATGGCTTTTGGCATTGTTGTTGAGAGAGTAACCTGGTAATCTCAAAGGGCAACATGAATATTACTTGATGTACAAAAGGCAAGACAGGTGTATGGGGTATTCATTTTTGGGGCATATGAGATCTTGGGTTAGTATGGTGTGAAATGAGTTGAACAAAGGATAGTAGATGGTGGAGAATTCGACGGCTGTAGGAGATGGAAGCATGGCGTCACCTCATAACGTGAACAAAGAAAAGGTTGTTGAGGAGCTTCTCGATTGCTGAAAGGGAGCAGTCCGGCGATATTTAGTAAGCACATGGATATACCAAGGATGAGTATGGTGCACGCGTGAGGAGGCTGGAGGATTATTTGAGGACACGAATGTGGTGTTTTTTCAGAGCTTTTTTTAATGAATAATGAGGAAATGCCACTGGTTTTGTTCCAAAGAGTCGAGTGTGCTATTTAGTGGAGGACCAGCGTAGCTTGAAGTTGTTTTCATGCTGCTCACATTGAATATCTTACTCAGGTGAAAATGAAGAAGCCGCGATGTTGAAGGTGGTGGTTTTATATTTAGTGATGTGTGAACACACTAGGACTAATCGTGGCACTTTTTTTTTCTTTAGGAGGTTTTTTCCTCGTGGCACTTTTTTTTTCTTTAGGAGGTTTTTTCCTCGTGCTAGTATACACCTATCCTGGGGTATACTTATCATCTTTGTACATCGCACATTCATTATTTATCTATCATTCAATTGTGTGCTCTCGCGAGCTTCTCTATTGTGTGTGTGCGCGTGTATTGGACTACCAGCCTATTTCTAACATTTGGTATCAGAGCATACGCTCCTCGTCCCTATGCTATTGCCTACCCTTCACCCCAAGTCGCCTGTCTTCTTGAATCAGATCAAGGAGTCCTTTTGGAAGCAGAAAGAGGATTGTGAAGTGTGTAGTACGTTTTGGGGATTGTTCGCGTGGTTTCGGTTTTTTGTAGACATCTTCGGGGATCGAATTTACATTGTTCTTCATCAGATTTTGGAGTAGTTTTGCCAGATCTACTACAGACGGGTGTGCAGATGTACGAGAAAGCATCTACGGGCTTCACTTTAGCGACATCGATCTCTGCATCTTACGAGTAAAATTTCTACTTATTATAATATGCATTTCTTTCATACACCTTGCAGGTCTCCATTGTCAGGACTCAGCGGCCTTATTAGCAACCACCTTGGTTGCATCAAAGAGCACTCACACTTCGCAAGTTGTGTGATTACTTGCTTAGGTATTATAAAAAATGACAGACAGTGGATATATTTCAAATATTATCCACTCTAAGCATAAGCTTGACGGGACCAACTACCCATTATGGTCTTACATTATGCTGCATGTATTGGTAGCCAAAGGGATGTGGAATGTTGTGGTCCGCACTGAGAAACGTCCTAGTTATTCTGATGAACAGGATGTAGAAGGCATATCTGCAGACACGGACTCAGTTTCACATGGTGCATTATCACAGCATAGCATACCTTCTACGTAAGAACAAACAAATCAGGATGGAAGAGATGCGCAAGCACATGCGTTGCTTGCTTTGTTAGTTAAACGTGTTTGGGATGCACTTACATCATTGTACCAGGTACATAAGGGAGCTCGGGTTGGCTATATACACAAGCAATTAGAGTCAAAGCATATGGATGAGGGAGACTCCATGGATAGTTTCCTTACAAAAATAAAGGATTTTAAGGAGTAATTGGCTAGTGTTGATGAAATCTATCCTTACAGTTCATTGCTGCCTACTTTCTTGAATGTGTTGCCAGACTCGTATCAAGGTTTTGCTTCTACCATCAGACTCGTGATGAAAGGCAATCCAACTTCCTTGAAGTTTGAGGAGTTGGTTTTTGTGCTCTTGTAAGAAGAGCATTCCAGGAAAAACACATCTCTACTTCATCTACAATATTACAACTTGCTTTCATTTAAAGAAGTCAGATGCATTGGTTAGGTTTCTGTTCTTCTTTAGGTACATGCTGGAGGCAACGACGGTCTCACATTACATTTCATAAGACTAGAGAAATTATTGCAAGGTGTTATTTTGCAAGCTGCACATCAATTCAAATGGTGAGATTTTGTTGTAGCTATTCTTGAGATGTGACCATGTACTCTTTAGCTTGCTTGTAATGAGATGGCTTCTAGTCATCTCCATCCTTTGCTTGCTCAACGGTGTTCATTGTTGTTCTTAGAGCCTTTAGGATGTAAATGGTTAACCTCACCATCTTTTAGGTGTCTAAATCGTTGTTGCAGGTGAGGTCTGGGCGATTTTCCTGCTTTCCTACTCCGTATTTGGCAAGGGTTGGAAGGAACCTCACACTATAGTGGGGCTTAGATGAATTTTTTGCTTTCCTGCACACATATTTGGAAAGTAGTCATAGCAATATCATATTGTGTGTTCTTGGGCTCTACCTATGAGAGTGTCCTATTACATGCCTAGTACTCTACTCTTGTCTTGGGGCTACCTATAAGAGAGTGTCCTGCTACTTACTGGTACTTTACTTGCATTTGTGTCCTTTTTTGGCAAAGATCAAGGAGCCCTTTTGGGAGATGAAAGAGGACCATGAAGTGTGTAGTACTTTGTACTATTGTTTTGCGTCAGATTTTCACTTCGGGTGCATTTTGGGGACTGTTTGCGTGGTTTTCGACACTGTTCTTCATCGGATTCTGGATTAGTTTTGTCAGATCTACTACATACGGGTGTGTAGATACATGAGAAATCATCTACGAGATCCACTTCAGTGACATTGATCTCTACATCTTATGAGTAAAATTTCTACTCACTATAATCTGCATTTCTTTCATACACCTTGCAGGTCTCCATTGTCAAAGCGACCTTATTAGCAGCCACCTTGGTTGCATCAAATAGCACTCAGCACTTTGCAGGTTGCGTGATTGCTTGCTTGGCTATTATCAGAAATGGTAGATAGTGATGTATTTCAGATGTTATCGTTTGAGGATAAGCTTGACGAGACCAACTACATGTTATGGTCCTATATGATGCAGCATGTATTATAGCAAAAGAGCTGTGGAATGTTGTGGTCATTCGGCACTAAGAAACGTCTTGGTTCTTTTGATGAACACGATGTAAAGTCACATATGCAAGTACGGAGTTAGTTTCACATGGTGCATTACCATAGCAAGAACAAACAAAGTGGAATGGAATAGATGCACAAGAACATGTGTTGCCAACTTTATCAGTTAAGAGGAGTATCATTCCTCACATTCGGTCATGCAGGATTGCTAAACATGCTTGGGATGCACTTGTATCATTATAC
Source organism: Cibotium barometz (assembly GCF_041138505.1). Lineage (NCBI taxonomy): Eukaryota > Viridiplantae > Streptophyta > Polypodiopsida > Cyatheales > Cibotiaceae > Cibotium > Cibotium barometz. The sequence continues at coordinate 14,455,633 of NC_141103.1, read as the reverse complement.
CACGTGCGTAATGAAGCTTGTGTGCGCAAACAATTAGAGTCAGAGTATATGGATGAGGGAGACTCCATGGATAGTTTCCTTACAAAAATCAAGGATTTTAAGGAGCAGTTAGCCAGTGTTGATGAAATATATCATAACAGTTCATTGGTGCCTACTGTCTTGAATGCATTGCTGGACTCGTATCAAGGTTTTGTCTCTACCATCATATTCGTGACGAAAGGCAATCTAAATGCCTTGAAGTTTGAGGATTTTAAGGAACAGTTGGCTAGTGTTGATGAAATATATCTTGACAGTTCATTGGTGCTTACTGTCTTGAATGCATTGTTGGACTCGTATATCAAGGTTTTGTTTGTACCATCATACTTGTGATGATGAAAGGAAATCCAAATGTGTCATGACCATGTGAATTTGTGTAGCGTATGTGTGAGTATTGGGCATAGTGGTTGGTGTGCAAGAAGACATATTTTGAATGTTCATACTAAGGGTCAAGGTGATCCTAGGGGGAAGGGTTTTGTTAAAACAACCCCATGTGTGGAAGGGATTAAGGTTTTATTAAAACCACAAGAGAAATTCCTTTTTGGGAAAAGCGTGGCCTTTTGGGAGAGCCCACGTTATTTTTGGAAGGGAGGCCGGCTGCATGCAAAAGGTTGGCTGGCTTTTGGAGACAATGTGGACGTGCGGGGCTGGGCTTTTTGGAAGGGCTAGCGGCTGGATTGCAGTTATACACAGGTGCTGAGGATCGTGGAAAAGTAGGCGGGCTGGTTGGGCAGCAACGCTGGCTGGTTCTCTCTTAGGCACACTGTCGGGTAGCAACGCTGATTGGTTCTCTCACTAGGCACACAGTCGAGCAGCTGGTTTTTCTCTCTGGGCACACAGTCGGGCTGCAGCATCTGCCGACGGATTAGACTGCCTCTCTCTTTCTCTTGGAAGGGAAGTCGACAGGATTGCAGACGGCTGCTGGCTGCAGGAAGTGCAAAGTCGACCAATTCCTCTCTCTCATCTTCTCTCTCTCTCTTCGTGAGTTGCTAGACTACAAGGGCAGCGCTCGAAGTTACACTTAGGTTGCAGGCGGAGGTGTGGGTTGAAGCCTTTCTTCTCTCTTTCTCTCTCTCTCTCTCTCTCTCTCGATTGGTCTTGGTGAAGATGGAGATTAAGGCAAGGATGATGGTTGCTCTGATCACATGCATGCGAGCCTAAGGAGTACATAGCTTCTCTTTCTTCCAGTCAGAGGGCTGTTCGGGGGTTCTCTCTTGGTTCCTTGTGAGAGGAGGAATTTGCAGCCCAAGAGGGCAGAAACAAGAGCAACAATTAAATGTTTCAGGAAGGGTTCATAGGTTGTTTCATGGCTGTGTTTTTAGCTACGTGCATGGGCAAATTGACTGTGTTTTGGCAAATTAGAGGTGAATAACAATGTGGTGTTTTGGGCATAGGGCTGTGTGAAACCTCTATGTTAAGAGGGCCAAAGGACTGGCAGTTGGATATGCATATGTATAAGCCATGTATGGCCGTGATGTATTCAGTTGAACTCTTTCATGAATGTGAATAAAGAAATATAGAAAGGGGCGCCAAGCTTTGGGGCCAATAGGTGTCATTGTTTTTGTGTAGGAGCACTCTAGCTCCCTTTTGTCTGTCTTATTTGTTGATTTACAATTGTGTTTGGGTGACTGCTAGTCTACCACACTTTGGTTTCTACTAAAGGCCGGTTTCAAAATGCCTTGAAGTTTAAGGAATTGGTTTCTATGCTCTTGCAAGAAGAGCAATCCTGGTAAAACAAATCTGTCATGCATACGGGAGATCAGGTTTTTGTTGCCAGCAAAGAGGCAAAGGTAAATCCTTTCCTCAAGGTAGTTATAAGCCGAAATGAGAGTCATCGAGCAAGCCTGCAAACAAGAAAGGCGATAAGCCAAAGAAAAAGAGCAATTGGAACTTTTGCAAGAAACTTGGTCACGGCATTAATAAGTGCAAGAAACAACTAGAGAAGGAGAAAAAGAAAGACTTAGGTATGATTGTATAGTTGATGCATCATCATCCAATGTAGAGAACAAAGAATCTCCAAACTATGCACATGATGATTGGGATTTCATTATGTAATACAATTATGACGCTTTGCATAAGGCTGTATGCATGGTTGTTACAGTAGATGTACATGTCTGGTATTTTAACAGTGGTTCTAGTAAGCACATTACTTCTCATCACGCAATTTGTTCTCATCACTTGAATATTCTCGACAGGGAAACACTGTAACATATGCAAACAACTCCTCATATCTTATAAAAGTAGTTCGTAAAATTTTTTCCATTGCTATAAATGGTGGAACAATCACGCTTTCAGATGTATGATATGTACCAGGGATCAAGAAGAACTTGTTATCTGTCTCTGCCCCACTACTAAGGTTGGCTTAGTGGTTCAGTTTGAGGATGACAAATGTATTATTCATGATCGCAGTGACAGCAAGACAATTATTGCTTCTAGTACTTTGTCTCATGGCCTTTATGGGCTAGATGCATACGAAAAACAAATAGTTTCTGCCACAAAGGCAATGGTTGTGGCATGCATGCTTTGGTTACCTTGAACTTTGGCAGTTTGCTCCGTTTTCATAAACATGACATGGTGTCTAAGTTGCCATATCTTGAAGCCCCTATCAAACATGTTTGTGAGGGTTGTATTCTTGGAAAAATGCAGTGGGTATCATTTCCCAAAGATGGTTCAGTTAGCTGTCCAAAAATTATAGCATATACACAGTGATGTATGTGGTCCTATATGAGAGGACACCATCTATTGGGGGCTACCTCTATTTTTTCACATTCATGATTATTCTAGACATACCTGGGTATATCCATTAAAACAAAAATCATAGGTTTTTATGTACTTTAGGCACTTTGCTGCTATGGTTTAAAATGCTTTTGCATGTAAGATTAGTACCTTGTGTACTGATTGAGTGGGAGAGTATATGTCTAAGGAGTTTCATGCAGATTGAGGGGGGAGTATATGTCTAAGGAGTTTCTTGCATACATGGTTGATAATGGGATAGAACACCAATGTACTGTGCTCTATACACCTCAGCAAAATGATGTAGCTAAACATAAAAATAGGTCTCTCATGGATATGGCACATTGTATGGTCAAAAGTTAGGAGTTACCTTATGGTTTCTGACTAGAAGCAGTCATGTGTGCAACATATGTTTTGAATAGGTGTCCTACAAAGTCTTTGCATACAATTATGCCTTTTGAAGCTTGGAATGGCAAAAAGCCCTCTGTGCCTTACACATTTTTAGTTGTCTTGCTTATACACTTATGCCTGAGCAACTTCGCAGCAAGCTTGATGATAAGGCTGCTAAGTACATTTTTGTGGGATACAGCTTGAGGGTTACCATCTCTGTCATCCTGCTACTAAGAAGATTCTTGCATTAGGAGAAATATGGGTTCATTTTTGGGCCTTCTAATTTTAGAGAGAGAGTGGCGCTCAACCAATGAGGAAGAGGCTTCCGTAATAACAGAGAAATTCGGCATTTTAAAGCAAGAATTCAAGTAAATAGAGTAAAATTATGCTCAAAATGCATCTTTAAATAACATTTACTCATTTTAAAATAATAATAAAATAATACTACCGAAGCTTTGCACGCAAAGATTCAGTAGTTGAGTAAATGTTTTTCCCTAAAATTAGCTCCGATCTTCTTCGTCTCCAACATAGTCGTTCTTTCTTTTTCTAAGTCTCCTCCAAATTAAGCTCTCATCGTCTTCTTCCGTGTGTCTTTTGCTACACAAAATGGTAACCTATAGAAAGCCTCGTAATAGCATTTCAGCTATTACTGTATTCAATAGTTATAATACGAACGATGGGACATGGATACCATCTACAATTGCAATTAGGAGCTGGGTACTTTTACACAAAGAAGGAAGAGGAAGAGGAGAAATGCTAATGAATTTGTGGAGCCATTCAAGGGACAAGTTAAAGAGTTCAAGGTATGTGAATCTAGCAAGCGTGTGACAGAGGTACTAATACAACATGTTTTCTAGCATATAGACTTGAGGGTGAAAAAATTTCCTCCTGATCCACGATATCGCCCCAACTGTGAGTAGTATCTCAGTCAAAACTTCTTTTATTTTAAAAGTGTTTAATTGTTGTTATTATGCAGTTGTTTATCCATTCAATCCTGTCTCCTTATTGTTTTAAAAGTGTTTAATTGTTGTTATTATACAGTTGTTTATCCATTCAATCCTGTCTCCTTATTATTTTAAAAGTGTCTAATTATTGTTTTAAAAATGTCTAATCTTTTGGTTTTATGCAAATATTTATCCATCCAATAGGATAGACTGGCAAGTGGAGAGTATAAGTGGGATTTTTGACGCTTTCCATGCATATATAGGAGAACAAATTTACAAAGGAAGAACTCATAGAGATCTTGCAAACCATGGCATATTTTTCTATGATATGCGGTACTTTGAACCAAACACGTCTTCTGGATGGGGTCATTTGACTCCATTACCCCTCCCATTATTTGGAAGAAAATATTGGCCATTGCCAACTTCACAAACTAGTGAAAGTTATAGGATCAGGTTGTATCATGACATACATAAGTCTCTTAAGGCATCTGTTGCCAACAAAGAATGCCAAGCTTACTATTTTTATGCTTATCGAAGTGTTTGTTGACTTTTTCTTTGATGAAGAAATAAGAAATACTTCAACAATGTTTATTTGCAACTCAAGTAAGGCAGTGGACTTTTTGGACAATGGTTGGGACAGAAGAAAGACAGAAGGCATCATTTATGTTTTGGAGAAGAAGTCAATAGTTTGCAAGTACATTATTGGCTCTCAAAACTTCATTGCAACTATTCACTACACCAGATATCATTATGTTAATGGAAACCTTGTTCCGTTAGATCAAGATTTGGAGTCATATCCTAAGAATATGCCTCTAGTAATGGAGATATATTTGGAAGGGCAATTGCTTACAATGCTGAACACACTATCTAAAACATCTCTTTCTCAAATTAGAGAAGACCTTACATACGAGGAGACTGAACAATTACCAAAAGATTATACATATACAATGGATACTAAAAAGGTAAACCATTTATATTTACATTCACCATTTAGTATGCTATGCAGAACATTATGTAAGATACCACTAACAAAACCCTTTTTTTACAGGTGCCAAGGCGAAAAGAGAAAATAACTTTCTGCAAAGAATCTGTCTCTCATACTATTCACTTGATTAGTCGTTATGATGACAATCAAAACGTTGTAACTCCAAAAAGTAATTTAATATATAAAAGATTTTTTTCTCACAAAACAATGCCAGACCTCTTACAAAATTAATGTTAATGTTACAAATGTAAATAAAAGTCTAATGATGCTGACGTCGATCAGAAGACTTTGGGGCACGGACGCGACGCCGTGATTGAGAACTCGACTGTGCTTGGGACTGAGGCGACCTTCGATTTTGGTCCTCTTGTAGTCTTTCCATTTCTTCCCACAGTCTTTCTTCTCTTCCTCTCTCCGCCTACATCTCGACCTGCCTCCTGGATTCCACCCATTCATCCACCTTAGCTTGGAGCTCGGGGGGGTCACTCGTATAAATATGTAAGTATCACGTGGGTTCAATAGAAGGACATTTTAAATATTTAAAACTTACAGAAATATATTTACAGAGGAGATTTATTTATTGTATTTTTAAAAAAAATTACAGATTTGAATAGGAAAGGATACATTATATTCACTAAAAAATTCACAGATAAGGGACTTTTTAAATAGGCTTGAACGCACGTGATATGGAGGATTTACATATAGTGACCCCCCCCGAGGCTTGGAGCCTGTCATAATCATTGAGGGCAGCCATATGTGCTTCGAATTGTCTTTGCCGCTCCTCGTCTTGTCTCGCTGACGTACTTTCTCTGCAGCTTCCCTTGTAAATTTGTCTACCCTCCTGATCTCTTCTTCTACACGATCATGGACAACCAAAATAATTCTTTGTACAGCTTTGTCCTGAACTGTTTTACATGCAAGGGAGCATATTTGTTCAGAATTATTTCCTGTACACGGAGAAAAGCTTTGTTAGGGGCATTATAGCTACGTTAGATTATGCAAGTCTACTTTACAAACATTAGTTACATTAGGAATATTAAAAATTTTCTTTATTAAAAGGTAGGCGTTTAGGGCCGTCCTCCATCCATAGCTGACATCTCTGGGCTCTGGACTGGCACCCTTATCCTATGATATGTCATGTTTTGTACAAGGTTCGGCTCCATTACGAGATGTTTCAATGCATATACAAATTTTTGAGCACATCTAAGAGGTCGAAAAAACAAGCATCAGCTTATCCTGCTTAAATAAATCTACATGCTGGGAAATGTCAATAGGGACTTACTCTCTAAACGTGGGCATGATATTGTTGAATAGAGTTTGCAAAATAACACGTGTTTTGCTCAATGTCGTACAAAAGCAAACTCTAGTGTCGGCTGAAAAAAACAAAGAGGACATAGGTGTTATTAAAGAAAACACATATAGATTACCAAATATTTGATGTCAATTTAAAACTTAACATGAGACTCACTCTTCATGGTAACCCATGAAAATAAGTCTTGCCAAATCGAGGTTCACTGGTTCAAACCACGACATAAGACTCAAAAATGATGAACTATCATTTTGTAATGCCGCGAAAATGAGAGGATCCATAGTATATGTATAGTTTTGGATCTCCTTTGGTAGCAGTAATATACAATACCTAAAGGCAACAATGAATCAACACAAAGCATGAAGCGCGCATATATGCACATTGGAAAGAGGAATCTCAAACACGGGTTTAAAGTTCTCATCCAAAATTTGTTTGTTCGGTGGTCGTCTCCACCACTTAGAGTCTATCACCCTTGCGGAGTCCATGCAATAAAGACATGGAGACTTTGCATTGGCCCCTTTGCTGCAATTAAATAAGCACTTGAGAGTCTTCAAGTCACCCACAAGATGTCATTGGACTTGAAATTCCCCCCTTTTCTCTACATGGAGCATCCTGGTTGCATTAATCTGTTCTTTGATGAGATTGGGGATATGTGATGAAATACCCAAAACAAGGATTCATGGTCCTCTTTCAGATGTTCGTCTTGGACTGCACACACACTAAAATACTTTGGATCATCCCTACAGTAATTACAAAGAGCCCTATTCATAAGTGTTATTATGACCCTTTCCATCTTTTTCTCCTTGATAATCTCGTACTCATCAAGCTTGATGACAAACTGAAGTACACCTCCTATATCCTCAAATGTAATATCATAGAACTCCACCATTCTCTTTTGCAAGAGCTCCAAGTCCATGAATATATTATTGTGTTCATTGTAGAATATGTTGCCACCTTCTCTCTTAAACTCTCCTACAATGTGGTATGAGTGACCAACATAGTGAAGCTATTCTGTGTTTAATTCCTTCCAAACTTTTGTAGGTGTTGGAAGTAGCTTTGCTTTAATGCCTTTGGCCTCAAGGAGGGATGACATTGACTTTTAGATGGCACTATAACCCTTACGAGACTGACTCCACTTGAATCCATGGCAGATTGAATATCCATAGTTGAAACTGTATTGTTGGTTACAAATTCATCCGCTATATCTCGTTGAACCACCTTGAACTTCTTCTCTTTTATCATTTCTCTTGCCATTTGATGTCGCGAATGGTTTTAGTTGCTTTGCTAGATTAAGATTGGGATTGATATTCTCTTTGTCAGGATGTATGACAACCCTACAAATACATCACTACTCGTTACTAACGTAGAGAACATGTAAATCACAAAGAAGCCCAGTAAATAGAATATTATTAATTGCTAACATAAAAGACATGTGAATGGGAATGCATTCAGTGCGATCTTACCTTATGGCTTGGATTCTCTTCTTCAAGCCTCCAAAATCGCGAGCCTCAAGTTCTCAACGTTTTTGAGCTTTCTTTTCTGTATGCGCCGTCCAATGATTGTGTCTTTTTCTCTATATCATTACGGAGGTCACGTTTATTGATTTGACATTCTTGTTCTTCCAATCTAACTTTCTGTGTCTTGCATTCACCAGACAAGCCAAGAAGCTCATTTGCTAAGTGTTGTGAATAATGCCTTTCTCTTTCTTGTAAATGTAAGAAATCGACTTGCAATATCCTAGTAAGCCTGTGGTGCCATCACCTGTAAAACGTAAGAGAGTTGTGGGATTTGAAAAGGGAGAATGTGAAGCAGTACGAGGATCAATAGGATAGATGGAGCCATCACACCAAAGGTCTATGTGTTGCTTCCCCGACAACCTCATATGATCTTTAACATCTGATGAGAGCAATAGTTATCCACTTCTGCATTTTTGAATGGGCACATACGCACTATCTAGATCAATGTGAAAATGGTACTTTCTCTTAATGCTTTCATGATTAGACTCTTCAATAGAGTGAGTGTGTACATGATTGTTCTCCATTGTAGTATTCTAGGAATGAGTAAGTATACTATATGATGTAGAGTGAAAGAATATGACTGGCTATGGTGAGAGAAGGCTTGTATTTGTCTTTTGAAATTGGAGATGAAGGTTTTAATTCCCTCCAAATTGTCTTCCTTGCAATATAATATCCTCCTAAACTAACTTTATTCTTGTAGTTTCGAATGTATCATTTCAAAGAAGTTCCAACGAACTTTAAGACGACTGCCTGGGAGAAAATTTACCTCTTTGGCTCAGAGACTACACTTTTATGACTTTTACATTCTCTTTATTTTAATATTTCAAGATTTTTTCTAGAGAGAGAAAATAAGAATCGACCATTTTCTTACAAGGCCCTACGAATGACCTTGAAAATGTCCTAATGCTTGTAGGATTGTTCTCGGGTTACCCGTGAGCAGGAGTATGAGGACACTGTTTCTGCCAATATCATTATGTCCAATGGTGAACGATATGTTCATCCATCTGATTTTGCAACAGATAAATTCATGAAGAGGAGGCTTAGCCGTTGTCTTGAAAAGATTCCCAGCTACAACAATAGAGTAGAGGAGAAATGCCCACTACACTCAAAGAAGTGTCGCCTGCTCCAATTTAGTTATGGTTTTCTTTATTTTCTGCATCTTCTTACTGCAGACTCAGAGCCCAAGACAGTGACTTTGGCAAGCACTCAAGTGCCAATCGAGGATGACGAGGTTGAGGAAGAGGTGGCTATAGACCCAGCATAGGCCGAAAAGGAAACCTTTGAGGCTAATGCATCCCTTATCCCCTTCGATGCAGCACCTATTTCATTATTGGAAGACAATCAATCTAATGAGAATGAACAAGGGGAGTTGTCACTACCTTCCTTGCCCAGCTTTACTATGGCAGCCCAAGTTGATTATGTATTATTAATACCATGTTGAAATTAGAGCAATGTGATGAGCTATGGTGGATCAAATACTAGAATCAACATCATTAACAAAGCAATTAGCAAATAATTAAGATGTAATTAGTGAGTAATTAGCAAATAGCTTAATGTAGGCATGGATAATCAAAAACCAGCAAATTCTCATTAGGACAATGCCTCAATTTATAGAGTTTACATCCAAGCATCTAATCCCACTGACTTCTCCTTGATTCACTCCACCTCTCCCAGAATATCTCCACCTCTTTTGCTTGATTCTCTCCATCTCTTCACTTTTCCCAGAATATCTCCTAGAATATCTCCACACTTCCTAAATCTTCTCATGCTACCCTTTATTCTCTCCCAGTAGATTCTTCTCACCTTTTCACAGGTTCTTTCACATTTACACATTCTCTTTTACAGCCTCTAACCAAGGGCTTGTTCTTGCACACACCCTATTCACTTGTATTTTCAACAATGGCCGGATCAAGAGAGGAACTTGCACTTGGATCATAGAGACCAATGCTTTTTTCCACGTCAAGAGGCATAGCCCATTGATTCTTTTCCATAGAACAAGGATTATCTGTGATTTGCTTCAACTATCATAACTTAAACAGAATTGAATTTTATTTTAGGAATCCATCAGTTCAACCTAACCCCATTCAATCCCATGGGTTAGCCAACCGCCCAACCACTACATTGATAGGATCCATTTTGAAATTTGGTTATGTTTTGTCTTGGGTACCAAGGAAAAGATTTCCCAGGCCCCCTAGCCAGATTCATGCAAAATACAATTTAGACACACCACTTATGCACCCAATATGAAATTGCCTTTTCACAGATTCAATTGTCTTTAAAGCAAACTTGAAATGAAACCATAGTATCACTGATCATAATCCTCCAAAATATCTTGCTTGAAATCCAATTTCCAATCATTCCTTCATCGGTGTACCTATGGCATCATTGGCAACAAGAACGCTCACTACCTGCTCACCCAGGGGCCTTTTCAATAGTTCTTAGCTCATAGTACGTGGGAATATAATCACATAAAAATCCAGATGGGCTCTCCGTTGGTTGAAGATCATGCCCGTGTTCAGAAAACAACAACTCATTTTCTTCCCCGATGCATGCGTGGGTATCTTCGGCGACCCAGAGCCCGAGCACCGTATGGTCAGCACCCTCTACGCTCCTTCGCAAGTCACCTAGCACTTCACTCATAGGCCGCTTCCTTGGTCCCTCATCCACCGTACTGGAAGCTCACCATTTTAAGCGAACCGAGGCTGGTCAAGACCTCTGCCAACCTTGTCATGCGAGACGTCCTTCATTGACTCTCCCCATCAGCTATTGCAACCTTTTCACTTAGGTCCTCTCACTCACGACCTTAATTGACAAGATAGTCAACATGCTTCCCAGCATTCTTGACATAAAAGAGTCTTTTAAAAACAGGTGTCATATACAATTATAGTTTCCAACAACTCCCATCATTCCACATCATTTCTCATTATTCCACATTCTTCTACATCAATTCACATCGCTTTATTCCACATCCATTCAAATCCATTCCCATTGTCCTTCATCCATTCACATCCATTCACATCCATTCACATCTATTCACATCAATTCACATCCATTGTCCTTCATCCATTCACATCTATTCACATCAATTCTCATCCATTCACATCACATCACATCACATCACATCTATTCACATCCATCTACATCACATCACATCCATACACATCATATCACATTCATTTACATCCATTCAGATCCACATCACATCTCATCACATCCATTCAGATCCACATCACATCTCATCACATCCATCCACATCCATTCAGATCCACATCATATCACATTCATTTACATCCATTCAGATCCACATCACATATCATCACATCCATCCACATCCCATCACATCCATCCACATCCATTAAAATCCACATCCCATCACATCCCATTTATATCCATTTAGATCCACATCACATCACATCCATTTAACTCAAGTTGAAAGTACAGTTACTCTACTTTTGATACCGACAGAACTTTTCAAGTCTCCGCCAATTACTTGGCTTAGATAAAGGTAACTTTTTCTTGATTCCATTAAATCTAAATTCCATTCACTTTTTTAAATCCTTGATCCTCTCAAGGATTTCAGATTCCTTTTCTAGGGAAACTAGGAATAAATTAGTTATACGTTCATTCAACTAAGCGTGTTTCTGGTCTTTTTCTGGGAAGTCCTTTTTCCCGTTTAAAAAGTACTCCAAGATTCTATCTTCCAAGAATTTAGACATATACTTCAAATTTTCAAACGCTAAAAGTATTCAAATTTTCTTTTTTGATTAAGAATTATCCAAGTTTTCTCGATGAATATTTTCACATTCTTTCTCAAATTTCTCAAATTAAGATATACTCAATTTCTTCTTTTTGAATAAAAGATTCATGGGATTTACCTAGATTATCATGGGAATTCCTCTTTTTACATCTAAATTGTATGCATGAAAAATAAATTTATCAAAAAATTCTCTTTTCTCTTAATTAAATAAATATGCATAAATACTAAAAAGTATTTTCCATAAATATGATGAAAATCATTATTTTAGTATAAAAATATCTAAACCTAGAATATGATAGGAATTCACCTTTTTGCATTATTAAAATTATGCATAAAAATAAGATTTATCTCTTTCTTGGAAAATTTTACTAAAGCTTCGCTACAATTACTTGAAATGTTCAATTTTCTAATTTGAAATGAAAAATTATAGTAAAAATATGATAGAAACTTCTCTTTCAAGTTAAAATTAAATTTATGCTATTTAGAGGATGAACTTAGGAGGATTATTATTTTGTCATATGATATGATAACCTTAGGGAAATCAAATGTGACTTTTGGGATCTTAGGAGAAGTTGGAATGTCTTTTAGCGTTAGATAGAAATGGGCAGTTATGTTTTGTGTGCAAGGGGGAATGTAGACGGATGTAAGCAGAACTGTGTTTAGGGCAATGAAGAAGTTAGCCAATTTTATGTTTTTGAAGCTTTGACAGTAATGTTTATTAGTCTCATTAATGGAAGGTGTTTTCTCTTTATAGTACTCTGTACAATGTTGTTCATCTTTGTTTGTCTTAGAGAGAATGTGGAAGTTAGAGTTTGCTTGTCAGATCAGAAGTCAGGTTATTTATCATTCTGTTAAATGTGCTAGGAAGTTACACTAGTTTACACTGGCGATCACGGTGCTTGTGATGGGTTGTCATGGTCGAATTCATTTTCTTCTGTGAGATTGATGAGTGCCAAAGAGGTTACAAAGCAGTTTTTTGGGATGACGTTTAGAATTCTTTCAGAAGTATGATTTCGACGACTGTTCAGTTTCGACCTGGAGGATTTGGGAAGACCATCTCATCCTTATTTTACAAGATCAGTAGCAAGGCGAAAAAGTACACATCATGAGGAGGATGACTAGAATCAATATTGCAAGAAGGAGGTGAAGAAATTGGGATGCAAAGTGATGGTTCTGAGGAAGAATCGGAGCCAGATACAAAAGAATTTGACGAAACAGAGGAGTATGGTGGTGAACCATCAGACAGAGGTGTTAGAGAAAAATAGGCAGATAATTCCGCAATTCATAGGTGCAACAGTATTGCAGCCTGATCCTTCAATAGTAGGGAGAAGAGTAGTGTTGGAAGCACCTCGACCACCATCACTGGGGTCAACATCATCATCATCATCAGCATCAACACAAGCAGGGTAGTTATCCCCAAATACGCTTCAAAACATGGCGGTGGCTATAGAGCGGATTTATGCGTCAAGTTTGGGACCTTTCTTGTAAGATTCCTCCCCAGCCTCTCAAAATGTCCAGCATATTCCCCTGTAATCAATTCCCTCTTCAGAAATATAAGAGATCTTGTCTCTGACTGTTTTGGCATAGAGAGATAAAATATTCTAGAGAGAGAATATTCAGATTTTGAATATTTCTAGATAGAAAAATATCTCATATAATTAAGATGAATTCCCCTGAAACAGAAATTCAAAAAGAACTTTTCAATGTGCAATTAGAATTAATTGAAAATGGATATAAAGGACCTTAGCCTAAGGGTCTAGATTTTTAAAAATTTAGATTATGGTCCAATTAAGGTTCCTATGGGCTAATTGGATCAATCCATGTGTAGGGAAGATATAAATCCAATTTTGTAAAAGAAGATACCCAAAAATGAGTAAATGCTCACATAAGATGAAGAGTTAACTATGTACAAGGTTTATTAGTAAAAAACTATGAGCAATATTAAAAATATGAGATATTTTGGGTATAATGATTCCATTTTGACACATATGTAAGGAAGGGGAGTTCTTTAAAGGAGGTGCATATTTCACATGCTTGAATGAGTTTTAAACTCATAAAAATTGAGATATTTCATCTCTCCTCTCTCCTCATTCAAGTCTAGTTCCAAAAAGTTAGCTTAACTGACCTAAAAATGGTCAAAAATTGACCAAACTGATTTAAAAAATTCTAGAATCAGTTTGTTTGGTTAGGAGCTCAATTTTTAGCATATTAAATTTCATGCATAGGGGTATGAAAAAAATGATTATTTTATTATAAAACTGTAAAGAAAAAAAAATTATTTTATTATAAAAGTGTTATTTTTATTATATTGAATTTCGTGCATAGAGGTGAAAAAAATAATAAATTATTATTTTATTATAAAAATGTTTTTTTAAATGATTATTTTATTATAAAAGTGTTACTTTTATCACATTTGAAGTTCTTGCATAGAGGTATGCATAAAAGATCTTTATTATATTGTAAAAATGTTACTTTTATCATAATTGGATTTCATGCATAGAGTTATGCATAAAAGATATTTTTATACTAAAAGTGTGATTTTCATCATAAATAGATTTTATGCATAAATTAGATGCATAAGAGAAATTCATTTATTCTAAAAGTGTAATTCCTACTAAATTGAATTTATGCATAAGAAGATGCATAAAAGATTGATTTTAATTCAAAAGTGTCATTCTCATCTAGAATGAATTTATGCATAGGAAGATGCATAAAAGATTGAACTTTAATTCAAAGTGTCATTCTCATTTAAAATGAATTTATGCATAGGAAGATGCATAAAAGATTGATTTTTATTTCGAAAGTGTTAGTCTCCTTAAACGAAATTTATGCATAATTAGATGCGTAAAGAAATTTTATATCAAATATAAGAATTCTTTTGTATTCTATAAATAGATATGGGAAGAGATAGGGTGTGATAAGAGATGTATGAGATGTGATAAGATGTATAGGAGAAGAGTTAGGATGTGATAAGATGAGTTAGGATGTGATAAGATGAGTTAGGATGTGATAAGAGACCTATGGGATGAGTTAGGACGTGATAAGATGAGTTAGATGTGATAAGAGACCTATGGGATGAGTTAGGATGTGATAGGATGAGTTAAGATGTGATAAGATGTGTATGGGATGAGGTAAGAAGTGTATGTGATGAGATAAGATGTATATGAGATGAGTTAGGATGAGATAAGATGAGTTAGGATGTGATAAGATGAGTTAGGATGAGATAAGATGAGTTAGGATGTGATAAGAGGTGTATGAGATGTGATAAGATGTGTATGAGATGTGATAAGATGTGATAAGATGCATATGAGATGAGTTAGGATGTGATAAGATGAGTTAAGATGTGATAAGATGTGTATGGGATGAGATAAGAAGTGTATGAGATGAGATAAGATGTATATGGGTTGTGATAGGGCGAGAATGGATGTGATGTAAAAGAATAGATGTGAAGGCGTATGAGGCTATATGAATGGAAATGTGGAAAGGAATGAATATATGTGGATGTAAGAATGTGAAGAACGGATGTATACATGTAGATGTAGATGTATGGATGTGAATGTGATTATGGATGTGGATGTATGGTTATGTATGTGGATGTGGATGTATGAATGAGGATGTGAAAATGGATGTATGCATGGATGTGTATGTAGAATAATGAACGTGAATGTGTATGGAAAATAATGTGTCATCGATATGAGTAAATGGATGAAAATGAATACACATTGAATGGAATGTGGATTAAGTAAAGTGGTTTGAGGAGGGATAATGTAGAAAGACGAGAGTTCGATATAGAAACTGTATTTTATGACTGTTTGTAAATGACTGTTTTATGTCAAGAATGCTGGGGAAGCATTTTGACCGTCTTGTGGATTAAGGTCATGGAGACCTAACTGATAAAGTTGCAACTGCTGACGGAGAGTCAATGGAGGACGTCTCGCGTAGCAAGGTCGGCCGAGGTCTTGACTAGCCTCGGTTCGATTTAAATGGTGAGCTTCCAGTACGGTGGATTAGGGACCAAGGAAGCGGCCTATGAGTGAAGCGCTAGGTCACCTGCGAAGGATCCTAGAGGGTGCTGACCATACGGTGCTCGGGCTCTGGGTCGCCGAAGATACCCACACGTACGTCATGGAAGATATTGGAACAAGGAGTAAGAGTTGTTTTCTGAAACCGGGCATGGATCTGGTTGATTGACCTTGCTGGTCCTCAACGGATGAGTCCATGGCTCTTTTATATGGATCTGTGGGTTGATCTTGCTGATCTTCCACGGAGATTCCATTCTGTTATATGAATGTATTGCCGGTTACTATGAGCTAGGAACTATGGAAAAGGCCCTGAGTGAACAGGTGGTGAGTGTTCTGGTTGCCGATGATGCCATAAGTAAACCGTGAATGAATGACGAGAAATAAGGATTCAACCAGATACTTTGAGGATTGTCATCAGTGACATAATGGTTTCATTAAAGGATTGTTTGAAAGTTAGTTGATGCTGAGAAAAAGGTAATTTCATATTGGGTGTGTAAGTGGTGTGACTAGTTTTATGTTTGCATAAACTTTCGGCTAGGGGGCCTAGAAACTCTTTTCCCTTCTGGTACCCGGGACAAAACCTAACCAAATTCCTAATTGGATCCCATCACTACAGTGGTTGAGAGGTTGGCTAACCCATGGGAATGGATGGGGTTAGGCTGGACTGATGGATCCATAAATCGAGATTTAATTTCTATTATTACGATAGATGAAGTAAATCCCCGATAGTAATTGTTCTATGGATAGGAATCAACGGCTGTACCTCTTGATGGGGAAAAAAGCGTTGATCCCAATGATCCAAGTGCAAGTTTCTTCCTTGATCTGACCAAGTACCGTTAGAGGTGCAGTCGGATCAGTTTGATCAGTAATGATCTTGACTACGTTAGAGTAAAGAGTTATCCTGGTGGAATCGCCCGTGTTTTTCGGGTAAATGAAGTTTTTCGGGTTTCGGTTTTGGATAAACCGATGGATTAGTCTGTTGTCCGGAGATCCGAGGGCGAGGCCCCGAGTGAGACACCCCTGGCCCGCGCGTACGATGTGCTACTTCCGCTGCTAGTACCCCGAATCCGTAGCGCGGTGGAGACTGGGATCTTACAGTTGGTATCAGAGCGAAATTGAAAGCTAATAAAGATAATTAAATTCTTATCTGAAATTGGTAATAAGAATTCAAAAACAGTATTTTCATAATGTATTTTCATTCCGTAAGCTTCTTTAATGAAGAAATTTTAATCAAAGAAATTATTTTTATAGATGGAAGTTCTCCATTTATCTGGTATTCCCGACCTCACCCAGTCTCAAGATATGATTGCATTTGCCTTCGAGCATCTCATCTCTTCCGCTTCAACTCGAACAAGCCGAACAAGACTCGCACGCCATTTCGAGGAATTATATTTTCCTAACCTAGTGGAGAGACAACAGCATAAGTGGTTTGCAGGGCTATATATCCACGCCTCTTGCAACCGGCATGCAATGCTGAGGCAGAACCTCTCATTGACCATGATTTTGATAAAGCTCAAAATGACACGTGGTGTCATTCTATATCATTCAACGCCTCAAGATTTCAGACTTGCTTGCCGAGTTTATAGACTCTTTAGTCGATTTATCCCTAGGGAGAAAATAATAGCTCCCTTCGCAATTAGAGAAATTATGTAACAGGGCATGACTATGGCCCACAGTACTGTCGTCTTATGCATCTCTCGAGGAGATTTTGAAATTTGGAGCCGAGCCACTCTATGTACTTATTGCAACTTGTATATAAATATACAAATATTTTTTTTAAGTGATTGTTTACGGACGATCGGATAAAGAAAAATCTGTTTATCAGACTTATGTCATAGATCTCCAATAAGATCAACTGAGGAGCCAATTATGTCAAAAGTTTATCAAGACGCACAAAAAGGTTGTAATTGTGTGATATAATTCATACAAATTGTTAATTCAAATTAAAATTCATAAATTAGTAATTGGGTCTTCAATTGGAAGTACTGCAATTGTATGGAACCCTGACTTGCTTGAGGTCTAGACATGATGGTATTTACCTTATAGTTTCGAGTATCATGACTATCCGTATATACCGAGGGTATAACTGCAGCTCTTTACCGGCAGTATATACGAGTAAATCCAAGACTTGAAATTATAAGCATTAATGCTATTCAGATGATGATTTTGAATGTGGTTGATATGATTTTTTAATTCTGTTTGAGAACTGATGAGTTGATTTGGATTCTCATTGAAAAATGATGATCCCTGAAAATGGATTGAAATGTAATAAACTGAGCAAAACCACAATGTGGATGATTGGGACGAGTCCCTGTGATGATATTGATGATAATGAATTCAGCAAATCACTATGAGATTAGTGGATTGTGCTGTCAAATTGCTACTGTTAACACTTGACACGGTAGATCAAGTTAAGGGATGATAAATTGAGAACTTACTTAACTGAAATTTCCATGGAGGAATGCTCAGAAGGAAATTTTTCGGTCTAATAGGCCATTATCGTATGAATGATATGATCTAAATGAATTATTATTTAATGATGAGTTCTATATAAAGAATATTTATCCTAGTATTCTGTTAGGTTGACTAGAATATAAGGAACCCAGAATAAATTGGATCTGAAGAAAAAGAGTTGTCCTCTACTTTGCGAGATGAGGACATCTCGCATCTTTTTAAGTGGGGTAGAAGTTTGTAAGATTCCTTCATCCAACCTTCGAGGTATACAGGAGTAAGAATCTCCTTTTCTGATCTTATAATTATTCTCTCTCTAAATAAAAGAAAGATTCTGTTTAAAAAGGGAAGACACTTTACCCAGAATACCTTCTCAGGAGCCCACCTGTTTTAAAGATTCAGAACGATGAGTTCAGAAGTGAGAACCTGTGTTTTGGATGCCAAGGTTTTGACCATCAGTTAAAAGACTGCCCGACTCCTACCATGAAAAGGGCACAGGGAAGTCTAGAACCCAAATTCAGAGACCAATTCCTTCATACCAATCTAATCAGGGTCCGTCTCTCGGACAAGATTGCTTAACTCCATTAACTAGGTCCGATCCATTGATTAGGGTCAAGATGACCAGTCAAATGCTTGACGACTTAGAGCAACAGATGCAGGCAATTCATAAAGATATAAACGTTGCCCAGGATCGACAGAGACAATATACAGATAAGAAGAGGACAGTCAGAGAATTCAAAGAAGCAGTTATAGTCTTCATTGAATACGGACCAAAAGAATTTCTTTATTCTCTAGGGGAGTATAAGTAGTTATCCCCCAGATATTGTGGACCAAAGAAAGTAAGTGACTTAGCCTACGAACTTCTTTTATCTCCTCATCTCAAAGTTCTTAATGCCTTCTATAGAAATATGTGCCAAACCCAAATCATGGAAAGACGGTAAAACTTCAGTGGGCAAGATACCGTTGGCTTCTAGGTTACGCTAACTCCTTCCTTTATATAAGTCGTAACTTTTACTTATCACTCACAATAATCTTACTTCCATCGATCTCCCTTCTTCTTAATCTCCTTCATGGCTTGGCAACAGGAATTAGTTTTATCCATGATGATTTCTCACCTTCAAGACGCAAGCGAGTCTGTGAAGAAGGATTTTATAGAACAGTATGAGCGCTCACTTTTTCCTCACTTGGGAACGTCTGTAGCTCAGACCAAATGGCGGACCTATCAAGACATAACTAGGGTAACACCCTGGGATCAGCAGCACTTTCGTAACAATGTCCGCTTGGCCATGGTTATCGAAGCCTTGGGTTTGGGTCCCCGATACTACTGCATCATGAGATCAAGACATCTTGGGTTTTCTGAGCGGGTCTTCTTACTGGCGTGTTTTCTTCCTCATCAGAAGATATGCCTTTACCCCGTTTTTGGTTTGCCTCTCAGAGGTCCTTTTGTTAGATCACCTCATACCACTGAGATAGGTGCGGCAATAACCAACAGAATTATTCCTATAGATGAGTTACCTTATGCGCAGCTTGTGAGTGCTGCTTTTGTGATCATATGATGGACGGGCTTATGGAAGTGTAAAGAGTTCTTCTATCTTTACTGTATATGTTCCATGAATGAATAAAGTTTAAATCTTGTTCTTGTCTTGACCCTTACTCTCTTTGAGACTTTTTAATTAGTGGTTAATCTTAATTAAATTTTTCTCTAAGTCTCATGTTCGTGCATTTTGCGAAATTATCCCAAGTTTGCGAGATGAGGACATCTCGCGTTTTTCAAGTGGGAGAGAATGTAAGATTCCTCCCCAGCCTCTCAAAATGTCCAGCATATTCCCCTGTAATCAATTCCCTCTTCAGAAATATAAGAGATCCTGTCTCTGACTGTTTTGGCATATAGAGAGAAAATATTCTAGAGAGAGAATATTCAGATTTTGAATATTTCTAGATAGAAAAATATCTCATATAATTAAGATGAATTCCCCTGAAACAGAAATTCAAAAAGAACTTTTCAATGTGCAATTAGAATTAATTGAAAATGGATATAAAGGACCTTAGCCTAAGGGTCTAGATTTTTAAAAATTTAGATTATGGTCCAATTAAGGTTCCTATGGGCTAATTGGATCAATCCATGTGTAGGGAAGATATAAATCCAATTTTGTAAAAGAAGATACCCAAAAATGAGTAAATGCTCACATAAGATGAAGAGTTGACTATGTACAAGGTTTATTAGTAAAAAACTATGAGCAATATTAAAAATATGAGATATTTTGGGTATAATGATTCCATTTTGACACATATGTAAGGAAGGGGAGTTCTTTAAAGGAGGTGCATATTTCACATGCTTGAATGAGTTTTAAACTCATAAAAATTGAGATATTTCATCTCTCCTCTCTCCTCATTCAAGTCTAGTTCCAAAAAGTTAGCTTAACTGACCTAAAAATGGTCAAAAATTGACCAAACTGATTTAAAAAATTCTAGAATCAGTTTGTTTGGTTAGGAGCTCAATTTTTCCTATAAATAGAAGCTTCCCCCTTGTTGAAAAATATATAGTGTTTATGCATTGTTACTCTACTCTACCTAAGCCAAGAACTGTGAATTCATTAATAATTCATTAGTTTTTGGCACTTCCCTCTTTCTTCAATCCCCATTGGTGGCTCCATCAACATACTAAACCAATTGATTGGTTGGGAGCCTCTACCGTGAACAAAGAATCAAGCAAATTGTAAGATAAATGGTGAATTTTGATCTTTTCTATAATTTCTCAATGCTTCTCTCTTCTCAACCCCTCTCAAGCTTGAGAAGCTTAATTGGAATGGTTTTTGAATGCTATTGAGGTTAATTGATTAATGATAGTTAGGAATTACATAAAATTGATGAATGCTATTGAAGTTAATTGATTAATGATAGTTAAGAATTATATAAATTTCCATTTATGCTTAATTCAAATGGTTTTTATGTAAATGCTCTCTCTCACTCAAGAAATGGTCATACTCATGACCCATTCTCAATCCAAATGAAGCTTTTCATAAAGCTTTTTCTTAATCCAAGATTAAGCTATACTTGCGACCAAATTAATGGCTTTTTTCTATGCTTTTAGTTTATGTATATTGATGATTCAATCCATTATGGATTGATGATCCAATTAGAGTTCATTCTAATTATTTCATTAATGATAAGCTTTATCCCTTAGAAAAATTGAGATTTGTCAGTCATAGCAGCGGAGCTATGGCAAAATTTTTATAAAAATTACGCATAAAATAATTTCATTCAAAGCATAAAAAGAGGACTTCCTACCATATTCTAGGAATTATCATCCTAGATTAATTGGAAGAATTTCATTGTAATCATGGAGAAATTGAATTTTTATATTATGCATAAAGGATAAATATTTATATCAAAAGTGTTACTTTTATCATTTTTATTTTCATGCATAGGAGTATGCATAATGGATAAATTTTTATATCAAAAGTGTTACTTTTATCATTTTTATTTTCATGCATAGAAGTATGCATAATGGATAAATTTTTATATCAAAAGTGTTACTTTTATCATTTTTATTTTCATGCATAGAAGTATGCATAATGGATAAATTTTTATATCAAAAGTGTTATTTTTAGCATATTGAATTTCATGCATAGGGGTATGAAGAAAATGATTATTTTATTGTAAAACTGTAAAGAAAAAAAATGATTATTTTATTATAAAAATGTTATTTTTATCATATTGAATTTCGTGCATAGAGGTGAAAAAAATAATAAATTATTATTTTATTATAAAAATGTTTTTTTAAATGATTATTTTATTATAAAAGTGTTACTTTTATCACATTTGAAGTTCTTGCATAGAGGTATGCATAAAAGATGTTTATTATATTGTAAAAATGTTACTTTTATCATAATTGGATTTCATGCATAGAGTTATGCATAAAAGATATTTTTATACTAAAAGTGTGATTTTCATCATAAATAGATTTTATGCATAAATTAGATGCATAAGAGAAATTCATTTATTCTAAAAGTGTAATTCCTACTAAATTGAATTTATGCATAAGAAGATGCATAAAAGATTGATTTTAATTCAAAAGTGTCATTCTCATCTAGAATGAATTTATGCATAGGAAGATGCATAAAAGATTGAACTTTAATTCAAAGTGTCATTCTCATTTAAAATGAATTTATGCATAGGAAGATGCATAAAAGATTGATTTTTATTTCGAAAGTGTTAATCTCCTTAAACGAAATTTATGCATAATTAGATGCGTAAAGAAATTTTATATCAAATATAAGAATTCTTTTGTATTCTATAAATAGATATGGGAAGGGATAGGGTGTGATAAGAGATGTATGAGATGTGATAAGATGTGATAAGATGTATAGGAGAAGAGTTAGGATGTGATAAGATGAGTTAGGATGTGATAAGATGAGTTAAGATGTGATAAGAGACCTATGGGATGAGTTAGGACATGATAAGATGAGTTAGATGTGATAAGAGACCTATGGGATGAGTTAGGATGTGATAGGATGAGTTAAGATGTGATAAGATGTGTATGGGATGAGGTAAGAAGTGTATGTGATGAGATAAGATATATATGAGATGAGTTAGGATGAGATAAGATGAGTTAGGATGTGATAAGAGGTGTATGAGATGTGATAAGAGGTATATGAGATGTGATAAGATGTGATAAGATGCATATGAGATGAGTTAGGATGTGATAAGATGAGTTAAGATGTGATAAAAAGATGTGTATGGGATGAGATAAGAAGTGTATGAGATGAGATAAGATGTATATGGGTTGTGATAGGGCGAGAATGGATGTGATGTAAAAGAATAGATGTGAAGGCGTATGAGGCTATATGAATGGAAATGTGAAAAGGGATGAATATATGTGGATGTAAGAATGTGAAGAATGGATGTATACATGTAGATGTAGATGTATGGATGTGGATTTATGCATGGAGATGTGGATGTATGGTTATGTATGTGGATGTGGATGTATGAATGAGGATGTGAAAATGGATGTATGCATGGATGTGTATGTAGAATAATGAACGTGAATGTGTATGGAAAATAATGTGTCGTCGATATGAGTAAATGGATGAAAATGAATATACATTGAATGGAATGTGGATTAAGTAAAGTGGTTTGAGGAGGGATAATGTAGAAAGACGAGAGTTTGATATAGAAACTGTATTTTATGATTGTTTGTAAATGACTGTTTTATGTCAAGAATGCTGGGGAAGCATTTTGACCGTCTTGTGGATTAAGGTCATGGAGACCTAACTGATAAAGTTGCAACTGCTGACGGAGAGTCAATGGAGGACGTCTCGCATAGCAAGGTCGGCCGAGGTCTTAACCAGCCTCGGTTCGATTTAAATGGTGAGCTTCCGGTACGGTGGATTAGGGACCAAGGAAGCAGCCTATGAGTGAAGCGCTAGGTCACCTGCGAAGGATCCTAGAGGGTGATGACCATACGGTGCTCGGGCTTTGGGTCGCCGAAGATACCCACACGTGCGTTGTGGAAGATATTGGAACAAGGAGTAACAGTTGTTTTCTGAAACCGGGCATGGATCTGGTTGATTGACCTTGCTGGTCCTCAAAACGGATGAGTCCATGGCTCTTTTATATGGATCTGTGGGTTGATCTTGCTGATCTTCCACAGAGATTCCATTCTGTTATATGAATGTATTGCCGGTTACTATGAGCTAGGAACTATGGAAAAGTCCCTGAGTGAACAGGTGGTGAGTGTTCTGGTTGCCGATGATGCCATAAGTAAACCGATGAATGAATGACGGGAAATAAGGATTCAACCAGATACTTTGAGGATTGTCATCAGTGACATAATGGTTTCATTAAAGGATTGTTTGAAAGTTAGTTGATGCTGAGAAAAAGGTAATTTCATATTGGGTGTGTAAGTGGTGTGACTAGTTTTATGTTTGCATTAACTTCCGGCTAGGGAGCCTAGGAACTCTTTTCCCTGGTACCCGGGACGAAACCTAACCAAATTCCTAATTGGATCTCATCACTACAGTGGTTGAGAGATTGGCTAACCCATGGGAATGGATGGGGTTAGGCTGGACTGATGGATCCGTAAATCGAGATTTAATTTCTATTATTACGATAGATGAAGTAAATCCCGGATAGTAATTGTTCTATGGATAGGAATCAACGGCTGTGCCTCTTGATAAGAAAAAAAGCGTTGATCCCAATGATCCAAGTGCAAGTTTCTTCCTTGATCTGACCAAGTACCGTTAGAGGTGCACTCAGATCAGTTTGATCAGTAATGATCTTGACTACATTAGAGTAAAGAGTTATCCTGGTGGAATCGCCCGTGTTTTCCAGGTAAATGAAGTTTTTCGGGTTTCGGTTTTGGATAAACCGACGGATTAGTCTCTTGTCCAGATATCCGAGGGCGAGGCCCCGAGTGTGAGACCCCTGCCCCGCGCACGATGTGCTACTTCCACTGCTAGTACCCCGAATCCGTAGCGCGATGGAGATTGGGATCTTACATTTCTGGGAAAGTCTAAAGAAGACCCTGATTGCCACGTAGCTCAATTTGAGACAAGATGGCAGGCCAGAGGATTTGACGGAGTATATGATGTGCAAGCTAAGATGCCTTAGTTTGAGGTAACATTGGAGGGCAAAGCCATGCAGTGGTTTAGCAATTTTAATGCAGGACATTTTGCGGATTACAATGCATTGAGGAATGGATTTTTGAATTGGTTTCGGAAGGAGAAGACTTCGAATGAAGTGCTTTCCAAGCTTAGGGACATTAAGCAAAAGAGGATGTTTGTGGAAGATTATGCACAGAAGTTTAATCAGTATCTGAATAGGCTCATGAATGCGGAGAGGCCTACGAATGAAATGCTGGCAGGATATTTCATGAATGGGTTGCGCAAAGATCTACAGAATGCAGTAGCAAGTGTGGATATTGCAGCCGGTCTGGATGCATTGGTGGACACTGCCACAAGGGCAGAAAAGAGATTTGGATTATCAAATTCAAGTTCAGCACGGAAGAGCTCCAGGGATAAGAAGAAGAAAAAGTCGAACGGGAAGAAGAAGAAGAAGTCAAAAGATGATAGCAGTGATGAGGATTAAAAGGAGGAGTCAGACACAGATTCAGACAGTTCGGATTTGGAAAAGGATTCAAAATCGGATAGTGAGGATGATTCAGGTTCAGATGAAGATGGGAACAAAAAGAAGAAACACAAAAAGAAATCTAGTAAGAAGTCTAAGAAGAAGGTGAAGGATAGCTCGGTTGAAAAGATGGTAGAAAATAAATTGAAGGAATTGGGAGTCAAGCAGTAAGACAACTTACTATGACATCTATGATAAGGATGGCCATAAGACAAAAGACTGTTGGTATAATCCAAATTTTAGGGGAGTAATCCCTGAAAGGATATAGCAGAAGATTCAGCAGAACATGGCGCAAGCCAATGGAGTTTTTTCGGAGGCTTCAGGACAACAGAGATCATTTAACAACCAGGGATGGCAAAGGCAGCA
Organism: Cibotium barometz; assembly: GCF_041138505.1. Taxonomy (NCBI): domain Eukaryota; kingdom Viridiplantae; phylum Streptophyta; class Polypodiopsida; order Cyatheales; family Cibotiaceae; genus Cibotium; species Cibotium barometz. Next base: position 14,429,998 of record NC_141103.1, on the reverse strand, counting down.
GAGCAGCCATATTCAAACTGGATACCACCATTCAACTCTGGAAGACCACCATTCAGAGGAAATTTCAATCAAGGAAGTCGACCAAGATTTGGCGGAAGGCAAAATTTCATACCATCATGGGGAGGAAATTGGGGTCAGCAAAACAGCCACAACAACATAATTGGCAACAACTGTAAGATTCCTCCCTCCGACCATTCCATCTTCTAAAGAATTGGTGACCACTCTTGTTGCAAACAAGAGTAGATCCCTCAAACCTTCAAGCCAAAGGAAAGCACCTAGAAATTCATGTAAGTTAGAAATCCTACTTTTTCTTATTCCTTTTAATCGTTTTCTAATTTTTGTTTTGTTTTAAAATGTAAAATGATGCTATGCCTTGCTAGAAAGGCTTTCCCTCTCTCTTCTTATTAAATTCAGCCTTTCTTTATCCTAGATAAGTAATCTAATTGTTGGAATTAAACTTTTCATATTGTTTCTCTTTTAAAAGTGAAATTTGATTAGTTTAGAATGCTTTAAACCATTTGGGGATAATTTTTAGTAACTTAAGAATAGGAAAAATTAAAAAATGGTCAGCCATACAAAGGAGGTTATGGCAAAATTTTCTTAAATTTTGTGAAATAAGTTTTATCTTTTATTATTCAAAAAGAGTAATCCCCATCGTTTGTGTATTCTAAAAGTGTTATTTTCATTCTCTATGCATAGAAAAATACATAGTAGAAATATTTTTATTATAAAAGTGTTATTTCTATTAAAATTAAATTCTATGCATGGAAAGATGCATATTGATTTTTTTAATTATAAAAGCGTTACTTTCATCAATTTTGATTTTATGCATAGAAAGATGCATAAAGAATTTATTTTTATTTCAAAAGAGTTATTCTCATCAATTTTGATTTTATGCATAAAAAGATGCATAAAGAATTTATTTTTATTTCAAAAGAGTTATTCTCATCAATTTTGATTTTATGTATAGAAAGATGCATAAAGAAATTTATTTTTATTTTATTTCAAAAGTGTTATTTTCCTTAAAATTAAATTTATGCATAAATAGATGTATAAAGGGATTTTTATAAAAGTGTTATTCCCACTGAAGGTGATTTTTATAAAAGAATGAATGGATGGATAGATGTGATGTGATGTGAATCAGATAAATGTGAATGAATAGATGGATAGATGTGATGTGAATCAAATAAATGTGAATGAATGGATGGATAGATGTGATGTGAATCACATAAATGTGAATGAATGGATGGATGGATGTGGATGTATGTAAAGAATAGAAGTGGATGTATGTGAAAGAATGGATGTGGATGTGTGTATGTGAAAGGATGGATATGGATATATGTGAAGAATAGAAGTGGATGTATGTGAAAGAATGGATGTGGATGTGTGTATGTGAAAGGATGGATGTGGATGTATGTGAAGAATAGAAGTGGATGTATGTGAAGAGTAGAAGTGGATGTATATGAAAGAATGGATGTGGATGTATGTGAAAGGATAGATGTGGATGTGTATGTGATTAGTATGGATGTGGATGTATGTGAAAGGATATATGTGGATGTGTATGTGATAAGTATGGATGTGGATGTATGTGGGAGAATACATGTGGATGTAAATGTGATGGATATGAACGAGAATTGAGGCGATGAGATGTGATGTAAATTGGATATATATGAATGACAAGGGATGTGAATGAATGATAAGGGATGTGAATGAATGTGATAGAATGTGAATCAAGATCTAAACATGTGAATCAGGATGTGAATGAATGATAAGGGATGTGAATGAATGTGATAGCATGTGAATCAAGATGTAAACATCTGAATCGGGATGTGAATGAATGATATAGGATGTGAATGAATGATTCAATCGCCTAATGTTAGACATCCTTAGAGAATACTTGGATGATTTTGTTCTAGTTTTCTTTGATGATATTCTGATTTACTCAAAGAATGCAGCTGACCATGAGACTCATGTCCGAAAAGTTCTTGAAATTCTAAGGAAGCACCAACTCTTTGCCAAAAAGAGCAAATGCACTTTCTCTGCCGACCACGTTGAATACTTGGGCTTTCTGGTATCCAAAGATGGAATTTCTCTAGATTTTGCAAAAGTCCAAGCAGTCATAGATTGGCCTAAACCAAAGATAGTGAAAGAAGTCAGAGGATTCTTGGGATTGACTGGTTGGTATAGGATTTTTATACCAAAGTATGCTCTCATAGCTTCCCCCCTGACTAACCTTCTATAAAAAAGAATACCCCATTTCAGTGGTCTGCCAGGTGCCAGAGTGCTTTTGTTGATAAGCTGAAGACCGCCTTGGTAACCAGTCTCGTTCTGAAGCTGCCAGATTTCTCTCTACCCTTTGAGGTAGTAAACTGATGCAAGTGGTTTTGCCCTGGGAGGTGCACTCATGCAGGAAGTTTATGCAGTGGCCTATGAATCCCGAAAGCTTAGAACGCATGAGAGGAATTATGTTGTTCATGACCTGGAATTACTTTCAGTAGTCTATGCCTTAAAGTTGTGGAGACATTACCTACTAGGAAAAAGATTCACTTTGATGAGACAGATCATCAGAGCTTAAAGTGGATCTTTACTCAGAAGGACCTCAACATGTGCCAAAGAAGGTGGATGCAGGCCCTGCAAGAATTTGATTTTGAAATCAAGTACCACCCAGGCAAAGAAAATGTGGTAGCAGATACAGCAGAAAAGCCTCCTTGCTTGCAATTACTATAGTATCAAATCCTTTAATCATTGAAGCAAGAGAGAAGATCATGCAGGATAGATTCTTTGGCCCTATTGCTACCCTACTTATGCGGGAAAGCAAAACTCCACAGGAGTTGAACAGAGTCCAAGGGTACAGCCTGGATGATGGCATTATGTATTATAATCGCAGGTTATGCATTCCCAATGATGAGAGAACCAAGGGTCAAATTTTGAATGAAGCCCATGATAGCCTTATAGTAGGACATCCAGGTTTCATCAAAACCTACATGTCTGTAAAGAAAAGCTTCTTTTGGCCTGGTTTGAAAAAGGATGTACTGAATCATGTACGTCAATGTCTGACATGCCAGAAAGTCAAAGCTGAAAGAGTAAAAATGCCTAGGAAGTTACATCCATTGGACATCCCCCAGATGAAGTGGGAATGTATCAGTATGGACTTTATTACTAGATTACCTTCAGTGCAATCAGTATGGACTTTATTACTGGATTACCTTTAGTGCAATCAGGTTACAACTCCATTTTCGTGGTAGTTGACAGACTAACCAAAGTTTCCCATCTGATCCCAGTAATAAAAGAAACCTACACTGCAGTGGATGTGGCCAGAGTGTTCCTCAAAGAAATCTTCAGATTGCATGGCCTACCCAGGAGAATAGTAAGTTATCAAGATCCCAAGTTTACTTCAAGGTTCTGGATTGCATTTTTTGAAGCAGTGGGAACTTTCTTGGATTTCAGCACAGCTTATCACCCTGAAACCGAGGGTAAACCAAGTAATCGAAGATATACTTCGGTCATGCTGTGGGGCAGGGAACCCAAGAAGTGGCTAAGCTATCTGCACACCTAGTCGAGTTTCTGAAAATCTAGACCTTAGGCTAAGGTCCTTTATACCTATTTTTAATTAATTCCAATTGCACATTGGATTGCTGTAGCCCACAAAAATGCATTTAATTGCTTTGTCATCAAGCTTTGTTTGTTGTTTTGGCACATGTGCATATGCCAAACACCCAAATGTACACATGTAATCCACTGTTGGCTTTCGGCTATACCAAGCCTCAAATGGTGTTATGGTTTTCAAAGCTTTTGTTGGACACCTATTCAACACATGAGTTGCACACATTATAGCTTCCATCCAAAATTTGTGAGGAAATATTTGTGCTTTCACCATGCATCTTGCCATCTCCATGAGAGATCTATTTTTCCTTTCAGCTACACCATTCTTCTGTGGTGTATAAGGCACAGTACATTGGTGTTTGATGCCCTTTTGGGTGGGCAGTTGGCTAACCCATGGGCTGGTTGGGGTTAGGGTGGATTGGTGGATTCCTATAATAAAGTTCAGTTATGTTTAAGTTACAATAGTTAAATAGTAAGTCATAAGGAGATTCTAGTTCTATGAAAAGAATCAATGGCTGTGCCTCACTTAAGGGGAAAAAAGTATTCTCTCTCTAGGTCAAAACTGGTAGAAACAAGATCTTTTATGTTTTTGAAGAGGGATTTGATTATAGGGGAAGATGCTGGACATCTTGAGAGACTAGGGAGGAATCTTACATTCTCTCCCACTTGAAAAACGCGAGATGTCCTCATCTCGCAAACTGGGGGTAATCCTGCAAAACAGAGAGGTTTCATTCTCCCAGGCGGCATCTTCCATTTTACCAATAATTCTCTGAGAATTCTATTCCTGAGAATCTTTTCTCGAACATCAAGAATTTCTTCACGTTGGAGTTCCATCTGCCCTTGGGTTGAAGAGGTTAGGATTTCATCACATCAAGCACATGATTTGGGCTTGGCACATATTTCTTTAGAAGGCTTACATGAAATACGTTATGAACTTTGAGATGAGGAAGCGGAAGAAGCTCGTAGACTAAGTCACCTACTTTCTTTGTAATCAGATATGGCCCACAATATCTGGGGGATAACTTCTTGTACTTTCTAAGAGATAAAGAACTTCTTTTGGGCCATACTCGAATGAAGACCATATCTGCTTCTTTGAATTCTCTGTCTATCCTCTTCTTATCTGCATATTGCTTCTGTCTATCCTAGGCAGCTTTTATATCTTTACGAATTGTCTGCATCTACTGCTCCATGTCGTCAACATCTTGACCCTAATCAATGGGTCGGACCAAGTTAATGGAGTTAAGCAATCTTGTCCATACAAAGCTTTGAAAGGGCTCATCCCAATACTTCTGTGATAAGAATATTGAGATTTTAAATATTTTTGGATAGAAAAATACCTCATCTTATTAAAATAAGTTCCCCTGAAACAGAAGTTCAAGAAGAATTTCAGAAGGTGCATTAGAAAATTAAGTATAATATGTTCAAGAGGCATTATCCTGAGGGTCAAGATTTTTTCGAAATTTTAAATTAAGGTTCCTATGGACCAATAAGATCCATCCAAATGTAGGGAGGAGATAAATAGAAGAATAAAAAGAAAATCCCCCAAAAATGAGTAAATACTCACATAAGATGAAGAGTTGACTAAGGACAATGTTAATAGTTAAAAAAGAGAGATATTTAGATGAAATGATGCATTTTTGACACCTCGGTATGGGGGAATTTCCCTCATGAAAGAGGCACCTATTTCACATGTGTGGGAGAGTTTTAAACTCCCAAATAATGAGATATTTTTGTCTCTCCTCTCTCCTGTTTCAACTAGATCCAAAAAGTGGACTAAATTGACCCAAAAATGGTCAAAAATTGACCAAAATGATCTGGAAAATTCTAGAATCAGTTGGCTTGGTTAGAAGCTCACTTTTTCCTATAAATAGAAGCCTTCCCCTTTGTTGGAACTCAATAGTGTTTTGCACTATTACCTTGCTTCTCCCAAGTGCCAAAAATTGTGAATTTTACTCATAGTTTTTTACCTTCCCTCTTCTAAAAGATTGGTGGCCACTCTTGTTTCAAACAAGAGACCAACAAGCCAAAGGAAAGCTCTCAAATTATCCATGTAAGTTGGAGATTCTTCTCTTTTCTATTTCTTTTATGGTTTTTTATGATTTTTGTCTTCTCTAAAATGAAATGATGTTATGCCTCATTGAAAAAAGGCATTCCCCTCTCTTATTTAGTAAATCCAACCATTCTTTATCCTAGATGAATGATTAATGGATAAAATCAAGTTTTTCATAATGTTTCTCTTAAATAAGTAGAAAATGTTTACTTTAGAATTATTTAAATACTCTTGGTGAACTTCTAATTAATTTTAAAGAATAAAAATTAAAAAATAGTCAGCCATACAAAGGAGGTTATGGCAAAAATTTTCAAAAATTTAGAAATAAGTATTATCTTTTATTATTCTAAAAGAGTAATTCTTATGGTTTCTATATTCTAAAGTGTCATTTTCATGCATACAAGATGCATTTTGATTATTTGCATAAAAGAATTCTTTCTTCTTCATTATGGATTTTTATGCATAAAATAATGCATAAAAGAATATTTTTTTATTATAAAAGTATTACTTTTATCATTATTGATTTCTATGCATAAAAGAAATTTATCTTTTTATAAAAGTGTTATTTTTATCATTATTGATTGTATGCATAAACATATCATAAAGATATTTTTTTATATTAAAAGTGTGATTTTCATCATAAATGATTTTTATGCATAAAAGTATGCATAAAAGAAATTTATCTTTTTATAAAAGTGTTATTTTTATCATTATTGATTGTATGCATAAACATATCATAAAGATATTTTTTTTATATTAAAAGTGTGATTTTCATCATAAATGATTTTTACGCATAAACATATGCATAAAATATATTTTTATATATTAAAAGTGTGATTTTCATCATAAATGATTTTTATGCATAAAAAATATTTTTTATATTAAAAGTGTGATTTTCATCATAAATGATTTCTATGCATAAACATATGCATAAAAGATATTTTTTTATATTAAAAGTGTGATTTTCATCATAAATGATTTCTATGCATAAACATATGCATAAAAGATATTTTTTTATATTAAAAGTGTGATTTTCATCATAAATGATTTCTAAGCATAAACATATGCATAAAAGATATTTTTTATATTAAAAGTGTGATTTTCATTCATAAATGATTTTTATGCATAAATGGGTGTATAAAAGATATTTTTTAAATTAAAAGAGTGATTTTTATCATAAATGATTTGTATGCATAAACGAAATTCTTTCATGTTAAAAGAGTGATTTGCATCATAAATGATTTTTATGATGATAAAAGTGTGACTTTCATCAGAATTGGATCATCAGAATTGGATTTTATGCATAATTAGATGCATATAGAATCTTCATAATTAAATAAAGGTTCTCTTTAATCCTCTATTAATTTTCATAAAAATTAGAAAAATGAATAAGTAGATAATATGTGAGAGGAAATTCTACTGTTTCATATTCACTAAGATGGTAATGAGAAAATTCAATTAAACTATCGAAGTCGGAGATCGAGATAAATGATTATTTTATTCCTTATAAGAAATTCATGTTTTAAAAATCTATAAACAAATATTCGTCGAACGAAATTTAGAAAAAGAGAAATTGAAATAGTACCTTTCGAGAAAGATAGTTTTAGGAAGAACCTTTCCAGACCCAAACTCTGATTCAGACTATTGACCAAGACCTAATTCCTTTGTCAGAAGTTAAAGATCTTTCAGGAAGGCGACTGGGTAATGCTGTATAATTCAAAGTTGGGGCCACACCCAAGCAAACTGAAGCTTAGGTATTTTGGGCCATGTCAGATAGTGGAAGAATTGGGCCAAGGAACAATCTAATTGAGGGATGTGTTTGGAACTTTGATTTAGAAGCCAGTTAATGGGTTCAGATTGAAGAAATTCTTTGGGAGAATTCTTGAGGTTCTTGAATGGATGATAAACAAAGCTGAGGACATTTCAGTTAAGTATGTGGGTGTTGATTTTGAGGAGGAAGATAAATCAGTTTTGGAGTTTGAAGAATGTCGTTCAGACATGGATTGTGGATTATTGGGAGTTGAAAGTGGAATCGAAATACTGTGTTGTCAGTCAGCATGTCATGTGCAGGGTTTTGGCAAGAGGAATTGTCAAACAGGGAGGGAAATTGTAAATATTCGAAAGGACAGCACTCATGAGACGAGGCCATCCCATTGCCACGTGTGAGATTTTCGGTGGTGTGCATTTTTTGAGAAATTTCAGTCTGCATGCAGTGCACTGAACGAGGAAAAAGGAAATAATATAAGTGCATGGGTGTGGTGTGACCATTCATCTCAAATCAGCTCATGCAAGAAGGCGATGATGTCTTCAGAGAGTCTGACGAGGAAGCAGCTTGCGCTCACACAGGAGCACACAAGTGAGTCAATGACTCAAACAAGGTCGATATAAGACCACCATGGAGGAGCTGTTGCGACCAAGAAGGGAAAGTGTCCAAATCATTGAGGAGAGCGAGAAAGTAGATTCGGGTGGGAGATCGATGTTGAAGAGGGATTTAATGTGCAGGACAAAGAAACCGACGTATGGCTCAAGCGAATTGGCTTGTATGAGTTTGCATGCTTACCATGGGCTGCATGTGAAAATGAGTTCGCGAAGAAGCAGTTGTGTCATCTAAGGGAGAACGCAAGATACATCACAGATGATAAGGAGGTGACGCCAAAGCTTGTGGCGGAAGTTTTTTAGGTGCCGTTCATCCAAACACAGAAGTTGAAGAAAATCTCTGATGCTCTGATGCGGGCCGAGTTTGGACCCCCCCGAAGGGCACAAGGTCATACTATATGGTGAGGAATACAGATAAGCTGAGGAGTACCCATCTATTTTGGTACTTAGACAAGGTATGCATTCTAGCTAAGATAACCTATATGTCAAAGGAGGCATTTGCACCCCTCTACAATGCAGAGAGAGGAATGAAGATAGATTGGGCTACTTTCATACAGGATGCAGTTATTAGGGGAAGCACGTGATAAACACAGGTTACCTTCAGAGGGAAAGTTAGCACCCTACTTGGTGGCAATCTTCGGATATGTGTTGTAGGTACCCAGTGTTTCACCGATGTCCCCATCAGGGTTTGGCAGAAGCACGGGAGCAGATGACGGTGGGGGAAGTGAAAAAGAGAAAGCTAGAGTGGGAGCCATCGGCATAGGACAAGGGGAAGTCTATTGTGCAGATTAACTTGAAGGGCCCGAAGTTAAGTCCTCCACAAAAGCAGAAAGAAGAGGGTAAGTTCAGTTTTTTCCCCAATTGCCTAGTGTTTCAAAGCCAGATGCAAAGACAAGGACCATTACAATGATGGCATTGCAGAAGTTAACACTATTTGTCATAAGTGTGAGTTCGAGTTTGCCAGAGTGATTTTTTCACTGCAGGATGCAATTCAAAGCCTATTTGATTTGAATTGGTTCATCAAGAACTAGGAGGCTATGCTCTTAACACTGGAAGCTCGAAAATTGGATACTAAGCAAGTTGATGTGTTGGAGAGAGAAGTGCAGAAGTTGCAAGAGAAGTTGGAAGAAGTGATGGAGGAGAAGAAAAGCTTGCAGGAGGAAGTGGAGCATGTAGGAGCTGTGATGCAGGCCAAATATGTAGAGCTTTTAAGCGTTGCGCAAGATTTCGGAGTATGGGCGGATGGCCTAAAAGTACCCACAGAGTCTTAATTTTAGGAAATGGAGGAGAGGATCACTCAATTGATCATGGACAATAACTTTTTGCTAAATCCATTGACGCCCTTGTTGGAGATGGAAAAGGCAGCTTTAGATGGGCAGGCAGTTACTAGAGTCTTGGTTGCAAAAGCAGATGCGGATCTGTTGAAGAAATCTGTGAAGAAAGAGGTGTTTGATTACACTCAGGAGTTATGGAGGCAGGCGACTACCATTTTTCAGGAGCATCTATCAGTGCCAATAGACAAGTTCAAGTCTTGGTTTGAAGCAACAGGTGAGAAAGCGCTAAGGAAAGAGAATCGAGAGCTGAGGAGTACTCTTGTGGAGTTGAAGAAGCAATTGGAGGCAGAATGAAGTGCAGCAATGGACCAGATGGCAATATTACGGAATGAGACTCTAGATAAACAAGATGATATTGTAAAAGGCAAGTACTATGTACAATGTTGTTCATCTTTGTTTGTCTTAGAGAGAATGTGGAAGTTAGAGTTTGTTTGTCAGATCACAAGTCAGGTTATTTATCATCCTATTAAATCTGCTAGGAAGTTACACTAGTTTACATATGCATACATAGCATAATTATAACCATAATTATAAGCATAATTATTATTAATTCTCTAGATTAGACTAAAATAATCACTCCTTATTTCTAAAAATGTTAGCATAACCCTCTTTCAATTTAGGATGAATTAATATGATTTTTTCATGTCATAAACAAGTTTAAGAGAATTAATCATCCTTTTTCCTAGATTAAAAATCATGAAAATAACTAATCTCTTTCTCTAGCTTGTCAAGATTAGAGTTTGGGTTAAGATAAAGAGATTATTATTAAGGACCATCCTCCTTCATGATAATGTTTCTTACAGAGTAATAATTGGTGAGACGAGATAACTCAAGAAGTGAAAGAAAAATCCATATTACACATACATGAGTTAGGAGTACTTCCCCCACAATTGAATAGAAAACAAAAAACGGAGCATAGTTTACTATTTATCTATTTGATTGGAGTTGCGGCTTAAGCCGTACGAAGTTAAAGCTTCATATACAGTTTCGTGGGGGGGAGGGGATTTACGCGCACCCACCCCGGTAAATCACCTACATAATAATTGCAATTCATGCTCAGTCCTCCCGACGAGAGGGAAAGGCCATTAAGGAAGTTGGGTTTCATGATCCGCGGAAAGAGAAAACCCAATTAAATATTTCTGTTATCACTTCTTTTCTTGAAAGGGGGGCTCAAACAACAGAAACTGTTCGTGATATATCGAAACGGGCAAAGGTACTTGAGCGAGTCAAAATCAAACTTTAATCAAAAATCAAACTTTAGGAGGATCTAATGGACCCAGCTTACATTCCTTTTCAAATGTTTCTATATTACCCTTTTCTCCTATTTTTACTCTATATCTACGCTATTTTTATCTACGCCATCCTCCTACCAAGGTTCTAGCCATAAGAATGACTAATCTTTCCAAAAGAGAGATTTGTTAACAAAAACACTATAATTAAGCATAAATTTAGCATTAATCTAATTAAACATTATGAATCATTGGAGAGCTTGATTTCAAGAGAAAACCATTCCATTGAAAGCTTCTTAAGCTTTAGAGGGGTTGAGAAGAAGAAAATCATTGAGAGAATTGAAAAAGAAAAACCATTAAATTAGGTTTATCTTTGAATTTGGCTTGATTCTTTGGCTAGAAGTGAAGCCCACAAGAAAGTCCTTAGACACAAAGAGGGGGAGGGTAATCTCCAAGAGAGGATGAAGAATAGAGAAGCTCCAAAGCTTCCAAGAGAAGAGGCAAATAGAGGGATAATAGAAATTACACTAAAATGAAGATCATAATGGCATGTAAATTCACAAAGATGAAAATACAAAGGAATGAGGGTCTATTTATAGGTGAGGGAGGCCACTAACCAAGTCCAGTTGGGTTTTAGAGGTTTTCAGCTTCAGTTTGACCCAATTTGGACAAGATTTGGATCAGTTTGGCTCCCTTTTTGATCTAGTTTGCACTAGTTTGCACTAAGAGAGAGGAGAGATAAAAATATCACATTTTTTTGAATTAAAAAAGCCAAGCAATGATTATAAAAAAGGAGCCTATCTCAAGTGGCTTTCCCTCCTTTACTGAGGTGTCAAAAATTCATCATTTTACCAAAATATCTAATGTTTTTACTAATATACCTTAATTTTTAACTAATAAACCCTGTACTCAGTCAACTCTTCATCTTATGTGAGCATTTACTCATTTTTGGGATATTTTCTTTTATTCTTTGCATTTTTGTCATCCCAACACTTGGATTAATCCTATTGGCCCTTTGGAACCTTGTTTGGACCTTAATCCAAATTTTTTTGAAAATGTGGATCCTTAGACTAAGGTCTCTTATACACATATTCAATTAATTCCTAATGCACATTGGAAAGTTCATTTTGAACTTCTATTTTAGGGGAATTCATTTTAAATATTAGGAGAATTTTTGTATCCAAAAATATCTAAATTTTGAATTATCTCTCTCTAGACATTTTCTCTCTCAAGGCCAAAACAGGGTAAAACAAGATCTTTTTCCATTTTTGAGGGGGGGATGAGTACAAGAGACTGAAGGGGCGGTTCTTACACCTATACATCTCAAAAGCTAGGGGGAGGAATCTTACATTCTACCCTACTTAAAAAATACGAGATGTCCTCGTCTCGCAGTTGGAGGATAATCTCTTTCTTCTTGTATCACCTCCAGCATTACTGCCTTGGAAGTGGATTGTTGGTTTGGGAACTTCTCTCTTTGATTTCCCAATTCTTAGACTGAGGTCTTGCATTACTTTGCATTGAAACTTATTAAGAGACTAAGGTTATGTAGAAGGGGAAGAGAAGGGTGTGAGTGTGAAGGGACTTAAGGTCCACTAGCTCATCTATTTAAAGGGGAAGAGAAGGGTGTGAGTGTGAAGGGACTTAAGGTCCACTAGCTCATCTATTTAAAGGTGGAGCTAGGAGGCATTTTGTATGGAGCAAGGCCTAGTTGTATTCATAAACAACTTAATAAGCAAGATATTATTCTTGTATTTTGTGAGTTCTTTTCCTCCACACACTTGATCTAGCATGAGCACCACGTTTCCTCAACAAAACTAAGGGTTGGTTAGAGGGTCTACCTCTAGGGTTTCCCTAATTTTGACAGAAAGGAACCTAATTACTCCGGAAGGAAGGAGCTTGAGTCTAGAATCTTGGTCCCTGACTTCCTTGCCCCGAAAACCTTGATCCAAAAGGAGTTGGGAAATCCATGCTGCAATGTCCGTATCCTTGACAGTTATAGAATTTTCCATTCTGGAACTTCTCGCATCCTGAGGTTGACCTTGTTGTCTCTTAGGAGGCGGAAAGTTGGAATCACCTTCTGGAGCTAGGAATCTTTTGAAAGATGATGGCGTTGGCTTCATTGACATCAAAGGCCTTGGCGAAATTCTTCACCATCCGCACTGCTTCAGCCATAGAAACTAGCTTTGCATTCTTCACCAGGGTATCCAAGATTCGTTCATTCCTCGAATGAACCTGGCCATCAATTTTTCTTCATCTAGCAATGATGAATTTGAGGAGGAGAGTGAACACCTGGTGATATTCCTCCGTGGTTCGGCTTCCTTGGGTTAGCTCCAAGAATGTGTTCATCTTTGTTTCCAAAAATAAGGGAGGACAGAATCTCTTCCTTAGTTAAATCTTGAGATCATTCCATGTATGGATGTTCTGATCCAAATGGTTTGTCTCACAGTGGTTTCTCCATGCCACCCTAGCTGTTCCTACTATCTTCATCCTGGCAAGGGCCGCCTTACTTTTTTCATTGTAGCCAGTGACATCGAAGTACTCTTCCATAGCTTCAATCCACTTCTCTACTGCCTCACCAAAGTATTCCCCCAAACCCTTGAAAGGTCCAAGCTGAGTTCTATGAAGAGCTTTACGAACATCTAGGTGGAGTTCTTTCTCATCGAGCTGGGAGTTAGCATTCCTACCACGATGACCTCGATCCATGATCATATCAATATGAAAACTCTTGTTAAGTCCCTTTTTCCAATTTAACCAAGATGCTCAGGTGAAAAGACCACTTCATTTATAATTCAAATCCAACTTTAGATCCAACTGATTCTGGGGTTCCTTAAGGTTTGGTCAACCCTCACAGAATATAAAGATCCCTTCTTCAAGAAGAACATACAAAACTCATTATCAAAAAATAGTTCATTCATATCCTTAACACAATAATGGTCCATTAGACTAGAAATTCCATCTCAACATTTCCCACGGAAATTTCAGTTATGTAGGTTCTCAATTTGTCATTTCTTAACTAGGTCCACTGGGTCAAAGTCAAACAGCAAACAATCTATCAGCACGATCCACTAATCTCATAGTGATCTGCTTAAAGTCTTAATCGTTTTTTAGGTTACTAACATCATCACTGGGATTCTCTCCATTCATCTCCACCATGACTTTATTCAACTTATCTACTTTCAACCAAAATTCAAAAATTATCTTTCAATCCTCACCATGGCTTTATCTACTTTCAACCAAAATTTAAAAATTATCTTTCAATCAGAATCCAAATAAATTCATTAATTCTCAACCAGAATTCTAAAATCATATCAATCAGCATCCCAAATCATCATCTAGGATAGAATTTTTGCTTATAACTTCAAGGTCTTAGATTTACTCGTATATATTGCCAGTAAAGAGCTGCAGTTATACCCACAGTATATACGGGTAATCACAGTTCTTGGAACTATAAGGTAAATACCATCATATCTAGGCCTCAAGAAAGTCAGGGATTCCACACAATTACAGTACTTCCATCTGAAGACCCAGTTCCCAATTTATGAATCTTCATTCTGAATATCAATTCGTATGAATTTCACCACATAATTACAATCTTTTACTGGTAACTCATAAATTTTTGACATTTCTTGCTTCTTGGTTGATCAACTGTAGCCAATTCACTCTGATACTAGCTAAAAGATCCCTGCCTCCTCTTCACAAACGAATTCTATGGTGCTAGCAGCAGAAGTAGCCCTTCTTGCGCAGGGCAGAGACTCTCACTTGGGGCCTCACCCACGGATGTCTGGACAAGAGACTAATCCCTCGATTCTCCCAAAACTGAACTCCGGGAAAACTTCCCTCACCGCCTAGAAAGCATAGGCAATTCCTCTAGGAGAATTGTATTCTAACGTAGTCAAGAGCCTTAATTTACCCTTTTTCATTCCGACCAAACCCACAGGTCACATGGCCGGATCAAGGAAGGAACTTGCACTTGGATCATAGAGACAACACTTTTTTCCCCGTCAAGAGGCACAGCCGTTGATTCTTTTCCATAGAACAAGGATTATCCATGATTTACTTTAACTATTGTAACTTAAATAGAATTAAATTTTATTTAGGAATCCATCAATCCAGCCCAGCCTAACCCCATCCAATCCCATGGGTTAGCCCAACCACTGTATTGATAGGATCTATTTTGAAATTTGGTTATGTTTTGTCTCTCAGGTACCAGGGAAAAGAGTTCCCATGCCCCCAGCCGGATTCATGCAAAATACAATTTAGACACACCACTTATGCACCCAATATGAAATTGCCTTTTCACAGATTCAATTGTCTTTAAAGCAAACTTGAAATGAAATAATAGTATCACTGATCGTAATCCTCCAAAATATCTAGCTTGAAATCTAATTTCCAATCATTCCTTCATCGGTGTACCTATGGCATCATTGGAACCAGAACGCTCACTACCTGCTCACTCAGGGGCCTTTTCAATAGTTCTTAGCTCATACTTACTTTGGAACCCATGAATGAGGGGGATTATTAACCACACTAGTTAACATCATTTTTCAAGTGTGGTTGCTCTTCTTGTAATCCATTATTATGTAACCGAGCAAGCACTTAATGAAAAAAGATATATGGGATAATCGAGCTTACGA
Organism: Cibotium barometz; assembly: GCF_041138505.1. Taxonomy (NCBI): domain Eukaryota; kingdom Viridiplantae; phylum Streptophyta; class Polypodiopsida; order Cyatheales; family Cibotiaceae; genus Cibotium; species Cibotium barometz. The sequence continues at coordinate 14,414,772 of NC_141103.1, read as the reverse complement.
CTTGTGTA